>NC_052536.1:7232261-8490594 GCF_016699485.2 Gallus gallus
TTCTGCTGTACTCCGATGTTTCTTAGGTTACCCTACATACAAAGAGAAAGTGAAAAAGCGACCAGGTGGAAGGCCAGAGGTCATTTACAACTATGTCCAGAGGCCGTTTATCCGGATGTCATGGGAGAAGGAGGAAGGAAAGAGCCGGCACGTTGACTTTCAGTGTGTGAAAAGCAAATCTATCACAAACCTAGCAGCAGCGGCAGCAGATATACCCCAGGACCAGCTTGTGGTAATGCATCCTACCCCCCAAGTAGATGAGCTGGATATTCTGCCTATTCATCCTCCACCCAGTAACAGTGAGATGGATACTGAGGGACAGAACCCGCCCCTTTGATCTAGACTGTTACGAAACAAAAGCATGCTCCATTACAGTGACTCTGTACTCAACTCATACTACACTGCAATTCCAGTTTTCTCCATTGTGTAACGGTGTTTAGGATATTGCAGTACGGACCTTTGGAAAGACCAAGGGGTGTCTCTGGTTGTTTTTGAAAGGGTACAGATAAAACATCCTGGGGTTACAGTTACATACATGTATTTGTTTACTGGTAGGTTTGTGATGTTGGTTGTTTGTATGCTGGACTGTCCTTGCTCTTAAGCCCATCCAAACCGACAGGATGCCGGGGGCTGTGTGCGTTCAGTATTGTTACACGGGGGTTAGAATGCAGGATTTGGAATTGATAGTAGCACTTTACAAATGGTTGATAAATGGAATTTCAAGCCATTTTTTATAAACGTATTGCACAATACTAACAAAGTGCTTCTATCAAAAGTATTAACTATAAATAGTTTTGCTCTGAATAGATCGACCCTTCTAAAGTTATTGCAGACGGTTGAGCACAGAACTACTTACCACTGGGTTTTTGGATTGAGGACGTGATTCAATTACCCATGTAACACCTTGTTGAAGTTCCTCAGTGAATTTTTTCACTTGTTTGCAGCGTGAGCCATGTTCAAAAGTTGTGAACAACGGATAGGGGCTTTATCTTAAATTTTGCCTTACCTTACTATGTTCACAAGTATTTATTTACTAAATTTTTCATAAGTGTCATGAAATAGGAAAATGCAAACGGTTCATTCTTCATTTATTGATTGTAAACAAGTTTTTCATGCAAATAAAATTTCCATTATTTTAATGGGTTTGGATGACCTGTGAGTGAGATTAAGTATTTGGAGGAGGTTTGTAAGTTGCTTTTTTGCTCCTTTCAGAGTGGTTGGAGATGACTTTAAATGTAAAAGTGAACACTGGGTATTTCCTAAAATCAGAAATCTGTTGCACTGTCTGCCTTAACTCATCCTGTTGTTTTAAGGGTCTTTTCATAGTTTAAACTGCAATTGATAAGTAATAGCTCCTTTGGAAATGCAGCGTAGTGACAGAGTTCTGTCAGCGTCCGTAAGGCATCACTTTCCTCTGTTTCCCCCAGAGCTAAAGAAATGATAAATAGGCAACTGCTTCTAGCATGCATCTTCAGCAGGGTTTTATCAAATTTATTTATCAAAGTAAATGCTCCGTCTTAGAACAAGGGAAACATTTATTTTAAAAATATTTAACTGTCTAATACATTACACTTTAACAATATTTATAGTAAAGGATTCTTACAAGAAAGAATAAACAGCTTTATGGTACAATTAGTATAAGAAATATCCACATGGGGACTGTTTTGCAGTGTAAAAACACACCATACATCTGAAATGGTCATTTGCATATAAAAGCTACCACTGATGCCAGTGAGTTGCACAGTGATTTAAAAAAAAAAAAAAATAAATTCAAACAACAGAATCCAAAATATACAGGTATTGCAAGCTATACACAGCTAACCAAATCAACACGGAACACTGTAGCGGGTTATTCCACTTTGTCTGACATTACACATGGTAGAATGAGTTGCGTTCTGATATGGCTTTTATGAAATTCATACATAAAAGCTTCTCCATCCAACAAGTTTCACAGACTGTAGAACTCCACCAATAAATGCACTTTGATATTTGGATGTTGAAGCAAGGTGCATCATTTACAAGGGCCATGGCAAATCACTGAAATCTACAGGGCCACCAAGACCTGCATCTGCTTCAAGAAGGCTCATTATTACTGCCATCGCTGCTTCGTCGTTGCTGGGGCTGCTTGATCCTTGATCGTTGTCAATCATGTCAATGCCTATATGGGAGTTCTCCCCTGTAAGTATAAATACGATGAGTACGGTGTCAGAAGCTGTTCCGTTTTGTTTGTTTCACTTGCCACATGACCTGAGTACCTGAACTGGCTGAGCTATTTTGGGCGTGTGATCAGATCTGATAGCCAGATTCAGGGATACACCTGATACCTGGTAGTCAGAGTACAAAGGTTAGGTCACCTCTCAGACATGGCCAGGCCGTGACCCTCTCTCCTCCTGTTTGAAAGTACTCACAAAAAGTAGATTCGGACAGAGAAAAGAGGCTTCCAAATACACTTAAAGGACAAGCTAGCAAAGTAGGCTGCCATGCTCCTCTTGTAGCTATGTCTTAAGGCACACTAGGAGATTATAAGCTTCACTGCTCAGCTATGTACTGCAGATGGTAAAGGCACATCATTACTAACAGCAGTTGTCCTGCTACAGCTGTCTGTGTGTTTAGCTTATGTTGAAGGCATACACAAACATGCCTCACTTACCAAGAATAGAGGAGTTATCGGAATATGGGTAACCAGAGCTATCCTGGATTTGCCCAGATAGTAGTCCAGCTGAAGAAATGTCTGGAGTGCCACCATTCAGGATCTTGAAAGAAAAGAGAAAACCGTAAGACAGCATGAAATGATGCATTAAGTCCAAACTGTTTTATAGTATGGGATTTCTGATGTGGGGAGGATGGACTTCCTGAGGAAAAAAAATGCAGGACCTAAAGGCTAATCCAACTAGGTGTAAACTAAGAACTGCTTTCCCTCTGTTACCTCTATTAAGCAGACAGATAGCAGATCTCTTCCTTCCTGGTGGCGGTAAGTCAGCAATATATGCTAAACCTCTAAACACGCTTCTGCAAAACTGCTAGAGAAAGTCCTGAGAGTATTTCTGGGTATCATCATTCTAAGTATTCCATCTGCAAGCAAGAGTAATTACAGCTAACTAAGGATGCTTTTGAATTTACAAATACAGTGCCTGTAAAGTACTGTCAATTATGACCCTCCGTTTTCAGAGTACTGTCCTCCTAGGTAGAGAGAGGCTGCACAGCTCAGCACTGCTTCTGGACTTCAAGTTTAATGCTTTTTTTAGGTACAGAGCACAGCAGCACTGTCGACACGAGAGCAGGCAGAAACAGAAGCGCCTTCTCTGGGAATTCTAAACAAGTAGCGAGGGAATAGCTGAACTTCAACTATTGTTTTCAGTGGCTCAGAAATGCACAAACTGGAAGGTGAGTATTTCTGAACTCCCTTTTGAGGGTGGCATCATCTAGAACTTGTGTTCTTTCTAGCAAACTTCATTTTCTAACTAACTAAAGAGAAATACTGAGAGGCTATGCTATTAGAAGTACCCAACTCTCCTCATGTACTCTCCTTTATTAGGTTACAGTAGCCCTTACTATATGTAGGTGTTGAGTTACTGCTGAGCAGAATGAGCAAGAATGACTGTTTCTAGAATGACAACTCTGTTCCAGCTTGAAGTTTTATTTTAAGAACAAAGAAATCCAGAAATAGAAATATTTACTGTCAGTTATATGCTCCAGTCAATTAGTTCTTATGTACAGTCACTGTAATTTCTATTACAATTGAAAGTTAAGCAAAGAAAGTTAAATCTGTGGCAGTGTCTGAATGCACAGAATAAGGATTTGGATAAGTGCTCTTCTTGTCTTGAATATGACAACTGTAAGTAGCAATTTACTAGATGACTTAAATGCAGCTAGTACAAGTGGTTGGGAAGTTAAGTGTTAGTAATGGTATGTGAATGCTACTTAAGCAATCTTAGAAGGAAGCATGGTACATAGTATTGACTTACAAATGTCAGTGCACAATGAAGCATCTAATTGCCGTATTTTGTGCTACAGCAGTACAGTGCAGCTTGTGATTCATTTGCACACTGTGAGTGCTCAAACGATAGCAATTCCTGCATTCACCAGTATGTGGTGTGAAAGAGTTTCTGGACGATCAAGAGATGGGAGAGCTGTTCTTTGCAGCTGTTTTTTAATATTAATAAAAGGCCAAAACATAAAGAGCAGGTGGATTTCAAATGCTGTCAGTGCTAAGAATCACCGGTCTCTGCACTTTAAAGACAACGGTATTGGGATTTTGGACACTAGAATACTTTGACCTGCTGTCAGACTTCTTCAGCCAAGCAGTTGAAGAGTTCAGCACCACGTGTTGTTTTGTAAGCATCATCTCAGTGTGCTTGACACTACTATTGCAAGCCTGTCTGTAAAGCTTGTTCTTACCTTCTTGCTTCCAGGGGAGGAGGTATCGGGTGGCGGTGTGCTGGTAATGTTCAGTGGACTGGAACCACAGCTGGATGGTGATGATCCTCTTATCCTATCGTATGGGAAATAGGGAATGAATTTACTAGAAACTCAGATTTGGGTGCTGACCTCAGTATCAGGTGGCATACTTCATTTGTACGGTTTCCTCAGTTTTCAATATTATTCAAACAACCTGGAGCAACTTTTCATTTACAGCTAGATAAAGTTTGTGGGTAACTAGTCCAGCTTGCCCAGTCTGTAAACTTTGCCTTCTTCCCATGCTACTCCTCTTTCCCTTTTTGATTTGTGCAGCCTTCACTGAGATGGAGCAAGGAAATGATCCTGCTTACTGAGGAAACCTCTTTTCTTCTATATTGTACTTCAGCTTCTACCAGCTAAGAATGTGAGCTATCTCCATTACACAAATCTAGACTTGTTCAATGGGCTACTGCTACAGAAGTGTGCTGGAAACATAAGACAGTTTATTATATATATACTCATTATATATACTTAATACCCTTTGAGTCAGCATTTCTCATTGCAATCTCCCTATCTTGATCAAATATCTTTTTTTTATTATTATTATAGAATAATGTATTAACTATAAAACCAGCAAATCCTGAGACTAAATGGAGGTGGGGCAGTTACAGAGAAAAGCAGTGGAGAAGGAAGTCTCATCCTTGGCAGAGTTCCTCAGGGAAAGCTGAACAGAAGGCAGCTTTGGAAAATAGTAACAGCTGCTCAAGAAGGACTGGAACTAACCCAGGCTCTTGAAATGAAACATAGGTGGTAAGGTGTTCTACTGCACTTACTGAAGCTAATTAAGTGTTCTGCAACTACTGAAAGGGAGGATAATTTTCAGAGTATTGGTTCAACCTGAGTGACAGATCTTTTTTTTTTCCTCCTCCTTCCTATTCTTATATACAGGAAAGACACTGTATGTGCTGAATTTGCTATTCTCTTAGATAGGCAGTGTCTGGCCTAGAGCAGAAACAAAACTAGAGGGATGGGATGGAAATTGCAAATATTACTGCTGCTAAGCATCTGTTGGATGAGATCACTTACAGGAAGGGGAACAACTCCCAGAACTAAAATCGTGAAGGGAATTCTATAGAAATTAATAGTGACACCCACTGAACATAATGGCTCAGACAGGATGGAGATGAGATGGCTGTGACGATAAGTCAGAATAGTCTGGAAAGGAATTGTTTTCCAGTTAGCTGCTCTTTCTGCCTACCATTTCTGGCCTCTTAGAGCAGAAAGTCAGAAGGCTGTAACTGTCATTCTTTCACTTTTGGCCGTGACTGTCTCAGGTATTCTGAATAGGTATCTGTAGCTGTGTACTCATGAAATGCAATTGCATCATTATGTGTTCAGCTTGAAGAAAGACTTCTTTAATTTCATTTTGGAAAACTATACTTGTTTTCTTACTTCATGCTGTTTTCTCTTACCTGTGAATTTCCATGATTTCTTCAGCAATCATCCTTCCTATTTTTCCTGCCCCAGCTCTTGTTCCTCCTGGAATTCCAGGGACAGTAGGATGGCTCCTTTTTGGGCCGCCTGAAACAAGGAAGGTAGCTTAAGGTCAGGTAAAACTTACAATTTCCAAAAAGCATTCATATTTAGGTATGAATCCTGCAGCTGGTCAGAACTATATGAACTTTCTTTATTTAAATTCTACCACTTCTTGAGTACCTCCAGACCTATGGGAAGCCCTGACTTGGATTCAGCTGTGCCGTGTTTCTTAGACATCTCTCTGTGCTGCTAGGTATGCCACATTCTGAAGGTGATCTGCCTGCTTTGAGCATCTGGTAGAGCTTGTCCAGACTCAGTAAAGAATAGCTCATCACACCTGCTTTGTTCTGCAGCTGAACAGACTCCTCTCCAGCCTTGTTTATTCTTTACTTTGAGTGAACTACTTGCCAGCACAGACAACATGGACAGGAGCTGCATTAGCAGTCTTTTTTGCCTCAAACCACATATTTCTTTATACTACTAACAAGTTCTCTGTGCAAGACAGCAACAAATCTGTGCATGTAGGCGTGACTGCCACTACTTTCCTAGTGACAGAGTAGTTACCTTCTCCAGCCTGAAGCACGCTGTCCATGCTATGTGGAGAAGCTGCAAGCTGTGGGAAGGCTGCGTCTCCGCTATCAAGTACACTGGTGCTGTGGATTTCAAGAATTACAGTTAGTGATGGAAAGCCCTGCAGAACACTCACTCTGCAGTGTGTCAGAATGGAATGCTACAGGGTTTAAGTAGCTTGTGAGTCACTATCACACAAAGAAACATTGGGGCTGACAAGGCTAGATAAACAGCAGAAAGAAAACACTGTTTCGACTCAAAGTATGCAATACAGAACGCAAACAGCATCTCTCAAGCCTAATTCGTCTGAAGTAGTTACTCCACTGCAAAGGCACTGCAGCCCTGCAGAACCCTCAAGGGGAAAAAAAAAAAGGTGAAACGGGGGAGTTCCCACAGAAGCCAAGAAACGCATCTTTAAGTCCTTACAAAGATGGATGTGCTGGTTTTTCCAATGACAGAAAATACCAAACCTCATCTGACAACAGTGCAGAACAATTAGCTTGTACGTGCATCTGCGAAATTGAAAATACTTACGAAACAACAGTATTTGTTGAGACAATGTATTCTACTTCTTTGGTCCAAGGGTTCATGAAACTGAACCAGCGACTCCTCAAGGTAATAAAAGAACCGTCTTTTATTTTAAACTTGTAGCAGTTTGTTGTAATTTTTTCTCTTGTCTGCAAAACTGAGAACAGACAGCAAGTAACTTTGTGGGAAACAGCAGCATGACTGCAGAAGCGGAGTCCTTATGACAGAAAACTACCCAGTTAACTCCACCCTCCACACATGCACAAAAGTCTTACTTCTGCAGTTTACCCCTTTACCCAATGGGAGCTTCAAGTACTCACTAAAAATCCATGGAAGTCTAAGAAGCACGTTGCTCAGTACGACAACACTGTTTGCATGCTTTAAGCATTTACAAAAAGATACAAGCAGACTTGAACAGATTTGGGTACTTTTCTTAATACATAATCATTCCCAGTATTTTTTAAAATTCATTTACCCAATTTATTACTAATCATACCTTGTCTATGACATTCTGCAAGGTGTCCTATATCATCTTGATGGAAATATTCATAACACGAAGTACCTAGAAGTTCCTGGGGTAAGTATGCCAGAATGGCTGTCGCCCTTGGGAGCAGGAAGGGAAGGGTGGGGAGGAAAGGATGGAAAAGGTAAAAGAGAAAAAAACTTATTCTCAAGTTGAAGTATTTGTGACAGCTTAGTAAGTAATGCTGACAGTTGTTTTCAGGTGAGAGAGGAAAAAGTCAAGATTACATTCATGGGGTAATTAAAAAAATAGATAACACCAGTGACCCTGAGGTATTATATTAGACCTGTCACCACCATGGCCATGAGAGTTCCTGAACAGCTCTGGAGGAATATTGTAATTCTGAGAATTTAAACCTGAATAAAGCTGCCTTGTAACAGCTGCAAGATAAGAGCACCCTCTCGCCTCTAAGATGCCTTTGAAAAACGGACATGTAGGGTTTGAAGAACTGCTTGAGCTCCCTCCTTAACCTGCACAAGAAGGCTGTTTCATTACAGTTGTATCTCCCTTCTCAAAGGAAGCACAAAAACAGAACGGATACAAGCTGTTCACATCATCATAATGGGCTTAAACTGGAGCCAAAAGAATTCAGATTTAACATTCAGATAAAGATTTCATCTAGAACACAACTAAATGGAGTATACAAATTTGAATTCAACTGGTCAGTGTTTTCTGAGTCATTATTTTGGAAAGACTTCAGTATGCACTGGAAGAGTAGGTTTCATCTTTTGAAAATAAAACTCGTTCATAAACTACCCTCGCTTGGCATCACGTGCTTTCTGAGCAGCAGAAAGGCTGTGAATGTTCTGCCAGCTCCAGTAATGACCATGAGCTAGCAGTACTGCTGCAGAAGAACAGGTATTTCAAAAAACTTACTGTGAAATTAAAAACAAAAGAGAAAATAAAAACAACCACTCCTATCAGACAGATGCTATTAAAAAAACATATCACTTACTGCACTTCTTAACACTACCAGCTCTATTTCCTCTCAAAGTCCACTAGGAATCAGCTGAGCACAGACACACCCCAGGAACAAATTCCAGCAGGCAGGTTCTGGCAGAATTTAGAGCCCGGGCTTTCTTAGCTTGTATATAACTGTGCCTAAGCTACAGACAATGTGAAACAGTCTCAGCTGAGCAGCCTCAACCCATCCTGGCATGGAAGGGAAACAAAAGAGCCCTCCCCAACCAACGCAACCCCTCCATTAATGTCCTTCAACCACTCTTTTTCCCTTGAGAATGTCAGTTATTCTGAAAGAAGGCCCAGGTCTCATCTCTCGGCTATCTTACAAAATTCAAGCAGTTTCTTTTTCAGTAATAAGAATTAGCCTGAATAAATATATAAGTAGGTAATAAAATTGATGTTTGGGAAAAAAAAAAAGATACCACACTACCAACACTGATTCACATTCTCAAACCTATTCCAAGAAGTAAAGCTTATGAAAAGTTTTATTTCTTATGAATACAAAGATCACATGCAGAAGAATTATCTCAGTAGATTATGTCCAAGTAGATGCTTACAGAAATAAATATGTTATCAAAGCCTGATGTAGACTATGCAATAAAACTTATCCATGTAGTGACTGCAAAAGATTTCAAACAACCAACTGCAGTAATTATAAACTCCAGCAGCAAAATAGGATAGCATATTCTTCTGAGGATTACATATATACACCCCCCTAATAAATAGGCAGAAATGATATCTGGATTATTCTGCCCAGTAAGCCACAGTTTAGGAGCTTTTATGGTTTAATCAGTAGCACCTAATAAATACACGGTAGTCGCTTTGCGCTAAGTCTCAAAAGTAGAATAACTTACAGCTGGGATTTAGCGTAAAGCTGACAAGATCAGACATCCCTTTTTTCAGTAATATCTACACTTCTTTAAGTATATCGCACTAGCAGTAAATCGGTGTTGGACAGTGACTTAGTGTGGGAGCTATGACAAGTATTCTTACCTCTGGTCTACAAAAACAAACTTCCCATCTATTGCATGTCGAGAAACGTACTCTGTAGGTTTCACCCTGATCTCACCGTTGACTGGCTGTGGTACGACATGAGGATGCAGCCGACCAATTGCAACAAGGCAGCTTAAATTACAACCCTCGTTATCTGGCTCGTTATCTTCATCTAGTCCCATTTTTGTTGGTGGCCAGCTTTTTAAATATCCCGTACTGTGGATAGTGCAGAAGCTTTTGCGGTCTGCTACAAAAACAAGAACAAAGAAGCATTTAGGCTACCAGTACAGCTTTTGGAGAACTTCACCTCTCAGTTCTGAGAAAATTCATCTCCTTATCTGGAATATTTGTGATGCTGCTCACTAGGGGATTTCTCAGTGCTCCTGCTTCAACGCAACTCATCTGAGGTAAGTCGATATACAGTTTACCTCAACAAAATCATTGTTAATAGTGAAACACCACATAGTTCAAACTAAGATCTCTTCTGATTACCCTTAAGTAGAAATTGCATCACATCTTATTATTTCACCTAAGAATGCTAGTAACCTAAAGGACTGTTTGAGGAAGTTAGTGTTATATTTATTAATAAGTAAATAGGATGTATTTTTCAACCTATCGTGAGGCTCCTACAAATAATGAAACCCATTTGGCTGCCAGAAAATATACAGTCTGGGCGTACAGAGGACAAGCTGTCCATAGGGCTAAAGACTAAGGTTCACAGTGACAAGTAGTACAGTCACTCTCTGAAAGGAGAACTCAAATTACTCAACACTGAGCAGGCCTTATGACTGCAGGGAAGAAGGCTTTGACAGAAAGGCAGAGAAAAAACCTCGTGCCTAACTGCACAAAGCAATTTTCTCAGGGTTGAGCACCAAGGTGTGATAGAAGGTTGAAGCTATGTCTGAAATTAGCGGGCAGCACTTGGAGCAGCTGTCACATCCAGAGACGAAACACTGAAGTTGCTGTCTCTAGTTGACACTTTCTACTTTAACTAATATAAGGTCTCCAAAGTACTCAAAAGATGAAACTTTCAACCTTGGACTAAACACATATTCCAATGCGTTTGCAATAATACCTCGCAGAAGAAAAATAAAAATACATTAATTAAAACCATAGATAACATTATGACCAAATACTTCAGGTGCAGAAATACTACATTTGAAGGGAAGTGTGGAACAGAAACTGTATGTAAAGGAAAAAGTATCAGATCAAAACATAGTTCATATAACGATATCTTAAGAATAAAAATTAATACTATTCAATAAATATCAAGAACGTAACCACTACAAGTGAGCAGTTATATAAAAAAAGCCTGACAGCCATTACATTTGATGTTCGAACACATAATCGTTACCTTTCTTCTTTGAACAGGTGGAAGGAAAATCCTTGTCTTCTACTTTCACTGAAGGTCTGTTGCACTTCATCCTACAAAAGAAGGACCGCCTTGCTCCAGAACATAGTCGTGATGGCCCGGGTGTTATATCAGTTTTAACTGGGAGTCCAGCTGCAGCAAACAGAGGAAGTGAGGAAGCTGCCTTTGTTGTGTTAAAAGGTAACCATACAATTACATCATATAACCAAACTGTATGAGGTTTTAACTTCATAGCTATTCTATCCCATTCAGAATCAGAAGTGCTCTTGTGGACATTTGCATTTAAGTAACCATCTGCAGGACACTAACTGATTTTGGCTGACCACGTGAATATTAGAATGATTTCTGATTACATTTTCTACTGTGAGCTTGAGAACACAGCCTTAGATTAGAAGATGAGAAATAGATTGTTAATGTCCAATCAAGTTTTGCAATTAACATGATTTCTTTGAACACTAATCAACTGATTAAAAATAGAGATTATTTACCCATAGAGCAGTAACATACCCATGACCCTTCCTATCAGAAGACTTTTTAAATCACAAAATGCACTGAGAGAGCACAAATGTTCATGCAGAGAGTGCCATCCCAGGACTCTCTTAACTGCAGCGTCTCCAGATATCAGATTACTGACAATGAAGCCAGGTGGGATGAGGCCCTGGGCAGCCTGATCTAGTGGGAGGTGTCCCTGCCCATAGCAAGGGAGTTGGAACTGGATGAGCTTTAAGGTCCCTTCCAACACAAGCCATCGTCTGATTCTATGATGGAAGGGGGAAAGGGTAGTAGTGACATACACAGGGACTGCAAATCCCCAAGACCTCCCATTATGTGTAAGAGAAAGTCTCTGTCCTTAAAGAACTGTTCGTATGAATATGCCCTAACAGTGAGTCCTGACCTTTATCATATACTTGTAGGAGAATCTTAGATCATTTTCTGTGGAAAACCACTGGAGAAAAAATTCTATGAAAATGCATGTCAAATCTGGAAACCAACAACAGAGTGCTGCTACAGACAGAGCTCTTGGCACACATTAAGAGCAAAGCAGAAGGAGCTTCAGGGGACAGTTCTCCAAAAACGGATGAATTTAAATCACGCAGCAACTTTTCCACAGCTTGCTGCTCACTTCAACCACTTCTGCATGAGGATATGTATAAATGAACAGCTATAAACACGTACAAAACCTTCTAGGACCCTGCAGGTTTTTAATGCAAGGAGGAAAACGATGATGCCGATGTTTTAGTGTTAAGAGTGCCAGAATTGAGAGAGGCCACGTCAAGGAGGTCAGACTGTCCTGCACCACACACAGTCTAAACTGCTGTTCAGTGGTGAAAGTACAAGTTGTGCTGGACTCACTTATGCCAAGATAAAAATACAAATAAATAAACACCAGTACTCTTAAGAATATTTGTTCTTCAAAACTTACCAGTTGGTCTGTCGTAGCAGATAGGAAGACTGTAAACTGTGGTCTTTATTTTTGCCCTGACTTTGTCGGAGGCATACAGAAAAGAGGATAGCACTGGATAAACGTGTTTGATGACCAGACAAAGCCAAGAGACAGAGAAACTTCAGCTGAGCCAGCCTGAGCCTCTGGGCTCATTGCCCTGGAATGACCCCTAGGTCCACTTTCTGAAATAGAGCTGGTGGTTTTTTTGAGCTGAAGTCCTGCAGATTTCTGCTCCTCACAAGCGTGAGACTTAACAACTTGGAAACGTGCAGTTATAAGATACCACTTTCTACTTGGGCAGTGCACACTCCTGTTGTAAGAGTTAATTAAATACCCACACGCTTCTAAACAACACAGATACAGAACTGCTTGAAAACACCAGAATGGAGTAAAAGTAAGACATGTACGAGGAAATGATTCCAAGGACTGAGTTAAAAACCTTGTAAGAGAAAGGTTAGGTCATTGCTGGAACTGGGGGAAAAAAAGTCCTCTGCCGCAACTGATAGCTATGGATAACCAAAATGATACTGAGTGTGTTCTGACCGCTGAGAATGAAAGATTAGAATAAACACCTCTTAATGGGGAAAAAAAAAGCAAAGCTTTCCATGCCTGGAAAAGGAACAGTATTTCACAAGCAAAGCCAGCTAAACGAATGCATCTACTGCAGGAATCTAATTTATACTTTCTCTTCTCTCTCTTCCTTGGCACGACATACATGCAATCCAAACAGCACCCCCCACAAACACTTTGCATGTTCACCAAACATATGGCAATACTGTTCAAAAGAAAGAACACTCACTTTTTGCATCTATAAGCCTTTCTCGTGGTGCAGTGTCAGAAGAAGATAGCTGCTCCTTCACTTTGGCAATGTCTTTCGGATGAAGGTAGTCAAATAAACTTTGACCGATTAAATCATTCTGTAGGGATTGAACATTCAGTCCAAAATTAAAATAATTCTACTGTATATTTTCCCAATTTTAGCATCAGTTATAAAGAATTGGTCTAACCAATGAACATCAAACATCTCAGATCCAGGATTAAATGGAAGGTATTAGTTTTCACCACAGTTATGGCTACATTTCATAGTAAGTACTTCCACTATTTTCAGTAGGAGTTTTACAGAAACAGCATGCTCAATCCACCAACAACAGATATTCTGGTTTCCTTTCAGCTTCCTTTTGTGCTACACATTTCAAGTCAGAATTGCAAATGTTCTTTTTTACTTACACAATTAGTTGCTATTTAGTAAATACCCAACTAAAGGATGCCTGATGAAAACTTTTGAAGCTAACACAGTTTTTCAAGCTGGAAAGGAGGGCAGGCGACAGAAAGAACGAAGACTCATTTATACAATGTATGTTCTACGTTATGCCTCACGTTAAGCATATATCAAAATCCTGGCTTTGTTACAATTACTTCCCAGTTTCCATCAGTAAGAATGCTTAGCAAAAACAGAACAGAAATCGAACCAAGTTGAAGAATTCATGTAATGCTACTGGAAAAACCTCAGGCCGATTTTTCAATATTTGCATACAAGCCAAATTAGTGAACACTTCTGCAAGCCTGATGGTGAAAACCCAAACAGAATGTGTCACAGTCAGAAAAGTAAAGTTAGTACCTTTTTACCTCTTTCATTTGAATGGAAGCCAGAAGCAATCTTGTCTAATAGCACGACAGAGAAAAGGTTTCTTTGCAAAAAATCTCAGCTTTCAAGACAGACTATTCACACAAAAACCCCTCCCATACAAATGCATAACAATAAAATCGCTTTCAAATCTTTCAAGGCCCAACACTACTTAAAAAGGAAAAGAATACCTGACTGTAGTTGAGGATCTTGAAGACAGATTCTGAAACAAACAGTATCTTCCCTCTGTCACAGCCCACAACAAAAAGAAATCCATCTGCTGCCTAATGTGGGGGGGGCAGAGGGGAAGTAAATTACTAAGTTATACATCTTCACTGCATCATTAAACCTTTAAAACCACTTTGTATATAGCAGGATTTCCACACTAGGAGAACTCTCTTAACGTTTAGAGATAACTGAGTCAACAGACAAGATATGAAATTACGTTTTTGGGGTTTTATTTTTCATCCGCTAACATTTCTGGCATCATTCTGGGAACTGTGCCCAGAATCTGCAATCACTTTTATTAGAAGAATGCATCCATATTTCGTCCAGAAATATTACGATTATGTTTAATAATGTCTATTTTTTTAAACAGTATTTTAAATGCATTTATTCCATAGTTCCTATTTTGGAACCCAAAATAATCTGGGTATTTATTTGCGTGTCCACAGGCAAGTTGTCCCCATTCTGAAAGTCCTATTTTTCAGCCACAAACAAGCATGCAGCATTAGGCCCTACCTTTATAGCTCTAAAGCCACAGTGCTGCAGAAATGCAATTCCAAACGTGCTGCATCTGAACACTGCAGTGCTTGACAACTTACACTAGCAATATGTGCTCTCCGTGCTATAAATGCATACAGCATGGATCCAAACATACTATGTCACGTGACATCAGTGACCTCAAAACAAGGCACTCCTATAACATCAGATGCTAAAAACCTTGTCCAGGTCGCATATGGCAGAAAGCCTGTCAGAATTCTTTTTTGATGTAATTTTAGTCTATTTCGTGAAATAACTGAAAATTCATATAGTTACTATCAAAACAACATTTTCTTCAGACCTCCCCCTAAAATCCTTTTGTTTAATTTCAGAGCAGTTACTCATCTTTAAAACCTAATGACTACGTGCAAAGGTCTTACAGATTTCTGTGTTATCCTCTATTATCACAACATTCTTAAGCTGAGACAACAGGCAGAAAAATACTGGTGCTTTGCCATGGAAGAATTCCATTCACAGCCACTGATATCTCACAATTAAAAGCCGAAACATACCCTGAGTATTAGATGCTTTAATTCGTCATCTGACAGAAAAGCAGGCTTATAGTTGGCTTCTGTATATGGGTTTGTAGCACCTGAAGAAGAACAAAATCCCCAGATCAGAACTTGTGAGTTAAACAATACACACTTCAGTGAGCAATGTTCCTTTGATTCCTTTTTACGCTGTTACTCATTCCACCTGTTCTTTAAAATGAGAGCTGATTTTTTGGTTCTTTTTATTAATATGATGAACTCTGTTGGTATTTTTAGCTGCAAGCAAAAATGCTGCATTACATGGAACACAAATTAAATGACTTCTGAGATGCAAGCGTTCTGTGACATGTTTTTGACCCAAATGCTCTGCTTGATTTATGTTCTAATCTCCAATAAGAAATGGAAAGTAAGAAAGTAAAGAATAAAAACATGATGAGGTGACATAAATAGATTTTCAGAGAGGAGCTTGCAAGTCAGTTCTCTGATTCCATGCCAAAGACAAAAACCAGATGTTACACTGACCTTACTTACCAATGCAAAAAGCAAAAAAACAGAGCAAGTGAGCCATCTATTTATTCGAGAGTAATTACTTTCATCCTGTTCCCTTCATAAAGACAACAGAGTCAAATTAGCAACCACTGATCTGCTGTGAAGTACTAACTTAATCAAATGACAGCGGCAGGAAAAGCTACACCTTACAAGAACGCTAGGATAAACACGACTGGAAGATGCCAGGTCTCCTAGAAACTACAACAGTGACTCTTCCTGTAACTTAGCAGCATCCTTTCTCAGGGGCGTACTTCTTGAAGGCTTAAAGCTTCATCATTACAGATCGTATCCAGCAACTGATTCACTCTTACATGGAGCTTTAGGACACACACAACTTTGCTACAGCCCCAGCTCTTTGAAACCCACATATTTCCCTATTTCAAGTACTTGTAAAAGCAACTGACTAAAAAGACTAAAGTGGAAGTCTCAAAGTACTCCTCATTCTTTCACAAATAGCTGAAGGTGTGAGCACAAAACATCACAAATCCTGCAGCAATATTACTCACACCTAAAATCTAACCTCTCTATCCAAGCAAGTCTTGCACATGGCCTACCTAAGAAGAGTGGTCAGTGCCATGCAAGATTCAGTAGTGGATGGCAACCGAAGCCCTTGCTCCTTCCTCCCACAAGCTCAGCTGCCTTGCTTTCGTTGGATTCAGCGATGCTAATCCATCAGGTCAGCTAATAGAAAATTATTCTTTCCTCATCACAAATTTCCCTGCTAGATCAGGGCATCAGACCATGAAGCAAGTCATCCTGCAGTTGCTCGGCTGCAAGAGAGAGGGGAAAGAGAGGCTGCATCCCTTATGTGGTAGTTTGATATTAAAACAAACTAACCACACCTTGAGCTGGAATGTACAGTTGGCAGCTTGTGCCTTTGCATGACTTCTACCACAAACTCTGGTAGCCCACACAAACTGCTTTCTTTGTTCTAGGACATGGTATGTTTTGCATTCTTACAGATTCTGTAGGAAAAGGAGTGCTGAGAATGATATATAACTGTAAGATTGAAGATATTTCTAAAGGAAGAGACAGAAAATAAAAACAAATTCTATTTTCTTTTTTGTAATGACATCTACAGAAGTAAGTAAGCGAAAAGGCAAAAATCTTTGTGGCTGTATCTGATGAAGGGCCTAAGCATACAACAGTGCTGCTGCAAGCGTTCAAAGATGAGACAATTAGGTAAAGAGTTCCAAAGAGAATTTCATCTTGAACCAGCGCAGTGCAGAGATGATGCAAAGACGGCTCCAGCAGAACGAGTAGCTCCAGGGTAGGGACAGCTTGCTTATATCAGTTCTTCCACACAGGAAAAAACTGAACTGCTCCAAGCAGAAAACTGAGAAGATGCATCTTTCAAATGCCACCTCTTCAAAAAACATGAAACCCTCAAAGCTCCAAAATTTTTGCTGGAAGCTTACACATCTCCCCCCCATACTTGAAAACATGGCTAATTTTAAGCTGCTCAGGTGAATTTGCCAGCTACAAGTTGTTTCATTCCCTTAAATAAAAGCCCTTGAAATTTGCCAAGTAAAACCACACCAGGCAAGACTAGGGTTACTCATTTTTATCAAAAGAGCAAGAAATGGTGAGTAAAAACACAGCTTTGGGGAAAGCCCATTTTATCAGCCTCCAGCCTTCTTCTCTCTGCTCCCCATCGACCAACTTACCACGTAATGTTTTCATATGCTGGACTGCCATTCTCAATACAGTGAGTTTATCTAGCTTTCGAGACATAGCGTTGCACGTTGGTACCAAGGATGCCAGTTCATCTATAAAGCTGTTCATTTTATCTCGACGCCGTTTTTCAATTTGACTATGAGCCTCCCTAAACAAGCAAGGTGGGAAGGAAAAACAGAACAGCATGAGAAAATAAACTGTATTAACATAGAAAAGTCTCCAAATCCTATACAATAAAACCAAAACTAACGTCCTCCTCATAATTCATTCACCCTCTCAGCCCCATAAAATGCACATACAGACTTTTCAGAGAATAATATGGTCATTACTTGAGTGATAACAGTTACAAGCTACAGGAAGGGCTGCAGTACTTGGCTCTAATTTACCAGAGAACACACACTGTTGCCCATACAGTACATTGAATAATGCATCCAACTACATATTTGTATTAGTATGCTACATCAACACAGCAGTATTTAAAACTATCTTTTGCTGTGGCTGTATGTATTCTAGTCATCCTACAGCTTTCCTTTTGAAATACCTGAGATAATTTTGAACTAAACTCTTCCTAACCAGGAAAACCGATGACAAACACTGAATTACTTACTTTTTGTTCTGTATTCTCACATCTTAAGAGTCACTATTAACACTCTGTAACACGCTAATGAGTTTGAAAGAATGTCATGTTTAAGAAACACGTGCAGGCTACCATTTCCATGCTAACACTGACAGAAGTGACTAAAACAAAGTTACATTTCAGCACTTCCACAAAACTACATGTAGTTTGTATATGAAAAAGTCAGCAATGCAAAGATAACAGAAACAGGGAGAAGGTCCAAGCTAGAAAAAACAATTCGCAGAGTAAAACACACGCAGGTGTTTCATATATAGTAAAAGGCAAACTCTTTTCATGCTTGCTGAGAGCATTACCTTGCATTTTTTATTCTCCCTTGTTGGTCTGCGTAGTCCAGTCTGTTGAGAAATGATATCACAAAGTTACAGTACTGAAAACGATTTTTAATATATCTTAATGATCTACATTAAAATCATCAATCATTAAAAATCATTAAAAATCATTAAAAAGATCTGAAGATTTATTTAGCCTTTCCTCAGAAGATAACATGATTAATAATACTGTGGTAGGGCTCAAAGCACTGGGTATTTTCTTTGACTGTTTTACCTCGTGCAATGATCTTATACCTCTGTCCCAAAAGAAACAGTTTGAGACACCTGACCATGATATTGGAAACAGATCCTACATCAGTACTGTGAAACAAACAGTTTAGTGACCGCGTCTATAATACCTTCCATGTTGGTCATCTTTATCTGTATCCATACCTTCCCTGCAAAAACAGAATAAAGCAACATATCACAAATTAAGCAGCATTAGCAAGGCTGTTAGCAAACTAGCATGAAATTAGAATAAAGTGTTGCAGTCACCCTTAAATCCTGAAAAAAAAGAAGAATTTAAAAGCAGTAACCTGGAAAAACTACAGCATTTTCTGTAGTATTACAATGTTTTCTTGCATTTCTTTTGAAGCAAACAAAATGGCACAGTTTGATGTGTTTGACAGTAAAACATACTGCAGTTCAAAGACATCATCTGTTCTAAAAATGTTTTTCAGTTAACTAGAGGGATAAAAACAAAAAGGACTTATCAAAGCAGATCTTTTTCACGCCCTCACCAGAATGAGGGCTACTGATTTGCATTTACTACAGTTAGACGTTTAAGCACGGGCAGTTATCACAAGGCCCACTGCAGAACGCACAGTTTGCCCTGAATTCAGTCTTGCCTGTGTGTCCTAAGCCTCGCTGTGCCTTACTGTGGTTGATTTTGGGATAGGAGAAGGCAATAATCTAGACCAACGTAATGCACTGCAACACTGGAAATAGCCAAATGCACAGGGCGGCTGGGAGTGCGTATAAAGCTAAGCAGGCACATTTTAAAGTACTATGTCTGAAAGAAATGCCAAAGACTACAGGGCTGTTAGACAAAAGAATGAGGAAGAGGATGTTTTGATAGAGATAAACCTGTACCACTGCACTTACATGGGCACTCCTAAGCCTTCTGGTTTGGTTTTTATCAGAAGATTTAGGCACAGGGGAGGGGAGGCATGGAAAAACATCAAGCATCTTTTGTCGAGTGAAACCAATTATAAAAATATTTATACTTACTCAAAAGGAAAGCCATCAAGTCTGAAAAGAAAGAGAAATAAAGTACACCATCTATATGAAATAATAACGTCTTTCATTTTCTGCTGAAATTCTCAAGCTAATTTATATTCTATTCATAATGAATAAGAACAAAGACATGAGCAGTGAGCGTATTTATTTTAAGGAGCCAAGTTTGTTCAAATTCATCTATTTTCTGAAGGCACCACGGCCATTACACTGAATGTGACAAATTAGTACGACTAACCTAAATTATCTCTATGATGCACATCACTGAGATATTGTTTCGTCAGCAGAAACAAAAGCTGTATGCTGTATGCATGCTGTCCTTGTGGTTGGATAAGTGCCGTTTCAGAGGACTCCGAGGGCCAGGGATAAAAAATACCAACACGTATCTCAACTATCTCAGTTTTTGATTCTGCCCAGCAGAACAGATGAACATTTTGTTTTAGTCAGTACTGAAGTCCTAATTCTGAACTTTATACAGATTTTACTGTATCGAAAGGAAAATAAAACCATTTTCTACATGCAATTAACTGCTGGCATCGCTTCAAGTCTGTAAAATGATCTCAAATACCACTGAGCTTTAATATACTGAGAAGCCAGGTTTCATTAAAGCCTTATGAAAGATCTTCTCACGTTAACCACTGATATATTACTTATTCCCACTCAATACTGAACATCAGCATTCTTAAAAGTTTTTCTATACGTTATTCATCGCACCTCTTAATTAATCACCTTTGTCATTAGGTTTTAAGGAAGTCTGAATAACACTAAAGGCTTTCTTCATCTCTCCATCTGTACATTTGAGTTACTGACTTAGATAATAGTTCAGAGTGCTTCTGATGCTCACAAAGAAACAGCACGCAGGACTAGCATAGGACTTCAGAAACAGGAACGAGGCATCAATTCTCCACTCATAGTGGCACTTTTAGCTACAGGATGCTTGTTGTGGCAAAGCAAAATATGACAGAGGTTTTTACACCAGCTGCAGGGTAATTTACAAATGCTTCAGGATACTTTCGTTTCTTATCAATATTATCTCAACTTGAAACACTACTGCCAACAAAAGAAAGTAGATGCTTATAGACCTGTGCGTGAAGTCTTGGATTCCAGCATTTGACTAAAACACACTGTAGGAGAGAACAGATAAACTTAGCTGGAACTACAGCAGTATGCTGAAGAGGAATCTCACTGGGAGAGTAGCAGCAGAAAGATTTGAAAGGAAGCTGGCATGGAAAGCTGAAATTGTTGTCGACCAATAGGCTTGTTTGTACTGGACAGGTGAATGCACACTAAAACAGTCAGGTTGTTCCTCACACCCTCAATTCACTGGTAAATGAAGCATAAAACTGGACACACACCATTTATATAAAAACAAATAAATAGCTGTATAGGCAGCAAAATTTGAACAGTAGCAATTCTTGAACATTAATACATATATACACATATATGTATCAGGGATGAGGGAATTCTACCTTAAGTTCTACATAAAAATAGGAATATTCACTAATCACCATTTTCTTTGCAACAAAACATGAACCGTGGTACAATGACAGCTGTTATAAACTGACTCAAGGAAACAGCATTTCACGTATTTAATAAAATGCACACACAACCTAGAGGGCAGAATTAGAACTTACAAGAGCAAGCTGTCTTTTGGAAAAGAGGACTTGAGCAATGCTTCCTACTCAGAAGTATAAAGATGGAGAAATCCTTTCTAGAGAAGAGGAAGTTGGTAAGATTGAGGCTTTTCACTGAATTTTCTAAGAGTCAATTTGACTAGAGGGAATCACGTACTTTCAAGAAGGCTAAACTTATATTACAGAAGCTATGTATGCCGTGCGCTCGTGGTCTGTACACAGTAATTAGTTTTGCACCTAACTTCTCCTAAAAATAATCTCTGTGCACAAGGAACCTAATTCTTAATTGGCACCCTCAGCACAGATCAATGTAGAAGGAACTGCCAACTGTGAGAAGGCCCACAATGATAAAATCCGTGCCAAGTTACATAGAAATGGATTACGTAGCTGTGTTAATAATGGATGGGGCCTATCCACAGGCTACACTGCAGCTAGGCTTTGCAGTTACAATTTATATGAAGTTTGCATAGTAACTTACAGTAAGCATGTTGGTCTTGGTGTACTTAGAGCAGAAGACACTACACAGTTGGAAACGTGGCACACATTACTGCGACTTTCACCATTCTAAAGCACAGTTGGTGTCATTTCTTTCTGTTTCAAATACCTGCCCTAAGACAGAAGGTATGGCTTGGATGGTGCTTCTAAGCATTCTTAATAGCAAGCATCCCTCTAAGAGAAGCAGCTGTCCTGAAATGAAAACATACTACCACTGATCCACAAGAAATCAAATTTTTATTCTACCAGGAATAATAGTTTGCAAGCAGAGAGCAACGCAAGATTAAATCACTTGATAAAACAAAAGGCAGTCCTACTGCAGCAAACCAGACTCCTTAGACTCATATTCAACTGGGAGACCAAAATAGCTCCATCAGGCAAAGTTTGGCAGCACACTGATAGGAAATGACTGAAAACGCAAAAAATAGGTGAAAAGAAGGAACTATTCCTAGTTTCGCTTCTGCTTTCTAATTAATTATTAGCTTCCCTCCTGTTGATCAGACATTCTGCTTCCTATGTATACGGTCAACATAATCAACCTTCACATCATATATTTCATCAATATTAATTTCTTTTTTTTTTCCTCATTAGGCAAAGGTTCCTTTCCTGAGCCTTACCTCGCTCGATAGCCCTCAATTCCAGCTGGACTGACATGAAGGCCTTATTCTTATTACTAAATAATTAACTTTCCTTTTAGTGCACAGTAGCTTTTTTCTTTGTTACAGCCTTTAAACAACAGGTTGCCAAGATAAGGTTATTACGGTTATTTCTATTATCTCTCAAACTATATTGTTCTGTTGCAACTGCTTTTCAGCATTATCAAATTGAGAGAAATTCAACTTACTGATAATCAGTAGAGCTTCCCTTCCTTTTCCGATTACAATCCACTCCTGAAGTGCTAAGGGAACTGGAAATCAAGTCAGCAGGGTCTGGTGACATAAAGTCACTAATTGTAGAAGAAATGTCCATCCTTTGGTCTGCCATTGGATTGTCTAATGTTACCAAAAAAAAAAGGAAAAAAAGGAAAAAAACCTCACTCTATTAATAAACTTAAATTTCCATATTTTAAATACATGTATGCATACACACACAGAGCAGATCTCCAATTTAATACACTTAAAATTGCAAAAATTACGATTCCGTTATTTGCTTTTGCCATAAACAGACATAGGCCATTTCTCTTTCTTTCAGCTGCTGGTGTATTAAGTATCCCACATGAGCTACAGAAGCACAGAATCATAATGGGTTGGAAGGGACCCCTGGAGATCATTTAGCCCAACCGCCCTGCTAAAGCAGGTTCCCCAAAGTAGTTACACAGAAAAGCATTCAGGCAGGTTTTTAACACCTCCAGAGAAGGAGAAGACTCCACAAGCTCTCTGGGCAGCACGTGCCAGTGCTCTGTCACCTCCAAAGTAAAGAAGTTCCCTCTCCTGCTCACGGAACCTCCCGCGCTCCAGGCTAAACAGTCCCAGATGTCTCAGCCTTTCCTCCAAAGGGATATGCTCCGGGCCCCTAAGCATCCCTGCAGCCCTCCACTGGGCTCCCTGCAGAAGATCCATGTCTTTCTTGAACAGGAGAGCACAGAAATGGACACAGCACTCTGGATGTGGCCTCACCAGGGCAGAGTAGAGGGGGAGGAGAATCGCTCTGGGCCTGGAATCTTATGGTTCCATTTCTTTCCTCCTCCAGTGTGAAAGAAACACGCATCAATATGAAGGGCAAGATTAAAGACTTCTCCTTTGTATTTTCAGGTGCAAGCACTGAGTACATTCTATGGATCCGTATTTGCTCATCAAGATGTGGCATGCAGAGAGGCTTCTCTCCGCCCTGCTTCTCCACCCATTGTCAACATGACTTTTAACTAAACGTTTACTCTTACGTTTACTGCCCAGTCAACTGCTGCTACCCAACATAAGTAAAGAGTAAGTTCTTTCATTTGCTTAGTGGGAAAACCAATTTTCACGCATATCTCCTTCATTTGAAGACCATATTCTGAAAGTCCATAAGGTTTGACAGTTCTACTTCCCCTCAATTTTATAGAACAGAAATCCAAAGATTTTGATACAAAAAGAATCAATTAAATAAATACCTCCACCAAAGCATACCCCAATCAGAAACCCTAACAACCCAAGGGAGGTCTCAGACAAGTGAAAAGATTTTACCTGAAAGCTCTTCTTGGAAGCCTAGATCCACCTGGAGGAAGAAGAGGATGCTCAGCTTGAAGCAGTTGAACACCTTAAAACTTTTTCATGCCTCATAGTCTGTTAGTCAAGTACACTCAAAAACCTGAATGGAAAGAAAAGCAGCAACTGTAAGAAATGTAAGAAACACCTTCAAGGCCAGTTTGTTTACAACATCTGGTTTGGACATTTTTTACAACAGCAAACAGATGCTTTAAGTGAGGAATAAAATATCTTATCCACTCAAGAGTAGAATGTTTATTTCCTTATAATTCCTTCATCCATCTTCAGAAGGTTTGGATGTCATTTCCAGCAGACCAAGTACTAGAATGGAAGGAAATTCCCCAGCACCACTTCCTTTGGGCCTTCTTCATCACTCTTTGGTTTTTGCAGCTAATCACATAAGACTCCTCCACTCACTATAATCAGATCTGAAAGCATTTGTTGTCAGATGCTAGCAAAATAAGTCAAACTGCTGTTACTCTGCAGAGAAAGGCTGCTGTAACGTTAAGGTGGCCATAGCCTTATGATAATTTTGGCTGGGCTTATGATTTTTTTTCCCCTTCCAACAGCACTTGGCATTTCCAAAAGCAAGGGTGGTTAAACTTCTTGTTCTATTCTGCAGGCTTCAAGCTTTCAATACAGTTCACATCCCATACTGGAAACTCAAGCCCTCAGATGTGTTCCTCGACAACACTGCAAAGACAGCGGATGGACTGCAGATGACTGTTCTTCCTTCCTAGATTCCTGCCACAAAACTTACTTTTTTTGTGAAGAACTCACTATGTGAGATGTGAAAACCATTCTAGGACTGTCTCTTACAAAAGCTTTTCCAAGTCTTCGGGATACGCTCCTTTCTGGTTGATACGTGTGATCGCTGTGTCTGCCTTTCCAACCTGTGATGCAGAACTCCCCAAGAACACAGACCAGCAAGTTCCTATGACACCTGCAGAAGTTTTCAAGCCTAAAAACTAATACTTCATCAACGTGGCCACTTTATAACCAATTCTATGGAATCCCATATATCTACATAGACGTGTTAAGAGTTAGAAGCTAACAGAAGCCCCACAAAATGCAAAGTCAATAGCATCACTTTTTTCAGCTCAGCTAGAACAACAAATTCAGAATTAAATAAGTGAAACTCGTTGGTCCTATTGCAGTAATAACAGTTGGGATCAGCTGTGCTTAAATCTAAGGTCAGGCAAGTCATGACTTTCTTATCACCAGCTCTTTCAGAGAAGTAGTATTTCCTAACGTCCAGCCTGAACCTCCCCTGGCACAGCTTGAAGCCATATTGTTGCCTGGTTAACGTACATCCATGATTACGTCTTGGAATCCGATGCAAAGCCCCGAGCACCGTATAGTGCACCTACTAGAAACAAGTGCTCCCCAGAATTTCTGACCCTAGCACCCACCTTTGAATTCCAAAAGCTCCCGACCACCTCCATATATAAGCACAGTTGTTGAAATCACTTTTTACTGTTTAATATAATCTCAGTGACTACTAACGATGACCTGGCAGTGGGGTGGGACACGCTAGAATGAAGAAAGCAGAAGGGAATATCTATTTTAAATTTAACGCAGTTCTTTCCTTTTGAAGAATACTTAGGAAACTCAACACTGACACTGATGTACTTTAATGCAAAAAATCGCTTTGAATATTTGAGTTTTTCAGCCTCGAGATGCCAGTTTTCCAATGGCTAAAAAAAAAACCTCTATGAAAAGCCCTACAATAATTATCCATAAACACAAGCAAAGCCCAAATCTTCCGTTTATGAACCTTACCCTGCTGACAAAGTACTCCAAGGACCTACTTGAAAAAATGCCATGTAGGCCACTTCCTGATTACATTTTGTCATTGTGCCGCACGAGAACTTCTCTCCATAGCCCATTTCAGACCACTTCCTCAAGGATTTCCCTCCCGTGCGTGCAATCTCTTTCTCTAACCCCTCGTAACAAGGGCAATGAGGCAGTAAAACCAAATCTTACTGTTCATCCCTTTAAAAGGAAAAAAAAAAAGTTAGCAGTCACGTGACTAGCTTAATCATGCAGGAAAGCTGATCATGAGTACATAAACACCTCTGAGCAAATCAAGGTCAGAGCTAAAGTAGGTCAACCAAGTCTGCCAAGCACCCATCCGGGAGTCAAGACCTCTTTACGCAAGCGCCACGAGTTTCAATTACCCCTGGGCAAGACCCAGCTATCTCCAGCACACAATGCATACTTATTTTAAGAGAAATGTAATCCTTAACTTTGTGAATCACAAGCGTGTCATATCTTAAAGCACGATTTCACAATGGCAGAGGAAAAGTGTGGTGTGGTTTCCTTCAGAGGTCATTAAGAAGATGCTCACTGTCCCTGTGCGTAATGACGTGAACCAAAAACACGCAGCTACAGAAGGGGAATCCTTCTCCCCTTCACAGCAGTACCCCACAACAGAAGGCAGCTGTCACAGCACGAACCGGTAGGAAGCACGACAGCATTTGTTCTCTCCACCCTGTGCTTCTCCGAGCCGTGCTGTAGATGGACGTGTGCTCCAGATGCGCACTCCAACTAACAGTGGGAGACGTCTGCTCAGCAGCACAGGCACCGCGGTGTCCCCGAGCTGTTTGCAGAGGCATCACGCACACGTGGGCACAGCTGCTCCATGTGACAAGCAGTTCCTACAGCAGAATCTTCATTAGGAAACAGTCCGTATGGTTCAAAGGAAGATGTTTGAATTAAAGCAGCGGTATTTTCCTTTTCCTTCGGTACTCAAGGAGCACCTGCCAGAACACCTCCTATTTGTTCAATAGATTGACACTGTTTTGTTTCAGTGGCACATTTGTGCTCCCTGAACTCCCCTAATAACATCTGCAGGAACACACTGTACTCCCAGATGGTAAAATGCCCTGTGGCATCATCCCACATCTCACAGCAAAGCAGTGATCTTCGTGTTTTGCTTGCTGAGGCCATCCTTTTACTCACTCAACACCATGTTCCCCAACCTCTGGCAGCCCACAAACCACATCTGAGTTTTGGAACTCATCCCTACCCAAGCTGGTGTTTCTAGCCCATCCTTCAGGCACACACTCAGCATGCTGCACGCCTCACCTTACCAGCTGCTGCAACACAGCCCTGCACGAGAAGGGCTGCACGAGCAGCCCCAGCTCTGCAAAGACAGGGGCACAGCCTTTGGGTGCTCAAGTGATTTACTGTTCTAACAGCTGCTCCCTGTCTTTCCTAAGGAAAAAGGAACAGGCTTGGGGGGACATCCCATGGATTTAAACCAGCCACAAAGCTATAAGATGAATCATTTTGACCTAAGGAGAAAAAAAAAAAAAAAAGCCTTCAACACACTGAAAAAAAAACTCCATGGGCACAGAGAACATCTTTCAGCTCTGGAAAGTTAATTAAAAGACATCTTCTCGACAGATCAACATGGTGTCCCCATGCACTCCTGCACCGAAGCAGGTTTGTTCATCACCAGTGTCTCTGAGATAAGCCAGAGTCACACCATGGCATCACCCGAGGAGTGCTCTAGACTGCTGTAGTGATAATGGAGCCACGGGACAACATCCTGAGTTAATCCTGTCCCTAGAAGCACCGAGAGTCTCAGTTCAGCCTCAGATCTCATCTCTCATTGTTTAAAAGGGGAAATAGCTTTCACTTCCAGCTATTTTGACAAAGGACTTCTCTGGTGCTCCAAAGCCAAGAACAAGTGGTAACTAAAACAATTTACTCAGGTGATGAGGGGTTCAGAACTGTATCCATAGCACCAGAAGTATCTCATCAGCACTGAGCATAGTGGAAGGCACACTCTCCTCAGCCTGCTGGTAACACTCTTCCTAATACAGCCCAGGATGCTGGCGGCCTTCTCATTTGCAAGGGCACATGACTGCTAGCTCAATGAGGTGCCCCCTGGGACCTCCAAGGTCTACAGTTTTAAACAAGCAAACAAACACGTAGCTCACATTTTTCTTTAAGTGAAACAGACAAATGCCTGCTTCAAGACTGATGGAGCTTCAAGAGCTTCACAACAACAACAAAACCTTGAGCACAACCAAAGTCAGCCTATGCTCCTTCCAGGAGTCAAACTTGTTTAGAGTGAAACTGGACTGCCCATGCTATGGCTGAAGTACTTCCCTCCCTAATAGGTTCCAGCGGTATGTACTGTAGAGGCATAGCAAAAAGGTTGTGTACATTCCTGCACAACAGCTGCTAGGGCTGGAGACTCTATCGTCCTCAGCAGCGGCATCCAGAGTAAGCAGCCCTCAGCCATAGGAGCTCTCAGGACCTCATACACGGCCATCTGCCTCTCTACCAGTTCCGTGAATCCCAGCTAGAAGAGTGGCACAGCGAAGCTTCCTGGTTTACCATCATTATTGAAAGTCTGATCTAGCGTAAGCCTTTGGATGCCTTATTTCAACGGACCCTGATCACCAAAATCTCCAGTTTGATTGCAGTGGATGTGGACACAGCTACAAAAACAGTTATTCTGAAAACAGCTGCTTGTAGGAAAATGACTGAGCTTGAGATCAGAAGTGTTTCTAGTTCTTGAAACCAAAACCAACTTAAGCTTAAGACAATGCTTAGCACCCCAGGATTTCTCCAGTGTAAGTAAAAGAAGGAAACAGTTGTATTTTATACCCGAAAATAGGCTCCACCGGTGTTAAATGCTGACAAAGTGAGTTCACAAAAACCTACGTGAAGATGTAGAGTTCAATATTAATTTATTCTGATCCTTCAGAAGATTTTGTGCCTGTGTGGGAAGGAACAAAGTATTATAGTTTCAACATTACAGGAAAAAGAAAAATGGAAGACCTAAAATTAACAGTCAACAGAAGCTTTTTGTCCTTTGGGCTGGATATCTGATTCTAGTCGTTTACTCTTTGGATGCCAAAATTCATTACCCTGCTAGCAGCGACAGACCCATACACAGTTAAAGGATAAAAATCTACTCCCCCAGTTACTGTGGAAGTTGTCAAACTGGGTTACTAAGCTTGGTACTCACTCCAGTAAGTGAAGATGTTCCACACTTCCACAACCACTGGGGGCAGTCCCTGTTTGTATCAACCCTAAGCCATCCAAGGGGTGTTGGGGGGCTGAAAGACTGAGAGAAACCCATCCTATCAGGTAGGAAAATTAATTACCCAAAATAAATAGCGTTTACATAACAACCTAATCAAAGCCACCGTTGACTTCTGTAATAGTTTAGTGTGTTTTGATCACAATCTTTGGGGGAATAAAACACAGTCTCCCAGCTGAGGAGGCAGTGGCTCTGTGAAGTCTCCCCAATGGTACACATTACTTCTGAACTGTCAACAAAATGTCTCATCTTGTGCTGCAATGTGCAGTCAGCTTCAAAGTAGAATTCTTTAAACAACCAGAAAGTCTTCCTTAGGAGGACTGCACACAGCCTGGACTGACATTTCCAGAGCAGGAGCAGCATACAAGGTAAGCTACTCAACTCACTTCTCATGTTTACACAGGCAGTGGGAATTTACAAATCAGTGCATCTTTAACACACAACTGGGAATGCCTGGTTTGTGCTTGTAGTCCAAGAGGTGCAGCTTTCCGTTCTAAGACTTCATCTCACTCCTACAAACAAGAACTGCTTTGCTGCAGAGAAATGCTTTAGGCACAGGTTTCAAAGATGTCTTCACTCTTCATCTACACAACATGAATATGCTGCGTTTCCAGCGGCTAAATATATGCCTTTTAATTTAGAGCTCACGAGTGTCACAAAGCCCAACTGCTCATTTTAACTGTTGCAACGTCCTTGATATGCTCTGAGCAAGTTGAAGTTTTCCTTCCCGTGGCTAAGCCAAGCTCCTGCATCCCCAGGTTGGCAACTATTCTGCCTGCAGTGCATCATCTCTCAAGTTGCCTCTGGCAGGGAAGCAAAATCCTTTAATGCAAAGTTGTAAGAAATGTGTCTTCTGAAGGGTCTCTTGCAGAGCCTCTATGGTAGCAAAGCACCATTTCAGCACTGTTAGCTGCCCCAGCTTCCAATCTCACAATCTGGCTGTGTGCTTTTGCCAGGCTCTCATTTTCTTCTTCCCTCTTCACACTGGAGGATTATTAGCATCAAAATTAGACAATACATTCGAGTTCCTGCGTGACTAATACTACCTATGTAATATTTCTTCTTCTTGACTTTTAAAGTTCATGCATTCAGGGATGTCAGCCATTTTTCAGTTTAACAGGCTGAACTGCCAAACACTTTGAGTCTCTCAAGTGCAGTAAGGTGACAAACCTAGTTTCCTGCAGCTTCTTTTGGTTTGGATCACCTGGTCCAAATGCTGTTACACAGACTGCTTACAGCTGACTCTGTTTTCTATTATTACTACTACAAACCTAAATGCACCAGGCATGCACAAGAGCTCTCCTCCAGTGACCTACTGCCAAACAAATAGGAACTCATGGAAAAGAACGGGTCTCAACCAAACAGGTTGAGAATCTTCATATCTTCAGGGGATGAAGCACAGAAATGAAAGGGCCAAAATATCACTAAAAGGAGGGTATACACGTGCTATATTTCTACCTTACACCTTCACTTCCAGCTTTGTCACGGACCCTTTGGTCCTTCTAAATTCCATCTCCGACTGGAAGTAACCTTCCCTGCTCTCAGCACCCTGCCAGCCTGACAAAGAAAAGCTGACAGGCTGTCAGTTTCCCTTTGGTCCTAAAGAAAGCCCTGGGAAAAGCAAGATATTCTCAGCCTGCCTGAAACCAAGCTGAGGGTATTCCCCGCTCAGCTGCTTCCTCCAGCACACGCATCTCTGAGCTCTATTTTTCCCTACTGGTTTATTGAAAGCTTTTTTTAACTCAGCTTTATGCAAAATCAGCTGTCAAACATATATATATGCCAGACCCATACGGACATCAATACTTCTTCCTTCTGACTACCTCGGTACTATATTAGAGGCCCAGCTTCATTTTTGTCCTCCCACCGTTTTCGGGATAGGAAGGCATCACGGCTGTTTGTGAAGTGCATGAGTAGGTAACTTCCAAAGGGAAAGAAAACTGCAGGAAAACATGCAACAGCATATCTAGTATTACGTTATATGTGCAAATGGAGAAGTTTCCAAGTTAGGATGATTCACAAAATCCCATTTTTAAGAAAATAACCCCCCACACACACGCACAGTTGTGCAAACGGCCCCAGCTTCTTGTCCTGCCTGGAGTGCCTTCGATTTACGGGGAGCAACAAGAAGCACTGACACAAATGAGAAACCTACCGGTTTCAGTTTGAAGTCACACAGTTTACAAGCGAAACCCATAGCCAAACAGTAAAAACAGACAGCACAACAATTCAGCACTTGCACGTCTTCTGGAAAACATGCAAAGACACGACCATAAAAAAAGAAGAAAAAGATGCACATACCATTTCCAGTCGCGCTCCGTGCTTCAAAAACAATCGCCTCCCGCGTGCCTAAAATCCCATTTTTTAAGTAAGTGATCTGCTGCTAACACTGAGAAAGGCAGCATCTCAAAGTTATGACAGCTCACGCTGTGGCATTATCCAACACTCCGCTCTTCGGAGAGATTCACAAAAAGCAGTTTCGAAGCGCAGCGACAGCGAGCACTGAGAAGTAGGGCAAGTTCCCAGCACCTCCCGAGGGCCGGCACTGACACTGCTACACTGCATCCGGAGCAGAATGGCTGTACTGAAAGCTGCCTGTTCAGCTGCCCAAGCAAGAGCAGTGCTGCCACAGCACAGGGCAAGCACGACTGCAGGGTAGCTTCTTCTCACGCTTCCAGTGGATTCAAGTGGCTGAGGAGCCAAAATGACAATTCAAAGTCCTTTAATGGGACATCAGCAGTAAAGCCAGATGTGTCATCATGCCCTATACTGGATGGGTAAATGATACAGTCTAGGCTGGCTCCTCGCAGCACCACCTTTTTGTGTTTCCTTCTCTCTCACTTGGATGAATTGGAATTCCTGTGCAATGGGACACACCACGGAGGTGAAACCCAGGCGCCCTACAGTGTGCATCTCACTCAAGCCAGCGACCAGGAAAGTTCGGCTTCTCAAGCTTCAGATACCACAGCGCTCAAAGCATGGCTCAGATGAGCAAATCAAGCAGAATATTTCTTGTCTTCTATGATGATGCCCAGAGTGGTGATTACTTTGTTAAAAGCTATGCGGGTTGGAAAAAGTTGTTATCTGTCTAGCCCAGGATAAGCATGAGATAACAAAATCCTCACAGCAGTCTTACAGAACAGCTGACCTAACATCTTACTGCCATAGAAAGGGTGGGTCACTCCTTCCTTCTCTTCCTTGTCACTCTTCCCCCACATTTCCCTTTAGTCCCCTGGTACAGCCTTTGCACGGTCCCCAGAGCCTTTCTGCACAACGTGCCCAATCTATCTGCTCATTGGGCTGAAAAACAGCTCGACAGTGAGCACAGGCTTCTGCGAGGTTAGCAAGCTGCACCATCTTACTCAAACAGTGGGTGATACCCTGAACTCATGCAAAGCCAGGGGGTGGGACATGACAGTTCTGCCCTTCCTGTCTCCTGTCAATTTCAACAGCGGCGAGTTGTTCAAATATCCGTGCTATGTGCTTCAATCCCACTTGCAGCTTACCCACAGCAGGATTTGCTTCCGGATCTTCTACTAACCCACACCTGCACCGAGACTGCTTCAGGAGCTTCTCCTTTTGTGAGTGACAAGTTATGAATATACAGGCATGCTAGAAGAGGCTTCCTAGCCACTCTGTATTCATTGCTCTAGTGAGGGTACAGATCTTATTTTCCGGAGGAAGGCATGAAGGCAATAGGAAAGCCCTTGGCAGAAATTGCTGACGAACCACATTCCTTTTTTGTGCGTCTGTACATTAATGCTGATGTTGGGAAGAAGCGACGTTCAGTTGCCAGAGATACATCTAAGACTTGTATTTTTCCAGGCAGGGTTTAAAGCCTGCAATTTCTACTTTAAAGTAAAGGTCAAGTCTGAATGCGTACTTTTGCATTACAACCAGAACTGAAAAAGCATTTTTAAATGGTTGTTGTGTGTAGAACAGTCTCACGCTACCAAATCAAGGCAGCCCTTCATAAAGGCAGGGCAATGATCAGGGAACACCAGGAATTCACTGATGGGGGTCCCTACACTACACAGACGTCATGCACATTAAAGACGAAAATAATCCTGCCAACAGCAAAAATGGGTAGAAGAGAAAGAAACCTTGTTCAGAAAAAAACCCAGAACAAAAGTCACTGTGTCATCTTCTTGTTTGCTTTCCAGTTGCTGTTGTTTGGGTCAAACACTATGAACCCACCCCAAGGAGCAGCAGCTCCTTCCCCTGAGACAAAGAAGGCAAACCACACAGAGGAAGCAGACCCCCAACTAACAGCTGCAAGCAGAAGTTTCTCCAACTCATTGCTGTATTCCAGAATAAAATATTCCACCATGTCCACAGCCCGGTCCCGCGGGACCCAGGAAGGCACACCAGGCAGTCCAAATTCCTTCACAGAAAGTTTAAGTAGGTTTAGATGATGTTATTTCCGCAGGTAGGCTTGTGCCAAACGTTAATAATGCAGTCCCTTAGTTACCACTTACAAATGCTCATAATTATTTACAGCTCCTGAACAGTACGGAGGATGACTTGGATACCATCCAGTAAACCTACAGCAATTACATTTATTAGAAAATGGAAAACTTTCCAGTTTCACTCAGTAACAAAAAGATAGGCATTGGTTTCTATACAGGGAATAATCAAGCAAGCTTGTGCTTCAGCTTAGAAAACTGACAAGACCAAGATCTACAAAATCATCAGATGTCACAGGGACAGACAAAACTTGGTTGATAGCCCAAAAACAACGCTGCTCTTCGCACACGGGGTGGGAGGCCACGGGAACTCCTCACCAAGTAACATGAAGGCTAAAAGTTCATGTGGTTTCCCACAGGGGCTAAGGCCAGCTCATGGAAAGTGTACAGTATGCAAAGTTCACAAAAAGCTTTCCTAGGTCAGGCTGAAGTCAGCCAACATACAGTTATCAGCAGCAGATCAATTAATATCAGGTAGAAGGGACGCATGTAGAAGTCATTAGGCACAAAGTGCCCAAACCAAACACTCAGGATGGCCGTCTCGTTCTTAACTAAGCTAAGCCCTCAGTTACTACACTGCTCTTCACCGAAGTCTTCCCAGCATTATTAACTGAAATTTCAAATCACTGACTACAGCTCATGATTCTCTTGTAAGGAGGCCAAAGGGGCCAGTGAAATAAGGAAACCTACTAATAACGGGTGCAGAAAACAGACAGAAGTGCTTAGAATAGAAAAGAATGCCATCCTCCAGACCACCTACTACTCACCAGGCACAAGCATTTCTGCCTTTTTTCAGAGGTCTACTTTTCTGCAATGTTGACTTCAGCATATGATCTGGCGTCCTGTGTTTCAGCTTGCCCCACTTCACTAGAGAAATACATACCTTTATTGTATGCATTTTTGCCTCAATCGCCCATCTGGTGCTCCACTGGAATGTTTTTAAGGATATCTGCTAAAGCTCCATCAGCTATCTCTGACGGGTTCTGTTTCCTTCACTTTTATTTCCACCCTTCTAACTAGAAGTTGCCCTGTAAAAAGATTACAAGAGCCTTTATAGATGTTCTTCTCTGCTGCAAGTCTTTCTTGGCCTCCATCTCACTTACAGCATGGTCAAAGCTGTGTCCTCCTCAGCTCTCTTCTGCTTACAAACATAGCAGCTTAGAGAAAAGTACATACGTTTTATCTTAACATTCCCTGCCAATTTGCTCAGATTTGTTTCCTTGCACGATCATGTATTCCAGTCTCCTCTGCAGTAGGACACAAACAACCTCATTTGCTATTTTATAAAACGAACTGATACGCTGTAATTCGGGCCAAAGTTCATTCTAGAAAGATATCCCTGATCAACTGACAGCTTGCAAGAATCTATTACCCTCCTCCCATCTTTGCTGTTTCAAAGCTCAGTTCCTCTTCTTCACAACTTCCAGCTTTTCTAGCCTGTACTTGAGTAGGTCACCTACCAGCTACTGACCCTCACTCCATTCTGTCCTTCCAGGTAACCCTACCGGTTACCATCAACCACATCATCAACCAAATGACAAATTCCATGAATTGCTTTTTCTTCCTTCAGCTGAACTCTGTCGTGTTTCTTTAATCTCCCATTGTAAGGCTGTATTTGCAGAACACAGTTCACCCCTTGAGCACTTTTCACTTTTCTATAAACACTTCCTGAAGTATAGGGGAGTATTAAAGTTAGGACAAATTTAATATCACACATAAAGAGATTAAGTCATGTTAATTTGTCCACTTCTCTGTAACACTGCACTGGGAACAGTCCGTCAGTTAAATTTTCCCATTCACTTCAACAAAACAAGCTTTCTGAGACACACTACATACTCTAATTGCAATACACAAACATAAAACTGCTTGGCAACTACTTAGAAATGGCGTATGTATTTCTTAAGCAAGATCTTATCAAACGACACGGGCTATTGGGAATGACAATTAAACAGACCGACCTGCTCCGCTTGGCTCTCTCACCAGTAAGAGCATCTTCCACCAGCATATGATTACTAAGGATCCTGAACAGAGTAACATTAAGGACGAGCCCGGGTGGAAATTGCCAGAAACAATGCTACTAAACAATGCTTGCTTAGATCGGAGAGTGAACCAGCTAACTAGTTTAGTTAATATGGGGCTACATGGACGTTCAGCAGTGCAGCACAGACCTCTCTCTGAGGGATTCATGCGACACAACTCTTACATTTCTCATTAGAAGTTGCAAACCTAAACATTTCAACCTTTGTAACTGAGAGGGTGACTGCAAGAGATGTTAACCCCCTAGCTTCACCTTTCAGCTGTGTGCTCCTTCACTCAATCCCGTAGTGAACTACTCAAAGATCCAGAAGAGATTTAGACTAAACCTGTCAAAAAAAAAACCCCAAGATAATCATAATTTTGAATACATCACAGTAAGATGACTCAGGGAGTCAAACAAGTACCAGCCCTGTACACAGAAGAAGAAGAGATAATGAGCTAACCAGCAAAGGTATACAGTGCTTGCTACAGCAAACCAATATCTGAATATGAGAATAAAAGGGTTAATTTATAGAGGGACGTTCAGCAAGAATAGGCCTACAGAGCCCACCATGTAATAGAGGTATGAAGGAGAATCTGGAAAATGGTACTTATTTAGTTTGTGAAATGCTGCTTTGAATAAGTTTACTCTTTTTTTTGGAAGGCTCTTTTTATCCACATCCAAGTTAAAACAAATCAAGCTCTGCTACGTAGGAGCAGAGTCCTGACGGAGTCTGTATAAACACTATACAGCACTGGTTAAAGATATGCCGCTCTGTATTAGGATGATATGTAAAAACATTAAAATACAATTCTACTGAGATATCTGATGTTTGCATACTGAGAAGTGGAAATATGAAAACTACAAAGACAAGCAAAGAGCAATGCAGGCAGCCAGCAGGGACTAATTGGCCACACTTTTTTAAGAGTGGAAGACAGTGATTAGATCAGATGTGGAAATGATTCTGATGAGTGCATTTTTGGAAAGATGTGTGGAAAATACAGGATGATTTAAGAGAAACTTGCGTGCTACTGCCAAAAAAAAACGACTCAGCCAAATGAGATCACTGGGAGGAGTTTTATCTGAAGGTAGAGAACTGTGGTGCTACACTACAACATGCAATCACACTTGCTAGAAATGAAAAATAAAGTTCACTGTATTTATCCCTAATGTTTCTTCTTTAAGTAGAAACCCGCTAGTCCATTTAGGTTCCTCCCTGAAAGATCTTCATCTGCTTCCTGGGCATCTCTGAACCCCACCTGCCAGCTGCTTCTACAGGCACACTTGAGAACTTGCACCAATATTACGCCCTGACTTGGATGCCAACACACCATCGTTCCAAAACGTCTTCACAAAGCATTCACCAACAAAAGCAAAGTGCTCACAGAACGGAGAGAAAAGAGACAGAACAACCACACACAGGCAGCTTCCAGAGGAGAAAATACATATATGTATGTTTAAATAAAATCGGAGAGCAGTCACCACACTTCTTGAAGTCACCAAACCGAAGTTAGCAGAAAAACACAAGAATGGTTTTCGCTCACAAATAACAGAAACCAGTACTTGTCCACGTTTGCCAGGGAACACCATCATTTCAGTATGTTTAGGGCTAGAGGGAATTAGCAAGCCACAGAAATATCCTAAAAGAGGAAGACAAGTCAGATGACAGAACATTTGTTTAAAAAAAAATACAAAGCATGCATCTGAAAGCTGTGCCAAAGCAAGTCGATTAAACAAGATTTCCAGCGCATCAGAAATGAATCCATGGAGGCTCAAGTACTCTTGCCTGAGAGAATCCCATTCCAGAAGGCACATTTATTTTGCCTGAAATGCAGCTGGAACTCTCCTAGATCAACGTAAGAGTTTAAGGGAACCTCAAAAGTCTTGTATGGGTGGATAACAATCAGTTCACCCAGAGACAGAAGGTCTTCAGTATTCTACAGTGTTAATTAGGTCTCTAATGAGGTATCAGTAGGCATTTTTTCCTTCCTTTTTTGTTGAATGGAGGATTTTTTGGCCCAGCTGCTTTCTGAGATGTTCACTGCTTGGTCTTTACCAGTGCTCATATGCCCTAGGAATGAAAAAAAGGTCACTAATTTAAGTAGCAGGCACAGATTCTCTCACTGTCTGCTGACTTACAGCTTTCTGTAGTTTGCACTTCCATTCCAAATTAGGTTCAAAAATGGTAGTACATCTTTTTTTGAAAGTGTACACCACAGCCAAAACAGAAAACAGATTTTCAAGTTATAATTCTTTTGCAGGGCTATCTCATAATTTCATTAAGAGTACTTCTTTAAATGGAAGCCTGAGCAAGTGGCTTCCAGAAAGCAGAGCATAGAGATGAAGTGATAGCAAGATGAGATCCGTGCCAACTTGGAGAATCATTCTTCAACAGCCAGCCCAGACTTTTTTTTTATCAAAGCAGACAGCTCCCCATCCCCAAAGGGCACAGAGGTGTGTGCAATTAGCCTGCTGAAGTCCAAACCATGCATCATCTTGGACAAAAAGAAAATCATCTTCCTTTTAGCCCCATCCCAATATTGCATTTCTTCCAGATTGCCTGGCAAGCCTAACTAGAGACATTGCTGGGTCTCTGTCATTTTTAAATAAATTACCAGTTTGACAACAAGTTGGACATGTGAGTACTCAGCACCGGTAGAGTCACGCGATTGTGCTGAATGAACTCCTGAGAGATTTGTGTATCTTAAACATTTCTATATTTGTTCATCTGGAAACCCAGAAGAATGAGAGCCAGTTAGGGGAAAGGCAAAACAGTCAGAGGTCAAGCTGAATTACTATTTCTCATTATAAGAATATTTTTTTAATGGCAGAGCAGTGCAAAGCTCCACCATGTAGCTCCAGAGATATAAGTAAGAAGTGACCCTTAGGCCTACTCATCTAGAGAACTGTGCCGTCTCCTAGCCTACAAAGGCACAAGTGGTTCTGAAGCCACAAAGTGTACAGTACCAGTGAGCTGAGTAATCTGAGACCAGTCTTTAGGTGGGGTCAGGAACTATCTTTGAGTCAAATCAGATTCCCCCAGTCAGTATACTTGCTCAAACACGTGCCAGCACAGAGCAGAGAGACAGAATGCAAGGATGGAGATAGAATCATTAAGGCTGGAAAAGACCTCTATGATCATCTAGTCCAAGTGCCAACCCATCACCACCATACCCACTAAACCACATCCCTCAGTGCCACATCTACACGTTCCTCAAACATCTCTGGAGATGGTGATTCCACCACTTCCCTAGGCATTCTGGTCCAATGCAATAAAGCTTAGCCAGGGGAGGAGATGGATTGCCTTTGTCAGTAGCAATCCAACACAAATGATCATCAAAGTTACAGTACAAGTACATCCAGCTGCCTATGGATGTGACAAAGGATTCACGGCCTGTAGGGACCTACAGAACAAACTGCTGGGCACCAAAAGCTGACAATCTTTCTTTGACCATAGGTTTCTAACTTCTCTATTGAGCAAGTAACAGAGCACAACCTCGGTGATCACAGAATCACAGAGTATCCCGAGTTGGAAGGGGCCCAATAAGGATTATCAAGTTCAACTGCACTGAACAGTGGCATTTCCCACACAGGTCCATGAAAGATTCCAAATATACATACACTGGTGGTTAGTTTTCTTGATTTCTGGACTGGGGCCATACGAGTATAACAATGTTCTAAAGTTTGTTGAGAACACAGTGTTGATATTGGCATTTCTTTTTTAAACTCACGGAATTAATTTCATCTATAACAAGCCAACTTCAAACCTAAATGCAAGGATTACATGGCATGGCTTGGCAACATAATATATTGGAATAGGTGACAGAGGAATAGATAGGCAAGTTTGCTGATGATACAAAGCTGGGAGGAGTGGCTGACACACCAGAAAGCTGTGCTGCCATTCAACAAGACCTGGACAGACTGGAGAGCTGGGCAGGGAGGAACCTGATCAAGTTCTACAAGAGCAAGAGTAGAGTCCTGCACGTGGGGAGGAACAACTGCATGCGTCAGTACAGGTTAGGGGCTGACCTGCTGGAGAGGAGCTCTGCAGAAAAGGACTTGGGTGTTCCCGTGGATGGCAGGTTGGCCACGAGCCAGCAGTGTGCCCTTGTGGCCAAGAAGACCAATGGGATCCTGGGGTGCATCACAAAGAGCGTGGCCAGCAGGTCAAGGAAGGTGATCCTCCCCCTCTACTCTGCCCTGGTGAGACCACATTCAGAATACTGTGTCCAGTTCTGGGCTCCCCAGCTCAAAAAAGACAGGGATCTCCTAGAAGAATTCCTGCAGAGGACCACAAAGATGATTAAGGGCCTGGAGCATCTGCTGTATGAGGAAAGGCTGAGTAACCTGGGTCTGTTCAGCCTGGGGAATAGAAGACTGAGAGGAGATCTGATAAACGTTTATAAACATCTAAAGGAAGTTGGGAGGCAAATGGATGAGGCCAGGTTCTTCTCGGTGGTGTGTAGCGACAGGACAAGGAGTAATGGCCTGAAACTTGAACACAGGAAGTTCGATACAAACATGCAGAAGGGCTTCTTTACTGCAAGGGTGCCAGAGCACTGGAACAGGCTGCCCAGAGAGGCGGTGGAGTCTCCTACGGAGATATTCAAGACCTGTCTGTATGCTGACCTGTGTGACCTATTGTAGGGTACCTGCTTTAGCAGGGGAGTTGGACTCAGTGATCTCTTGAGGTCCCTTGTTGCAACTCCTGCAATTCTGTGACTCTGTTATTCCTGTTTCCAAGTAAACAATTCTAAAACCACAAACTGAAAAACCTGACATTGGCAAAACAAGGTCAGAAAATGCATTCAAACACAAACCTCAAAGACTAACGTCTGTTGGTTGGTTTTTGTGTTTGCTGGGGAGGGTTTTTTTGTAATATATTCTGATGGTAGATTTCATCTCTGAGAGATGACTAGGGCATTCAAGTCTATAGGCAAAACAAATAGTACTTTAACAGGTGGAGCACAAATGGTAAGTCATGGCTTGAAGCAGTGATTGAGCACCTGGTGGGAAGGCAGGGCCAACCCAGGGGAGCTCAGCTGCATGCAGTGCATCTGAGTGACCAGAAGGGCTGGAGCCAGGATCCACCCTTTCCCAGACCTCATTTAAGGGTCGGCAGTGGAGGTGAGGGCATCTTGCTGGAGATCCCTGTGTACCTGAAGCCTTCTGCAGGTAAGCAACTTCTTTCCTTTATTTCTGTGCCCGCAGCTGTTGTATTTGAGTAAATCCTCACTTACCACAGACAAGGGCCTTACTACTCTGCTGTCATTGCTGCATTTTCCATCACGTTACAACAGGTTATACTACAACTAATACAACAAGAGTCAAACTGCAACTTAAAGTCCCGACCTCAGGAGGATTTAAAATTTAGTTACCAAAGACTCTTGAATGAAGGGCAAAAAAATATAAGTAGAACTTGAGCCAAAACCATTCTGCTACACTCTCAACACAACTACAATGCACAATGAAAGATACAAGACTTACTACCTTTTAATACGTATTTTTATTTCAGATTAGAAGGGAAGTCCTGAATTTCTTAAGGGTCTGTGAAAAAAATCCCTTTGTTACTAAAAAATGTATTCATAACAAAACAGAAACAAAACAGATCAAAGGAACAGTGAAAAAAGTTCTGAAGACAGAAACAACATCTTCAAAAAAACTAAAAGCAAACTATATTAGGTTCATTTTCTCCTGCCTTTTTGATGTACATCCACACTCTGTCCATTACTACTGTGCAGTGCAGCTCTATTTGGCAGATTCTGCCAAGTTCTTTCAGATCCTGTTGGTTTTGTGTAAGACAAAGTTGAAAAGGCAAAGCCACCTCTGCGCAAGTTTCCAAGGTAGAGAATACTTCAGACCAAGAATAATATTGGATTGAGTCCTCTGGTAGTTTTATTTCATTCTCCCCCAAAACTTAAATGAGTAAGACTAACTTCAGAGTTTTCTGGATAGTCTTTTATCAGGGCCACGTGCAGTCCTTAAAATACATGGATTCCACTGATATGCTGTCAACTGAGATAAGAATTAAGACAAGCCAATGCAACTGCATTAGCATATATGACTTGCTATAAAATGCCTTCCTATTAAAGTGATTTGAGAGACACGATGCCAATACACACTGCTTAGGAACAGCCAAACATATCCTCCCTAGAGCTGCAGCAACTGCTCACTGGGAGATACATTTCTGTCACAGCCTCACCAAGTAAGAGCCATTGAGGATTTAGTGGTATGTTTGCTCTTCCCTCTATGCAAGGTGCTGCTAAATTGCCTTGTATCTGTGAAAAATGTAAGCCTACTAACATTTGTAAGGAAAACATTGTCAAAACAAACATGAGAACTACAACCATCTTCCTCAAACGCCGACATTCATATGAATGGGTTTCTTTTTAAGTGAGTAGAGAATGTAAACATCTCACACCACAAGAAACGTGGCACGTCACTTCACCATTCCAAATCCTGCCAGCGATATCTCTTGCTCTATAAGTAGCCCACTGGCACCATTCCTACAGAAGGCCAATCTACAAAGCCACAGCGTGGCATCAGCTCAGGGTCACAAGCTGTTCTGACACCAGCAGCTGACCTAGAAGGGTGTCTGACATCAGAGACATTGAATAACAGCTTCTCAAATGGCAGGAGACTGAAAAGGTTACAAACTCTGCATGCGTTGGCTAAGAAATATCTTTCTGCAGCTGCAGAACTGAACATGGAGAAAGGTGAATTCTAGCAGGCTGTAAGGGGTAAGGAACACGGCCGGTCCTTCACTGTACAAGCAGAGAAGGCACTATCAGCCAGCTCTTGAATGGAATTAAACCACACAAGTACAACAAGAATTTTAGTAACAGCTAAAACAAGTTCAAAATAACATCGAATGCAACAGAAAACGCTGATCTTCTCTGGGACAAAGACTGAAATGCCGGGCTATTTTTCAGATAATGAATATTCCAGACTACCAGAGCCAGAAGGTGCTGTTTTGATCTGCATTCTTCTGCAGACTGGATTAAAAAAAGAAATTATATTTCTCAACATCTGGTGAAAGATCAGGTTTCCAAGGAGATGAAGTCTGGGCCTTGGCTAAGTAGCCTCACTGCATTTTTTCCAATGAACTTAGGTAAAAAAAACCCAACACAGGTGCAAGATGGAGCTCATGCAAGTGAGCCATCCACCTTATTCAGCCAATAATGAAGGTCTACCAAATATATACCACGGGTTTTCTGACAGTGTGCAAAGCGATTCACTGCTGATTACAAACAATCGGATATTCAAAGCTGAGATCGCTTCTTGCCACACCACCAAAACCAATGTATCTTCACACAAAACTTATATTGGCTTTCTAAATAACACACCAACTCTTCAAAGGAGAAGTAATTTCATTTCATCAGATGCATCGCTCTGTGCTCTGGTTCAGCCTGGTGTGTTACACGCGTTAACCACGGGAACGTGCAGAATTTACACACACACTTCTCACTTTGTTTTGCTGCTGCTTAAACTCTGCAAGAGACCACCTTGCATTTTGTTCAGCTAAACCTGGAGCATTTTGTGATACATAATTCTGTGATATATAATGCAAGACAACCAGAGCAAACCTCTGCTCTGTGTTTTCAGCCCACTACTGAAACCTACAGCATCCCTTACAAACACTGAAAAACCCACTAAAAGCCTCTCCAATGCTTTTAAAGAAGGTGCAACAACTCCTTATTTGCTTCTTTAAGCACCTCCGAAGCACAGACCCTGACTTCCACAGACTGAGCAGAGATTTCAGAACCTAACTGCAAAGGTCAGTGCTCGGTTTGCTGAGCTCAGTACTGCATTCATCTAAATCATTATTTTAGTCTCAAGTTTTCTAAGAATAATAACAAGATGAAAGTTTCAAACCCCATCTAAGGTTGTTCAGGACTGAAACCTTAAGTATTCTTTGTGTTCTGTAATCTTACTGAAAACAAGGAAGCCACACAAGCTTAAAAATATGTACTTATTGTGAGCTTTTATAATTACTGGTGTACACCTTTACCTGTTTTCTGTAGAAGACAACTGTCTTCAGCTTTTCAGAGAACTCTACACTTGCTGACACCGGAGGATATAACGATGCCTTTCACTTCTTTTCTGCTCTTTCAGAAGTACACTATGGGCAAAACTGATGATAAAGGTTCAAAGTCAAAAGCAAAAGTTCTGTTAACTGAAGAAAGCCTCTGAGGGATCCAGCAAACTCAGTGCTTTGGCCTGGCAACTCCATTCCTTCCAGTTCTCCTGTCAAACCGTTAGCACACAGACAACCAGCTCTGTGCTGGAAAGAAAATATTGAAGTTGAGTGTGAAACAGTGCTTATGTATTCATCTAAATTAATTAGCCTACATGTCTCTATGGCTTTCCATTTTGCTTGATTGCAGTTTGCTTTTAGAAATGGTTTCACTCGTGTGCAGCACACAGGCTGCAGCTATCACATCAGGTTTCATCTTTGTCGTCACAGCCTTGGATAGTGATGAGGAACTGTGCATAACAAAGCTCTGCCAAGTAAATCCAATGAACATTCGTTTGTTCCCTTTCCTAGTTTCCCCAAAAACATCTCTGAGAGCGGGTGGGAAAAGAAGCCTTCAATAAGCTGGCCCTACAAACATCACCTTCCTAATACCCCCTTAGCAATTGTCCCCAGGCACAGCAGGTTTCTTGGTGGCTAGCAGTGGCCAGCTATAATGAGGATAGACTATGGACGTGTGCAATACAAAAGAGAACGGAATCATTAAATCACAGAATGGCTTGGGCTAGAAGGAACCTCAAGGATCAAGTTCCAAACCCCCCTGTCATAGGCAGGGTTGCCACCCACTAGATCAAGCACGAGATCAGTCTGCTCAGGGCCCCATCCAACCTGGCCTCGAACACCTCCAGGGACAGAGCATCCACATTCACTTTGGGCAGCCTGTTCCAGCACCTCAGCCTCCTCTCAGTAAAAACTTCCCCCAGTATCTAATGTAAATCTTCCCTCCTTTAGTTTAAAACCATTCCCCCTTGGCTGATCACTATCTACTTGCGTTAAAAGTTGTTTTCCCTCCTGTTCACAAGCTCCCTTTAGATACTGGGAGGCCAGAGTGAGGTCTTCCCACAGCCTTCTCTTCTCCAGACTGATCAAGTCCAGCTCCTCTAGCCTCTGTAGGAGAGGAGCTCCGACCCTTTGACCATCCCTGCAGCCCTCCTCTGGACCCTCTCTAAAAGCTCCACACCATTCCTGCGTTGAGGGCCTCAGACTTGGATGCAACGCTCCATGAAACCGCACTGTCTCCTACTGTTATTTCACAGTCCGTTTCCACGTGGAGACATAAAATCACGAACGGCCACGAGAAGCACCAGCCCACAAAGCCCAGAAGCAGTAAAGGTTTTCCCCTACCGGGCGAATGTGGTTTAAAATACCCAGCTGAGAGCCCTCCAATTTCTGCCAGTTGAAAGAGCTGTTTGCATACTCCCAGAACACAGCGAGCGTGCGTTCTCCGGGGGCAGAGTTTAACTTCAGCCTTCCGCAGGACGCTGAGCACAGAAGCAGCCGGCCGGCAGCACCAGCCAATGGAAACCAACCAGCCTGCCTTCCTCCCCTGCAAACAGCTACAGCCTGGGCACTGCCAGCTGCTCCCAGCTCGAAGTCTTCCTGGTAAAAGAGAACCAAACGGGTACGGGTGGGCGCTTGATTGAACCCACTGGAAAGAAACTGCAGTGAAATTTCCATTTGAACGCCTGCGGACCAAGGTTTGGAAAATAAAATTCTACTCGGAGCCTCTTACAAAGGTTCGATTCGGAAACCGTTTAAAAACGTGAGCAGCGTCAGCCGTTGACCCTTTTCACCTCAGAGACCAAGCAAATATTCAGAAGTCACGACGGGCATCCTCTCCTCGGAAGCACGCAAGCACACCCACTTGTTTCCTCACCGTTATTTCGGAGCGCCAAACCCTTTCCAGAACTGTCACCATCGAGGCACTGGAGTAACAGCAGCCTCAGCCGCTCAGAAGGCAGACGGATTCCCTACATACACACACAGCCGCACGGAAACCCACGCAGCCGCGATCTCGGGAAGACGTTCCCGGCATCCGCGCTCCGAGCGGCTGTTCGGCGGGCAGCGCAGAGCCGTCCCGCAGCTGCCCCGAGCCCGCGCGGCGCGACCGGCCTGCCCTGAGCCGCACGCAGCCCGCGGCCGCTGCCAGCGCTCGGGGCTTCGGCACGCGCGCTCCCGGGGCCCGGCTCTGCCGCAGGGAGCCGGGTTTGCCGCGAGACCCCGGGGCACGAGGGCAGGCGGAGGGATCCGGGCGGGGAAGGGGCACCGCGCCTCACCTCCCTCCTTTTCCCGGCCCGGCCCGGCTCTGCCCTGGGGCCGGCTGCAACCCCGCCGCCTCCGGCTCCAGTCAGGGCGGCCCGCTCCGCCCGCAGCGCCCGCCCGACGGGCGCAGCCCCCAGCCCGGCCCGGTCGCCCCGGGGAAGCCGCTCCCCTCGCCCTGCGGGGGGCGCCGTCCCTTCGCCCGCCCGCCCGGGGCCGCCCGTTAGCGCCTCCTCCCCCCACCCCCCCCACGGCCGCCCACCGCCCGCTGCCGCCGCTCACCGTCAGCGCCGCGCGCCCCCTCGCCGCGCCGCGCCCCGAGGTGGGGGGGGGAGGGGGTCGCCGTCCCTCGGCAACGCGCGGCGCGCTCGGAGCGGCACCCGCCGCAGGCAGCCCCCGTCCCTGACCTACTTTCCGCCTGGCTTGCCACCCAACGGCGCACCACTAACCTACTTTCCAGCCAATGGCACCCTCCTCCGGCCCCGGACCGGACGCGCCCGCCCGCCAACGGGAGAGCGGCTCCCGGGCGGCCTCGTCCAATGGGCGGCCGGCAACGGGGCAACGCCCGCCCTCCTGAGCGGCAGCTAATCCCCGGGCCCTGCCGGCGCGGCAGCCAATCGGAGAGGCGGCCGGGAGTTTTGATTCCGCCCCCCGGCGGCAGGCGCGGAGACCCGGATGTGGTCCCGGCGGCCGTCACAGCCGTCGGTCGCGAGAGACTCTTGCCGCCGCGTCCTCGCGCCGAGGCTTTCCCGCCCTTCTGCATCGCTCGCGCCCTGACGTCACCTCGGGGCGGCGCGGTCAGCGCCGCGTCGTCACCGCGCCCGGCAAGCCGGGTCTCCCCGGCCTCAGAGGCGAGACGAGGGCGTTACGATCCCGCTCCCCTCAGCCTGCCCCGCTGCCTCTGCGCGCACCTCAGCGGCGCTGCACGGCGCACGCGGACCCCGGGCAGCCCTCGCGCGGCGGCGTGCACGGCGCTGCCGTAAGTGCGCGTGCAGCTCCGGGCCGTGCCGTGCCGTGCCGTGCCGTAGCGTTACTCCGCACGTGGAAAGGGCGGCGGTGGAGCATCGCGCGGCCATCTACCGCGGCGCTGGGCGGCTAAATTTAGATAATCCTCACAACAGTGCCGGCGTGCGGAGCGGATGTGTTGCAAGAGGGTAATCGCAGCGAGGCTGCTTTCAAATGCAAACGTGGCCCAAGCGTGGCGATGTTGTTGCTGCACCCGACTAGCATTGCCACACTGTAATTGCCCCAACTTTTCCCGTCCTGTGGTGTCACACCTTCATTTGGTTCGCCTTTACCGACGCACCGCCCCGCAGGAGCTCGGGCTGTGGCGTTATCGCCTCACGGTGCTGCTGCGGTCATCGTGCCGTGAGCTCATCCCGAGCACAGCCCTCTCTGTGGTGTTCCTGTTCACAGAATCATAGGATCGCTCAGGTTGGAAAAGACCTTAAAGATCATCGAGTCCAACCACAACCTAACCATACTGCCCTAACTCTAACAACACTCCGCTAGATCATGTCCCTGAACACCACATCCAAACGGTTTTTAAACACATCCAGGGGTGGTGACTCAACCACCTCCCTGGGGAGCCCATTCCAGTGCTTAACCACCCTTTCTGTAAAGAAGTGTTCCCTAACGTCCAACCTAAACTTGCCTTGGTGCAATTTGAGGCAATTTCCCCTCGTTCTGTCAGCAGCGAGAAGAGACCAACCCTGCTCTGCTTGCAATCACCTTTCAGGTACTGGAAGACAGCAATAAGGTCTCCCCTCAGCCTCCTCTTCCCCAGACTAAACAGCCCCAGTTCCTTCAGTCTCTCCTCGTAGGCCATATTCTCCAAGCTCTTCCCCAGCCTTATTGCCCTTCTTTGGACCTGCTCCAGCACCTCAATGTCCTTTCTGTACCGAGGTGCCCAAAACTGAACACAGTACTCGAGGTGAGGCCTCACCAATGCCGAGCACAGGGCAGGATGACTTCCCTAGTCCTGCTCACCACACCGTTCCTGATACAAGCCAGGATGCCATTGGCCTTCTTGGCCACCTGGGCACGCTGCTGGCTCATATTCAGCCGACTGTCCATCAGTACACCAAGGTCCCTTTCCATCAGGCAGCTTTCCAGCCACTCCTCCCCAAGCCTGGAGTTGGACTAGATGGCCTTTAAAAGTCCATTCCAACACAAACGACTCCATTATTCTGTCATCTTCTTTTAGCAACTATTCTACTGTTCAGATTTGGTTTAGTGCACAGAAGTTCTGGAGGTGGAGAAATCTCCTTGACTACTTCTTTCTTGCAAGTCTTCATAGTTTTCATTGTTGTTTCTACCCACCTGTAGAAATCATCTTCCTGTTGCGTTCAGTCACACACTGTCTGCCTTAATGAGCCCAGTGACTGCTGTAGGGCCTGATGCCAAGAGTAATGATCTTTTGTTATTTCTGTAGAAAAGCAGCTTAGCAGGCCATATGCCATACTTCCCAATAAATGATTGTTTTGAATTGTTTCTATTAATGAGATATTAAAGGAAATAACAGCATCTGGTTAATCAAATTCTGATTTTCAGCATATGATAATGTATACCAATCCTATTCTGCTACATTCTTTAAAAGAAATTTTAGCTTTAAGTTCAGTGCAGGAAAATTCTCTCTGTAGTTTAACAAGGCATTTTATAACTAACTGTTACACCCTTAAAATTTCAAGGGTACAAAGATTATCACCAAAGACCCAAGAAATCACAAGTTGAAGCTTAACGTGAAGTGAGTTCTACAAACACCAGGAAGGAGTTTTCATCACTCTTCCAGCGTGTGTTTATATACTGCAGGAAGAAGAGGTAGGGCTTAGGCGCACAGGTTATGCACAGGTTGGGTGTTTGTGCCATAAAGGGTAATTCTTGAAGAAACACTTGAATCTGAGATGATAGCACAGACTGTGGAATCTGCTAGAAAGATCAGCTCCATCATGTCCTCTGCCCAGGGCACTGTGCACATATGCTTCTATTTCCATAGCAGAAGCATTTACTCGGCAAGTCAATTCTGATATGATTCATTTTCTGAATTTAAGTTGTTTTTAAAGAAGGCAGTAAATTATGCCTTAATCAGGAACTTAGCTGCCTCCTTAACTATATAATAGTGAATGGTCGCACTATGCTTACACGTCAAAATTTGGGCTTATATCGTGCTTCAAATTATGATGTAGAAATGGGAGGAGAGTCTGCTATGTGATGATTGCACTGAAAACTGTGATTATGAACAGACAGTTGGAACAACTAGCCTGTATCTCAACCTATTGATTTTCTCTACCGTATTCATGTTTGAATGCTACAGCACCACTTTCCTAGCCTGAGATTTTTGACTTTGTATCAAGGAGAGTAGGGGTTATGTTCTTTGTTAAACCAAATCTACCTAAAAAATAACAGGGCTTTTTATCAGTGGTTTCACTTTACAATCTGCAATTTTTCCTTCTTTTTTTTTTTTTTAAATCTAGATATCTAGTTACATGCAAAAAGGAGTCTATTTTCTCAAATGATAACCCAAATCCTGCTAGCTTTATTTTCCTTTTCCCCTTCAAACAGTCACTGATAATATCTCTGGAATAACAGCAGATTTTTAAAAGTTCAGAAGTAGCCTGCCAAATTATTTCCTTGATGTTTTAGTTATGTCTTCTCTGAAACATGATTCATAACCCCAATTAGAGATATCAAGGGAGGCACTTATCTGAGTCTTTGGAGCATGGGTTTTTGTAATATAGTTTGGAGATACTAATTTTACATGTTTATTTTTTTAGTGTCTTCAAAAATATGTCCAAGATATGCTGTATGTATTCGCACTTAACTGTGAATGTAGGTATTTTACATCTAAAACACTTGCGTTTTGCTCATAGGTTTTCTGATATGCAATATTTACTGGCCTGTTTTACTCTTCTAACCAATCTCTTCCTCAACTCGAGTCTTAGAAATTCACAGTGACATACAAGCTATGATCTTATCTCCAGCAAAAATCTATAGCTCATAGAAAGTTAGCAAGACTTAGCAACTTGAATACCCTGACTCTCGTTCAGTCTGCACTTCAGAAAACCCAGAAAAGTCCATATTTCCCACCTTGTTCCACAGAGCTGGTGACAAGCTTCAACCCAGTTTGAGGTTGGTGCTGTTGCATACTGAAGAAAGAAAACAAACCCTTACAGTGATGTTCTGTTTATCACAGTCTGTCACAGCTCATTTGTGGCTGGCTCAAACCTCCTTGAATCAAAACTTTCATCGCAACGCACCATTGCTTACTCATTCCTTTCACAGTTCCTCAGATTGTTGAGGAATTACAACACAAAGCCAGGCAGATATTAGGTATTTTTTCTTTCTTTCTGCTTTTGTTTGTAGAAACACTTGTCTGACGCTCAAGCAGTGTATGCTTACTCCTACATCAATATTTCCAAATTTCAGCATAAAAAGTCATAAAAACAAACATAAACAAACAAATGTTGACTTTTTCATGTGCCTCTTGCAAAAAAAGAAAAAAGGGAAAAAAAAAAAAAAGAAGAAGAATGAGAAAGCAAGGTCTTATACAGCCCATTGATTTCAGCCCCAGGGTCTCTAAGAACACCAATTAATATCCTGAGACTCCATAGGAACTCACAAGAATTGGCAATCCAATATCTGGCAGCATAACAAGAACAGGAAGAAGAATCTAAGGAGGAAAATGAGATTAAGGCCTGAGAGTTAAGAAAACCAAGTACTCTCTGCAATGTTTGTTCATTCTTCATGGAAGGCCAGGGAAGAACTTGTATTTTTATCTGGATTCAAGTATAATGGAGGTCATAGATCTTTCAGAGTTTTTACTTCTTTAAAACGTGGAATTTCACTAGTATTTCAGAGACTGGAAGTGTCTAAACTGAAGAAAAGATAGCAAATTCTAAACATTTTATTAAAATATTTAAAATTTGAAATCTTAAAGGCTGCAGAAAGACAACCTCTTTAAATAGCAACATTTTTCAGTTGGAGATTTCCTTTCTGCTTATTTTTTTTTTCAAATTTTATCAAAATATTTGATAAGATTTTATTTACCATCGTTGTTGATAAATAATAAGTCTCTAACTATCCTTGCAGCAATTTTGATTCAACGCTCTCTAACTTTCTCCCTTTTATAAATGTATAAACCTGGGGAAAGCTGCTGTAAGATTCTTGCCTCCCCACAACAGAGAAAGAACTTCTAGAAGCTATTTTGTTTCAACCGAATTAAACTAAAGACACTCTTGAAACTGCTGGCTTCATTTCTTTGTGACTTATTGAGTACATTAAGACCAAGCATGGCATTTGACTGTCTTTTCTTGGGAGAGGATGATATAATTTTGTTAAGCTTCATTTAAGAATAGCAGAACCTATCAAACTGTAAGCTAAATTTCACAGAATAGCCACAACAAGGCAGTACATACACGGCTTTGACTTGAACTGAAAGTAAGTATCAATGTGGAAAAAAAGCAACAGGAAGAATTTTCCTCTTGAGCATGAACCGAACAAAAAAACCTTTTTAATAAACCTTGATTTGATTATTTTACAGGATGAATAAGAAACAGATTCAGTTGAAGAGAAGGGGGTGTTAATTGTTAACTGTTAAGTAATTAACAGTCACAAAATGCATTACTTAAATAAGTATAATGACCTCTCTTTCACAGATAGGAAGAACAGGCCTGGAGATTGAATGAGTTGGCCAGGGTTACACGCACATACTAAGACAGATGCAAAGCCACAGCTACAAGTGGAGTACCTTGCTGACAGCTTTCTAAGGAGTCTGGTAAGCCACTCAGCACCTCTGCTTATTTTTTCATATCTCACAAAATGTTTTAGCTGTTTTCCAAATACATGGAAAACATGATGCTTGCAACACATATTCTGACAAGAAGCTATGAAATATTTAAAAACTAGAGGCTTCATTCTATTTCATTTATGCTCATAAAACCAATGAAAGCAGATCAGTTAACAACCCACAGTTTTATTAGAGGATGGCATAATTAAAATTAACTGAAATTAAATTTCATTCCTTTAGGATTTCTATATTGACAGGCTGTAATATGACAGTGAGACAGTGATTTATTTTTTTTTTTCACATTTAATCTTGTAAATATACTAGAACTTATTCTGACGTTATTAACAGTCAGAACTTGCAATTGATTTCACACTGATTTCATTAGGCATTTGGAGTAAGGCCTACGAGGTTAAGCATGTCATAGGTTGTACTTCCCCTCAACCTTACGTGTGTCTGTACTCTTGACAGTGTATTAAAGTAACATGCTTTCTAGGTTATGATTAGATGCATGCAGGAGCTATCTTTTAAAGCAAAAGAGCAATGAGTCTCCTATGTTCACAGTAAACTTTGATTTCTCCACTGTCTACAGAGAAATGTTAATTAAGTAGTCTATTAATATTGCATTGCTGCATAGTAATGTTAGAGAAACAATCTTTTTGTTTACAGAGAAGATATATGCTATTTTAAAAAGAGCAAAATCACACTATTTCTGAGGCTTGCTGGTATCAGTAAATGTGCCTGGCGTGTTGTATATTGGGAAGCTGGGAGGACTATGTCTTGTTGTTAGTTCATGTAGAAAGACAGGAAGTACGTAGAGAAGGTTTCCCTCTTGTTCTAAGTTGTTCTGAGTTCCAGGAGTTATTCAACTAAGGACATGAATCACAAAACAGACTACAAGGGAGTTTTTGACTGTAGCATGGAAACAACAAATACATTCTAAAGTCTAAATAGTCAAACAATTTTTAATACTTTTGTTCTGCTGCAGATTTTTCTTAGAGAGTAGCAATGCTGGGAATATTTGAAAATGCAAAGTCTTAATGCTTGGCTGTCCTATCTTTTGGCTTGCCTGGGCTGCGCTGAGTAAAAGGGATTGTCTTGGGCTGCACATATGTAGACTACTCCAAAAGTAATGTCTTCTATTTGTTTACATGGAAATGACAACAGATGCAAAGAGCACAGTGACATATAAGAGCAAATTATCAGCTACATAACACTATTTTTCCACATAGTTACTACCATTAACTATGCGTTTTTTTGTCAGCAATGAACAAAAGCCTCCATGCTGTGCTTGTAAAAACCTGTACTAGCAGAGGCGACTCCAGTGTCACTGTTGTCACTGCTGAAATGCACCACCCACTGCCTCACGGTGCTCACATCCTCTGGCTGGTCTCTACAAACATTCAGCAAGTGTCAGTGAATGCTAATGGGGGCCATTTTTTCTGCTTGGAAGAATTCAATTCCACACCTTTGCTTTATATGCACTTCTATGTCAGACAGCATTGTCAGTCTGCCCCTCTTCTGCCATCTGTCACAGGGCAACAGCATGTAGTGGAATATTGGTGGGAAGGTTCCACCCCTACTGGTATCCCACCAACATCCACCTCCAAGTCATGGGCCAACATGGCAGGGCTGGGGGGTGACTACAGTGCACACAGTGCCAGGCTGGGGTGGGCCATGGCCATGAATTGAGCATGCCTGTCTTAATGCATGAAATGTGAAGTTTATAGAAGAGATACTATCTTACTCATCAGCTGCTCTATTTTAAGCCCTGCTCAGCATGGGAACTTTCATTTTGTGATCTATTTGGACAGCAGCTAGCACATTATAATGGGATGTTAGCTGGCATCTTTACAATCTAAGAGATACTTAACTGTACTTAGCTGTAAAATCTATTCTCATCCTTGTGCTCAGTCACTCATTCTTTCTTAGTGTGTTCTTTTTTCTCATATACGTTTTCTGGCTGTTTCATGTTAAAATAAAGACCACTGTATCAGCAGCATTGAGGTTAGCCCATAGTTATGTTTTGCTATGCTGTGATGTGATCAATATATACATGTGTGTGTGTATATATATATATGCGTATATATATATACACACACACAGCAAATGCCATTAAATGGATGTGGCATTTCAGTGCCTGAAAAAAGGCAACAAAAATGAATCCACAGTAACATATGTTGGGGATAAATTCCAGTGACTAGTGCAAATAACAGAGAAGACTGTATATATTAATCAATTACATACACAGACAAGCTATATATATGAGGTAGAGCTACTTGGAAATATTTACACTTAATAAATATCAAGTGGATGCCGAGCTGCAACCTAATTCCAGAATCAAGTAATTATACAAATAAATTGCAAATTGCCGTAAAGTTCTAGAACTTCATCTGTCCATTCATGTAGAGGGAAGTAAGTTTTTGTGGATGTTAAATCCCAGTCATCTCTTAAAAAGGACATAGTATTGATGGCGGAGAATAGAGGTAACTTTTCCAAAAGAATCTTTGGAAAATGATTGGTGAGGAAAAAGGACAAAATATGGGCACTGCCTAGATATGGCAGGCCCTGAATCCTTGCACCAAATACAAAGTGAAGCTACATGTCCAGACAGTTTACAATGCTTTTCCCTGCCCTTCCTCATCTTTATAGGCCATCCCTGGCTCCACCCTGAGCCATGATACAGTCACTTGACTTGCGTGCTCAAGAGCTATGCACTGGTGTGAGTGAAGAGTGGGAACTGAAGTTGCAGGTACCGGAATGTCATACTGATGAGTGTTAGTATGGTGTGGGTAATTTGACCCTTTCTCAGTAGGAAAATCCTGGCTTGGAAAGAAAGAATTTAACAATAAGGTTGAAAAGTACTTTTATCTGGACATTTTATTTTACCCACAAGTGTACTGGCATCCATTTTGTTTTGTATATTCAGCTGACCTTGCTTGTTGAAACTGTAACTACTGATGTCACATTAAATAGATTCTCAACTGTACTGTTTTGATTGTAGATATTTAACAAAGGAAGGCAGGAGGACTTTAATCTTCGCTTCTCCACCATTAGTGGTAGCCAGGATATTCTGCAGCACATGATTCATGCAAATTCTTAGAGTCGTTCATCTCTGCTTTCATGCTGGATTTGCATCAGAAAGAGCAAAAAGGTGTTCTTCAACAGTGCAAGGTCAGAAAGAATATGAACAGAATCTGTGATGCTATTCATCCTAGACATACTGAGACCTATCCATGAACATGTATTTAGAGACAAGCAAAACAGAGGATAGGAGGATTAGTCTGGGTAATAGTCATACTGTTCTTAAGTCAGTCCTTTTAACATTTCTTGTGAGTGCAATAATGAGGTCTGCACCTGGAGTCAGTCAGGATGAATGGAAGGAGAACGACTAAACTGTTCACTTTGCCAGGTAATTGGGTATCCTACACACCAATGTTTGGACCAAAGGTTTAGAAGCAGTGCATGAGATTACAGGAGACACAACTTAATGACAGGCCAACCTGCAACATCCAACAAAATAAAATGCCATTCAGAGATTCTTCACATGCTTCGGCTGCAGGCTACCTGGGTCAGAGAGCTGAACCAAGCTAAGCCTGAGTGTCAAATTGGGTAAGGTAGCTAGAATGCTCTTCCTTCTGTGAAGAGAAATTCTGTCCTAAAAGTCTTCTCTGAGTTTTTTAGAAGAATAATCATTCTCTTGCGTATTTGCTTTCCTACTGCTATTTCTGACTTGATCTTTTAATTAATTCAGACTTGAAGTTGGAAGTAGTGGCTTGGGGTAACCTACTGTTCTGAATTTCCTTAGGTTTTCTCCCATAATACTTATGTTGTGTCACACTTAATTATATGTTGATGATATCATGGAGCATTCTGTTTTTCCTACAAAATTCTTTCAATTTTGTCTAGGAATATGCTAAGCCTGTCATAAATATGAGCTATGCCATCCGTAGTATAATTTTTATTCAAATGTTGTATTACTACTCTAACTACAGTTTCTACATGCTCCTTTTACTCCAAATTTTAATGACTGTTCCCTAACATTTTGTTTATTGTTTAGTATCAGTGGTTGGTTACACAACTTCAAAATCTTTATGAAAAAGAAAATAGAGTATATACTGTACGGCATAAAAAGGTCAAGCATGAAAAGATTAGTGAAGGTGTATATGTGTGCTCATTACAGCACACATTTTGCTGAAGGCATGAATTGAATGTGTGCTTTTTACAGATCTGACCCGCAGCTCATTAAGTTATTTGAAAGACTCTCCTAAGTGATTTTTGGATCACACCTTTGAATGAAAAAAGGAAATGTTCTTTCATGGTAGGTTTTTTCAGGTTTTTACATGTTGCTTTGTGAACTGAATACAATGGCATTGTTCAAGCTGAAGACATTATCTGTAACTGTACAGATCAAGTTATTAGTGAGTAATGAAATACAGTCCACAAAGGATCTACATTATTGACAGCGTTCCTAGCTTGTCGATGCAGCTAGGCTCCTTTTGTGTTTTAGTAGTGCATACCTATTTACAGAGCAAATATTCATTACCCATGCTAGAAGTTAGGAGAACGATCTCATGCCTAGGAGAGAAAAGAAGAGTATAAGAGATTTACCACACACTCATGAAGTTACTTTAGAAGACATCCTTTATTTTCAAAGTAAATTATTTACTTAAACATTTATGGATCTGCATCTCCGACTTTTTGTTTAATTTTAATTACATGGAGATAATATTACTTTGCATTTGGCTTTGCTTGAAAGCATCTTTTAAACTAGTTTTAGTCACTCAAGATTCTCCACTGAAATACGAGATAAAAATACAAATTATTCTCATGCTTTTTTGCCAGGGATCTGTTGTGGTACACCTATCTATTCTAGATACTAGCTTGAAGTTCAGAGAAGTGGCTAAAATGCCACAAATAATCGGTTAAGATAATCAGTAATTATATTAATTAGCTGATACGAAGCTTATACTAATATGAAGACTTCTATTTTTTGGCCACTGTTCAAACATTTCAGCACATTGTATTTGGTATTTCTCATGAATATTGAATTGGTGACTTCCCAAGTATTACTCAAAAAAATCATTCATCGTGCAAAATGGAAATATGAACTGCAGCCAGTATTCACTTAGGACACTAGAAAATGCATTCTTCTATAAACTATATCTCATGTAATCCATGGAGTCCATTTGGATTTTGTAATAAACTGTATTTTTGTGTAATATTTCTAATATATTACTAGTATTGTACTCATTAGTATAATGCAGTAGTAACTCTCATTGGGAGTGCCAATGAGATGGATACATACAGGATGCCACATCCTGTATAAGCAAAATTTAGAATAAGTATTTAGAAAGCACTATTGAATATATAGAAAGACCGCAGTGTATCGGATTTTATCTCTATAACTCATTTCAAGAGTGCTAGAATGGGATTTCTTCAAATTTTATCTTGGCTTATTATTAAAATGCTACAGTTTAAGCATAGGCTTTGGAAATTTCTATAGACGTGATAATGAAATTTAGAATAATTACTGTAGTTTAAACGTACCCATAACTGAACATATCTGCTCCTAAAACTGAACAAAAAATTGCAAGAAAGCATTATCCAGATAGTATCTTCATTTTTCGTTTCATTAACCTGATCTTGCATTTAGAAATATGGTAACTGGGGAAAGCAGGTGGTAGTACAGCAGAACAGCAGGCCATAGATGTCGGAAATAGTGAAAACGTTCTTCATTAATTCAGTTAACACGGGCCCAGGGGATCTCTTCATTTTTGGCACACAATTAGTCCCAGTCATAAAATGTCGTGTCAGGGATTCCCAGTATCTTATCTAAAATACTAATTTTTTTTTCAAGTGTAACTACCAGTATTAAAATGGTCTTTCAGCTATTTACAACCCTGATCATTACAGTCACACTGACAAAAATCTGCAATACATTTATGACCTAAAGGCCTATGTGTTATTTCTGTAGAAAACAAAAAGGCAAATGGGCAAAGAAGATAGGGAAAAAAAAAACATTTGTCATAAAAGTTTGCAAAATCAGTCTATCATTCTTTTCTTGGCCCTAGGAAAGTAGACATAACATTTTATAAAAAGTCCTAAAGGTCTACAGGAAGGAAAGGGTGAAATAGATTTCCTTTAAGGATGTTAAGTCTTATGGAGCCATATGCCCTCACTGCATAGTTTTAAAGCCTACAGGTCTTTGCTGAGCACATTTGAAGAAGTGTGGTATTATTGTTTTGATTATCTGGGCATGTAAATTACTATGGTCCAAGAGAAGTATTCCTGGCTTGGATGTGTTTGGCCTCCCTGGAGCCAGGAGCAGAAGTGAAAGAGATTTCTAATTCTGATAGCTGCAAGTCAAAAAGAAAGGCAAGGATTAATTTGTCTAATGTTTCTCAGGCTTTGTGACAAAGAATAGTATCTGTTTGGCCACATTGGGTAAGGTTAGAACTCACCATAGTGACACATTTTGGCTGTTTTGAGTCACAGCATACCTGTGTAACGTAAGTCAGGTGTACATGTATTATAAATATATATTTTACTATATATATGTAATTGCATTCTCCCAGTAGATGTAATTTATCCAGAAGTCTTTCTGGAAAAAAACATTTCTACTGCTGATGGTCATAGTTTCCTAATTATAGTGAAGAATAATTGCTTTTTTTTTTTTTTTTTTAGTCTTCTCTTTTAGAGGATGCATATGTTTAAGGACTGTGATTGTGACTGTTTAAATAATGGTTTTCTGGCTTTGGCCTGTCACTGAGACAGTAGTTAAACATTCATGCCTTATTTTTACCAGGTAGATAGTTTGACCAATAAATCATCAGCTGAGTGATTGTTTGTCTTGAATACTGTTAAGTTGGGGCTTTCTGCAGATGATGAGAAAACATTCTTAATGCTAACACAAGTTACTCAGATGTCACTGGCCATTGGCTATATGAGCTCTATAAATACAATGTTAGTCTAAGGAAACTTCAGCTGGGCTTCCTTTAGTCTTTTCATTTGTATTCTTAGTGTTCCTATTCACATAGTAACCACTTTAACCTTATTTTGTTCTACTTTTAGACTAGTTCAGTTGCACTGAGTGCTTTAAAACTACCTTTAAAGGCATTTCCTTTACTTACAGTGAGAATCCATAGTAAATGCTATATGCTTTTAAGCATTCCAGAGGCTTTGTGGACATTGCTTTCTCCATTGTTAATGCAGTTGATAGAGATTCAGCTAGCTTTCATGTGTAGCAAATTCATCATACCTGTATTTTCTGTCTCTCAGCACCTCTGTTAGCTTGATGTTGGTCTCTGACTAGCTCTTTGTATTTCCATGGTTACTAGTACTCAGTCACAAGGGTTTTGTTAACCCTCAAAGGCTGAGATATCTTTTTTGATGTAAGAAGCACAAAAATAACAAATTAAACTATCTATAAACAAAGCATTGTTTTTAGCACTACAATATAAACGTTAAAAGCTAATTTTCAGTAACTCAGAAAGTGCCAAAGTCTTTTGCAACCATTCAAACTATGCCTCATTTTTTGTACTGGTGGGCTTCAATTTGAGAACCTGAAGGGTCACGCTTCTTTCCATTTTAGTAGTGACTTAAATCTCAGGTAGATTTTGAAGGCAGTGGATTTAAAGTAAACAATTCAGGTTCAGAACTGTCCTATAATGAAGTAGTCACAGGCAAGCATTTTTATTAGTGTACGTACTATTATTTGCTTTCAAATATATGAAAATTGGTGGTGAAGACGCATGCTTACTTGTCAGAGAACAAATCAGGATCAGACTAAGAATTCCAGATCTCAAAATGCTGTATTACTTTCTTACAAAATTCCGACAGGGAACACTTTCTGACTTTCACATCTCTGGTCAAAACCTGGATTCTTCACAATAAAGTGCAGAGATTTACATTGTCTATGAGTGGATAAGATATAACCTATATTCCTTAACAGGAGAAGGTATCTGGGAAGAGCAGTGTTTTTCTGAGAGGCTTTCTTTAGGTAAGGTTAAAGCAGTAGCAAATTCAATTATTTTTATCAAGCTGTCATTTACTATATTCACCTGTGATGAAGGGCTCTGTTCCAAGGAAAGGTTTCAGGATCTTCCTTGGACAGGGCAGTTACTGAGTAGTTAGGGGCAGAGAAGTGAGGTACTGTTTTAGTTTCAGCTGGAATTGAATTGTTTTCTTCAGGGTGTCTGGTATGATGCTATGTTTTGGTTCTAGGAGAAAAATAACGTTGATAACTGTCACCTACATGGAGTCATTTTATCAAAACCTTCAGCAAAGGCAACAGAATCTTCCTAACTGAAGAGGAGAAGACATTCATTTTCCTTTTTTGGGGGTATATGGGAACTGTTGTGTCATGGCCTGAACCACTGATTGAGCACCTGGGGCAAGCACTGGCTCAGCCCTGGGAGCACAGGTGAAGGCAATTCAGTTGTGTGATTGGAGGGGTGGAGCCTGGCTGCACCTCTCCTAGACCCCCCATTTGAGGGCTGACTGCCACTGGGGAAGGATCTCTTTCTGGAGATTGTTCCCTTTAGAGTTTTCTACTGTGAGCCTAGAACACAGGTGAGCATTTCATTTACTTTTGATTATCTCTTTCCACTACAATAATCTTTCTAATTATACAACCTGCAAAATAGTTTTCTAACCATGCTACTATGCTAACTGTACATTTGTTGATTGTACAGGGGAGTATTTTTTTTTTTTTAGATAGGGATATTAAAATTGCAGAGTCACTAAATCTATAGGGGCATAAGCTCCTACGGCCATCATATCAAATCATAAAATAATGTGTTATTTCAGTATTCATAGTATCACAGCAGGATGCATAGGCACACAGGTAATATTTAAATATAACATCTGAAATGTGATAATTGCATGGTTATATAATATACCTGAGCAGATATGTGTTTAAGTGCACATATCAAGAAGTACTGAAAAATGGAATAATTAAACTCCGGTGTGATAACTGTGCTGGCTACTCCACACTGGTCAAAAATGTGGCTCTTCTATATTTACAGATGTTAGATAAAATGTGCACACCCTTGATGTTGACAGTGATGATTTCTTACATGAGTGTAACAGCAGCAATTGTGCATAGCTGATCTGACAGCTCTGATATGAGCTATGAAACACAATTTGTGGATCTGAACCTGTAGAGTTTGTGTCAGGATGATAACGTTGCCAGCAGGTGAAGGGAAGATGAACTAGTAGTAGGGAGTGTAGTAGTGGCAAAGAACAGCTTGGCAAGGTGACTTGTAACCAGTGTGTTTGGGATCCACTTGTGATTTTTAACAGCTTTTTTAATTTTTAAATTAAAAAAGGCATTAGATGTGAAGGAAAGACACCTATGGAATCTTGGGATTGTCTCTCTGTCAGGTTCAATGTTCTACTTACAGTTATGGGTGGATTATGTTGTTCTCAGTAAAACACTAGGTGTCTTTACCGAAGACTTTTGCTTGTCTTAAAGTTAGTGGCTACTACTCCCTATGTCATGGTCTTTTCTCCTATGAGCGCTCTTAAGGAGAACTGAAAATGTTTCCCCAGAAGTTAAACAGGCAAAAAAGCAGCCTGATTCAAACTAGCTTGTGAGTATATCTGCAAGTACAGCAAAGCAGGATGCCCAGCATGTTCCAATCAGGAATTGCCTAGGAAAAGAAAAGGGGGAGGGGGGGAAGTGTGGAATAGTTAGAAGATTTCTTAGCATGGAATTGTTCTGAAATTCTGTAAATTGGCATGGTAAACTCAGGTTATAACAGACTATGGTAAAACCAATTATTCTGCGTACAGAATGGGAAAACTACGTTTTTTGGGGGGGAATTTGAATGGGTTTTGGAAATGAATTCATTCTAAAATCTCTATGCAACAAATCACAGTACTATAATATTCAACTGAAATATTCTAATATTTAATTGTATCAGCATGAAATGCTTCTGAAATTGTTAGCATTGCTTAGTCCTCCAGCTGACTGTAGTACAGCCTGCAAGGAGTTTGTAAATCTGCATATAAAAAACATTTGTTCCCTCTGGAGTGGAGATTTTTACCTCATCTTTGCTATTTGCCTGGAAAAAGGTCTTTGGCCTCTGTATAGCAAAGAGCATTTTCTAAAAATGTTATCCTCTGGAGATAAAGTAGGCAATCCCTTTCTTTGTTTTCATCACAGCCTATATCCTGACAAATAAAAGACAAAAGACTGCTTTCATTAAAAGCAGATAGGTTTTGTCCCTGGGGATGGGGTGTTACAGCTGATCCTTTTGTGAGTGCCCTATGTCATACTGAGGCTTGAAGTTTGTGACTGCTCACAGTCCTTCAGTACAATTCCTGACAATGTTATAAAACTGATCACATGAAAGGCTGTTTTGCAGTTTATAAGCATTTTATCAGAATATTTATGTTTTAAATTTTAGTGACCACAGGCATGTGTGTGTTTTCTGACCTGCTTTAACACCTCTTCTTGTGCAGCTCTTCTCAATATTTGGAAAGCCAATTTTGGAGGTTTTAGCTGCAATTCAGTCATGAAATCTTATCAAGATTCCCAACTTGGCTGCAACACTCTCCTTATGGTCATGAGAGGCAACGAGCCAAAAATGATCTCTTGACAGGGTTGTTTTTGGAGGAGCAGGAACAGAAAATAAGGATATCTTTTTCTTTATAGAGAACTTTAAATAAAATATGAACTTTTCTCAGTTATTCTGCAATATGCTTACAAGTTTCCATTAATGTTGTTAGTCTGTACAAATGGTCTTAAATCACTTAAAGCAGATGACTTTCCACGATGCTTATATACCTTAGCAGTACTTATCCTAGAATTTCACAGTGGAAAAGAGCTAGAGCTCTTCTCAAGCTTGCTAGAACTCATTGTGCAAAGCAATCAGTTCATGCAGTCTAGTTCTCGTGATAAGAGTGAAAAAGACTATCCTGGTAGCCACTTTTGTTAAGATTTCTGACTCATGAGGGACGTTTTTGTTTATATGTTGGCATTTTTGTCTTTGGGGAGCAAGTTCTTGGAATGCATACAGGAACCATTTTAAAGGAAGAGATGTGGGAGGGTGGTGTTGTGGCACTGGGATAAAAGAGAATAATAGAAGAAATAAAACTGAGCGTTAGCCTACCTAAGCAGGAGAAATTTGTCAGCTATCTGAACATGGATCTTACTCTTAAAACTGTCCTTCTTGACTTAAGTATTCATTGAAGTTACACAGAGAAACTTCAGTCAGAATAAGTGGGGAAAAGTACATATATAGCAACCAAAAATAAAGTATTATTGAATATAATTCTGAAGTAAAGTAAATGGGGGGGAAAAAATAGAATTAAAGTTTACTTTTGTTGCATAAATGAATGATTGTTTCTCTGTTTCTCTTTTCTATTCATAAATACTTAAGGATTGATAAGTCAGAATCCAGAGAAATGATTGCAAGGCTGATCTGTGTCCTGTAATGTCCATCAAATTAGTTCATGCTGAGTTTAGCTATGCTGTTGCAGTGCTCTTGAGTAATTCGGTGTATTTTCAAAGTCACTGCCACATACAGAACAGGAGGGGGCAGAACTGCATCAGTATAGTCACCTGTATTTCATGCGCAGGCATCTATACTCTGTGCTTGAGTGAAATAAGTGGAAAAATGTTATATGCAAGAGATTTGTTGGTAATTGCAGTTTTATGTTCACCTAAAAACAAGTACTCAAATACTCAGAGGCTATTTCCTCTATAGGTCTTTTGTTGCTGCAATGCTATTAATGAGACCTTTGGAAGGGAATGCTGTCTGGGTTTTAGTAGCAGTGCTAGAGGAACTCAAGCATTCAACTTTTAATAGTGAAAATAACTTTGTGTCCAGTTTTCTGGTTAGTTTTTTTTTGTGGTTTTTGTTTGCTTAATTTCTGTTATCTGTTTCTGGAGCATTCAGCTTAGTAGTCACCTTACTACTTTCTCAGGTTTAAAATAAAATGTTTTAAACCAAATTATCTATTTCTAATAATTTAGCAAAATATTATCCATATTAGCTATAAAGCAGATTATCATCGGTATTTCTCTTGAAACCTTTAGTGGAATGGAATGCAATAATTACTATTTCCTGTACAGATTCTGATCTGAAGGCCACTGGAAGTGGTCCCACTCAGTGAAATCATGGCAGAAAGTTTGGTCTATCAGAATCTCTGTTCCAAAATTGTCAGTGCAGATCCTTCTGTTGAGAATTATTGAACGAGCTTGTGTTACCTGTATGAGGAAATTTTGACTGTGGATGCCCTGTCCCTGGAGGTGTTCAAGACCAGGTTGGATGAGGCCCTGGGCAGCCTGGTCTAGTATTAAATGTGGAGGTTGGTGGCCCTGCTTGTGGCGGGGGGGGTTGGAGATTAATGATTCATGAGGTCCCTTCCAACCTGCGCCATTCTGTGATTCTGATTTACTAGGTAGTATTTACTAATTTTGAATTATAAGACTGCCATGATATTGCTATCATTGCTATTTACATCCTTCTAATATGAATCAGTTTTTATGGGCTGGGTGATCTCCGTTTTTGAAATCCATACCATAATGAGAGCTGACAAACTCCATAACTCATTCAGTTATTCCACTGTATATGGGACACCAACCCTATTACAGTGATTCTGTAATGTACAAATCCAGCTCCTATAATGATGTGATACAATTAGGGTCCTTAGTATATTGCAAGCATAGAACCCACCTTTTCCTGTAGAACTGTGCATTAGGATCCATCTGGTCACTTTGACTGTTATAATCTGGTAAGACAAATTCTGAAAGCTGAACTGCATGCAATCTCGTGTGTCTTGTGTTCTTACATGTATTTATTGTTTTGTTTTTGTTGGTTTTGCGTGTGTTCATATGTGTGTATTCATCGCAAATTTTACCTCCAAAGTGCACTTTGTGTTTTGAAGTATTGCTAAAACCAATGCTAACAAATGTTAAAAGTGAATGCCCTATATTTAAGTCACATTCACTGGATATACTTGATCCTGGTGCTCCTGGTTGCGTGATGTGTGGTTGCATGAAATAAAGTAAAATGTATCATAACAGGCATTTATGAAGGCTTGCATTTTTTGCCTCCCGTTAAAATCATAGTTTATTTGGTAGGTCATTTATGTAGTGAAACAGTACATAGATGTACAATAATTAATTGTGGTTTCCGATCTGGAGTTCAGTAGTGAATAGAGTAATTATTTTTACTCAGATTTCTCTGCACTCAATCTTAAACTCCTTACATATTAGGTGCCATAAGGCTCCTTAAGTGAAGTTGTTACTCAATCTTTCATCATGATGGATGTGATTGATATTGTCAGAATGATAATGAGAAGGTGAATAAAGGTGAGCAAAACTTTAGTAAACTGGAGAAATTGGTTGGCTCCTTAGGAGATCTGGATTTTTTTCAGGGAACCATGCAGAGATCATTCCTGCTCTCTCTGGCCTTCATGTAGCCTCAGAATGATCAGAGTACCTTTTCCATAATTAGCTTTCTTATTTTGTTTCTTAATCTCAAAAATTCAGTGACATGTGCTCCTTATCTCAGACTACATGGGCATGATTTCTACCCTGGTTCAACAGAAGCAGTATTTCCTTCTTCAGTCTGACATCAACATCATTTGGGAGGCACTCAAACAGTTGTCATGATTTCTTTTTATGACAGAGCAAAGTCTTTTTCTTTCATATCAAGCTAGACATGAGCTAGCAGTGTACACCTGCAGCCCAGAAGGTCAACTCTATCCTGGGCTATTTTGCAGAATTAGCCCAAGTCTGGCAAGCCATCAGTTTCTGTTGTACTATAGCTTATGGATAGGATGAGCTGTCAATCTGAAATGGACCGGTTCTGTAAGATTCACTCTATAACTAGTGGAAAACTAGGTGGAATTTATGTTGGTCAGGTCTACTTGGATATTCTTTCTTCCACTCTTGCTTTAACGTGAAGTAAGGCAATGAAATAGTTGGTGACCAAGTAAACCTTGAGATAAATCCAAGTTTAAATGGAGAATGTTGCCTCATGAAATATTCCTGCTTTAGGGAAAAGGATTGCAGCTTTATTAACCCTGTGGTTTATTCACTGAAGAAGTACCTTCTTGTGACTTAGCAATGTGGTTGATGTGCTCTGTTCATTCTCAGGAAGCAGCCTATGTCCAAGAGAAGTCCTCCCACCCATGGCTGGCCCTTACATGAGCCCAGGTGGACTCTGCTCTGGGTCCACCCCTGCTGCTCATGTGGAGACACAGGTGCACACAATCTTCTGTGCTCCCTGGGCCAGCCACACCCCTTCACCAGGTGCTCAATCACCATCTCATAAGCTGTGACCTAACAGTTCCTCTACAAAATGAAACATGAACTTCAATTTTTATAAACCATGAACTTTCTGCTCTTTTTTAAACAACAGAGAGGTACTTTTTTGTCGTTGTTTCTGTGGGTACTATTTATGCTAGCTGTTTTTAGCAGTATGTCTTATTTTAGCCTCTATCTGCCTGAATATTCACCAGTTACTTTTATTTTCAAATGCGTGTATCAACACTGGAATCTGTTGCTGGCCTTATATTAATATTTCTAGTGCTAAATCACTTCTTCGTTCCTTTTGGTCTTCTCATTATTTTTAAAATACAGCAAATCACTTCTGCTTCCTTTCTTTTTGATGCAAACTATCCTCTGTTGCACGTGCACACATGCATGTGTGTATACCCATGCACTGCTTTGACTGGAAGAAAGACAGTACTTAAATTTATCCGGCTTCCCTGTCTTGATGAAAGAGTATCTACGCTATCATATATATCCTACCTGAACAGTAAGTGGGTTATATCTTTTCTTAATTTAATCTTTATCAAAAGATAAATATCTCATTAATGTTAATGGCTAAACTTTTGTCTGGGTAGAATAACATTTTTATTTCAGTTACTAAAGTAGCCAAATAAAAGCATTTTTATTAGTAAGGATTTTGAGTTGTATGAATGCTGAATTATGAAGTACTGAAGATGGTTCTGCATCTACAATTTTACTCATTCATATATGGGTTGAAAATTAATAACCTGGCTTTTGCTTTTGAGTATTTTTATATTAAAAATAAGGTGATCATTTGAGTATTTCCATAGTAACATTTTTTTACATAATCTTGAAAGACTGTAGCCTGTGACAGTCACAATAACTTAAATTATATTCAACTCTTTCAGAATGGCCAAGTCTTTTAGTACTGATGATTAGAGGGAAATCCTTGATTGTTTTTAATACTTCTTGAATGTGTTTTCTGTGAAATTTTGTCAAGCTGAAGGATCTGTGTTTGCATGTACAATTTAATGTCTGATTTTTATTATCTGAAGACTTTAAATAGCAGCTTATTCTGTGCAGTTGTGCAAGCAAAAGTTTTCTAATTGGCTTTTATATCTGACTTCATAATGTTACAGTCCTTTTAATGGCAGCAAAATCACGAAGTCTAATGCAATACATTTCATTTTGTCATATCATTATGAAAAATTGTGGTGACTGTCTCACACACACACAAATGAGACTTTCAATATTAATTCACACATTCCTGATGAATTATATTTACTGAAAAATGTCTTTGAAGTTGCTTTAAATCATTCCACTACATAGGTATTTTTCCAGATAATTATTTCCCAGAAAGAAAATAAGAATCTCAGAATCTCGATAACATCAGGTAGTTCTTGCCACCATCATTATATTTATACTCTATTCTTGTAATTCATTCATATCTTGTTTTCTTTCTTGGTTTGCTTTTTCCAGTGATTCTCTCCCACACCAGTTGCCCTTCTTCATTTGAATGTATTTTATTAAATACTAATATGCATATGATACAGTAATATTCAGTAATTATATAATTGGCATCACAATACTGTGTCCTATCTAGCAAGCAGAACACGTTATGTAGTATCTTCAGTTTTATGGTGCTTTACACATGTGATTATTAAGTACGCGATTCTAATAGGAAATCCATGCTCTGCCACTGTTCTGGAGTTTCTAGCGTGGTTTTATTTTACAACTGGTAGTTTTTAAGGTGACTTCTAGGGGAAGCTATCACAGCAGGCTGTCAGTTACAAAAGCAAGAGCAGCACCTAGCTGTGATTTTTATCCCTGGGAATGGTGCAGCAGCATCAGCTGTGGCAAAACTCCTCTCTACCCTGCTTACACACTGCCCAAAGCTTTAATGACTAGTGTCTTGATATTTTGCAGCATATCTTACCATATTCTCACTGCTTGACTTATGCTTCAGTTCCAAGCATACTTTTTACAATCAAAGGACCCTTTTTCCATTTCTCTAAGCTATGGGAGGTCAGTATGGCTTTCCAGGTACCCAGCATGGCTCAGTTATAGCACGCTGTTGTGGAAACCTAAGGCTTAGTGTAAGCATGATAAATGTTATGTTAAGTACATCTATACAGTTAACAATTCTTTCCAATTGTTAAGAAGTAACTCCCTTGTGAGCATCTCAGGAATGGCATGTGTCCAGTGGCTTTCAGATTCTTTCAAGTAACACATTCTCTTCAGCTTATTGTATTCCTGATTTAGTGCATACTGGCACTAAACTGTTTTGGAACCTGTCCCATAGCAGGTAGAAATATATACTGGTTTTAAAAGTGCTAGACTATTAGCTGTGCTAAAAAACTTTGTGTGTATATAGTCAGTTGTTTGCCAGGAAGTCTGACAAAAAACTTGCTTCAAGCCACGAGTCAGAGGCTTAACTGTTGTTTGTGGCAGGTTACTGTATGGCTTGTGGATTCGGTCAGTTGGGTAGGAATGTGATTGTGAAGCAGTCTTTTTTTGAGATACAGGCACCCACTTTAGCTAGCTTATAGAGCCATATGTAAAATGGCCTCTTTGCTTTCACTTAACAGGATGCTGTTCACCTTTCTGCTCTGCTGAGCACCATTTCATGACTTCACAGCCCAGGAATTAAACCTAATACACAAAGCAGCTTTACTAGTAATTGTCTGTGGATTAAATTAAATGCCTGTTCTCATACCATGTATCTGAATTGTATCAGACCCACATCTCAATTTACACACTTCTTTCCCTCAGTAAGAGGCAGCTACTGAAAAACATCACCGTCCTTGGGAGTCTGTCTCTCCCAGCCACCCAATGAAAGCACAGGGGATTTGTGTTCAACGCAATGTTAATTCTATTGTATTTTGTAATGAAACAAATAGCTTAGTCATCTAACATAGAACACCAGTGTATTTTACTGATGTAGATTCTGTCAGTTGCTCTGGTTTACACTGCAACTTTTAAATTCCTATGGCCTGTTGTCATAACATTTGGTAGCTGGAAATTTTGGCTTTATTTTTGTTTAAAGTTTTGAGGGATTACTAACATTTGGGTAGTCTTTTGAAAATTAGATAAATTGGCATAAACTAATCAAGGTTATTTTAAGTCTTGCCTTTTTCTTTTAATTCTTGTGTATTGGATTTTCATACGTGGAGAACATAAAGCTGCTGATTTTATGAAGAAAACATTTAAACATAATGAAGGTAAAGAGCCAGTTGGTGGATTTATGCATGCATTCCTACTTTTATTTTCTCATGATTGCTTGCTGTACCACTGGATTGTGTAACTTTGGAAATTCTTGACTTGATGTGCTGCAGCTTGCTTTCTGCTGTCCAGGTGGTGCAGCTGATGAATAAGAGTTTGGGGCTTGTCATCTTCTTAAAAACTTCACAGCCTTGAATTTGTCGTTAGCAACTGTGGAGCTTCTCCCACCAATCTTTCAGTAATCTCAAAGACCAGCTCATTATCACATGACTCAACATGACCTTTATGTACTTCCAAAAATCATGTGCAAGTCATCCCAGAACTTGACTTTGGTGCAATATTCTGTACAGATGCTAAGAGATTATAGGTTTACCTTCACATTTCTTAATTCGGGGGAGTGTGGTTGAAAGCTGACACTAATTCCTGCAGATTTTCAGCCAGATTTTAGGGAGCCCCTGAACTGTGATGGTTTGTCTTATGAAAATTGCCAAAGATTTCTCCTTTCAGAATAGCGTAGCCTTCAATGACCAGACAGCCTTTGGAGTGAAGGTTCTTCTAACTATAAGGTTTTAATACCTCCCAGTTTTGACCTATTCCTGTGAAACAGTTCAGGTGACGGGACAATACTGAATCACTCCAAGAGACATCCAAGGGCTAAGGTACTTTTTTGAATTGCATTCTGGTTTCTGGTCAGAAATGGATATAGAATAGATTTGTTTGGTAATAAGTTAATTCTTTTCAATTAAGGTTTTAACACTTTTATGTGTTGTATAGAAGATGAAACTACTTGCTGAAAGAAAAACATTTTTTTCTATTTTATTTTAAAATTGGTAGAAAAGATTTCATACCTACTGTCAGGCATCACTTATTATTTTAAATTATTAAAATCAATTAATTAAACATTAAAAAATGAAGTATTATTTACTGCCTCACAGCTGTCTTCAAACATTTCTCACCTTTGTTTTAACAAAAAACAAAAATTAACAAAATAAGAACATTTTAGAATGGGTTCTCACCTTAAATGCTGTGCTATCGGGGCAGCATATACATGATCATACATGTTATTCCACAGTAGGCTTCACTTCATTGCCTTTTACTTTTTTGTTTGTTTTGCAATTGCAAATATGGTAAACATAACTGCTCCTACGCAATCTCGGTTTGATTCAGCCTTTCTTCATCATTTGCATGGACAGAACTCTCACCCAGGCCCTTATCATTCATGTCTTGACAAATCCAGCCATCTTCATTCTAGTCACAACAAAGACTGGCTTGCAAAATTTAGATATTTTAAAATATTTTCTTGTTATTTTGATGTTCCATTGTTTGCTTTCTTGTTCTGTGAGATTATTTGTTTTAACTTTTTAGACCATGCCTTGCCATCTCTTGCATGTTTGAACTGCTTACTCTATGGCACCTGTAATGCCAGTTTTCATTGCCCTTTTAAGTTCTTCCAACATGTACTTTTTTAATTTCCCCCTATGCTATTTAATGCATAGTATTAACTACAAATCTTCAGCATTATCTCATTGTCCTTTCATTCCTTTCTAATTGCATCTCTAAATTCTAATGCAAATATGTATTTATATAGTCAAGCCACATTTGACTATATAATAACAGTATTAACCTATCATAATACTTTACAAAGCGTGTGGGAATTCTTGGCTACTAACAAATGAAGATCTGATACTAATTCAGCCAATATTAAAATCAGCATGTCTCTTATTAAATACACCGTAGTCATATGCCTTAAGTACATCTTCATGACAATGTTACTGTGTCTCAGTGCATGAGACTTTCATCAATACTTAGCATCTTCTGTGTTATTTTTTCAATTGTTTGGCTTTGTGTTAAAAATAAAAAACTTCACTTTTTAGTTAATACTACAGTCTTTTTCCTTAAGCATGCCAACATGGCATAAGTATCTAATTGCAATTTAGGTAACTATTACATTCCTCTGAGATCCTCAGAACTGCTGCTTAGCAACATCTTAAAAACAGTAGACACCCCAAACCCCTGCATACAATCTTTTTTTTTTTCCCCCTAATATGACGTGAGCTAAAGAGCTTGCCATGCACAGTCAGCTCCTGTGTACCATGCTGACATGGAGGTTGGCAGCTAAACCCCATATGGCATTTAACAGAGTTCATCACCCTCCCTCCCTCCTGGTAAAGTTCTGTCTATTGGCACAAGGGACAGAGGCTAATATGCCTTCATGCTCTCCTTGCTCTGCTTTGGTGTTGCTTTGTATATTGTTTCTGTGAAGAGAAGGTTGTCTTGGCTCAGGTTCCTTGTGCCAGAAGATCTGCATTTCAGACACGAGGCATGGAGATAACTATGAACTGTCATGTTAACTTCTGCTCTGCTTTTTCTAACGATTGGTGTAGGTACTTTCTTTCCTCTAGCTTCTGTCCTTGATGATTTCTTCATAATGTCCTTAATTTTGCCCAGGCATTTTGTACAGGTATTGAGTGCCTCTCTGAGTGTTAATTTCTATTATGCTACGGAACGCTTATAATTATACATTGCAGAGCTGAAAGAGAGAGAAACCAAAGCCCTTGTGTGGCTTCTGACATAAATCTCTTCCAAAAAATAAATGTTAGTTTCCTATTTACAAAGATCTACAGGTATCTAGAGATAAAGGTAGTTGATTAATGGTGTTCCCAAGAAAGTATAATCAGCCTATGTTGTTTTTCCATAATCCATCAATTTCATAATTTTCTAAGTACTTCCTCCCAGTTTCTTGTCTGCCTGTGAAATCTTCTTGTTTTGTAAGAGGCAAAATATTTGGGTGATGAACAAGTGGAAGAGAAACTTATCTAGTTATCTACTTAATGTATCACAGTGGCTTTGAACTACTTCATTACATGTTCATTAGTTCATGTTACAGTTGATACCAAGTTAATCCTATTAGTATTTAGCATGTTATACAGCTATGGAAGTGATAATAAGGAAAGCTTTTGGAGGGAAGTGGCTTGGATACTTGCATTGCTGTGAAAGGCTTCTTACTACATGTGCTAACAGCTGAGAGGTGGAAACTGGTTGAAGGCTTTTAGTGCTCATGAGGGAAGTTACATTATTACAGGAAACAATACTTTTCTCAAAAATACTTGCACTTAAGAACTATTGCAGAATAGTAATTTATAAAACTAGTGTAAGTAGATTACCTTAATAGGGAAATGAAAACTCCAAATAATTATTTCTGTTTCTGATAGATGATAGCATGATTTAAGTGTCTATTGACAAGATGCTGTAAATCCTAGCTATGACTCCTGATACAGTTTTGAAGACCCAATTGTATTCAAATTATCTCAAGCAATTGATTTGAGATTTGTTTAGCCTGGCAGAGGGGGATAAGTAGTTTTAAATCAGCATTATTTTGTGTTAAATTTGCAAATGTATAAACAATACTATATGTCAATCGTCATGGGTAATACTTAATTGTGAAAATGCCTGCAGGAAAGTGATCTGAAATTTAAATGTACTGATAAGTATTGGACAAGGAATTTGTGTAGTGTTGTATAAAATTAGAAAGTAAAGCAAACAGTAATAAAAAGTGATGGTAGTAAGACTGTCTAAAAGAACATCCCGGTGTCTGTAATCGTTAAAAGACAGTCTGAATAGTCTTCAAGATTTTTCCTGTATCCCAAGGAATGTTCCTAAAGTATGTTCAGAATTGAAAATTGTTTGTAGATAATGAAAGAATGCAAGAAGGACCTCTCACGAAGAACCTTTATTAAGGTTGATCACCACAAAATAAGAATCCAATTAAGGCATTGAAAAGATAAAGGAAGACCATCTGTGAGGGAATTTGTCACAGAAGTAATTGTAAGCTAATTTCTTCAGATAAAGAGGATACTGTACTTTGCAGAAGATAGAGAAGTTATAAATCATTTTAGGTTATGGTATCAGAGGCTGTTTACCAAGAGTAGGAACAAACTGAATAAAAGCAAACAAGCACTTGGTCAGTTAAGGCCAAGGTTATATGCATCTTCTTTCTTTCATAGGAGAGTAACACTGCATTCTGCTGTGCTCCTGAAAATGCTTGAAGTGATGTTCTGGGTAACATACTTCTTGCCCTGAGACATCTTACCCAATTTCTGAAATCCAGCAATGGCTGCATGCACTACACAGCATTTTGTCCCACAGATGATAATTGTGGGCATGGAATAATAAGCTCCATCTGCTGGAGCAGAGGAAGCTTTTCTTTTCAACTTAAGGGAACTGAGAATCATTAACTGCTTGGTTTGTTTTGTGCCAATAGGAGAAGATAAAGACTTTTCCTTAATTTTTTTACAGGTAACTTTTTGAGTTCTAATTAAGAAACTTCTTAATAAAAAGAAAAGTTGTGCATGATTGAATTCACATAGAATTAATTAGGAAGCAAAGCTCTAGGGGTGATTAAAGTACTTCACAAAGCCTAGTTAAAGTTAGTAAAATATTGCTCTGGCTACAAACATGATGTTGCTGAGAAAAAAATGACACACTTCCTTAGAGCTGAGCATAATTAAATGAAGGTAATAGCGTGGTATTAGTCACTTTATCAACTGCTGAACTTTGCCTGTGCAGATTGATAGGAATAAATGAGAGCTTGACTTATAGATGGGAGATCTTGCAAAATTATGCTATTAGTATAGATTGAAGAGACTTTCTCATTCAAGAAGCTACCAAATGAATCATTGCTTTTTTGCAATGTAAACTTAATCTAAGGAATAGACAGATATATAATATTCAGCAAGTATGCTTCAAAGTTAAAATGCTATTTGAATATTTTTTTTAAATTGCAAAATAATGTGTAATAGTCTATACAGCACTCTTTGATATTGTATCTTTCATGAGCAGCTGTGGTCAGCATCATCAGGACCAGTAACTCATGAAACGTTATTTAGATCTTATCTATCTTGAGGTGATCAGGAAAATTAAAGGTATTAGGACAATGAGCTTGACTGAAGAATTTTAAATCCCACTTCTTACTTGCATTATATCCCCCTCTCTTCAGTAATCCTTATTAAAGATCTTTAACTGCTTAGCTCACATGAATATTATGCATTTCTGTGGATGAGACCTTACTATGTAATAAGTTAAGATCTTACTGTAACTATTTTTTAATTAAGACAAAGACTTAAAAAAGAGTAGGAGAACCCTGTCATGGGATACATGAAGATGAACTATATTCTATAAGGAACTTAAGCATAGCAATAAACACTGAAATGTATATATGGATTTCACATAGAGAAATTATACCTTCCTGATGGCCTGATTCTAGTTTTTAGTGATTTTAAGTCAATGTATATTACTTTTTTATACTTCTGTGGAGGCTGTATTTCAAGAATAGCTGTGTCCCAGATTTTATAATTGGCTTCTTTATTTTATCTAAGCTTTTCAGGTATAGTTGAATGTGCTTCCTATGATAGTCAAAATTACAAATGCCAGTTATAATGTCACGACTCAAAACTAATCCAATATTTGTTCATCAAGTGAAAAAAAATTGTATTACTGTAAAGTTAACCTGCTTAATTAATTTACTGTATCCGTCTGTTCTTTTTTCTTTTCAAAATACAAACATGTCCAGACCAAAACTACTTTTGAGCCTTCCAGCTATTTTTCACGTTTTACTCAAAAAGAGGTATATTACAAGAATAACTACTGAAGCTGATCTTCATTGGTAAAAGTGTACCTATCACTTTATTTTGGTATAGTTTATTTTCCAGATACCATGGGGGTAACATGCTAGGACAACCATTGCAGAGACTCTATACTAAAGTTAATGACATCAAGAAGCAGTTCAGGAGAGTCATCCATTCAAATAAAGCTTGCAGATACACTGAAGCTTTTCCTATCCAAATGTTTTGCTTGAAGCTGTTTTTGCATGTAAAGACCTCAGTTCTGACCTTTGTGAGGAAATAATGAATGGTACGTAGTTAAAGGCCAAATGCCATCCGTACGTACTTAAGCAGTATTGCAAAAGGTAGTAAATTAAGTCCATTAGAGCCCGAAAAGAGCACTTAATCCAAAGGCAGTTGAGTATAGAAATTGCACCCTGTTCCATAGCAATTTTGGTTTGCGGTTGGCTGGTCTGTGAGCCACATTAGTCAAACTGAATCTAAAAGAGCCATTGTTTATTAAGTTAATGTCATTAAGGTCAGAGTCTGGATGTGAAGTACGCATATGTGTGTGTTTTTGTTCCTCATGCATGATTCAGTCCATGATGTCTTTTATATCTTTATGAAAGTATAATATTCTATATGAAAGCCATAATATCTTCACCCACTTTTTTGCCATTTTTCAGTTCTTGATGATATGCAGGTCTTGTTGCACACTGTGTAATGCATGATATTGTTCTACTTGGAGCATGCTACATCTATGTTATTACTCACTAGCTTCTATCACAGCACTTATAGGCCTCCATAGTACAGGATTAGTGAACACTCTGCTGGCAGTTAATTAGTGCCATTTCTGGATCTATGTAAAACTAAAGCTGCAACAAAAATGTATTTTGTGCTGTGAATAGATAGTTTTCAATAGCCCAATCAATCCTCTTCTTTAGGGCCAATTGACTTAGACACAAGAAATGAAGCACTTTTTTGAGTCTGGACACAAACTCTTAGTTATGGAAGAGAAAAATACAGAATGGTTTTACCTATAACCGCTACTATAAAGAAATAGTGAATACATATGAATGACATTTCTGCACTAATTAGAAACTGCTATAGGATCTGGTTTGAATTATTAAAGAAACCTCTCAGGTTTATGTCCATCTCAAGGATGCCTAGCTGCATATTTTATATTGGTAAGTCTACCTTTGTTTTACAAGCAAAGATGATCCCTATCAATATCAGACAAAGCTCTTAAACCTATGTTCCCAAAGAAAGACTTGCTTTTTAATATTAGTAATCCTTTAATTGACTGGGTGTGGAAACACCATAGGTCCTCTTCTGGGTTCCCTGGGGAAAGGCTTTCTGTGTATAATTTGCTGTAGGTATTTGGAAAAAATCTCATCGGTACATATAAAGCTCAACAAGTTTTAAACATTTTTCTTTAAAAAAAACTGTGAAGCTGTTATGTTCAATACATTTAACAATACTTTTCACTCTATGAAATAGGTGGTGTAGGAACTGGAAGAAACTGAAGAGTTAAACAGAAGCTAGCAGAAAGTTTTGTCTGTTGTGAGAAACAATGCTTAGGAACTGTATGTGAAGATGATATAAATCATAATTTAATCGTAAATAGAAAGCAAAAATATAGGCTTCATCATTTATGCATAATTGCATTCACCACTTAAGAAGTTCAGATAAAGAGTAAAGCTGCAGGGTTTTTGTGTCTTTTAGACTCAAATATCCTATCTTGTAATTGGGCTGTAAACTAGTTTCAGGTGTCTTGCAAACAAATGTGACATATATGTTATATATAAAAATATATTAAAACATAATTATATAGTAATATTAAAGCATTTACTAATATTGTCTCATATTTATCTTTTTGAGCACCTTAGAGTTAAAATATTGTGGGTATAATCAGCAACATTTTTTGACACAGCAAGTTCAATCAACAGAAATAATAAAGTTCTTCTGGCTGTCAAGAGATGGAAACTTCCTATTACCTCAGAAAATCTTACTTAATATCTGCCAAGTGTGAGGTCGTATTGCAGTGCATAAAAATACATTAAACTGTGTGTTGAGAATAAGGTACACCAAATACCTTCTTTAGAACACTTCTGCAATGTAAGATCTACTAGTAATGAAAGTATTCATTCTTTACACTCCTGGAATTCTGAAGCTCATTTTACTTTTGACAATCGTTTATTTCAACTGGCATAGGAAGTCTGCAATAGAGTAGACTAGAGCTAATTCTAAAAGTGAAAATAAATACTCGAAACACAGAAAAGACTACTGGTAAAATAAAGGGAACTTTCAAGAAGATGAGCTACCATCAAAATTCCAACTCTAGTTAGTTTTTGTAAATAAATTCCTGACTTTGAATCTAATCTGTGCATTGTTTAAAAAAGAAAAAGTAAAAATAAAAAGACTGGTGTCTCATTCTTTCTGCTGGTCTTTTCAAATATATTTGACATGAGTAAATACGGTAATTTCTCTCAATGTAAAGAAAGAAAGAGTATAATTATTCTCATGCCTCAAGCTTTTAAAGCTTCTTCCTCTTCTTGTCACTCATTTGGGTGTTTTTTCATTTGCCTCATAATTCTATATATTTATTTAACTTTTTCTTCATTTGCCCCATTATGAAGAGTATTTCATTCATTTTCAAAGCAAAGAGTGAATCAGCATGTACAGCTTAAAATCAAACCCGCTGTGGATTGCTGGCTGACTGCAAGTCTTCAATACCTTCGAATACCTTTTAATGACTGAAATCTTTGAACACAAGAAAGAAGTTCCAAGTTATTAGTTTTTAGTTGTGGTATTTCATGATCTTCTTGACAAACAGTACATGTAATGTATATGTAGTCAAATACTGTAGATTTTCTATAATTAGTGATTAATTCACTGTTTAATATTACATACTTCTGCCAAGACAAGATTCTTTAAGAAAGGAGAGATTATAGTTTTAACCTCAGTCTTATATACCACAGCTTTCAGTAGACAAGATATTTTTACAGTAATAAATACATTAAAGATGCACTCACTTTAGAAGCAGTGTTTATATATGAATGTACTGGGTTTACAAGTCTGATCTGGGGAAAAAGCTAAATTCCAATCACGTCAAAGAACAAGCAGGAAAATCCTTATGTGAATATTATGCACATCTCTACACGTGGCAATTCATTCAATTTTCAACATTATTTCCTATCCATCACTAAAATTGGTGTTAGCAAAGAATAACATTGTAATGATGGAAGGAAAGATAAAATGCAATTTATTGCACTGTACCAATATTCAGTGTGGTAGTAAGCATGCAGAATATGCTGAAGGCTGCCTAGAGCAGCACTCTGCTTACGAAACCACCGAAAACATTGACATACAATAATCTGAATCCTGACTGGAGCTGTATTAATGACTTCTTTCCTCTGAAAGTATGAAAGATAACAGTAAACAAATGTAAATAAAACTAAATGCCGAGTTACAATCTTGTTACAGCTACAACACTGGAAGTTCCCTGATGACATTCAGTGGCATAATAGACAATGACTACAAATTTCATACTATGCTCCTTTCCCGTTAGATTTTTGAGACTTTTGGTCACCCTGGAACACCAATTGATCTAGAATTTAAGCAGAAGACCTGAGACAATTGTATTTTTCCTGCTGCAGTCTTCCTTATTCTGCTTCCTGATCAGTGGAATGGTAATGCTAACGTACTGGATTTTGTTTTGGGGTTTTTTTTTACATTTGAAATTTTAAAGATGCTTTGAAGGAATATTATTCCTTGGTTTTGAAAACTAATCAATGAATGAAAAAGAGGAGGGAGAAAATGCTTATGTCAGGGACACACGTGGTGCAAACTGCTCTTTATGCTCAGAGATGAGACATTCTTGAAGGTATGAAGGAAGAGTCCAGGATTTATGAGAGCACTAGTTTGGCATCTAGGGTCTGATGGATATGAAATCAAGGGCAGAACTTGTTTTTATTTTTTGAGTGTCTGTCACAGAAGAAAAACCAAACATAGGGAATTTTAAGCTTTTGTCTGTTTTTCTGTTCCCCAGTCTGCCATTTGTCTCATAGGGATGATTTATCTGAAATGAATATACAAGTCTTAAGATTTTGTGCAGAGCACTCCCAAGTTCTCACGCCTTTTGTACAACCTGAGAGCAGATACTGATAGGCTCTAATTGCCCTAACCAATGCGTAATCATTTCCTCTACTTTCTGCAGTTTCTTTTCGCTGTCCCAGTGTTTTAGAAGCTAGCTCTGGTGTGTCATCGCTGCATAACTTTTCAGCAGGCTGCTGTCAAATAGTTACATTGTGGGAAGCCTCATCTGAGGCCTTGAGCCTTACATCGCTATCCATTGCCTTAGGAACTGCATTTAAACTCAGGTGCTTGGCTTCCTGGCTTCATCTGGTACCTGCTTCCTTGCTACTGACTGGTCTGGCAGGGCTTTTGCTGACCCTGTGGTCATCGCTGGTCTCTGCAATTCCTGTTTGAGCAGCGGGGGCTGTGTCCCATGTTGGTGAGGCTGCATGTTATCTCCCTCAGCTCCCAGCTTACCCTGCCTGTGGAGCAATTTTGAGATCAGCAGCCATCATTTATTGTGGACACGAGACAATACTAGAAATATTTCTGAATGGTTATGCCTTTAAACCTTGTTTGTTTATTTAAGATACTGGTTTGCCTATTGTTTTATACTGTGCTTTGATAGGGTAATGACTTAAGATATTATATTTCTTTTTGATTGTAGAGGAAGAAACAATAATCTCCTGCATTTTTATAAACAAGTTGGCAAATTCACAAACAGCTACATCTGCCTGGATTCTACTGTAATTTAAGTAGAAGCCAGCCTGAAATACAGATTTATGCACATATAAAAGCATGAAGGTTGCACAGGAATCTGTGCACCTATCTACCGTAGGTTACACAGGAATAAATATTTTGATGAGCATGAGAAGCAGCTATTCCCCTTCTGTGCTGCTTCAGCCCAAAGTTTTCAGAAGTCTAAGCAAGTGGAGCGCTTCTAGTTTGGATATATCTCAATCCTGTCAACTGTGGCTTTTGTGTTTTGTTGGTTGTCTTTCTTTTTCTGAAATTCCATATAAATCAGCATTTTAATTAAAATTTTAAGGTACAACTGTCTAATATAAGAATAGCTGGTTTAAAAGAGATGCATATCTCGTGCATGTATTTTCAGATTCATCATAAATTTATATTCTGAAAGTTGGAATTCTGTGTGTTGAAACGTGAACTCCCGACTGCCAGGAAAGTGAATTTTTGAACTATGCTGCTGGTTGTTGCTGTTAGACAGAAATGCAAAGTTGTGATGTATACAGATGCATGTTGATGAACATACGTGCTGCTTTGAAGGAATGCCCGCCTGCATTTCAAATTGTGAGATATTTCTGTGGTTGGTACTACAGTTCTATGTACAAATACTTTCTTCCTCTGGTCATGTTGTATTGTTAAACGCTGGAAACTCTAAGAAATAGCCATACAAATAGCAAAGGTCATTTTTTTAACCAAACGTTTGACTTCGCTGTGTTTAATCTTAAAATGGAACAGTGTGGTAACATAGAGCCACTTCACGAGATACACCAGATTATGGCAGTCTAGTTCAGCTATTTTGTTGACATTTCTCAGTTTTAGTAAAAGTGAATGCTTAACACAAGAACTTCTCACTTCTCTAAACAAAGTATTGTTTGTCCTCTCTCTGCTTCTTTGGTTTTGTTTTGATTTTTCTTGTTAATGACTAAGGTTGTACTTTTGTAATTGGTCAATCAAAAGAGAGAATCTACTTTTTCATTATTTATGGAAGTCTCTCTTCACCCCTAGTTTAGCTAGGTACCGTTTCTCTATAGACTCAGTAGTTGTCTTTACTCCCATCAGAACTGCACACTCAATGCCTCCTTTTCTAAATCATTTTACTACCACATCACCAGTGTGTGATGTCTTTTTTTTTCTATTGCTCAGCCTCTTCTGCAGACCCAATGTAATGCATTCAGTGTTATCTCTAGTATCTGTAACAACTTGACTTACTGCACCGTCAGGCCTTCAGCTCTAGGTTTCTTCCCAGTTTCAAGTCCCAGTACAGCTCCTGCTTCACATTAATGCACAGCTTCTTTACTGAGCTACATGTTCCGTTATCATCTATTTGCCATATTTCACGTCTGCTTTTGGTTTGAGGCACAAAATTGCATTGACTTTCTCACACTGTAGATAGCCACGGTCAAGGGTAGTCGTCCTCAATTTGTCTGTAGTTTTAATCTACTCCCCAATGCAAAAAAATATCTTTTCAGTTGTTTTTTCTGCTCCCTAACCTCTCTCGTTCCCTTCATTCTCATAACTCTTCTTCTGTCTCTATTTTTGTCTGTCTTCCTAACATCAGGAGCAGATTCTTGCTACTAATTATTTGGTTACTTGTCCATTCCCAGACCAGCTCCCGTTTCTTTCACTTCTGTATAATTTCTGTCCAATATACCAACTATAACCGAACCCTTTTCCCCTCCTTTTTGTGATCACATTGATTTCAATTACTGAGCTGAAAGGTCAGATATTTGAAACCAGTATGAAACAATATTTTGGAATACCATATTGTTCTTATAACATCAGCATGATGTGCAAGATGTGTTCTCTTTCAGACAACATTAAATCATCTGCTGCTGCGCATAGGAGCAATTGTATGCTCTGTATTACCTGAATGCACATACATGTATCATGCACTTCTCAGCTGTGAGACTTACTTTGTAGTAGACAAAGACAAGTGAGACTTGGTTGCAGTCCTAGGTCTCAAAAAAGACACATCTGCTCTGGTGTTTTATAACTTTTGATTTTTCTGCAAATATTTTCCAAGGTGTGAATCTGTTTCCTTAAGGAGATGAATAAATAGTGCAATCTATGCAGCCTTGACGTTCTGAAAACGCATGTATAGCCAGTAAAACTGCTACATGTTTCCCTACAAGCAAAGGCAATTTGCTTTCCTAAGGCAAAATTTATAATTCTGATTCTAGTTTACATTAAGCTTGAAATATTTCGGAAGAGACAGAAGGTGAAGTAGTTCTATGAAGACATACAAAACCCCTCAATTTGGTCCTGGGCTCTTGGGTTGTAATTACCATTATGTATGCCATGGCATAAAAGCAGCAGATAGCTGATGTGTTGTTGCTTATTTGCACGCATATACCTTTTACAGTGATTCTGTGACTCACAAGCTTGTGCTAGCATAAGTTCCCCGTGAACCATTCCTCTCATTTTTGTAAACATGTTGTTGTCTAGATTGTATTATAGAAAAGAGACTTTTTTAAAGGTCCTCTGTAAATGTGGCACGTTGATTTCAGATTATGATTCTCAGGTAGAAGTACCATAACTGACAGCTCTGCAAACTTGTTCCGGTTGCTTGGAGTCGAGGCTGTGCAAGCTTCAGTTGTAAAGGTGCAACCAAGAGAGCAGGTACCAGTTACTGAAATTGCTTCACACTACTTTGCAGGCTTGGAACACTCATTAACAGTTTTGTTAATAATACATGAGACAAAGGAGCCATGTTAATGGATGAGTCAAAATACACTGAGATTTATGGTAGGAATGTACTGCTTTTATACAAACACTTCTGTGCTACATTTCCATTTCAGTCTCGTTATTAAGAATGGCAAATTTTCAATTTTAAATTACTTGTGAGAGAGAATGAGTAGGGCTAGAGGGAATCTTACAAAGGGAGAGGGAGAGTGCAGGAGAAAGGCAAAGCAGGAATACAGGTATTCCTTAGCAGGTGTTTCTTACACTTGATGCGAGTCTATACCAACAGGGGCCTTAATTCTCCTGAATCCTTCCACTGCTGTTAATTCACACCTCGTGTATGGGCAACAGCATGTATGCAAACACTCCTTTTGAGGAAGAAGAGAGAAAAATCTCCTGTGTTCTATTCAGAGCCACATTAAAAGGAGCACTGCTTTCCTTGTCCATTATTGGTCACTGGGAATGTTTTGCTTAGCGTATGCTAAATCATTTGTTTTCTGTGTGTCAAGACTCCGGAGAACGTGAAATAATATTAAGACTGCTGCTACAGTCTTAATATTATTGCATGTGAGGGGAGATTCTGACTATTAGCTGAATTGTACTCAATTCCTGTTTCTAGAAGAAAGCAACAATTCATGGACTAAAAGACAGCTAGGAAAAATAGGGTCACAGCTTGTTTTTCCTCACAGGTTTTTAATAGTCATAGCTTAGTTGCTGGTATCTCATTAGATTGTCCTGTTTTTGAAGAACCTTTTGTGCCTTATAGAGACTGTATGGGTCAAAGATACTTCAGATATCCCTACTGTTTACATCATAACTGGTTAGAGAAGGATCACTGTGCATTAGCCATGCTTTCCTCCAAAGGTAATCTGTTTTGCACCTGCCATTCTTACTGACACTGGCACAAGAACTGGACTCATGAGGTTTTGTGCAACCTTGGGAAAATGATTTAAGCTGTTTGTCTGACTGGCTTCTTGTACAGTGTAATCAGAACCACTTTGCACTACTTTTGTACTGTTAATTTTGGGTGCCTTTAGAACATGCTGTGATGAAAAGCTACCAGTGAACTGATGCTCTTGCAGGGAAATTCAACCATGTCCTTCAATCTAAAATAAAATGAGGAAGAAAGGAATCTTTATGATAATCTTCCCTATACTTCAGTTCCTACTGTAATTAATAACAAGGCTTACGGTGATCCTCAGCCTGCTTCTATGGTCAGCTGATCTTTACAACCTAGAAGAGAGAAAAAGAAAAAAAATCACCGCAGGAAAAAACTTCCACAATCTCCAATAACTGCTTTAATAGTCCTCTCAAACAGCAGTGCTTTCCCACAGACATTTGCAGAGAATTGCTTTGTACTAGTTAGTATTTACTCTGCATTTCAAGGCATTGAGATTTTTCATCTAGATGATATCTCTTCGTAGCTCATTAAGCTCTGTAACCCAAATGAAAGATGCCAAAGGACTTGTCTACGAAGAAAACGCATGCTTGCTTCTTGCTGTGCTCTGTGGTTATCTTGAATGATAACAAATTTGGTGGCAAGAGGAAAATATCTTTGTAGAGGTAACGGAGCAGGGTTTTTTTTCAGTTTGAACTCATGTCACTCTCCTTTTTGTAGCTTATTGTCTGTTGATGAATTTTAAAGAAGCCCTTGAGGCTTTGGCACTGCATAAAAGCATTGCGCTAACTTCTCAAGTCAAAATATCCCTTAACCTTGCTGCACACCCAAACCTGGTTTATGTTGCTTGTTTTTCCTCCCAGCTGGACTGAAAAAGGAACTTGCAGAACGAAGACCGAACTGGAAGTCATTAGTATCACTCTGAGAATCAGGTTTTTTCTGGCAATCTGATTTAATATCTTTCTCCACCCATTACATGTAACCAATGTTTTCAAATTAGCGTTGCATGTTACATGCGGCTTAAAATGGTTATCCAGCATTATTACTACCTCATGCAGATTGATTTTTAGAAGCAATTGCTTTATTCTAGTGGAATTAGACGTAATTATGAGGAGTAACACATAGGCTTGATGCAGTTGCTCATTTCAGTCAAGCGCTGCTGAAGTTCTCTTGTAAACGCGACAACATTCTGCCTGTCTTCAGTTTATTACATTTAATAAGTACATTACTGGTACCAAGAGCAAACAGTTATTTGAAAATCTGAATTTAAGAAGTTATAATATCAAATTCATTCTTCATCTGTTTTAAGTCCTGATATAGCAAAGACCATTTCTTTTCAATGTATAATCCCATAAGTGCCTAAGACCTCCCTTATTTGCTTTCCCATAGCTGTTAGTTTTACTGTCGCTAACTACATTCCATTTTTGCTAGAAAAAACTGTTATAAGAGATATTCAGAAACCATTCAGCAACCATAGCAGACACACAGTAGCTTCTATTTTGGTAGTGGTACCAACAAGTTTTCATGTGTTATCATATGCTAAATCCCTGATAACTGCCTTCAGTAGTTCTAGTATAGAACATTAGGTGATAGAGAGGAACGTGAATACTTGCAACAAGGAGGATGAGTAGAATCGCTACTTCAAACAGACATCTCTCATTGCACATCTTTTAGTATGGATACTAAAGACTTATTTTGTGTGTTTTTTTTTTTTAAACACAATCCGGTAACCAGACAGCTCAGAAAACTATTTCTACTTACCATTCTTTCCAACTTGAACAACTCTATTTGACTTTGAGCCTCTCCCAGGTCAGGGAGAGCCTGCTTTTACTCTCTCAGCTGAGGCTAATAATTACACCTGATACTCAATATAAAACAGGTGGAGAGAGCTAAGAAAATCTGGTTTGTAATCTGTCTACACTGTGGTTGACCTCTAGTGTTAGTTGTACTTGAAATACAGATATTTGTTGGATTTTATGGAGACAGCATGAGAGCTGAGCTCTTTAGGTAAGTACTGACCATACTCCTAGTTAGGTGGTAAAGAATGCAGGTGAAAAGAGCTTTGAGCAGTATAATTTTACTTTTCCTAAGTATGAGTTGATAAGCAGGTATTTTTGATATGTTAATCATGCATGTTCAGTTATTCAGGGTTGCTTGATGTTCTCAGTTATGTCTGCTCCTGAGAAGACCTGAAGGTACTGTGGGGGACTACTGGAGAATTTTAGAGTTAGCCTTAATGCTTGCATTGGTGTATCTCATTTTGCTCCATTAAAATAGCCTTCTTACTGTTATAGATTGTGGTAGCTTAAGTACAAGCATAGATATGCTGCTGTATTAACTCCTAATCGGTCAATTAGTCTCTTCAGGTCTATTTATACTAGATATTCTTAGGAATGATTGCTTGGGCTATTTTAAAATCTGGAATGGATCAGAAAATGAAATAGAGTATGAGAAACTTATTTTGTAGCATGAAAACCCAGTAGCTGATCTCTAACAGAGCAGTAGTTGTTCAGGTAGATTCCAGAACAACCTCTGCGCTCTGAGTTCAAAACAAACCTGAAAATCAGTTGTGCAGGAAATACTAGTGCTAAAAAGCTTATGTGGGGTAACCAGTCCTGAGCTTGCTTCAGGAAGCTCTGCAAGTTTTCATTCATGTGTGAATGAAGTGTTAACCTCTGGAGATATTACCCATTTGATGATTACACCTTATCAGCCTCTGTGTGCGCACTTGTCAGCATTCTACGTGCAATAGCATTTTTTATATTTCTACTTGTAGTGGTAGCTAGAATCTGGAAATGTCTTTGTGTTGATACTGTAGCTTTCCTATGAATTAATAGGTTTATAATATCCACATAAGACTACTCAGTTTTTCACACCCTTTGTATATAAAGACCTACTTACTACTGGCAAGGCCTGAATTGCCAGTATTCAATCCTGTTCTAATGGAGTGCAGGGGTTGTTATGGTGGGAAACTGCAATGAGTCAAGTCTGGGTTTTGTGATCTCTAAATGGTGTCTGATTTCATGGAAGAGAGGAGGGAAAAAAAAAAACAAAAAAGGAGATAGAAACTCTTAAGAGCTGTCTGCGTTCGGTTTTATCTAACTGAAAGAATGGTGAATTTATTCTACTTGCATATTACTTATTAAACAATATTATGACCCAAAACTTGTTTCAAGTGCAGAAGTGTTGTTTTATAAGAAAGGATTTTCTGGGAAAATGTTTCAGATAAGATTTGATACCAGACTTGACCAATGGTGAAGTTTACTAAATTACCAACGCTATATTAGCCCTCTTGAAGCACAACAATTTTAACTTTGACATCATATGGATGTCAAGCATGTTCACAGAGTATTAGCATCTCTACCTTCTACTCTCCCCTGTAGGGAAGGAGCAAAGAAAATTGCTATTAGCTATTGAGGAGGCAAAATAAAGTGGAATTCCTGCTCTTCATCTTGCAGTAGCTGATGGCATTAGGGAATGAGAAAATGGTGGTGGTTCTGGGACTGGGCTAGCTGCAGAAATGCAGAGTATTGTGTAGTCTAAAGGGGACACACAAATACTACTCATCCTCCTATAACACTTGAAACTAGAGAAGTCTGGGAAGCGTTTCAAATGCTTGGGGCTTGAAAGTTAAAACAAGACCCCGAACCCATTTTACTTGAAACATCATATTTAATGAATTCTTGTTTTGTTGACTTTTGCTGTCCTTGTTTGTTTTAAAGGACAGTAGATCTATAAAACTCTTTCTTCAAGATTTTCATGTGAGAAGATTTAACGTGAAGCTAACTTTGTTTTACCCTTTGATAGCCCATGTGAGTGATTTATAAAAACTTCTACAGAGACACCACCATCTTTAATGCTTTGTTAGGAAGCAAAATTGCTCCAGGTGGCTTAGACAGATGCTAGCACCTTGACTACGCCCTAGTTTGTGTACTGTTTTAATAGTTACTAATTACCTATTCAATGTCATTACCATGTTTCTGTTTTGGCACAAAATTACAGAGCAAGTTACAACAGTCACCAAGATTGCTAAGTATTCTGCCAACAGTAGAATACAAGAATTGTTAGGGTGCTTATAAGGTGTGTTGAGAAGTTAGTGTGTGTACTTAACTCTTTCAATTTATGTTTATTTTGGACTTTCTGCATTCTTTATGATTTTGATCCTTGACTGGGACTGACAACCTGAACTAATACCACTTGCTTCTCCAATGCAGTGCTCTGGCACCTACCAGCATATTTCTTATGATTTGGGATCAGTCAGTGGAAAAAATTAAACCTTCTTGGACACTCTTCAGAAATGTGGGTGGGTTTTTTGTTTTTTGGTTTTTTTTTTTTTGGAAGTTGTAGTACCAAATACTATTATTCCGAGATCTAAGTTATTAAGAAAGAAAATCTCCAGTGACTTTTTGTTATAAATATTCTGTGTAGTAAATTTAGTTTTTATTTTACTGCAGAAGTAAGCAATCCAGAACAAGATCTGAGAGAATAGGACTTTCTTCTTTCATTGATCCTCAGTGATCCTGCTTCATAGCAGATAATTATTTCATAGCAAGAGTTTTAAACCATATTCATTTGCTTTTCATAGTTGTTTTCCAGGCATTATTTCCTAGTGAATGCCCTGTAGAGGGAGATAGTTTCAGTAGGGCAGATTGTTTGGGGTAGGGCACTGCATTAATGCAGATGCCTCTAGTTTTAGCACTACCTCATTTGACACTGCTTTGTTAGCAGGTATGTGCTGCGCCCACAGGGTAACCCCACACATAACGTATTCCAGTGTAGGTTGGGTAGGACCTTTCCTCTGAGTAATTGTACGTCTACAGAGGAAAGTTTTCCTGGCATAACCAAAATGATTAGTGGTATGATTTGTTCTAAGAGTATTGTTTTGCTGATAAGACTGTTTTATTTTTATAAAACACAATAGTGGAAACACCAAGAGCATTTTGGCTAGCTTAGTTAAAAAAAAAAGAAATTATAGTGAGGAGTCAACCAACCCCCATCTAGTAAGATCTTATCTACAACAGAATACTTAATTTTTACATTTAAATTACTGTTTAGCTTTCAGAGTTCACTTCCATGTGAAATATGTAATGAATGCTTACCAGAGCTGTTGTCTGGACTGCCTTTGAGGCAATGATCCTTGTGCTTGAGCTTATCACTTTGTGGCCAACTCAAATTTCTAAATGTAGGTTTTTTGTGTCTGTGATCTATTTTTAATTCCGTTAGCTTTTTTGGCCTACAAATAATTCATGGAAGAATGGTAGAGTTCTTACTGTGAGTAAACTAAAGGAATTGAGCATACTGTCTGTAAAGGAAAGCATATGTTTTAGATCACAGGACTTGAACCCAATTCTTTGCCTTCTCTGCTCTGTGTGGAGCAATGGGCCTCAGTGAATTCTGAGACTTGAGGAAATTTGTCCATAAAGGTTTTGTCATTCATCATGTTTATTTTTATGAGCCTGTTCTTCTTATTTCTCTCTATGCCTTGCTTGAATTTTCAACTAATTATAGTTGAAAGCTTGCAAAAAAGGAGGGAGACATTGCATTACAGCTATTGTCAATATCTGAAGTTATGTTTACAGAGCAATCCTGGTTTGAGATGCAGCCTGCCAGAAACCTCTTTTGGCATGTTTTCTTATGTATTTTTACTGTTGAGTGCAGATGAAAAGTTTGTTAGCTATTCTCACAAATACATTGCTTTTCACTTCCCCATCAGTTTTGCACCTGCTTAAAGAAGTTACCCTGTCAGCTGTACCAGTGTAATAATTACACTGTGCAAGCACCTGCAGGCTGTGCTGCTCTGGAAGGGAGGAAGAATTTCAGCTGCAGGTTGTGCTGCAAAATGTATAGGAGGCAGCAGGTTGTTTTAAACTGGTTTCTCTACCAGGAAGGAGACGTGGAGCTGCACCTTTCAGAATTAATTGCCAGTGTGGTCTAATCCTGTGCATTAATCATCACGTTACAGGCATTTATTTGAAGTATTATTTCATCAGTTGTGATCCTGTGTATGTCATCGGTGTTTTTGGAAACGTCACTCCTTTTTGCACTGAAGGAAAAAAAATGAAAGCTGTGTTATGGTTCTTTCATGCTGAATTGTGGGGAGAATTAGTCTCCTTCTAAGTTCACTGGGGAAATTCTGTGGGAGGTCAAGTAACAACAATGTTTAGCCTTAGGCTTACAGTCCTTCTAAATATGAAAGAAATAATATTTTTTGTACATTGTGGTTGAGAAAGTGCAGCAGGCAAATAGGAGCCTAGGGTAACTCTAGCGAAAGCCTAACTTCAGGGAGTCAACACTGCAAGGAATGCAGGGGGTTCTTCTCAACTAGGATGATGTTGGGGCAGTATCTGCTTATTGTTGGACTGGCTTTCAGCGTAGAGCTGAAAGGGATATATGAAATCCCACCTGCAGGCTAAATTCTCTTAGAATAAAATTATTCTAGAATAAAGTTGTCTGCTTGAATTTTAAATCTTCCATGTTTTTTATGGTTGTGGTTGAAGCAGCGTCAATTCCTTAACTAAATTAACGCCATTCAGACTTAGAGTGCTTCCATTTAATGGAAGTAGGAAGGGGAAACATACTTGGAGCTGATACTTCTGTTGTTTTCCAGTTAAGGAAGCTGGCACGTGATGTTACAAATATTTTGGGAAGAATTGTGGTTTTACAGACGATGAAAGCAGTACTTAGAGCAACACGAGATCTAGATAGTATTGCTGAGAATAGAATTGTGATCGATCTTCTGTTGTATAACCAGTAAGTAGCAGGGAGACCTCGAATAAATTATAACCATAGAATGATACAACAAATAGCCATGATCTTTGATACTTGCAAGATCCAAATGGTGTGTGAGATCTTGCATGTTTCTTGCTTAAAGAAACAGTTCCATGACAGCATAGCTGTTAGGCACTGCACCATCTGAGCAAACAAATTGTGTGAGGAAAGAATCCAGCTTAAAAGTAACAGTTTGCAGTACAAGCTCTAAAAGTCCAGCTGAGATGAGTAATCATTAAAGTTTTAGCATTTGGCTTTTTTTTTTAAGCAAGTTTATTGTATAAACTAATTTTTTTTTTAAGTTACGTTTACATCACTAGAGGACCCTAAATGTGTCTGTGTTGTGGTGTTTGAAGTCATTTACAATTAATATATATGCTAAGGTATCTGGCAGTTGTTATTAATCAAAATCTGCTGTCTATCCTTCACAGTTATATTAGAGCTTAGTACTTGGATTTAAAATGCTTCCATTGCATTTCTTCATACAAAGTTGTCTGCGGTTTTTCTTCTATGACATCCACTTTGTATTTTGGTAACTGGAAATTAGTTCTCCCAAAATTGAAATAAATATTTTAAGATATCATACCTACAGAGTATTTTACTTTTATTGAAGAAGAAGAAAAGTCGATATTTCTGTTACACTCATATTTGTTTAAACAACATAATAAATTGTAGGATTAGTATTTATAAATGTAAATGGTAGTCCTTTGTTAATTTAAGTTGTTATTTTTGTAAACACTAAGAATTGTTTATCTTGACCTGTCCATGAATAAGACTGGATTTCAAATTTACTTGTAACTATAACAGTAAAAAATAAAATCATACAGACTGGAATGTTAGTGTCACCAGGAAGTGTTTTTGTACAGTACTTCCTTTCTCTCCGTAGTTTAGAATACTGTGCCCAGTATTCTGGCCTCCCCAGTTCAAAAAAGACAGGGTTCTCCTAAAAGGATTCCTGCAGAGGGCCACAAAGATGATTAACGAGCTGGAACATCTCTATAAGGAAGGGCTGAGACACCTGGGGCTGTTCAGCCTGGGGAAAAGAAGACTGAGAAGGAATCTGATAAATGTTTATAAATATCTAAAGGAAGTTGGAGGGCAAATGGACGTGGCCAGGTTCTTCTTGGTGGTGTATAGCAATAGGACAAGGAGTAATGGCCTGAAACTTGAATGTAAAAAGTTCAATACAAATATGCAGACAGTTGTCTTTACTGTAAAGTACTTGAGCAGGTTGCCCAGAGAGGTGGTGGAGTCTCCTTCTACAGAGATATTCAAGACCTGTCTGTATGCTGACCTGTGAGGCTTATCGTAGGGGTATCTGCCTTAGCAGTGGAGTTGGACTCGATGATCTCTGGAGGTCCCTTCCAATCCCTGTGATTCTATAAACCAAGTGTTTTCATGCGGCCTGTAGAAAGTAGATGTTTGTTTATTTATTTGGTCTTCTGTAATAGTAAAATTCAGAATTCTTAATTTCCTCTACTATTGTTTGTGTATGTCCACATTGCTTCTTCTGAATGGGAGTGATTGTATGATGCTGACACATTACTCCCAACCTCTGTTTTTGAATATTTCTTGTAATTTTGACTGAATGGTTTGTGACTATTGTGCGTGTGTAGTAGTGGTGCAGTTGGAAGGCAACTGTTTCATGCCAGTTGTCCAAATTTCTGACACCTTTTCTGCCTATAGGTAGTATTTTCAAATGTATTTGAAAAAAAAAGTACTGGTTTTTATTGAAAAACCAGTTAGTTTTCTTTTGATAATTTTGAGATTTGTGCTACCAGGAAGGGACTTTACTGTGACTGAAGACAACCACGCTATCTTTTAATTTCTTATTTAATTTGTAGGGTTTAATGCTGCTTTTTGATTAAACTACTTGTACTGATTGGAAGACGGGGATAGGAGAAGGCATAATCTCCACTAAGACACTGGGCTATAGTCAGGGACATCCTAACAGGCAGTATTTCCAGTCATTCTTAGAATTGCATTTACTTTATTACCAAGACTTCTTTCTATCTAAAATTCCTAGTTGGCATATTCAGACTTCAATTAAAGCAAATCTGGTGCTGTGTGACCTCTGTAGTGGTTATATGTAAAGATCCACTTGTTGCTGTATGCTTCATATGAGTGTTGCTACAACCATAATGTTGACAGTGATGCAGTTGTGAAAATTCACAGGTTTTTTAGTAGGGAAAGGGTTAATTTGGAACAGGAATGCATTTTTAATTCTAAGGAATGAATAAAGGAAACAGGTAGGTCATAACAGCTGGCCAAGAGCACTCAGAAAGACTTGCAGGCTCTTACAGCAATTAATCCAGATCAAGAGAGGATTAACTTTGAAGTTTAAAACATCCTCCCTGCCTGAGGAGGGACCAGTTTAAAATGCTCATGAACGGGATAGATATTTGCTTTGCAAGAGTGGGAGTTAATTTATGGATATGAAATCTTCTTTTTTGACTTTATAATCTGGATTTTTAGATCTTAATCTTTTGTAGTAGATCATTAGCCCTGGTGATTATAGAGTGAAAAATGACATAAATCGTTTTGGGGTGGAAAAAAAATTTAAGAATTTACCTGGCTTGCTATATCTAATACCAGAGACAGAAATTCTAGGAAACGTGATTAGCAAACATCGTGGAGAGCTCGTTGTGGAAATATAAAAGTAGAACAACAGCAAATTTGAACAGGTTAAAAATATCTTATTCTCTTACAATTTTACTCTAAATTTTCTTGAAAAATAGGTTGATCTTGAAAGGAATGTTTAGGGGAGAAGGTATGTTGAAAGCTGCTCTTCTGCTCGTTACGGAGTAAATACTGGATGCTTCCCTGCAAGTATATTAGTAATCATAATACCAACTTCTGATTATTTTGGTGGTGTATTCTTTCTGGAAATAAAATGAATAAAAGTAAAGAAATAAGTGTTTTTCTTTTTTGAATCAAAAAAGCTCATTGAGATAATGCAAATGATTATCACATCAGTCACTATAAGTGACCAATGAAATGGAACAAGATAGTTTTTGAGTTGACTTGTTTCGGTTTCGAAAATTGTTTTGAGATTTTCACGCTCTGAGCAGGAAGTTTCCTTCATGTTCCCATTGTAGCTTTGTATTTTGATGGTAATATACTGTTCTTAGTCCTTACCAGTATTTGAATAAGTTCTTTGACTTTTCTGACTACCTTCTGTCTTAGAAGTAGATGTATCCTTGTTTGGTCTTTTTTTTTTTTTAACCATCCTCCTTTCTCCTCACAAAAGCAGAAAGTGAAGTTCATAAGAAGAGGGAATTGAATCCTGATAGCTTCTCCACTTCGACTGAAAGTTTCCCAATCTTTGTCTTCCAATGTGAACTCCAGGTGTTTTTTTTAACTTACACACATTCTTTTGTAAAACAACAACAACAACAAAAAACACTCCTTACACCTTATTATGTTCACTGCTCACTGTGAAGCCAAGAGCTAATGACAGCAGAAAATTGAGAAAAGGTAGTGTTTGTACTGTGTGTCATTATTACTTATTTCATGATCTCAGTGAAGAACTGAAGATGACTTTGATATTAGGGGCATGTTAGCATATTTCTAGCATGAATAGTTCTCAATGTGTACAACATGAAGTACAGCAACAGTCTCAAAAACACTTTCAACATCACTTCAATGGACAGTCATAGATGTATCATTACAGTAGGCACTGACAACCTTGGTACTTCAGAAAGGGAATGGAACAAGAGAAGCTATTTAACTTGAGATAACATAGGAGAGTGTGGGAGATGGAAATAGAAATGGAGTGTGATCATCACAGCTACATCCATTGAAAAGCTTTGTCATCAAACTAGTTCTCTAACAAAACAAGTAATAAGAGTGCCAACAAAATGAGACACTAGTTTTGAAACTTTTTTTTATCAAGATGGAGAGTAGGGTAGAGAAGAAAAGGTTTATCTTTCACAAAAGGACAGACAGACTGAATAGTTCATAAAAATCATCTTAAGTGAAGTTAAATACCCTAGTGGCAAAACGAGATCTTGGAGAAACAAATAATCCTCTTCCTAAGTATAACCTACATTGCTGCTTCTCTTTTTTTTTTTTTTTTTTTTGGTAGGTTGTCATTTGAGTTTAGCATTTTGCCATGTTAATCCTAGATTTCATAGAATTATGAAGGTTGGAAAAGATCACTATGATCATCTAGTGCAATCATTAAGGCATCACCACCATGCCTACTAAACTGCATCCCTGAGTGCCACATCTGCACACCTTTTGACCTCTAGGGTTGGTGACTCCTCCTCTTCCCTGATCAGCCAGTTCCAATGCCTTACCAATCTTTCTAAGAAGAATTTTTTCCTAATATCCAACATCTTCTGGCCCAACTTAAGACTGTTACCTCTTGTTCTGATGCTAGTTATCAGGGAGAAGAGGCTGGCCCCTGCCTTGCTACAACCTCCGTTCAGGCAGTTGTAGTGAGTAGTAAGATCTCCCCTGAAGCTGCCACTACTCCAGACTGAATAATCCCACTTCCTTCAACCATTCCACATAAGACTTGTGTTCCAGTTTTGCCTTCAATCTTTGGATGTGCCCCAACACCTCAATGTCTTTTTATTGTTGTGACGAGTCCAAAATGGAATACACTACTGAACATGTGGTCACTCCAGTGTTCTTGTTTGAGCATCTCTCAACTAGTGTCATTTTGAGTGATGTCAATAGCTTTTTATCACTATTGCCTGATTATTTTTCAAATTATCTTGAAATATATGCCATGAGATTTTTTAGAATTTGGTCTCTTTGTTTTTCAGGATATTTATGCTTAGAGCATGCAAAGGGTCACGGGGTCAGGACCCAGCTATCTGTGCTCGTGTAGTAGGGAATGGGGAAGGATAAGCCGATGCACACTGTATGTCTTTATTATGCTGAATTGAAATGCAGTTAGGCTGCATATCCAGATGAAGGATTAGACTATGCTCCTAAAAAGTTTTGAATAGAACCAACTTAGTTACATAGCCTCTGAATTATATATCTTAATCTGCTGTTGTTGTCATGTGGAAATACTGTAATGAATTCGGGAACTTGATCTGCATGGGAGGGCTAGGGATGTGAGATTCTTCTGATCTGGTATTCCTCTGCTACTCAAGGAAGCTAAGATGAGGGCTGATGTTAGGATGGATCTGCAGCTCACTGTATCCATGGAGTTGGAATCACTTTTCTGTGCTTCAGTGACTGTTTAGGGAGGGAAGGTGTTTTGAGTTGGATTTAGAATGGAGTCTTGCCACTCCTGGAAAACAAGGATTTGAAGCTTGGCCCAGGTGAATGCATACTAGGAGCTAGCAAGACTATATATTCCCCATGGGATAAGGATGAGGACTTTGAGAGCTGGAATTGCATTGGAGTGCTGCACAGCCTGGAGAGCTCATAGTGCAACGTGGAATTTAAGGGCTGTTATTGATATGAATTGTCACAGAAAAAAATCTTGCTGTGTTTAAGTAAGTGGATATTCTTCTGTAAGAGCACAAGCGCACAATGTATGCTTTTTTCAAGATCCAAATTCATTTAAACAGCTATTAGTGTTTCTGATTTTAAAGATATCTGTCTTTTCAACATAATCTAAGCTGAACTGAATTTATGCAAATCTAGGACTGTTATAATGTCAACTGTTAGCATGTTGAGTGATATATTTACTGCCTACTGAAGTCTGAAATTCTGCATTGATTTTTTTTCATGTCATTTATTTTGCAGAACAGTAGAGAGTGCCTTTCTCACAGATAAAGAATAATGGCTTAGCATTTGTAATAGTCAGAGGGACTGACGTAGAGTGGGAATAGCAAGTCATTCAGCACAAGCCAAAACTAGGAGACATCCAAAACAACAACAAAAAGTTGACATCACCATTTAACGAGGGGAAACCATGCCAATTCATGAATGCAAATTCTTTGTAAGAAAATTCTGTAAAACTTGGCCTATCTCTCAGATTAGCCCCCGGCTGGTTTAATTTCTTTGGTGTGTACTCAACTCCAACAGTAGCTGATGGTATTATTTGAAGGAAAAAAGAGAAGCGAGCAGGGAATATGTCGTCTTCTGTGCTTGTATTTTTATATGTATGACTCTTCTGTGTCATAGAACAACATGCTGACAGATGGTACTTAGTCACCTTCTATACCTGTTGGTTACATGCTTTCATCTGAAATTTATTTAATTCTTCTTGGCAGCTGAACTGTTTCTTAACCCATTGATAAAACCTGCTTAGTAAGGACTTTTAATTACATTGATATCACCAGAAGAAAATGTGAATCATGGAATGACTTAGGTTGGAGGGACATTAAAGATCATCTAGTTCCAACTCCTTGCTGTGGGTAGGGTTGCCACCCACCAGATCACGCTGCCCAGGGCCTCATCCAACCTGGCCTTGAATGCCTCCAGGGATTGGGCATCCACAGCTTTTCTGGCAGTTCTTTCCCACTGCCCTGGCTGTATCAGTGGCAGGGGTGCGCCTCTCATATTTCTTTAGTGCTTCAGTAAAAAAAAGCCAGGAAGAAGGCTTCATTGTGAACTCCCTCTGAGCGCTGCTGCCCATGCAGGGCACCCTTCCACCATATGTTCCCAGTGAGTTCTCTGACAGTGCCCACCTGTAGAGATTAACAGCCACTCACCTCATCTTTCAGATGAGGCTTTTTCCAGTTTTCTAGCTCTGTCTATATTTTTAGCCATATCTCAGCAATTTTGACCAACGCTAATCATGGTGTGATGCCTGTCTGTAAACCTGAAAGAAGCCTTCAATGTGAGACTTTAAACAGAATGGTTTTTTTTGAGGCATATGTTACACTTTTATTCTTTCTTTGCGTAGTTAATTACGATGCCTCCTTATATTTGTTTCACGTAAAGAGACGTGGCTCAAATAGCTGCCTTCTTATGAGGTGCTTATATCCTGTCTGCTGTGTGAGAAATTTCCTTTTGTGTGTATTAAGGTTATCTGAAACGTTAATCAATGTTTTTTTTTCTGAATTCTATATGTAAATATCACTTTGCTGTCACAAAGGCTGTTAATTTGCCATGTGAACTCTATGTAGCTAGAAAATGGATTCTTGTTTATCTTCTTTCCCCTGCCCCCATCCTGGAGGATCTGTGCATTACCATCTTTGGCCAACTCATAACCTCGCTTAAAGAGTCACACAGTACAGTCTCAATGGAATCTGTCAGCTGGCAAGTCTTTTCATCCAATTGTGAAAGCATATTTTGTCAGCATGTAGGTAGTGTGTTTTGCCAGCTTTGGGAGCTTTCCAGTCTTTGAGACCTGCAGGGCTGCAATGTAGGAAAACGAGTTTTGTTTAGCATTCATTTTCCCTGGATGTTTTTATGAATGTCCCTTGAAGGGGCCTATCTATCTGCATTAGAAAGAAACTAGGTAATTAGTTTAGATTCAATAGGTAGAGCAGATGACATGATACCATAAGAGATTGTCTCCTCGTAAATTATACACCTGCAAAGAAAATCCACCATGAAAGCTGCTAGATTCACTTGAGGGCAAAGATACTTATTTTAACGTAAATTATATAAGTGAATGGAGAGAGAGATTGTGAATGGAATTCTGAAGTACTTAATTTTGAATCTGACCATGACAAAACATTGAGCGTTACTGCTTAGATTTTTGTTGTTGTTGTTCACTTGTATTCAGAATACCTCTGCTATCTTTTAAACTAGTCACAGGGAAGTTAACACTTAGTTTTGATTGCTCCTATGACTGTTCACCTGTGAAACTGGAGGAAAATATTTTATACATTTCGTGGCACAGGATTTAGGAGACTGGATTCTTACATAAATGAAGTACTTAGATGTACATAGGCTCCTGTGATTTCCCAACACCATCTGCCTCACTCCCACCTCCCTAGTAAAGAAGAATCTCTTAAAACTTCTGAGCAGGTGCTAAAAATAAGTTGACATTATAAAAATTTATTAGTCTTATAAATGCTGATTTTTCCTTTTTTATTACTTTTTCAGTACTGAAAGATGGGTTTGTATCACTGTATCTTTTTTGTTCTTTTTGTCTTGGCACAGGAAAGGCTGACTTTAAAATATAGGTTAGAGAACTACTAGTTAAACTGTAAAACACTGAGAAGCGTGTTAAGGCATGACAATATTGCACAGTTACCAATCATTCTTTTTTTTTCCACTTGTTGCTTCTGGAGACATGTACTAAAAAGAGAGAGCAGAAGGGCGTGAAGCAAACATTTTACAGCTTATGGTTCACAATAATTGACCTTACCAAAGTAAACATGAATGTGGTTTTAAAAAATAAAAAAGCCTCCAAAGACTCCCAAACTCCAAAAGGTCCATAACAAATATACTCCTAAAACACAAAATGCTGTTAGTCATGAGATATATTTTTGCCTGCTATTCTCAGAGACATGTAAACTGCCAGACATGCCATCTGTCATGCAGCCATTTCAGTGTTTGGCACTGCCAGGAGTATTAATGCAGCTTGGAGAGGGTGCAGCAAGGGGTGAACAAATGCTACTGTGGAGTATTGCTTGAATATTGCTTCTTTTTTTTTCCATAGAAGGTGGAACTTGTAGGTATTAGAAGACAAGGTAATACATAATCTTGACTGAGGAATATGAACTGTGTGGGGCTTCTGCTTCTCTTTTTTTTTTTTTTGGTAACCTTTCTTTAAAAAAAAAAAAGATACAATTCAAATAGTTTTAAAATTGCTTGTTATTATTGATGTTTATTATCTGTAGAGAATATTTTAAGCATTCATTAGTTCTTCTAATAAAGAATCCAATATTTAGCTTCTGGCTGAGGAATATAAATACTTAAGTGCTATAAAGAAAATTATATATCAGGGGAAGCATTTAATAGTTTCACTTATTTCCATCCTGCCCTTTTATTTAATTTTGAGAGTATCCTAAGAAACAGTAGGCTAAAGAACGTTATTGTTTCTTCCCTCTCTGGTAGAGCCTTTATCTCCCAACTCTTCCTTCTGACAACTTTCTACTGGGAGCCTTTTCTCACTTTGGCCCAGATGCCTTCCCCACCCACATAGACACTAGGATCTTCTGTCTTGTTTGTCCTTGCTCACATGCATGAGAAATCTTCAGTTCTTCCACCTTTTTCCCTCTCACAAATATCCAGAATCTTGATACGAGTCCTTTCGCTTAACGTCTCAAAACATCCTTTCAATCTTCCATTCTATGTGTGGCACTGCCAGTGCCCTGTTCTGCTTCATGCAGCTGGTAGTGTGACACTGAATTTTGCCACCCTGATTTTTAGGTTGCAAAATGAAATTTTGTCTATGCTAACATGAGTCAATTCCAGGAACAGAAGGACACACCTCAACGCATCTTTGACGTTGTTATAATTCAGTGCATCAAGGAGATGACCTCATGTAAAAACCGTTGTTGAGAAGGCTCCCCAGCCAACCCTTACGTCACAGGCAATGAACTACTGATTTTCATGGTTCCAAATGGAACCAATGATCCAGTGGTTTTATAGCATTGCATCTTCTCATTAAGGTACTTTTTAACCAGCCAATGCAGACATTCTGTATTTTCTGAAGTTTTTTTCTTCATGATGTTCTCACACGTGAATTTTTAAATGTTTTAATGTACAAATAATGCGTTGTCATGGTTGACATGCTGACATTTAAAACTATGGAAATATTTTTGAGATCATGGTATAAAGCACGATTATGACATAAATGTTATTGTGAGCATTTTTGCACTTTGACACTGAAATTAACTTCTTGGATTGTACACTGACAGTCTTCACAGATAACTGAGCCAATCCACTTTTTTCAGAGTATCTTCAGACTTAAAAATAGAATATCTGGTCTACTGACGTCTTCTGATTAGAAAAGATTTTCTCAGCTGTGAAGAAAATCTTTTCTGTTTAAAACTCAGATTGGAAACACATGTTTGTTAGAGCGAATGCTAGGATAAATTCAACAGCTGTAGATTTGCAGAACATCTAGGACTATGACCATGAAAATGTGAAGTAGTCTTTGGTTGGTTTTTGGCATTTTTTATTATTCCTTGTAGGTAAGCAGCTATTAATAAATGGTTGGTTTGTTTTTCCTCCCATTCGTAATCATAATGATAAAGTGGCATGCAAACAGGACAATTGGTTGCAGTGTGCATGCTAAAGACAGGCCTAGGACTGAAGTTAAACATTCCACAGCAGTCTGCAAGATTAGAATGTTTGTAGTCTAGCAGTTTATACAGTTTTTATTGGAGTCTATCCAGATATTTGTATGCAGAGAATTATTGCTCAATGACAAATTGCCGTGATATAATCTAGTATGTCGGGAAATTTCCACTGTAGTATGGTTGTGAGCCAAGGATAATACCTTTTGGGTATAATAAAAGAAATGACGTATTCTGACCTCAAAAGATAAATGGACAGATACAGCAATTTTTTTGTCATTTTGGAAACTTGACAGCTTCTGTATCCCTAATCAGAAATCATTAGTATTTTCACTAGTTTGTGCTAAGATTACAACACTAAATGCTGACACTGTTCCTTAAAATGCTCGTATTCCTGGGAAGAGGCACCTCTGCACATGTACACATCTGAGCTATCTGTACTCTGAATTGTGATTCTGCAGATTTGGTGTAAATGTAGTGTGTTGTCTATGAGAAGTTCAGGTAATGTCATGGCATTTGCTCTGTGGATGCTGTCTGCAATACTGAGGTCTGGCTGCACACAAGACTAGTGTGAAAACTGAGGACTGGATTGTTTCACTTTATTCATCATCTGTGTATGCTGGATGTAATTTTTCTTCAGATTTAAGGCTACTTTTTGCCACTAATATTCAGGAACTATATGTAACCGTGTAGTACTTAACCAAAACCTGAGTAAATCCTGATGTTAACGCTATTTCCAAAACTATTCTAATACACTTGTGGTAATACTCACAGGTGCTAAATCTGACTAGTTCCTTTGGTAACAACAACCAGCACTAGTTAACAAAAGAAAATGACACATTATACAGGGCTCAGCATGCTCTTACAGTTAACAGCTTCCATTTGACATCTGCTCTTTGTCCATTTGATTTTGATCTTCTATAATAGTGTTTACACAGTAGAAAATATACTGTTTAGAGTTTGTTAGACTCTAGAGACAGCAGCCCATTCCCACAGGAAGTGCAGTATGAATGGTAATACAGTGAGAGTATTTCAGTAAGCTCTGACTAATTCTTTAGGCAAACTGCAATATTTTACAGAATGTCTTATGCAGAAGTGTGTGGAGTTTTCTCCTGAAAATCAGCTTACTTGGTTGACATGTATTTAACAAAAAGATATTTGAATGAATGCAAATTAGACTCTAAGATAGGTGCAGAAATGGAAACACATCTACTGCATTTGAAATTAGGACTCTTCCCTCAAGTCCTTTCTGTTGCTGGGGCCTTTTCAGCTGAGGCTGAGGTTGCACCATGCACATACTGTGGATAATTAGAAATAGAAGAAAATGCCATCTTCTGTACTTTAGAACTAAAAATCTTATATTATGCAAGATCAGCCAGAGTTTTTGCGTGGCATTGTTAATTGCTCTCCAATAAGTTAGCCTTAGTAGAGGTAGTAGTAGTAGGTTTCCTGATTTTTTTTTTTTTCTTCTCTGCCTGCCCTTGCAGTGGAATCTGTATGGAAGAAATTAAGCCTGAAAGAGATCCATGAAAATGATCTAGCCTAAATGAACTACATTTGCTATATTTCAAGTTGCATTCTTTTGCCTTTTTTTTATTACCTATAAGCATTTAAATGATGCAAACAAATTTTAACTGATTTGTAGAAAGGGGATCTAATACTTTTCAGTTTCAAGACTAGGTGAGAATTTCATTTTCTGGATATAACGTCTAGAATTTCAGTATCAACTTCCATAGGGAGCTCTCCCATCATTACATTTGCTTGTACTCTTTGCAGATGTTTTTATTTGGCAGTAAAATAATTGCAGGAGCAAGGATTAGTTTGCTTGTTTTGTGAAGAGATTAAATTTACCATTCATTGTATTTCATGTTCTTGCTGGAATGCTACTGACATTACGAAATAAGTCAAAAAGGCTTAGCTTACAATGACAGTCAGTCTTAATGTCAGAAGATCTCTGATGATTAGAAGAAATGTTTTCTCCTGGGAAGAGTGATATGGGAAAAGAAAGTGCTAGTGGAATTCAGTTCTCTGTCAACATATTAATTGTGCAGCTTAGTGGTTTTAGTCATTGCAATTAAGTCTTGCTGTGAGCTTTTGTTTCCTTCCGTTATGTTACTCTGCAGTCATTGTATACTGACCAATGGGCAAAGTTACACTAACACAGTATGCTACTTATTAAGAACTGGTAGGACTTGTGGATCTTGTTCTGCCTTTTTTTTTTTTTCTTAATTTTGACACAGTAAAGGAAAAAGTTAAGGTATACTTTTTAGTAGTTTTCAGACGTGCTAGACGTATTTTGTCAAATCCTGTGTAAACTGCTACTTCATCATTTTGTTCCTATGTGATTAGTTCTATTATGTGCACCGGTTTTAATGTTGATAGGTCAGAATGACTTGATATCTTGGTTGTATTTGTTGACATAAAATGTTGGCTGATGTGACTTGTGAGGGAAAGATAGCTATCTGAGGCTTCAAGGACTAGCTCTGTTGATGTGGAGCTGGTGATGATAAGCCATTCAGTGCCTTTCTTAAAATGACCCACCAGCTTATAGGTAGGTTCTTGTCTCGATTTGAAGCATAACTGCCACTGTAAGAATTCCACAGACAACTAACAGAAAACTAGCTTACCTGCCTCAAAGGATGTTTTTAAAGTGGGGTAATATACATATGTACTTGCTAATTCTGTCTGTTTCATGTCTGATATTCCTAAAAGGCTGAAAATAATAACATTTGGACCTAATAAAGATGTTGCTATTAAAATAAAGAAATATAGTTTCTTACTAAGTAACAAGTAGTGTATTAACAATTCAATATTTATGTACTGAGCTCCACCAACAGTTTTATATTTTTGTAAGTAGGTTACAAAGATGTTGCAGAAACCTATCAAAGAGTAATGGAAATGATTGAAAAATTGGAGGCAAGAAACAAAGGAGAACAATGAAGGTGTGCTTAGAACACAGTCAATCTAGTCATTGTAAAGTCATAGGCACATAAGATCTGGTTTTCACAGTCTGGCCTGGAGTTTCTTGTAGCCCAGTGCATTTTCTAATTCATGCTCTCCCTTGATGTGCATTTTTCTTCCTAACCTGATATACTAGAAGTATTGCTAATGTAACACACAATTTTTCAGTACAAAAGGGCTCACTTCAAACAGTACTGATTTCTATTCCCTGTAAAATAATTATATTAAGATCTCTAAAAACTGTTTTAAAGATACAAAGTATACCATACAATTCACAAGGTGTTGGAGATCAGTTCAGGAGATGAGTAACATCTCTAATTGACTTTTGTGAAATCTTGATGCTTTTATGATGTGAAAAGGCTTATCTGCCTATGCAGAAAACAGTTGCTTAGAGAAACAGTCTGCTTTGTCGTAGCAAAAGAGCTGTGGCCCTCCCTGCTACCTTTGACTGCTGGTACCTCAGAAAGCTATCTGCTGCTGCAAGAGGTTAGAGTGCAGACAGAGGAAGCTGCTGCTGCCCTGAAGCAATGCTTAATGCCCAACCCCCTTCCCACTTAGGTACCTCTTCAGTTAGTCCATCTTCATTGCTCTCAATTTCCTTTCCTCCTCCTGCTGCTGCCAGGACTGCAGCCAACTCTGGTTCCATGTTCTCAAGAAGTTTTCTTCTGCCTCAGGGAAGTCAAAAGATGATTGTTTGTGTTGGTTGCTCAGTGGCTGGTGTGAAATGGGCTCCTGATCTTTTTACTTACTCAGAGGCAGTGATTTCCTCACAACTGGCATTACATGAAGTAAATAACGTAGCTGAGAGCTGTAGGAACTGAATGAGAGAGCAGGAAAATTGTGCGTGCTTTCTGTTCAGCTCAGAATGACATAGGCAGTGTGGGAACAGTTCTCATGCCTTCTCTTCAGTTCTAGCAGAGGAGCTCTGTTGTTGGGATGACGAGCCTTATTCCTTTTTCTCCAGCACATGCACTCAATCTAGGTATCAGAGAAGTGCAGCACCTTTTGGTCTGTAGATGGCATCATACAGTACTGGCATCAGTAAGGAGATATCCACGTGGTATTTCACAGCTTTTGTTGCAGGATGTTTCAATAAGAGGGATAATTGTTTTGGGCTGACAGTTTCAATATGCATTTCTGTTGTGGCATGAATGACCAGCTACTATTTCCTGTCATTACCTGTAGTTTCTCTTAGATTTATGTAAGCTCTTCTTAATTAGCCTGCTTTCTAAAGACTTTCCAGGAAGCAAAACTGTATGAGTTTGTCTATACTCATGGAAAAGAGCATGTCAGACCTGTGAGAATTTGAAAAATGAAAAGTCCTCCACATTTAAAAAAGCAAAAAAGCTACACAAGTTTGCTCAGTGGAATGCACTGCTGCTGCCATTTGGTAATAAATATTAAGGAAGGATTCTGAAGGGGGTTAAAATAGACTTGGTTATTTTTCAACAGCGTATCATAATGTTTTTCTTGGCAGTCACACTCATCCTCTTTTTTGAGATTACTTTTTCTTTAGATAAATATCTTAGCTACTTCATCATAGCTACTTATTGAGTATGCTCTTCTGGTAGGTGTTGGCATTTCTTGCTACAGAAGTTGGTTAACAGTATTAAAACCTCCCTCAGTTGTTACTTGCTCTTATGAAAAATTGTTGCTCTAATTTTCTTCCTACTTTGAGGTTTTCAGTGATTCATTTCTCTTTGGAAGAATTGTTTGGTTTGATCTCATGCTTAAATTGCTCTGCATTTCTCATAAGATCACTAAGAGTTTGCTGGCTGCAGCAATGTGCCAGTGTTAGTTTTGCATTTGAACTGGTTACGGTGTGCAAGTAAAACCCTGAGATGAGATTGCGAGAAACCTATTGTTGTTGGTTTGTTTGTTTTTTGCAAAGAACATTGCCTTTTTTTTTTTAAGTGGTGATGTTGGCTTATGCAGTAATAGGAGGCCTATCCTCCATGCAGGCGTACAGCCTTTCCAACTCATCTCAGGCCTTGATGAAGTTGCTCACTTGTGAAAGCTTTACCAGTAGAAACTTGTTTGAAGGAAAGTAGGTTCAGATGGTTCTTGAGTAAATGTGGGGAGACCTTGTCTGAAAGGTTGTTAAAGGGAGAGAAAATTAGAAGAAGGGAAAGTAGATGTTTTAGCTTGCCCTCAGTTCTGGGATTGTTTGTACAAATATGAGAAAGATGTCTGTGAGAAATTGAATACTGAGATAATTTCACACTTCTGACTAAATGGGTTTAATTAAAGTTATTTATTGCTTTCTCCCTGCTCCCACAAACACTTAGTCAGTATCTTTATGTGGTAGCTAAAAGGTCATTAGTGTAGAAAAGAAAGTGTATGTTTTATTCCCTTGATTATTGAGAAAGCTGACTAGAACTAGTAGAAAGTACCAGATTTCTGATGGTGCCCCTAGGCAATGGAGATATGCAAGTGAATGCTGCTACAGCTTGCAGCTGTGTTGGCTATACTCCTTGGTTATCAGTTCCTTTTGGTCACAGATGTTCTGAAGGAACTCTTCTCGTTGCTGTGGCTTTTTAGGAAGCATGGAGAGAAAACATCCAATCTTGTTTTTCCTTTTTGAAGAACAACCTGACTTCATCCCACAGTAAGGTTATTTTCCACCTGAGCAATCTTAGCTTTGTTTTGTTCAAAATGTTGGTTGCTACTTTGGCCTACTAAAGGAAGCATCTTTGCTGTGTGTAAATATCAAAACACATGCACTTTCTCTCTTCAGTCATAAGGCAGAATATCAGGCCGTACTTTCCAGAATCTCATCACTAGAACATGACATTCTTGCAGTCCTGGTCACAATGCAAAAATGGCTTCAGAATTTCCATTACATCTATCTTTTTGACAATTGTTTTTTTGTTTGCTTTTTTAATATAGTACTCAGAAGATAGATATGAAAAGCATTTTCAAAAATGACTTTTTTTTAAGAAAAAAGATAAAATTTATTTGCTGTTTAAGGAACAAAAACTAGTAAGAATACATAAGAAATAGTTTTATAACAGATTTCTGTAGTTAACTGATAGTGAGATGATGTTTACAAGTTTACTTCATTCTCTTTACAGAAATACATACTTGGAAAACAGAGCTTCTAATTCGTGTTTTTTAGAAGCACCACAGTTCTTCACAGTACAAATCCCTTCTCTTTGCATGTTGAGGAGGAGGCTTTTTGTGCCGTTATCTTCGGACAGCTGTAAACTGTAAATGCCAAGTTAACAGCCTCAGATTTCAGCTTCTAGAGTAACTTCCTTTCACCGTTCTTCTCTCATCTTTGTTCCCACTGATCGTGTGTGTTTTGTACGGGACAGGTGCCTGGGAAAAGGACAAACAGCTTACAGTGTGCTCAGTATCTATTGAACTAAAAAGTAAATAAATTATCTCTATAATTTAGATGAGTACAGTTAAAGTACATTACCCTGTTTAGAGCTGAATTGGTTTGGGTTGAGCTGTGCAATGCATAGTTGCAATCATGCTGAATTTATAGGAACAACACTCCCTGAGAATTCTAGCTGAAGATCAATAATTTTGCCTCTGTACAATAAGAAAGATTTTCAGTGTATGATATTTCATTAGTTCTTGGTAAAATGAAATCAATATGGGTTCTTCTAGTTTAGTTTTTTGTTATTGTGGTGGTGTTTCTTTCTTTTTTTTTTTTTTTTAAGCAATATACTGCCTAAGAAACCATACAAGGCAATCTCTTGGGGGAATTCTTTTTTTGAATCCCAGGAAGGGTGGGAGGCGGAGGTGGAAACAACTCTTCAATGAACATATTCACTAAAGTACTTAGTGTGATTCACCATTACCTTAAAGGCCAGGACAAAAAAATATCTCGAAAGTACAGGGGAGGAGAGGGAGGTACACAGTAACTTGAGTGTATCCAGTCATTTGAGAAAAGTGCCAACAGCTTCGCACTACACAAGTCAAATATTTACAGCGTAATGCTTACATTAAAGAACAATAAGTGTAGTGTGCTTTCTTATGATGAGGATGTCTATGAGGTCTAGAGAAAGGTGAGGCCACTGGCTGCATTTACTATTAAAAAATGTAACAAGTACATCTAGATGGAGCTCTTCTATATGTGCAGTTGTATTGTTTACATCCCATGGATGAAAGTACTTTTATCCATTGATGTTAAAAAGAGTCATGTAATTTCACTTACAGAATCGAAATAAAATTAAAGAAACACCTCATCTTTATTGAACACTCCCCAGACCTTGAGACTTGAAGGGAACAGTAAGAGCAAGCAGAAAAGTGTGCTTTTTTTGATCTGGTAACTTTCAACCCTATACTACCAAACCTGGACGTTGCTATTTTTAGTAGAGAGTAGGCAGCTTTTATGTCTCTGAAAGAGTGCTTCACTGAGGTAGTAACTACTACAGAGTAACTTTTCTTTTTTTAATAGGAATCATTTTTTAATCACTTTTGTTTTTATTCCTAACTATATTCATATTATAACCTTTGGATGGTTATTTTCTGACAGGCAAAAACAAGGCTTGAATGTCAGAGAAGCAGTCGATCTTTGACAGCAAAACTTTTTTGTCCATCACATGAGTGAGTTATGTTCAAACATAAGGGCGTTCTTTTAAAGTTACTTTCCATATACATATATGCATGCATACACTGATGTGTATGTATCCACACACACACACACACACACGCATGTATATATGGTGTGGAGTTCTGGAACAGCTGTCCCAGTGAACCCATTCTTGTGCTCTAGGCTCTGTAGGTTTTCCTTCAGTCATTTCAATACGTGTGCATGTATTCCAAGCTTGACGCCAGTGTTCTCCAAGGAGAAGTTTCTTTGCACTGGATTCAATATCAAAAAGAACTTAAAGGAAAAAAATGACAGCTTGCTCGTGCATTCTTTAGATTGCCTCTGTGATTGCCTGTCTGAAGTCACTATCGTACTGTTGCAATGTTTTTCTTTTTATTAATCTATTGAGAGACTGCTTTTCTAGAGTTAATACATCAAATCTGGAATAGACATTGACTTTACTTTCAGTCACTTAAAATCACTTCAGCTCAAAACTTACACTGTGAGGAAATGAAGTAAAATTTTGAAAAGATTTTAACCTCCTCTATCTCTATATTTTTAAGATGAAGTTGATTTGCTGTCTTTTCCCCTAACGCCACAAAGAATCTAAGTAATCTGTAAAACAAAACTTTTTTTCCCTCAAATAGTAGATTATGCCTCTGTAGAAAACATAATCTGAATGTCTAGTATTTTCCAGTATATAGGAAAATGAGCTTCAGAAATCAGCTGATAAAATTGTACCCCCATCTTTGTGTTATGTTTTTCCTCTTTCTTGTGAAACTTGGCGGTTCTGTAACGAGTGCCATTTCTGAGTTCCTCATACTACTTAAAGAAGTAATAGGGACTTGGAAGGAGTTTCAGAAGTGATAAAAGCACCTCACATCAATATAAGCGTAAGTGCAAACGTGGTAGTAAGTTAATCCTAAATCTAGGTAGAAGCAATAAACTTAAACATTGTGAAGTACTGAGTGACCATCTGATATTTAGGTTATCTCATTTGTGAGAGCAAGATGTATGAATTTCTAATGTGTACTTAAAGAAAGATCCTTTTCCATGACAAGTGCAACTTCAATAGCTTGAAAGTAATCAAAGATGTGTTGCTCACATCATATTTTTCCTCTGTACTTTTCTGGGTTTAGAAATTCTCGCTTTTTTTGCCTTTTGCTTGACATCCTAAATGGTAAAGTGATTTTTATCCTAAATGCAGTACTGTACTGTAATATGATATATTTATCATGTTAAAATTATTTTTAAGAAAGCAGCATTGATCTTTCCAGATGCCTTGCATGTCTTTGGTCATTTCATTTTGCTCATCAAATGTCATTGATTTTCCCCGCAGACAGTCTTGAATGCAGAAGCTATAAAATTGCAACTTCTTATAGCTCTTAATATTTTTTCTTCTCTATATTGTTATTTTGATAACACATTCCTATTAGGTAACAATGAGGGGGGAAAAAAAAAAAACAGAACTAATCTAAGAAGAAAAAAATAACCCGAACTAAGTTTAGACTGGTCACTTTTTAGGGAGAAGATTTTATATTTTGGACTGGCTGGAAAAGAAAAAGAAATGTGTTTGTGGTTCTTCTGGATTTTGCTGTTTGTGTGGGGTGGGATTTGGTGTTTTGGGTGTTTTTTTTTGTTTGTTTTTTTTTCCCCTCTGGCTCTTCTTCATTCATCATGGACTGCGGGTCTAAGCATTAGCCATGTTTATCCTTTAATCCTACTGTCTGGGTTTGTTTATGTAAGATTTAGTGTACAGCAAGGAGGGGTAGTTATGTTATGAACAAAACTGACCCTCAGTACAAGATATGTACAAGTTGCTTTACATACACAAATTTGTTCTCAATTGATTATGTAAGAGCTGGACCCCATGTGTCCTGTGCCAATATGAGATGGAAATAACTGCATGTTGTATCTGTGTTTGCCGTTTGCTTTCTAACCTAATGAAATAGGGAGGAAGAGAAGCTAAGCGTTACCTTAAGATAGAAACTCCTTTAATAACCATGTTTCATTGTTCAATTAACTAAAATACTTATAATTGAATGCACTTGCTTCTGGCAGCGTACAAAACTAGCTCAGTAAGATTTTTATTTTTTATGGTCCCTGGTAACCCTTACCTTACAGAAAATAATGAATAGATAGCAGAAGGACTGAGCGAATGAATGTGACAACTATAAATGTTGTGGATGCTCCTATCTTTATTTGCACAAGACCCAATTTTTATATTAGAAATTAAACACAGTTTCCTTAATGATTCTTGGCATTGCATCTTCCATTAAGAGAATGTTGTGTTAAGAGCACTGTAGTTTGAGGCTGGGTTCCTGGTGCTTTACCACTTGTGTTGGGTGTTTTTTCTCTATTTGAAGAATGTGCTGAAGCAGACAGGAAAAAAACAGGTAGTGTAGCTGTCTGGACAGTGGCTGAAGTAGTAGTTGTGGAAACCACAGATGTTTTCATTTGCTCTGCATTTTGAGTTCTGTACTTACAGGGAAAGCATAGAAAAATTCTGTTGAGCTTGTCCTAAGATTCTGCTGGGAGGTAGAGTCTAAATTTAGTCTTGTTTAAAAGACTCATGTGGCTTACTGATCATTTAAAATCATGCTAAAATCCTGTTTTAATGTCTTAAGTAGGATTTAAATGATGACTAGTTTAGGCCCTCTGTAGAGAGAGGGAAAATGACTTTAGAGATGACTAAAAACATACTATTTTGCAATTCAATGAAGCCAAAAGTAATAGGATTTCAGGGCCACTGATAGACTTGACTTTTCTTTGAAATTACAACTGAAATATTCTGAGTAAATGCTATTTCTATTTTATTTGCACACATGTACCCCACTCTGACCCCCAAAAATAATATTCAGATAATTGTGACACAGCCTGAGGTCTTAAACAGTGGATGCTGCCAGTATTTGTTGACTGCTCCCTATGCATGTATTTTGTTTTAAAAGAAGTTTCTAACTTTAAAATCTTCCTTTTTTTTTTTTCCTGCTGTCTGTTAGATATCCAACAAGCAAAAGGCAAAGTAAAATAAATAAATAAAAAACTGTAAGAGAAGTGCTGAAAACAAAGCTGTACGGAACAACTTGTGTAAAATTAGCTGGGGCTCTCCATTTTCCCCACCACCCTCAGCAGCTCCAACACTTGCACTGGTGCCTTAATCATTGTTTGCATGTTCATATAGTGGTTCATGGAATAATCCAGATGGGAAGGTCCAATTTTCATTGCATCTTTTACAGGGGCGCAAACAACCTAATAATCTTAGTGATGACTCTAAATCTGATGATAAATATTTAAGGAAGTTCTGCATTTGATCTCAGCTGTAGTGTTACTCTTCATGTAGAAGAGACATCAGCTTATTGTGGAAATGTTTTTTATTAAAATTGTGTTTCATGACTCCAAATGCAGCAGACCCTATGGGGTGATGTGGGTGTGTAGTCGTGTGGTTAGAACAGGAGAATACAAGTACTCTAAGAACTCTGACTCGGTGCTAATGCTGCCTTCAAGTCTTTGTGATCTTAGGCTAACCACTAAAACTCTGGAGTTCATTTTATTCATACTGGCTAAAATGCTGGTTTCAAAATGGACAGCGAACCTTAACTAGCAGTCATTTGATTTGCTTGATAATCTTGGAGGTTAAATGGTACGGAAGTCTTTTGTTTTCTTTTTTTTTTTTTGAAGAAAAACAACAAACCCACACACACAAGTATTCCACTTGCACTTCAAAGCTTTACTATTACCCCAACACTACCATAAGTGAAAGATACTGAATTCTCTTGTTGTGTTCAGAATCGGTATTTTCTAAATACCAGAGACATATTTAATTTACAGTTCTAGAAAACTAAATGCTATCACACGTCTTGTACGTTGTATTATAATTACAGACAATATATAGGATGATAATAGAATTATTAAGGTTGGAAAAGACCACCACTAAGATCATGTAGTCCAACCTTTGACCCATCACCACCATGTCCACTCCATGTCCACTAAGCCATGTCCCTCAGTGTCATATTTAAATTTCTTGAACACTTTCAGCAGCAGTGACTCTACCACCTCCCTGAGCAGCTTCTTACAATGCATCACCACCCTTTCTGAGAAGAGATTTTTCCTAATATCCAACCTGAACCTTCCCTGGCTCAACTTAACGCCATGCTGAGTATTTTTGTCAGGTCATACCTGGTCTATTAAAAGCAAGTCTAAATCTAATTTGTTGCTGTTCTACGTTCTTTAAGGCGTGGTATGAGTGCAGACTTTGCAGATTTCACCTAATTTTCCCCTTTAGGCAAAATATTTATATTACTTACGTGTAATGACTTTCTATCATTTTCTTATCGCCTTGGGAGCATTAAAAAATGAATTGACGTATGTTTGTCAGAAGCATGGACTGATGGAAGGAAAACAAATTGATGGGTGGGAGAAATGCAGGAAATTTTCTTTTGAGGCTTTGTATTCTGAGACGTTGAGTTGCAAGCCTTGTTTTCTGCACCTGAAAACGTTGAGATGATGAATCAAGCTGAGGCACCATTTAGGGGAGGGTGGTACAAAAATGAAGCAACAGGCCTACTAGGGACAGAGGGGGTTTTGGGTCTCCAGAATAAGAAATTTGTCCAAGTAGGTGGACTGTTTTTTCTTCTATGAAGTATTCCAATGAAGTAGAAAAATACAGTAAACCAAATGGTCATTTAGACATTTAGATCAAAGAGTAAGGGGAAAGCTGAGTCATTACGTCAGCACAGTGGATTAAATCTATTTGGTCTGTGCTAAATATAACTTTTATGGGGGGGAGGGGTTGCTGGTGAAATCCAGTCTATTCTGAATGGAAAAAAGTGACTGTGAGACATGCATTCTTTTTTTTTTTTTTTGCCTTTGCTTGCTTAGTTGATGGGAAGTTGCTGATTACCTTACAAAAATGAATTCCAAAGCATGAGTTTCATATTCAGACTGTTTAGCTCATATATGGGCTTCTATTTGTAACAACTGCATTTATACCATTTGTACCACATACAGCAAAAGAAAGCAATTAGGATTTAGATGGATTGTACTCCATTACTTCTGTGGCAACAGGAAGCTACAGCTTCAGTTAGTGATGAAGTGACTGTAAGAGCCATAGTACATAAGTAAATGCAAGTTCAAGTATGCTGCTTTGCTTTGAGGAACTTAAACTGTAGGATGAAGTGACAAATTTGGGCAAAGTTGCTGTGGGCAATAGATTAAAAGTGTTGGATGTGTTTACAAGAAGAAAATTGTTTTATTTTCTGTTTTGCTTTATCTTTTCAAGGGCAGTCATCTTGTTGACACTCAGAGTTACAGAGGAGGATGAGAGTGGAGATGCCACAAAAAGCAGCTTTTGAGAGAGGTGAGTGCTTCTTAAGCTCTTCTTGCTTGACATACAATCTCTGTTGTCTGGTTTCCATCAGTTAGACCATCATCAGTTAGACCATCATCAGTTCCTCAAAAGATCTGATAACAGCTGTAGAATAAGATCTGTGATTATTCAGACAACTTACCCAAAACTAATCATCTGAAATTAACTTGACTTCCTCTGGGAAAATGTAGCAGGCGGTGCGGATAGCAGAAATCCAGCCAATATCACGTAAGGTTTATGATACCATCTTACATGCTTATCAAGTGGTGTCTTATTTTGTATATAGAGAGACAATTCTGAAGTGAATGAGACAATTCTAAAATGCATAAATTAGTTTGCTCTAAAGCCTTTTCAAGTAATTGCTGTCAGTGACGTGCTGTCAAATTAGAACGTTGTTTTAACCTTGTGCTTCTCGGTTGACTACTATTCTATTCTTGTTTGTAGGAATGGTGTAATAGAGTATGAGTTGTGGTGGCAAGTGATGGTGCACCAACTTGAAAAATGGAGATAGCTTTGAAAACTGTTGTAGAAAATAATACTGAAAAAATATATGGTTAGCTTATAGTTTTGAGCTCTTCTGTTATCTGTTGTGTATGCTTAGCCCAGTGATAATTTTAACTTTATGCAGAAATGTGTGAATTCTGTGTGCAAAAGATGTGAGAATTTTTTTGTGTGTTGCCCAAAGGCACAAGGCACAAACTTCAACACTTCCATTCAGTAATGTGGCCTGAGAATCTTTGGAGGTAAAGATTATCTATGCACGTTGAACAGCTTGTAAATTTTCTTGATTCATATTTAACCTAAGGTTTAGTTCTGAGTTCACTACGCTACACCATATTTGTTTATAGGTTCTCCTGAAGATGAGAACTTGTGAAGGGGCTCCTTCGTGGCCCAAGTCCATTCACTGTCATATGTCTGCTAGTGTGTGATGTCTGGGAGAAGCTGGAAGTGAAAAATAATCATCTGAAGTTGGGATTTTTCTTAATACAGTGTAATCTGTTCCAGTTAACTAAAACATACTGCATTTTCAGGAGGGGATATTTCTGTGTCTAATTCTATGAAAATTGAAAGGAAGTTCTCTTATCTTCTTTGCAATCTCAAGTGTGTATTTCTAGGTATTTGAGCAAGTGAAGTAAAATAACGGCTTTAAATTGTAATTTCTTGCTTTCTGGATAATTTAGATAACCCTTTAAAAGCTACCCTAGAAAAATGTACAGCTACTTTCTCATCCTGTAGAAAAGGAAGTTTTCAAGATAATTTTCAGATTTATTTTGTTTAAGTTGATATATCTATATAGACAGAATACAAGGAAGGTCCAAAAGTGGAAAAAATGGTTAGATGAACTGTGCAGCTGAACTGTACCTCCACTGCACTGTATTATGGCAGTGGAAGGCAATTACTAACAAACTGTTTAACAGCAGGGGAAAAACTTCTCTTGTTGGGTGTCGTTCAGTAAGGTGCAGTTGCAAGAAACAGTTTGTCATTTGATCCCTATGTGCTCTCCATATTACATGTATAATGCAGGGTATGATTTAAGAGTATTTTATAGCTATTGCTTCAAAGAAACTGCTTGCTAATGCATATTGAGCTCTTTTTATTAAAAAAAAAAAAAGTAATAATAAAAACGTATGTGGAGATGACTTAAAGAAAGCAGACTTGTGGACTGCTTCCACTCAGGTTACATAAGGTAATATTTTGCTGTCTTACATCATGTCTGTTTAAATTGTTAGGAAGCTTAGGATTACACCATTTCCTAGGGTTTATATAATTAGAAGCTTGGGTTGAGCTATAAAATTAAGTACTTATACTGGTATGGTCAGCTTTAATCTTGCTAACTGAAACTGTGCTGGACTGGTTTGCATGGCCAGACATTCCCACCTCTAGCAGAAGTGGAAATGCAACTGTTATACAGCACTTCAGCAAGACAAACTTTTTAAAGCACAGTACAATTTTCCTTCTCAGTTTTGTTGCAAGATTTGAATATTTTTGGTCCCTTTTATAATAGATAAGAAAAATGTAACTGGATATGAAAAATATGAAATTTCGTCTGTTTTCACTGTTGAAACTTTGAAAGATTTAAGTAAGCAAGCTGTGAATGAAGGTGCTTTTTAACCCAAACTGTCATTAGCTATGTCCCCTGGATGTTAAAAATAATCAAAACTTGCAGATCAGCAAAATGTTTCTGCCTGTTTGAGGATTCCAAGTCTACTGTTGCCCCAACAGTAGGGTATTAGTAGATAAATGTACCTGTTCTAGCTGTTTATTCTTGGGGTTGGTATGAATTTGTAGTATGTTGGAACAGATGCGTTGGCACTGTTGGACTGAAATCTCTGGCACATACTAACCTGGTGATGGCAGGAACAACTCTCACAGCTGTGATGTCCTTCTGCTGCTGATGCACAGCTAGTAGCCTCTCAATAGAATGGGATGGTTGTGTTGGGCCAGAAACCTAGTCTTGAGACTGTTGTTGCTCTCAATCAAATTTTGTACGTTCTGCAATTAAATTACAAGGTGCCCTTGGACTGTGCAAGCAGAATGGGGCTGTTGGATCCTGAGGTTGTACTCAATACAGTGCAGCAGCAGCCTCAATTTCCAGTATGGAATGGCAAAGAAAAGCCAAATGGGAAAATCAATGAGAAACCTTTCATAGTTTATTGAGGCATATTAAAGGGTGCAAAACAGAGGAGCTTTTTGTCATTTCCTGTGTGGTTCATTTCTAATGGAGGAAAAAAATCAATGAAAGCTAAAAGATGTAGGGTTAGAGGTTTTTTCTTTTTCCTTCTTCTTTTAATACAAAATGTGACCAGAATGGTTGTGAATTTTAGAGATGATCTGTCCAAACAAAGCCTTGTAGAAGTGAATAAACAGTGAGGACCTGAGTGAAAGAAATACATTTGAGAAACAGTCATGTCTAGGGCCAGGAAATTCACAAACACACTGGTCAAATAATAGTTTATACCCTGAAGGAATATATCTTAGACTGAGAGAGGACCGTGTGCTACTACTTCCTGCTTAATGAGGAGGATCCTTTTGAAAGGTGGGATCTAGAAGAGCTCTGGAGCAAAATCTCTGGAGCACAAACACAAAGCTGCTTTTCCATGCTCACTGAGATGTGACACTAGATGGGGTGAGCAGGTATTCTTGTAATACTGAGGGAGGTCATGACAGTTCAAAAAATTTTGTCATTTTTTCAGTAATGAAGGAATGTAGCCCGTGGTTGGTTTTTTTTTTTTTGTGCTTTTTCTTTCCAGTGCTAAAAGCTAGCGTGAGATTAAAAAGAGGTGTAATTAAAATACAACATTAAACCATCTTAGAATATCTATTCCAGAGTGCACTATGGAACAGTTCGAACAACCAAGACAAGATACCAGGAAGTTTACCCTGCAGAAATACTGGTAATTTTCAACAGTAGGAGTTAATTTGGCTGAGTAGTTTTTTGCTATTTTACCCAATCGCTGAAGAGAAATTATTATTAACAATTAGAACAATAATTGATATCAAGAGATGGTTTTTCATATGTTGAGAAGTTATTTAACTACCCATAATGCTTTAAGTGATTCTTGGTGAATTTATCAGCTAAATTAAGCTCCATTATGTGATTCTTGTATTCTTCTTCAGAAATGGTGTAATTATTTCTGTATTATATACAGAGAAACTGAGGTAGAGAACTCCACGTGATTTGCTAGTGGTCATGAACAGCATTTAGCTGACGACCAGAACCAGAGGGCCAGGTTCTCAGGGCTGCTGTTGTAGAACTACTACCACTAACTCTGATTTTATGCGTGGCTAAATAGAAAAATAACAACAATTCTACTTCTTTCACAAAATATTCCTTTTGACTACACTAGCTACCCAAACCATGTCTGATTCCATTTAAATATATTTTAGAACGGGCTTTGGCATCTGATAGAAATGAAAAACAAGGATTTCTTGTTTTTCAGACCAAGTTTTATTAGCCGCGGTTTCGCTATTTGTAAGTTCTGTGAGATATATATAGATAGATAGATAAAGATTTTACAACTGTTTCTTAGGCTAGAAAAGAAATGTTTCCTCTCTGATAGGAATATTTCTGTTAAGTACGTGCTTGGACCTTTCACAGTTTTTCATAGGAATACCTCCAATTTATTGGAGAGAGAACAAGTAATGGCTTCCTTTCTATCATATCTTGTAGTTTTCTGTGCTGCAAGGAGTCCATCTCTAAATCTTCCTGCCACATGTATGTTCCATTGCCATGGTGCATGTTGCTGGATGCCCCTGTGCTTCTGGAGCAGCCCTGGCAGGGCAGCGCCTGTGACCGCCTGTCTGTGTGGAGGAGCAGTGGTGCTCCCTCTTCCCTTTTTCCTCATGATGAGTTAGATCTTCTCATGTTGCCTGAGGCCAAGGTTGTTCTTGCACCATTTGCTTACATGTAAATAATGTATATACGTAATTAATGGAGTTGGTATAAGGGCAAAAAACCTCAAAAGTGTTGTTTTCTTCTAAGTGGGAAGGAACTGTAATTTTCTTGGAGCCCTGGGGTGTTTTTTTGTTTGTTTTGTTTTTTGTTTTTTGGTTTTTTTTTTTGAAAATGAAAAATGGAATATTTTCAAGCAGATAATTGGATTGGTGGAAGGTCCGGATTCCTGAAAAGTGTGCCCCATATTTGAAGGATGGGATTTTTATAAAAATAATGTCTTCTATGTAAACTCTGATAAGAGATGTGGATAATTATTGCGGCAAGTGACAGCCGAGATGTGTGCACCCTTCCTATTTGAAAGGAACAAACTATTTCCAGACACGGCTGGCAAGGCTTATACTTCTTTAAGGTTTGCAGAATAATGCTCTATGCTCTAGGAAGCATAATGTACTCCTAGAAGATAAATGTAAACTTTGGCAACAGTGCCATCGGAGCCAAGCCAGGAATAATGAAATCTATAAGGAGTGTCCAAGTGCTGAAGAAATTTTAAAGCAGCATTTATTCAGCCACAATGCTGCTTTAGTTGTCTAACAATTCAAAGTTACCTAATGAACTGCAGATTATAAATTGTCTGTATTGCTTTGTTGTGCTTCCACACAAAGCACAAAGTTCAAAGGCTGTGAGAGGTCAAGCACTGATGTTAGTTGAAATCATACCACTTTCATTTTTTCTGTTTACACCATGCATAGGGATCAAGACCGTGTAGTGTCAGTGACTTGATTACTAAATGACTTGGGTATGCTTCGACTGGAAGCCGTGGAAGATGTTGCATATACTTCAAGGAGATGATGCTTTGCCTCCGAGACTCAAATTTCTTCTCTTATCCTTGTTATCAGAAACTGGACAGTTGAATGTTAGAATTAAGTTGAAATTGATTTTATTTTTTTCTCCAGCATTCTTTCCTTGAGTGAGTGATGTCATATGTGAGCTATATGACTGAACAAGTATGCTGCTAGAGGACTATGGAGGGAGCTTGGCAGAGGCCCTACTTAATAAGTCTTTTCATTCTAGAATGAGTTATGTGGATGGTGTTTTCTTGACTGGAACTACTCTTGACTGGAAAGTGCTCTTATGCACTTTACAATGTATATTTGACTTTTATGAATAGGGAATAAATTATTGTTTGCATGATTCTAATTCTGCTGTTAAAGTCAGGCTTGCAGGACTAAACAGAATGAACTTTAATTTTAAATAGCTGCTTGAAGGTTGAGATTGAGATTCCACATTTGATTGAATGTGGTATCGTATGTCAAGTGTCCCAGAAATAACTGGAGATTCTGCAAGAGTTGATTTAGGTGTTCTCAAGTCTGACTGGTTGAGTTTCTTCTATAGGAGGCCTTGAGGAGCTGTCACTTGGTTAAGTCTGGCTGAATTGACTTTGAAGGCTCTAAAGATCTTCCTTAAAACAGAAATAAGCCAGAAAATCATTATTCTTGAACTCTAAGTGTAAATGGCTTCAGCAGACCTGGTGACAAATGCAGGTTCCTTCTTCCTTCATTACTTTTGAGGTTTCTGTCTGAGCAGTTGGTGATTAACTGCAAAGCCTGTGTTTTTCTTCTGAACGGCCGGGGATGAGCTTTTATGGGTCATGTATTACAGCTGAGCTGTATTTCTTAATAATTTGAGAGAGAGGTTGGAGGATACTGTTTGCACAAGTTGTAAATACCTTAGTCACCAGCACAGGTTTTATGGGTAGGAATTCCTTCAGCGCCTGAAATCCTACTGCTGCAAGCAGTAAAGACGGGATAATAAATGATGACAGTTCAAACTTTGCTCTTTGCATATGTATTGAGAGAAGTAAACTGAAGAGGAATTATCAAGAACTGACTGCTTTGGTCTTAAGACAGGTCAGAGACAGAAACATGTGACATTTGAAATCCCTGACTCAGAAGTAAAGGAAGGCTTTCTAGCTGGTTACACAGTGGGATGCTGCCCTGTGCCCTCCGTTTAAGCATTAGCTACTCACTTACAAAATAATGTCAATAGGCTTCTGCCCCTGTGAGTGTGCAGGCTTTGTTATCTCATTGCATGTTTTTTAAGGAGACAATCGGCAAAAGAATGCGTGAAATCCTCCTTGGAGCGTCTCTAATGATTTTTTTGTAGCTTCCCAGCTCTTGGAGGACAGGCACACAAAGACATTCACTCCTAGCTGTGCCTGCACTGTTAAGAAGTGCTGTCAGGCCAGTGAACACCCCTGGGGAGAGATCTGGTGGAGGTCTGAGGAGGCCAAAAGTGGAGTGGTGAAACACTATAAAAGGCAGGCTGTAAAAATGATTGCTGGCTTTCTATCAAGGGCTGTGCATGTGCATACACATGCACCTGTGAGTGCGTTGGACGCTACCTGGTGCAAACTTAACTTTGGCTTCTGTTTTTTTCACGTCAGCTATAGAAGATGAAAAAATAAAGCAATGAAACCCACTTATCAATACTGTTATCTATGTCTCAAAAGTGTGTTTCTATCTTTAATATTCAAGATATTTTGCATATTTTTTCCTACTTTTTTTCTTCTAACCTTAGTGCTCATAGCTTTTTCATAAGCATTTAGTGAAGCCAGAGATGTTCTGGTATGTATGTACAACATCTCATGAATGCTAGTACTTTGGAGCTTCTGTCAAGACGGGAGCAGGAAAGTAAAAATGCTTGTCTCATTATCTTAACTGAATGAAGAACAAAAGTAAGTGATGAGAGGATGGAAGGTGCGGAGGAGTGTTTGTTTCCCAGTTTTAATACTCTAAAACTAGACTCAGTACCCATTGTAAAACTCAGCTTGGGATTGTTGTTTATGCCTGACAATGATGTAGCATCAAAGCATCTTTGTTATCAGCAGAAATTGGCATAGTCATGGCGACTGTGGCAGGCCCTAGCAAACACACATGCCTGCATTTCTTGTTTGTCCTTCATAGAAAGGTGCAGTGTTAGTTACCTGGGTGGTGTTCGTTGCACTAGGAGTGTCAGAGACTGTGTGTATCTTGAAAGCAATCTCTTCAAGTTGGTTGTTGGTTCATCAGTACTGTGGTATTCATGTACTGTTAGACTGATTAAAAACTAACCCATCCTTACTCCTACGTTCTCCCTTCAGAGTGTTTTGTCTTGCAGCTTCTTAAAGTTACTGTAATTATGCCCCTTCAAGGGGGACGGTTAGTAAAGGAAGCCCCTTTTCAGTCTCTTGTAGGTCTTCAGCTAGGTTTCAGGCAGTCACCCTCTCCCGAAGTGGTAAATGGGACCTGCACCTTTAGGAGCATCTATAGTTAGTGCAGCCTCAGGTGCTGGGCAAAGGACTCCCAAGAATAATGCCAGGTGCTTTCCTGTCTTGGTACTTCCAGCACTAAGGAAGGAGAAAGTATCTGACACTGGTAGATGCTACTGGGGTTCTGTGCTGAGAGGAACAGAGAAGAAATGTAATTCGTGGGATTGTTAAAGTAGGAAGTGGCCTTTGGAGATCATCTGGTCTAATCCCCTGTTCAAGCACAGACAAGCATCTGGAGCAGGGTACCCAGGACCACATGCAGGTGGCTTCTGGATCCAGAACTGGGCCCAACACTGCAGGTGTAGCCTCAGCAGTGCTGAGTAAAGCATTCTTCTAATGATCTTTGAGAGGGAATACATTTTATGCTTCTCTGTGAACAGGACCCAAGATACTGAAGAGCATGTTGAATTAGTACATCCATGTGACATTATGAGTACTAATGTACCATAACATATTCTGAAATGTGAATGTTAGCGTTATAAGGTAACTATTATCCTTGAGCTACATGGCACAGAGGAATAAATTGGAAGTGAATCCTCTGTCGTCCAGCTGGCTGTGTGTTTGAGGTTATCTTTCTCCTCAATGAAGCAGTGGAGCAGATGATGCCGTGTTTGTGGCTGTTTCTCCACAAGCAAGCATTGTGGGGCGGCTGTCTTCATAGGTTAGCATGAGTCAGATGCAGAGGAAGAACCGAGTTTGTCACTGGGATGTTCTGCTCTTCTGAAACTTAGCTCATCTCCCTAGCTCTTCCCTCAGTGGTAGGGCTCTAAGCCTTTCCTTCCTGGTGCTGTAGATGGGATACACGTACTTGCATAGATGCTCTCTGCAGTGTTACCAAGAAAACACTCAAAAACATGAAAGACTTCTAAGAACAATTTATCTTCGTTCAGATGCGTTGGTCAAAATGACTGGTTTTATCATGGGTACATTCAGCTTTAAACCTCTGCCATGGAGTATGTGGGGAAAAGATGCACACAATAGCATGGACTGATTTATCTTACTGTGGTTTCACATTTTTACTTGTATAGGGCTTGAAGTATTTATGTCAGAGAAGGTAGAGTGTTTGTTAGTTCCCCCCCCGTCTTTGCCTGTCCCTACTGACAAGTTGTGCAGGATGTTGCTGGTAATTGTAATAATTGAAAGAATATCTGGGCTAACTCAGATTTTTGCATGCAAGTCGAAAACAACTTCAGCATTTTATTCCTCAAATTATACAGTGTGAAACAAATACCCTAGTTAGCTGCAGAGATATAAAGAAAATATTTTTCTCCTCCAGAGACTCTGATAAGAGTCTAAGTGTGGTGGTCATTGTAGGGTATTTTTTGTTTGTTTTTTGAAATAATGTTTTCTTGTGGATGATCCATTGTGACATATTGTGACCTTCCTTATGTAGAATCAACAAGTACTTCATACCACTGTTTATTAAATGCTCATTGGTCTGCAACAAATGTGCCATTCATTCCCTTCAGTTATTCATAGCCAGTTTGACAGTAGAGGGCTTTCACTCATGTTTTTATGTCTATTTCTTTCATATGATGGCTAAACAATGGTGAACCAACTGCAGTAAACAGGGTGATAAACTCGTAGCCACCAGTAAATACATAATTTTTAGCAAACGCTAAATTTTAAATGCTATGCATTGTGCTAATTAACTTTTGTCAATAAGGGAAGTTGTATTGAAGACAAGAACTAACCTCAGCTTCTCTTACTTATGCTGAAGAAGATTCTTTAATGTGTAAAAATATGTAGTTATTACTAAGGATGCCTAAAATAAGTTAATGTTGTTTTAGCTAATACTCAATTTCCTGTTTCTCAGTGACCTTTTGATGAATCTCTGTATTTGTGTCATTTAATGCTCTATTGAGCAATACTGAAACACCAGAATCATCCAATAGTGCAAATAATTCAGCAGTAGTATGCAGTGTCTATTAATAGTTCACTGAAATTGTGCATTTCCAGGCTTATTTTTATCAGCTGTATATGAAGTCTTCAGCTGCCTAGATTACATCTATTGTCATTTGGATGCATTTAATACTTAAAATAACAGCACATTTGCACAACTGGAAGTTCCGTAAAGTAGTAATGAAAATCTGTATCTCAGTTTCTGTTACGGAGGTGGCTGCATGTTTCCCTTTGTTCTTGCTTATTGCCTTTTTCTGTGTCCCTTCAGATTCGTAAGGTCTGTTTCATACAGAAATGGTAAGGTTAATATATCAAAATCGGTCACTACTTTTGGTAATGAATCATTAGACAGATGAAGGCTTTATTAATCTTCTTTACATTCAAAGGATATTAATTTATTTAGGAAATATCTGTTCTTCGATTATTCAAGCAAAATATTTGGGAACAGTCTAGGAAGACGCAGCAATTAAAATGACTCATGACCTAAATAAATGATTTCCTATTTCATTTCACATAGTCATGACCTCCATGACATCTCCAACTGGGACATCTCTACCGCCATTTCCATTTAAACCCAACCAGGAACTTGGGCCATTTTTCATAATGGAATAGCTAAAGCAGATGTTGTCTGTGTGATTCTTTCCACCATCAAATCCATTAGTGTCATGCTCCTGGTATGGCTAGAGGCATTCAATGTAAAGTGGATGTTTTACAATAATTAGGGCAGCAGTAGAACAATATGTCTACTGTGGTCTTATAAAGACCCCCTTTCATTGGACAGTTATGTTGTATGCTTCACTGTGCCCAAAGGGTTAAAAGTAGCTGGCTTCTCCCTGAAGACTAAATAATTTCTTAATAAGAAATTTCTTATAGGTCTTTTTCAGTGTAAAACTTTAAAAAAAAAAAAAAAAAAAAAGCTCTGTCAAATAATTTCTTGTTTAGTTTTTCAAATCCAGTAACTTTAGCAGGCTTGGCGAAGTTAGAGGACTAATGTTTCAGAATGTGCATTTGCATTTTGTGCATAACAGGATTTTGTTTATTTTGCATACCTCCTCGCATTCGTTCCTTCTGTTTTCTCCCCAGTTTCTTTCACTACAGCTATAGCCATGTGCCTTCTATTTATTTCCAGGATCTGCAGGAATTCAAAGCCAAAATGTTACCTATCATGTGTTCTGGGGTCTGAGTATCATACAGGCATATATTCTTATATATGCACATTTCTTAGTCTTAGTACACAAATAACCTGTGCTTTTGGCTGGATGCAGGAAAGATTTGTTGGAAATATGTCCAATTACTGAGTGAGCAAGAGCATACAGTGGATAAATTTTATTATCATTTTTTCCATAACCATGGAAAGCACAAGGAGCTAGGAGAAAAACCTCTGGATCAAGTTTAGGAACCTGGGATCCTGTCTGCTGATGTTGTATTATCTCAGCACAAACCTATGCTTGGTTTTTTTCATTCCACTGTCCCTATTGATGACTCCCTGATCATATGAGGAACTCCATAAAGCTCCCACATTTCCCACTTTTTGCAAGGTTTGTCTTTTCCATGCAGAGATCTTAAATGGGTGAAAAACATAAGAGATTTTTTGAAAACTGACATGATTTTGATCTGAGGTGAACTGACTTAAAATACTGCGCTTCACTGTGTTGCAGGTTGTGTGGATTTCTGAGGCATTACATATCAGCGTCTCTGTGGTAGTGATGTAAATGTAAAGAAATACATCTTTCTGGTTCAGAGGAGAGCTTACATATACAATGCTCTGGTCTTGTCCCTTCAGGATATTCTGCACCTTTCTCTTCGCTGACATTTTGGTTGCAGACTTGCATATTGCAAGGCTTGTGATGACAAGGAGGTGCACAGCACAGATACGAATTCCTCTCCTGAAAGGAGCTGAGTGCTTAGGGGAGTCGTGAAGCATTTGCTTTTTATTTTGAAGTCTGTGCATGAAATTCGCTGTGTTTTGGAATAGCGAGGATGTTAAATCTGGATTTGTAATATCTAAAAGGCTTTGTAATTAATGCTCAATGATATAATTAATCAAAACAGTTTGAAAGCAAGATAAAATCAAACACGCTATGACAGCACAGTGTTTCTAGATGAGTTATTGCATGCTCCTAGTTTCATAAGCTTTTAAAATGGAGCTGGGCGATCACTTCCAGAATTAAGGTTTTCAAACAAACCTGTACTACTCTGCTTTTCAGTGCTGCATACTGGAAGTTGATCTTGATTATACTGCTGCTTTAGTATGTAATTGTTCTAGGAATTGAATGTTGACTTAGTGTCCTGTGCAAGATATTTCTGTGTCTCTGTACCTGTTTTATTGTAGGAACTGAAAGACTGGCTGGTTGTTGTAAATACTTTCCGCTGCTCCTCTATTCAGAGTCATCTTGTCCTCCTGCCATGTCAGATGGTAAGATTACAGTACCCGGTCATTACTGAATGAAAGGTATTCAGACAAGTTGCAGACAATCACCAAACAGAGGAACAATGAAATATCTGTTCCTGGGGTGGGAGCGAAGAGATTCATCCTCTTTCTTTTGTCAGCTTGTAGAAGACGCTAAGCTCTTGCAATTCAATTTTTCTCTTTTACCCTTTGTCACTAATCTTTTAAGTATAGCAAGAGTAAAGCTTTCGAGAGAGTTCACCTCCCGACCCCATCGTCCTAAGAGTGACAAACAGATCTTTTGAGTTTAATGTATTTAGTTATGGATATGAAAAAGAATCATATGGAAGACCTTTCTAATGCTGATAATACAGTAGCTTCGGTACATTTCCTTTCAAGGATTTGTAAGAAATTAGGTTAAACTGAGAATGGGGTTAACCTTGTTTTATTTGAAATTTTCTTTTTAGAATCTTTTTATATTCTTTTTTGCCACTTGTTTAAGCAGAAACACGAGTTATAGTAAATATTAGAACTGTTGTACGGAGTTCCTGATGTTAGAAAATGAAAATAAGTTCAATGAATGAAATATATTTGTAAAGTTTTGAAACTGAATTTTCTAGTATCTCAAAATATCTCTTTATGACTGTTCAGCTGAGCTAAAGCATAGGCAGTGTATCCACTAGTAGCACTTCATCAGAACTTTTACAGAATGAACCTAATTGGAGAAAAGAAACACTTTACTGTTTTAAACAGGACACTTTCTTCCTCTGAGCAGCTTGTGGGCTTGCTCGTTGCAGTCATATAGTGCCGAAATAGGCTGTCTAATGTAACAATGAATTTACTCTGTTTTAATCTTGCATTCAGCAAACCTTAGTGACAGCATGTGCAATTCAGTGCCCTTGGAGATGCTCCCAGCAACCTCAGAGTAACCCAAGAGATGCTTTTCCTTTTCCCCCTAAAGGAGCTATATATGACTAAATGCAGGTAATTATGGGCTTGGAGCCCTCTGGGGAGCTCCAAGATGACTTTAACATGTGGGCGTACCTGCTCCTCTGCTCAGAGCCACAATGTGGTTCCAAGGCACAAGAGGCACTTGATACTCCTGTGCACCTTTAATCTGTTAATCTTAAGAACGTTATCTGTCTTCTTGCTTGGTCAGCTTAGTTTTTATTGTATTTTTGCTTCACAACACCTCTATGAGTTGGTGTGTTACTTCCTCTCAGCAGTGGGGAATGGAGGCACAAAGAGGGAGTCTGTGAGGGTGAGAAGGGAGCTGCAGAATCTTGAAGGCAGGTCCCTGTGTAGCGCTTGGGGTTCAGTGTAAGAAGGCGGCTTGCTGATCAGCCAGGGTGCGTAGCCCTCCAGAAGCTATTAGGAAGTACTGTACAGGGTGTGTGTAAAACCACACCTCAGGGCGTGTGAGTGGGAGGGGAGGAGCAGTCCCAGCTTTGAAGTCTCATCCAGAAAGCAGGTTACCCAGGTTTAGGATCCTCCTTTGCCTAAAGGGATCCAAACCCACTTCTCCCACCTCCTTCTGGAGCTCCTTAATCTCTGTGCTATGGGGCTGCTCTTGGGTGGCAGTGATCTCCTCCCTTCCCACCCTTCCTGCTGAAGCTGTGCCCACACAAGGTCCTCACAAAAGCATCCTGACCTTTCCCTTCTTCTGTACCTTCAGTAAACACCAAAAGCCATCTTGTGAACCCATTTCTTGTTGTAGGCTGTGTATATGTAAAGGGGATGGTGGTTGAAGTTGGCCTGAGCAAGGATGGGTGGCTAAGGGCATAGCGTGGCATCTCAGAATGTACACGGATTTTAGGAAAAAGTACTGCTTATTAGCAGCATAATATTGGAGGGGCCTTTCAAGAACCTTTTTTCTTTTTTTTTTTTTTTTTTTTGTTTTGGAAAGGATGTGAAACAAATGGAACTTCTTTTCTGAGGTCTCAAAGTCATAAACATTTCTTGGGAATCATCCATGCAAAGCCTTTTGACTCTTGCCATATTTATGCATATATGGATGTGGCTTTGATTAATCTGTGTTCCTCATTTTTCCAGTGAAACTCTACAATCTAAGGCTAATTAATGCCAGTATGAGAAAGAAATGACATCTAGGACTTTGTTCTGATCATAACGGCAGTGTACGCTTTAACGCATAATACTTTGGATGGAACTGCAGAAGAAAATTGATGCCAGTACAGTTTGCCAAGCCATAACATTTCACTCTGCATTTATACAGTTACAGATTTTTTTCTGGCTGATACTATGCATTTATTAAGCTTTTCATCTGAAGATATGTTGTACACAAACTGATTTATTTGAACTTGCTTATGTCCTGACAAATTTCAGATTGCAGCTTTTTAAGAAATAAGGGGAAATGTAGTTTGGACATCTAATCTTAATGATAGCTCAGCTAAATTCTGTTTTGTTCATATTGAAATAATTAAATATACAAAAGATGCATAATTAGGGAGAAGACTTTCTTCACTACCATCCTATTAAAACCAGAAGTTAGCAGTTAATTACAGAATACTCTGATTTGTATTGGCAGGAGCTTTGTATTTTTCATACAAGTTGCATCAAATTCAATACTGGGCCTCTAAACATGCATCCCAGACTTTTCCCTTAGGTTGTAGAGATGCAGAGTAACACAATGAATTGCTTAATAAAAGGAGTTGTCAGACATTGAGCTTTTCTGGCAGTTACTTCTCTCATCCTCTTAAGGGCTACGGTGTAAAACTCAGTGGTATTTTGCATAGTCCTATGAGCACAGCCTGTATTCATGACAAGAACTTATGGATGCAAATGTTCAAGATGAAAATGCGTTTTGATTATAAGATCAAAGTGTGTCTGGTCTAGAGCAACTTACATAGCTTCTATGCAAGTTTAGTGTTGTGTGCATCTCCCCTGATGGTCAAAGACTAATTGCCTACTTACTGGTAGGGAATTTGTAGACAGACTAAAGGCAACGCACGTTTTTTATAGAAAACAGTGGGGAGGCTTTTCCTTCTGCAGAAGCTGAGACTTTTGATACCTTCAAGTAGGGTAAAGGGATTTAAAGTTTCCTTGAAATGAATTGCTAAACAATATCAAGGCTAGGACACTCTAAAAGGTCATAACCCACACAATCAGCTTGCATATACACCTATTTTTTTTTCCAACTCTGCTTTTCACGGGTTGCAAAATTTTATGCCCCAAAGATAACAATTCAAGCTGCTAGGTGAAGGAAGGAAGCAAGCCAGCTGCAGCCTCTAGGATATATCCTGCCACTGGCCACTTTTATTTATGCAACAGAATGTCTAATTTTAAGCCACTGTGTCAAAACTGAACTAGGTGAGAAGTGCAGGCTGGTTTTGTGGACTATAAATTCTACCTCAGATATATCGTAGTGTTTGGCTTAGAGTAGTGCTTAAGACTTCGCTTATGTTCTTTTTTTGAGGAGAATCTTTGAGTTAAGTATCACCACTGTATCGTGTAATCTACCATTGTTTAGCATGTGAAAGAAAGAGCTGTAATTTTTCAGTATTTGTTTAAAATTAAAAAAAAAAAGAAAAAATCACTTATTTTGGCTAATGTGATCATCTGAACATCTGGAATCATTAGAAGATTCAATAGAACTCCTAAGCTTTGCTTTTTTTCAAGGTAGCGTATGTGAGAAATGCTCACCAAGACTCAATATATCATTTTTTGTGGTTTCCTGTGGATTTTTTCTCAGCCCTTTTAGGAACTAAGTTGAGATTAAGTTGCAGACAGCACTACTTTGGGACTCAGTTCAGTGCGTGGTAAATCTCTCAGTCCTGCAGTTCTGTTCTGGGTCGAACAGTGAGAGTGGAACTAAAAAGCATCTGGATGAATAATTAACATGCTTTCATAAATTTGAAATCTTCCAGTGAGAGTCCCTATTCAGAAGAACGAGTATTAGTCCCATTTGTTGCTTATGGGTCTTGCTGTGTTGCACCATGCTATTCAAAGGCCTTGAATTCCACAAGAGTGCTGGTGTTTCAGTGAAGGGAGCCCCCCCTTCCTGGTCCCTGCCCATTCCTGAAGCTGCCCACTGACTTCCTTCCCCATACTGGCAGCCACTGTGCTTTGAGCAGGAGGTGCATGGAGGGGGCTGCTGCCTCATGCTAGGACCTGGAAAGGCAGGGGGCAAAGAGGGAAGGGAGGAAAACAGGTATAATCAGTGCAGTCTGAGAACGCAGGTGAATGCAGTTGTGTAGAGAAGTTGCAGCCACGTGAAAGCAGCAGACATTATTGCTGCTGGCATGGGCACTGGATGAGTGGATTGAGTTATTAAGAATAGATTCTATCTTATAGTAATTCTCACGACTGCTGAAACACAACTAAACTGCCTGCAATACAGTGGGAGATATATATAGATTTTGTTGGCCTAGTAAGAGCCCTTGCCAAGACATTGTGTTTGTAAGAAAAGAATGTTGTATTAAACTTATATCTAGAACTATAAGTCACACCATCTGCTGATGGAAAATGTAAGTATTGCTTTAATGACCTGGAATGACTTAGAAACATGTTAGCTGAAGAGAATATCTTCTCCTAGGAGATGTCTTCAGACATTAATTTTCCTTAATGGATGACTGTTATATGCTATTTTTGATTTCAGTGTTTAATTTCTGCCTTTTAAAGACACTTTCACTGGAAATTTAATACTTAGCCATCTTATTCTGTTAAAATCCAGTGGATTTCAAATGTGCTCTGAAGTGAAATATATTATAAACTGCTTCAGGAAATTTAATATTTGATACAACGGTAACATCTGCGCTCAATTGAGAAGTGAAACGAATTTTAGAGAAATATGCTGGTAATACTTACCCAACTCTTCATCGTGCTTTCTCTGCCAAAAGATTCATGAAATCTGTTCTTCAACCTGTAGTATTTATAGTTTTACTGGACTAGGTAATGCAGGCTCATTAAAAAAGATATGCTTCTATGGATGTGATATGAATGTTTGATGTATGTTGGTTCTAGTGTCTAACAGGTGAGAACATCTTGTAGAGCCATAGGTTGAGCAGTTCAGTTGCATCGTACTGCATAGCTGAGCAAAAAAACCATGTAGAGAAGCAGAACACAAGTCTGTGTGGCTATTCTGTGCTTCATTTTGTCTTCCATACTGAAATGAGATGAGGAAAAGGATAACTGTTATGCTAAGATGCTCGTGGTGAAACAATTGGCCTATTCAACTGCTCTGTGCTAGGAGATAAGGCAGAGCTCTTGTGGAAGCTGTGTTGGGTATCGGCTAGCTCTTGTGTTAGAAAAGCCAGGACTGTTTTCAAGCACTGGAACCATTAGCTGATGAGTTGCCTTGTAAGGAAGGAATATCCTGAAGAATATGAGCACTGTTGCTGCAGATCCAATCCTGTAGCGTTTCTTCTCTTCATTTTCCTTGACTGCAGTCTCTCAGTACCATAGGAAGAGCAATAGATGCCCCAGCTACTGGCTACTTCTGCTTTCCCACAGGTCTTGTTGCTACTCAAACCTGTTTCTTCCCTCACCTCTTTTTTCAGAGTAGTAAGTCTTCTGCTTAATCCCCAGAGAAAAAGGTTATTTCTCTGCTCGACCTCTGGTTCTTCTCTCAGCCAGAGGGGATGAAACAGTTTGGATCTGGGCATGTCTGCAGTACAGTTTCGCCTTGAGTTAATTGTTTGCTTTCAGGAAGGCTAGTCTGGACAGTCCCTGAATGCTTGGTTTCAGGCTATAAATGTTTGCAGTTCATGATGATGTATGAATTTTCTGTGTATACAAATTTGACTAGATTTTTATATAGCAATATGCTGCAGTATGGTCTTGCCTCTTTTACCTTACCAACAAAATTGTGGTTGCTTTTTCTTCTTTTTCTGTGAAACACTGCCTGAACTAAGAGGGATTTTTGTTTCTAGCAATCGGTTTAGGCTAGAAGTCCAGCTGACTGTAATGCTTGAAAAAATTGAAAGCTTATATCAGTGCCCTGCTATACACGAATGCAATTGGCTTTCTTTCCTATCTGTCTATTTGTGGATGTGCAATTAATATTGAGGCTTTCTGTAAACACTTGTTTTCATGTGATTTTGCTCCGTGCCCATCATGAAACTGCCAGTGTAATGCTACTTAGGAATTTGTTTGTGCGTCTCCTCCCTTAAACAAGGTGTAAGAAAGTCAGAACAAGTATGATGATAGAGGAAAGAAGGCCATATTGCACAGCATAGTTATACAGTCAGGTTACCTTTCAAGTTTGCTCACTGCATGGCTGTGGCTTTTCTTGCAGATATGAATATTAAATCCCTTGAAGTTGATGGAGTTATGGGTTCTAGTTTCTGGACTGAGTAAGTTTGTAGCAGAAAATAATAACTGTCCAATCATTATTCACACACTTAGCATCTAAAGTATGAACCCCCAGAACACTGGGCTCTGTGGGCAGTCTCACCTGTTCCAGATGAACAGATCTGCTTGTGTTACTGCAGTGGTTTTGCTACCAGTGCTGCAAGAGTCCATGATGCTGGTAACAGTCAGCAGAACTCTTTCAGTCCTGAGTGAAAGACTGCAGTGCTGCGTTTTTCCTGACCAAAGGCACTGATAGATTTTCAGAGCTCTTATGCATTTAGGCCTTCAGATGCAGTGGTTTCTTCCAGCTGCTTTTGAATATATCTCACTGCCAGCATCCTGATGGAGTATTAGAACTGAGCTTGTGCCTTTCATAGTGGCAGCTCTTGACTTGGATTTCCTTCTGTGAAAGTAAATTGGATGTGGGAGTAATACTTAGAAAGGGATCGGATGTCAGGACATCATGTTTTTTTGTTTTCCCTTCCTGCAAATTTAACATCAGCTGAGCATCACTGAAGTCAAGTAGTTGGATTTGTGGAAACCTAGGCTTTCACAGCAAATCTTTGATTCTCTTTCTCAGTTTCTCTGTGAGGCTGATCAGTTCTGGCACTGAGATTTGTATACTCAGCAAGTAGAATACTGCAGCGTTACAAATGTGAGTGTTAGAAATACCACTTTGGTGGGACAGTGCTGTCTTAATTCACTTTCTAGCTATATGTTACTATGATGCTGGAAGTCTGGGCTTGGGAAAGATTCTGAATATTTGTTTGTGCTCACTCCATACGTTAATAAGAACTGCACATAATCCTTTAGAATTGTAAGAAAGCCACCAGTGACAATTCCAGACAAGGGTTAGTTAGTTAGGGCAGAAACTCATAATGCAAAAGTTGTCTCCTGGTCTAGAACAGTACAGTTCCCTCACCATTGGCATGCAACTCTAGGTATCAAAGGCATAGCATTTGAATTACATAGCAGGGCTACAATTTTCAAAAAGTCTATGTCATTTCTGACTGTTTTGTCATGTGATTTTCAAAAGCAGCAACTTTGGAAGATAGACCTCACTGGAGACCGACTATACTTTAACCTGTACCTCTTCTGAAAGTGGGATTTGGGATCCCAAACTGAGAACTGGGTTTGGTGCCTTACCCACACCCTCTCTCCCCTCAGCAAATCTTGCAAAGGAAGGCCCTGCAACCATACTCGGGTGGAGAAGATGTTTGATTTGAAGTCAATGGCTGTCAGTCCTGCCAGACAGGTTGGCTTTTGCTAATCCTTTTTCAGAAATGGGGCCAAGCTTAGGCATGATACTCCAAAATGGCGTGGTGTTTGCTTAGCATCAAGAAAGATGTTTGAACACAGTCACTTGGGGACTACTGTTCCATTATTGTTGCTTGAAATGAGTAATTGCTTCAGAGTGGGGGGTACAAAGGATAATGCTATTTGCTGAAAAGAAAATTGGGCAAGGGTGTGCCCAAGTAACAAATGTGCAACAGACTTCTCAAACAATACTGGAAAATATCTCATCATATGCTTACATTTGTTTGTGGATAGACTCCAGATCTGAATGCATGGCACAGATGTCATGGAAACTTTAACATTTCTACCTTGGGCTGGAATAATAACCCTTGTTACTCATAGTGAATCTTGCAGTAGATTGTTCAGCTGCATTTCATACCCAGAAGGATGTTTTTTTAAAACAAAAACAGAGGCACAAAAAAAGCAGCTTTGGCCCATGTTAGTATACTAAATGTCCTTAATTTTTGAATGCTGAATGCAGTTGGAATATTAAGCTTTTACACTTGCACATGTTAAGGCTCTATTTTTCCGGTGAGCATAATAATAGATTATTTAATTAAGAGTCATTTAAACCGAGGACTGATTACACACTGCTTACAAACATTCCACACTGAAATTAACTTAATTTTTCTCCATAGTAATTTGAATTTGTGCTTGTCCCTCATTGACATACTTTTTCATCTACTGATGTCTAAATAGTATTCATACTTTAAATAGGGGACCAAGAACAAAGATCAACCCTAGTCATCTTGTATTTAATTGAGTAGTATGTAGGCATCGGTTCTGAATTTCTGCAAATGCTACATTAATGGGAATAATTTGTTGGGAATTGACGTATTTTTTGAAGCCTCTTTCTTCAGTTTGAAGTCTATGTTAACATACAAGCAGTTTATTTTTTCTAGAGAAGTCTTGATTACTTGCCAACTTGAAAGCAAAAGATATAGGTAAGGAATTGAGTTTGGTATTTCCATTCTTGTCTTAGATCCTATTTTGCTTATTAGATATTTGAATGAAAATGAAAGAATCTCAGGTTAACTGCGTCTTACATATCATGGCTACTTTCCCACACACAGGCTTTTGGTAAGGGACCAGACTCTTTGAAATTTAGAGTACTAATCACTGTGGCTGCCTAGACAACAGAACTAGCCATAATGTTCATGTGTGTTACATAATAACTATGCCTTTAGTCTAGACAGATCAAAAGATATGGGATAAAAGGTTTGGAGGTGTTCTTTTTGTACCTAGTATGAGACGCAACCTTAGGACTGAATATTTGTGTAGCACAGCAATGTTGTGACAATACAGATCTCAATGGCAGTGTCCTTCGGTAACTTAAAAATACCAGTTTGTTGTTGTTTTTCAGTAAAGCTGAGAACCTCAGGAATGAGCTCAGTATAAATATCTAGATTAGCAATAGTCTGAAGTAAATAATTGAGGTCCCATAGCTATTGGTACTGATTCTGATACTCCTTTGCAGCTGAAAGTGCTACGTAGGGGGTGATGGAAAGGGAGAAGCTTTCATGTTGGCAGCCACAACCTAAGGCAGAGCAGCAATAGAGCTCATCAGAGAAGAAGCCAAGCAGGCTTCTGAGCTCTACCTGCTCACTGCATGTATCACACTGTCAGAGCAGCTCTTTGTGAAGTGTTTTGCTTCTGCTGGATTGGTAAATTGAAGTACAACAGACTTATCTGAACTTTCCCAACCAGCTCTGTTGTTTCTTACAAATGTTTCTCATCACATGAAAATGAATGCACTGTTCGTTATGAGGTACAGTGTGCTGATTTGGCTGTTTTGATGAACAGTGGTAATATCCCAACATTCTGATATTCTGATAGGTATCTCAAATGTTAGAACAAAATTCTGTTTGTGTTCCCATCAGGATACTGAAAGTGTGTAGATGTCATCAGAAATAACAGCGAAGTTTGGGTCTTCATGGTCAAAAACTCAGAGAACTCCTCAGAATCACAGAATGCCTGGAATGTGCCTTAAAAACTGTCCAGTTCCAATTCCTCTGCTTTAGGCAGGGTTGCCACCCACTAGGTCAGGCTATCCAGGGTCCCATCCAACTTGGTTTTGTGCATCTACAGGGATGGGGCATCCACAGCTTCTCTGGGCAACAAGTATCAGTGCCTCACCACTTTGAGTTTAAAAAAAAAAAAAAATTCCACCTAATATCTAATCTAAATTTCCTCTCCCTTAGCTTAATATCCTTCCCTGTTGTCTTATTACTATGAGACTGTGTAAAAAGTTGGTCCCCCTCCTGCTTATAAGCTCCCTTTGTAGCCCTCCAATACTTAATGAGGTCTCCCTGGAGCCTTCTCTTCTTCAGGCTGAACAAGGCCATTCTGCGTAGGGGAGGTGCTTCAGCTCTCTGATTGTCTCCATGGTATCCTCTGTGCCCATTCCAACAGCTCCATGTCTGTCTTGTGTGGGGGGGCACAGGCATAGATGCAGTACTCCAGCTGGGACTTCACAAGGGTACAGCAGAGGACAATCATCTCTCTTGTCCTGCTGGCCACCTCTCTTGCCGCAGCCCAGGATACTGCTGGCCTTCCAGTATGCAAGCTCACAGTGTTGGTTTGCATCAAGCTTTCCCTCCTCCAGAATCCCTGTCTCTTCTCTGACATTGCGCAGGTACGTAGCAATGTGTAACAAATAGGAAACATATTAATGTGGAGAGAAGGGCAGGTCCTAGAGCTAAGGCAGTGAGCTAAACACGAGCATCGTTTCTTATTAAAGGAGTTCCAAAACTTAAAGGTTTGGTAAGTACATATTGCCAACGATGTTGAACAGGTGGAAAATTCATTCAAGGATAGATTTTTCTCGAATGTGTGGTTCTCCTTATTGCAGAAAGAAGATATCAAGGAGATGGGAATTAAATACATTTGTAGAAACAGCAGCTATTTGTTGTTGTTTATTTATGATGTTCAAGTGAGCCAGAAATTTTCCTCAAATGAAAAATTCTGAGCATACAAAATAGTAGGCTTGGGACTGTTGTGAAACATGGTTATGAAACGTAGTTGTCTAGTACAATGCTTTCCTAGTGCTCTCTGACCTCCTGTATTTCTCAGTAGCTTGAATAAGTCTCCACATGCTAGCTGCTATTCATCTCCTGTGGCAGTAAGGGGTGGAGATGTATTTATACCTTGTTTTTTGTCTGTACCACAATACAGGCTGGAAGCGTGGGTCTAGCAGAGAGGAAAACAGGCTGGCTTCTGTTGTCTTCTGCTCTGTCTTTATTTATTTGCTGTGCACTTAAGTCAAGTCAATGCAGCTCCTATGCTGTCTGTCTGTTCCATGATCTCTTCAAAGCAGGGACTGTCTTGCCCTGTGCATTTTAAACACAGCTAATGTAATAAGATTCTATCTTGTCGGGTCCTGTTGCTATATAAATGCCAATAAAAATGATGTTGTTTAACTCTGGATGAAAACATTGCACAAATTAATCACTGGGCTAAGTAAGTACATCATCTTGTCTTCTCTCATAAAGAGATGACGGTATCTTGGGCCAAACAGTAGAGTTTGTATAAGCTGTTTGTTTGTCTTTGATCTAGGAAAAAAAATCTCTCTTCCTTGGAATTTCTTTTATTTATAAAACTCATGTGAAGGAAACTGACTGGAGTGACAGCGACTTAGCGTATCTGAGATGAAAGCATGTGGCAGGTGACTTCTGGACTGGCAGGTATCTTTCACACTTAGTATTCGACAAGGCGGAACCCAATCAGTTATGGAAAAGCGATTTTCCATTTTTTCCCATTTTTTCCACTTTTTTCTCCTCGCTGGAGAAAAAGAAAGACATTGGAATACTTGTGGGGGAAGAATTGGAAGGAGAGGGCAGTGAGAGAATTGAAATATATGCTCTGTAAAGGTAAACTGTTCCTTTAGGCATACTAGAGGCATAGGAGTGGGTGATTGTGGAAGTGGTTATGAAGGTGAAATGCAGAAGGGAGTGTATGTATGGGTCCAATTAATATTGTCAAAACATGGTAATTGTGTTCATTAACTAGAGTAAGTGAACTCTGTGTGAATCACTTCAGTGACACATGACAAAATACTTTAAACAACTGAAATTCTGGCTCAGGTGGCTTGTTTTACACGAACTGGTTTGCAAAACAAATGTAGAAATGCCATTGCATATGCTTTGCAAGCTGGTTTGTGTAAGCTGGAGTAATAAGTCTTAATCTGCTTTTTCGTTAAACCTATATATTAAATTTAGTTCAATACTCTGTTTACTTTGTGTCACTGTTTTGGGAAAAACATGTAGGCAACATGTAGGACAGGAGCATCCAGGTGATAAAGCAGCAACTAAGGCTTAATGTTCTAGGAAAAGAGTGCACTGGGGAGAAAGCATGATATGAGAAACATATCACCTAGGGAAATGTTCTTTCTTCCAGGTTTAGTAAATATGAGTTGGAAGGGAAAGAAAAAAATCAATGTGAGTGATATTTCCTCCTCAAGTACTCAGACTGCTATCCTAGTGCAGATTCTGCACTAGCTGGGTTTTATAGCTGTTGAGAGAACCTCGGGAAAATCACAAGGTTTCACCATTTACCTGGCTACAGTGTCAATAAGCCATGAAGATACTGGGCATCAGTCTCAGTCTTTCTGAGGCTGTTGTTTGTTAGATGGTTGTGGTGAGATGGTTTGAAGCACAGGTATACGTTGTGTATCACAAACTCTTCAGTTTTATCCCTTTGCTACAATGCAGACGTTAATTCCTGCTGCCTGCTACATTCCCATTGTCCAGATTTCTTGCTGGCTTTTGTCTTTTTTTTGCTCATTCCCTTCAGCTTCTTTCTCTCCTGTTCCTTGGGCTCAGCTCCACTCTCTTGTGGCGTTATTTCATTTTCTGCTCTTGTCCCCTTCCATCTGCAATACCTTTAGGCAGTACAGAGGCAGGAAGGTCTTTCACTCAATATTGGAGGAGAAAGGAACAAGACAGGTGTCGTTTACTGCCCTCGCTGGTTTGTAAAACTCTCTGAGCCTAAATGCCATCTTCTTACCCAAGCCTACCCCTGGCAGATAGAAAGCAGGGGATGTTGTTTTTAAAAATCCTACCCTGAGGTCAGTAAATATGTAAGAATGAATTTAAAGTGATTGGATGATCAAGTTATTCTATTACACTTTGGAACAAGAACTAGTGTTTTCAAAAGGTGATTCATGCCTCTCAATTCCCAAAGCCACTTTTTGTCTGTTCTTAAGATACGTCTATCAAGTAGAGCTTCAATGTGAGGCAGGAAAAAAAAAACACAGCAACTTATTAGTCTGCTCTGATTATTAAACGTGTAAACTAATAGCCTGATTACATGCAAAAAGTATGCTGTAAGAGATTAAAAGAAGGGGATTACATTAAATTGAAGCAGGGATTAAATATTTTTCCTAAAGGCTTTTAACACATTTTCCAAAGACCTGCTTATGAGTATAATTTCACTGATGAAAAGTATTTCTTTTAGAGATAATAGACTAAATAACCAGGTAATTGAGACACGTTATGTGCAGTGCTAGTAAGCCGATGATAGTATGTTACAGATATGTGAGAGCACCTTCTGTGAGTCACAGGTAATTTTTTGCTGTTTTATTTTTTTTTTCCTTCGGTAAATCCTATAAAATCCCAAGACTGACTTAGCAGAGTTATACTCTGAGGTCACACTGCAGTGGGCTCACTATTAAACAGGAAAGATTATTTAAAAGCATTTAGAACAAGGAAGAGCACGCACTTGATTCAACGTTAGGGAAACTGAGACACGAAAGAGAAATTTCTTTCAGCATTTTCATTGTGACAGTACCTAAAAGGCCACAAGTAGATGAGGCTTCCTTCAGCCAGCTGGCATACAACAGCATGGTACATCCCTTCATCAAATGCTTGTGCTCCAAGAGAGTTAATCTTGGAATAACTATTTGGGTTATTCTTAGAGCTGGGAACAGAACTTCTTACATCAGCTCACCACAGTAGTGCTACCCCACAAATAGGGTCTGAGGAGATGTGCCCATCACATGAGAACTGCTTGCCTTTCATATTAGGTGGAGGAGAAAACTTGGACAGTAGCTTGGAGATGCTTTTTCTTAATTAAAAAAAAGGCAATGACCAACAGTACGATGAAACAGCTGGTGAGAGTATGTCCTTAAACTATCATTACATAAAGAACTATAAAAAATACTGCTGAGCGTGCACGTAATGAGTTTTTGCCAAGGTATGAAAAGAAACTTCATGTTTCTTAGCAAGTAGGATCCTAATACTAATCTGTGGGGTCCCACCAATTGCAAGGGACACTGCTCACGAAGTCCAGAGCAGATACTGATGAGCAGAGGAGGACTAAGACGGCAGGAAGGAGGAAAAATACTATTGGGGTGGAATCTATTTTTTGGGTAGCACCAGTAGGCTCCTGGACTGCTATTGAAACAGAGAGGGGAGCTTTATTAAAACTTTCCAGAGAACAAAACTTTAAGATGTGTAGGCAACGTGTAAAAAGCCTGAAGAAAGTAGATTTTGAGGATATGTTGAAATGCCTTGGTAGAATTAGCACTGTACGCTAAGGAATTGGCAGCCAACTGCTTGTAGTGTTCTTCAGCATGTGAAGGTGTGTGAGAATCCACTTTGCATTAAAGGCTCTGCTCTGAGCCTTTTACACAAATGATGTATTCAATTAAGCAAGTAGCATTTTAAAGAGAATACTATTTGACAATTTTGCTTGAAGATATTGGGCTGATTTGTATACGGAGCCCAATTTTACTTGGAGTTCATTAAAATTTCCCTTTTTGTTAAGCTTCCAAGCTCATTTAACATTGTGAGTTTGTATAAAAGTAGTAACATCTGTGTAGACTCCCTGCACTTTGCAGTGCTCGTTTCTTTAAACTCTGTATGCCAGCTCAGGAGCAATAATATCAAGTGACTTCAAAGGGCAACTGCTCCCAACAATCAGCAATGGCTTATATTTCAACTCGGTAAGCAGCACAGCTCACCAGACCTGTTATTTCATTTCATGGCTTGTGCTGCTCTTTTCATGTATTGAACTCTGGTCCCAGCTCACTGCTAACTAGCACAGAATTTACTGAGGGTGAAGATGAGGAGGGAAAGGGGGGGATGGCTGTGTATGTCTGTCTGATTTTTTTTTTTCAAGTAAACCTGGAAGATATTTTTCACATAATCAAGCTTTATTATCCACTGCTTATTTGTTTTTCTTCTCTCACAGCTACTTAATTTCTTCCCCCATTCTTTCCTATTTTGAAACTAAGTTTGCAGGTTCTTTGGAAAAGGATCTGTCACTGTAAGTCAGCCAAGCTCTAATTTGACTGGCTATGTACTACTTCAGAATGAATGGTGGTAATTAATAGGTCATTCATTTTGCATTTCAGCGGTGTTCATTACAGTAAACGTATCCCCATACACACACACACACCTATTTAAGGCACCAAATGGTATCCCCACAAAGTGGTTATTCAAACTGGCAGGTCTCTCACATGTGCTAAGGACTAGAAATACATTGAACTTGACATGGAGCCTTCGTTCTGATAACATTGCTTGATAGCGGATTTCTGAAGCACTGTCAGGACTAGAAGATGGGTTACTTAGCTCAGTTCAGATTTCATATAGGTGAATGTGATTGATGTCAGTGAAGCTTTGACTCCAGCCTTCATCTTCCACTGGAAATCTTGTCTTCAGACTGAGTACAGGGCTATATGTGCAGTCAGAACTAAGCTTTAACCAGCATGCAAGCTAACATAAGATGGTGCATGTTGATGAAAGGCTGAGTTCCATCTTACCAGGTGTCTTCAATTTCTTATTTTCATCACCACACCATGTCACTGGCACGAGTGTTTGTGTCATTGTACATTGAGCCCCATCAGAGATTTCACCTGAGTTAAAGCCAATCCATTTTTTTTTATTTGGTTCACCAGCTGCTCCTGCAAACTCTTGTGTAGTCACAAAAGAAAATGGCATGTAGACCCAGAAAAATGTGGTGAAGGGCAGCCAACAGACAGGACTTGGGTAGCAGTGCTTGATTATACTTGCTTAAAGGATGCCTGAAACTTAACACCTGATTCTAGTCTGATTATTTCTCTCAAACAAAACTCCCTTTGATTTCTGTAGGATTGTCTGAGAAAGGCTGGGTGCCCTCTGTTCCTGCCTCTTGCTTGGGAAGCAGATAGGATACTGAATAGTGCAATGCAATGCTGGCCTATACTAAATAGTTCATGATGCTCTTAGTTTTGTTTTGTTTTTTTTTTCATTCTTGTTCCATTTATAGTTATATTTATCTTCTTGTCTGGTCTTTAAGATGAGAGAAAGATTAGAATGATCTTGACTCTCCAGAAGATGGAGATCTGGAGGGTGGAGCAAAAATTACAAACCAGGTATTGCTCTGAGATTTCACCTCTTTCTGTACAGTGCTGGAAAGCAGATTTCTGTCATGGTGTTGATCAAGGTTTTGGGTTTTTTTTTCTGCTGCTCTCACTTCCTTTCTCTCATAAATGGAAAAGAGAGGAAAAAAAAAATCCTGCCCTTCTACCTGTGATACGAAATAATCTTTCCTAACCCTTGGCTGTGTGCCAGGCTAAACCCTGCAGCCAAATTCCCTGTCAAAGCCAAGCATCCTGTGGCTTGTCTCTATTATCTAAGTGAAGATATGCAAGTCCAGAGAGGATGGGAAGGGAGAATTACCTGATCCAACGCAAACAGAGACTTCCTTTTCTATGCTAATGTTTTAATAGTTGTTTGAGAGAGAGGAATTTGTGGAGATGTTTGAATTCAGCCTGTGTGCAGGAACAAAATCTGATGCCATTCCACTTGCATCTGTAACTCTGCTTAAGTAGCAAGTAAATATACCCAATTTCAGCATGCAGTATTGGGAGTATGTGCCACTATGTGATTGTAGGAAGGCCTTGCAGCCCTTACCCAAATGTACAGGCAGCAGTGCCTGCTGCTGTGTTCTTAGCCCTGCCCTCATGGACCAGGGACCAGCAGATTGGCAGCACCATGAACCACTACTTTCTGGGGTGCTGAGAGCCAGAGCAGGCATTCCAAGGTGTCCTACCAGCATCTCCCTCAGTGAGTTGGAACCAGCATGTTTCTGTCCTGCTTATGGCTTTTGGTAGTTGAGCATACACAGGCAGACTCAGCTGTGCAGTTTTGGACTTCCTGGCTCCCGTCGCGTTGCACTTTACAAAATACCTGGCACGTGTATCAATAGCACAGTGACAGATGGCCTGTTGCAGCTTATTTCTCTAATATGCCTCTTTTTATTGCTTGGTGTGGCTAATGGGAGAACTTGCGTAAAGCAATTTCAAGTTTACTGCTTACATCAGTCACTGCAGAAGCCATCAACAGATGCTTGCATCACCCACACATTACACCTGCGCTGGTTAAAATAATGCGGTGTGGCACCGCAATTCCCCACCCCCTGACTTATTCTTCAGCTCTACTCCCATGTGTTTCTAATTGCAGAGCAAGGTGAAGTATCTAATGCACAGATGCCAACACTTCCCAGTGCTACTACACCGCACCAGCAGTGACCAGACACAAGGAATGCACGCTCTGCTTTCTACCTTGAGGAACCCTACAGGCACCAGTGAGCGCATGACGCTGTCATGAGGCATCCTGGAGCAGTCCCACTTGGTTCATCTTCTCACTTTGCAGAAGGATAAATGACACCAAGAGACAACAGTAAACAAAATCCCAGACCTCATATTTTTTTGATCACATTAAATTGGGAACACGCGTTTAGTCTTATTAAGAATTTTATTCAGTCTAAAAATAGGTTTTTAAATATATTCCCAAGATAGACTAAAACATGAAAGTTGTATGATCGGCGTTCAAAACAAGCTGCAGTTTGTTATAACTGAGACCCATTCAGCGGAATATCGTTCATCCAGACTTACACCATGCAGGGAACCTTACAGCACCACCAGATCCTCCAGCGGCGTTTCTGAGCGCCTCCGCGCTGCCTAACTGCGGTGTGCTCTGCTGTCCAGCAGAATGCTACCTGGGAGAACACAGCTCAGGAGCGGGACCTGGACTTGGGCTGAGGAAGCTGTGAGGTTTTTTTTGAGGTCGATTTATCCTTTATTTACGCTTTCTCCTCAGTAATGGAAAACTTTCATAAATAGCCTTAAATAAATGTCTCAGGAGTTTGAAGAAGTTCACGCTGTCGGTCAGGGCGGACTAAACGTTCTCTGGTCTCTCACTGCTTCAACTGTCTCCATAATTATTCCAAAAGAGAAATCCTGACATCTCTTACGGTACGAGCAGTTCATATATTTTCGGTAAGAGTTAAGCTGCAGAGAAAGATTTGGCGGTTAAGTGAAATGCATGTTACAGCTGATGCTACATTTATTTATTTTTATTGGAATAACTGAACAGATTAAGCTGTAGTGCAGCTAGGGCTTGAGTCATGCTTTTATCATTGTAATCTCTCGGCCTGATACAAACTGTGTTATTAAAAACGGTCGCTCAAGCTGATTCTGTACGTTGTTTGAGTACAGCCAAGCTCTGCCAGGCGGCAGCTTGCCTAGAACAAAACTGTGGTCGAAGGTGCTGTGTACGTAGGGCTCTGCTAATTACTTTCAATCAGTGTGTCACATGAACAGTGATGCTAATAGATATCGTAATGTCTTGAAAACAAAGCACTCCTATCTATGCGTAAGGAAAAGCACTACGCAGAGCTGGTTATTACAGCGTATTCATCTGTATTTTGCTTTAGTTTGCTCTTTCTGAAGAAGTGATTGATCACCCCTTTACGCTGCCAAAAGGAACTGCAGTATGCTCCCAAACCCTAGGCGTTAGGAGAGCCCGGCGTCAGCTTCGGTAGCGTGGGCACCTCTTTTCCTCGCTAGTTCTAAGCGATCAGCAGCTTTCGTGCCAGGGCCTTTTTGGCCGCAGCGGAGCGGGGGTTGCCGGCAGCCCGAGCTCTCCACCGTGCGCTGCTTTTGCAGCGCCGGTAATACCGCGCAGGGGCTGCGCGCTGCCCCGCGGCCAGCGTGCCCGCTGTAGCCTGAGCTACGGGGCGGGGCGGCGGGAGCCCCGGGAGCGGAAAGCCCGGCACGAAAACCTTAGGAGCGCAGCGAGCGCCGGGATTCCAAGAACGAGCAAACCTAGACGTGAGCGAAACGCGAGCGCGCCGCGGGTTTCTCGTGCTGGGCCGGGGACGGCACGGAGCGCGCCCGCTCGCTGCCTGCGGGGCGCCGCTTCCGACGCGTCCGCGCCCCGGAGCCGCGGCTCCAACCTCCGCGCCGTCGGCCCCCCACCTGTCCCGCGGCCGTACCCCGGCCGCTGCGGGCAGCGAGCGCGGCGCCGCGGGCGCTACACGAGGGACTCGCAGACGGGCACCGAGTCCGAGTCCTGGCTGTGCATGGAGCTCAGCCCCGTGTCCGAGTCCTCGTCGTTGTCGGCGCGGTCCTTGCGCAGCCCCGGCTCCGGCCAACCGCCCCCCGCCGCCCCTCGCGGCTCCGCCGCCGCCTCCGCCACGTCCAGGGTGCCCAGCGTCTCCAGCAGCCGCTGCAGCTCCCGCTCGCGGGCCTCCCAAGCCCGCTGCGTGCAGTCCAGGTCGCTTTTGACGGCCTCTAGGTCCGTGCTGAGCTTGAGGCCGATGTAGAGGCTGGTGCTCAGCTGCGTCTTGACCCGCTCGTGCTCCAGCTGCAGCTCGCCCTCGCCGCCGCCGCTCAGCTCGGTTGTGTGGCAGTCCGCCTCGGCCAGGCCGGGCCCCGCCGCCAGCTCCAGCTCGTCCCGCCGCCTCTTCATCCAGCGCTCGTTGAGCTCCTCCTGGATCTCGGCGGCCAGGTGCTCCAGCAGCTCCTCCTGCCGCGCCCGCTGCTCCTGCAGCTGCAGCACCTCCTCGCACTTCCTGGCGTAGTCGTCCTCGGGGCGGCCGGCGCCGGGCTGCGCCTCCCGGCCCGGCTCCTCGCCGCCGGCGCCCACCAGGTAGGTGTCCTGCACGTAGTTGACGCCGTGCCGCTTCATGCGGTCCAGGTGGATCTTGGCCTCGTAGCGGTCGATCTCGCGGTCCAGCTCTCGCAGCCGCTGGATCTGCTGCCGGATGGTGTGGTCCTGCGAGAGCACCAGGTGCACCAGCGTCTCCATCCTCTCGGCCGAGGAGGCCTCCCGGGCCAGCGGCTGCTGCCGCTTCTTGTTGATCTTGGCCAGCTTGCGGAAGGCTTTCCGCACCACCCGCCGCTGCCGCTCCTGCGTGAGCGCCAGGCTGGCGCGGGCCGCCCCCAAGCCGTGGCCGGGCCGCTCCCTGCTCAGCACCACCCGCGCCTCGGCGCTGCGCGGACCCGCGTTGGGCAGCGAGGCCTCGCTGCGCACCAGCACGAAGCGCACGTTCTCCTGCTCGTCGCCCCACGCCACCCACAGCCGCAGGATCTTCGTCTTGTTGGGCAGGATGCGCTCGAACCCGCGCCACTTCTCCACGATGCAGTAGGAGTGCGGCGGCCCCGACAGCATCCCGCCGCCGGGCTCGGGCGGCGCCGGCCGCTGCCGCCGGTGGTGGCTGTCCTCCAGCAGCACCCGCACCACGTCCGAGCAGGTGGTGCGCCGGGACAGCCCCGAGATCAGCTTCTCTTCCTGGCAGATCCACACCGAGATCTTCCGCTCCTCGGGCTCCATCGGGGGCGGCGGCGGCCGGCCGGCCGGGACCGCCGGCTCAGGGCTGGTCGGGCGGCCGCTCCGCGAGAGCGTTGGGCGGAGGCGCCGCGCCCGGCCGCAGCATGGCCGGGATGCCTCCCGCCCGCCTCCCCGCCCGTGCGCTCCGCCGGCCGCTCCACCCCTTCCTGCCCCGCGCCGCGCTCCGCTCCGATCCGCTCCGCTTCGCCCAGTGGGGCGGCCCCGCGCGGAGCCCGGCGCGGTGCGGAGCCCTCCCGCCGTCCGCGCTGTGTCGGGGCGCCGCCGCCGCCGGGTTTTCCTCTGCCACCACGTGGGCGCCCCCCGCGGCTCACGCCCCGGCGGGCAGCACCGCCCCGGCAGCCGCGTACGGCTCCGCGGGCGCGGAGAGGGAAAGGTAGGGCGCCGTCGCCTTTTCTTCTTGTGCTCGGCCCTGCCTCTGCTGCGAACGAGCGGCGTCGAGGGATCTTCCAAACTGCCGAGGGACAGGAGCGAGTCCCGGAGCTTCAAAGCGAAAGCCAGAACTAGTGAGGAATTTCCAGTTTTAGTAAATCATCCGCCTGTAATTAGGAAATTCATGTTTGCAAAGCGCTTTGCAGATGAAATATGCAAAGGACGGGAATGTCTAAGTGTTATTAAAATACTAGCCGAGCCAGCTTTTAATGGGAGCTTACTGCGCGCTTTGATGGGAACGGGATCTGTCTCCGAGTGTGGATTAAAATGAGGAGATGTACAAAGTGCTCATAAAACACGGGGTTGTGGCACCGATTTCATGTGGCGGTGCGTCGCTGGGACTGGCGGAGCTGTGTTTTTCTGCGTGGACAGAAAGTGGTGTCATGGACGAAGGGGGAAAGCTCTCTAGAACGTGGAGGCTGATCTTTATCTGCTGGGGGATTTCAGAGCCAATAAACCGTTCCCCAGGCAGTGGGATAGGATGGGTTACAGCAGTCCGCCTTACAGCTGAAACACTGCAGTTTGAAACAGCGCGCTGGCAGCCCAGCAGCTGCCTTTCTCCTCCTGTGTGTGAGCTCGAGCTGCTGTGCCAGCTTCACTCCTGTTTGCCTCGAAGATGTGGTTCCAGGGAAGAGCCTGAGCTGTGCTCCAGCTGTGTAAGGCAGCTTGGTATGGCGGTGGTTCTGCAGTGTGGGCTCCTGCCCAGTGAGGAAGTGGGCTGAGGGACCGCTGGGTTCCGGCGTGCCTGCAGCTGAAGGTCACATAGATGGCGTGCTGGCTGCTGACGTCCCTTTCCTGTATTATTCCAGGTTAAACGATTCCCTGGCCACCGTGTGTTGCAATAAGGGCTTGTGAGATAGGGGTGTCAGCACCAGGCTGAGTTTTTCTTCCTGACACCAGTTCCCCTACAGTAAGGTACAAATCCCTGTCCCACGGTGAAGTTTGCTGTTGCTGATTTCAGGGGCTCCGATGTACCCGAGGTGCTGGATCTGTATGCTTTTGTTGTACAGAAGGAAATGTTTGCTCATGAAAGGTTATTCCTGAGGTGAGCAGTCTTTTTGTCCTGTGTGTTGGTTGTGCCTAAAAACGTCATTGGCTCCTGCTTGGCAGAGGGGATCATACCAACTTTAGGACAAACCTCAGAGCTCCCACTGCCCCAAAATTAGACAGGGTTGAGCAGGAAGGGGGCAAAAAAAATGGGACTGTATGCCTTGGCTTTGCCTCTCAAAGGCTCAAGATGAAAAAACTGCAGGAGAATAGGAAAAGGAAAGCTTTGCTGCTCTCATCAGGCTGCCATTCCTTGTTATCTGCTGCAGTGATAGATGCTAAAAGAGAAAGGGTTAACTAGGCAGTAAGAAACTATCTGACTTCTTCAGCGGAGAGATTCCTTGCCTTTCCCATTTCATTTTGATCTCTCTCATTTTACGTGTATTTCCTATGGGAACGTCTGTACCTACTTTGTTCTGGCAAAGGACAATACAGGAAGGGCAGGGTGCGATGCGAAGACACATCTGCTCCCCACTGGTCAAGCTGCTCCAACTTGTCTGACTGCCTGTATCTCTCTGGCACCCAAGCCTGTCTTTGTGCCATGAAATTGGAAGGTGATCATTCCATCTTCCCCTGACCACAATCCTGTGTACAGAAAACTGGCTCTGCCTCCCTGGCAAAGCCCCTAGGGCAGCAGTGCTGGAGATAGGATGAAGGTGTTGGCAATTTGGTTGGAGGCGGTGAGATTAAGGAGGCAAACGCTTGAGTTTAGTAGGATAAGCCTATCAGATGTGTATTTATATAATCCGTGGTTAAAAGGTTGGCACTGGAAATTTGTGTTGTTAGATCTTAAGTTTAACCCTCAGGAATTTCGTTTCAGTCTCCCTGCAGCGTCAGGAAAACGCCACCAAAGATTCCAAAGTTAGAGAGCTTAAACACGTAAGCACCCTAAGCATTTAAGCACCTATGTGGAGATGTGGGCCAAATCCTGAAAGGCAATGCAGCAGAGGTAGCCCTTTGTTTCCATCCTAGGATCTCTGAGCATCCTACAGGAAAGGGCACCATTGTTACCTCATTTTTACGGGTAAGAATGCTCTGGTATAAAGGAGTGTGGTGCCTTGCCTAAGGTCATATACAGCAGTGCCATGAAGCACGTTGGGTTTCTTCACCCTGGTGACTTCAGTCACCAAACCTGACTGTCTAGTAGTGCTCTGCCTCCTTCCTCTCTTCCTCTCCCTTTAATTATTCAATGAGAAAGGTGGATGCAGAAGGTGCTGTGTTAGTTCCACAAATACAGATGGTGATAAAATGGAAGTGCAAGGTCAGCAATATATTCTATCTCTGATGGGGTGATGGAAGGCAGTGGCATACAGGCTGCTTCCAGCATCTCCTTCCTGGTGTATTCACGTCTCTTCCTTCAGCTGACGGTGCCTGCAGGCCTCACTAGTGGGATGTGCTGAGGTGGTGTCATCATCATCACAAAGTCAGGCTGAGGAGAAGGGTAGCTGTTCATCTCTGCACTCCTCAGCCCGTTACAGAGCAATGGTATATAACACGTAGGTCTTCTGTAACAACCATCACGAATTTAAAACGTAAAAGGTGATTAAGTATGATCTTCTGTAATACAGAGGCCATTTGTATAGTGCTGTATCAGTGCACAGCTGTCAGCAGCCTCCATGTCTGAAGTGCAGATTTCCACGACGAGTGCTATCCAGAGCATCGCTGCATGGCACGCACTCTTTTGATTTGTTTTATAAATCGCAAACATCTGAAGTGGATGGAACCATTGGCAGCCACCTAACTCCACACACAGAGGTTTCTGAGCCTAGCTTTTCAGGCTGTGTTGGAAAGTCCAAGCTCAGGTTTGTTTTTACAGAATTACAAGTCAGAAAGGTGAGAAATCATCTGTATTCTGACATGTCACATGGAGTTCGTTTTCCTTCTTCCTTTACTTTGAGGTGCGCAAGTAGATTCCCATGACATCTGCAATAAAACCAGCATCCCCCATTATAGGGCTGCATGGTGGGGTGTCTGTTTTGTTGTTACTTGTGGGAGGTGGCTGAGTTGCCAGAATGAAATTGCCGCCCTGATGTTTTCAATAAATAAAATGATGCAAGGACTGAAGAGTTGGAATCTAAAATAAATAGATAAAAATTTCTTTCCTGCTTCCAAATTTTATACAGTAGGAAAGAAGAGGAAGTCTTAGAAAACTGTGTTTGAGACACAGAATTCACTTATTTCGAAAGCATTTAGGTGGAAAAAAGAGGAAGGATTTGGATTCTGGGTATTTTTTTTCTTTTTCCAGTTGCTTTTACTTTTTAGATCACTCTCAGGACAATTTACTTGTTTTTCCTGAGGTTACAGTTCAAGAGAAGACAACCTCAGTGCGATGAGTAAAGGCAGGCTGCAACTGGTAATCTATTGAGCCATCACTGTCTGGTGAAGTTACTCTTTGTTGTGATCCTGAGCAGCAGCACCGCTTTCCTGGCTCCTCTTCCTGTCTTCTTGTTAATCCTATTGTGTGAGGTTTAGCTGCTGGTCACTTATATTTGCTGCTGCCTGATGTTTCTGTCTCAATAAATAAGAACATAATTTGCCTGTTAGTAAAATCTATGACAGCTTGCTCATCTTTACAGCTGTGTAAGTGGTGAAAAGGACTACCTGAGCTTTCAGACCACTCTCTCACGGATGCTTTCTTCTTTTGTTCCTCATTTTTTCCTGAAAGTATAAAGCTGAATAACCAAATCAGATTGTGAATAACCAAATCAGCATGCATGGAATTAAGGGTTTGGACAACTCCCTCTATCAGCAGGAATATTCAGGCTTCAGTCAAAACAGCTCGCAGCCTTAGACTTTCTTTTGAAAAGAGAAGCTTGTCGAAGTTACAGATGCAGCTGAACAACTTTAGATGTGACAGAAAGCTGTTGGGTTTTGTTCAGGTTTGGTGCTGAAGCCACTGATGGATCTGGTGCTTTTGGTAAAGGAGTGTAAAAGGAGCTACTACCTACTACAGCAAAGGAGCAGTGAACTCCCAGTCTGATTCTGTAAGCTATAAGCTCTGTGAATTCTTGCTCTGCTTTTTTCAGCTTCTTTCCTCATGTGTGCACTTTCTTGCTTCTCAGTGCCCTGCATGCAACCAGTACGGTATACAAACACAACATGCAGTCATTCTTTGCTTCACATTGCTAACAGTACATGCTTGTGTGATCCCTTTGGGGAGACTGTGGTGCAGCCTGTTTGAATAATGGCTGCTGATGCTGAGCTATACTGCTTTGACAAGTTTATCCAACTTTAATGCACACACACCCAAACTACAAAAGGGTATGTTGGGAGGAACTGTCTTCCAGTGAAATAAGTGGGGGCTGCAGGTAAATCCCTCTCCAGTGCTTTGAAAAATGCAGGTATGTGTATAGGCTACCATTAAAGAAAATTAGAATGACGTATATTTATATTACAGTACAGCCTGGAAGTCTCAATGTGCTAGATGTAATGTAAATGCATGGGAAGAGACCATCCCTGCCTTGAAGGCTTAACCAATGTCACACTGCAGATTAGGGGCACAGCAAAGATCAGAACCAGGAAAATACTGATTTCCAGCTTCTAATCTTTGAACCAGATCTTTACCAGCTTGCTTTTACTTCTTTGCTATTCAGCATAAATAAAGAGCAAAAATAATTGAAGCGAGCAGAAGTTCTTTTCTTACAATGTGCATAATAGATATACCTGAAGTTTTGATTCTAAGTAGCTCAGTGAAATTGCACTGGTGTGCTTTGGGGAGAAACGACATGATAAAGATCTGACCCAAATAACATTTACACCTTTCTTTCTCCAAAAATGTGAAATGTATTTGAATACAGCTTTGTACTGCTTCAATAACTTAGCTGTAGCTTGAATGCTTAGGCCTTCATTGGTATTCATTGAATACTTAGCCTTCATGTGAATCAAGTGTTAGGTGTAGTGATATTCCTCAACATGCAAATAGGACGATTTTAATTATTTAGTACATATATCTGGTTTGTTTTTATGTTGGGCCGTTCGTTCTCTCATCCCTTGAGAAAACATTTCAGTCTTTCACAGTAATTGCTTTTTCAGTTTGACCACTGAGCTCAAAATAGATGTACTTGGTCATTCATTAGCTTTATTTATTATCTTGTTCATTATCTTAGCTTTATCAGGAAGGCTTTTAGATACTTCAGGGTGAAAACGGTGCTGATAAATATTTTCTTTTTTTACTAACTTGTGAATATCCATTCAAATATGCCTTCTTTCTGAATATGTAAGCACTGTGGCCTCCGTAACACAGATGGTGTAATTCCCATATAGACCCAAGAGGACTCTTTTTGCAGGTGAGGTTTATATGCATGAAAGGGACCTGAACTTTCTGTCCTTAATGGGGTGATGATGAGTGAAAGGGTCTGGCGTTCTTTTCCTGTGCAGGGCAGGTAGAGGAGCTGGTTTCTGGTGGGATTAATGACAGAGCTGACAGATCTTGCTGGGAGTTGGCCGTAGAGTGCTGATAGCAGTAACATTGGTTAGGCATGGAGCAAACATCCGTCTGTGCTGGCAGTGTGAGTAATATGGTTCCTCCACACAACTGCACGAAGAAAGAGTCTCCAGATCAGCCTTGGCATTGAATGTTGGCAAGCATGTGTGAATCGCATGTGCTCACAGGTATACTGTATGCATGACATTTCTGTAAGGCAGTTCTTCCACGTACAAAGAGAGGATTTGAATTTAATTGTATATTATTTGAGCTGGAGAACAGTTAGTGACGTACATTGCTGTCTGTGACGGTGAGGCGCGTAGTCTCATTCTACCACTCTACAAACGCATTCACTTGGGAATGTGTAGGAACCAGGAGTTGTTTTGTGCAAATATAGGCACTGTCTGTGTACTGTAGCTGGAACTCTTTACAAGTTTAGATTAAGTGATGCCATTTTCTCCAGCAAAATATCTTGCAAGGAGCTGATTAGAAGTATCAGAAACCACTCTGACGTGAGTGATGATGAAGTCAGGATGTATTGTCAGAGTAGGGCATTTTGGTAGATTGGTACGTGGACATGGGGATGCTCCATGTTGGAACGAACAGAACTCACAGTGTTTCCAGAGTTACCACAAATTATTTGATTTTGAGGTCTGTCCTGAAAGCGTGCTTAACAGGTAATCTGTTTTTCCTGTTCTGTTTGTAGAGTCAGTGGTTAATTTCAGCTTTTATAGCATAGGCCTGTATTCAGATAGGGGTTTAACTGTGCAGCTATGAATCTCTATGTGAGAAGTATAGCTTATTTTTCAGATATAATGAAATTCTCACTGAGCTAAGACTGTGACGTTATTGCATTCTCCAACCTTGTTCTGTTTAGCTATGATCCCTTTAACCCTTTGCAGAAAACATTTCCAAAGCCTTACTTCTGAGCTTCTGCTTTTTACCTCAACACATTTTTATCCTTGATCCATTTTTAAACATTTTTCTTTTTCACTCTTTGTAGATTATAATAATATAGCCTAGCTGAAGCCATGCCTTTGTGAGAAGTTCAAGTGAATAAATGAAATTCATAGATGAATAAACAAGGGGGTTTTACAAATCATTTCTACAAAATATAGTGAAAAAAGACATAAAGAGAATATGAATCTGGCTACAGTCCATGTATATTTGCATGGACCCTGATCCTATTCTGACCTTAATAGTGGTGGCTGGATGAGGTCCAGAGGTCTCTTTAGAAAGCAAGATTATTTCAATGGTGCTGTTCTACTGCTTGAGCAAATACGTACAGGGTGGCTTCCATGGAAAATAAAATGAGGGGCAACTTTAGTTCAGCTAATGGAGAAACTGAAGAGCCATGTTAGAATCATAGGATGGAATCATAGAATGGCCTGGGTTGAAAAGGACCACAAAGATCATCTGTTTCAACCCCGCTGCTGTGTGCAGGGCTGCCAGCCACCAGACCAGGCTGCCCGTATCGTCTTAGTTTCAGCTGGGCCAGAATTGTTTTCTTCAGAGCAATTGGTATGATGCTGTGTTTTGGTTCTAGGAGAAAAACAGTGTTTATAACACACGGATAGTTGCTGCTAAACAGTATTGTATGGAGCTGAGGTCATTCACAGCAAAGGGCCCGAGGAGCTGGGAGGGAACAGAATTGGGACAGCTGACTTAAAGTTGCCAAAGGGAAATTGCATGCCATGATATCAAGCAGAAGGAGTTTTGAAAGGGGGGTGGGAGTTCATCTTTTTCTCTCTCCCACTGCTCAGGGGGCTAGATGGGCATCCATCAGGGGGTGGTGAGGAATTCCTTGTATATCACTTGTTATATACATAAATATATTCCTCATAATTATTATCCTCTTCTTTTTCTCTGTCTTAGTAAATAGTTTTATGTCAACCCACAAGTTCTACTTTGTTGCTGGCTTTTTTTTATTCTCTTCCCCATCCCACTGGGAAGGGAGGGAGCAAGCAAATGACTCTGTGATGCTCAGTCTTCTGCTGGGTTAAACCACAAGTCATTTTGGCACCCAACCAGAAGCTCGAAAGGTTGAGATAACAGCAGATCTGACTGGACTGTGTTAGCACAGGGTGTTGTGGTAGTTTGATAATCGCCGGTCACAATGTTAATTTTTTCCCTATTTATGGAGCTCTTGGAGATTTTTCTCATGGAACTATATTATGTAGCACCTTGTTTGCTGCTTATTTTCCCTGCCGCATTGTTTGTCATCTCTGGGGGTTGGATTAAGGTTTTTATGTTGCTATGCTGTGTGGCCTTGGCTTATATTATGATAAAATTGGCAGCTGAGAAACTGCTAAATGGCTGCTGTGGCTTAACCCAGCAAGTGGCTCAGCACCACGACATACCAAACCAAAACACAGCATCGTACCAGACGCTCTGAAGACGCATCGTACCAGACACTCAGCTGAAAACTAAGACAATCAAATGGGATGCAGCTTTAGTTCAGCTCATGGAGAAACTGAAGTTACACAATGCCATGTGAGAAAGGAACCTGGGCTTCAGGAATGGGGGAAAACCCTGGAATAGGGTGCATGCAGCATGTATGCAAAATATAGAGCAAAATAGGCAGTGTTCTTTTGTAAGGCGTGACCTTCCTGAGAGTGCTAGTAAGATGGTGGGACCTCAAGGAACATTCAGGACAGCCCAGCACAGGCCTCCAAACTAATCGTGCAGGAAACAGCTGGATTATTTAGCCCTTGTTACATACATATAAAGAATGTTTTACTTTATCCTTTTCTTTGACTTAACTGTGATAGCACATTCGCTAGCTGAGCCGTGAACATTAAATAGTGATGATAACAACGGAAAGACAACAGCAAAGGCAATGGGAGGAAAATAAGAAAAAAATTCAGGTGAATGTCAAGAAAGTCACTAGGATGTGGCAGCTTCTGGACGTTTGTGTTAAACGAAGTGGCAGCAACACTGATAAGAACAAGAATTGACAAAGGATTGTAAAATACGTGGAGGGATCCTGGCAGAAATAGGGACTGTATCTAGAGCTTGCCTCTCTGTAGTAGCAACCAGATTTTTTGGAAGGCCTAAATCCTCACGTATCTTTGCAGGTATTACATGCAAGAAGTGAAAAGACTGATTATTAATGTGCCTGAGCTTCTGTATAGTGCTGAGCTTTTCACGCAAGAGAATTTTCAGGTTAGCTTACAAGTTGACAACTACATAAAAAGTGAGATTGTATCTGCCTCATTTACTTGTCACTCAGGGAAGAATGATATTCCATCCATCATCAGCTACTTGTGCTTCAGTGGGCTGCTTCGTTGCCATTCTCTTGTTGAAAGGAGCCTCCCGTCCTACCCTTTACTTCATAAACAATCCTCTGGGAGTCTCCTGGGGCTCCTGGGGTGGGTGTAGGTTCTGCTGGCAGCTGACGACGCTGGATGCCTTGCATGCACTTGTAGTGTGTGCTTGTAAAGTCACTTGTCGAAAGTTGACAGTTCAGTGGGGAAAAGAAGCATCATCAGGGCATGTTTCCAGTGTTTTCTGTCGATTGGTCTTTAATGATTGAAGTCATCATTTTTTAATGACTTAATATTCACAAACTGTTGTAACGGAGCATAAATACCTCTAGTAAGGTCTTAGGACTTACGTATCAATTAGTTCATATGGTGATAAGTAAAGCTCATTTTGGGGGAGGGGGTGTTATATGCAGAAAACAAGTTAATCTGTTGTGTCTACTAGGAATATTCATCACAAATCAGATTTTGGTAGCCGTAAGTCAGTTAATGTCTCAAAGCTGTGCTGACTTGCTTTAACCTGAGATCTGATCCTTTTTGAAGCTGTTTTATCTACAGTTCTTTATTGTAACTCATGACAACCTTTGAATCCTGTATACTTTGTTTTAACAAGGAAACCTGGCTTAATTTATCCTGATAAAATGGGTTTTTAAATCTAGACTTTGTCAGCTACTTGTTTTTAAGCAGAGGACACCATAAACTGATACTTTTTGAAATGAAGATATTCTTATCTATGGTTTTTAAATCCTACATTGTTATGACAAGTTATCTGTTCTTTTCAGGCATTTACTCCTCCACTTCATCTCTACCCTACTTGTACCAGCATCAGTCATTGTTTCTGATGTTTTTCCCTAACACAGACTTGAGAAAGGAAGGACAGACTGAGAACATAGCTGTGGGATTTTTCTCCATTCATCTCATGGTTTTGTCACTCTGGACACTATGAGGTCTGTTTTTCTGAAGGAGCTTGCCAGTATTCAATGTACTCATCACAGACACAGTCTCAGGTTTATCAGGTAGCTTAACTAGTCCATGCTTTGGGTGTCCAGACTCCTCACAACCTTCTTGGCTCTGCTCCGTGTGGTCTAGTACCACTGAACCACTCTTGGTCTGGACTTTGAAAGATGCTACATAAAAATAACAAAGCAAATGAATCAACTGAAAAAGGAAAAACTGAACCAAAAATGGTTGAAGGTTATGAATTTTCAGTTCTTAAATATATGGAAAAAGAACCAAGAGAGAGATAAAGAGAGCAGGAAAGAAAGCCTCACGGGTTTGCTAGAAACCCTAATGCTACTAGCATGGAAACAGTGTCAGGAGTGAAAAATTCCTGCAGAATTTCCTTCTGAATGAGTGAAGCTTGATCCAGAAAGATACTGGTTGTTGTCATTGGCTTCAAGGGCATCTGGAGATGGCACAGTTCTCCAATCCTTATAGCCTTGGAGAAGTTCAGGTCCCATTTTTCCCTCTTGCTTACTCATATTGCGGCCCAGGTAGTGGTATGAGGCCTCTTAGCTAAAAGTTGAAAGGAAGCTGAAACCCTGCATAAAGATGTTCGGTGACGAGGTTCTTAAAATACACCAGACTAAATCCTGAGAAGCAGAGCCTACCTGCAGCTCTGTTATAACACAACATTTGATAGAAATGTGTAATAGGAGTGTCTGCACAGCTGTCACTGACTTTAATGACAGTTGTATGCAAGTTACTGGCTGTTACGCAAGTGTATTTCTATGCTGATGTTTAAACTAAGGATTGGAATATTTGACTGCAGAATTTGAGTGATTTCCCCAAACTTTGTTATGTATAGTTTTCTTCATTCATACAGCTAACTGGTGGTTTCCAAATGGTGTATTGAAGACTTTCAAGTAAATGGAGTTGTAGAAAAGTCACGCTTGGGATCGGTGCTATCAGACTGGTTACTGTATAGGCACATGGAGATGTTAGAACTGGGAATAGCTAAATCTACGGTGAGGAAAGAGGTCCATTACAATTCTGCTTTACAAAGGGAGAACAAGGATGCAGAAATGGAGCAGGAAATTTTGAAAATGTATTGACTGTGGGCTCTGAGTCTCACTTGTGCCTTTGAAAGCCGGCCATCACATAGTGGGCTTGTCTGAGCTGGGAGATGTTGAGCTGGCAGCCCCAGACCAGGGTGCAGCAATGCAGCTTTGTGTCCAGCATCTGCTGTTCCCCTCACTGCACCTCTGCTGGCTGTGACAAGCTGCTGAAGACCAACGGAAGAGGAGACAGTGACTCCTGCAACAATTCACGTGGGGCACATTATCATTTGGTGGCCTATTTCCATGACACCGTAGCATCTTTCCATAGTTGATGCACTGCGGTTGTCCAGAGGGCAGCCGGGTGTGGCTGGCTGTGTTGGAACCCTGAGTTTGTTTGATGAGCAGAGAGGGTGGGTGGTGTGAGCAGGGTGCAGGGTGAACGTAGATGTGTAATGGAACTGCCTCGGATTGTCAGTAGCATTACTTGGCGTCCGCCTCTCTTCTCCTTTTCAATCAGTACAGTAGAAAATTCTTTTGAAGGGAGATAATTTTACAAAGTGCTGAGTTCAATGTTCCAGAGCCTTTGGCATTCAGCAAGAGAGTTGCAGGCTTTTAATCTATCTCTTGTGTTCGTATATTAAAGGAAATGTTTTCAAAGTGATTTGAGCAAGTTACTTGTGTGAAACCTGTTAACAAATAATGGGATATATGAGTGCAACAGTTATTTAGCTTTCAAGGTTTGCCTTGGGAGCAGAAAAGATTTCTCATTGCTAGAAATACCTTTTTTTTCCTTCCCCTTTAAAAAAAAAAAAGAAAGAAAAAAGCAGAGAAAGGCTCTCGTATGTCATTTTTCATTCCTGTCTGTCTTCTGCTGGCTTTAATCATGCAAACCTCCCACCCAGGTCAAGGGGAGTTCTGGCTGATTTACAGGCTACAGGAAGTGGAAAGTTGATGTAGATTTAGTGACTGTCTCTGTAGCACTGAGAGACACCGTGGGGGCAAGAAATGGATTTCAAACCCAGGAACCTCCTCAATCATCTCTGCTTTGCCAAAGTTTGCACGCTTGAGAGAGAGTGGGAGAAACAAACTTGTAGCTGTGTGTTTGGGCTGCTGAACGCTCCCAGTTCTCATTGGTTTGGACAGTGCTCAAAAGTCGAGCTAAAAAGTATGTCATAAGTATGTAAGAACGGTGCTGTTTCTTTTTTGTTGTGAAGAGGTGACATTTCATCCACGTTTTATGTCTGTGGAAAACAGACAAAATTGTAGTCATGATGAATTGTAAAACAATTTGCTACGTAGTTTTACAGATTCTAACAGTAAGACTTTGGTTCCGGAGCGGCTTATAAATTCTCATTCCTTTCCATAGAATCATAGAATGGCCTGGGTTGAAAAGGACCATAAAGATCATCAAGTTCCAACCCCTTGCTATGTGCAGGGTCGCCAACCAGCAGACCAGGCTGCCCAGAGCCACATCCAGCCTGGCCTTCAATGCTTGCAGGGATGGGGCACCCACAGCCTCCTTGGGCAACCCATTCCTGTGTGTCACCACCCTCTGGGTGAAAAACTTCTTCCTAATATCCAACCTGAATCTCCCCTGTCTCCGTTTAAAACCATCCCCCCTTGTCCTATCCTCTTTTCCTTGCCTCATCCAAACAGATGTTGAAAGCCACAGTGGGTAGAGCCTGTGTCTTGTTCCAGCCACATCAGCTAGTGATAACTGGGTTTTCAAGCACACCAAAGCATGCCTCTCTTTAATTTAGATTGCTATCTTTGTTATGCTCCTTTCTCAGTGTCTTTTGCTGTTGGTTTGAGCACCCATTGCCTGTACCTTGTCTTCAAATTTATCTCAGGTGTGAGGATAGTGTGGTTCTTGTGTGTGCTTTAAAGACAATGTACTCGTATTCCTTTGCTTTTAAATTAGAGGAGGCAAGTGGAAGACATGCATGTCATACTCGGAGCAAATATATGGTAAGACTTGAAGTGGTGCTGGTGGAAGTTGGACAAGTTTCTGAGGAAATGTGGTCTCATGCAGAGGTGAGCTTTACTCAGCAGAGCTGTCCAAGCCTGAAGGACGTACCAACCCATGTTCTGTAGGCAGGGTTAGCAATGCACGGCCTGGCTGAAGGCTCCAGCTGTGCTCAGCAGGTCAGGTCTCATCTTAGAAAGAAGCAGTCCAGGCAGCTTCAGGAGGATTAGCCTCCTTGTCTGAACGAACAGCCGCAGACAGGCGCTACCTGCTCGTCCGTGGGGCAGCAGCTCACGGCGCCCCGGTCTGCAGCGTCCCGGACAGCGCCAGGACCTGCGGTCCCAGCAGCGCAGCCGCCCGGCGCTCCCGACAGTCTCTGGCGCCCCCTGGCGGCGCACGGCGCTGTGCTCTCTCGAGTCTCATCCCCAGCAAATCCCGGCGGGTCAGATGGGCCAAGAGTGCAGGAAGTCAATTTCACTGTAAGATTTGGACTTAGTGGTTTCTGCACTAGCGGCCTTCGGTTCTTTGATTGTTTTCTCACCATAGCCAGCCTTAAACATTGACTGTAATAGCTTATTAATGCCAGAGATGGACTCTAGCTATGGTAGCAATCCACGGCTGTAAGTTCAGAATGTGTAGGATAACTGTTATTCATACTTCTCAGCCTCTCTGACGTCTGGTGTAGGGGCACTTTGTTTATTTGTAGCTTCAAGATCTGTGTCCCTGTGGAGTTCTTTACAATGGCATTCAAAAGAACTTGTACGAGGGCTGCTCCGAAAGCGATGCCATCAGAATCAGATGTTGGTAGTATGGCAGTAGTAGAGGTTGGACCTTCCCACCAGTATCCCATTACATGCTGTTGCCGTGTGACAGATGGCAGCAGAGGGGCACTCTGACAGAATGGTGTCTGACATGGAAGGGCGGAGGAAGCAAAGGTGTGGAATTGAATTCCTCCATGCACCCGTTGGTACTCATTGGTGCTTGCTGAACATTTCTGGAGACCAAACAGTGAATGTGAGCACAGTGGAAGTTGGACTGCATGGGCTGCAGTTTCAATGAAAATAAATAGCAGGCATTACTTTCAGAGCAACCTACATACAACTTCCCCATGATAGTGTATGTGTGTTAGAGATAACAAATAACAAATGCTGTTAAGTGTTTGATGGAGAAATAGAAAAATCTTCCTTCTGCTACAGAGCAGGTGAGGTTTTCCACCATCCCTTACCCCTTTTGCAAATCAGATGCAGCTTTCTAAGTAGACCCATCTAGAGCCTTCACTCAGAAACTGTCACGCAGCCAGATCTGCTCTGAATTATCAGCTGACTTTCTTTCTGTCTGCAGCCCGAGACTCGTACTCTGCTTTCCCTCCCAAATACTTCCAAATCCTTGAATTTTTCTTTCATGTTCATTCTGTTTGATTTGGATTAGTTCTTTAGGCACGTAGACTGTCATCTCCCTCCAAATCCATGTGATTTTGTGGTAGTGTATAACTTCTGTCAGTGGACTTGCAGTCAAGGAAATTTAGCTTTTCGTATTTCATGTGTTGTTGTGGAGAAACACAGAGAACTGAGCACGTTTTGCTGTAACCATTTAGGCATGGAACTCCAACTGGCCGGTGGTGCTCGGTCCTTTAACTGGCCCTTGTACTGTTTTGCTTTTCGTGCTAGCAACAGCATCGTACGTGGTATTTCTATTCATTTTATTTAGTTTTTCGAAGTGAAACAGGCTCTAGCAGTCCCCGTGCACTCCACTGGGCTCTTTCACCCCCTCTAACACTTTGCTGCTGATCGTTGTCTTTCATTTATATATATAGTCAGCCAATTTTCCGTGCAGTAACTACTTATGTCTGAGGCAGTCTGAGCTGCAATACAGCAGGGAGTGCTGTAGTAAACACCTCGATAAAATCTGCAGTGCTCAAACCTGCTGCACTCTGTATCCACAAATTTGGAGTTCTGTTGGAAGCGAAGCTTCCACAACGAGATTTCTTCACAAATGTGCAATGTCTGTTGGTCAGATCTGCTTTTTTTTTGTTTTATTTATTTACTTTTCCCCTGAATGAATTGTTATCTTTGGGTCTGGATTTTTGTTGATTTTTTGCAGGTGTCTGAATGCAGTGACTGTTGGTGCCCTACTTGCCTTATGGCTCTGTGGTGCTTCCTACAGTGCTGGTAATTTCTTTAGTGAGTATACCAATGAGATTTAGAGCAGTGCTATTCAGGGCTGCGGGAGCTTTTAGGAACAGACATGAATGTGGTGTCAGAATTTCGTCCTCTGATGCACAGCTGTTCATTTTCCCTGTGTTTCACAGTGTGCTTGGCCTGAAAAAGCTTTGTATTTGAGGCAGAACTCCCATGCTGTTGTGCCCGTGGTCTTACCAGCAGTTCTGATTCACTGGTTCTGTTGGTTATTCTGTTAGGTGTTCTTTCACAACCGTCTCACAAATGGTCAGATGTAGGCAAAACAAGCTTAACAGTCTGACACACAGACAGCAGAAGTCCCTACTGTTATTTCTTGATCCCCATAGGCAGTGAGTGTGAATTATTTAATGGTATTTAAGCTCACGCACCGCTTTTCATCCCAACGTTTTGTATACGCATCAACTAATTTATTTATTTTACTGGTAAGCAATGCAATTTTTTCCTATTCCCAACCCCTTCTCCCCCCCACCATTTGCACACGCAGGCCAATCTCTTAGACCTTTCAGTAGAACTGAAGAAACAAAGCAGACAAAATATTTGCATGGCAGGCTTACAGAACTGCTCGCCAAGAAAAAAAGGCCACCCACCTATTTTTTCTCAGTACCGAAGGCAAAAAGGTTACAAGACTGAGCACCAGTTGTGTTATCTCAGTGTCATTAGAGAGAAGCCTAATAAGCACAGCCCTCGAGGGCAGAATCTCTCCTTTAATGACAAAGGAGCAGAGGTTTCAGCGTGTGTTTTGGAAGTTACAGGTACCATTAAGAAGTAACAGGAGAGCTAACCAAGGGTACAGCCCCCAGGTGCTTGCCTGCTGTGTTTGGTGTCAGGGTAGTGCTTGTTCCTGGGCCCTCATTAAATATAGACATCACGCTGGTAAGAACAGCAGCATACAGAAGGTAGCAGGGTATTAAGAATTGTATTATGCTATGCAGCGTATATCTACATATTTTTATCATGCAACATATATTTGGTCACACTGAGTGAATTACACACTGGAAAGTACGATTAAATTAAGCTTTGTTTTACATACAAAGCCTTAATGTAGTGAAATGTTAACTTGAGAATTAAACTCTGCCTCCTTGTAGGCAGCTATAATTCCATGCAAGGGAACGGCTCGGCTTCTCTTCAAGAAGCTGCAGTTTCATCAGAGTTGAATTGATGCCACTACATATCATCACAGAGCTCCCTTTACTGTTTATTTTTGTTTGTTTTGTTTGGAAGTAGATACATTTCCACATTAAACTCGCATAGCAGTAACTTCTCCTTTCTTCAAAAAAAGACTTTTTTTTTTTGTGAAAGAGAATATTCTCTCCTAGAAGAAAAATATTTCGTATTTGTTGCTCTGGCAGTGTACCTTATCAGAGCTTTTTCTGTCTCTTGCTCTCTCTGTGCTCTAGCAAGGTGTCATCATGGGGGATGTCTGTGATGTATCCCTGCACTGTGGATGGGAGGCTAGTGCACTGTGAATCACTTGTTCAGGTTAGAGATGTGGATAGGAACACAGTTGCTGAACATATGAAGAAGCATTTGGGACACTGAAATGCCAACAGCCAGCTGCCATATTATGGTTATCACCTGTACTGCGCCAGGCCAGAGGTGTAACTCAGTGTCAAGACTGAAATAAATAGGTTGGCCTCCCCCCTCACCTGCCCTGCAGTGTCCATATGTTTGGCTGTAGGGGATTTTTTGTCATCTAAACATTCAGGACAGCAGTGATTGGTGTTTAACCAGTCTTCCCATGCTCAGCACTTCTGTAAACGTCCAGACTGGGGCTGGGGCCAAGAGCCAGGGAGGTAGAAGGGAGGTGGGGATTTCATTTGTCTCTTCAGCAGTTTCTCATGAGAAAGGTGATCCTTTTTCCCCTTCATTCAAAGCTATTCATTCAGTGAAAGATGTGAATCTGTGCAGATTTTGGCTGATAGACAGACGTGAGATGGGTTGCATGAGCAGCAGAAGTGGGCTGTTACTAAGCCTACTCTGTGTTGTTGAGCTCTTTCTTGTTATTGCCTTCATGGCAATTACATTCAGGGGCCCTGAATCGGGTGGCATCCTTGACCTTCACACAAGCAGCTTCTGCTCTGCTCTCCCTGCAGCTGCCTCACGGCCACCAAGCTTCTCACCAGTGATGGCTGCTCAGCTGATAGACAGGCCAGGTTATCTGGACAGATCACTGTTTTTCCCTCTTCTCCTTGAAGTATAAACAACGTGATAGAGACCTGATGTCTATGGTAGTCTTCAACGATGTCACAGTCCTAGTGAGAAATCAAACCAGTGGGACCAATCCAGTTGGGCAGTCCTGAATAAATGAAGAAAGAGATTAGCAGGAAAAGTGAGTGAGGATAAAGGAGGGATTAAAGAGAGACTCCTCAGAAGTGAATATTGAGTTTTTTCGGGTTTTATATATATTTTAAGTTAAAAAAAAAAAAACAGTAATGGCAACTGAAAATTTGGAGACTTGCTCCGTGTACATCTGAAAAACATAGTGCAATTAGGAAAGGATGATTCTAAACCAGAATGAAAAAAGGCCGTGTTTGTACGTTAGGTCAGAATGGGCATTTCTAACTTTAGAGTACAGGCTTCCTGTGAAAACAGAAGCAAAATATATCCTGTTTGACATTTCAGGTCAGATTTAGGATTTCTCAATGTAGTAAGAGGATGCAAATTATACAAGATGTCTGGCAAACTATACAGTGGATCATACTCTCCTTGTAAACTGAACATCCAGTGTGTGGAAATATATTTGTCATACTACTTCATACTATCACTTATCATCACCACCATGGAAAAAAATAGCTGTGCATCACACACATGAAGCAAGAACTCCTTCTGACATGTTCTTTACTTTTAATTCCAGGAATAGAGTAGTGACTATCTAATAAATTCTTTCAACGCCCCCACCTGACAAGCAGGAATTGGTTCCATTTAGGAAATAAAGACAGTGATGTAAACAGGCAGGCTGCAGCATGTCAGAGGATGGCACCCACTGGAAACCTGCAGCATTTCAGGGCTAGAAACCCTTTTAACCCCTTTCTTTGTGTGCTGCCCAGTCAATATACAGAGGGGCCAAGGTACCTGACCGTGAGAATCAAATGTAAGGAGTTATCTGTACCTAAGCATACCCATCAAATTGAGATGGAAAGATGTGTTGCTGGAAAGATCTGAGTGGGCAGCAGTGGGAGCAGCCCCAGAATTGTGCAGCACTGAGCACAGTGTTGCACAGAGCTTTGATGGTATCTCGGTAGGCTTTCTGATTGATTCCCCTGTGCATAAACTGTGGGAGGACAGAGAGACCTCAGGCATTTGGAGAGTTCAGTAAAATAAACTCTTAGCTTTTTTTTTTCTTCCTTTTTTATTTTTTTTTCCTTTTTTTTTTTTTTTTTTTTTTTTTTTTGACATTAGGAGTATCTGTATGTGGGTGTTGGGAAATTTTCCTGTCTTCTTAACTCCTCTGCAGTACATTTTGGTCAGCTCAGAGAACTCCCTGTCTTTCAGCACAGAAAAAAAAAAAAAAAAAAGGTGGAGACCTTTTGTCCAGAAGAAGAAAACCAAAACCAAAACTCAACCAACCAATCTTGGGATGGTGCCTTCGTCAAGTCCTGAAGTAACAAAGGGGCTCAGTTGAGTTCCCCTCCCCGGTACATCCAAGGCTTTTCACAGCCTCTGCTGCATCAAAAGTACTGCTGGAGGCGGCAGGGAGAACTCTCAGTTCCAGCACTTGGACTGAAGAACCTCCAAAGAGTTTTCAGAGGATGACAGCTAATAAGCCAAACTCTGAATCTAAATACAGACATTTACCACACAGCTCCTGCTGACTGCAGACTCTGGAATTTGGCATTGCTGCCTTGGGCTCTCCAGGATTTCAGCAGATGTAGCGCATTGATTTAATGTTTAAAAGGGAACCCTGCTGTGACTTCCACAGCTTGTTTCATCGCTCTAGAAATCAAGCAGTAACATAAAAACAATACCAGCAATTTTCTGTTATAAACAACATCCAATATTTACAGAATTGGGATTAAAATAAAAAGTCTTCAAGACTTTTGGCATTCCCCCGTCCTCCATCTGGACATCATTTTCTTTTTCCATACTCTTCCCCTTTTTGTTTATTTCTGAATTTTCTGTGTTTTCCTTACAACTTGGAGATGTCTTCAATTAGCACTTCTTTTTTTAACCAGACACTTACCTTAACTGAGCTTGTGTTGTTTGAACCCTGACAATTTGGAGCTACTAAAGAAGGCTTACCTCACTTAGATGACAGTACAGTGGTTGTGCATTGAGCGCTCTTCAGTGCTCACTACACTGTACAGTAATTACATGCAATAAGACACAGAGCCCAGAAGAAGATCATTTCTGTGTTAACATCTATGCTTTTGTTTATACATTCTTGGGACGTGATACTTGTACTAGGCATCCTCAGTTTGTGTGTGGTATGGGTAGAGGTCATCATGCTTTTGGAAACACTTCCAGAAACATAGAAGTGCAAGGATTTTCTAAATCTTCTACCGGTTTACTTCAGAAGGAATTTTTAGGGAAAAAAAACAAGGTTCCTGTACCTCTGCCACTGGATATTGGCATGGTTGCATCTCCAAAGGAAAACAGCAGGGCCAGAAAAGAAAGGAAGACAGGGGCATGTACTGCCGTCTCTGCTGAGCATGACTGAATTACATGAGGTTTTTAGCTTGTAAAAGGACTACAGAATGGGGATAAGATTAAAAAAAAAAAAAAAGTAAAAAATCACACATGGAGTAGAGAATGTGAGTAGTAAACATTATCTGCTATTTCTTCTAGTTTGAGAAATACGGGTGGCAGATATGAAAGAGGAGATACTGCTTCATACACAGTGTAGTTACACTGTTGGCGTAAGTGCCATAGGATGTTGTTGTTTCCCCCAACTTCTTTTCTCTTTGTTTCCCACAGTTTTATCACTCTTCAGGTTTTTTTCATCTATGTAGCTGTGTTTTTTTGTCATCTCTACCACCTCTGCTGTCTCCTATCTTTTTTCTGCCTTCTATTGAGTTTGTTGGCCGCCCAGTAGATCTCATACCTAGAGGCATAAAAAAGACCTAGAAAAGAGATTAGCAGCTTGACACCCATTTACGTTTTCTGGAGTTTCTAGTGATTTGGGAGCCTAACAATGATGTGCCTTAACAAGCCTTGTTCAAGTATTTACTCCCTGGGAAAAAAGAGAGAAAGAGAGAGAGAGAAAGAAAGAAAAAGAAAGAAAGAAAGAAAAGAAAGAAAAAGTTTAGAGAGTCTTAATCTGATTGCCAAAGAATTGGACTATGCAAGAATGTGTTGTTGCTACTGTTTTACTTGTACAAGTGCTTGTTCATTTTTATGCCTTTGGCTGAGGGGTGATTTTTAAGAAGTGAGGTGTTGTGACTGCAAAATTGGGCACAGTGGGGATCATGAAAAATGCCAGATGGAACAAGATTATTCTGATTTTTGATCCACAAAGAGCCTAACTGTCAGTCATGCTGAGCATCCAGCAGCTCCCATTGAAATCAGTGGCCCCGGGCCAATCTTGCTAGAAGTGTTTAGTTTAGTTCACTGGATTGACATGAGCGCTCAACCTGCTTTACTCCACAGCTGAGCCTTAAGAATATGGAAAGAGATGATAGTATCAGTAAGATACAGAGATGCAGAGAAGCCCCTGGGAAAGACAAGTGATTGATGCCCTACTGTTCCTTCCTTTTTCTTGTAAATCTCTTCTGTGTTTTTCATCCTATTGCTGAGTCTCTCCTCTGTATACCACTGCTCTACTCTCAGCTCTATTTTGATTTAGTAGGACCTAGCAGGAAACATAAATGACTTAGAAATACAAATCTGTGTCTCAGGTGCCAGTCTAAACTCTTAACTTGCTGAAACATTTGGCTGTTGGGTAGAATATCCTTTCGTCAGATTATATGGGAAAATCATTATAATCATAATTGATGATTATACACTGGAAGACGTGGCTACAGGCAGCTAAGCAGCTCCTGAAAACAAACACAGGATCCACTCCTAAGCTCATTCAAAAGATTGTTTAGTCTTCTGTCTTGCTTTAGGGCATTTTTCAGCCAGCAGTTCGCTTCCAGTTTCTGGAGCACATCAAAGCTCCAAATACAAACACACCTGAAATGGAAATAGCAAGCTTCAGACCCAAATGTAAGATTATTTGGATGCTGATACCCATGTCTAGAGTTAGCCCTCTCTAAAAGTCAGGCTGTGGTGAGAGTTAAAGTCCAAACCTGATGGTTTTATTTGTCTCCATATTAAAATAGCAAAATAATTACTATTATGCTTAGGGATAAAGAGGCATTCATGCTCTTTTGAAGGCGGTGTGTTGCTCTTTGGGCATGAAGATAAACTTTTTGAGGGACAGAAGGATCCCTTCAGAAGGTTCACGAGAAATACAGGATGCATAAATTTAGAAGAATGAGTCTGGGATAGTAAAGGAGGAGGAAATAAAGAGCACAGGAATGGATCTGAAAACACTGGTTGCTGCTTCTTCTGGATGTGATTTTTTTTCTTCCTATTTCATGGGCACTCTCAGAAGAATTGACTGGTTCAGCTCCTTGCTTAACAGCAACGTCATAAGCTCACGGTTCCTTTTAAGTACATTGTGAACAGAATGGCTTCTTTGAAAACTGATCTTATGAGCTAATCTGAATCCTGCCATTTAACACTGTAAGACCTTTATGAGGGATGAAACCTCAGTCCCCTGAAAATCACTCCGTATTTACCCCGGTACAAATGCACTGTTTAAGATTTTGGCTATGCCATTCAGTCACAGTGCACGTAGGTTTGGGATATGTTAGTCTCCTGTTTTGTGCTGTGTAAAATGATGACCACTGGGATAAAACTGAAATGGAATGAGCACTAGGAGCATTGCAGGTGTTTTCCCATGCAGAGCGTATCTGTGGGAGAGGCCAAGACTGTTAATAATGACCGTGGATAGCTATTATTGTCAAAGATGAGCAATTAAGCAGCTCGGACCGCCCGGCGTGTCAGCCCCATACATGCACAGTATTTTGAGGTCCAAGAAGCTTAATTGCTGCTCTGCACATACCCACAAATGTCAGTTACACACGTCCTGCCGTATGGCAGAGCTGCATGGTGGCACACTCTGTGAGGATTTACAACTGCCCCGCGTGCCCAGGTGCACGTTTTCTGTGTGCTGGAGATGGTCACAGCAGGAGAAGGCTGGCCACTGAGGCCAGCAGATGGGCTTGTCCTTGGAGCAAATCAAGCAATGAGGCCAGGTGGCTGAGGGTTCCCAGCTGGCCACCTGCAACTAGGGATGGCCAGGCTGGAGGAGCCAAACTTGCAGGTTTATCCCTAAGTTTTTGGAGGCTCATATGCAGCTCCACAAGGGACGAAAGGAAAAACAAATGGGGATTAGGATGATAGCAGGCTGATATTTTGCCAGGCTGTTCACTTTTCTTTTCAGTGTCACATAACATCATGAGCAGTTTCTGCAGATGGCCAGGCCTCCTTCCAGCTGGCCTTTGAGGGCAGATTATAGAACGGGGTCTTCAGGCAAGCAGTTGCAACATAGGAAGCCTATGTTGGAATTTCCCAAATGTTTGTTTTTGGTATTTAAGTGCTGAACTTGGATAGACTATTTTGAGTTTGCTTGTACCAATTTGCATCTTGGTGGCCAAATTCAGCTTGGGCTCTACACCAGTGGTTACCTCAAGACAACGCTTTGCCTTACTCTTTTGTCAGTCCTCCTCTGCTTTCTCTGTGCCTGGAAAAGGTAGTTTGTGCAATTATTGTCACAACATTGTTAACAAGCTTTCTCTCCAGTGGGAGGCACTGAAAGGGTGTGTTTTGACCTAGCTGTAATAAGCACCTCTTCTGCTGAAATGCATAGTAGAGGAACTCTATGTGACAGAACGGTGTGTGGTTGCCTAAGCCAAGTTATATTACTGATAACTAGCAGCAGGTAGGAGATAATGTGCCTTCAGGACTAGTCTTTGTGTTACATCAGTTTGTATCTTGCTTTTCTAAAGCAAACAGGCTATTCACGCTACTGGGTAATTGTTCCTTTTGTGGGAGACATGATGCAGCCTTTTCAATAGGGGAACTGTGTTTGGAGCATTTGAAACAATGGCTCTGTTTTTGTTTTTCTTTTCCTGACTCTAAGCTAGCTGAAGGTTTCTATATATAATAACTATTCATCCCTCCAGCCTCCAGGAGTGGCTGTTGAAATAGCCAGGCACAAATCTTGAGAATAAACAAGGTAGGGAAAATACGCTCTCAGTATTGTATGTGTATAGGAGCCCTGAACATTGTGAGCATTGTGGACTCTTCACAGAGTTAAGGAAATGTGCTATATTTCCTTTCAAATGCTGTTGGCAGCGTAGCTGTGCTGCTTGCATAAACACACTGTATTTTGACCATGGCTCTGGGCTGATGCTTGCTCTGGCTCTCAGCACCGAGCGTAGAGTGCCAAAGAGACACTCGTCAATAAACTGGCTGCTATCCAGGGGAGAAAGGGGGCTGTCTGTGTCTGCTGCAAGGGGTCTCTGCAAATGGGAGCTCTCGGCAGTGCTGACAGCTCCCACAGTCTGATGATACGGCTCAATGTTTAGTTCTGGCCTAAGAGCCAGACTTAAAGGATCGTGTGACGTGCAGTGGTCTTATAAGTATTAGAAGTGATGTTTTCCATTCTCTTGGGCACAGCGGATTGGAAACACCAACAGGTGGAAGAAAATTCCTCGGAATTGTTCTTTTTCAAAATTGCATCGCGTGATTTTGGGGTTCATGACATAGTTTTCAGGGCAGCCGTGGTGAAGTCAGAGCCTGCCTTGGCAGTGCCTGCAGCTCCGAGCTCCCTTAAGGCACTGATGCATTACAGATGGAGCAGCACAACGTCACCTCGTGGTGCCTTCTGCTCACTGGCTCAGCAGGTGACTCGCACTGACTCGGTTGCACACCAGCTGCAGTTTACGCTCGGCACAAGTGATGCTGCTGGGGCAGAAAGGCCCTGGCATGCAGAGATGCCTCCTACCAGTCGAGCTGGCCGATGGAGCACAGTCGCGCTTGCAGGGACTCGGTCGGCCCCCTCTCGTAGCAGTGTAATTTGTACGGGGTGCCAGGCGGGTGGGAGCTGAGGGAGGTGGCCAGCGGCTATGGTGCCTTGTGCAGTAAGATAGCGAGCGCTCAGCAGCAGGTCTTCCAGCCACGCAGGGAGGGGAGTTAAAGAAGCTATTAGCTTGACAGCGCGTTCACGCATTTAAGCCCCGAAGGATCCACTGTGATAACCTAATCTGATCTCCCGTCTAATATAAACAGCGGGATTTCCCCGGCTCACCCCCGTCCGACGAGGAGAACGCGTTGTGCAGAAGCCCATCGTAGGGCAAAGAGCTGCGGGCCGACAGCTCCGGCGCACAGCGGGTCCCGGGGCGCTCCCTGCCCGTGCGCCTCCGGGCCGCTGGGTGGCGCTGCGGGGCCGCGGACGGGGAGCTGGGAAACCAGCGGGAGGGGGAGCGAAGTGCGAAGGGCTGCAGGGAATTCGCGTGGCCCGTTTGCTGGGGCCGGATTCTGCCCTCGGGTATTGCAGGACATTCAGAAGTTGCCTCGTTTCTTTACCAGCTTCTCAGCAGCTTTGATGCGATCTTCCTGTCGGCAGCGTTATTTAAGATTGAAAGGCCGGCTGCTTTTCGGTGTGGATCACTGAGGTTGTTTTGCACCGTCCTGTGGCATTGCAAAGCATGAGACAAACTGGCACCCTAGCAGGAGTGGAGAGCACAGCTTTTCCAGACTGACTCCGTTCATTCCCAGAAGGCTCTTCCAGCTACGAGTAGCAATTAAGCAATTGTTAGTCTAAGGACTGGGTATTAGGAAAAAATTCTTCAACACGAGGGTGGTTGAGCAATGGGATGGAGAGGGGGTCGATGCCCGGTGCCTGTCAGCTCTCAAGGAGCATTTGGATAACATCCTTAACAATATGCTTCCGTTTTTGTTTCACTCTGGAGCCATCAGTTAACTACCTGGTGTACATCAGGTGTGTGACGGTCTTTGTAGGACTCCCCCAACTGAACGATTCTGTTCTGATGTGCTGTGTTGTGGGTGCTGAAAATAAGGCTGCAGAGGGAGCTATTCTCAAGGTAAAACTCTTCTCCCCGTATGCCCTCTCCCAGTCAGTTGATTACTAACTCTTCAGATTATACTCAAAGCCACAGAGACGGGACTGCTGCAAATCCAGTTTTCCCCAAATGCACCTCATGTTGTTCCCCATTTCTGCTTCTTTATTCGGGCCTAATTTGAGGGCTGAAGCTGTTTATCTGAGATTTCATCATAACAGAGTGGTAGTTCCGAGAGATGAGCCAGCCAGAGGTATTGGATGAGCACTGCAAATGCGTGCATCAACACAGTACGGGTCCAGAGGGTCTGATGCAGCCTGGACATATTGGACAGTTGCTGCACAGATGGTTGGTGCTTGCAGAGTAAATACGATGCAGTCAGAACTAATCAGACTTACCGCACATGTGCTCATATTTCTGCATGGATATACAGAAACTCAGGGAGCCATTGGGGGCCATGGAGACAAGTCACTGTGAAGGTCTTGGAGCAACTCAGCCCTCTGGTGATCTCCAAGTGGTCTCAGCACTCATGCTCATTCTTTTGCCACCTTCTTCTGCAGCATGGTAGGAGCAAGTCGTGTTACCCTTGACTTGGAGTATGGCTGCTCCACAGCCCCTTTACAAAGCAACGTTTCCTTCACTAGCTCTCAAAAAGCAAAAGGAGCATAAAGTGAATAAAAGTCTGCTCATTTGGGCAGCTCTGAAGATGCTCCCCGGTGGGAGGTGGCAGCAAGCTGATCAAGCCTCTTTTCCATTCGTCTCTGTCTTGTGGCCAAGATAGCACTTGGCATTGCCCATCTTTACTTCCACTTAAACGTTTGCTTAGCAGTGTTGAAAAAGCAATCTATTTGTCAACTACAATCTAGTTACATGTTTGTATCCTTCATAGAGAGAAACTACTGAAAACAAAGGTTCTAATGAAAAAGCAAGCATCTTTAGAAATGGTTTGTTTCAGGCTGTGGCATTATCTCAACGTGTAGAAACCCAACGAGAAGGGCAGAGGGAACGGAAAAGGGAGTCCATCTCAGCTGCGTTTCAGAATGAATGGTGTTTCTCAGCATGCCCATGGCTTTGGCTGGTGGGCAGTGTTTCAGCAGGAGCGCCTGCACAGCACAGCACAGCACAGCCAGAGGCACTGGGGCACCAGGAATGTGCGGCGCGCGGAGGTTGGGTCTGTGCGCTGCTGGCACTCACAGGGCTCCCCACCAAAAGGGAAACAATGTACGGGGTCTGCACCACACACTGTATGGAAACAAAGCCTTTCAGCATCTGTGGCAGGGAAGTCACCAATTGCCATATGTCACTCTGCTGTGCATATGTTAAGTGGGCCCAACCAATCGCATTTGCACATTCTCTGTGTGACTTGTTGTCCCACACAATGAGTGCCCTGTTGTCACCAGCGCTAATGCTATGCAATCTGCTTTGCTGTAGTGCAGCAGGCAGCTCGCCTCTTGGTATCATAGCACATTTTGCCACATAAGCGTGGCCCTGGTATCGCCGGCTGCTTTGCAATCTGTTGCTCTGCTGAGTGCAGTCCCTGCTGTCACGGTTGCCGCAGCCTGTCGGGCCACAAAGGAGCAGGCGGGCTGCGGCAGGACGAGCTCTGCTCAGCTGCTGCCTCTGAGCACACGGCCCTGTTCTGCGGCATGGGCTGCTCGGCTGGGAGCAGTGGTGGGACCGATGGGTGCTGGTAACAAGCTTCACTGCTCCGTTGTCTGTAATTAATTGTTCCCATTCCTTTATGATTTGTGTTTGTATTTGTTTCCTGCGTAACAACTGCAAGTCAGCCTGACTTGTGCAAACGTAATGAATGGGTTTGTTTTTTATGTTCCTTGAAGGACTTGTCATGCAAACAGCAGCTAGAGGTAAGGTAGAGTCGTGAGCCGATCCTTCTCTAAGAAACAGAGCTCATTGCGAGAGTTTCTTCAGCAACTTTTCATATACCAATATCTAATTCAAGATGAGGGCACGTGTAAGGCTTGAGTGCTTTGAACTTTACAGAAGCCAACCTTCAGCAGCGCAGCCTCGCTGAGAACTGCCGGCCAAGCTTCTGCTCAGAGGAGCCCCAGAAAAATAAATACATGCTACTGAAGCATTCCAGTACCATAAAGGTCACCTCCAGGATACGTTTAATGATGCTAGATGACCAGTGAAGATGTGCCAAAGCACTGAAAAGCCTGTGCATGCAGTGGCTGCTGAGTCAGACATATGACCGATCCCACTTTATCAGTTTGGAGGTTGAACACCATAGAGTAAGGTGCATATACATAGAAACTAAATCAGATTTGGGAGGGCAGTGTCAGTTCAGGCATGCCCCAGGAGTAGGTACTTGGTTCTTAGCCTGCAATTCCTTCTGTACCTTTTCTCAGTGCAGAGAGTAGTGTCTTTTGACCTACAGCTTGTGTAAAGCTGGAAAACAGCCCTGGCCTAGCAATATAATTTTATAACGCTCACACAGCTGTTTCTGCTGAGGGCTTTGAAGCCCGGTAACAATGGATAAGATAATTAAAAAAAAAAAAAAGAGAGAGAGAGAGACAGAGAATAAGAAAAAAAGCTGCCTCTAAAAATATGACTAATACCCAGACCTGCCTGTACTTGTTAACATGTGCCAGAACGACAATATTAACAGCTTAGCCAAACATCAGAAAATCCCTGCTTCATCTGATGCTATTAGCTGAGTTATTCGGTAAAAGCAAGGCTGAAAAACTAGTGATGCCTCCCTGGGCCTCAGGATGGAGTGGCAGAGAGATCTCACAGCCCTAACTAAGAGATGCCAATGAGCCTGGCCCCTTAAGCAAGCTGCTGCATGCTGCCTTCGGTGACCCGGTCCCACTGGGCCTGAAAAGCTGCCTGTCTCTAACCAAGGGTTCATCTGGACTATGTGTAACACAAGGGGCCCTTTCTGGATGATGCTTCAGAAAGAGGCAGAAATGCCATTTTACTTGTAAGGCTGCATGTGAGCTATTCAGAGTGAGCTACCAGCCGCCTATGAATGAGCACTGCCTGATCTCTGCTTCTAAATGTCCCACTTCACCAGGGTGGGAGTTTTGAACGGAGAGAAAGATAAATCCTGCTGTCAGATACTGCAGTATAACTTGGGCAGTTATATTCGGTGCGTATCTTTGCTTGTGTGAAGACATGGCTGGTGAAGGAACTGGCCTTTGGAGTTGTGCCGTGCAGCTCTTCTGAAATGCTGTGCGCTGCCTTCGGGTTGCAGGCCTCGTCACGTCTGCCTTCCTGTGAGGCACGGCTCTCCTGCATGGCTAAGAGCCAGGCAGATCTGCTGTGCTTGTGTCTGTCCGAGTGTCAGCCCCTGAGCAAGGAGTGACGCAGCAGAAGGAGTCTGTGATAAAGCCAGAGGTGTTTTATTCCGCTGCTTCGCGTTTCCTGGAAATGTCTCTAGGAATAAAGGACAGTGCTTTAAAGTGCACTTGCCGTAGGCATGTACTTCATTATGTTCTTCATGCAAGCACATATTGAAATTCAGTTCAAAGAGAGCAGGAAAACCATTTTGCAGTAGCCAGAGATCAGATTATTTGGTAAGCAAAAACCCTTTTGAGTAATAACTTTTTTGTGGAGAGTCGGATGGTTTCTCTACGCTTCCAGTCTCCCTGGAACTGTGTAACTCGATTGAGGTGCCTCACTAAGCTTTTAAACCATCTCATGCCAAGGTACCACAGCACAGCAGTGTTTCTGTCTTGTATTCCTACAGTCTTGATCTTCTACAGGGGGATATAAAAGTAGTCTGACTGAGTACTATTGAGGTCTACCTCCTCCAGTGACCAACCTTCAACTGTAGCTGGGAGCAAGGTTTGAAAGTAACTCGGTGCTTTGAATTTCTGCTTGTGCTACAGCATGGGTACATTGAGGTCTCCGGGAGCGACAGGACCTCCATTATTTTAGGGCATGGCACAAGCCAGGCGATGGAAAGTTTGGATCCAAGCCAAGAGAATACGTGGCTTGTTGTACTGGCGGTGGTGTGAAGGAATACAGACAAGTAAGGGTCCCACTCAGTCTTGCGTTAACCAGTCAATAAATGTTTGACCCATCCCCACAGGAGACACAGGACCAGTTGCTGTTCAGAGTTATTCATGACGAATTCCGTAGCTGTTCTTTCTGAACACGAGTCCGGAGAATGGAGGACAGCCAGCCTTAAGATCTATAGCTGATGAAAGGAAGGTCGGTGCCTGGCAGGAATACTGCAAGAGAAGCGAGAATGTAATGTTAAAAAACTGCAGTGACCCAATCTGCCTGCAAGACACCGGCGTCTTTAAATTGGTAGTTATTTTCTCTTGCGCTAATTAGTAGAGCCTACAGTGGAAGTGCATATTCTGTCAACTCAGACTCAGTAAGTCAAGGAGGTAGACCGTGCCTTTTAGGTATTCTTTTAGGATAAACTCTTCCTATTAGGCACAATACATTATCTAGCGCCCCATCCTTCACTTGAGATAGTGGGAAATTTCCTGTTTCCCATCTGGGATCACGAGTGCATCCAGAAAGATGGAGAACAGAGGCATATTGCTTTTGAGGATATCCAAGCACAGAGTGCTCGCATGAACAGAGCGCCCTGGACAGACGGATCATGATTTGTTTGTACTACCTATATGTCCTATATATCTCTATGTTTCTTATTTATCTTTATATATATTTATTAATTCAAAGACCATTTAAAACGATTCCCTTTATTTAGACATCCTCTAGATTCTATCTGCTTGTTTGTGCCTCCAGGAAAATCAATCTGTGGAGCGTACTGAGCACAACTGTAATAAGGGAGAAAGAAATAAAATAGACAGTGAAATATGATGTGCTCTCTCCAGAAGGGAAAGTAGAAGCCTGAAGCCAAAGTCCAAAGGTTACGTACCGTGGTAATGGTCTTATCTAACCGGATTATACCTAGTATTTGCAGGTAAACAGATTGAGACACGCTGCAGTCATGAAATGACTGCAGGAAAAGCTGGTGAGACTCCTGGTCACCCCGTGCTCTGTGTTGGGCTGTGTTGCAGCAACAGGCATGAGAGCCCTTCAAGATCTAGCTGTTGTCTTCGGCCTACATTCTTCTTTAGACATCTGCGAAGGTTCAGGCTGCTTCTGTAGAGGGTCTGAGGTGAAAATTTGGACCATGCGTGAGCCTCCTGTGCTTCTGGCTGAGGGGTTTTGTCAGACATCTAGATCACAAAGTGACGCTTCGTTATAAGCACAAAGGCCAACCTCATTACCACGCAGAGGTGTAAATCCAGTTACTGCTGAGATTGATACAACCTTGAGATAAAAGGAAGTGGGAATGAACTTTGCTTTTTGACACGTTTGAGGCTGCATTTGGTCAGACTTCCAGGAGCGTTTGCTGGCAGAGATGTTTCTGCTATTTTGCCTCCTACTGCAGCCTCTCTGTACGCCTGTATGCATTTCCTATACATGTAGGACTGAGCTGTGGAACTGTACGTACTCTGTACTGCACTGAGGCTGTTTTTTAGGCCTCAATAGAACTGAGCAACGCATAATCTGAGCCCAGAGTCACAGCTTCAGCTACACTGTCAACAGCTGAACGGAATACTTTTTTTTAACTGCTGTGCAGGAAGCTTAAATATTATAGATTTTCGCACGTTCTTGTTAGAGAAACTATCAACCCCCCTCTCCTCTTCTGCTCTCCCCAGCCCCCTTACAAAGGGTGATTACATGCCTGTCATTTCGGGACCACGAGGGTAACAATCTACATATCTACACTGTGCAGATTTCTCAATTATACTGTAGAAGTGCCAGTGTCTATTGATCTCCTTTGTAATCGCGACCATCTCTTACGCATAACTACCTGTCTGCCCTGTCAACAGGCAGCCAAAAATGAGCTCCAGATGATGTGCTGTTTTTTCCGACGTGAGCATGTGTTTGGAGAGCTGCTAGTTTCACCACTTCCCTGGTCCCCCTGTTTTGCAGGCATGGGCACACCACGCTGCCTCCTGTCACTGCAGGCTCTTCTCGTAAGGAGGAGCTGGTTGCTGGAGCCGGCAGCCCATTTCACAGGTCTCCATTGTGCAGCTCTTCTTGCATGGCTTTTCTCTCCTTGCTTTCCCTACCTCCCGTCTCCCTCCCTCTTAGTGAACCTGTTGGCGGCCCTGATCTTCAACTCTCCACACCCGCCCAGATCTGTCTTACCTGTAAATTCAACTTCTGCTTGCATCCACGGGTTTCCCATGCATCTTGTAGGCACACCTGAAAATGGCCTACTTCTGCAGTAACTTCTGACTGTGGTCACTCTGTTTTCCAGCTACCTGAACGCACAGAGCTCTGCACCTGATTTGTTTTGTGGGTTGTTTTTTTTTCCAGTATTTCGGGAACTGCCTGATGTTTGTGTCCCCTTCCACCACTCAGTGTCTCCCTACCAGATTCTAGGCCATGTTAACGAGCACCCTGTACCCTTGCCTCAGTTTGGCTCTCTGGGTTCATTTCTCTTTCACTGATACTTTTCCAGCTGCATTCAGTAGACCAGTGCTGACTTTTGTCTGTGTCTTTTTAACATGTCTGACCAGAGATAATGGAAAAAGACTTTTATGCAGTTCTCTGAAACAGCCTTTGCCCTGTATCTCCTGCTTCAGCAGCTTCATCCCCAGATGATGGCTAATCCCCATGCCTAATGCTTCCCTTCCATTAGTATCCAACTATCTTCAAGCTGACTTTCTTCCTTGTGCCTGTACTGTCCCCTTGGTGCTGCCATTTTCAGGTGTAGAGTTCTCTTCCCAGCTCCTCCTAAACTGAGAAACCACATTGGCCTAGTGCAGGACACAGGCAGAGCCTGCCTGACCACCTGGAGCTGCCCTGTTTGTCTCCTGTCTGTGGCTCTTGAGCCCTTCGTCTCGCTCTCTTGCAGTAGCCATTACCTTAGGACCACTTCCAGCACTGATGCTGATGTTCTTAATGGGAAGACATTTGGTTTGTATGGAAAACTGCTAGGCTGCTACCACAGCTGTGTACGTGCTAGTTCACTGCCCATGTGCCATCCTGTCCTTTTGCTGATCAGGAGGCGCGTGCCAATGAGCAGAACTGACGTGTCATCCCATGCCTACAGCTAGCAGGTCATCTCCCAGAGGCTGGGGGCGTGCTTGCTGCTGTGCCTGGCTACCTGCTCCTGTGCAGTTATCCAGAGCCCGTCACTGGGGAGGGAGTCTCGGGGCACCTCCCAAACATTGCTCACCACCACCTCCCTCAAGGAGATCGTTGGTGGAGATAGGGGAATGCCCGCCCTGCTGCAACTGGTGTTGTGGCTGCCCTGTTATTGCTGGCAACCGTGGAGGTAGACTGCGCTGCCAAGTTTCTTCACTGCGGTGTTCTGATGACAAAGCCTAGATTAAAACCTATTAAAAATACAATATAGTCAAAGTAAAACCAATGCAAATATTTTATGATTAAGTAATCGAATTCTCTGTGCTGTGGAATGGTGCGATGCGTGCACAACATGGCTGATTCTAGTGCTTCACTGTCTGAGTTGGTCATATGTGGGTTCAGTTTAACACTAATGGCGAGGCCAAGCACGAAGAAGATGTGGGCATCCCCACCCTATAATTGATGTAGAGCTGCGCTGAAAAGGAAGTGTTCTCATAGTGTACCAAAGGAAATGGTTGCAAGTCTGAATGCAGTTCTTATACATTTTGCCAAGTGTAGTGTTAGCTGTGAAGTTCAAGTTCACAGGTGGAAGAATGAGAAAAGACAAGTACCTCGGAAAAAGTAAATTCTCTGATAATGCTGCAGAGAACATATGATCGTAGCAGAAAGGAATTTTTAAAAGTCTGGGGAAAAAGCTTATTCTTTAAGCTCTGCCAATGAAAAAAAAAAAATGAGCAGGATCTTTAAATACGCCTAATAAACTTACAGGTTTGGGGCGGGAAAAGAGATCAGTTTGTAGAGTGTTAGCCTGCTGGCAAGGCCGGCTGCACAAACAGCTCCGCGCTCTGTTGGAACAGCAGGTAAGTCTCTGCATACTCTGCCTTTGCTGGAGATCTGGAAAGCAGAGCGTTAAGGTGCACTGCAAGGCAAGCAGCACTAGTGAACCGCTCTCCTTTTTGAACTGTGTAAATGAAAACACAGCTCTGGCACCATTAGCTCTGATGGCCCCAGCCACCATCCTCACTGGCACCCTGATCTCACCGGTTAGAGAAGGGGAAGAGCTGTAATTCATGAGGCTCCACAACTGCTCCCTCTGTGTGGGTATCTCAAAAAGCTGACGAAGGATTTTGGAAGCGGACTTCTGAAGAAACGCTGTTTGGCTATCTGCTCTACTATAACAGCAGGGTTGGCTTTTTACGCTCTTATCTCCCGGACAGGGTGAGGGGTGTTGGTACATTTGTGTGTATGCACATGTCTGTATGTACGTGTGTGTGCATCTCCCACCCCCTGCCCAAACACGTATGTGTAGAAGGCTTGAAAAACCACCGCTGCTGGATGAATGGAGACCAGTCGCTTGTGCTCAAGCGTCTTTGCTCGGTCGGTAGTTTCAGATAATGTTCTGCATGTTGCTTTCTCACTCTGTTTTCCAACTGAAACCAAGGTGACAACTCGTTGTCAATCAGGGAGGCTATTGGGTGCCTTGCTGAGATTTTGGGCTTTTTTCTGTTGAGCTCCCCGTGAGGAATGCAATGACTCTAATACAAGGGAGGCCTCCAGCAGCCCTTTCCTTCTCACCTCAAAGAGAGTGCTTAAGAACATATGTCCCGGTAACAGGAAGGACGAAAAAAAAGCAATTTAGGAGCAAAAAATAAAAAGGCAATTCTATTTACGCACATAAAGGTGACTGTTTGTTGTGGCCTTTTTAGTTTTAGATCTCCTCCCTTCTTCTGATGGAATTTTTGTTTTTGTTGGTCTTGAAACTACCTTTGTCATCCTTACGATTTTCTCCTTTGCTCAGATTTTCAATTTCTTTGAAAAGTAATATTCCATTTTTCTCCCCCCCACCCCCCCGCAGTTGCACTCTGGGTTTCTACAATTTTCCTTTTCAATCTTCTCCTCATACATTCTCTGCCCACTCCCTCCTGCCTCTCCCACCTTCACCGCACCTCCAGTGTCTCCAGCACAGCTCCAGCTCTCACAAAACAACAGCAATCATATAACAATTTACAACCATTAGCCAATTGAGTGTAACACCTCTCTACAAGGTAGGTAATCATTTACGGAACACTGCTAAGCTACTGCTGTTTCGTGTGACAGATTGTTCAGCTGCTTCTGCTCTCTCAAAGGGCCCCAGACAACAATAGTAAGGCTGTGAAAGCGCAGGGTTGGGATGAACAGCTAGAGCAGTGTGTGGGGGACTACAGACATCTGCTAACACACTGCTGAGCTCTGAACTGTCCTTTTACTCCTGGTTTAGCGAGCATTAAATGTGTTCTGTGTCTCTATTGTCAAACTGGCTGCATCTTGAGGGGAAAAAAAGGAAGGAAAAAAAGCAATGAGAAGTCTGTGGCCCGCTTGGAGCTCGTCATGCAACACTTCATAAAGCAGCACGCAGCAACTGGTCTGTCTTCTTCGTCCTGTGACCACAATGCTGTAATCCTGTAGGCTAGGCTGTGCTGAAGTAGGGAGAGGCCATTGTATCTGCTGAAGGCAGTCGGTGAGTACACGAATGGCACGATGTTACACGGGGACTGCCAACCTGAAATGCTGGGTGGCAGGTAGGTTTATGGTTTTTAGCCTAAATTAATTAAGATATGGAACCTTAATTAAGGGGCAGGTTGCTTCTGAAACGGCTAACCCACTTCAAAGTGCTGAAACCATATTCTTAATGGGGAACAAAGAAGTGAGAACAGGGTCAAAACAGACCATGTCTGCGTGTTGTTCTCAACCCATTCATCTCCAGCACGGGATGAGCTCTGGTGGCATTTTAAAAATGGCAGTGCAACATCTGCCATCCAAAAGGAGAACTGGGGTGTGTGGGAGGGAACATGGTTTATTCAAAAGCCACTGCTCTCCTTTTGAAGGAGAAGATGAGCCAGATGTATATCCCCCCCCCGCCCCCCTCCAAGTCCTGGTCATGTTCCCATTGATTCCAGTCGATGTAGGATATCCCCCTTTACTCTCTTTTTTCTTTCTTTCACCACAACCCCAGTTAACTACTCTGTTCCTGTCAGTTCTAGCTGTCATGTGAACGATGCATTTGATACTGTTTATTATGTAAGATTTTGAATAGATCATTCCTGCTTCTGGCATGGGGGGGGGGGGGGTTGGGTGGCTTTTCTCATTTAAACAGTATGATTTAAATTATGCTTCAAAACAACTCACTGCTGTTTCTTTAGGAAGACATACAAGCCAGAGGCCCGGAAAGCACACGGACTCATTGTGGAGCACAGCTTCCAGCTGTGCCATCCCTACAGGTGTCTGTGAATCGCGCTGGATGTCCACCTGCACCTTCAGTTCAGGTGAGCACACAGACATTACCACAAGTCTGGTCTCGTGCTACTTTGCTAAGTGCTTTTGAGAGTCGCACCCAACGTTAAAAAGAGATGGATGTGGGAGATTAAGATAAATGCACAAAACACTTTCATTTTCTTTATTTTCAATCGATACTGTATGAATACAAAGTTTCTAGAAAGCTACAAAAATTCTACCACTTTATCAAGAAGGCATCAAAATGTGTCACTTTGCAAAGACATGAAAACACCTGCAGTAACCGACACAAAAATAGCATTTTTAGAGTGATGAAATAATTGCACTTAACTGTCATGGATATTAAAGTTATCACACATATGTACCGCGAAAGCTAGAATACATTTTTTTTTTTTACAAAGCACTTTATAAAAAAATTCTCTGCACACAAAACCTATAATTTTCATATTACTATCATACTAAAGATAAATTCACTTTAAAGCCAACACTTAAAACATTTTAAACAAAAAAAAAAAAAAAAAAAAAAAGGTACCAGTACCTACACACAGACAATAACAAATACAAGAATACTGTACTGCCAAGAGGTTTGACTGAAACTCCTTTTGAAAGCTTCTGCAAATACGTTAAGAAAACATTGGAGAACGTTTGCTTTTTTTTTATTTCCAAGAGCCTTCCCTCCCTGTCTAACCTAGAGGTACTTTATCATCAAAAGGCAAGTTCTACATCAAAAGTTACCAGCAGCAGTACAATATTAAAGTAACCACTGACCATATATGAATATGCTTAAGTCACAAACCCATTTTATACACATTACACAAATAAACATAAAGTGAGAATTCCATTAAGTCATTTACAAATGTGAACAAATGCACATGGCAAAAAAAAAAAGAAAAGAAAAAAAAAAAGAAAAAAAAAAAGAAAAAAAAAAGAAAATCCAAACAAAACAAAACCCCAACCTGTTTTACATAAAATGTACTGAAGAATTAAAGGCTATTCAGGTTTTCAATGTTATAAAATTCTCTTGTCTTTCTTTTTCAGGCACATATTGTATTTTTTGTCTGCAGTCATGAGCCTGAAGCAAAGAGGCCCATAAAACAAAACAAAACAAAAACACATATTCTGAAAGGAGGTAACAGGGATCTGTCTCCTTTTTGTCAACTGAGTGCATTTAAGATTTAATTTACACACTAAACTAATTACATGATCTCAGCAAGAATGACCTGAAAAGTTAAAAGATGAAGATCTCCAAAGCGTGTTTTGTATTCTGAATTATCCAGCCTTGATCTTTTTTAGGGGGCTAAGCATCTTGTCATGAGAGATAGGGGGGGTGGAGGGGGGGGAAGAGATCATCCTGAGAAAAATACAAAACTGGACTGTGTTATCACATCTGCTGTTTGACCGGGTATGTTGGATCAGTACGGGTCAAGTAAAGAATAGAGAAAACATTTCTCAGTATGAATGATCCAGGAAAACTGTAAGGGGAACTGCTTCCAAAGCAAGTATGCCGTAGGAGCTGCAGTGGAAAAATAAATAGATATGGATTAGTATGTCAAATGCTGTATCTGCCTTGAACTGGCCAGTTACTTACATTCAACAGTAATGTACACCCTTCATTACTTAAAATAGCCTACACCGTGGAGGTTTTAACGGAAGAAGCTACTGCCAACCTGACTGAGCTGCAGCTGCAGTAGGAAGGGAACGCGAGAAACAGGCATTATATCTGCAATTCCTTCAAAATAGTGGTGCAGTACCTAAACAAAATCATTTTGGAGTTCAAGTAAGTAAAACTACACTTGCTAGTAGCAATTTTTAACAGCCCCAAATGGTACCATTATGCTTATTTTAATGAGACAGAAGTGTACTTTACCACAAATACGGGTTAGTAAGACTGAAATGTTTGGTAGTAACTGAAAATATGTGCTCTACTCGCGGGGCGAAACCATCTTTGCCCTACCTCAGTCTCATCGAATTCAACAGGATTACTCGTCTTACAGAGGTAAGTGAGATTTAGGCCTTGAAGGATTAACAAAAATAATATTTTGGAGACAGGGAATTTGAATTATCACAATATTTACCACACAGTGTCACAATATTTCTATATATAAAAAGTTAATCTTAGATTTCATCAAATACTTTAAAAATCAAGTTAAAATCGTATTCACAACTATATAATCCCTCTGACAGCTTTTGGTTTTGCTGATATTTGTTCTTTCTAACATCTTTTCCTTAAAATCTTGCTCCTCTTCCCACCAATGTTAGTCGTAGCGTACACAGTACGGCCCCCGTTCACAGAAGATATCAAATACAGACGCGTTTTTAAGAGGAGCTAACTATTTTCTACCGAGACATCGTATGGGAGAAAAACAAAACAAAGCAACCCTGTGTTTTGAGCAGCGCTGGCCGGAGTTTCTCCAACAGCACCTTCATCCACAACGCTCACACTTAGCAGTTCAATGCTTAAAAGCACACCGTCACGCTTACCCTACCTATCGTCTGTTCTCCCTTTCCATCTTGTTTTACGCAGCTGACCTTCAGCACGCACAGTTTTGTAAACAAAGTCTTCCACCTAAACAAAAAAATCCTCACAGACACTGAAATATTATTAGAGGAGAACAATAAAGCCACATTTGCCCACTGTCTGAAATTGTGCAGTGCGTGGATCTCATTATGCAGATGCACGGCTGGATGAAGAGAATATAAATGCGAACCGTTTTCGTTTTTCTATCATAGACAAACCAGCAGCTGGTTTGTGGCGCTGTCAGAAATGGCAACCAGTGCGCCATTCTCCAGCAGGTTGATCATTAGCAAAATTACCTTGCTATAAACGGTGCTCTTTTGTGAATGGAGGCCTGTATTTTCAACTTATTCCAATAAACCAAAGGCATTACGGTGATAACTAAATATTTTTGGTCTCTCTACAAATTGTCATTATTATGGCAGCACTTTTCTAAGCTGGAATTTCAAACCAAAGGCACTTTCATGCTAGAGTGCAGAAGAGTCACAATTAATTATTTGGTCATGAAATTTTAAAAGGCAGCATTATCAATACAATTCACTTTTCACGGAGAACTATGGATCTGTAACCTTTCCTTTTGGTATAGACACTTAATCGCGTAGCGATGGGACTGGCTGGTACTGAGGGTTGGTTTAGACCAAGCAGTCAAGGAGTTTTTTTCTGCGGGGAAAAATACAGTTTATTCAAAAATGGAACCAATTAATAAAACAACGTATCAAATTTATGTTAAGAGGCTAAAGGTATGTCTAATATAACGCTAAGGCACTGCATATTGTAATGCTTTGGCAGCTCTCAATTAAAAGATTCCTACAAAAAGTAACAGTAACAAGATAAATACTTCCAGCTTACAAAAGAGCTCACAGTTTACAGGCAGCCTGTTGGACTACACACCACACACCGAACAGTTGAAGGATTAAGGCTTTTAAGAATTAACATATACAGGGTATGGATCATTTACAGAAGTGTAAAGAAAAGATGAAGGAAGTAGTTTCCCTAATATTACATATGTGAACACCAATAAACGTTGTGACTTTTTATACCCTATAGTTACGACGTATGTAGTGTGCCAGATTCTATTACAAAAACTGTACCTGGTTTTGCAAATTGACTTACATACTCGATACGCCTCAAAGAGTTCGCTTGTTATTAAAACAAAAAATCACCAAAACCACAATTCAAACCCTAAATAAAAGACAACTTTAGAACAAAATAAAACAAAAAAAGTAGTTTTTGACTTGTAACACCAAGTGCTTAGAATAAAGGGCTACCGTTAGGCTGTTACAATGCAGTGCTTTTCCTGATGTGATTGTTAGTGTTAAAAATGAGTGTTAAGAGACCCTACCATGGACATATTTCACTGTTCTGTTCACAGAATATAAACTGAAAGATCATCAGCCCTAATATCCACAGCTAGACATCACAGCAATCATCCACCTACTAGAGTTGGATCAGCGGCAGGCCGAGGCATTTGAGCAGTCTCCCTTCCCCTCAGATGTCTGTATGGTGAGTCCACAACAACCCACCACTGCGTCGAGGCGATGTTCTGGTCTAGAGAAATTCAGTTACTGGCAGAACTGAGAGAGCACAACAGGATTTTTAAGAAATCCAGAAATGGAGACATTTTCAAAGACCGCGGCGCTGTTGCCACGGAGTGAGTTCTAGACATAAATCACGCATGGGCACGTAAAGGGCAGTGAGGAGGGAGCTGTTAAATGTTAACTTCTTTGATTTAGAGCTGCAAAAGACCTTCCCAAGAACGCTCTTTGCTGATACCTCATGACTGACCTTTAAGGTGGCTTGCGCTTGGCCAAGCAGTCCTGAGCCTTTCAGACAAATGTTTTGCACGGGGACCCACTGCTGGCCCAGCACCTGCTGAAACAACTGCTGCCTGGGCAGCTGAAGGACAGCGCTGGGTGTGCAGAAGAAAAGAAACTGAGGAACACTCTGGCTTAGGTAGGAAGAATGAGAATACTTATCTCACATGTGCGTACCTCAGATAATCATTCACACCCACATCCTTGTTTTGAATCTGCACAGTATTAAAATATCTCCAGCTGCACTTCACTTCCTGGAGTCTTCCCTGATATAGCAGAAGGATGAATACTACCACATCCAGATGCAAAAAAGATATCAGGACCCACGTGGTACGTACGTGTTTGTTTCGTGTAAGGTCTTTGCCAGTAGGAACTGGAGAGAGAACTGGAGAGAGGTGTTAGAGCACCATGATAAAAAGGAAGAGGAGAAAAAAAAATCTCCGCTTTCCAAACCTCTTTGCCTGGTATTGCTTGTGATTTTCTAGCATCTCATAGATATTAAAGCTGCTGATCCTTTCAGAAGCGTATGCATTCTTCTCTCAAACACTTTCGTGTTTTGCTTTCAGTTTACGAATTACTCAATGCTGTAGCTATGTCAGTTGTTTCCATTTATCTGTTAATTTCAGAGTTGCAAGTTCTTCACTCAACTTAACTAGAAAACGTAGTTGTCCATATAAAATATAACTGCACACACAAGACTACATATAATGTGAGTCTAAATCTTCAGTATTTACCTACTTATTGCAAAATGAGCCATCTTCTTTTCATTAAATAATCAAATTTTCATATTAGTACAATACAACTTTATAATCTTTTAAAATACACTAGATATGTTAGGGGTAAGGGATGATGTTTTCTTTCTCTGCAATACCTGTTTGAAAGTTTAATGGATTAGAAGATTAGTTTTAGCATTGAGAAAAAAATACAAAATTTGCCTAATTTTAGGACCTGTCTGTTTCGTAACAGGCATTTCTTAAGGCTATATTTTTTCATTTGGTTTCAAACAGAAAAATGTTTCATTTTAAAAAATAATTTAGTGAATTATATTTGTCCATCCACCCTAATTAGTTACAAAGATAATTCTATAAAGGTAATTAACTTTGTGTACTCATTTACAGTTATAGCTAAAGATTCATTTCAATTTCACTTGCATTGTAAAACAAGTATTTTGTGTTGGAAAAAAAAACCAAAAACTCTTATAAACGCTGTCAGTTTTTCCCCATGGCAAATGCTCTGTCATACATTTTTCTATCAGAATTAAAAATAGGCCTCCACAGACAGAGGCGTTAGGTTCTTAAATACAGTCTTCCCAAAGAACCGTGGTTTACAAATTTGAAGAACACTTAGTTTTAGAAATAATTTTTACAACTGTACCAGAATTTCACAGCTACAATTATATATGAACACATTAAAAATGACTCACTAAAACAGGATTTAGAAAAATGTGGGTGAAAGTTGGGCCAGAGGCACTGCCACTTAGTGTTGAGGTTTACAGTCTGTGTTTTGATAAAGAAGTGAAATGAACTGTATATATAAATAACTGCTCAGTCCTTTACAAGCCTGTAGATATGATGCTGTGCTCCATGTTCACTGTTCGACACTTCAAATACACAAGCCATGCAGAGTAGGGTTTCTTGTGTATCCCTGTTCGTTACAACCTATTTGAGAGGAAGGAAGAGGTAGACAGTATATTACAAACTTGAAAACGCCAGAGCCAAAAGAAACAATTGGTTAAATTTAGGCAACGTTTAAATGTCACTGTTTGAAATGTCTTCTCTCTCCTCAACTGACCTCTGTGACTGCACTCACACAGCAGTGGCTCCTGACTGGAGCCACTGCTCATGGAGATTCGTCCCACCCTGGCTTCTTCACTGTGAGCCATTGGCTCATTCTTCCTCAGCCTACACCAACTTCAGTCCCAATTCAGCAAAGAGAGTGCACCCTTGTCCCCTTGTGTTTGGTTACCAAAAGGCAGCTGAGCTGAGCACACCCCTCTCTCACACACCGCATGACTCTGAGCTTCCTGCCGTGCCTCTTCCCCTCTGCTATCAGCCATGAGTCCTGCCTGAATCCTATGGTGGCAGCAGCATTGCATGGTTCTGAATGCAATATGAACGTGTTAAAAACAACTCTGCAAAGCCACACTGAAAGAGCAACGTAGCTGGATGACACTGGCTTCAAGGCTAGTACACAGACCGTTCTTCATGCTTTAGATCACCTGTTGGGTGTATCCTCACCATTACTGCATGCTTTCCTGGCCCAAGAACTAATTAACACCACTGACATTTGCAGTATTATAACTGCCATCTCAGTGAGAACACATTAGATGAATGGGACGGTTCCAAGTTACTGCCTCAGGCTCTCTATAAAAACCAAACAGAGACTTGAATTGAAAATAAGAGCAGTAAGCTGAATATCTGGAAAATAACAGAGATGTTTGTTCATGTTCTCAGCCAGCTTATCCTTCTCATCCTTGGCGTCTATGGTGCACGATTCCAAGGGTATTATTCTGAAGTCAATGAGATTATTTGTTTAGTAAGCAACATGACTAAGGGATTCGGAAACTGGTTCTAAATATTGCACGTTAAGCAAGCCACACAATGCCTGACAGTATTCTACAGATGAAAAATAAAGAGTGAATCCATACCAATAAAATGGTAAAATTTTCCAACACGCTGTTCATCATGTATTTCTCTGGTAAATGCTTCAGCTTGTGTATGAAGTTGATCATATATTCACACATTGGAGAGCGATTTATCCTGTACACGAATCGGCCATTCTCAAACCTTGCATATTCAGTCTAAAAAAAAATAAAGGTGTTCAGAGCAAGTCACTTCAGATAAAGCAGAACCAAATACTATGCTTGTGGGTTTTTTTGTGCATACAGAAGAAAGGGAAAGTGGGTTCAGCCACACAAACACCCACACTCCCACCTGTGCTATACAGCGCCTTGCTAAAAGGCCACTAATTGTTACATCACAATTTGTTCTTCAACCTGTGAATTAGAAACCAGGAAGAAGATTACACAAAGTAAACCCAAATCCATTAAAAATGAATTAAGTGGAAAAGTTATGATGAGATTGTTATGATTGATTTTACAGCAGTTTTTGAGACAAGCAGCTGCGAAGAGCAGAATTACGCTTACGCATTTATGTATAAATATATACAGGTAAGCATAGCCATATATTGCTGCATGATTTAATAGGCAACTTGTAAATTACATAGAGATGCAAGGCTGCCTTCAGAAGAAAACCACACTGATTTATATTGCAGTGGCTCACAGGGGTGGGAGGAGGGTGCCTGTGGTTCCTGGGCACCCTGCTGCCTGGAAACCCATTGTTCGTATGATCTCCTCACTCGTTTGTGGGATTTCCTGGTTTCCTCTAAGCGTTGAATATGGAAACGAGGGAAAACTTTGTATGGCCACCGTGCACGGGAACCATATGTACAAGGGCTGCTCTGAAAGTCATGCCTCCTATTTTATTGTATCGGTCCACGACAGATATTGTAGGGATGGTGATAGAGGTGGAACTTTCCTGCCAATCCATTCCATGCTGTTGCCACATGACAGGTAGCAGCAGAGGGGCACTCTGACAAAATGGCACTTGCTGACATTCATCAACACTTGCTGAACATTTACAGAGATCAAAGAGTGGATGCTGGCATAGTGAGGTGGTAGGAGGTGCATTGCAGCAGTGGTAGCAACAATGTGAAAGACAAGTCACATTCTGGACAGCCATGCAGAATGTTACGAGCGCGGCATACAGGCTCTTGTTCACTGTGCTGAAAAACAGTGTTTTGTAGCTGAGAATTTGGTTGATCAAACAGTGTTCTGTTTATCTGATGTGTTTGTCACAGGAATAATTAGGAGGCATTACTTTCGGAGCAACTTACGCAGTACAAGGAAGACATGAGTGGAGACCAGCACACCTATAAAATGCTCAACCTGCAGCTGTAAGCTAACTGCCCATACAAAAACTATCCTGCTGCAACAGATGTGGGTGTGGGGCTTAGTACAGAGAAGACAAGTTAAGTAGATAAAGTGTTGTTGCACGGTAAACCAAGTATCTACCTGACCACCCCATACAGTTTGAGGGCTTAGAATAGAAAAGTTAAAAATAGGTAAAGGCCTTTGCATGTTAGAAACATTCATCTTTCCATTTAAAAGCTACTGGTGACCATGGAAATTATGCCTTTCTGCATGTAAGACTACCGTAGGTAGTGAAGAAACACAGAGCACCATCCTCTGTCATTGCAGTGCTGTTCAAACAGGCCATGTGGCTGGATGAGTGTTTAGAAATGGGAGCAAAAAGCATTTTTCCTTCAACACTCTTCTGCTGTGACAGAGGAGGTTGCACTGATGTCAGCTGCAGGCAGAAGGCTGCCACAGGCAGGATGGAGATGGATCCCAAGCAACAGGTAACTACAATTTTATATACTGCAGTGTCACTGGGCACACAGTGATGTACAACAGACCCAAACGTTCCTGGGAAGGAAAATACTCATTCAGGAAGGATTAGAGGAAGACAGGAATAGCATAAGTAAGAACCAAAAGGAACCGGAGACTCATGGCAGCCCATCCCAATACCCACCTCTACTTTTTCTACTACTTGCTTTCCGAAGGAGCAGACTTTGGTGGAACAGGTGATTGTCATGTTTTCTGAGCTCTCGTACTGACTGGTGACTCCATAAAACGCTCCTGTATCATCTTGAATGTTGCAGTTTAAGTCAGCCTGTTGGGGAAAAAGCAACACATGTTGAAGGTGTTATTTTTCATTTGACAATGCCAGAAGCACAAACTGCAATTAGCTCACTGTGCTTGTTTTCAGAAACAGGGGAGGGAAAAGGGAGTTCGATAGTGACAACAATGGCAGCGGGCAACCTCAAAGAAAGCACCTGCATAAACCATTGAAGGAGAAACCAGAGGGAAGCAACAGTTTCTTCAAACTTCTTTAAACAATGAAAGAGAAGACGGTATTTCTCTTAGCTACAGGTGACCTTTCTTGTCTGGCAGAGAGAGGAAGTCCTTTTCCTTTCTTAAAACAATGAAATCGCTGCTACAAAGGAAGATGGCTGTGCAACTCGGGAATCGATCTCTAATAAACTCTGTCAAGCCGTATGGCCCCGATGCAGCGGGCTGTTTGACTTCACTGGGCTGTATGACGCAGTTCACGGGCTTCACGTTATCTGTGTGCTTACTGAGCCGTGCCTACTGAACCAATAAAACACTACTGAGAGCGTTTGATTTCTTTCAGTGTTTCGCTGCAGCCTGAGTAACGACCCAGCTGCCTTCCACATCCAGCACCAGGGACTGAGACGTGCAGGATCAAGTGAGGAACAGCGCTACCTTTAATTATTTATGTCCGAGTCTTGTGCGCAGCGTGATTCATTTGGTTACAAAGCAAGAGCACAGGTCACATGCTGAATCCCGCCTCCCCAGGCCTGCAACAGAACCCAAGCTTTTCTGCCGCTGTGCTCTTTGTCATCACGAAACCATCCTCACAAAGCCCTCGACTTGAAAGAGCACTAATATGGACATAGGCAGAGACCAGAGATATCCACAGCTGGATTTGTTGATTCAGGTATTAGCGCTGCTGACATCTTTGGTGCCTGAGGAGAGAGTGGGCAGGGTTTTCTTTTTATGTGGAAACAGCCCATCAGCTACTGTGGCATAACACTTAGGAAATCGTATGAGCTTACAGCTACCCCGAGACGAGCATTTGATCACGGAAACACGCTTTTACAGCAGTTTCAATTACAGTTCTAGCCTGACTTGTTCTTACTGCTTTTTATTGCTAAAACAGAAATAACACAAAACTTCTGAAAAATGTCTTCTTGTCTACCTGGAGATTTTGTGAAACTGTGTTTATTTACCAGCTCTCGTGGAACATTTATCGTTCTGCCTTCGCTGCATTTCAGGTCGTTTGTAACTGCTCTTTAATGTTTAACTAGGCAACAGCTCATTAATTCTACTTAGTGTCTACAATCCATATTTGTGGTACAACCTTCTGAGGCAATATGCTGATAATAGCAATACCGAGCTAGTTTGTGGTATGGAGAAGACGTGGGTCTAATATTATTTCAGGCTAGCTTTGGTAAATTAATCAGTGGAGAAGTCTCGGGAGGTTTACACACTGTAACACAAAGAGCCTTATAGTCACGTCTTTTGCATAACAGAAAGAAATCCCATCGCTGCTACACCTTGCTCCTTGCACATGTACTGCACGAGGCCAGCAGTCAGCATTTAACGTACAGCTAATGCAGTACTCACAGCGCCCTGCCATACGTTGCTCCGACCTAATGGTAAATAAGCAATCTGTCATTGCAGCTGGTTTGCAGTACATCTAAATATAAAGAACTGCAGCAGCCATCAGCCACCTCACAGCTGCTCTGCTGGAATTCCTGACCAATAAGTACTTCTGATAAAACAATGCTACCGTTGTGAACTACCCCGTTTTCTTAAGAAGTGGTTGTTTCTGTTGCTCCTGCAATTACAGTTTTGCCACGCGATGATCCTTCTTTCCCTTTCAGGTATTAGAAATATATTTAGGAATCGGAAACAAAATGCTCCCCACAATTCCATGTTGCCAAAAGGATCAACTGCATAGACCTTACACTGCAAGCTGCCGTAACAGCTACTAACGGAGACTACAAAATAACTTTTCATCTGTTTCTTTCTTATTTTGAAGCCCACTGGAAAAAATACACTTGACATTTAACCTGGAAAGCAACACATGGCCATCTGGCACACTGTTGATCACTCCCACAGTGCTTCCAGCTCTGGCTGAAATCACCAGGAGTCCTGTATACACCAAAAATAGACACTGAGGCTCTGAAGCTTGAATGAGGAACACTTGAAATTATCACTCAACTGTTGTGATTTACTCTTGCACAATCACAGCGCTGTTGCAAAAAAACCCCACAATCTTACGGTTCTAAAACAGAGCTAAATTATCTGTATTTGCTCTTTGATTAGGGAGTCTAGCATGCAAAGGAAGTGTTTTCAATGGAAAGATGACTCTTCCTTTTAAACAACAGCTTTAAAGTTTAATTAGCTACCAACTGCTGAGCACTGAAGCTTTAAGACTCCTTCAAAAAGCGTAACACCAACATAAAACATTTAAGAGGTGGCATCAGCGAATAGTCCTGAATGGAAACCTTCTCGTGACAGAAGACTTTTCTCTCGTCTCACCTACTAAAGACATCTTGTCCTTCAACACGGGTTCAGATCTTTTAACTAGAGGATGAGAAGGTGAGCACTAGGAAGGCGCAGGTACCGCTGTGAAGGGGGGATTGTCACTTCAAGGAAATAGTCTTAGCATGGAAAATAAATCAAATTCCAGATCACTTTTCTTATCTTCATTACCTTTCTTTCCTTCTTTTCAAGAGAAGGAGAGAAGATCACTACCGGTAAAATACAAAGCTTTTCAGTTGTAAGAAATACTGGCAAAGGACTTTTTAAATATATTGGTATGGCTTCCAGAGAAAGCGGTCCATTTAATCACACAACTGACAAGTGAAGGTGCATCCCTCAAAGTGAAGCAAGCAAGTCAGTTAAAGTTTTGAGGATCTTTTTCCCCAGAATTATAGTGATGGTACCCCCCAAAAAACCCTGTGAAAACCGAGACCTGCTGTGGCTATGAGAGTTGCAGATGTCATTTTGAGTGGGAGAACAGCCACGTGCTACCTATGTACTCCGTTTTAGCAGGCTCCTTGCTAAAATATTGACTCCAGTTTTTGTGTCCACATTTTAGAAAGGATGTAGGAAAATTGGAAAAGGTTCAGAAAAGAGTTACAAGAATGATTTCAGGTCTGGAAAACATCCTTTGTAGTGAATGACTAATGAAACTCCATCTACTTAGTTTTTCCAAGAGAAGTTTTTCCACGACTTTGTCATAGCCTACAAGTTGCTACATGGGGAAGTCTTCTGACAGATTAAATCTTGCACGAAAGGACATTAAGAGACAAAAAGCTAAAGCTGCACAAATGCTAAATGAAAAACAAGGCAGATGCTGATATCCCCGATGGCAGTGAAATGCTGGAATAATTCTGAAATATGGTATAGTCACCATTTCTTAGGGATTTTTTAACCAGCCCATATACCTAACTAACATGGATGCTTAACCCAAGTTGGCCTCTTGTCTGGATGCAGAAATTACTTAGGTTCACTGCCTGTCTCATGTAGAGGAGAGGCAAGACTAGATAAACACAGTAATACCAAAACTGACATCTTTAACTTATTAACCTCAGTTATCCTTCTAATAATTTCATTCTTATTAACCTCAGCTATCCTTCTAATAATTTCATTCTTCAGTGTGAAAAACTTGACAACGGTCAAGCTGGAGCACTGTGCCCGCAGCCTCTCATAAAAGCCAGCTTTGTCTCCTCATTTCCTTGGTGCTCACCATCTTGGTTCACTTGCAATTTAGATGTGAGATTGCAAGGCTTCCTGGGCTGCAAACCATCTTTCCCTCCTGTGCAGCTTCTAGTGCAGCTATGCCCCGATCCCTGGCTGCAGGGATTAGGGCTGGTGAGCATCAGTGCAGCATATACAGATAAATAACGTTTAGAATGGAGGGACGATCACTTGCAATGAACAAGGGTTCAGTTCCTCATTGAAAAATTCTCATTTCAACAATGATTTAAAATATAAGATCAATAGAATTTGGGAGAAAAAGAAAACCCAATGACTTAAAGCCATAAATGTTGTTGGCTTCTTGCTGGTTTTGTTTGTTTGTCTGTTTTTCAATGTGGCCATTTTCAAAAGTAAAACTCATCTAGATGATTTCTAAGAGCTGAGCTCTGTATTAGCTGAATGCATTGGGTGGCAAAAGCGCTCAGCTTTCTGGCACCTTTTTGACGTGGCCGTTTAAGAACATGATTAATTCATTAACACAGCATAACTTGTCAAAGGGTAGCAGTGAAAATATTACGCATTAAGAGTACCAAGTGTTTCACATGCTGCCCGGAGATGCCTCTGCCAGCATGCCAGAGCAAGCACCAAAACAGAGCTAGCTGCAACCAAAAGAAAGGGGGAAAATATTAGAAAACAGCAGCAAAATACTTCCTATCCACCTCCCGAGTGCTCTCAGGCTGCGTTAAAGGCAGGGGCACAGAGTGCCTGTGTAATAATAACAGCTCTGGCTAACAAAAAAAGCAACTCTAGCAAAAATTACAGAGTCTAAATTCTTTCTGCTGAGTAGAAGGAAAACAGCACCTATTGGAAACAGTGGGATCTGAGGAGGGCCAGAATAATTTACGCTGGCATTCAGTAGTTAACATTAAGCACAGAAGGTCATTTGTTAACGACATGCAGGTTTGAACGGCTGCTGACTGCAGGGAGGTGTGTTACTCATATGACCGCATCGTGCCTCCCCTCCTCCTCTCCAAAGAGTGATCAAAGAGCAGAGATTCCAAATTGTGAAGCAATTTTTTCCAAGGGGAGCATCTGGGGCGCTGGCACGTTTCAGCGCGCGTTACGCTGCAGCTCAGGAATTGCGTCCAGGTCTGCCACATGGTTGGGCTCGTGATGGACAGAGCAAGCTGCTCGGCTCCCCAGCTGCTCGGCCCTTCCACTCGTTATCCAGGCTCAAGGCATCAGTTGCTCAAGGGGTCCTCCACGAGCGCCTCGAGAGCTCCCTGCACCGATGGGGTTGTGATGCGGAAAAGAAAATGGATGTCTGCTTTCTTCCATATCTAATTTGTTTTGCATACATTTGCATGCTGGCCGTAGCCCCATTCACATTACAGCTCCCATTTGTGAGCCACAGATCATTTGCCAGTCAAAGCTGGCGAGCGTGCATGCGTGCGTTTGTGCGGATGGAGGGAAATCCAACACCGTGCAAGAGAAACTGCATGGAGAAACGGCAAGAAAAAAAACACAATGGGCAGTAGCCACAATTGTGTGTGTGGATGAAGGGCACAAAGAATGGCTGCACCTCTTAAGACTGCTGGAGGCGCATGGGGACGCATTCAGGAGGGGGTGGGAGGCAACCACAGGCGCAAGCCATTTCTGAACACTGATTACATGGGTAAATTGTTTGTTCCACTGTATCACAAAGAGAAGGAGCATTATTTTTCATGCCACAGCTGTTTTGAATAAGAATAGGAATAAACTTAGCCATCCTCCTCATGTTACTTACCGCTAATTATGGCATATATTTACATCTATAAAACAGTGAAATTTGGGGGACATAATTTAATGCCCCTTTATTGTGTAGATCCCTTTATTCCATCCCACATTTGAATTTCAAAAATGTTTAGGACTTCAAAGCATCTTTAAAAGCTTGCCCTAATTATAATATGCATTACTTTCGAAAACTCCTAGTTTGCATTGCAGATTCCTGCAAATAGAGGCACTCATTTTAAACATCAATTAATATCATCCACACATCTTCAGATGAGTTTTTAGTCTTTCTTTCAGAGTTTCACCGGGCTCTAACTAAGCTTCCCTCAGTCTGAAGAATAGTTCAAGCTCTTGCAAATACTTAAAAAATTAAGTCAGTTGCTCAGAAAGCCTAAAAGCCCAATATTAAGTCATATCAGCTGCTTTTTTCACGTGTCTCTACTTTGAAAATGTCCCTCTGCCTTTTAGATACCTTTGTTGCCCATGTCTGTGCCTGGAGCTGCAGAAATCAGAGTTTAGTCTTGACAGAGAGCACCTGTCAGTGTCAAGACACAGAAAATCCACAGCCACAGCACTGAAAGTTGTGCTCACGCCAGCACCAAGGATCCCAGCAGGGGCATGGAGCCCACTGTGCGAGCCCTGCAGGCAGCAGAAGTCGTGCAGTCAGACAGCAGGGCAACATGCAAGAGAGCAATTACCTAAAACAGAAGATGAATTTAGCCTAGGCTGCAACGTACAGCTATGCACTGATGAATTAATGTCAAAAGCTCTCAGTAAAAAGTGGCTACCAGATTAACTAGCACTAGTTACTGACTACACTGAAGTCCTAGAGCAATTCCTGTGCTGGTGGAGATGCACATGATAAATTAGTGGCCAAGTCAAACTGAAGGTGCTTGTTGCCAGAGATGCGTACCATGAACTTTGTGCAAGAGCAAATGGAGAGCTGGGAGCTGGGAGCTGAGAAGACAGGTCCAGCAATCGCGCTTTTCAGAAGCATTTTGGGATAATGCTGGAGGTGTATATACAGCATTTACATTTGCAAGAGGCCTAAGTGTATTATTCAGTGCTAGATAACTTGTGAATAGTGGCAGATGAGCATTCTAAACAGAAGTAGAAAACTATGTGAGTAGAACTTTCACCAACAGAAGAATCCAACAGAAGCAACGTGTGTTGACTTAGCTTTCACATAGGTTGATGAGAATTTCAAAGACGAGAAAACGTGGGGAGGTTTTCCCCAAGTCATCAAACAGCTCAAGCAAAAACTAGGCAACACGCATGTTGACCTAAGACTAGATGGCACAAATCATACCTGCTTATCTTACGTAGATTGGGATCATTTTGCTTGTGACAATGTGAACAGAAAGGTTCTGCACTCACCCTGCATGCAGGGAAAGGTTTCACTGTATTCTCTGAATTCATTGCCAGTTTTCCAGGAGATGACTTTGACACTTACTTAAGAACATTTTACTTTTGTTTTCATTTTCTATCCCTGTAATCCCCAGTTTTGTATCATTGTGTCACACAAATTTCCTTTGCTATATTGTTGGTGTGTTGTTCCTTATTTACTCATTGCACTGAGTGCAATAATACAGTAAGTACAAGTCCACCTCTGAGGTGAGTTCCCTGAACTAGTTCCCAGTGACAAACTGGGAAGTTTGTTCCCTGCCTGGGACAAACAGAAGATTCACTGCATTCAAGGTACAAGATAAAGACCTAGGAATTGCTTAGCAGGGCTGTGGGGTTGGTCATTTGAGCAATGTAAATAGAGAAGTGGAGAAGTCTCTTTCTTTTACACCTCCTGCAGGTAGGTAGGAAAAGGCCTCAAAGTGCGACATCCAGGTGTGTCACCAGGGCTGAGGCCAGAAGCCTTCCCATTCCCAGCATCAGGCTGTACCTCACAGCAGATACAATCAGAGTGAACCATTAAGCCTCCGCAAAGCAAAACAACTTGGCTTTGTACTTAATACATGTAATGCTTTGCAATGTCAACTCCAACGTTACCACATGTCCTCTTGCAAGATCTCAGACCCTCCCCTCCCACTCTGTAATCAAACCTTATTACTTCTATCACGGGAAAAACTGAAAGGCAACCGTGCTGCCGAGAAGCCTCGAGGAGAGCGACATGGGGAAAGAGCAAGAGGAATATTCTTCCCAGCTACCAGAATTAAGCTACTTTCTGCCTTGGTCATTTCTCAATGCGAATGTTCCTTTCTGGTCTTCCTGTTTCCCATCCTTCTTTTGCACACTAGATTTAACGTCTAAACAAAACATCCTTTCTGTCACCCCCAGGGACAGGCTGACCTTTCTTTAAATCTGTTTACAGGCTCACCATCCCTTCTGGCATCACATCCGCACCTTTGCTTTCACACTTCCACAAGCAACAACATCCAACTGCTTTCCTGCACCGGTTTCCCTTGACTCCTTTCACTCATAGTCCTCGGTTTTCTTTTGCTGAGACCCCTCGCAGTGCTTTCCCACCTGTGCTATTTACCCAGTACAACTCTGTATTCCTCTTTTACTCACATTACAATCAAATCCCACCAAAGCCCAGACTGTCACTGAACACTGCCTTACACCACCAAGTAAACCGTCAGTGGCTAAACAGCAATAAAGGGAGAAGACAACAAAAATGATGGAAAGCGAGCAACAGCTAAACAAGGGGTGAGGGGGAATACTGTGAATAAGCAATGAACAGAACCTGGGAAAAGTTGAACTTTTCAGAGTAGGAGGTGGTAGTGGACGAGACGCAGACAGTGGATACTGCTTCAGAAGTGGATACTGAATTCAAAAGAAAGGACAAGAATACAGAATTTAATCTATTTTTACATTAATAAACTAGAAATTACAATCAGGGTCCAAAAGACTGTCAACAACCTTTGTCAGATATACAGTGCCAAGAAATGTCTGTTTTAGAACAGTTTCTAAAGTTTCTCCCCTCAATAATGGCAAATGTCTTTTTTTTTTTTTTTTTTCCTGAAGAAATGTCCCATTGGGGTGAAAGAAATTAAATAGAAGACAGTGAGCTGACAGTTTAGGGTCTAATTCTCGTGACTCACCACAGCCATCTTCTGTTTTTCCTATATATATATTTCTAGCTGTGGGGGCACTGGTGTGAAGTCTATTCCTAGAAGAGCATTCATCATCAGGCTTGCTACACCCGAACGCTGCCCCTGGCACCCTCCCTCTGCCTTTGCACACCCAACGAGAAAGAAAATCCACTGGCCTATTTTAAGGCCACGGCTTAGGGAGGCATTCCCATCACATTTTTAATATATAACTCAGCAGGATGTTTAGCACTGTGCGTTTTTTAATCTCTACATTACACAAAATTGTATTAAAAGATCATGAAGCTGGAAGGCACCGCGAGGTTAGGAAATGCTGGATTGAAGTTTCCCACACATCCTTACTGCTGAACTGCATCATGGAGTCTACTTACATGACTGCACACTCACCCACTGAGCAGCTATCCAATATTTCTCATTATTTTCATTATTCAGTGTGTCCAAGGCCCTGCCTCCTGCACACTACTCAAAACCTGTGCTGAACTTAGAATTATTAAAATTCTCCTAATGGTATATATATTTTATATATATATATATGTATATATATATATATTTGATGGCGGTGAGTTTGATTTCTTAATGCTGACCTGAGGTGAAGGGATGGCATCACGATGATGTTGTGAAACTGAGGTAAGAGGGTTAAAGCTGAGCAATGCTTGTAGGAGATCAAGCCTAAGAAGCTGGTACACTGAACTTCCTGGTCATGAGTACAACACTGACCTTAACGATACAAGGAAGCTCTCCACTGGTTTTAGATCTTTGAGCATTCAGCACTCCTGAAAATCAATTTCCACATGGAGAAGCAACAGAAAATACTGCACATCAGTGAGTACAGCACCAATCTCTGCTGCTTCCATGCCCAATGTAGTCTAAGGCTTACCATCATAGAATCAATGGAGCTGAAGGAAACCTCTGAAGGCCCTCTAGTCCAACTGCCCTGTAATGATAGGACATCCACAGCTAGATCAGGCTGGTCATTCTCATGCATCTGAGAACAGGCAGGTGGGGTGAGGCTCATTGTGCCTCAGTGGGTTTCGCAAGTGTCTTATTAAGCAAAGTGGGTTGGTGAGATGACGGGCCTCAATTCAAGCCCAAGTTTTGCAAGGAAATGAACTCAGTGATTATAGACCATAATTCCAACTGCTGTTTCTCTGTAGCCGTAATTCTTTCGTCCTTATGCTTGTCCTGCTCCCAACTCTCACACAGGCATCTCTGCTGTGTGCTGTCATCCTGCATTCCCCCGCAGACTCCTTACCCCAAATGCTCCCACTTCCCACTCCTTATCCCTTTTGAACTCCATGCTCTCACCTGCCTTTTGCAGGCTCCTGGTTTCTGGTGTATTTCAGCTTCCAGTTCTCCACTGCCATCTGTTTCTGGACTCTTTGCTCAGCCAGCCCTCAAACACTCAGTCTGTAGCTCCCATTTCTAGTTTTAAGCTCCATAAATTTCTCGATGCATTTCTCCTGTGGTGCAGCACAGCTCCTACTCAGTGGTTTATCTCTTCTGCACCCAGATTTGAGAGAAGACTCTCCCTCATTCCCAGTTCCCATATTTGGTGCCACAAAACCTTTTGGCAATATGTGAAGTCTTGGGTACATACAGATTGGAGAGTATTTCAGATCACACAGACAAACTTCAACAGAGAAAGACCAATGCCATAAGCAGTGCTTCCAGATCAACCTTTTCTAATGTCAGTGCCAATCTCTCCACTCTGTAATTAGTCCCTGAGTGTGCCCCTTTCACTGAGGCTTTAAAAAACAAATTCTGGTATGAAGAGGAGCCTATCACAAACAAACAACAGATTGGTGCAAAGAAAAAGTGTAAGCATCAGTAAGGTCTCTACTCTTGAGATTTGGTGATCCTTTCGAATGAACCTATAACATCATCACCATGGGGTTTTGCAAATGCAACAAATGAGACCTGGTGTACCAGTGAAATTTACTAAAACTAGACCAATATATTCTCCAGCATCTCAGCTTTCCATTCAAATTGTGCTTTCACTCCTGCTTGCAATGAGCAGATAGGATTGTTGGAGCAGAGTCCCACGGCTCACTAACAAGCAGGCAGGGGGAGAGCAGATGCACTCTAGCAATCAAAAAACCTGTTAAGAAAAACCCTGAAACTCTCACAAGCTCATGACTGGCCCAAAGCACGCTTGAACCAAGTCCTTCTTGGTCCTATTTGCTAAGTACAGGCTGATCCTTATATTATGTGCGTTTGACAAAGAGTTCTACATCAGAAACAGTAAAAGCAGTCTCTATTTTGCTGCTTCCCTGGTTGTTCTCAGGCCACTAGATGGCAGTTCCCCATTTACAAACAAGTGCTCCGTTACCTGTTTGCTCCTGCCCAGCAGCTGTGTCAAGCACAGCTGAGGCACGCATCTGCCCCTGCATGTCATCTGAGACACGGACTTGTGGAGCTGCCAGCAAGAGTGGCTCTGGGACAGCACCCTACCAGAAGGATACACAGCTCATCTACGCCCTTAGACAAGATAAGACATTTCCACAAGCACCCCAAAGCTAAGCACTAAACACAGGCCACGCTGCCAAGAAAGGCTCTCAATGTCATGTCTTACTCACCCAGAATTTTACGAGGAAGAAAGCATTTTGGGGCCCCTTCCCAAACAGCTCCTTTAGACCGCCCTTCTTTTCAGGAAATTTGTCATAAATCTGACGAATGTCCACGGATTCAAGCAACGGGTCGCTGTAAGAATGGTTTGCGTGTCCAATGTGTACGAAGAGGTGTTTATTGTACTGCAAGAAAGAGACAGGAAAGTCAGTGCTGTACAAAAAGAACAGAGGTTTATTAAGCAGAGACCCTTCCTGCAGAGGGAAGCACGCTTTGATGGATTCAATGACTCGCACCCTACTCCTGGGACTATGATTTTCTGCACTATGACTTCCATGAAAAACTCCACTGATTGTGAAATAGCTCCTAGCGAGCAAGAGTCAACTTCAAAACTCCACAGCCCTTCTGCACACCACCAACCATGGTCATCTTCAAGGGAGCAATTTACACTGAAAGACTGAACGGCAGCAAGGTGTTGAAGAGCCCATTGCAGGGCATAATCAGATGAACATGTGCTGGAGGGAAGCCTCTTTCTGCTGCTTCCAGCCATGCTTTTTCATGTCCCATGTCCTCCAAGCCCAGATTTCTGCTGGTGTCCCAACAGCTGCACCTATGTACTTCTTGTTTGTCTATTAAAAAAAAAAAAACAACAACAAACCTCAACCTATAGCATATGCTAACAGCACTTCAATAAGAAAGATAGAAAGGAGTTTCTTTAAACCTTAGGATGACAATCATGAGAAGGCCAGCCACTCAGTGTTGCTGCTACTGTATGAGCAGACCTCGCCATATGCCCTCCAGTGTTTTGACCTCAGTACTAAAAGGAGCCAACCTTCACCTAGGGAGCCCTAGGGAGTGAGTGCCACTCACCACTCTCTGTGCCAAAATGCGTTCTGCTTCCATTTCCGCATTTCTTAACCTCACCTCGCTGCACCTCACCACTCACCTCCGCAGCCCCTGCCCTGGCTGGGGGAACTCCTCAGGCCAGGGGAGCCCAGAACAGCTCCCACTCAGACCAGTGTGGTCTTTTGGGTGCTTCCAGCATCATGCAAGCAGACTGAAGGAGCTGCAGAGCAGTGAGATTAAACATCGTGTTTTTTAACCATGCAGGTCACAAAAGATTTTTCTAACTCAGTTAAAGGAAAACTGATATGCTGTCAATGAACGCACTAGAAAACTCTGTCATATCCAACAGATGCTGTATATAAGGGGCAATTCCCAACTGGTAAGCACAAATAAAATATTTAAAACCCCAAAGCAGACCTCATTTAAGCTATTTTGTTTACAACATACCTGCTGAATGAACAAATTGAAATGACAAATCTAAATTAATTGGACATCCTCTCATAGCCTTCCTTCAGTGTGAGCGGGGCCTTCCCCAGCAGATGTCCAAGGCTCTGGGGACAAGGAAACGGACCAGCAACATTTCTGTACCTCAGAAATTGCAATCTATTTGACAACCTTCTAGCACAGTGCAATCTGAATTTAGAATCAGGGAACACTCACCCCTGTTTGTGGCCAAAGATGAGGTAAAGTTTATGCTTTTTACGGAGTTGGGTGAAAGAAAAGATGGAAAGTGTAACAGCGTGCAAAGGTGTCTGCACGTGCAAGTCTTGAGCTCAATGCATCAGACACATGAGCACCATTTGCATGGATTTTCCTTGCAGGCTTCTCTCAGAATAATGCCATCCCACTTCCCCTTGTGCACAGAGAACTTGCACGGTGTGTCCCAGAGGGACAGAGCTGGTCTGGAGCGTGGATGGGAGCGGAATGCGTGTGTGCAGGAGGGAGCGTGCCCTGGTCTGGCTCAGGAGCTCATCATTTACACACGGAAATCATTGGCCTGGTTGGTAAACGTGAGAGGTTATCACAGCGGTGTCTGCAGTCAGAGTAGCATTTTACTTCACTCAGGAGTGGACAAAGTGAACTTAGGAAACACTTAAGCTTGGGGAAAAAAAAATAGAACAAAAAAAAAGCAAACTAATATGAGAAGGAACCACATTTTCAATTTCTACTTCTTGACACTGGCAGCACTGTGACCGAATGACACAACGTCAGACCGGAGGGTTTTTGCCCCCTACTGAAAAACTTTGATCCAAAACTTCGTATAGGACACCAAAGCAAAAGGCCACGGTGTCCCATGCCCCAGGAGCTGGCAGGAAGCCACAGGAGGGCTCCAGAAGCATGCTCCCGTTGCTCTTCTAGTCTAACAGGAGCAAAACGCAGGCAAAGGGGCGTGGGATGAGTCACCCAACATGGCTGCTGATGGACGCCAGGCTTGACCAAGGAACGAGCACTTCCCTGGGGGAGGTGAGCACTTCAGCCTTCCGTGAGAAACAAAGCCAGAACATCCCCCCCTCCCCTGCAAACTCTTAATCTGCCAAGGAGGGCTCTCCTGGGGGTGAGCACCTCTGCTCTCCCTCCTTCAGACTAAGGGCTGACGCAGTAAAACTTGCTCAGTATCTAAACCTCAGTAAAAGAAATCCTGTACAGGAACACGGAGCAGTTCAAGAAGTCTTTATGCTGTTTAAATACAAAAGCAGAGCTGAAGGCAGCTGTAAAGCTACCACAGTTGTCTGCTGAGCTTGCCAAAGTACCAGATGCTGCTGCAGCAACATTTCTGAGCGGGTACAGTGGGACAGATGGTATGACATCACCTGACAACATTCCTAGGACGGAAATGTTTATTTTGACATTGCAATGTGTGATTATTTTCTCCTTCTGTTGCTGCAATTCCTATACTAAGTACGGTTATTACTAAGCTAATTAAACGTGGCACATTTCTGCAAACCAATGAATGATGCTGTATTAGAAGCAGGGCAAACGGGGACCAAAATGTCCCCGCAGTTTTCATACATACTTCACGGTGGGAATTTATCTGTAAATAGAAGCAAAGAGGCTAAGCTGCATGCTCACGTTTTGTCTGAAAAGCTTAAAAATGCCCTCAATATCGTCAGAACCCACTGGTGCCTCAGACTGCGTGTTCCAGTCACCGAGGCACAGTAGGTGTGGAGGACTTTGCTCGTGCCACAGCATCGGAAGGGTCTGCATCCAGCACTGAGGCAGCAATGTGCTTCAGCTGCTGTCAGCCACCACAGGTCAGATCCTGTGTTTTCCAAGGGTAAAAACTCTGTAAAAATGCACAAAGAATGTTTGCAGCTACTTTGTCTGCAGCATCTGCATTACACAACATGCCCTGGAGATGGCCGCCTCTTACTGAGCTCCCTTCCTTAAAAAATTCCAACTATCCAAAGAATGCAGTAAAGCCATGAAATATGACTGTTGTCAAATAATACCACGAGAAAAATTATAATCCACTTAGGAATTTAAAAGAACCGAGACAAATTGCCAGTGGCAGAGGATGCGTGCATTTAGCCGGGGCAGAACAAAGACGAATCACCTCCACTTGTTCTATCCAGCAGTGCGTGTATCTGCAACATCTCCTCACCAGTTCTGCACTTACACAGCCAGCCAACAGCCATCCCTGTCTGTGAAACAGAAGTTTTGTGGGCGGCCGAGCAGGATTCAGCCTAAGGGCAGCAGGCTGAAACGAGAGGCACCGGTGCTGCTCGAGTGCCAGGCCCTGTGCATCGGTCCTGGCCTGCCCTGCCTCAGAGCCTGTGGCCTGCACAGCACTGCACTGCTGAAGGAGGGGGCCAGGCAAGTGCAGACTGATTAGAAAGCAGTCAATGTGCTGCTGTCACCTGCAGCCTGCCCTGCGCAGTGCTGCTGCCTCGCTCTATCTTGTACATCTGACGCTCTTTAATTTCCTGCTGGTGTAAGAAAGTCACTCGCTCTGCCAGCAGTTCTTATTTCTACCAAAACACTGGGAAGCGGGTATTTCACTGCCACTGCAGCTGTCCTCCACCGAAGCAGACTGGGACTTGTATTCCTAATGCTCTTGTCCTATAACCAGAGACTTCACCAAGTCCTGTTGTTAGGGATTTTGACACGCTCATGACCATCCTGTGCTCGTGTGTTAGGACACAATGCACAGTCTCCCTTGTTTTTTGAGGACCTCCACCCATCAGCCTCCTGCCTGTCTCTGCTCAGGGTTCAATCAGGAACGTGCCCTAAGAGAAGTCCTCAGACAGCTTTCTAGTTGCAGAAACAGGGAGGCAGGAGCTGAGTGGGGCAGAACCCTGCTGGGGACGCAGTGCAGCCCCCAGCCTGACACAGTACTGCTGCCCAGCACTTCCCACGTACTGCACAGGAGCCCCAGAGTGCAGCCAGGACTTGCTGGCGAGGCAAGATGCTCACAACTCATCTGCTTTCCTACAGCACTGCAGATGCAGCCTTCTGTTCTGGCCTGCCTGATCCGAGACCCCACGGTCCCGGTTCCACAAGTGCTGAGAGCTCAGATGGGAAAATTATGCCTGAATATAGGAAGCTCTCAATAATGCTAAGTATTTGGAAAAATCAGGCTCATGACAAAACAAAGTGGACCCTCCAAATCAGAGGCCCATTCATTCTTTTGCACCTGAACTTCTTGGTTTGTCAGATGTCAGCAAGAGTGCCCCTCAATCTCAGAGACGACTGCACGGATACATCTGTGAAATGCAGATGGAGGAAATTATTAATTCTCTCTGGAGGAGAGTTTAGATACTGCTCAGCAAGCAGGGCACGGGGCCACGCATTTCAACAACAGAAGAAAACAAACTGCTGAACAGCGGCTTATCAAAGAAAGGCTGCTGCTTCTACACTGAATGAAGGAGGAAAAGAGGAGCACATGAGCACATAAAGACGTGACACCCCAGGACAAACATTTTATGGAGATGGACACGTGCTGCTCAGCACCGCACAAGGAATGACACTTTTATCCCTTCCATTTTTTAAACTCCAATGGATTTTAGATTTAAACGACCCAAAATCCTGAATCTGCCACTCCACAACGTTTGGCCAAGCGTGTCTTTGCCTCCTCTTCCTTTCGCAACGATGCTAATGGAGGACGGAGACTTCCATACGCTTTTTGGGGAATAAAGAAGGGACAAACGATGCCTTTAACGATGGATGTTGTTCAAAGATGGAGGGCTTCTTCTGAAAAGACCTCACTGATTTTTCATCACTTAGGTGGTTTGATTAACTTGGGTGAATTTTACTGCATCTGGCTAATGATGGTGGGCTGCTTTTACAGCCCTCTCGCAACTGCTTTCACTTTCTGCTTCTCAGGCACATTTCTCCCCGGGCTCACAAAGCCCCCTTTACAACAACAGTAAAACCCGAATGAAAACATAAAGAATATTTTATTTCTTCACCACTTTTCAAAATACGTTTTGAAGAAATTTGGACCTACCACCATCTGCTGGTTTGGACGGGTGTGTTAATACCAACAAGGCCCAGCAGCCAGCCGTGTTCCTTCCAGGCCTAAGACAGAAAGCTGCCCGAAATGCATGCAACAGTCAGAAACCTTGACGAGGCAGAGAGAAGAAAGGCTCTACTCTGGGAGGTGGCACGGCAGCTCCTAAGCACTATTTAAGAATTGTGATTGAGCACAAAATGCCACAGAAGGGAAATACAGCTTGACATTTATAAACTGAATTGATTTTCATGTTAGAGGAGGAGAAATCTTCCCCAGTCAGTATTCCAAGATTTTGCAACTGTGCCATCTTACGCCCTTCCAGATGATCCTCTGCCACGCAGACTTACAGTGAGGGATGTTTATTCTTTCCTCCCTATATTTCTGTCTTTTGTAAATGGAGCAATTCTGTGGCCAGGCAAGGGAAGGAAGTCAGCAGCCCCCAACAAGTGACAGGGCTCTCTGGAGCATGTTTCTGACCCATGAGAATGCCCACCTGGAATTAACGTAACTGCCTGACATCGAGGGGCTTTTGTACTTCTAAGCACCGATTGCCATTGGAAGAACCCCAGAAATGCTTAATGCCCCACTCCTACGATGAATTCTCAGTGGGTGGACCTTTATGTCCATGCACAGCCCCATTGAAGTCGTTGGGAGTCAGCATGGGCAGACACCTGAATCCGTAATTGCAGTACGGGAACACAGGCTGCAAGAGGCCTCCCAGGGTCACCAAGCCCTGGCCCCAAGTCCCATTTTAAGGAGGAATGGGTCTATTTGTCCTCACCACTATCAGGCTTTCTGACCCGGTTTTCAGATGAAGGAAGGAGGAACTGTCTTTTCTTTTTGCCTTTTTTTTTTTTCTTTTCCCCCCAACAAAACATTAGAAATTTGTTAGATCAAAAGAATACTTAACTGGAGCTGAACAATGATGGTGGAGTGCAGCACAGGGTGACCAGCAGCCCAAGGACAGCAGCCAGGCAGCATCTGCTGCATGCCCACTGCGCAGCCCTCAGCACCCTGAAGCACGTGCAGAGCAGGGACAGAGAATGATCCACGCTGGAATTTATCCACGAAAGACAACAGAATTGTCTTTGTGTCGTCTTTTTGCAATGCTGTAGCATGTGATTCTGAGTCTTTAAAAACAAGTCTGGGTACTTCCATGCTTCTGCTTCTCTCCTACCCCTCCTGCATTTACCAAATGTGCTCTGCAGTAGTTATGCTTGCAAGCTGGGACAAGCACTGGTGGGCCTCCCTGCACCCTCCGGAATTCCAAATAACACGAGTTTACTCCAAAAAAGGCTTCACAGCAGCTATGAGACTATGTAGGCTAGCTGTGTTTCAGCCCCCCACCACTCATCCACTGCCTTCCCATAGTCTACACCCACAGGAGAACTGAGAACCTCCTACAGCCCAGCAGCATTGCTGCAGGCTCTGGCAGAACTGTAACTCAGGATGCACTGAGCTGCCATTCACCCACATGCAGTGCATGTTGCACAGCTGCACCCTGTTTGCCAACACGCTCCAGGCACGCTAGCAGTATCCCCATGCAGAGCAGCCTGGGTGCAGCAGGGATCAGGGAACAGCAGGGCACACTGCGTGGCACACAGCCACAGGTGTTCAGTCGGGCTGCCCAAAGGGAAACCTGAATGCTGCCTTCACTGCATCAGAAATACAAATCCTGCCTGGCTGAACGCAGTGCTCAGGCAGAGAAGGTGTTCCAGCCATGGCTGGAACCCAACACTGAGAGTCAGGGTGACTGTGGCTGCAGTCTGCCCTGTGCAGCCCACAGGGCCGGGGCTGCCCGACAGCGTGGGCTGAGCCCTGGTTGCTCCCAGGCGGCAGTGGGGGTCTCAGTGAAGCCATGCAGCAGCAACCCACCCAGCAAGAGCTGAGCCAACAGTACCTGCTGGCAGACACCACCTTCCTCAGCATTAACTGAGCCTGGCCAAACGGGATGCTCAGCAGCCCTGCACACTGCCACATATTTAGTGTATGAATAGCTGAGATATGGCATATTTCCGTTGGGGTGTTTCTCTGCCAGGAGCATTCCTCTGTTGTAAGGTTTCTGGGCTATGTCTCCGGTCTCCATTATGCAGGGTAAACACTCCCGGGATAACACCTCTGGCCAGAGCCCATAAAAGCTATGGTTTCCAGTACTTAATCACAAAGAGCAAGCGATAACTTCTCTCTGCTCCAAGCTACTGTATTTTACCAGGCATCTGAACAAGAACGACCTGTCTATATCACCCATTCATGACAGTATTTGCTTTTCAGAAATTATCTCAATAAAAATTCTCAGGTTCGAGCTGAAAGAAGCTCTTTTGATTTTTCTGTGACACGGTAGAAACCGTGCTAGGCTACTCACAAATGTCTGTAGTAAATACGTGATGATTAATATCAAGGTTCATGGCTAACTGGCGTAAATAAAATACTACAGCCAACCCCATAAACTACCCCCGCAGGTACAGTATAAAGACTTATAAACCAAAACCTTCCTCGAAAAACAAAACAACAAAAAAAGAAGCCCAAACAACAACAAACTCACACTGGATCCTAAGGCACAAAATCAAGCAAGACCCAATGACCACACATTTAGAACGGTATTCTCAAAAAAAAGAAAAGAAAAAAAGAAGCAATACAGATGAATGCTGTATGCTAGGAAGGCCTGAACCCAAAGGAACTATCCCAAAAACACCCAGAGGATGACCCTAACATCAGTTTTGTAAAGGGCCATGCATGATTTGTATACAAGTCCTTGATTTTGTTTCTGCTAGGAAATAGATTAAATTGTAACTTACAGTTAGGCACTGAACCGCTGCCAAAAACATGATGCAATTTGGTACAGCTGCTAAAGTAGGTTAACAGTGAGGCACGGCGAACCATGCCTGCTCTCAGACAGGCCTCTCTCTTCAGCAATTGGACAAAGAGGGCAAGAAAGGAACGTGGTACCACCATGAAAGGAATACTACATTGAGCGGTACACAGCAATACGGGGTGTGTATTCCACCAGGCTTAGTCCTGGAAAGCACGCTCCGAGGGGGAGGGAACTGAGGAAAGCCAAAGACGAGCGGACACGAGGACAACACTTACTGATTCAGGATCCCTCTGCTGTTCAAGGAAAGCTGAAAACTCCACCAGCCTGAGCTTGGTCGTACCGATCGATCGGCCCTGCCACGCAGGGACTGACGGAGCTGGAGCTGACGTAGGCTCAAATCCTAAAGCAAAGGAACCGTTTTCATCAAGATCATTCCTCAGTTTACATTTTCTGAATTAAATACAACCAGGAATCACCTAGGTAGCTGATCCTTGGTCATTTAGATTCACGTTAACCAATAATGAATGAAAATAAGGACAACACAGAGAAACGTGTAGAAGAAGAGGTCCCAACCCAACAAGCTAAAAATGGTACAAAGAAGAGATTGGCTCCACCGTTTCCTTAAGCTTGTAACTCACTGTAGAAGTTTTGTTTAAATTATATACTAGATATTAGAGATCTACAGAGGCTTCACACAGACTTACAGCTGACCCTTGCCTGGAAACAAGCAGCAGCGCTCCAAGGAGGTATTACTGCCTCAGGAGTCAGGGGAACTGGCCTCCATTTCTGGCTCCTAATGTGCCACATGTTACAAGTAAATCACCTCTCTTTCTGCCTATTTCTTCTGCCACTCTCAATCCCTCTCTCCTATTTAGTGTACACACTTTCCAATGCAGGGACTGTTTCTTACTATGTATTTGCACATTGGGTCCTCGGCTTCTTTTGGAGCTTTTAGGCATCATTATATTACAGATAATAATAAATAATTACTGTAGAGAGCTGAATCATACTCTAAAAAGAAAGTTTTAAATTGATAATAAAGAGGGAATGACATGCTCTAGAGAGAGAAGGGATGTTAGCCACCATCTCTAATTCACCTCAAGAGAACGAATAAATGCTATCTCTTGCTCCTCATCGTGGAAAATTAGATGAGAAGGAAACAAAACAGTAAGGGAAGAAGAGAAAGGCTGCAGCTGGAAGGCAGAAGCTGATCCTGGGAGACACACAAGAAAGGTCAGAAAACCAGGATAAACCTGAACAGGGTTGAGAACCAGGGAGAGGTCGCAGATAGTTTGTGTCCGTATCTCTCAGTGAGTCTGGGAGCTGGATCCAACCCTCAAATTTACACAAAGAGGGTTGGAGGCTTCTTGTGAAACAGGGAATTACAACAGTGAGTGGTTACACGTGAACAGGAGCTCTAACGAAGCAAATGCATGAGTTCTGACTGATTAGAAATACTAAAAATCCCATTCTGAAAGAAAACACGGAAGATAAACGGAGAGTCGAAGTGTCTGACAGTCACAAGTGTTGTATAGCAGGAAGTGAGAAACAACACAAAGCACAAGGGAGTCAGAAAAAACTGCAGCTGAGAGTCAGGAGCGTGGTGTAGTTTGGCAGGGGAAGCATTACAAAGTTAGTTGTCACCTGCAAAGAAATAATTCTCTTCTCTGGTGTTAGGTGTGAAATCAACTTGGGAAAAGGAGAATGGAAGTAGCCATGGAAAGGGCACCACCAGTACAAGCAATGGTAGTCAGAGTAAGCATTCAGCACCTAACAAAGGGGCATCAGGCAGAGCTGAACCTTCAGGAGGAGAAGGGTTACCAACAACAGACACACAGACTTATACCTAAGTCACCTAATACCTAAACACAAATGGTTTCTGAACAGTTTTTAGCCTCAATTAAAAATAAATGGAGGCTCGTTATTATAGCTATTAAAATACAAACATGCATCCTACTATTCATTTTTTACAATGCATTTTGTTGCAGGATGAAACACTGGCTAGATAACACATATCACAGCAACTCCTCACATATGTATTAACACTTGCTATCTAAAATGTACAATCAAACACAAAACGCCCAAACTCACTGACTCTCCCTCGTAACAAGTATCAGGACACTGGTATTTGTTAGAGACTGGTGTTTGGTTTGGTTGCTGGGGTCATTAGAAATGGAGTAGTGGCTCTGTCCAGGTCAGCAGTTAAAACATCACATTTAGGACACAATCCAACCCTTTTTAGTGGAGGCAAGCAATGAAAGTTACCTGAAATGGGAGCTGTGACTGATGGCTGTATAGGGTAGGCCTGCTGAACGAATGGCTTTACACTGGAATAAACAGTTACAAAAAAATCATACACCATGCCATCCACAGTAAATTCCATTAGAGTCATACACACCGTTAATGATCTTTACCCACAAAGACGTTTGATCCTTACATAGCATATCTAACAGCCATAAAGAGGCAACAGCAAGAGAGAGAAGCATGAGAACTACATACACCCAACGTGCTGAAGTGGGGAGCTTGTCCATGCTCCTGCCCTGCCTGCTGCAACCATCCCAGCAGACGCAGATGCTTTGCCTCCCAGTAAATCCAGAGGACATCCAAGTACTGGGGCACAAAGATTCCCATGGACCTCAAGGAAATGAGGCAGGGAGAAGATGAAAAACGAGGCTGGGAGACGTTGCTCCAGAGCCACCGCAGAGGTAAGGGGTTGCATTCCTCCTGGCTGATGGGGGATGCGATCCCTTACAACTTTTCAAGTATGAGATGACATCACTGCAAGTCTCCTCCCTACAACCACTTTTCCTTCTTTCTGAAAAATGTGCAAATTACTGCAAGACTGATATCCCGTGGCAGCAAAGCACCCCACACTGCACATAGAAACACACTACAGTTTTCAGACTTACTCTTGCGAGGATCCAGGCTGCCCCGTTTGAATCATGCCAGGCCAAAACTGAAAGAAGAAGAACAAACAAACCAACACTTGTTTTCCCTGTTGAAAGGTTTGGGATATTTCTGAACAAGCACGATTCCTTTTGCAAAGACAAGTGAAAGCATTAATCCATTCACTCAGCCTTACATTTCTACTGAACAGCGTTAGAGAATACAGGGGTTTTCGGGACTCAGCTAACAACTTACCCCAGGTGCCCCAGGAAATGTAGGACGGGGAATTCCTGGCAGGCCCAGCTTGTTGTGAATAGCAGTAGCTGAGACTATCTGAGCTGATGACATTGCTGCCATGTGCTGGAGTGCTTTGTCCTTTGCTGTCTGATCCTTTAATATGACAATTACACGGAGTCTTAAAACATTTGGCACAACAAATGATGTTAAATAACTGCAGCTACAAGCACATAACTCAAAACTTACAAAGCCACACAGAAAATGCAAAAAATAGCAAACCATGCAGGGAAACAAAAAATACAGCACGGAGGCTAACACTCAGACTACCTGAAGGCAAAACCTCCTCTCAGACATGCATGGTAGACCTGGATCCTCACAGTCTGCTCTGCCAACACACGGGGAGAGCAAACTGCTGCCCACCTATTTATCTGGGCAGATTCTGCTGGTTTTAAGTCAGTCTGCTGCTAAGGCTCTGCTTGCCAGAGAGGGATCGCTGAGATCTGAGCTCTATCGTTGAGATCTAAGAGAAGTTTGCCTTTAGCATTACAGTGTAAGATGAGAACACAGAACTGCGACCGACTGTAAACGACGACAGACTGTATTTGTGCTTACACGTTTAGACCCAGCTCAGAGTCAGTCTTACAACAAGTATGTCAAAAACGGGATCACCAAAATCCACATTGCAATTTAAACTCCCAGCTGCGGTGCGTTACTAATGGACAGTGATCCTAAAGAAAACAGCCAGCCATAAAATTCCTGCTGTTTTCAAGCATATTGGAACAAGTTTAGGAAAAGAGTTACTGAGTCCTTGTGTTAAATTTGGAGTCCCAGCCACTGCCCATCATGTATGATCACAGAACAGAAAAGGAACACCTCTTAATGCAGCGGGGTACTTTAGGTCAGACAATAAAGGTAACCAACAGACTGCTGGTATCTGGAACGGTGGGGTTCCCTGTCTGGAGGTACTGTATTAATACGTGCTAACATTTAGGGACGTGACTTAGGATGAAGGAATACAAGCAATATTAGGCAAGGATGTTGTTGGCTTTCGGGTTTTACTTCACAAGCAAAGTAGCACGCATGCTGGCAGGAGACGCATGCTCTTATATACGGTATACGACTTTGCACATACGCTCCCTCTAAAGCTTATATGGAGCAGTATGATAGGTGAGCAGTCCTTCCTTTGAATAGCTCCTTCAGAAACAGCACAGGCTGAGAGTACAGGAAAAGCTAGCCAAAAATTCTGCCAAGCACAGCTAAGGTACATAATACTTGGTTTAGTTAGAATACTTACCATGCTTGTTACCTGGATACAACAACAAACAGTTTATTAAAATGCTTGTGTAGAATAGCAGATTTTTAGCAAAATATGAACAAAATAGTAAGAGACAAAGGAAGAGCACTTTGCTCAACGTTAAATACCAGGTTTAAACAACGTGTTACTTTCACCAAGGGACTGATTCATTAAAAGGAAATAAAAATAACCAACTAAAAACCCGGCAACGCTCTGGGGGTAATTTACAGCAGCTCCCCACGTGCACGCTGCTGACAGAGGTGCAGGGGATTGCTGCTGCACTCGTCTCCCTGAGCTGGGAGAGGAGAGAAGCCCCTGGCAGCAGTGGGGCAGGGGAGGGGCTGCAGCCCCCTCATCCCTGTGGCAGGGCAGCACACTGCCTTCTGACCTGTCTAAGCCTCGGGACCCCCATGCCGCAGCTCACTGCTATCTGCAGGGCGGCTTCTGTCCTGTTGCTGTGTGCTACCTGAACTTGGCCGCCCCACCAACCTGCAGCTTTCCCTTCTAAACAAGACCATCTCACCTGATCCAGCCCTGCCCACCCCACTGCAGGAAGGTGTGAGGGGTGCTCTGGCATGGGACCTCTTACTACATACAGGCTCCTTCATGCCTTCCCTGTAGTAATTGCTGCATTTGGTGGTGGCCACTATTCAGTCCTTTGATTACATGTTAGGAGGATGGAGAACAAGCACAATGGAGAGGTGCCAGCTCAGCACACATCCCTTGCAGGAGAGCTCATCTTGGGGAGTTTCATGGACTCTATAAAACTTCCCCACGGCGACACATCTGCCAGCCCTGCTGAGCATCAAGACACTCAGCCAACATTCATCAACGGGAAGTTTCACCTTTTGGAGGCTTAGGAACCCATGCATAGTCAGTAGACCATTTGAACTAAAGGCAACCGTAACTTACATTGAAGCGTGGGAGAAATCAAATTCAGAATCAAAAGCAAAAGCTAAGAGATCCTGAATTCTCCTAGCACGGAGCACTTCCAGCTCCAGGTGGTGGGCTGCACCGCCATGTATTACCAGGCAGACTACACAGGCTTCAAAAAGAAATGGAAAAACCACATTCTGAAGCTGCTTATTTGAACTGAAATATCAGCTTGCCTACGACTTTAAAAAACAAATAGACTGGGCTTTTTTTGTACTGCAGCAGGGAGCGCCTGCAACCAGCAGGGAATGACTCTTTCCACCTATCACTGCAGCGTGCTGCTTCTGGGATGAAACTTGGTAACTGATTAATAACACACAATGGTATTACATCACAGTTTAGGCGGCAAGAGAAGTAATATATCCAATTAAAACGGCAGGGGTAATTTAAACAGGCAGATTACAGTAATTACCCAGGTTGGAATTTGGCCAGGACAAATGGGTTAACACCCCTACTCTAAACAGGAACGTTGTGGGATTTTTAATGACCGCAAAGAGTTAAGACTTGGATTTCCTATCTTGTCCAAGGCAGAAGGGCTTGGTTTTACTCGCGTGTGCCGCTGTGTAAAGCTGGAATAAATCCCTTCTGGCCAAGGAGGTTTACACTGATGTACACAAAATGAAAGTTTGGCCCAGCGTGCTGCAGAGTACTGTGGTGAGGTTCGTCAGGAGCTGCAGGGGGACAGCATCTCCCACCGAATCACTAAATCCCACCAGCGCTTAAGGTATCCCTTGGATAGGTCCCATCTGGCCCTGCCCTGGCTTGACCCTACTTAATTTATGGGCTCCGATGGGATTGCTGAAGCCCAGGAATGACGTGGTAGTTAGTAACAGGCTGCACCCTTTGACTACTGTCTTCCCCTCTCCTTATAGAAGTACGTATCTGGAGATGTTACTGAGGTGGACTTAGAGCACAATCAATGAAAATCTGGAGTAGTTCCACCAAATCCCTAAATCATCATCACCATAATGGCGGAAAGGATCTGCCTCTTGTTTTAGCCAACTGCTCAGGGCTGCGGCTGCAAACACCTTGTGTTAGGAAGGGGTAAGCCCTAAGAACCTAATGAAAGGAGACCATGCAACTTTTAATGAATCAGGCCCTTGAGTTTTACTTTTCACCCACTAGTTTTGGAATGCAAAAGACATAGTTAAATTAGATAAGAATAACGCCCCACTATCATCCAATTCTAATTCTTAATATCCATAAAAGCCCCACGTGAAACAAGTGTTCTACGTGACAAGCACAAAGGGATTTGTGCTCGACTTTCCTTTAATCCAACATAAACAGCAGAACAATTCAATCAATCAGTTCTACAGCAAGAAAAAAAAAACCAAAGCCTGTTATCCTAGAATGATAAATGGGGCTTTGCATACCACGTTGTCTATGACTTTAGGAAAGAAAAAAAAACAAAACAAAACTAGGACAGAATGAGAAAAATTATGCAGAACAGAACACAGCATTAATTCAAGAAAGCCTAAAACCTGCACGAATATTTAAAACACAAAACTTTTGTACGGAAAAAAATATGACATAAGAAACAACAATATGCTACAAAATGGACAGTACAGTAACACTAGCATAAAATACTATCCTAATAAGCAATTTTGCAGATGTTATTTCTGCTCAGATCTCGTATTGATTCAAATAACCTTTGCAATAATTAGCTGTAGCTCAAAAAAGATAAACAAATCACGAAAATATACAATTGTTCTGGACAAAAGATAGAGAGCACTTCAGTGTTTCTAGCCCTGATCTCCAATTTGCTTATTATTAGAGAAGACAGGAGTAAATACAAAAGCTGGCTATTTCAGCCAGGCAATAGCTAATGCCAAGAAGAGAATGCGCATTCAAAGCTGTCCCAACTTGCTGCCTAATGAGTAGCAATTAATCCATCTTATTGTATTTCAAAATGCTGAAGACTCCATTCACATCAAAGGGAATTTTTCAAGGCTTTTATCATTGTTCATTTAAAAAAGTATAGAGCTATCTTTAGCATTTTATAATTGACAACAATATTTTCTTTTTATCCCTCGATGTGGAATGTAGAATAATGGATTTTACAACATGTAGTATATGTGTGAATTGTAGGCATTTTAATGTTTCTTTTTGTCTCTGTCTAATTAATCTTGCTCTATGAAAAACATATCTGAAATGAAAGTCTAAGATGGATGTATGTCCTGCTGTGAAGACCTTTGTTCTTTGTTTGGGCCCAACTTCCAATCCACCTTTTCTCCTGATTGATTCGGGCTCCCTGCCAGTGCAAAGGTGGGAAATGTTGCAACCTGATACTATAGGCTGCTGTATTTTACAAGGAAAAACATTATAAATTAAAAATTCTGCTGTGCAAGAGGAAATGTCATAAAGAGGAGCCGCCTTTCAGACCTGTCTCCAAGGACCACTTTTATCTCAGCCTCCCTTTCCTCTTTCATGAGATGAAGTCTCTCTAACCTCAGGAAGATTTTAATAGCCTCAGAAAATTAAGATAAAATCCCTAAAACAGGATTGCTTTCCTGTTGGAAAAGAAATTCAAATGCAGAACATCACGGGAAGGGCAAGCAGGGCATTCTCATTTGGTGGTCCCAAAACACAGCAATAGCGCTTACAGGTAGAACTCCTTGAAGGGTGAGGATCCATCCATCTGCAGCACCTGCAGACACGTGTCCCCAGGGAGAAGGGACTTCAATGGACCAAGGGAACATTACAACAAGAAGCCAGGATTTCAGAGGACTTCTTTTAGTCAAGTTTCAGTAATGCTCTACCCAATGCCATGGACAGATACATCCAGCACCACGCAAACAGCTCTGAAATCTTTCCATCCATATGGATTTCGCAGAAGACAGCCACAAGAAGATCTGACGTGTTTTCTCCTTGCCACAAGGAGGGTTCAAACCAATGTGAGAAATAAATATCTCCTGGCCAAGCCCAGAAGGTACTTGGAAAAGAAGACTTACTGGTTACACCCTTTGTCAGTGTAAAAGATCAGGAACTGAGGTCAATGGGACAGACTGGCCAGATCCCAAAAGATCAATTAGAAAGGACATTACAAAAAACAACCTGCTAGTAAAGGACATCAGCTGGGAGTTAGGGCCTCCATGCTCTGCTCCTGCAGTCCTCAACTCCCTGCTCATGATTATTTCACTTAACGCAGCGCTGGCACACAGGGAAGCACCAGCTTCTCTGCAACAACCTTCCCTGGGAGGCCTGATGGCAAGAGGAAGAAACATGGGAGACAGAAAGGGCCTCATGTCAGAGCTGACTGAACTTATAGTTACAGACTGGCATGAAGAATCTCCAAATTTCATCCACAGAGTGCTTTCCTCTCATGCTGTAGGTGGGAAATCTAACAGCAGATGCATCTGTTGTTTTCAGTAGTAGCTGTTCTCCTGCACGTACCACCAATTGAGCATTTCAGAGTTTTACAGGGCTTTACAACTAGGAAGAGATAGCTCACTGTTAAAACAGCTGAGAGCGACTTGAGGCAGAAGTGGTTTCTTCCCCTGGCTATGTCCTTTCTGGCTGCTATGTCACAAGGAAATGCTGGCAGCACTGCTTTAGGACGATGAGAGCCTATCACCTTCCTAGGGTTCCTGATGGGGCAGTTTGAACTGCTGCCAAAGCAGTCCACATTGAAAACCACTTGACAAGTACACCACTGATGTGAAACGAATGCAAGGTGAATACATTTTTTGGCATCTGCAAATGCTCACTGTTTCAAAGGACACTGGAAAAGATGAATGGTTCAATAAAGGAATAGTAAGGGAAACACAGGCAGTGGTGCAGGGGAGGCTGCAACTTCTCTGGAAAGGTACTGTGTGGATGTTGTGCCACGGCACCTTATTCACTGACCTAGAGCAGAAAGAAAAAGAGGAGGGAAATGGAGAGAACCTGGCTCCTCTGTTGTTTCTGGGCACCTCTCAGGCCAGGGGTGCTGGAAAAGTCACCCGGGCTGTGCTGGGGCTCCTGCGAGAGCTAAATCTTGTGGGCAGGATGGCTACCTCGAGGTAGCAGGGGCAAGAAGAACAGCCGCTGGCCAGCAGGGCCTGCTGGGGAAGGATTGGGGCAGATTCTGCCATTAGTGATACCTGGAGAGTAGTCTAAGTGCAGGGGCTGGCAACCCCACATCACTACCGTGCTCTTCATCCTCACGGAGCAGCTGTAGGAAGTTCTGAAGCAAACGTCTTCCACAGAGCAGGAGGGACATGGACATGGGAGGCTCCTCACACATCGATGAGTTCCTCGAAACAAAATGGTGGCTCCCCTGTTCTGTGCTCAGCCCTGCGGGAGATGCAACCCATTGATGGCTGGGAACAAGCATGGGGGTTTGAAGGCCTCGTGAAGTACCTTGCTGCCCTGACAGATCTTCCCTTCTTCAGGCGACTCCTCAAGATGAAAAATCCCCTGGGGGCCCTATCTGCTGCAAATGCCACCTAGGGCAGAGGTCTCAAATATTACTAGATGGCATCTAGCTGCTTGCTCCTTTGGATAGCTCTGACAAAAATCTGATAGCAGGTGCAGCAACTAAGAATACGTTTTGCTTTAGAAGTGTCTTTGTTTTTTATGTTATTTTTAGCATTGAGAAAAGGAAATACTTTAGAAGAGCAATTCCAATATTTATGTTAGGCTCCTAAGTCTGCATTTTTGTAGCTAGGTGGGTTTCCTGGTGTTTGTAGCCTAGGTGCTCACCAGCCCTACTTAACACCCGGAGAGCTGCTGGTGCCGAGCACCTCTTAACAGTAAGGCCACCTCCTTATGTACGTAATTTTAGGCATCAAGGATTGACAATTTAAGCTTAAAATGCTACATATCTCTGTATTATTGCACCCTCGGTTAAAAAGCAGTATGTTTAGGTTGTCTTAGTTGTTCTTTACGAACCCCAACTGCTCAGCCAGTGCAGCTAAAAAGCCAGCCACCAACAGCCATACAAGCTTGCCAGCATGCTGCCCACTGCGGATGAAAAACCCAGTGCTTCTGTCAAGAAGGCCTGTTACACAGCCAGGCTGTTATTTATACGCTGCAGCTCCAGGACTGTGGTAAGCATCCGCAGCGCTCACCACTTAGCCTCGTGAAATTACTTGCTGAAACATTTCGCTTTTCAGCTAGAACAAAAACATCATTTGTTCTCGTACGGAAAATAAAAATCAACAAAAAGAAAAAAAAAGGAAGGAAAAGATTTACAAGTTCCTTTGCTTTTCATTAAGAAGAAGAAGGAAAAAAAAAAAAAAAAAAAGCACGGCAAAAATTGCAAAACCCCCTCTTCCACTTTGAAGTAACGTGAAAGCAAAATGCGTCCCGGGATCTCTGCTGGAAAGCTTGAAAAAATAAGCCATCCAAGAAACCCCCAGCCAACATTTCCAGGAGTTTCTTTTTAGCCTTAGAATACACTGTAGGGAAACCAGGGAAAACGGGGACACGTACAGTTCATCACGTCAGATTAAGCAAACATACTTAGTTTTCCCTGGACAGGGCTCTGACTGAGGTTCTCCAAAGATTGAATGCCAACGTTTTACTTTAAAAATATACAAATTTCATAGAATTTTGCAAATGGTATGTAACTTGAGGTGATTCTAGATTGCACTCTTGTAGCTAGAGCAATCCGGATAAGCTGTGCTCTGTGGCACAATCCATTTTAAGTATTCTTGATAGCATTTCAAAAGCAGAGACAAAAAAACATTTGGGAATGGACAACAATTACCCTATCTGCAAAAAAAAAAAGAAAAAAAAAGAAAAAAGAAAAAAAGAAAAAGCATCTACACAACTGCATAAAAACCTCGTGTATGTAAATACACACGTAGCACTCAGCTGTCCAAAAATCAAACCAAAAATGAACAGATGGGTTAAAAATCAGGTTTAGGTGCTGAGCGGTTACAAAGAGTAGTTCACTTTGCATTTGGACAGTGTTAAGACAACGTTTTTAATGTGGATGCTAGTGCAGAAACCAGAGATTAAACACAAAGAGACGCAGACAGCTACCACATGCAGGAAAAGGAGGTTACAGGCACGGCAGCACCAGGAGCTCGCCCATCACCGCGGGGAGGAGGAAGGGACAGGCATAGCAACCACAAGCCCAAAAGCAGAAAAGCGCATACCTTCAGCTTGGAATGAAAATCACGAGATTTCCTTCTGGCAAGAACCTGAATGTGACTAGACACCTGCAGGGTAGGGGAAGGGAGGAAACAAAGGAAAAGCCTGTAACCATGGAGATGAAAAGCCCCCTACAACTGGGCAAGCCAAACGTACCTTAATGGCGGCTTGAATTTCTCGAACTTTCTTTCTTGCTAAGACCTGTATGTGACTAGACACCTACATTGTTCAGGTTTATAGGAACAAAAAAGAAAAAAAAAAACAAACAAACAAAAGAAAAACAAAAAGCAAATCAAATTTAAAATATCTATTTTTCTCTTAAAAAAAAAAAAAAGAAGAAGAAAAAAAAAACTTTTCCGAGGGAATTGAATTATTTGCATCTTCAGTAAGCTCTGTTGTTAAAGATACCACATTCCCAGCCAGATACCCAGCTCTTAGCACCGAGGCTTAACAATACTGGTCATCACTGCAGTGACTTGATTAAGGAAAAAAGACGTGCAGCCCACTGGGTTGTGCATTCAGCTACAAGAGAGAGGACACAGCTTGCAGCTGGCTGCAGCCCGCGTGCTTTGGGACTGACCCCATCCACAGGCGGGTCCCACACTCTGTGGCACGCAGCTCACAGGACTTCCACCTCTCGGCCAGGGCTGCAGCTGCCCACCCTGACCCCTGGGCACTAGGCTGAAGACGTAACGGCGTCGAGAAGTTGAGTCCATTCGCTCGTATTGTGTTCTGCAGCCCCAGCAAGGAGCTTCAGCCTGTGTTTTGGCCCCACTGAAACGCTCCAAGTTCTGGAACAAACGGTAAAATATTGGCACGACACAGTCCCAGAAACCACTCTGCCTTTCTCTGCAATCTCAGCATCAAATCTGCCCACAAAATGTTCGTGTAAGCAGAGACAAGTAACTGGGCATCAGCTCGAGTAATGTCGAGGTTTGGTCTGTTATTACATTTTGCATTTTGGTCAGAAATGTGTGTAATTCATCTCATAGCCCAGAAGTTGTTGCCCGTGCAGTGAGGGGCCTGGGCTCCGATTCACGTTCCTATTTATTCTGCCACGTGCTGATATGCATGATATTGATGCTGAGGGTTTAGTGATGCTGACCAGCATTGCTTGGTACTGCTCAGCATCCCTCAGACCTCTATGCGAAGGTTTAAAAACTGCAGTGATGGGAAAAACTGCTAAAGAAAAAATCTTTAGTCTGATTCGACCCAGGGCATACCATACCAGGTGTCATACAGTTTTCCTGAGTTAGTTAAAATTCCTGTCTGGGAAAGAACACGAGCAAAAGAAAAGAAGAAACAAAGCTTCATTTCCTCCCTCTGTAAGATTATTCCATGACAATAGCACCAAAAAAAAAAAAGCCTGAATTTTTAGTAGAGAAGCAAATAACAACGCAAAAATGAGCACAGTCCCTGAAGGCCACCTTCAGAGTTCTCCAGGAAGCAGCTCGGGAACCAGACTGCAGTAATTCAGCGTTATACTATTGCTTACTAAGCAATTTTGTGGTCGAACACGTAGACCAAGTTTTGACACGTGTTCACTTGTTTTGCTTTCAGCGGGATATTAGTGGTGTTAAAGGTTACACAGGAAGCACAATTGTAACATTTAATTGCTCAGTTGAAACTCGGGGACTAATGACAAAGTCTTCTAGACACTTATCAAAATTGATTGATGAAACATTATAGAGGGACGTACAAGAACAGAGGCCATGTGCAAGCCATCACAGCCCTCTTGGTTTCACCGCAGCTCTGCCAGCACGAGCTGGACACGGATCCAGCCCAGCCTGCATTTCAAATCCTGATGCCGTTTTAAGATCCCCAGTGTAGCTCCCAACTGGGGGAGTCTGCATGAGCGTAACACAGGGCAGAGCTTGGGCCTTTGCCTTTTGTTCGCAGATTTCTTTGCCAATCTTTTGTCTGTTCCTTTTCTCCATGCACTGCAGTTTCTCTCCTTTCTCATAGCTTTTTTCATCCCTCATACATATGCTTTCTCCCCAGTTGACAAAGAACACCACCCAGGGCAAAATATCACCCAGCTCAAAATGCTTTAAGCACGAGGGTTGGCAGCAGGCCATCTTTATGTGTGCTGACTCAGTGTCACCTTTCTCTGCTTTACAAAACACGCATAGCATGCAAGTGTATGAGCTGCTGCCTTCTCCTTTGCCACGCACGTGGAGGGGAATCTCAAACTTCACGTCAGGGAAAACAAATGGACTCTGCAATTTGCAAAGCATTTTGAAACAGTGCAAGGGCTCAAGAACCACCACACAAACCATACGGACCGTGTGCCTTCTGCAAGGCTGCTGAGCCCCGCGGATATTATAAATTAAAGGATTTAGTCATATGCCATTAAGTTAATGGTTATGCAATAATTGTCTAAAAAAGACTTAAGACTGGCTCAAGGTATATTCTGAGTCGTTGATGAATGAAATCTTGCCACGGTCACAGACCAGGAGCCTGAAGGCTCTGTGGGGAATTTTTTTTATTATTATTTCATCCTGAGCAAGTACTGCCCACGAGCTGAAAGCATGATTAGCATCAGTCTCGCTGGATAATTTTTATTCATTCACCGCTCATATCCAATAATCACAACCTTTATTATATCAGTGAATTGGCCGGACATTTAGAAATTATTATTGGTTATTCACCATCTCAAAATAATCATTACGTTCTGTAATTATCCTTATAGAGAAAAAAGGAACAATGCTATATGCTTCTGCTTTGACTTTTGATTTCTTTTTTCCCCAAAGACAGGGGATAATAGCCTCATGTACGTATAGACCAATAGAAAAGGCACCTCCAACTTTCGCTGAAATGATGCACATTAAAAAAATCTGGAATTTAAAATATTTTTTTTTCTAAAAAGTGTGTATTTAATCGTCAAGTCAGTGAGGTCAATACACCATCTTGTCAGAGCTGAAGCACAGACAGCCACTGCAGCCAAAAACGCCATGTTTTGTTATTCACCGAAACGCATACTTCCCCACTGGGTTATTTTACCTGCTTCCTGGTCCGTGTCTTCCCTGTTCTAAGTTTGATGTATCTGGCTATCAATTCATTCCTACCTGAAACAAAGAAAAACGAATGGTAAGGGACAAGCAGCAACACATCCGTGAACACCATCAAAACATGACATTGAAACATAGGAGCTGCACGCCCATGAGACAGACCTTTTCTTGTACCTACTCTGCTTTTCCTTTGCAAACTATTCGTCAACATTTCCTATTGTTCAACAGTATTTCTCTTCTATCTCCTTAACACTGTATATGCCCCATCAACCGCACACAGAGGCTGTGGTGTTTTTCCACTGAAGACCTGGAGCTGTTGGCAGGCAGAGAGGCAGCACTGTGGTTGCTGACCAGGATGGTCTCAGGCTAAGGACCACCCAAACCAGGAGCTGACACGAGCTCTGGCCTCTCCCTGCTTATCTTCCAACTACACTGGGTGGTGTTTGCCCCCCAGGCCCAACTGGATCTTGTGAAGACCATTTATCACCCAACCCAAAGCACTGATCAGCCTGATAGTATGGCTTTGTGTTGGCATTTTCTCCAGCTTAATTCTCCAAGGAGGAGACCAAAATCTTCCCATTCTGCTGAGGAGCACTCTGCCTCTTCCACCGACTGAAATCGCTGTCTCAGTTCACCATGCTGTAAATCACATCCTTAATGCCATGCACAAGAGTGGTAACCCTGCGGTGCAGAAGTTCCTGCTGCAGCGGGGCTGAGCAACACGGTGGTTTGTTATTTAGAGCTCTATTTCCCTTGGAAATATAGAGTATTTCCAAGTGTCTAAAATGGCTATTTGACTCTTCTTCAGTCACACACTGCGCTACTTAATACGAACTAATATTTTCTTTCCAAATAATTTCCTTCCTAAATATTGCTGACACGGAAGATAACAAAGTTTTATGTGGTGCCCTGTTTATTTTCACTGCATATTATGTTACTTCTTCATGAGTTGTAATAACTTAAATATACTTGTTTAACAAGTCCTAAGTTATGGAGCTATTTGCATTCAGCACAGGGGAAAAGCCCAAGCGTAGAAAATGAGAAAACTGATTTAGCAGTGAGCTGAAAATGAGAAGGCTAAGAAAATAACCTGTTGCCCACTAAGTTGTTTTAAAGTGGACGAGTACACAGCTGGGGGGTGTAGAAAGGAGAGAAATGGAGCAACTCCACCTATCATAGCGTTAAATGGAAAAGCTCTTCAGTGTAGAAGTATACAGTCTGGGAAAAAGAACGGAGGGAGAGATCAAGATCCTGAGCCTCTGGATGGCCTATGATGATGGCATGTAATACTAAACATGCTTTGGGCAAGAGTCTTCCAAAACCTTTCACTTCTGCTCTGTCCCTTTAACAAGCACTGCATGAGCAGACAAAAATGAACAGAAAAACAGGAGGACACACTCGACTGCATGCAGCTGGGAAGACCAAAGAGGTGTCAGCCTGCAAGCCCAGCAGCAGCCCTTCAGGCCCTCTGAGACGCAGAGGAATCGTGGTCACAGCGTGGGTCACTCCAGACAACTACGTCCATTCCAGCAGCCCCGTGCAGCCCTCAGCTGCAGCTGAGGCAGGAAGAGTTAAATCCTCCCATGGCTTCACAGTATTCTCCCCAGTCAAGAGAGCTAAAAAACTATTTTTAAAAGAAAGCTCAGATTCCCAGGCAGCCACTTGACAGGAAAAGCAGCTTTATATATATATAAAAAAAAAAGCACTGAAAGTCTAGACTGCATTATTCAAAATATCAGTAAGTGCCGTCCTCACTTAGGCCCCAGTCCATCCATGAAGCATTTTGGCTGGAATCAGAGGGGTTTGGCCAGCCCTGCTCCAGCCCAGAAGGGACATGACTGACAAGACTGTGACTTTCCCTTAAGGTGAGGTCCAGCTGGAATCCAGCTCAGGAAGAGTCAATACCAGGTGGAACAGTGTGACAGGGAGAGGGAGCTCTACAAGGAACCGTGCAAAGCGATCAAGGCAACAGCCTTATTTTTCCTTTACAGATATATTTTCAACATGGAAACATGCACCCTGTTCAGCCAGTGGAGGGGATATTCAAAAGCTTCATGAAGCTCAGTAAATATCTTCTGCCTAACCAGACCCCGAAAACACCATAAACACAAACATAAGCACTGCCCGACATACACAAGATAGGTGCCCCAAGTAAAAGCTCACGGCCTTTGTGTTATCTACCAAACACTGCTGCTCTTCTTTACCAGCTGCAATAGATCCTAGCAGAGAAGATCTTATCTCCTGACCCAGCAAGGCCAGGAGAGGATTTTAAGGAAAGGAAGGACAAATAACCGTAAAAAACACTCTTTCCTTTTCTTGGGAATGAGAAGAGTTTGAAACAAAAGAGGCTCAAAAACTTACTTTAACTGGCCACTAAAAACACTAGGGTGAAAAATGTCAGTTAATAAACAGATCTGTTTTTCTCTAAGAAGGGCTCAGCTGTGGAAATACTTTCCATACACACCCTCTCGCTCTCTCCCTGTCACATATATATCTGGGAAATTGCCTAGCAGAAGAGGAGAGGTCAGGTTTATGAACTGTAAATGTTCAGCTCCTTTCTCTTGTCATCTACTATGACAGTCTCCTGCTCTGAATGATTTGGTTCAGGTATGAAAGAGAGGTGTGGGGAGGTGACCAGTCAGATAAAATATCTTCACTGCTCAGCAGTCCTTTCCAGGGATCTTCAAAGGGCTGAGAGAGGACAACACAAAGCGTTTTATATGGGCTTTTCTGAATGTTTGTTTTGCTTTAAATTTGCTCTTTATCTGTCATGCTCTTCCGTACCATCAGTGCAATTGCAAAACACGTTTTTCTCCCTGCGCTGACACTGAGGAAGATGCATTTTACGCAACACAACTTCTTTCTCAGTCGTGGCTGTAAGGACAAAGGGGTTCTGCTGGCTAACAGCCTCACCTGGGCTCCCAGGCTCCCTTTGCCTGCTCTGAGGAGCATCACCCCAAACGAAGGAGAGGACAGCAATCCCAGGCACCTTGCAAACAGTGAGGAGGACTGACATTTCTGCTCTTCTCCTCCTAAATAAGTAGGAGCAGCTGCTGAGTGGGGAGGCTCCCACCCACCCCTCCCCACCCCCCCCGGGAGGCAGTTGTTGCTCTAACAGAGGGTCCTTGTACAGGGAAACCTCCCCCGCTGCCATTATTTCCAAAAGCAGCCTTAAGAGGCTGAGCATCAGCCCCCATAAAGGTCTCTGTGAGGCTCCCGGGTGCCCCTTTGGTGGGACCCTTTTTGCTGCCCCACAGGCAGCTCTGCAGGGCCCTGAGTGGGCTGTGGAGGCGGCCCAGCCACGCGGGGTGCTGGCTGCAGGTGTCCCTGCTCAATCCCATGCATGGAGGCGGTGGCATCACGGCGTGGCGGGCGGGCAGCTGGCTTTATTTAGAACATGAATGACACGAATCAAGCTCCTGCCCCCAGCTCCCAGTAACAGGCACCATCCAAATGCGATAAAAATAGACAAGTATGGGAAATTTAGTTGGTTAGCCATTGGAAACTGAATAGCTGATTTATAAAGTTTCCACACTCAGCAAAATTTGTAAGTAATGACCAAGTAGCAACACCTACTTTTTATTTTTATTTTTTTTCAAATAACAGCATACTTTGATTTTCACAAATTCTTCAAGACTGTGGCTTGACGCGGGTATATCATACACTTATACGTCATACACTGCGTCAGCCTGGACGCAGACCTACGTGCTCGACTTCTCTTAAAACAAACATTCCACCTCCCATGTCGCCTTCATGGCCGTATTTCCAGCATGGCGAAGCTCTGTCAGGACCTGGGCTCCATCAGGAGCCCCCGGCGTGCCCCTAGGCCTCAGGCAGGGCCTGTGTGCGTGCAGCCAGCAGCAGCACCGCGTCCCTTTGTCTGTGCTGCTCAGCACAGGCCCGACTCGGGGCCCAGCCGACATGGGGGTCTGCACACAGACATGGGGTGAGGGCTGGTTGGGGTGAGGGCTTTCCTCCAGCGGGCCCTGAGGCAGCCGAGCTTTCCCGTTGCCTTTTGCCGGCAGAACTCCCAACTTTGGGAGAGCTTGCCTAAAAATTGGCCGGTGCCGCTTTCCGAAGACGCTCGAAAGCTAAATTGGCTAACAAAAAGCCTCTTGTAGATAAAAGAGCTCAGTAAGTCAACAACTGGCTAAGCAGTTTAAACCCCTAAGTAAGGCATCCTCTATTTAAACGTTATAGGCAAATCTAATTTAAGCTTTTAAAAATATTACGGGCAGGTGTTTAAGTCGCCCGCACCCCGGGTTTGGGGGGCTGGGCGGCGCTTCCTGGGGGGCTGGGCGGCGCTTCCAGGCGGGCAGCATTTTGTTCAGACAAGCTTTCTGTACGGGGCCACGTGACGCAGGCCAAATAAACAGCATCTGGGGATTTTCAATTACAGACCTTCACCCAGCATGCCTGCACTGTAATCTCTACCAGATGAGGCTCAGGCCTCACTATTTTCAATAATTCACACACTGTGTACACATAACATGACAATAAGGGCATTCATGCAACCGCCTGATTCGCACATCAAAGCTCCCAAATGGCCAGCTGTAAGCATGCTTACTGCTGAATAATTCATTCTTTTCACAGGCTTGAAAAAACGCTCAGCGGGAGTTGGCAAGCTTGTGTTCTTTCCTGTGTGGTATGCTAAACTCAAATTTTGAAAGAGGTACAGCCCCACTAAAAAGAGTCAGGGATCCAACTATTTAAATGTGCATTTGCGAGCTCTTGGATGGCTCCTTCGAATAAAAAAAAAAAAAAAAAAAGGCAAAGTGGGGGAAAAAAAAAAAAAACAACCCACCAAACCCATCATCTAAATGAGCTACATTTCCAAGTGGGCAGAGGAGATAAGATGAAATAGCCTGCATGCTTGCTGGGGCAGGTGTTTAATAAAAATAAAACGATTAAACTGTTTTCCTGACGGTCAGATTTGTTCTACACGTATCACTCCTCACCGAGTACCCCACATGCACCAGATGCACCACAGTCAACAAGTTCAGCAAACTTGAAATTTCCACACGCTTAGCATAAATTTCCTACTCCGCGACAAAGAGGGTTTTAGTTGAGACTAACGCGTATGAAAAAGGCAAACACGGACCCAGCTCTGCTGTTCCTGTAGCTCCTATTCGGTGTTCTTACAGCTCCGGGCTGAATACTAATTTCTAGATGATGTTTTAACAACCTACATTTGCAGCGGGGACTGTGAACGTTCCGCTTGCAACCTGCGAGCCTTCCGAATGTTGCAAACACTTTGGCTTTACGCAACATACTCATCATTTCTTTAAGACAAACAAAAAGAGAGAGAGAGAAAAGAAGGGTCCGCTTCATAATATCAAGTTTTCTTGACTGTCAATCAATGCCAGAACCAGCAGGATCAACTAGTCGTGACCTCTCCTTATAGCAAACACATGCTGCTCACCAGCTGTGGACTGTGTTTTTTACACCCTTTTCTCTATCATTCAGAATGGCTTCCTCCTAATCACAATAATCCCAAAAGTGCTAAAACATATCAATCGTCCTTTAAGCCCTGCCTACAAAAGGCCAGCCGTCCTGCCTTTATGGGCTTGTCCAACAGCAGCTGATACTTCATTCAACTACAAATCCAATTTAGCAGTTACAAGAGGTTTAGCATCACTGGAAAAATATTGGTGTTGATCCTGCACTCTTAAGTCAGCAAATATTCCTTTGCCATATTGTTTAGCTTTTTCTGCCATATTTACACTTCTGCTGGATTTCCCTGAATGACTTCAACAACAGCTTTTAACCTCTGAACTGGTAATATTTACAGCTAATCAAACAGCAATCTTTAAAATATGTTTACCACAATTACAGAAGCATAAGCCTATTTCTATTCCAACTGTTACAGTACTAAAAAAAAAAAAACAAAACCAAAAAGCACAACAAACCCAACTCAACCAACAACCCTAAAAACAAACACAGTCATTTCATGCAAAACCATAGAGCACATTTATGCACGAGTTAGGCAGGATGTTATTTATTACAGCCCTTTGGGCAAGTTCATGGCAATTCTTTCACTTATGTATTTTTAATTGCCAAATGAGCCCATGCAAATGCTTCCTTCATTCCCCCCTTCTGCTTTATTTCCCCCCACCTCCTCCTTTAAGCATCAGCGTAAGTGCATGTGATGCCTCAAGGTAAAGATGAGACACCTTACTTAGGGGATTTACCATTCACCAGCCCCAGATGTGTGGGGCCGCTCTGTTTGAGCAGCCTTTAGTAAACGTAAAGTAGGAGAACTCTGCCGGCCCCCAGGAGAGGACGGGTGCTGCTCTTCCCTTGCTGTGCAGCAAGCACCGGCTTTCCACCTCTCTGTACGGGCACTTAATGGAGGACAAGGAATGGGGCTGGGGGCAAAGCAAAATAACCAAGCATCTGATATCTTCTGGAGCTCGTCTCTTAGCTCCTGCACCCAGATCTTCCCGAATCAGGGCTCTGGATTTAGGTAGGGACCATGCAGAAAAGCCTTCATCCCAGGACTGGACCGGCATGAGACAAAGACCTTGGGTCCCTAAAAGGGTTACGAGGGCTGTCCGCGTGGTGTGTGCGCACGGAGACACACGCATCAGATTACAGTAAGCCACTTAAGTATTACTATACACAAATTAACTGCTTGCACAGTGTACTGTTACCAGGTTGTCCAAGAGGGGGGGGGGGGAAGATCCAAGAAATAGAATAACTGAAACAATCCTTTTGGATGCTAATGAGCTAACCGCTGCAATTACTCACTGAAGTTCTATCACGACACTTCCAAAGAGGAGAACTTTTTTGCACTGCACTAAAAACAACGAAGTGGTTCCAGATTGAAGCGACACCACAACTTAATTTATACAGCAAAAGGGAAATGACCTCATGGTAGCATGGAACGACATTCTCGTCGTGTCAAGCCCTAACCTTCTGGTTTCATTCCAGCCTCAGTTTTAAACAAAACAACAAAGGCAGCCCATCCACACATCTGGTTCAGAACTCTTCACTGACACTAATGCAATGCATTGGATTCCGTTTGGCAGGTCTTTGCGCTGGGAAATATTCCATATAAGCTATGCTTATTAATTTTCCTTTCTGAGTTTTTCAAAACACGGGCAGAACATATTTCAAAGAGAAAGAAGAGCGATCCAGAGATCTCTCTGAATATTCATTAATTAAGATTTTGTCGGTGTCAGTTGCATCAACAAAAGAAGGTTTTATAATTCACTCTGAGCCCCGTTTTAATTAAAATTTAAATGTTACAAAAGCACATGGAAATTTTCGCTCCCTCGTAATTAAATTATTTTCTACTTACTATAAACTGTATTTTACTGCAATCAAAAACACATTTCAAAACAAACAGCAATTTCAGGTTTCAGAATACACAAAGAAATCCCCATAGGAAAAAAAAAGAAAAAACCCAAACTTGACCTTTGGCATCTATCTGGATCAGCTACAGATGTTTAGTGGATTATATAAAAACCCCAAGTCCTTAATCTGACATTCTTTTATTATTATTATTATTATTATTATTTCTCCCGCTACGATAGGAGCTCTCAGCAACCCATCTGCAAAGACCCCGCACGACTTCCACACGCATATGGAAGCCCTGCCTTGCTTTGCACGGTAGCTGCAGCTCTGCAGTGACACGAGGAGCAGTTTGGAAACAGGACTCTGCCCAGCGCTACCCGCAGAAAGGCTGGTTTGGCCAGGAATCCTTCAAACACACAGACAATGGGCTGGCTGACCTGTCATGCATGATGGATGAGTTAAGGGGATTAAAACCACTATCTGCATCAGAATAGATAAACATTAGCAAAATAGAATTTCTCAGTAGGTGGCTTCATTTCTGTTTGCACTTTTAGGCAAAATGAAGCTCCGTTTTTGAAGGAATTACAATTGTTTAAGCAGCGCTCGTTTGCAGAGGAGAAATGCCGTCTGCCCATTTGCTTCCTACTGTTTATTTTTTAAGGAAACAGTCATAACTGTGACTAAGCAGCATCTCTTCTTGCTCACGCTTAGTATCAAAGTGTTACACGACTCCCAAGTTCTAACCTCTCTAAGCTGTAGGTATGTCTTAACGCTTACGCATTTCTAACCTCCGTATACCAAAAAGTCTTTTGAATTCAGAGCAGAATGACACAAAAGGCCAAAAAAAATTGCTTTAAATTGTGCATTGATGTGTCGTGAGGTTCTGAGCACGAGCCTGTGACTCAAGAACTGTGAGAGGCAGCTGCTGGAAATGCTGTGTTTCCTTTGACTGGACTCATATTGCACACACTGATGGTACTTAAAAGCCTGGGAAATGGCTGCACAAAGCAACATAATGAAAGGCTCGCCTTGAAGAACAGCATTATATTGTTTATACAACATAACTTTGAAAGCAGTCTGGATGAACACGTCAGTGCACACAAGCTGGATAATACGCATAGAAACTCCAGAAACATCCACGGACGGACTCTCCCCCCTCCTGCACACAGCTATTAGGTTTTGTCCGTCAGACACAGGTCCGGAGCTGCAAATGAGCAGAGGTCCCTCTCCCCGCAAGGCTCACGTATCTGGTCTGCAGGCAGCGGGCAGCCTCCAGAAAATCCAGTATGTTCTGTAAAACATCTCTGCCTACTGTCAAATATGCCTTTGAACTCCTCTGCTGTAGTAATGGCGGCCTGCACTCACTCTGGGGATGTATTCCGCTGTGCCCCATCGCAGCGCTAATGGAGAGCAAAGCAGAGCGTTCAGCAGGGAGATTTCTCCCACTGACGGTATTAGAAATGAGAAGAGCTGTGACATGATTTCTCAACTCAGCATTTACTGTAATGAGATTTTAAGGGAGCAGGTCACTTCCCTTGCTCAGCGACTGGGACCGTGGGCAGATCCGGAGGCTGGCTGAAGAAGTCAGCGCTGAGGACGGCTCCCAGGGCTGCAGGAGGGAGGGCCTTCATTTGCACCTCCACAGACTCAGCAGCGCTGGCATTTCCTGCAGCTCCTTGCAAAAGCTGTTTATTTAGCTCATGAATTACTTGGTGTCTGTGTCCCATGCAGTTAAGACGCTTTGTTTTCACAGCAGGTGCAAAGAGGTATTTAAATTTGCATTACATCCAGGGTATTTACACTGCAGTTTGTGTTACATGACGGCCTCTGACAGCAGATGGGCCAAGTGGAGAAACGTCTGACCAGTATATGAAAGAGCCTGGGATACGTCCAACACCAACCTTGGTTTCCAAGTCATTTCACAAGCACAAAGTAACATTTTGTGGAGATTTTATAGCTAACAATGCAGTTCTAGCTACAGTACAAAAAATATTTTGCTCCAATTATGAACCCACAAGAGAGACCCATAACACACTTCAGCTAGCAAGCAACTCATTTCTTACAGACCTGGACCCAAAACTGGAATAGTTCAGCTCTTTTTAGCCTAAAGAAGGAGCAGTTGGACTTGTCCACACTTCCAGGTGTGACAGGAACCAGTCCAGATCAGCTCCGTCCCTGCTGCCCTGCTGATCCTGCCTGGAGCACTGATGCTCTGACTGGTGTGGTGGGGACAGACAGCATCCCTGGCACGCCTAGAAGATCCCCAGGGCATTGTCCCAAGGGGAGAAAAAGAAACCCTAGTGCCATCATGAGCTCGGTATGAGAGCACAGCAAGCTGTCACAGAACAGAAAACACCTCCGCTTATTTTGAAGCACAGCCACGAGAGACAGCAACAAAGAGCTAGAGCAGTCAAAAGATACCGCACCACAACACGCTTTGTTTATGTACGAAGTGCTCCTCACAACCTGCTCATTCATCAAGGTGAAAGGTGCCTGCCTGCTCCTGCCCCTCTTCCCCCAGGCCCCGCTGCCAGCCATGTAACCTCTGCTCATCTCTTCCACTGGTGCCTTTCAAAACCTGCAGGGGCACCCTGGAGAATCAGAAAGAAATTCTGCTCAGTGTATGTAATGCCGAACGCATTACAGTACAGTAACGTTTCTAATTTTCTTTTCTAATCACTGTACTTAAAGTGGTTACTTTGAATGATGGGGAGGGCAGCTGTATTAAAAATAATTTTAAGGGGTACTGCATGCCAGAGAAGCAGAAGAAAACTGCAGGTATAAATAATCTTTTTACCACTAACTTATTTCCACAGTCAATCATTATTTTATTTTGTTTTACAGCTCACACGTTCACTTTACATAGCATTTATCCAAAAAGCATGCATTTTGGAAACCTTCTCTTTATTTGTATTGGATAACTAAGCAATGGACGGCAAGCTGGCTTCATGTCTAATTCCTAATCCCACTCTTGGCTAGGGGCTGAATGGATGCACCTTGACACAAGAAAAGCACAGTATCCAGCAAAGGAGTGGTCTTCAGCTCCACAGCTGAGAGCAACAAATCATACAAGTTTTTTAAGTGTTTAATACTGTATAGCCAGTTTCGTTCTGCTGACAGAGATAAAGGCCCCTTGGCAAAACAGTACCTTCCACAATGCAATCAGCATCCCATCCTAAGCTACAAGTTTCTGCACATGCAAGCTCAGAAATAACCATCCTGTCCTATGCTAAAAAACAGGCAACGCATAGTGCCATATCTAAACTTCTGTCAAGCCCAGCTGGTTCCAGATCTCTTCATTTTACAAACTTTCAGCACTCTGCTTTTGATCACTGTATAGCACATGTATGGTCATAAAAGCTTGCTCACCAAGGCAACCGGCAAGTTCATTCTGGCAATGGCACCAGCACCAGCATTTTAGCACACAACAGGTTTTTGACGTTCAAAGACGTAAAGAAATGGCCATCAGATTGCCAAAGAAGCTCTGCCTGACGCCAAGCAGAGCTATGATAACATATGCATGAAGTGATCAAACTGATGCTGCAGAGACTTAGCAGGAGCACTCACAAGAGCGACGTCCCTGTCATCTGTTGTGAGATGCACAGGAACGTATCAGTGCCCACCTCCCACTCTGGATGGTAAATTGAGCCACAGGCTGATTTTCTGTAAGACATAAGACCAAGAAGGAAAAATATACTTACTTACCTCAGAGGCTCACAAATGTTTATATGGAGCTATTAAAAGGCTGAGATGTAAAACAACACATTCATCTAAAAGAAAATGAAAGGCTGTTTCTGGTACAGCCAATGCAGTTATATGTTTTCTGTTGGGGGAAATTTATAGCCACATTACGGCTGTCAAGGAGAGTAGTGAGCCACAAGGATTTCCAGATGCCATGTGTGAAGTTTCTCATTTCCCCAGCTATACTAAAGTACATTATCACCCAAACGCAAACAAGCTTTAAAAAGTATCTATCATTAAAACATGTGTGGCCCCCTCGCCTGGCCTTAAAGAGATTGAGTTTTTTCTCTTCTTTCCTTTCTTTTGAAGCCACGTGGGAGACTGTGCTGCAGCACTCCCCGGGGGTCTAATGCTGATCTTACTGATGTCAACAGCAATACCTCAAGCTGCGGCCCTGCGGCACGCTGCGCTGTGTCACTCAGAAAACCTGGCGCTGCCGAGCACCGACGTTTCCCCTTCAGAGAGTCAATCAGAGAAGGGGAAGAATCACTGCCATGTTTCTCCTGCCGGCTCTGGAGGTGAGAACAGAGGTCTGAAAGGAGCGCAGAAGATGAAAGGAAAAGCAAGTTCAAGTTCTTTCTGTAGCTGCAAATGCAGCTTGCTGTGACGGGCTCGTCCTGCTGTACCAATACCTGCGGGCAGCAGGGCCTGGCACCCAGCAGTGTGCTCACAGAGATGGCAATCCACGTCAAAAGTACACTCAAGAGGTGGCAGGAGGGTCTGCCTCATGCCTATGTGGGACTGCTGTATGCTCAGGCACGAGGCTCTCAAGCAGCAATGGGTGCAAAACCACACCTTGCAATTTATCAGCTCTAACTAGAAGAGAATGAGAGGAGAATTAAAGCTAGAAAACCTTATGCAAGGGAATGAGCTTATTTCCCAAGTGGATCTGTTGTTACAGGAGGAAACAGAATTTATGCAAAGATCATCACAAGAGTGCTGAAATGAAGAGAGCAGTGTAACCATCTGACACTGAGTGGTCCCCACAGATTTGTATTTATTTACAGTGAAAGCCATGGTCTCAGTGCAGGCGTTTTGTTAAGTGGCATTAACCCGAGCGTTTTGCTGAAGGTGAAATCTAAATGGGAGATGCTGAGTCCAAAGCGGAGCTGTCCCTTCTGTCTCACATCTGGAAGAACATCAGCAGCAAGATGTTGAGTGGGAGCAAGGAAAAGAGATCTGCTCGAAACAAGGAACCAAAGAGAATATCTGTTAAGGAAACAGAGGCATGCTGGCACCTCAGTCCAGCTGGACAACCTCTTGCCCAGTTCCATCCAGCAAAACCACAGCAGGACCAGAGGCACAGTGGCACCCACGCCTGAGGTATGCTTAGCAAAACCAAAATGACGGCAGAGGAAAGCACTATGTCAGCCACAGCAACAGAGATGATTGTATGGCAGCGTTATCATAAAAGCTTATGTCCACTATCTCAATAAATAGTTTCTGTGTCTTCACATCCCTCTTCTGGTCCTCCCAAAGGGCTCAGATCCAACATCCTCAGATATCAAAAAGACAATCTTAAAAGCATCATAGCAAACCCGTGGAACTGTTTTCTTGATCACATCTGACACTTGGCTTGCAGTTACACCACAGCATTTTCTGAAAGAAGTACAGATCTGAGCAATAAAAGCAGTGCCTCAGAAACTGTCATGCTACGTATTCATACTTCAGAATAGAGGAACTGAGTGCCTCTGGTACAGCAAAACCTGTAAATAGCTGCAGACTCAAGGTGCAGAGCGTGCAGGCTTCAAGAAACAGAAAACAGCCAATGCAATTATTTCCAGAAACCTAAGTCAATATGACAAACACCTTCTGAAATCCATACAGGGCAGATCATTGTCTTGCTGCAGTATCACGATTGAAGCCGAACTGCCTGAATCTTCACCCTCTTAGAGCTGAATAAACTCACTGAGAGTGTCTGCTGCACCTGGCAGTGCTCGAGACCCCAGTGTGGTTAAAACCCAAGAATACATTGAAAACCAAAGTGTCGCTACAGGAGAGAAAGCAGTCAGAGCCTCCTACAGACACTGGGAAGGTGCGTGGCAGCGCACATGCAGTACAGGACAGCTGATGAAGCAGGATCCAGGTCTCTCAAAACAAAATGCCAGTGCTTGGTCACCTTTACCAAACATTACCCTCTACCAACAGTCCACCCTGTCAATGCCATCTCCTCAATTTAGAGCTCTTATTGCCTTGCTGCCAAAGTACTCTTGTGTGCAGCAGGACCGAGCAAGCCTTTATGACATACCTGAAAAAGCATCACCTTGTTCCTGTTTGCTTAACACTGACCTAAGGATTGGCAGAAATTACTGGGAGGAAGGGAGACAGGCAGACACTTGTGGACAGCTCTGGAGCTGCTGACAAATGAAAAGTTCAAGGGAGAGTCCTGTTTCAATGCAGTCTTCAAACACGAATTTAAAACCAAGCTGCCTATGACATTTGAGCACGACTGCAAGCGATGGGTGAAGAAAACTCTTCTCAGCTAAGTTTGGCATCTGAATCCTCTATCCTTTTAAAAGCAGTAAGGATCACAGGCAAAGAACAACAGGGAGCAAACTGAATCGAGAGTTTTCCTTCTTTTAAAAGATGCCCTCTTTTAACTTCATAGTTATACATGTTTGAGCAGAGGAGGCAACAGAAACCCAGCTTGAAGATGGCTTTATGTCAGAGGCATGAGTGGATAAAAACAACAAAATCACTCCCGGTCGCTTCTGGTCTTTTATGTAGCTGATGGTTTACGTACACACTTCGTACCAAGACTGGGTTAGAATGGCTTAAGATTAAATAGAAATGACTGATATTTCAAAATGCTAAAATGTTTATGGGTGAAAACACTGAGACAGTAAAACCGTTGCACTTGAAGTAAATGTTTGTCTGGCTTTAGCAATGAGTAAATTGTGTTAACTAAAGTATATTAACTAACTGTTATAGCTTATTCAAACTCGAGAAGCTTAAAATCAGTGCAAATTATATAAATCAGGCACGCTTAATCTCCGTGCTTAAGGACAGCCCTTAAGGTCAGTCTTGTTCCTTGCAGTTTGAAAGGTTATGTTGAAGCTGCTGTCAGTGGCATCTTGAGGCATGGATATTTATATTTTATATTTTATGAATATTTTTATTTGTATGCATTCCATGCCAGAATTTTTAAGAAAACATACAAGATTCTAGGTTCCATTTATTTTATTTTATTTGCATTTTTTGTTTGTTTGTTTCTTTTTCCACCCTAAAATGTGGGAAGTAAAGCCATCTAGTATTCAATACTAGGCTCAGTAAAAAATCGTTGGCCTGAAAGTTCAGGCTGCTTTCTACAACCTAAAATCCAATACCTCCAGTAACAGATTGCATTATATTTGACCCAAGCAGTGGGCAGGATTCTTTATCCAGAAATAATGTCCTTTTGCACAAAACCAGTGTTTTCAAAGACCGTATCTTAGAGTGGTGTATGGAAATACAACACCTCTTGTATTCCCAGAAAGATTACACAAAACCAAGTCACATTATACACTTATGTCCAATAAGGCAGAAACACCCACCACGCCATATGGAAACCTCAAGTGGAAACACCCGACATTTTTTGCAGCATCAAAGAAACCACACCGCATCGTCTAGCAATAAAGTCACCTGAGTGTAGGTCAGCCCTCAAGAAGAATGAAATGGGCACCTTTCACAGGAAACAGACATCTGCCAGAAGATTTGGCCAAGATTTCCTCATTTTTTACTTCATTACCCCACACAACCTGCAGCACACGTGCAGGATTCGGTTCCGAAAACAAATAAATAAATAAAAATACCAGCATGCTGAAGGCATCTGAAAGAGCAGTAAATTACTAGTAGATTGGAAAGATTGATCTGTGAAGAAGTCACAACGAAGTGGAGACATTGCAATCAGCATGTGGATAGTGTAACAACAGTCTTCCAGCAATCTCTGAATGCCCTCAATTCCCACTGGCAAAGTGAAATCAGTGGGAGGTTCAGGACACTCAGCAATTCATAAAAATTAAAGCAGGGCAAAGGCTGCGCTCATTGTTTGGTTCTGGCTGTACCCTCTAAGAGCTGGATGCTGAAGGAATGTATGACCTACGTTGTAACAGCTTTGCAATTTAGGAAGATTTAGCAGAAGGGATAGGGTAGTGAAAAGAGGTACAGCAAGTCAATGAAGTTGACAACAGCTGGTCTTTGCCACTGATACAGGAATCTCCGAGAATCTCCTCCATCCAATAGTGTTACTGTGCTCTTTGTATCTGTTGTGGTGTCCTCCTGGTAAGCAGGAGGTCCTACTTTCAGAGTGACCAACCTACATTCCTCTATATCTGGGAGATTAATGGCTACGTCCACAAGACTCTCCTTGCTCAACATTTTCTTACACAAAATGGAGTAAGGAAAGTAACGGTCAATAAATCACTGGATGACTCCTCTTCCAGTAAAACTGGAGCGAGGCAGCATTGCATTGACTGCACGTTTCCTCTTTCTCTCACTTTTTCTGACAGATTTTACTTTTTATTCAGGCCTACACCATGCATTTCTCATGTCTTTGGCGTATTCTGGGCACAAGTCATCTTTTCTTTGAGGAAAAATAAATTAAAATAAAATAAGGACCTGCTGTAAATGCAGGGGGCTGCACCACCTTGAACTTCCTTCCAACACTTAACACCAGGCTTAAAATTGCACTACATAAACACACAGAAGCTGAAGCAGCACCAGCAGCTCTTCTGTCTACTTTGCTTTACACATTAAACCACGATTCAAACAGAGTCCATTAAGGCATCTAAATGTGACTTACCACATGCGTTAATTGGATGGGGGGAAAACAATGAAAAAAGAAAACGCAACCCTTGGATGTGGACATTTATGTATTCCCATTATTCAGACCCTCCTGATGCCACAATCTCCCACTTCTATAGTTTATAAATGTTTGATTTAAAATATAGCCATTTTATCATTTGTACCACATTTACCTCATCCTACCACCGTTCTGACTGGATGAGAAGCTAATGTAGCCTACACTGTCTGGTCAATTATTGCATGGACACCGGGGACCAATTAATGCCATCCATAAAAGCCTGAATCATTCTGTCAATTAACTAGAACTAACTATGTCATCAGATATATTACTGGTGAGCAAGTCTATTTGGTTGCAATATGTCTTGAAGGAGAGCAGTATCAAATGAATCACAATTGACTTGGACAACCGCTAGCATAATTTCAGAAGATGAAAAGACAAATGTGGTAGTTATTAGTGGTCCCCTGAGGAATTACGGCCAAGCAATTGTAATGTGCTAAGACTGTACTAGCAGGTGCCCACAGCACAAATCAGGCAGAGGGTTAAATCAATATTTTCAATTTCTTAGGATCAATCCAGTGTTTGAACAAGATGGAAACTTGTTAGCAATTGGCAGAACGTGTAAATGAAAAGTCAAACTTCTTATTATTTGTTAAAAAGGAATCGGTGCTCTGCATCATGCCCTTGGCACAAGGTAATGCTTTCATGATCCAGTTGCTTGGGCATTCACTAAAAATCTAGCAGTTCTTAAATTTTAATAGAGTGCAAAAGGTTACTTTAATACACGCCGAACATTCGAGATCTTTAAAAATGATTGAAGTGTCAATAGGAAAGTTTTTGAGCTGTGACAACAGCATAGTTATTAATGATTAGTGCAAGAAGCAGAAAAACCTTGATCGCTTTAGGAAAGTATCTCACCAGGAATGCAGCTTGACATCTCTGGTACGACTTCACATTTATTTTGTTCCATACGGAAGAACAGGAGGATCATTAAGTGATTCTTTACCAACGGAATACGACATTAAAAAGTGGCCTTAAAAGCTGATTGCATTTAGCACTGCTGGGTTTAAAGGTGCCTATATAGCAGGATCTACAGAGCTGGTGTTGAATTCCATAGTTTTAACACAGAGGTACCAAACTCGCCTTTACACCTTACCATTGTTTTAGAAAAAGAAGTCTCCAGCTGCTCCAACTATCAGGTGAGGTCTGGATAAAACATTTAAACGAGTTAGGGAAACGTGCCCTTTAAATTACATCTCAGACAAGGTACAGAGAACCTCTGGGATTGAGAAGAAAAGAACAGGTGATGACATGGAAAGCTGTTCCCGGGGTCACACTCAACTACTTACATCCATTATTTCAAACATGAAAAACGAGACTTTATAAAACTAAAGCCACTGTTAGTAAGAAAATAAATAGAAAGCCCTAATGGTTAATTTAAAGATAGGAATACATAAATAAATATAGGAAACAAAAGGCACATAAAACACATATGCCTAGGAAAGTATCTGTGCTCCCAACACATAATTACACTTATCTGTATGTTTGGCTAATAGAGGAATTCTCAGTATTATCTCCAGTATTTTGGACTTCCCTTCCAGGCACAGACGGGAGGAGGCAGATGAAGCTCCTCTTTCACAGTTGTCAGGAACAGAAATATTGTTTGTGATGTTTTTGTTGGCTGTTGTTTAATTGTGAAGATAAAATGGTTCATCTGCCTGGAGTGTTTTCATCCGAAGGATCTCAAGCAATTCTCAGCACCAGAGCAGGGAAACAATCTCTAGCTCAGCATATGGCCAACCTGTGAGTTCACTGCTACAGAAAGCCACTAGCAACACCTCTGTGGCTGCTGCTTTTAAATCATAGTTGCAGCCTTCACTGACACAGGCCAAAATAATAAAGAGCACTTGAGCTTCAAGAAACTGCAAACCCTTGAAAGCCTTACACGAGATGCTGCAGATGAAGTAGGAGATAGTTATTTCTCAAGACTTTCCAGTGGAAAACAAAAATGTTGAATCAAACGAAATTAAAAAAAAAAAAGAAGAAGAAGAAATTGGGATAATGGATTTCCCTATTTCAGGGTTGACTTGGCTAATGTATTATCAATCTTTAAGCCATTGTAGCTTTGTCTGACTTGTGCAATCTCTCTCTCTTTCAAGACCTTTTCCTGTGTATGCGTTTGGCACAACATGGGGGATGCTCCACATCACAGAGCGTTGGGTCCAAAGTACACAGATAACACTATCAGTGTAAGACAAGCACGATAAAACTACAGGAATGCAAAACATGGCAGCGCTTCCGACTAAATTGCCCCCTATTCATTACAAAAAACTAAGAGAAAGAACTCATTAAAGTAATGACAAGAGTTATTCTTTGAAGAATAATGCAGGGGAGATAAGCCCTGTAATACAAGATACACCGCCAATAGATTTTTGCTTGCCTAAACACTCTTCCTATGGGCTGTTCTACAGCAATGTGTTTTTGGCTCCTCACACACACCCCTAGGTGAAAACCATTAGCGGGCTTTATGGAAGATGCAGCCTACCCGACCTTCCTTGTGTTGGGCTGGGGTGGCTCGAAGCACCTACACCTTTAAGAAGCACAGTGGATGAGCACAATCATTTGAAAGTGAGGTTCAGCAAACAGGAGACGATAAAATATGGAGTAACTTGAAACCAGCCCACGCACTGCTGAAGAGAAATCTCCAGCTTGTCTCGCTCTCAGACACACCCTTGCAGCTCTTCGGGAAAGCTGTGCCCTGCTCGCAAGACAAGGAGCTAATTGATTCAATTGTCTTCTGTGTGTGCAACCATAAAATAAAGTGCCTAAAGAACAGTGCGGACATGCAGCTCAGCTGACTGCATTAAACGACTCCGCTGTCCGACAGTGTGTGGATGGCTGAACAAGTGCCCCAATTGTTCCAGCCAGACGCCACCACGGGACCAAGAATGCATAATTTCAGAGCTTGCATGTCCAACAGTAGGGTGCACTGGCAGCAGAGTGGCAGTCAGACTTCAAGCTCAGCCATCACTGACACCTTCCTCTATAAGGCCAGGTGCTCCCGAGGCAGCGCAGCCAGGGCAGGTCCTTCCCCCCACTCACCGACAGCCCACAGGTGCCTCAGCCCACTGCATCGCGTGGCTTTCTGCTAAGCAAAGACATCAGTCAATTCCACTGAAGGAGAGAAATGTTACGTCAGAAACCACTCTGCAAACTCTGAACTCAAGTGCTGCTCTTGGATCTCAAACATAACAAAGCCAGCTACTGATTACAAATATAAAGCTGAGCATTGAAGCAGTCTAGAAACACAAGGCTGAGGATACCTCTAAAGTGCTTTCTCTAAAAATGATAATACAAAGAATATACAGAATATACAGTTCTACTCTTTGTGAAAAAGCAATGGGAAAATAATTCTGAGCCAACTTTCACAGTCATCAAATTTCTGGTACCATTTGCTGTGGTTCAGGTATGGAGTAATTCCACCAAACAGGGCAACTAAGTCATACTGCTGTAAAACGGGGAAGTGCCCGAGGAGGATCAGACCTAACACACTGTTTGGATTCCATGGATTTAGGCACATAACTGATAATCCCCATGGACATAAGCTCTCTGTCAGGTATGGAGGACCTACAACTATGGCCAAGCTAGAAATTAATTTGTAGGTCTTCACTAGCTAAATTAAGCAGCAGGCTTCAGTCCTCAGGGCAGCTGAGAGCAGCCCCCTATCATAGCAACCAGCAAACAGCATCAACACCCAGAAGAACATTTGCAAAGAAAATCAAAAGAAAATCAAAACCTGTTATTCCTCATCTACTATTATTACTGTTATTATTGTTGTGGTTCACATCATGCTTCCAGTATATTTAAGCCGAGTAAAAAAATATACTCAAAAATGAAGACTTAAATCTTTCATTTCCAGGATTAATGAGCTTTGAGAAGCAAAAGCAGAACTCTGAACATCCTTTCTTCAACTAACATTTCTCCTCAGGGGTGTTGCAAAGTAGTTAAGTGTGTATTATCACAACCTGTTCATGTTTTGCTTAGATATCATTCTGCTATTAGTCAAAATGGAGGGCCACAATCATTCTGACTGACCATCACTCCAGAAAGGACACCACAACCAGGAAAATCGGTGCAGCTAAACTGCAACACGAAACTAAAGGCAATTACTTTGGGATTAAATTTATGTCCTACGCTTAATTAGGGTAGTCACAAAAATATAGGTAATTATTTACAACTCAAGTCTAGCACACAAGGTTAAAGTAGAATTGCAAGCGTTGGAGTGGACCCTTAAAAGCCACCTGGTCCAACTCCCCTGCAATGGATGGGGATACTCACTGCCAGGTCAGGTGCTCAGAGTCCCATCCAGCCTCACCTTGAGCATCTCCAAGGACAGGGCTTCCTCCACAGCTCTGGGCACTTTTGGACTCAGGGAGATTTTATAGAGAAGAGGTGATTTTTTGTTTAAACTGAACTTTGGGTAATTTGTATCCCTGGTTTTTCATCATTTGCTGAAAAACACAGCTTTTCAAATTTAATTATAAACCCTAAGCGTACTTAGCTAATCGGATCAATTGCAACTCACTAGCAAAACACATTCTAATTTTCAAGGCAGATGAAATTTTGCCACCTCTCAGCTGCTGCCAGGTGAGAAGTGAGATAAACCAGACAAGTATGTTTTCCAAGCACCACACTGAAGCAATTTTTGAGTTGTGTTTGCAGGGACGGTCCCTGCAGATCTCTGACTTGCTACAGTTTTATCTCACTGAGTCTCTGCTGAGCAGCAACCACTCTTTTGAAGAGGCAGCAACCCCTTCCCATGGGTGCCTTTGTTACCCAGGAATGAAATAGGCCAGTTCTCAAAAGCCCCTTTATGAATGTATGAACTTCTGCACATCCAAAGAGGTGAAGTCTCAAAATAGCTCCTAATGGCTACTGTGCCAAACCATAATTTCTGATCTTATTCTAATGGACCTGGAGCAGGGACTGAAGACTCCCCTAAGGCACTTTCTCCAGCTATCATGACGTTGCCACCATTTTTCTTTCATAGCTGATTGAGCCTGGGAGGCTGCAGTCAGTCCAGCACTACGTGATCTCCATTGAATAACCACAACTGAAGGTAGCCAGCCTCTTGTGACTCTGGATCAACAAACCCTTTGGGCTTCCTCTCTCTTTTCTGTCACATCGGCCCATTCTTTGTTCTGCTATGGGGAGATCTTTCAGATGAAGAACACTTATGACTGTGAAGTGGTTACAGTAATGAAGCAGAAAGCACAGAGTGCTGCATGACGATCAGATCCGCAGTGCTCTAGATAGGTAAAGTCATCAGACCGCGTGGTTATAAGGCACTTCTCTTTGCAAGCCTCTGGTAATTCTGCCTTGGTTACAGATGCTGCCATTCCCACAAGGAATGACCTGGCTTGAATGGTACAAGGCTTGAAGGTACTCCAGGCCGAAAAGGCAAAGCCAAGCCCCATACAAATGGCTTGCAAATGTTAAGGATCAATACTTGCTGTCAATCTACTGCAAGTGGAAAGCAAAAATTAGCATATACAATAATTGCCAGTTTGTTTCACTGTTGTTTCCTCTTACTGTAAACATCATCCTGAAAGCTCCTGATGACACAGCAGTTGTAAAATGACTGTTCTCATACCATAATATTTATGCAATGTATAATCACAGCACACTCTAAGGTCGACACAAAGGCACTTTTAAAAGGAATTAGTATCACATTATAATTACATAGCTATATTATTTATGAGTTGCAATATTTGCAGTTACTTTGAGGTTTCAATTACATAGTACAGGCTTTTGAAAACAGTTCCTCAAAGAGCTCTCTTAGCATAGAAAATCAGAGACAACAGGTAGATGTAATGGGCAGGCGAAAGGCACAGCAGAGAGGTAAGAACAGCCTGACAGCTGTGCCAGATAAAGTAACCAGTATTTTCCTCTTTTTAAATAAATTTTGGCACACATAGAGCAGGCAAATCAAAGCAATTCAAACGCTGCCAGAGCCCTATTGACATCTATACCGTGTGCTGCTTCTCTATGGAAAAACGAATTTCCTCTAAAGCACTCCACGAGCTCCAGGGACAGGGAACGTGCCCCAGCATCACCCTCTCTAATCTCAAACAAACACAGGATGTCTGGGCTTGGAGGAAAGCAATGAGAGGCACGAGGATCCTGAAGAAAGACATACGGCTGGAAGATCAGGAATGAAACAGCAAGGAGAACACAGGTTGTGCAAGGGAAAACACTGAAGAGCAGTATGGTCCTAGATGAGTGAGATGGCATGCCAGGCCAGGCCAAAGGCAGCCCAGAGCCACAGAGTACACAAATGCGGGGACAGCTCAAGAGAGTTCTCCCATATTCACATAATTGGCAGCTCTGCCGTGTCCTGAGCCACAAGTGGTGCCTCTGCATGCAACACGGGATTCTTCTCCTGTCTGTTTGCTTTTTGACCTTACATAAGCATTTACCTTTTACTGTATTTCACAAGAAATTTCTTAGCTAAACTACATCCTGTATGGAACGTTATCTCCCTTTTTCCATTTGGACCCTCTGACATAAAGTTGAAGATTACTGCAGAAGAAATGGCAAGCAGCTGCTCCTCACTCACTTTTGTGCAACTTGATTTTGCAGACTTCAACCCTACCCACCTTGAGTCACCTCTTCTGGACTGAAGAGGCGACCGAGTCATTGCTTGTGCTAGAGTTGATCACAGGGTAGTCCTTTGATCCTCCCTGTTTCCCTCTTTGAACCCCTTCCAGGTCTGCTGTTCCCTTTGAGAGGGACAACAGGAGCATATGGGTATGCAGCAAGGCTGCCCTGGTTTACAGACAGAGCCAGCTCCCTCAAGCTGGCAGCACCAAAGAAAAGCCAGGCTTCTCAACAAAAATCCAGGAGCTGCTTTTGCAGTGATGCCACAAAGGCTCATTTCTAACACAATCTTCCAATACAATTTGTGCTAAAAATCAAACAATCACTTGCCACTTTTATTTCCTCACTTTTTTTTTTCCTTCCTTGCAAGTGTGGGAACATCAGCATGGACTGGATTGCTTCAGTTTCAGAAATGTGTAATCCTCTCGCAGTATCTTTTGATATTTTATGGATCTCCAGACATCCGCAGACCACATGCAGAGAACACTGCTGTTCAGTGCTTAACAGAGAGCCAAACGGGAGTTATGGGGACAAAACAAGTTTGACTCAAACTGCCCTCTATGGTACGACTAAGTGCTCAGGAATTCTCTGTATATATTCAAAACCACTTAGACATAATCTGATGTTCATTTCCCATGCAATAAATTCACACGTGTACACTCAAGTGTGGTTCTCTGTTTCGGACCCGAGGCACAACAGAGATTAATGCCTGCTTCTGAGGACGCATCTTAATATGGAGGTAAGCCCAAGAACCATGGGGAGCCCAAGAACCACGGGCACAGCAGAAAAAAATACAGCCAAAACCCTATTAAAGACTGTATTTATCGTGCCTGTATTTTTAGGGCAAAAACTAATAAACACCAACTGTTTTCCTCATAGTAGCTGACCTATGTGCAATTTTTAATGACTCACTGAAAACTTGGAACAGCTGTAAGAAACGGTCAGTAAAGTCAATTTAAGCAAGACCAGAGCAGTCAGATCGTGGGATCAGCAATTGTACTGAAACAAAACGGTACAAATCTGAGTGACGGAGTGTGCGAGATGTCCATAATGGGAGGCTTGGGGCTGCTCTTGCAATGGACAAAAAGATGGAACGGCCAGATGACAAAGCCAACATTCCTATAGCTTTACCCTCTTCATTGCTTCCAATCAGCCCTGCCTAACTTTGTCAAACACAGGCTGGATAAATTCTGATTGAAGGAACATGCTACAGCAGCTCAAATTTTTACATTTGCTTGAATTTATTACTAACTGACATCACAATTCCAGCAATTCATAAATTTCCACGCTGGTCAGCAAGCTGTGACCTACATGGAAAATGTTATGCTGACCTCACTGCAACAGCAGCGCTAAAAACTAGAAGACAGAATTACCAGTGCTTCAGTGATGGCATTTAGATGGATTCAACAAAAAGATAAAGAACTCGTTAGGCTCCACCAAAGGCTGTAAAATTACTGTGACACTCAAAGGTAAATGCTGTGGAAAAGAAAAAATTGACCCTGTGTGTTATGGAAAAATAAATAGGATAACAACTCCTTGGGAGAAAGACTTTAGAGACTAAAGATGATACTTAAAATCTTCATCTCTAAAGATTATAAATATTTAATCTCATGAAGCCACAAGGAGAAGTTTATACTGAGAGAAAACAATCCAAGCAACATCCTCCCAACTCCAGCATGAAGGAGAACAGTAACATTTCAGTGTTTGGTGTCATGCAGTCCCTGTAAGTTCACCTAGTCTAATACTGCTTCTGTTAGGTGTCTTTTAGATGTTCCAGGTAAGGTCCAAAAACATGACAGAATAACTTGCCCCACTTTATTGCCAGTTGGTAACCTGAAGGACCAAAGTTTATGCTCCCCGTAAAGAGTTCATTTCTTCCAACATAGTTCCAAGTTCTTGCTTCCCACTCAAGTGTTTTCCTTTGCATCTCACACGCTACAGTGTCACAACCCTGAGGAAGGACCCACATTCCCAACCATTTCTCAAAATACATCAGTATACACGTGACTTGGTTTCATTAACAACCCAGATATTTCATTTTGCAGTCCCGTTTTGCAAGTATGGATCCAGTTCTACGGACTTAGTGGTAATTAATTGCTACACCTAGCCAACTTCACACTACAAATGCTGCTGAGGAGCTATTCTGTTCCATCTGTCTCAGAGGCACAAGACAAGAAAATGGGTCAAGGTGCTCAGCCATGCCTGAGCAGCCTTTAGTCCCATTCCAGAGCACTGCAGGATGGGAAGGACACTACCAAGCCTTTCCTAGGGAGCCATGTGGCATCACCACTGCACGTGCTCTATTCTTGAGTTTCTGAGTGTGTGCTGAAATCCATCAAGCCACAAACAGGGTTGATATTCCAGATTAATGGCAAGACAGACACATGCAGTAATGAAGTAGTCATCCCAAATGACAATTAACTAAATGCCACCATCAGAATTGTCTTTGGGGACTGGTGAACAGAACCATCCTTGCAAACTCCTAGACATACACTGAGGAGGGAAACATGACCTGTCTGCTCACTGGGAGCAAGTCTCAAAGGTGGAGCACCCAGCCCACGCCTGGTCCAGCCCTCGTAGTTCTAACACAAGGTCTAATGAGTGTTTAATTGTATGGATATGCTTTGAGAGTGCTCAGCATCAAGGTTCCCCTTCTCTTGCTGCATTGTATTTGTTGTATTCTGTATGGAACTCAATGTTCCATAATTGATTACATGCAATCTGTACCAGCTGTGCCTACAATGTACTGCAAATACAGTTTGGATGGAGAGGCAGTAAAACTAGAAATGCTCAGGCCATCAGTGCAATTCAGTGAATAGGTTTGACAAGACAGAAACCAAGGAAAAGCGTACCAAAGACTAACCTTTCAGGAACAAGACAGGTTTACTCTGAGCATTAGTTCTGAAAGGAACAAGGTTGTGGTTTCAGTTCAGTCTTCAACAGTCTTAATCATAAAAGCACTACAGATAATATCCCATAATCAGTGATTTCTGATCAGGAGAGTTCCATAAGTAATTTTCTAGAGCATACTGGTATTAATCTACTGCTGTAATCTGAAAAAAACAAACAAAACAGTGCTCCACTATACATGTATCAACAGAAAATCCAGGCAAAACAACCTAACTGTCTTGGCTGCCCTTGTCATTTTAGGGTCTACCCACATCTTCCGTTGAAGCCAGCAGCCAAAAACCCCAGTTAGGCACTCACAGTATGTTCTTAGTGTGTACAAAACACAATCTTTTACTGTTGCTTAGCAGTGGTGACTCCCTTACTACCTGTACTGCAATACTTCTACTTTTCTGGATGAATTTAATGCAAATCATCTGATTTTAATCAGCTTTGTTGGGGAAAAAAAAAAAAACTGTTGGGAAAAACAATCTGAATTATAATCAGTTCAGCAGGAAAGTTTGCTTTTATCCCCCTCTCTCTTTAAAATTAGCGTATATGGTTATGATTAATTGCTGAATCACACCATGTGCTCTTTTCTACAGTAATTGCTAACTGAAGTCAACAGCAGTACTGTCATCCATTTTAATGGGTTGGGATCGCGCCACAAGACACAGAATAAAGACACTTCTTGCTTCAAAATGCTTAGGATCAAAACAAAGCAAAAAAACACAAGAGACACACTGGGAAACCCAGAGGGATGAATGACTAGGAATTTAATTTCTCATTTATTGCTAATATTACTGTTGACTTGCTTGTTAATGTAATGTAACACTTGCATTAAGGGATCTATGTCAGCGACCCACTAATGATGATTTCTGGCTGCTGCCAGGATAGGCAGACAAAGGAGAGGCTATTTTGGTTGTGTTGAGGGGCTATTTCCTTGTCGTTTATATGGGATGCAATGCTCTTAAACCATTTCGGGGTTGGTTATTTTTTAATAATTAGAGCCAGATGAATTGTAGCTCAAAGAGCTACAGAACAGGTAAGGGGCCTCTGCTTTCTACAGTACAATCACAGCGCAAGGGAAAAGGCAGAAACTACAGAGCCGGTTTTATTCCCCTCTTCATCAGGTGGGGAGGGTGGAAGAACCCCCTAACTTCTCTTGTGCAATGCTGCGGCCAGCACAGCTATGTCCCTCTGCAGGTGAAGACAGAGGACAGGATTTCCTGAGCCTTCACAGCTCCTTGCTCATAAATACCACCTTCTCTGTGCCACCCTAAGACACTGCCTTGGTTTTCAGGTTAGCACAGACAGCTCCACACAGTCCAGAGGTTGGGGAAGGGGCTGTGGGGAGAGAAGAGGGGGAACCTCACCCCTGCCCAGCTAAACCAGACCCCATTGGATTGGGCCTAGCCAACTATCCAGCCAAAAAAAGCCCTATAGCTGATAAATGTGGTCTGAAGACGAGTATAAGGCAGTGGCAAATGCACACTTAGAAACCTCAGTTTCTAAAACAAGATGAAAAGCAGCTCCATGTAATGGCAGGCACGGGCACAGGTGAGACTGCTCTAATACCAGGTTGGTTTGGTTTCGCCTCCCTGTTTTTCAAAATGGTACACTTCCTAGGAAATTGGTATCGCTTACCAATGAAATCTGTCACCCCTTACTACAGTGAGCAGTCACGGACACAACTGTCCAAGCAGAACAGGACTCTTCTAATAGGCAGAACACAACTAAAAATATTTGAGTGGCAAGTAAACAACTGCTGCTTTGAATCACGGGTAATGTTTATACCTGTGTAAGTGGGAATCAAATTCTTCTGTTCTTAAGACAAAATGGGGAACTAAACCTATGGCAACTGCAATAGCAGTCACAGCAGCCCTCCAGCGTGACTATGAGAACCTACATCAGCAGAAAAAAAAATCTCTTAATTCTTCCCGTGTGTGCTTGCTTGCTTTTAAATCAGGATCAAACAGAAGCCATCACCTAACTATGGCTGAGGCTGGAAGGTGAACGGGGCAACAGGTATCACCCAGGGCCTTGCAAACCTGAGCCAAACCTGCCGTGTTTCTTGCTGTCCCCACCTTAGCTGGGCTGGTGCTTCACCCACTCCAGCTATGGCTATCCAGCCTGCAGGCTCCTTGGGCCAGGGACCACCTACGGTGTGTGATCATCGACACCCTCCAGAACAAGGCTCCCATTTTTGCTGGTTCTCCCTAGGCTAGACCATAATAAATGTGATTATTTTAGCAATAACACACACATTAATAGTTGCTAATCCATTGCATGAATTTTCCTTTGAAATGCAATCTGTGTTCTCCTCCCTCTCAGAACTTCATCGCTGGCTGAACTTTTCTCAGCTAACCGAAAGTGCCACAGGTAAGATTTCTTCCATTATCAGCGCTTTTAATCTTTCAGTAATTTAAAGAAAATACATCTTTCACTGCGATTGCAAATTAGCCCAACTGCTGTTTGGTTGGTTTGGTTTGCTTTTGTTTTTTTTTTTTTTTTGCCTCTGCTGAGCTGTTAAGCTCTTCTCCAACAGCAACCCATCCTGGCAGCAGCAGCACAGCCATGACAGCTCCTCCTGGTGCACAGCGATCCCCTTCCCTGCCTGCCGGGCAGAGACCTGCCTAAACACTATGAACCTGGCTGGCAGGTGGGAGCAAGGAGTCACCCACTGCTGCCCTGGCAATTGTCAAAGCTGGCTCAGCAGCGTCCATGCTTCCCACAGCAGCCACATGAACACTGCACGAGGCCCTGCCGTGCCCTCTGCACCAGCTCACCACCAAAAACAGAAAAGCCCAGTCTGCTCAAGGAGAAAAAAATGACAACATTTCAGCTTGTTTGCCTGGGCTTTAAGGAACTCCTCTCCTCACGTGATCAATTCCTCTTATCTCACTCTTAACTCAACACCCAATTCATGAGCAGTACATATGACAGGGGGACTGGGGCCCCATCGTGGACCTAAACCCCACTGTGTTAAGCACTGTATAAAGACAGCGAAGAGATGATCCTTTGCCCAAAGAGCTTACATCTAAGCATAAAATGGAAAAATCTCATTATTGACAGATTAATGACAATCTGTCAGAGTAACCATTCCTATTAGGAGTGTCTTGTGCAGTAAAGTAGTGCAGCGGCCCTCATAATTAGATACTGATAGCTAATCTGATGCAAAAATCGTAGAGTTAAAATTAAGGACTCACCTCCATGGCAACATTATATTGAAAATGGTGAGATGAGCACACATACACATCTCAAACAGAACGTGTAGACAGGCAACTACAAGGAACAGTTTCGGTGCATGGGCTCCTTTCATCAGCTCCATAAGAACACACAACACTGGCATCCCGAGAACTGACGTTCTTCAGTAACACCTGTGAGTTTTCTTCTTTCAGCCCAGTTCACTGAGCTGGTTTTAATACCACTGCTACAAAAATAAATAATCATGGACAGGCTACGGTTAGGATGTTTTGCATGTTGCTGTTAATATGGAAAACATAAATACATGTTACATATATTTGTGGAAATAAGGTTTTCCTCAGATGAGTTCTTTCGCATGGTGATCCATAATTCAGTTATCAAACGTTGGCTAAACACAGTGCTAAACTTCACGAGTCACTGAGCTTTCCTAATTACAAGAAATTAGTACAAAAAACAAAAGGTCCTAAGTATTTGTTCTGCACGTACGGATTGCTAACACACACAGAGCTTGCAACAGCCTAAGGACACTTTCACACTGCTCTCCTCCCGTCTCCCAGCTGCCATCTGAGATGGAGAAGCCTTCTGATATTCAATACAGCCTCAGACAGTGTCGGCACTTAGATGGTATCTAAGTATATGCCAAGAAATACAGCTAGAAGGAGCTTGAGAAAAAAGGATCTTACATCCTCGTGTGGTATAAATGGGTATGCACTCATGCCTGCCAGTGAAAATCACGCCGATTTACACAACGTGAGCATCTGTCTCTTTTCCACGGGTAAGGACTTGCTGCCCAAGGGCAAGAAGCAGCCCATGATGTTATTTCACACGGGCATATGGTTTTCCTTGCATTATTACTGGGTAGATCCCACACGGTTTCTCCCATCCTCGGGAGAGAAAGACGCTGATTTTGCCTTCAAATTAAGTTATTCAGACCAAAATTATGTGGCCATAAACTGCTCGGGCCCACAGCTCAGGCTCAAAGACCTATTGTTGTACCATCCATTTCTAATCTGAGTACTAGGACCTCTGAATTTCCATACATATATTTTGACTAGTCTTGATGTTTGCCAGTCACGCCACCAGCAGGATATACGCCTAAGTGCTCAGAGCTAATCCTCCAGCCCTGACATTTAAAAAAACACCTCACTACCCCAAATTAAGTTCCAATACTGCATTCAGCCTCTCATTACAGACTTGTAAAAGGTGTCTGAAACCAAACACCACACAGCAAGCAAAACTGTTTGATACCGAGATGCAAAATATACGCATTTTTAGTTTAATACAAACGAGGTGGTTGTGCTAAATATGAAAAAGAAAAGCCTAGAATTAAGTGAAGACATGTGGCAGAACACAAATGGGGGAGTTCCACTTCTCCAAAAATTAAGATCTGTTAGCAGGTAGAAATGACAGCCCACCCTAAAGTACCTAAAGTACCTAAAGAAATCTGTTTACAGCATACGCACTGCTCAGCAAACATCCAAACATGAAGGAGAATCTGTTCCAGATTTCACACAGTTAATGTATTGTACAGAAGAAATGCCTATTTTTGATGTTTTTCATTGACACACACTGATATACATTATGTCATTGCAACAAACGGCAGCTTGTCTGTACTTAATAACTACAAGGCGTGGGTAAGAAACAGCTAAAGCATAAAACCCTAAGGACAAGGCTTCATTGTGAGCGTTAAATAATCGTTACAATGCAAAATTACTCAGAGTTATATCTCTGTTTTACTTCAAGTGACGTGAAGTCTGATCCAGAGCTGAATTTACTGTCAATTCTGGAGCGTATCTGCTCTAGTTTCCCCTCATGCCAAAAGCTCCCTACCTCAAGAAATGACCATGCAAGGGAAAAAACACCGGGGCTTTTCTCTGTGTTCCACCAAAACTGACAAACAAATATTATTAAGGAATGTGAAATTAATGACGAGATGAAAATAATGTGCTTCTAGCCATCGCTGCTCTTACACGAAAGCAGACACAACAAAGGGTCTTACAGCTGGCAGTATACTTTCAAATAACGCCAGTATTTAAATTCAGACAGGCTCTACAGCTGTCCATGACCTGGCACATGGATTTTCCTTGGTAGAGGAACTGTGGAAACGGTTCATAAAAAACGCTGCTTTAAACTGGGCAGCAAGAAACCTATAGCACCCTTCTCTTTCAAATCCAAGAGCAGAACCTTGCTGTGCTAGCTGAAAAATGAATAAATTAATGAATAAATACACTGCAGCAGGTCCAATTGGTAGGGCCAGCAGGCCTAATTTCCTCCTACAGCTGTACAACAAATAAACCTGACAACAACAACCAAATCAAAGCTAGACCTGCAAACACAGCAAAGAAATCCTGTTGGGGTCTGTTGTGAGGGGCCCACCCAAGCCTACGCCGATGGGGCTTTCCCTCCTGCAGAGCAGGTCTTTCCTTGAGCACAGGAAACACTTTTTCTCCTGGAGTGTATGCAGATCTAAAGCGACGACAGCTGAAATATATGTCACTGTAATGGGTTCTGTCATAACTGGGCAAAACACGGCGATGTTAGAAAGCATTTATCAAAGATATGACAGGGCTTTCAAATTATGCTGCCTTTCATCCACTGCTTAATAAAAATGTGCGAAGTGATAGAGCACTACCTCGCCAACATCACTAGCAGCAAAAGACTTATTTTCTTTGGGAGCAGCTATTCAGAAATAACTTCATCGAACTTCAGAGTCATAATTATAGGAACTACCGTGGAGGGATTTAAAAAAAACAATCTGTGTGACAAAGCAATTACATAAACCTATTATCTTTAAACAAACGTTTCAGCTCTAATAAAGTCACTTGCTTTCCCTTACCGAGATAAGAAAAAATCCTCTTGTTCCTGTCAGCCCTCCTGCAGCCCACCTGAGCAGGACATCTTGCCTGAGCACGGGCTGTAGCACTGAGTCCTCACACCTCCACCCTTCCTGGCATCTGGAGGATGATTCAGTTGAACAGGTTTCAATGGTACACTCTTGAGCTTTCTACTCTACTCAGCAAAGGATCTATTACCATGAGCTTTAAAAAGCTTGAGTTGGGGTCTGCACCTTAAGCCCTCAGAGGACAGGACGAGTGTGCACTGATCCAAGTTGGGCCAGGAGCATCTGGAGAAGCTGACATCCCACTGAAGATACTGATGAGTTTTCATCAACCTCAGCTACAAAAACAAGGCCTCATCTCCTGTCACCCTTCAAGCGCACACCAAAGCATCGCTCAGTTGTTACACACAGTGAAGAAACCATCTTCAAAGTCTGCAGACTTCTACAAAACTAGGATCTCACCAAGCAAAACTTTGACAGACTGCAGGTTCAGCAGAGCATGCAAGAATATGCAAGTTACTGGGAAGTTTTTGGCTGGCTTTTGAGATGTCAAGTGTTCCCAGCTACAACCCTGTAAGTTACTTCCAAAAGCTCCAGTTGCTGCAGTAGCACAGCACCTTGCTGTGAGCATCTCTGAGAGACAGATCCCCTCTCCTGCTTGTTTATGGATTTAGAGTTCTAGACTTCAGCAACTGGTTTTGAAGGTTTTGCCTTTTGGATCTGAACCCAGCTAATACTGTGACAGTGTTGAGAAAGACAGCACCTATTTTCGTAGGTTAGTTTTTATACGTGACTCTGATGTTACAAACATCCTTACATGTCATTACACACTACAGCCCATGCGTAATGGCCATCCTTCCCTCTGCCTGCTTTGTACCTACCTAGAGTCAAGTACCTGCAATGCCAAATTTCCATCACTTAAGCTCCAAATACTTTACATTACTCTCACGACCATTTCACTCTCTTTTCTACTTACAGCATAGAAACATAAGCCAAATTCACCCCAATTTCTGAGATTTCCTCCTCCATCTCCCCAGACCTTTACTTCTTATAGGGAACAGAGGGGCCCTCCCTGCTGCCATGGGTGCCCCAGGAGCTGAGCAGGATTAGTGTCGCTCTGAAAGGGAGAAAGTCTTCTGTGTGAACACCTTTACACAAAACCCTATTAACACCTAAAATCCCACTAGCAGCCCAGAAAACTGGGATGCTGCCCCACCATGAAAAACCAAACTCAGGAATGTGAACAGACACTGGTTATGTCAGTTTTAACTGGATTGGTCCTAAATGACACATGCCTCTTGCTCTGTTTCTGAACAGAGGCTTGGATTTCACCACTGCAGGAAACCCAGACACAAGAACTCGGTCTCTCTTGGTATTACACTTCTGCCCAGGGACACAAGCCCCTCCTGGCCCACCACACAATGCTGAGGACTCACATTTTGCCCCAGCACACCACTGCATTTCAGCCTCCACTGCATCCCTTGGCATCTTAGATTACCAATGAAGAGGGCAGTGCTGTAAAATAAACTCAGCAGTCACATGCCCCTTCCTTGACGATTTCTCCCAGAGTTCCTAATAAAATCCATTATGTTAAAACACACACAAAGTGGCCAGACGCATACACGCACACACTCCCATTTATCAGACACAGCAGCTTAACATTTAAAGCATATCAGAGCCCTGAACAGAATTTTTAACTTGCATATTAAGCAGTTATTCTTTTGTCAAGAAATGCATTTGAGTCTCCATTTACAAGAAGTTACTGATTTTGTATGATCTCTAGGGGCATTCACACTAATCCATGCATGTGCCCAGCTGCCCGCAGGGACCTACGGCAGAGCAGCAGCCACGGGTAGGGTTTCTTGTGCGTGCAGGACCCTCATACACATAACCCTTATTTGGAGGGAATGCCAGGGAAAATAAACTGTGGCCTCAGTTCAACCTGCCATGGCCACATAGTTCTGCCTGAGAGTGGTCTTCCACTTACATTCAAGAAGTGAAGTAGAAGACCCATCCTGCCAAGTTTCTGTCCAACGTGAAATCCTGCCTTGTGATGTCCCAGAGCAGAACAGTAAGAATATATGCAAAATATCCTTGTCAGCACTCTCCGAGCTGCAGAGGCTGTGGTCCAAAATCTTCATGATGCAATTTCCCAGAGGAGTTGGTTTTCAGGCCAGAATCTCACCTCATCTGTGCTGAAGAAACTCCAGTCAAGATGCCTTGGTGATCCTGGCATTTAACGTGTAACCTGCTATAACATTTTTGTCTAGAGAATTCTGTTCTGTCTTTTAGCATCATTCTTCTTATGAACCTGCAAGACAATTTTCTTCCAAGAAAGCTCTTGTTCGGCTTTATATCTCTGACCTTAGGTTATCTTTTACAGTTTAATCTACACGAGCTTAGAAATCAACTTTTGCCTGTGACAGCCAGTCCATCAATTCATTTGATTGTCCAGTACAACTTACAATTCTCACAAGCAATTTGACAATTGCGGAGTATTTCACACTGCGTGTTATAAAGTCTGGTGCTGTAAAAATAATGAGACCTGGAATTACATACTGTATTGCAAATCTACTCATTCAGCAGTGAATTTTCAGGTAATTTAGGTGTTTTGATAACAGGCATACCATAGGCCAACCTGTCATATTACTCTTTTCACAAAGGTGTCACACGCCTCTCTCTGGGCTTACACACAAGCCAACTCCCATCGGTCCTCTCCACACCTTCCTTAATTTACAGGATACATAAGAAGAATAGGCTATTTTTAATGAATGGTTTCCAAACAAGCAAAGTCCTCCAAGCCACTGAAGAGCACTCCGGAAGCATTTACTAAGGCTTGTAAGTTCATTATTAAGGAACACATGAATCCTCCTTGATGGGAAAGAAATCTGGGTTATCTTTGCCTGCTGGAAGCACAGAACTGGACTCTGCACCCGGAGATTTCTGAAGCAAGTGGGTGAGGAAAGGGGTATCCCGCATTGCCCCTCGGTCCCACACAATGACAGGGCCAGTAGCTGGGGAGGGGGGCACTATGCCAGCTGCTGGGACAGGGGTACCTGGTGAGACTGTGGTGGGCTCCTGGCAGCAATGGTACTGCAGGCAGCAGCATCATGGTGGTCATAGATTGCATGATTTACGGAACTGGAAGGATTTAGGAAATATCACGACATTATACAAAATCGTAAAACAAATGCCAAATCAAAACTAACAAGGCAACCAAGTGTCCAGTGTCAGCAGACTGGAGTATGTTCTGGCCTCTGGCAGCAACTGCTGGCCACTCCACATCACCAGATACCATTTGCCTCCCACTCTCCTCTCCTTAACCTACTCACTGCTTACTTTACCTGGGCTGGTAGGTAAAGCCCTGGCAGATGGGAGCACACATGCTGTCCCCCATAGCTCAGCGCCTGCCCTACAAATCTGTCTTCACAACTGTTTGCATAGCCCAAGTTCAGTAACCTGTAGCAACAACTCAAATCCTTCTTACCGCTGTATTTAATGTTAGTTTTCCTGCTTACTGCTTTGTTTCCGCAGTTAATACACAGCCTGTAGTCACTGAACTTCAAAGCCTTGCAATGTGCTATAGCATGGGGTTAACATGCAGTATCCTCTTCAATTACAAGGATGGCTTAATTCAAAGAAAAAATAGCAGATACAGAAAAGCCCACCTGAAAGCAGATTGTAAGCACCACTTTGCTTCTAGCAAGTTCAATTCACTTCCAATTCTCATCTGATATTCTCATAGCTTTAATGAATCTGTCAGATTGATACCATGCAGTGGGATAAGTGAGCAGTCAGCTTTGTTTTTCAGGTTTTGTTTTCATGTTTCCAATTAAAAACAAGCAATTAATGGGAAACATTAAAATGAAAGAATGCGGCAGCTTTTAAACATATGGGAGCTTTCATCCGAGCAAGAAATTTGCCTGGAAAAGATTTAGGTGAGCTCACAACTTTCAATCAAAGATCTCTTTATTTTTAAAAGAAATATTTAAGGTTACCATGTAATAGATGATTTTACACTACTTTATAGTTTTGGCTTTCAGTAGAATGAATTATTGATGCCTTACTTTCATAACTGAGTGACTTGAAACAAACAATTTACAGTAGGTTTCACTGCTGTAAGCTCTTCGGACGTAATGCAGCTCTGGAAAGGAAGCCGAACTTTCATCTGGATTGCACATCAGCAAAAACAAGATTGTAAAGGATAGAGTCACTTTGCAAACAGATCAATCTCAAAGTGTTAATTTCTATACCTGAACCCAATTGGTAACTTATGGGGACTGATAGCTCTTCTTGTTTCCAAAAAGTTTTTCTCTTCTCAGTAACTGACAGAAGCTGAACATCAATTTCAGTAGAGCAATTCTAGTTTACACAAGCTGAGGATGCGGCCCATATTTTCAAAAAGGGAGGTCCTTCCCACTGGTTTGCCATCTGCCAAGCATCTACTTTAAGCTAATTAAACAATGTGGAGTTCTAGCAGGCACTCCGAGTTTTCCATTTCTGGACAGATACCAGGCAGGTCTGGCTTCAGGAGAGCCGAGCTGTAGATTCAAAGGTGCTAACAACACTGAACACCTTTTTAAAAGTTGGAAAAAACCCTGGCAATTTGGACATTCTGCAGTTTTCACCCAAGATGAGTTTGCGTAAGACCCATGAACACGACCAATCAACCTGCTGGGGAACAGAAGGGCATTTTATTTACTTTCTACTATGGGCAGAAAAGTAACAAACATCGGGTGTCTGAAAGATACCTAAATGAACAGTTATTCCATGTAACCATGGATTTCCTGTAATTTTAAGCATTTTCTTTTCCTTTCTGCTATTCATATGATAAGCCCACTTACGCTACTGGTCTTAAAACAGACTGTAAACAGCTGGAACAGAGATCGTCTCATCTTGTGTGCACAAGATCTACAACAATGGAGCTTTTATCCTGCTGCAGACTTCCAGCACTGCTATAATTCAAATACTGCTAATAATGATAGTGACTGCAGAATAGTACGAGTGAGACATTAACACGAACAGAGAATAACCCTCTATCAACCAGATGCTCTATAGAAATAATAGAGTCCACCAGCCACACCGGCAGCATTTGCACCCATCCTGTTTCTCGTCCAGAAAGAGCCCCAGACACCTCAAATCTCTGGAAAGACTGCTTCCAACATACTGTATCAAATGAAGCCTCTTCTTGAAGATGCATCAGCTCCATATGCCATTTGGGGCTATGGGGAAGAACGAGCCTTGTCAGCTAAAACTGCCTCTGGAGAAGGGAGGGTGCTTCTGGCCAACAAGCTGGCTTCCGTCCTGCCTAGGATGAAGCAAAATCTACGCCAGTCTAAATCAACTTCTTCTCCATCATGCTGTCTGCTGAGAAATCAAGTAAACAGTGCTGGATGGAGCTCCAGGCTGGATGGGGCAGTGAGCAACCTGGTCTAGTGAGAGATGTCCCTGCCTATTGATAGGAGGTTGGAACGAGGTGATCTTACAGGTCCCTTCCAACTCAAACCACTCTATGAAACAAATCAAACAAAAAGCAAATTAAACAAGTGAACAAATTAAACAACACAAGCAAAATGTCTATCAGACAGGAAAATGCTGGTACTCCTCACGTGGCCTCCCACACCGTGAGCATACTGCCCTTAGGCCAGACACCACTGTCAGATCAGACTATTTAGATTTGTATGACCATGATAGGTCTTCCACTTCCTTCCCTAATTAATTCACTGTATGGAACCCGCACTGGTGGGTTTCCCTTGAAACTGTCACTGCAAAGGAAGACAAATGGGCCCGCAGCACCCAGTGCCGTTGAGCAGCTGCAGCCACATCCCCTCAGCGTGAGCTGGAGCACTCTGAGATGGCCCAGGGAGGGGCCAGGGCTGCAGGAAGGGCTGTGCCTCCAAGGCCGGAGGAGTGGGGACAGGCAGGGAGCAGCAATTTGCTGGAAAGGAGACCCAGAAGCACAGCTCTGTTTTAAAAGGCACGGTATTGCTGAGAAGTCACATGCTCTAAAACTGGACGTAAATCACTGCAAACTTCAACTTTTGTTTCCACGGAACTTTTTAAATGCTTTTGCTTTCACACACAGGGCCCTGTTCAGCATCTTACTGCCATGGTGTTTTTCTATCTTGACAATTCACTTCCGTGAGCAGGCATGCAGCCAACTCAAATGAGACTCAACGCAGTGAAAAGCCCTTCAGGTAAACAGTGTGATAAGCTAAACTGCAAAAACGAGACAATGTTTTTGGACTATGAAGCAGTTGCTATGGAGACGGTTGCTAATTAACTGCATTCAGCCAAGAGAACAAAGGGTTTAAGGGCAGACAGGACTCTGTATCTTAGAGTGAGCAATGCATAATGTCTTATGCAATCTGCACATCTATCATATCTGGAATACCTGAGCCTTTGCTTAGGTTGCAAAATACCTCCAGAAATGACAACGGGGTGGTTTATTCAGTCGAATTTGAACTAATTTTCAGGTAATTAATGACCTATCAGTATTTTAAAAACAAACAAGATGCATATTTAGGAGCCACAGGTATCATTAATCAGTGCACAGAGCCAGGACTGCACTGAACACTGAAATGATTTAACGTTCATCCAGAGTTACTGCTTTCACAGCCAATAAAAATGCCACTGAGAAATCACTTTTAAGACAATATAATGTACCTAACCTATTACTCTCTCTTATACCTTAAAAATGGTTAGCTTACAACGCTCAGAAAAATTAATTCTTCAATTCCTTTCAAGCTCTCCGACAGAGGCCTTGGACCTTAATATGGCGTCTCCGTTAGAATGAGCTACCCCGAGGAGATGTTGGTCAACGTTATGTTATAGGGCTTACATTTTGGGATAGCGTGCATTCTGACTCTATTCAATTTCTGTAACACACTGAAAAAAACGCCACGTTACCAGAAGTGACACAAATCCCTGTCCGGCATAGCTCCGGCTTGCAGAGCTGCTGTGTGAGGCTCCAGAAGCCCAAGCGAGCCCAGGCTCAGGTGGAACCACCAAGGCCTGCCAGCAGGCCTTGGGGAGCCCCCAGCCCCACGCAGCCATTGCCTCGGCTGCTCCCACCAGGAGTCCCCAGGAGTGGGGCTCAACACAGTTCTGACTTGAGGCATTGCCCTGTGACATGCACGGCTTCTAAGTATGGGCTTTGTTTTCTCAGTGAAACACAGAACAACCGCAACAGTTGTGCAGGCCAGGCACCTCTGTACGGAGCACAACTCACCTGTCAGACCGGCCAACAGACACATCTATGCTAACACAAGACTTCTTACAGCCTGGATGAATACAGCAACTTCTTTTCCTTTTTAAGGCTTTAAATATATAACTTGTATAAAATCAAAAAAGGGAGATTTTTCTAATGATTTAAATGCTGCTAGGATTTAAAGGGTCACAATTGGTTTTGAAGTCAAGTCCCTACTAAGGGGAAGGAGATGAGTTCACACCTCATACGAGGCTATTACTTAAGCAAAGCTTGCTGCACACTGAACAAGCAGCGTATTAATTTACTACATGAAGGCCTAAGGTTTGGGTTTTTTTCTTTTGACATTTTAAATTATGAGGCATCTGCAAACAGATCCTAAATCTGAATTGCACATGGATTTTCCACACCAGCCAATTCAGATTGCCCCGAGACATCCCTTCCAGCATTAATCACTCACCCACACTGCTGTAGTTCATATTTCTTTTACAGAAACAGAGGTCTGCAAGATTCTTAAACTCTTGCCTAGAAAACAGGAATTATTACTTATGTGGCAAACTAAGTTTTAAGCATAAGGGACCCAATTCTGCCTTCAGTTACACTGCCATAAATCTTTAACAACTCCATTAGATTTATAACAGTGTAACTGAGGAGGAAATTGAGCCCAGGATATTTTCTAAATCGGTAATTAAATAGCAGAATTTTAGCTTGGCACAGAGTAAAGACCTCTTAGATTATGTCTCTGGATAAGCTACATACTTTTCTGTTCCTTGAATAACAATGTTATGAACAAATTAAATCATCTTATTTTCACCAGTCTCTATATTACTCTGTGGACGGGCCACACTTCACATCATCTCACGGAGCATCAACATGGGGCTAAATACTGCCTCACTCTTCCACCCACCTTCTCTCTCTTCTCCATGTAGAAGTTAAGCTCTTTATAGATGTCCATTATTTATACAAGCACCACGAGGACCTTTTTCATGTTTGGTTTCAAGGCACTGCTATATTAAACAAATGCCTAATAATACTAAAATGGCATTTAGCCAACTCCCTTACCAGAGGCGCAAGGCATCCTGTGGTCACATTATGCAGACTGGACTTCTAAGAAGATGCAGCTTGCTCTCCCAGCGCACAGGATGTGGTGCAGGAAACATGGTTTTGCCACAGTTGCCCTAAGCTCCCCGAGGATCACTGGATAAACTGTGAAAGGGGCCCCTTCAGCATTAAACCATAGATGGCACCGGGGGGGGTGGGGTGGGGGGGACTCAATTCCCTGCTTTGCTATAAAGCTCTTGATGACATCGGACAAGTTATTTAATCCCTCTATACTTCTTTTCTTCACAGGGGTAAAGGCAGCTTGTAAAACTTCCCGTCTCTTATTTTTAATAGGAGTTTTTTTTTTCATTGCATTCTTACCTCACTCGTCTCTCTGCTCAGTATTTCCAGCCCTAATGCATCTCTGCTGTGCTCCCCCCCCCACTAACCACACACACCAGGGTCCCACCACCCACACCAGCACCGCACGCCCCAGGCCCACCAAGGGGGCCGGCTAGAGCTGGGCACGGGGCTTTCTGAAGAGCCCCATTTGCTGCTGACACTCCTCTGGCAATCCTGTTACAGAGACCCAGGAGTCTTTTGTCACTGCCCCACAGGATGGAAAATTCTGCGGGTGGCTCCTCCGCACGCTATCCCTTACAGTAATTCTCCTCAGCACTTCACAGCCTCTGGTGATTAGACCTCCTATAGCTAAAAATACATCATGCACTCTAAACACGTAACGTACAATATATGCCCGCATACCTCGCCTATCTAAATATATGCCAACATACCTACCTAATAACTGCTATGAGTATGAATCACAGCATTTCTCTGCAGAGAGCTCACCCGGTGGGACGCAGTCAGCCACCGAAGCAGAGAAGGAAGGCTGCCAGCCAGGCGGTGGCTAGCTGGTTCTGAGCAGACCTCCTTCTTGACATCTTCTGAATTTCACTGGGGTGGAAGGAAACCGATTGTATACACATACACTTATTCACAGACGTGTGTATGTACGCATCTGTGTGCCTATTAGTCAGCATTTATTTCATCATTAATTGTGCTAGAAGGTTTATTGCTAACAGGCTACGGAAGTACTAAACGAATGAAAATGCAATTCTTGTTCTAAGAATTAAATGCCTTCACGTGATCTGTTAACTCCAGCATCTCTTAAACTAATTCAAAGACTATTTTTACTACAGAAAATTATTTTACTACTTGTTTATTGTCAACAGTATCCACAAAGAGTTGAACCATTTCCCCAGTATCTAAGACAGTATAATTACCTGTTACTTCAGGGGTCAAACTCTGATGCTTGAAGCCAAACGGCTGAAGATGCCTTCTTCATCTGTCTTCCCTACCACCCACAGTATAGAATCATAGAATCTCAAGGTTGGAAAGGACCTATAAGATCATCTAGTCCAACCGTTCTCCCATTACTCTTCCTACCACAAGCCACTAAACCATATCTCGTAGCTCCTCATCCAAAACTGCTAACAATTTAAGCTATAATTTCTATTTAAGTAATGCTCTTCTTTTCTACGCTAGCCAGTTGATGTTAACATATATGCAACTTCAGGCAAATAAGCTTGAAACGCGAATTTAGTGTAACCTAGCTCACTTAATTTCACATAGATCACTGGAATATGCTCCATAACACCCACCAGTGTATATCCCATGCCATCCCCTCCCCCAGAACTCTCAGACATCGAGTTTGCTGCCTGTGCTGCAGAAATACCAACATTCAGCCTGAGCTAATTGCACTGCTGCCTATCTGGGCCCTCACCTTATTTCTTCCTAAGAGGACAACCAAAGAATTGGGTTGATCTTCAGATCTGTTTTGATGGCTTATACAATATGGTAACCTCTGGCAAGCTTAGTGCCCTCTTACAAAAGTAGGCCAAGTTTTGTGCTAACTACAAAATTTAGGCAAGTTCCTAAATTCTACCAGACTGTGTGAATGCAAGATTTCTCTTGCCTTTTTTTTTTTCCTTCCAGAATGAGCTAGAGAGACCTCAGTCAAAGCATAAAATCTGCCTATATCCAGGAAAATCCTCCGGAGGCCTGACCTAGTTGGAGATGGCTGTTGTAGGAAGGCTGTAATTAAGCAGTTGCGATAGTGACGCTGACTTCTCACAGTAGAGAATGTGTGTGTTGACCACAGTTTCTATTAACAGTGCTTATTTGAGCCCTCTGTAGGTAACATTGCAGTGGTGTTTGACTGACATCCCCAGCAACTCCCATGGTGTGCAATGCTCTCTCGGGATTTCAATTTCCTCATGTATCCGGGATGCATTGTTGTCCCTTGTACAATGGGTCCAATAGCCCATGCTACTTCCCTACACTTAAAAGAGCATAGTATTAGCATATTTATGCTCATCTCTCTTCTCCTTCCCCTAATTTGTGTCATTTTTGCTCACAAAAACGTGTGCTTTAATTATCCACTGTAAAATTTTTAGTCTGCCTAGAACAAAAGGCAAAAAAAAAAAAGCTTCAGAGGAAGCTTTTTCTATTAGCTAAATCATTACTTCCCCCAAAAGTCTGTAAACTGTTAATCCATTCATGTCCAATTCTTTAAACTATATGGTCGGACTAAAATCATCTGGAAGCCCAGACACTGCAGTGCTTCTCTCTGACGTTCCAGGCCAAGTGTCCTACATTAAACTGTTTGTAGGATAGGAAAATATTCATACAGTGGTATGACTACAGCTTCTCAAGGGTATCACAAAAAAATCCTGCGTGCATTTGTGAGGAAATCCCTGTAAGACACAGTTAGGATACATGTTAATTTTGAATAGCATGGCCCTGGGGGAGTTGTGTAAGACTCATGTCACAACCACTGCATTTATTCTCCAACGGTTATCCGGGTTTGCTCCTGAGAGGTGTAGGGAAGGATATAAACACACTTCTCTGGGAAACTGCACATCTCCAGAAAGCCAAAGATACTGTAAGAAGTTTTTCATGCTGCCACTGCCCCTTGTTCCCCATCACGTTATTTGTAATCACACCCATAGTGTGCAGATCTACTAGGGGAGTGGGAGAAGGCTAGGATGAAGTTTCCCTCCCAACGTGGTTTGGATGCCTGGCTTTCACCACTCATCTCAGTGGCCCCAGCTCTGCCTGCCTTGAACAGCCGGCCGGGAGTCTCCAATTCCAGCAGCTCTTGGATACTGGTACAAGTCACCACGGTGCTGGTGCAGGGGCCAATTTTCAACCATTTTTCATTTGTTACTTGGCCAAGCAAAGTGCTCCCTGCACCATCCAAGTTTCTCTCTATATAAAAATAACAGTTTCTACATTTTCCTTCATCTTCTGTTTCTACAAAGACGCTCAGAACAGTGGTGTCTGACAGGAATATTGCTCACCTTCCACACCCTCATATAAGCACTTTATGGGGGATATGGATCAGTGGCACCCTGCCAGAATTGTGTAAGATAATTCAGCTGGCACTTGAAGTTGGTAAAAGAGGAGACATCTGCCATAACTTCGTAATGGTATAACGAAAAGGATTCCAAACCTAACAGACCATTATAAACCCTAAGTGTGTTGAGGGTCTCACTTGTCCAATTCAAACTGTCCCCAGGTTGTCTGAAACAGGTGATATTCACTCTGTTATGCATGGTGCAATCACAGTTCTGTAAGAAATTAGCTCAAAGGAATGAGTACATTTTCTTTTATGCTATTTACATGTAGGATTTCCAACTTTCTTAAGCTCTAAGTACTACACAATCAACTAACACACTAGAACAATCTAATCAAGGCTGTTTTACCTATCTCCCTAGTGGGAAAACCCTATTTCTTCAGGCTGCAAAACTGTGCCTCTGCAATTACAGGATCACAAGTTCATCTTGTGAAATCAGAGCTGGAGGAAAAGTGAACTAGTATAAATCATAGTAGACAATCTCCTAAACAGATCCTGGATGTTCTAGAGAGGCTGCATTACGTCAGTGCTCTCATTCTAACATGCGTCATTTCTGAACAGGGGTTTCATTAAAAGAACAATGTCAAAAAGGAAAAACATCCTCTTACTCCATTTAGAATAGATTTTTGAATAGGAATAGCCATTTAATGACTCCTGAGTGGTTAAAGGCCTGATCTGAACCTGCCCTTGCAGCTTCCACTTAGATCCAGGTAAGAACTAATGCTGCTAGTAATTCCTCTATACAAGGGCACCTACTGAACAGCAGAAAACTTCAGTACCATCCACACAGTTTACTTGATGTTGTCTCCCACAAGCAGGATAGTTACAACTTCCTGTAATTCTATCTTTAAATCAAAGACTGAGACGAGATACTCGGTACAGAGAACAAAGAAAGCTAAGTAGAAAGCACTTCCCAAGTATATCCTGCTCTTTTGGGTGCGTAACTTTTCAGCAAAACTTGCCAGTATTGCTTCCAATTCCCTTTGGAATGATCATTCTCCTGAACCAACACAGCCAAAGGGAGTGCCATGGATGACCTTGCACAACATTACTCACACTTCCAGACGCAGTGCTTCCCACAGCCTGCTCTCATCCACCCACTCCCCAGGTAGGAGTCGATACCCTTATCGTGCACAGCTCTTACAGTCCCACTTAGATTTTCTCATGAGAAGGGCCACTTATGGCAGCGGTGGGCCGTAAAAATAAAGAATCTCCATCTTGCCAAGGCTCAGCTGTTGACAATTTACTCTTGAACGCCAAATAGAAAGATTAAACCTCGTTCCCCCACATTCCAGAAATCCTAGACAACAAGCAAGCCCCATACCCCATTTCTAATGGCAGAAGTGCCAACTGCTCATCTCACACGAGCAAGCTAACTTCCTGCAAACACAGCATAACGCTGCAAGGACACTATTGGATTACAGAAATCCTTATAGGCATGCTTGTTCATCACCTGAGCAATTTAAGTAGTAACTTTTCAAACAGACACCATACCTTAGGGCCTTCATTTTCTTCACCTTTAGCTGACTGTCGATTGCTCAGCACACGCTCGCAGCCTGCCTTCATGCATGCACTGTGTGATGACGTAATGCAGTGTGCAATCACAGGATTGCAGGAATGTTTCTAGACAGACTTGTTTACAATCTAAGAAACCCAAATAGTAACTTTCATAATAGAAGCCCTATCTCCAGTGCATTTTGTGTATGCTGCTGTGAGACCAAAAAAAAAAGAGGAAAGAAAACCAAAAAGAGCCTATTGCTGTAAAACCACTGCAGTAACAGATGAATAAACGTGCAACCTGATACCTCACATCTGGTATTTCATCATTCCAAATACCTTATTCGCATTCAAATATAATTAATACTGTGGAAACTTTATAAGGTACTGATGTCTTTATAGAGGCAGTAACTTGTATGGAACTTTTAAAATTAAAAGCCAATAGTAAAAATAATTTGTAACATGTTCCTGCTTTCTTCATAAAGCCAGCCACCTCGTGCTTTCCTAACAAACACTCAGACACCTAGTGACAGCACTTACCTGCAGAACCAAATAAGCCACAGAACTGGATTTCTTTTGCTGAGGCATCAGTTCAAAGTTCAATATTCAATTTATGCAAGGTGCTTTGAAATGACTATTATTACTCATTGTACAGAAGCCTTTATCATCTGAAGAGAAAATTTTAGGAAAGTATCATTTTTCCTCTACTATCATGGTAATTCAAGCCCAGAGATTGTATCCGTGACCTAATAAATGTATACAACAGTTCTGAAAGGCTGCTATGCACCTTCTTGCGTTAAATAGCACTTAGTCCTCTTTGCAAAGCGACTAAACACGTTGCAGAGCTTCCTTCTTAAGTAATCATTAATGCTCTCTTAAGCAGTTCTGTTGCACAGCTGAACACATCCAATGCAAATGACAGCAACCTACTTCCTTGTCTCAAAGGCAAAAGCTGTCTTTGCTACCTCAAGGCTAAGTTAGCAAAGCTGCTGCCTGCACATCTGTGGGCACTGCACTTACTGGCAACGTACATTACCTTGGCACTGTCCCCACAGCTGCAATGAAGCTGCATCTAGGTATGGCTACTCTTCACAAAAGAGGAGAACGCACCTGTGGCCAAACCCACTCCCACTGTAACTCCAGTGACTTCAGTATTACACCAGGGATAGAAGCATGGCTGCATTTCACAGCAGCTCTCATTCTTCTAATCTTTTCCGAAGCACTCTCCCAGGAGCAAAGACAAGCACAGGCAAATACCCTGCCAGCAAGTGAGTTCACAGGAATTGCTACGAGTAACTGAACTGTCAACAGCAAAAGACCAACAATTTGAGTAAAGTACAAATGCAGGACAGCCAATGCCCTCTAATGGGCTAGTTTTACTACATGTAGATAGGCAAGGACACAGAAATTCTGCTCCGAAATAAGCCACACGGTGTCCCACCTCATTCTAGTGGATGAAACCTGCAGTTTATCAGGTTTTGTTTGTTTGTTTACACAATACGAATAAAAAATACCTTACCAAAATCTTGCAAGGCAAATGAAAATAAGTCTAAGAGGGGAGCCTTCAACAAGCTTAACTTCTTCCATAGGGAGTAAGAGCATCAAGTTATGCATGTGTACCCCTACCCTGCTTAAAGCCTTCCTCCATTTATTCCCTCCTCACCCTTTTTCTTTCCATTTACTAGTCCATACTGTACTAGCAGCAAAGCCAAAGCTGTAGGATCACCTCCAGCACACATGTACACTGGAAGGGGGAAAAAGGAATGGCAGGCAGCACTTTCCTGCAGAAACCTTGTCACTTGTCCCTCGGCCTTACTGTGCACTCCCTTTCTCTCAAGAATCTCCACACGAAGATTCAAGGAATTTGCCCCCTCTGAACCAAAACAAGTGTCTTTGCTTCTTACCCAACCATTTCCTTTAAATTCAAATATAAGAGTTTCATTAAGTTTTTGTTTTGTTTTCTGAGGGCTTCTTCAGGCAGCCCTGGCCCAGGACTGGCAGCAGAGCAAGCAGCAGCTCAGAACACTCACGGCTTCACACAGGTCATGATGTAGTCCTTACAACCTAAGGCTGCTGCAGAGCAGCAGAGCACCACAACACGCTCTCCCTCTTCCCTCCCTCTCCAGCCACAGGGTACCTTGAGACAACCTTTCATTCCCATCGCCGTCTGCTGCCCTAAGTTACTTTTTCAGAGGGCAAGGAGAGAAGGAAGGAAACACCCTTCCCTTCCTTTCCCTTCTCCTTCCCTCCCAGCCCCAGGTCACAGCTGCAGCAGACAGCTGAAGCGACTTGTGCTGCTGGGGAGGTGAGGGACGTCCACCAGCGTGCTTCCAACCACCACAAAGAACAGCAACGAACAGCTTCTGGTTCCATGAATGTCACAAAGCTCTCATTAAATCAAAGGCAAAGACTTACAATGCTTCTTCGAGCAAACTCCCTGCTCATCTCCAAAGGAAAAGAAGTACAATTGCTTAACTTAATCCACACAGAGTGATCATTGTATTTGCCTCCGTAAAGATCGTATTTGTTTTAGTGCCTACATCTAAAGGCAATTTCAGTCAGAAAATGAAATGCTGCTTTCTTGACCTTTTGTCTTACATGGTTCACGAATTACTGACATATTACAGTATCCCCCAACACTACGGAAGCTTAGAGATATTGCAACGTCTCTCTCGTAAGTGAAATAAACTTGGTATGCCACTAAAAGGCATTAAATTATTTTCATTATGCCACACAGAATCTAAAACACTTACACTGTTTTGATTTCAAAATCCTTGGAGAACAATTATGCTCTCAGGGCCATAAGACTCTATTATAAAGTCCTCAGAAACCTAGCATGGTTTCAATAAATCCTCCAGCACTACAAAGCAGTTACTCAGCTTGAAGAATGAAAACATGAGTTCATCCACTGCAAAGTCAGCATGTAAATTCTACTAATTCAGGATCCCACACTTCCTAACACATTTTTTTGCCTGACCAGGACAATGCTCCAAGTCAAGTTTTCAGCATAATACACACACTTCCTTTTTCTGACTGAAAGTTAACATGATTTGATTTAGAGTGAGCATAAATAAACGAGACACGCATATATGCTTACGGTATTACTAGCTAGCAGTGGTAATCAGCCATTAGATATGCATAAATAGTTTCCTGTGTATATATAATCTAACAAACGTTAAGGTTCGGTATTAAAGAACCATTAAATTAAATCAGCGACTGTCAACGTGAATAGAGAAATATGTTAATTTCTTTAATTTATACCACGTCACAAAGAATGCTTTAGAACACCATAAATCAGATTTCAGGGGTGACTGCTGTGAATCCCGATTTAAGAAAACGCAGCCACCCTTATTAGAGCTGATGAGGCTGTTCAAGCCTAAGTAGAGCTTTTGAGCATAAATACACAATAAGCTTGTTTGTATATACATGCTTATGTCCCCCTAGAAAGAGCACAACCTTCTAATTAAGCAAATCATCCCCTTGCCAAAGGAAAATAACAACAAAATGCAATCAAAACAAGCAGAAATTACTGAGGGGAGGACAAGAGAAACTATACTCCCCTATTCTGGGGGGAAAGTTGGAAAAAGAGAGAGGAAAAAAAGAAAAAGAAAAAAAACAAAAAAGGGAAAAGAAAAGAAAAAAGGAAAAAAAAAAAAAAAAGGAAAGAAAAAAGCAAACACCCGGGCAGGAAACCGGGGCCCAGCAACTTTCTGCCAAGGGCAGCTGAGATGCTTCATCACAACTCGCTTTTTCCAGACCCGACACTCCGTGTGGCCACCAGGGTCACATGGCAGCTGCAAAGAGGGGGCGGGGGGGCCGGTCCCGCTGCCGGCCCCCAAAGAGCCGGAGGCAGCAGCAGTGTCCCTGTTTCCATGACCTCACGCCGGGGGGTGCGGGGGCACAGCTGGTGGCAGCTGCAGCACCATCTGCTCGGGGCTGCGCCCGCGGCCCCCCGCCTGCCTCGGGACACACGGCCAGGTAGGGAGCGAGGTCACCTCTCCCTGGGCTCCCCCAGGGCACGGCCACCGTTGGCAGCTGCTGCAGAGCGGCCCGCAAAGAAAAGTTTGCAAAATGGAAAAGAAAAGGCAGCCGGGCCTTGGGAGTGAGAGAGCTCGGATAAGCGGGACGAGAGCAACACAGCTACGGCCAGCGTGTGCAGATGTCAGCATCACTCGCAGCAGCGTGTCTTTATGGAACGCTGTCAGCACGTCATCCGATTTACAGCAGTCTGTGCTGAGAAAAGGGGGGGGGAAATATAATGAAAGGCACAAAAGCGCCCCTAACTTGCCTCTTCTACCAAGAGGATCCTGAATATGACACGAACCTGATCGCCTTGCAATTTAACATTGCGTGTTCTGCCATGTGATCCTGCCACCGTATGCCCCATTTCTATTTCTGCACCATTTATTAAAAAATAATGAAAAATGCTGAAGTATTTTCTGTGCTTGAGGAATTGAAAAGTTTCTTTTAAACATTCTAGGCAAATTATAGCATTCATTAAGGACAGAGTTATGTACTAACACTGCTTCCAAATGCCAGCAATACATCAGCCCAGCAGAGCTCTCTCAACTTCACAGATTTCATCAAGATTTACTCTGTAACTGCCAAAATCAGAGCCAGGAACGGCGTGTAAAAACAAGCTGGCCTTTATGGCTCGTACAGGGACAATCATTTCCAAAGGCTAACTGAGCGCCACTTACCATACATTTTGCCTTCATCTGATAAGATGATTTTCCTCCTCCCACACGGTGGATAGATAGCTAGAGCCTCCTGAAAGCTCTGCTCTATGTCAGGGCTCCAGACACCTTCTGCATCGTTGTCAATAGGTTTATCTGCAGAATCGCTCATTCTTTCGATGTCTTCGGCAGGGCTCTCGCTGCCGCTCCAGCTGCTGGGCTCAATGGTGATGGCTGGGGTCTCCAAGCTTAAGCTTGGAGTCTTAAAGGAAATAAACCTACAAAACAAACAGACAAGCCCACGAGGCATTAAGGGCACGGAACTTCAGGAAAACATTTCTGGTTACTTTTAATTCTAAACGAACAGCAGCTGAGCATTAATGGGAACAAAGCTCGCATGGGAAGCACCCCAGAAAAGTGCAACAGTATTGGATTCTCTCATCTTACCCAAATTAATAATACAAGCAGAACACAAGCTACGTGAGAACAAAAACCTCTAACAGGATAATACCAGAGAAAGGAATTACGAGACGCGCGTTCTGCCTGTTTTAAGAGGTCTCTGTCACAGAACCATAGCAGACCAAAATTACAAGCTTCGAGTTGCTGAATCTATTTAATGAGAAATAATTTGATATCGCTGCACCTGCTCGCAGCACCAGAGCTGCAGATCTGTCAGTGCTCCTTTTAGATTTTTTGAGAGAAATACAACTCTGCTATAAAGATTTGCCCCAGGCAAGAAAGCTGCTGTACCAGACCAAATTCATCTCTGGTGCAATTCTTCGTCCAGCCACTGAAATAACACCAGGAACAGATTTGGCTCAGCACGTCCAGGCATAGCGCAGCTTTATTTTCAAAAGAGAAGTTTGGTGACTCTAAGTGATCTAAATGGATGGGAGTGTTAAATCACACGTACGTGTGTTGCGCGTGCACTTAAAAATCCAGTTAGTTCCCCGAACACTGTAAAACATCCCAAACATACATAAAATAACAGGGTGGTTAATGGACGGTGCCAGAGTACGAGTGGTGTTTTCCCCTATCCCGTCAGTGGCAGGAAGGGAGCAGAAAACCCCATCTGATGAATACATGGCTAAGAGGCTACCGACACTGCAGGAATTCTGGCTTTTCAGACCATGGGGCAGTTTACTTGGCACCTGGCCTGATGGCTGCTGATGGGATCCACCCGGATCATAAGAGGAAAAGGATCTAGGCTCATTGACAGGGCTTTAGACTCGGTTTGAAGGGTGAGGGAGGTGACAGAGCCTGCCCACAAGGCACAGGATAGCACAGCTAAGCTAAAGGGACATGGTGCTAGGGGGGGCCTTCAACCTGCTGCGTCTTATGATGAGGAAGGCAACAGGGAGACTAAAGGTAAATACCAAAGGAATTAAGGAGTTATCCTCTAAGAAGGTGACAAGACCAGCTGCCCAGCTGAAATGCCTCTACACCAATGCATGCAGCTTGAGAAACAAACAGGAGGAGCTGGAAGCCACCGTGCTACTGGAAAATCACGATGCAGTTGCAGTCACTGAAACCTGGTGGGATGATTCCCACGACTGGAATGTGGCTACTGATGGCTACGAGCTGCTCAGAAGGGCCAGGCGAGGAAGGAGAGGTCTAAACCAACAGGTAAAAAGCAGCAGAACGGCAAACAGCTGATGGAAGAGAAGGGGAAGTTGCAGGCTGCAGCAGCACTGACAAAACCTGTGAGCTCAAGAACTCCCTGACAGAAGAAATCTTAGCAGCAGTTGTCACCCAAGCCAACCAATCAGCCAAACACTGGATATCCCAAACTTGACTGTCTGGTCTATCAGAGGCCACGGGGCCACCCAAAGAAACAACAAAACAGAACAAACACCAGCAGAAACTGGGGAAACTGGGAGTAGTCTCATCATCTCGCTAACTGACGTTACCGGTCCAGCTCCTAAAGCACGGGGTATTTCCACTGCCCTGGGCTCTACTAGGAGCCCAGAAGTATGAGCACATGTGAGGTTAACTCCCAAGAACTTTACTTTCCCTGCTTGCACAGCTTTTTTTCAATAAGGAGGCATTCCTGAACTTAGCATGGGTTTGAACATCTCAGCACAGCTTAGGACAGCGTTGGTCCCCACCCACCAGTAACCTCACGGCTGACCACAGCGTCTCGAATGCCTTTTACTAACTGATAATGAGGCAGCAGATGGACTCGCAGGGAGCTATGCACAAATGAGGTGCAGGAGGGAAGTCTGCTCAAATGCACCACTTATTGTCCAAAGAGCACTCGCTGCAAACAGGGAGATGGAAATATTTGTACAACACTGAAGCACAGTCTTTTACAATTTGCGGAAGGCTGAAGGCTTGACTGAACCCCTGTAATATTTAAACCTCGTAGCTGAAACAGAAGCACAACAATAGTGGGCAAGGGCTGACAAAAATGACCATTTCTACTTAAGTCTTCAAATGCAGGGGGATTTTTTGGTAAACGAGAGGTAATTACATGGTGACTAGGATAATTAGCAGGTTTTCAGCTTTACTGCCACAGCGCACAGGAAAAGGGCTACAGGAGATTTTACTGACCTCACACGCTCAAGACCACAGCTCGGCATTTCTCCAGAAGACAGCACAGAGCAGGACTGTTTACCTGGTCAGCTCCTCGAAGGTGAGTGGGAAGGAAACCCTTCCCCTTCTTAGTCATGGGCACCGCATCCTGCAAGGCGCAGCACAGCCACCGGCAGCACGTGCAGCTCAGCAGTGCTCTGCTTACAAAACCTGCCACAGCCGTAGCCCCGAGTCTTATTATCATCCTATAAGCCAGCCCTTGTTATTATATTATGCCAAAATAATAATTAAAATGCGTACAAGGAAAACAGAGAGGCTCAAAAGTAATTAATGTTACTTGATATTCGTGTTAGATCTTGCATTGCATTTACTGGTGAATTTTCACTACTGTGCTATCTTTTCCCTTCCCATCCCTTTTTACCTACTTGGATATCATCGTGAGCTATTCGTAGCTACTACAGCAGCCTCTAAAACAAAGTAAACGCTTCTTCCAGAACCTCTGTATGATATGGGTCAAGAGCAATCTGCTCCCCCCAGAAAATCCTCCTCTGCTCCAAAGGTTCCTTTTAGCCATTTCCATTTTGGTGAACACTGACACTGCACATCAAGCTAGAGGACCGAGAAAACCTGGTACCGCAGCCACTAAATGGCTGCCTCTTATTGCAGGGAAATAATGAGCTACTCATTTAATCACTTCCAGCCCAGCTCAATATATCAAAAGGCAATTCCACCTCGTCCTTAGCTTGAATTCTAAAGATCCAACTGTGATGAAAAATTTCAGACCTATTATGCTGCAGTTCAACGTGATTATCAAAAATAATACAAGCTGTCAATAGAAGAGCTTTGTTGCACATTTCTAACTAGCTATAAATCTCATGGAAGAAATATGGACTTCCAGCACAATTAAGAAAAACAAAATGCCTTCCTTATATTAACAAACTTCAAACCTCATAATCCCACCTTCTAGTGCAAGGAGAGTTAATTTCCTGGAGGCAATTAACAAAAACAAACAAACAAAAACGTTCCTTTTCCACACAGGGCACACCAGGCTGAAGAGTTCTATATTTGCTTTGTGTTAACTTTGTTAGAACCAATGTCATGCCTGCATTTCCTCTTAACAGAGCTGAAACACCTGCATGCTCCCCAGAAAACCAACCACCACCAAAAAAACAGTAATAATTTTAAAACAGCACCATGTTTTGGCTAGCTGTTTTGCCCCAAGATTGCTTAAGGCACACTGCTGTGCTTCCAGAGGTCTCTCTTCGGTTCTCCTTTTAATGCCAGCCTCTCTGCTACTTATTTTAAGTCAGCTTCCCTTGCAGGTAAGCTCCTTTAGTTGCCACTCTGAATGCATCTTTCTCGTGGTTCCTTTCTATCCCACCCAGTTCAGCCAATTCCAAGTATCTGTTTTTCTCCTGTAGTTACGAAGACACTTTTTGCTACAGGCGACAGAGGTTCGTTCCCCTCCCAAACAACACACCACTTTCTATTTAGCAATGCAGAAACTATGTTCTAAATATGTTTTTTTATAGGAAATACCCATTCAGTACTGCTTCATGAGGTACAGGACTACTTACATGGCTGAAAACGTGAAACTCAGACAAACAAGGATAGCTACGGAGCAGATCAAACCAACGGATTTAACCAAAACCAAATGGCAGTCTGGAACATCTTATCAAGGGAATGCTTTATTTGGTTGCATAGAACATTCTCAGATTTATGAGCAGTGCAGACCTGAACTCACCCAGAAAGTTGCTGCTCACAAACCAACAGCTGAGATCAATCACTCTTCAAGAAGTGCAGGACCAGTGCAAATCTAAGACCTCGGTATGTTTCACGTCTTTCAGTACTCATGCAACAAAGTAGTAACACACAAACGTTGTTTTCAACAGTCATTTGAGCTGGAGCTCATTTTATAACATCCTGCACACGTCAAACCATTTTTCCTGCGTGTTCAATTAACTTATTTTCTTGAATCTCAGCATACAGGTGCTGAAGGGTACCTATACACAGAATCACTTGCATACATACGTAGCCACTGGAAGAGGTTTCATATTCTGCAGGTGCCGGTGCAGAAATACAAGACCAAACACGTGGCCTTGGTTCCAAAAAAAGCCCAACAACCAACAACTGTGTCTCTCCTTGGTCTTCTAAATTCTGTCTGCTTGAAGGGGACCGAGCACAGGTAGTTGTGAGACAACCCGCAGTGCCATCTGTAAGAGTTTCCAGGTGAGAAAGCAGCGGCGTAGTTACCCACACCAGCTATGAATAGCTGCAGAAGGATACCAAAGAACGTTTGCAGCTAGCCCAATATTTCTAAAACAGATCTGTCAGAAAGACTTTAATCCTCGATGAAAGGATTTCAAAAGCCGAAGTGGTTAATTACGCTTCTAAGAATACTTTTTATTTGGGAACAACCTCATCTTTGCTTCAGCTCTATAAAAACAATGGGATCGGGAATCCAACCAGCTTTTTGTAAACATAGCCAATAATGAGCAGATGAGTAAAAACCAACTAATTCTAAATTTGCAGACGGCAAATTCTCTCCCAAGGCTTGAAAAGTAACAGGCCCGTGGGATTTTCTTCTGCTTTGTTCAGCAGTGCAAATCCACAGCTGGAGTGCTAAGACTTCAGGAAAGAACTGCTGGAGAGGATCCAGGGGAAGAAAGTTATCAGATCTAGCGAGCATGACCTACCAGGAAAGGAATTGGGTTTGTTTGAATTTGGAGAAGACCGATGTGAGAAGATAACCATTTTCAAGTAAGGAAAAGGTAACAGCAGAGCAGAGAAGCAGCAGTTCTCATGGCATTCCCAAGGGGAATACAGAAAACCGCTTCCGACTCTCCCTAACAGAGCATCCCAGGAAAAGAAGCTTAGGTGGGAGACTTCCCACAGGCTGAAGCAGCACGCGGCGCTGCTGTGCTTGTTGAAGCAGTTGTTGAACTTCTTTTTTCCAAGTAGAAACTCAAGTTCCTACACTGCCAGCAAAACTATCTTTGTGCTATTTTAAAATAAATTCATATTCTGGGTATTCTAACTGTAGTATTTAAGCATGTATGGATTCTTCTGATTCTTTGAGGCATTCAAATGGCATGACTTTCAAGGAAACGATATTTATATACTTAAGCAATTTTAGATTTAATTTAGTTTTATGAGGAAAGGATATAACAGTAAAATAAAACGTAAATGAATTAAAACTTAAATCATTTACAGAGCATTCGATGGCAAAATCATTAGCTCAAAATGACTTCATTGCATTTATGTTACAAGCTCTACTTATCAGCAATTATTCCCTCTAAGAAAAAAACGAGCAGCAGGAGAGAGAAGAAGCCTATTGCCAGGATAAAGCATTCCTTTAAAACTCAGCCAGACTGATTCAGCCATTTGCTTCTGCCACTGAGAAGAAGAGTTTTTCTCTGTCTGTATGAATACTTTCAGAGGAAATTCAGATGCTGGGCTTTTTTTGGCCATCAAACAATTGCATCCAAAGATGCTTCCTTATGTTTCCTATCAAATGCATTAATCCTGTATATCAGAACTACTGTAAGTTCCCATTTCATAGAATCATGGAATGGCCTGGGTTGAAAAGGACCACAATGATCATCGAGTTTCAACCCCCCTGCTACGTGCAGGGTTGCCAACCAGCAGACCATTTCTCACTTGGGATACAACGCAACCTATGACTTTAGGTGTTTCTTTAGGATCCTTGAGATCTGTGGGGGAACAACATAACTAGCTGGATCACCAACAGCTACAGAGCACCTGCAGAAAAGAGCACCAGGATTTTTTTCCGAACCAAGCACGTTATTCAGCAAGGGAATTGAAGCATTACTTTCCTCCCTTCAGCTACAGCACTCAGAGTTATGCAGAAAAGCAGCAGGAAGACAGACAGTGCCGTGCCAATGTGCAAAATACCAAAACCGCATAACCTAACATCAATAAAGAGATCGTTTCATACAGAATCACAGGACTGCAGGGGTTGGGAGGGACCTCTGAATATCACAAAGTCCAACCTCCTGCTAAAGCAGGCTCCGTACAGCAGGTTACATAGGAAAGCATCCAGCCTTTAATATCTCCAGAGAAGCAGAGCCCATGACCCTCTAGGCAGCCTGTTCCAGTGCTCCATCACTCTCACAGTAAAGAAGTTCTTTCTCATGTTTGTATGGAATTTCCTATGATTAATTTCTTGCCTGTTGTCCCTTGTTCGATCACTGCACACCACTGAAAAAGAGTCTGGCTCCATTCACTCGACTCCCACGCTTCAGATATTTATAAACAGTGATGAGATCACCTTTCAGTCTTCTCCAGACTGAAGAGTCCCAGGTGTCTCAGCCTCTCCTCATATAGCAGATGCTCCAGGCTCTTAATCATCTTTGTGGCACTCTGCTGGAATCCTAGGAGATCCCTGTCTTTTTGGAACTGGAGAGCCCAGAACTGGACACAGTATTCCAGCTGTGGCCCCACCAGGGCAGTGTTTAGGGGGAGGACCGTCCCCCTCCACCTGCTGGCCACGCTCTTTGTGATCCACCCCAGGATCCCACTGGTCTTCCTGGCCACAAGGGCACACTGCTGGCTCATGGCCAACCTGTTGTATACCAGGACACCCAAGCCCTTCTCTGCTGAGTTTCTCTCCAGCAGGTCAGCCCCCAGCCTGTACCAACGCATGCAGTTGTTCCTCCCCAAGTGCAGGACTCTACACTTGCTCTTGTAGAACTTGATCAGGCTCCTCTCTGCCCAACTTGCTAGTTTGTCCAGGTCTCGTTCTTCTGGTGTGTCAGCCACTCCTCCCAGCTCTGCAGCATCAGCAATATTGCTAAGGGTGCATCCTGCTCATTTGGGAAGATGAAGCTTCACGAACTACAAAGAAACTTACTCAAAATAACATTACTTAGATCTGCAAGATTAGGCAGCACACAGGCACAAATGCGACATAATGATTATATGAACGGCTTCTTAAAAAAAAAAAACTTGGAATTCTCCCTGAATTGCTCATTTTTTGCTTCTGGAAATAGATTACTAAGAACAGAGTGGGCCGATGTTCATACATGGGAATTCTTCCCTTTGCAAACCACTTTTATCTCTCTGCACTCTTTGTGCAACTGAAAAGAATATTTAATACCACTAATGTTTTTTTTTTTTCAAAAGCTCTTTCTATTAAGATATAAAACTATTGCTGAATAAAACAGCACGTCTTCTCAGTGGGCAAACAACCAGACTCTGCCTATGAGTTCCCCACCAACCCTCCACGGCTCTGTCGGCTCCGTACTGCTCACCGGGACCTCTCACTCAGGCAGCGTCAGCTTCAACCCACCCACATCCAAACAGTGCCCAGCAACCCAGAGCTCACGGTGCTTTGTGAGGGGCTGCATGTGGCTCATGATCCACGAGCTGCGCTGATTACCAAGTTAGTGCTGGGTAGGTGAATCTTAACATGCCAGTTGTGAATCCCAATCTCATTACAGTCACAGCTGGTCAAGAAACAATTCCTTCCCCGTGTGATACCAAAGCAGTCACATTCATGCTAGGTGCTAGTCCTCCGTTATGCCCAGCTGGTTTCAATTACAAGGCTGTTCCTGGGATTTAACCCAGCTCAAATACTGCATTGTGGTACTAACCAAAAAAGATGATTCTAAATTCAACTTGGCACTCAGCAGAAGGAAGAACAGTGAGAATCGTGCCTGACTCGCTTTTGCTAATTACCAACATGCAGCAAAGGAAAGGGTAAAATATTTACCAGCACTCAGAAAGAGAAAGCATCCTTCCTGCAACTGCAGGAGGTGGCTGTGCAGCAAGCCAGCGCTGCACGCAGCAGCAGGAGCAGACTGTGCACCCACCTGACGGGCATGGCTTGTCAATGGCAACAGCAACATCTATTACCAGCGTACCACTGTGGACAGCTGTATTCCAGCTGTGCATTTTCTATGGCAAGAGCTGCTATAGCATGAAGCAGATTGTTAATACTTCACCCATCTACTGATTACACAGCGTTCAGAAGAATGCTCTGTGACGGAGGGTCCCGGGGCAAGCGGAATGGCTCAGGCCGGCCAGAGGGCAACTCTTTGGCACTGAAAACACGAGGCCCTGGACTGCCTTGTTTTGTTGCAGAAAGAAGCTCTCCAGCCCCAAGACCTGTAAATAGAGGCCACAGTATAGTCCCTTAGGGCAAGGTCTGCAGTCACTATTTCACTTGGGTCATGTTTACAGAGCAGGTGTTTGGTTGTTTACTATAATTCATCCTGTTGCCCGTGTGTGCCAACAGAAGAACGAACACTAGCATATGTATCTATCTGGACGATTGGTTTTAATAGATACAAGACTGATAAAAAAAATACAAGATAAATAGGAGCAATTCTTGCTTTACTCTAACAACAGACTGTTTATTCCTTGAAGGCTCTGACACCCAAATGAGGCTCTGATATGGATTCAGTCTTGGCAGAGCCTCTGTACCTTCCAAGTGGCTGCACAAATTATGAACTAGTCTAAAAGCCCAAAGAAAACAGACACTGGCTTTCCTTCAGTGCTTATCTCCCTATCCTTCCATACACATAACCTCAGCATCTGGACCTGGATATAGACACAGGTGCCTGCATACCTTTGGAGCTGGCCATTTTGTGCATTGAATGGGTCTTTTTGCCACTGTTCCAATCCCATCGACCTCAGAGTACGCAAAAGATGCAAACACAGTCAATGGCTTTCAGATGTGCAGTTTCTTCCCTGTAGTTTGCTGAAACTGCTTTCTCACAGCATCCTTAAGCATGGCAATTTTTCACCCCAAAAGCTAAACTGGAACTATTCATACCACATACCAAGTATTATAAATATTGGAGTAAGGTAAACCCTTGATCTCTAATATTTGACCGGCTTCCTGCTGGGACCACATATGACCCACTGCTCATACATACGACAGACCTGGCAGCAAGCTGTTCTGTCTAGACGTAGCCCTGAAACTCTCCATTCTCCCCATTCCCTAAGCCTTTCTGGTTTTACTGGCACTTATTTGGCCACGTCACAAAGATGTGTGCAAAATGAGCTCCAACCCTTCACGCTCACAGCTCTCTTCTTTTACTCCTGACGTATGAGTAACCGGTTTTCTACTCCAATATCGGATGCTCCTCTTTCTCGATTAACTTGTTCTCAGGATGAGAGTATTTTTGCCACAATGGCTGCAAAAACATGAGTGTTCACTCTGACAGCCCTGAGCGAGGTGGGAAAAGGGACAGAAAGCCACCTGCTTGAACAACTTTGTTCTAAGTTGTAAGTTCAGTCAGGAAAGGGAAAACCAATGCTATTTGAAGGGTGGTCCAACGTCTGACTCGTTCGTATGTAACATAAGACTTTCGCCTATATAAAAAATATTTTATATAATGATTTAAGTATTCTGTTAAAAAGGTACAAAACAGGCACAGGAACTTAAAAAGGTTCATTCATTTACTCAGGTGGGTTTGTTTAAACAAGAAATAGCCACAAGATTAACCCTTTCTTATACAAATCTGAAGAAGGGCCCTCCATTTCTGAAGCAGGAAAAAGGCAAGCTTTGCAACTAACGCCTGCAACGCCCAACTGGCCAAATACACCCCTGGATTCCAGCGGCTGGCACCTTCCACCCCTTTACATCTGCTTATCCTCTGCTTTGCAGATGTTACACAAACACTTCTTTATGTAACTACAAAGGCACACACACGCGCGCTTTCTCAAACCTATGTTGAAAGGGCTAAATCTTAGCTAAAGTTCATTTCTGCAAATGAAGAAACTCCGCCAAGCGTTCTTCATAAGCTGTATCACTCTTTAAAGCAGCTACCCGTTCCTGGCAGTTAAGAACCGGACGGTGTAGATGCCTCGTGCTCACCTCAATGTTACCTAATAGAACCAAGAGAAAACAGCTTAACTCTGCTTCGGTGTTACTACTGAAATACAGCCCTGGGCTCTGATCCTGCCAGCACAAAGCCATTTTATACATACAAATAATCACTCCGAGTTTAATGAAGCTCTTCACGTCTCCATTAGCGATTGTTTTGGCTGGAGTGAGGCTCTGCCTATCAGCCCCGGAGGAGCCTGGAAGCACAGGAGAGATAATACCGGGAGGCGCGCTTTGGGAAAGGCTGCGGTGTGCTGGCAACAGGACGGTCACAAGAGCAAAGGGAAAAAGGAAAAGAGAAAAAGAAATCACAGCAGCGCAGCCCTCAGCAAGGCTAGGATCTCATCCCAGGTTCCTCGCCTCGTTCTCACTAACTCTAAATATAAAGACATTTCAGAAACCAGCATGTGAGATGAGATAAGACCTGGGGTCCTACCTGGGTTGCTAACTAGTCCCAACTTGTACAGAGGCTTGTCTATATCACAAGCTGATACGGGAAACCCCATCTTGTGTTTTTGTCTATAGAAAGAAATCACAGTAATGATTTTGTTCGCAAGGGCAGGAGCTGTCAAAATTATTTTAAGTGTTTTTGTTTTCCAACTGCTAACATGAGCGTTACGAGCAAATTACCTGCCAAATTACACTTTAAGTGGGAGCTGTTTATCTACGCGGGGCAAAGGGAGCCTCCTGTGTAAGGAAATGAGTGTTACTCATACAGCACTTGCACCCCAACCACTTGCACTCCAACCATCTCATACTTGCCCCCAACACCATCAGACAGCGAATGCACTGAAATCGGCTTCGCTTGGTCAATATGGGTAATGGCAGATCTATAGCTTGCATTTTGTCCATAACGAAAAAAATCTATTTCTGACATCTCAAATTCTCCTGAGAAGTGAGGCAGCTTTTATGGAGCAGGACTCGCAGCTTCTAGAAAGGAGCAGAAAATGCTCCCCTGCTGAGACACCGAAACAATCCCAGACTGTGGCAACCTTTAATTGCTAAACATAAGTAAGGCTGCAATGAACAGCTATAGCATTTTCAAAGCCCAATATAATAGTTACGTGGTTATTCTGCACTTCTCCTGTCGTTATCACCTGTTGAGGAAGCAATTTCTGTCTTAAGCTCTGACTTATGTTTCCAGTCTATTTCAACTCCTTGTTCGCTGTAGTTTAATCCTACTTCAGGAGGTGTCAATTTTCCACAAAAATAACTTTGCTGGCAACCATCAAAATTGCCATTTCACTGGACGCCGGCGGAGTTAAAGAAGAGATGACGCAGTCCAGGCAGCAGAAAACAAAACATAAAAGACCCAAACAAAAAGTACAAAAGCCTGGCAACTAATGCTCATAATTCTACTGAACTTCAAAGATCTTGAATCTAACAGGAGCACCAATTTCACAGCACACCCTCCATTTCTCCCACAGCAGCCCTTCCTCACCTCTACTCACCATTCACGGTTCCACGGGCAATCACCACCTGCCCCTCACCCTGCCTGAAGAACACCCTGCACGTCCCAAATCTGCCCGCTTTGTCAGCAGACCCAAGTGCCCCTCACGAGCTGCCCTGACAAAGCCCGCAATGCCTTTTGAAGAGGCAGAGGCCAGGACACCAGGGTTTCCCTGGGTTGGCTGGGTGTGTGGGAGCAGGTCTGTGCCTATCCTTAGCAGACCCCTGCCATTTTTCGCCCACCACAGTCACACTCGTGCCACACCACAGCCGGTGCTGTTTCTTGGAAGGGGAGCATCATGCTCACACGACTAGCATGAAGATCCGTGCTGGGGATTTTCACTGCTTGCCAGCCTGGGACTGGCAGCTACCCCTGACACGTGCAGAAGGGGGTAGTAAATGAGCACAAAAGGGTTTTCAGGAGTCTGTCCAAAGCAATGTGAGAAACTCAGAGTAAATGAGAGGAACAGAAAGGAAGCGCACAAACGTGTTGTCCCAAACTGCTTGTTTCAGTTGTGTGTGAGCCATCGCTCCAACACCTGCTCACGTCTTCTTCTCCTTTTTCCAGTGCTGGAGCTGCTGCTGTGCACACAGATACCTGCACGCTGCGGGCCCAGGGGCTGCCCTATCACCTACCCGTGACAGCCTCATGCCTGGTCAGCCTCCTCTGGGCCAACGGTGCCCAGACCATCTAAGCTGGCAAACTGGTGCTGTCACCAAAGTGATGCCTACCATAACTGCCTACCGTAACTAACCGCAGTGCTTGCTTTTTGGTGAGACTCCAATCAGGTTCGAGGAGACCTGAAGAGGTTGTGCTGGCAGCACGTGGCCCACGCTACTCTTGGAATGGCACAAGCACTGCAGCTCAGTCTTCTGCCCAACACGGGCAGAAATACCTTGCTAGGAACAATGTTAATGAAGCTGCGAGTTGTCTGTAAGAAAGAGAAGGAAGCTTCTCAATGGTTTTGATAGAGCTTTGCCATCCTAGCTGAGGTTTTCAGGGAGTACTGCAGCAGATATGAAAATATATTCACTTTTACAGATTTCCCAGAGGAGATGATACAATAAAATTCCAGTAATGTCTTCTGTGACAAAATGTGTCTCTGCCCAGAGTGGTTAAGAGCACCTTGCAGAAGCTGAAAAATATTAACAGACTATTCATATACTTAAATTAAGGTAAATCACATTTGCTCTTTAAAATTACCTCTGTTTTTCATAACGTTGACGATACACAAAAGTTCCATTAACTCAATGGGTCCTTTTGTCATTGGGTAAACCGAACACTTGTAGCACAGCTTCTCCATTACATTTCAAATTAGAGGCTAAGGGTGGTTTCATGGCGATAGCTGAGACTTTGAACATTATTATTCAGCCAGAAAAAACTCTGGTCTGAGACATCTATCAATCCTGAACTTTCTAGTGGTGCCTCTCATGAAACAAACACTTCAAGTATTATAGTCCTCTTGAGTCTTCTCCTACTTCAGATACTGACCAGCTACATGATTATTTAAGCCCTTCTATGCTTTGCCTTACGCATTTGCACGGCCTTCTGCATTGAGAAGCTCAATCAGGCTACGATCCACTGCCTTCAAAACTAAGCAGGCCTTTTTCTACTTACTGCCAGTAGAATCCTTGAAAATCCCAGGCAAATGTATTTCATTTGAGTACTTTTGTTACCACTGAATGAGTATGAAGTAGAGGGAGAGAGTGACCCAGGCAAAAAAAAATGACCCAGAAAGGGAATGAGCCAGGAAACGACCCAGAGAAATGCAAGTACATTGGCTCCCTTCTTAGACTAGTAGTTAGCTTCCTCGAATGGCTTTTTATATAATTTCATTGGAAAGCATAAGAAAAAAATGGCTGACGGACATTATAGGAGAAGTAAGCTTGGTTCTTGGTAGAGAAACACGTATGACTTACAGCCAGGGACATTTATTTTTCACTTCTGAATTACTTTCTGAACGGCACTTCCTGGCTCAGTGTCACCGCACCACGGACTGATGTGACAGTAGATAAGTGTGTGAAATCGTAGATCAACAGCACTGTTGCTTTTACAATGAGTGCATTTGTTGTCAGAGCTCAAAGGTGGTTTCATTTCTGCTATGCATGGAATATGCTGTATTACATGCTGTTTTACTAATACGTTTTTCTTTTTAAAAGGGAAGGCAATTTATATTTTTGGACACCGCCGCTGCAATTCGATAGTTGGGTTTAACAACCATGCAACAAACTCTTCCATTTTCTTTCCCTCTCAAGCTCACCTTTCTGCCACCTTGATTTATTCCTGCTCCGCAGCTGCACCTACCAAATGATGCTTATTCTCACTGCATGCTTTTCCACCTCCCCTCGCAGCTGACTCAAACTGAAATACCATTTTTCTGGGAACGCGAAAATAAAGAATTCTCACAGCAAGAATGGAAGGGAGCATCAATAACATCCAGAATGGAAGGGAACAATTTACTGAGGGGGGAAAACAAACAAACAAACAAACAAACTCACACATCTGAAGGGTAAAAGTTAGAAGTTAAATTAAAAAAATCAAGGAAAGTTAAGACATTCTCAGTTGAGGCTGCACCGCTCACAGTCACGACAGCACACCAGTAGCCATCCATAGCAAAGTTCTCCCATAGACTCGACCCAAATTACCCACCTCCAGTATTTACAGCACTGACACCATGAGCAGTAATTGCTTGAGTTACATGAATGCAGTCCCAAGCCCCAGATATCCTGCTTTCAGAATTGGTGGTGCTGCTGCTTCTGAAACTGGCGAGGGAAAAGCCTACTAGAACAAATATTATTGCAAATATGAACCAATCCAAATAAATGATCAAAGCCAGGTGGGAACAAAGCAGAGAACACACAGATGCTGAGGGCTGATCACAACAACCAAGGAGGTAAGACAAGTACCTGTGGGAGGCTGCTCCCAGCTCCAGGCCCTGCACGAGCACTCTGCGGCACCATGGCTGCCACAGAGCCCCAGGCACAGCCCCCAGTGTGCGTGCACCATGCAGGTTCGCTCAGCCCAGGATCAAACTGTAAGCCTTTACAGCTTAATTACTGAAAGTTACTTAACCTCGGGCCAGATCCCCAGCTAACGAGCTTGGGCATCCTTAAGTCTCACAGAGAGAGGGCCAAAGGCAAAGCGCCCGGCTTGTCTTCACTTCGTGGTAGCCATGCCCTGTGCTCCTGTGCTGGTACGCCAGGCAGCACCCCTCTGTGGCAGGCTCTGCAGACCAGCAGAACATGCAAATCCCAACTACACAGGGACTGTGGAAGTGCAGCCCAGCTGCCAGCCACGCAGAGATTTCCAGTGATAACAATTATACTTAAAAGCGCCACTACACGTTTGGATGCATTTACACATTCTCCTTTTACTCTCTATTTATTATTAATGGCAACTCAACTAACATCAAGGCCGCAGTGTGTTTGGCACTGTAGGTGCACAGAGGAACAGCGAGCTCTTGCTCTGAGGAGTTTACGGTCTAATTATAAATGACAGCAGATGGAGGGTGAACATTATGAGCTGCTCTGCTTTGCATCAGGAAATTTAACTCAAACAGGTAACAATTTTTAACCAGATAGAAGCAATTACACATAAATCATGTACCACAGGCTCGGCTGCAGACATATCCTTGTCAATCTTGTACACTCTAGTGACAGTGGCCACTTGCAAGACAGACAACTGAGCCCCAAAAGATTCAGGGCCCTATGGGCAATCAGCCATACGGAGGAAGCAGATGTGAAATTTAGCTTTGCTCAAGTCAGTCACACGCATGCTTACAGATAAGCATGTATTTGAAACCAGAGAACTGAAGCTCATGCAAGCCCAGCACAAGCATCTGGTGGCATTTTGAACCTCCTCACGTGTTTAGTGTCATTCAAAGGCCACCGTAAATGAACTGCCCATATAACCTCATATTAATCCAGCTGGGAGATCATAAAGTCACAGGTGACTGTTACAGACAGGTACAAAAGGATATGAAAGCCCTAAGTGATACAGTTTGCCCACCAGAAGCCTATACTGTCTGCTTGTTGTGAAGCTGTGGCCTTACCAACCTTTCACACACCCAAACAAACGCTGTACACTTCTGTGCCGTGGTGGCCCAGCTGGCAGCCCAGGCTCTGTGCTGTGGGGCCCAACTGCAGACACCCTCTGAGGACCCCTCTAGAGCCTTCACGCAGGAAAGCGCTGCAAGCTGGACTGGAGATGAGCACAGCACGATGGGAGCTGCTCCCATGCAAAGGCCACTGCTGCACAAAGGGACCCTCACAGCTGTGGCTTCAGAGCCAAGCCCAGGTGAGCGTGCATCAAGAAGACCGGAACCTTGCTCCACAGGATGGCATCTCATGTCATGGAGATGACTGGAGCAGGATGCTTGCATTCTAGCCTCTTAAGAGGCTGTAACTCAGTACAAAACCACAGCTTACAAGCTGTGCTTCAGATACAAGACATTAACATCATGCTGAGACTTCAACTGCTGTGTTTCCTACTGCTTTACAAGAGGACTTAGACCTTAACTCTGCAGACACCTGCCAGGACCGGAGGCCTGCAGAGCCCCGCCAGGGCCCTGGGACTCACAGAACTGTATGCTCAGACTGGTTTGTAAACGCCGGCTGATGGCAGAGAGCAGGCAGTGCCAAGCACCATGGAACTTGCTGCTATCACAGGCTCAAGAGCCACGTTTGTTGATGCAGGCTATCACAGATGCCACTTCCAGGATTTTACAGAAAATGGGTACATCAAGTCTTGATTCCCACACATGCATGCTGCTGTGTCAGGAAGATAGAAGAACCTAGCAAAATCCCGATTGCAAGCTACTGGTGTCCATGTAGAAGAAGGGTTATTTATTGCACAACACTGCAGGAATGACTGCATCAGCAGAGAGCTCTGGCCTTAAGATTTGTTTTGTTCCCAACAGTATACTCACTAAAAACTCACAGAATGGGAGCAAAGGTCTCCATGGCTCCCCAGTTTCCAAGGCCTCCCTGGGATACCTTTACCCACCTCCCACGGCCAGGACACCTAAGGCTACTCTGACCCTTCCCTATGCACCAAGAGCACCATATGTCACAAGTTGACAGAGGAGATCTTTCTCCAGGAGAACCATACCCGCAATACATCAACACTGACAACAGATACTGCAAGGGCAGAATTCTTTCCGACTTTCAGTCTCTAACACACCCTTCACAGAGGAAGATCTGCGGATCTCTCTGTAAGTCCCTGTCTGTGTCCTTCTTCCTGGGCTGCAGAGGCACGTGGAGGGGCACCGGGTCCCCTGCATGCTGATGCCCACCATCTTCTTCCTACACTCGATCCAGCCAGGAACAGATGCCAGCAGCCACACGCAGGCCCACCGTCCTGAGGTCTAGGCAGGCAAGGGAGCCACTGTTACAGAGGAATAGCACAAATAGGGGATATGCTTCACAGCACCGAAGGGTCAGAAAGCCATTTTGCTATTGAAAGAATTAAGAACTGACTTATGGCAGAATTGGACGATTAATCTTTTAGATTCCATCTGTGCCTGAAAGAGATTGTGCAATCTTCTTTACTCCTCAGCCACAAAAAAAAAAAAAAACAAAACCCAGTAAGTTGGGGGAAAATGCTTTGTATTTCACACGTCCCTTTCCTCAAAAGCAAAGCCCTTTCCAGAAGGACTGCTGACCTATCAAGACTTGTGAGAAGGATGCTCAAGGACTGCAGAAACTTTGAATGTCTGAAACAAGGTGTGATTTACCCTGCACGTAGCAGGGGGGTTGGAACTTGATCATCGCTGTGGTCCTTTTCAACCCAGGCCATTCTATGATTCTCCCCCAGAAACCACCACGGATCAGCTAGAGAGTAAACTGAAGGAGGACACAGCTGAATGTCAATACCACACACCTTCCTAGGCGCCATGATGAGAGAAAAAAGTTTAAACCCTCGAAGGGCAGAATATGAAATTGAATTGCAGCTCCCCGCTCCCTGGCTGGAAGCATCACGGCTTGACAACTGATGCAGAAAACAGAAGAATGAGAATGGCTTGAGGATTTGCTACAAGACATTTACAGTACATTTTGAAATAATCCTCAAGCCTTCAATCCTTGAATCCAGTGCTGCTTTCTTCAAGTGACTTCAGACATTTTGGCTGGTCAAGGGTGACAACAGAGTGTACGCAGGCTTTGGTGACACCAAACAGAATTGGCTGCAGCGCAATCAGCATCAGAAACAGAGGGTGAAGTCTCAAAGACAAGAAGGATGTTTTCCAGCTCCTAAAATGTGAACGGGATCTTCTAGGAGGCTCCTGCCTTTGCCATCATGTACATACCAACTGATGGCTGGGACTGATCCAAATGCAGAGCATAATTTCACTTCAGCAACTCCCGAGCTCAGAGAGATTTCACAGCAAAGCCAGAAAGTGGAGCTGCACACTGGGAACAGGTGATGAAGAATACGGATGCCCAAATGGCTTCTCGTAGCCCTGCACCCTCCACTACTTTGGGAAGAAACCGGCAGAAAACCTTCCCCTCAGGCATTCAGCATGCTCCAAGTAGGGAAAGGGCACCTCAGCTTGCAACATCACATGCCTGGTCTCCTCTTTCTGCTCATTCACGTAACAAAGCCTGTAAAGGACTATCAGCAGCAACTCTGGGCTAACTGTGCATTTAACTGTGCAACTGTCCAAGAATTTGGACACCGACTGCCCGTCACCAGGCATCTCCAGAGAGAGGAGATTCGGAACAGTTCCTGCCAGTTTCAGTGTGAATTCAGCTGATTATACAACACGTAAAAAGCAGCCTGGGACACACGCGATACCCCACACAAATAGCCTTTGTATCAGACATACCGCACCTCTGCCGAGCCCAAGAAACGGCCATGGAGGCACACGGCGTTGGCAACGCATCGAGAGTTTTCTCAACGTGTGAGCTGATTTCACAGGAATATGAAGGAAGAAAGGAGAAACAAATAGATACGCACCATCAGACACAAACACACAGCTGTAAAATATGTTGAGCTGAACTCCACAACGTGAAGAAAATAACAGAGCTCATCAGTGACCTCATCCTCACTGTGGAGCACAGAACATTTAATTTCTGCATCTTATTCCAACAGCGTTGCTCTCGTTTTCAGGGAGTTTGGCTTTCAGAATTGGACAAATGCGATTATGAATGATTTGCATGAGGGACTTTCCCAGGCATGCTTTATAAGCCTGCTAAGGCTTCTGAAATTGTGTCAGCCTTCTCTGCCTCACAGTAAAACGCTGAGATTTCTTTCCCAGAGACTCGGGACTGCATGCGCAGTATTTTGTTAGTAAGTGAAAACTTTTCCTACGAAAAACGTGCCAAAATCTGAGCATCTGTATCCCTCTATCTTCTCCTTTCTCATCTTTCTAGCTTTTCTCCCACAATTCTAATGTCCTAAGTCCTGCAAGTAATTATTCTTAAGGCAAAAATTAGGAAATGTTCTTTCCAGGCATTTAGCACTGAATCTTTATCTGTGTCTATGAGCCCACTGAGAGTTTCACATAAATTCCAATTGCTTTTCCACTCCGCTCTTTTTCCATTCTTGAAGATGGTCGTTGCACAAACGACTGTAGGACTCTATTTTGTATTTACTTTTTCTGCTACATAAATCATCCATTCCTATCCGGTACTCTTTCCCTTTCAATGATTTACTTTCCTGAAGGGGAGGGGAAAGGAAAAAGCAAGCCTTAAATACACGAGTAAATACACAGATAAGCGCAGGAATAGTTCAGCAACTGCACACCGCGAGGTGGAAATCAGAAATCAAAAGAGCAGTATGCAGATAATAGAAACTGTCTCTTGTTAGACACATTAGGAGGCTGCTGTGACATCAGACCTGCGGCCGCAGAAGCCAAAAGCAGTTAAAATCTGTGGAGAACACTGCAGATTCGATTTAAGATATGCACTGAGTTCTCCGCATTAGTAACTCTGCCATTATTTTCAATCTTGATTGATGTTTTAATGTTTAACTTCATTTTGGTTTTTGCTTTTCAAAAAATGAACGCTAACTAATGGTTTCATTACAGTCTTAAGGATGGCTTCGTTTCATGTGCAAAGCAAACATTTGGTGAAGGGTGTGATTAAAGCCAAAGAAGTAAATGTTTTACAGAGATAGCTTAGTAGCCACGGCGCAACAAAACAACTACTGAAATGCTGAAAATCTGAGTGCACGGATGCCCAACTTCACCTCTCTCCCACCTTCCTTTTCCCGTTCAACTCTTTTGCTTGTCAATTTATCCAAAACCACAAATGTACTGCAAGCAGAACAGTATTTTCTGCGCCAAAGCAGGTTCTGGTGTGCATTTTCTCAGTGCTAGTGGTGAGCAGGCTAAACTTGGCTCACTCCAACTGCCTTCAGCAAGCATGGCTGAGTGTAAAACCAAGGTGAGGGGAAGCAAATCACTACGTTAGGCTCTCAGCAATGACTGAAGCAGCAAAGCTTACATTTACCTCAAGTGTTTACCCAGTAATTCACCAGGAAGTAAACAAAAGTTAGAGCCTAACCTAACGTTTACACCTCCATCTAATATGGAAATCTATACCCAGACGCCAAACTACCGGAGGGAGGGGAACTGCTAATCCACTTTGCAGAGGAACGCACGGTCCAAAGCCCAGGTGCCAGGCACCGGAGCCAGGGCGGAGAGATGCGGTGGATCCAGACTCCGTTTCAGTCCGTGCCAAAGCCGGGGCGCTGTGCCAGCACCACTGCACGGTGGGGCTGCTGGGCCCTGGGGAGCGCTCCCTGCACACAGCACTGGCGGAGCCGAGGCAGGTAGCAGCCCCACAGCCGGCCATCTGCGCAGGGAGGTGCGCCATTGTGCGCGAGCAGCGACCCGGGCATGATCTTTCTCTGGAGAAAAACTACCCTCAAGATAAAAGGGTGGTTTTCTGCTCGACAGTGAAAGTAATTACTGCGAGCAAAACCTTACACAGCTAGTTCCCCGGCTTTGAAATCTAGGGGGTTTTCCTCTCTGCTCAGAGAAGTTTCTGAAAAGTCTTCCCCGTTCCCCATCCATAAGTGATAGTTTATGGAGAGGAGGGCAAACACAGACCTGGCAGTAAATCAGCCCTCGAACCGATCCAGAGCCCGTTACCAAGCGCGTTTTGCTACAAGTATGGCTTCGCTCATTTCTGCAATGCATTGCAGACTATTTCTGGAAGCTTTAAAAATGCACTGTGCTTCTGCGTTTTAATGCTCAACGGCATAGTTATTTCAGTTTATTGAGCAAAAAAAGAGGGAATCTGCTTAACTGCGACTGCCTTTCATGTCACAAAAGGACTAAGTCAGCGCAAAGCAGCCAAGCAGGAACCCTATTTAAGTCCAGCATGAAGAAAACCTTTTCAACCTCTTACACCAATTAGGTTAATCTGAGTCTTTTGATGTTAAAATCCCCAAGAATCATATGGAAATCATAAAAAGCACAGCATTTAAAGCAGATTCAGAAGGCAGATAAAATCATTTTTTCCTTCCTTCGCAGTGTATTTCCAGCAGAGCTGGGGGCACCATCAGCTAGCAAATCCTTTGTGCAGCTCGTGCCACTCGTACAGCAGGGTCTGCTCTCCGCCAGCGGGCACGGAGCGGCTGTCTCTGAGAGCTGCCACGCACTGAGGCCAGCTCTGGGCCCTGGACACCAGCAGCTCCCTGCCAAGGACAGGAACCCAACGAGTAGCAAGGTGATCGACGGGCCAGCTGCCGCAGTCACAGCCTGGGACGCTGCAGTGGGCCCGCTGCAGGCTGCCCGAACTGAGTGGCATCTGCTGAGAACATGGATCTCCCATAAAGGGAAGCTACAGGCAGTGAAATAATGTGCCTGAATCCGGGCAATGACTTATTTTTCAGGAAAAAAAAAAAAAAAAAGCACTTGAAACTTGCATTTTTCCTTTATCTTGGACTCCTTCTGAAGAATCCACATTTCAAAGTTTCCTGCTTCCAAGGAGGATGAGGGTAAGAGTTCTGTTTCCCTTGACCATCCAGAAAAGCCTACGGGCAAGAGTGAGGGATGTTTCGCTGGACACAGAATTGCAAAGCTAGAGACGTTTCATTTTCCTTAAATAAAATCCTGATCAACTATGTTTTCCTATCAAATCTGACACAGCAACGAACCTCTGCCAGAAACAGAGAGAGACAGAGAAGGAAATTTTACAACGCTCTTCCAGGCTGTAATGTGGTATTTTGTGTTAGGGGAGACGTTAAGCACACCTTCTTGTGCAATACAAAGCATGGCGACGGACCCAGCCACGCACTCGGGCTGCGGGTGGCTGAGAGGCTGCACAGTGCCGCTCCCTAGAGACAAGGGGATGTGAGGAGGTGAAAAGACACCGGGGAGGGGGGAGAAAGGGTCAAAGACGACTCAAGAACCTTACACTGACATGTGAACAAAGTGGGAAGTAAGCAAAACTGTTCGTGTTTATACAAGCAACTCGACTGTACGCTAACGGAGGACGAGGGTATGAAACTATGTCCTTATAAAGTAACGCTCATCTTTACTTATCTAACACAGAGAAACACGGGAGAGGGTCAGAGGCTGCTGAAGGAAAAATATCCAAGTGTTAAGGCTGGAGAAATGGGAAACAAAGTTTAACTGAGATAGGAGTATTTGCAGATACAGCACACAGAAAAGCCCCAAGCAAGATGCTTAAATACTGCTTGTTTTTCAGTAAAAATAAACACTCTGTATTGTTGCCGATGCTACGCACACCTCTGCAAGAGCCTCCTATTTAAAGTGTCAGTTTGACAACCGATGGAAGTGATGCTAAATACAGATGGGTGTTACAGCCACCCAAATAATTGGTAGTACTGTTCCATGAGAACGAATGCAAAGTCTTCCCAACTAATTAGCCTGATTTTCAGTCACAGCGTATGAAATCCTGATACAGATTTCACATTTCCCTTTATTCTTCAGGTAATGCTAGAACTATAATTAACATTAATTGCAACTTTGTAAGTTCCCGGTGCCTGAACCGCTTGCTATTCCCAGTATTTGTAGGAAACAAGCTGTGCAGTTCCTGACACAAATATTATTCCTTATTAGTTTCGCAGCTGAATAATATTCAGCCTGTAACAGAATCCTCTCAGGACTGAAAAGTGCTCTTGTGCACACGGATACACGCACAAAAACAACAACTAAAAGCTAAAAGCAAACTCGCCGAGAACTTCTGGGTCAGCTTTTGACATCACCCATAGGAATGAAATCAGACACCGACCAATCAGGCACGGCGAGGCTGGCAACACAAAATAAACAAAAGCTGGGCCCAGGGCTCACAATGAGGGAGGGAAGTGGAAGAGACCATTGTTCCAAAAGCTTTTAAATGATGTTGCTTTATTTATTTCCTTTGACAATGCCTGAACCGAATCTTTAAAAAGGGAAAGGCCCTTCCCCCACAGGATCTGGAGAACCGGGCTTGGGGGGGGGGGGGGGGGGTTCGCCGTTTGTTCTCCCTCACAATGTTTTGCAAGCCCTGCAAAGCGAACAGCGCTAACCCGACGTCCTTCCCAGCATCGCCAGAGAGGCTCCGCACCGGCGCTCGGTGCCAGCTTTTCTGAAAAGCGGGGCAGGCCGGGCACTCCGCGCCTTTCAGAGCCCGACCCCCAGTTCGGTGCCTCCCAGGATGAAGAGGCCTTTAGAAATCCGGCACGGGGGCAAGAAGCGGGCGATGCAGCCACCCATCTGCGTGCTCTGCTCAGCCACGGCTGGATCTGCCCCAGCCCCAACTGCCGTGTGAGGCCGCGCTCGGTCGCTCACAGAGCGGGCCGGGGGACGGTGCCCCGCGCGGCGTCATGGTGGCGGCTGAGGCGCAGCCGATGATTCACTTCTTGGACGCTCCGGCCTGTCACTGAACTCCAAAGATTTAGGATTGGGCCCGGAGTTCACTAAAAGCACACACGGCGAGTTTTGTCAGAGTTTAGCTCAGCTGAACAAAGCTCGCTGAATGACTTGAATCCTCTCAGTGCTTCCCCGAGGAGTTAAAAATAATTAAAAAAAAGCACCACATTTCTGCCGTTCAGGCCGGACTTGCCGCCCCGTTCCCACTCCTCACTGAGCCTCAGAGGGAAGCATCAAGGGACAAGTAAATGCATTCCAGAAGGAGGAGATCAACACACGCATCCCGGAGTCACACAGGTAAAGAGCATCGGCCATTCCCACACCTTTAATAAAACAGACCTTTCTCTGCTCTCGCCGCACGCTTACCAATTGTGGAGCAGTCCATTACAACAAACGCCACAGAATCCAAGCAGCCCCAACCCTGGGCCAAGATTCCCAACGTTTTGCAGATGTTTATGGTTTGCTGCACTACTTTCGTCATGTTACCCACACAGCACAGCGTTTACCCAACAGTTTTGGCACGTGGTAATTCATTTTCCTTGTGCAGGTGCTGCATTCCAGAAATAGTTTGTCTTCTTATAGACAGCTTCTGGAATTCTACTTAAAATATATATATATATATATATATATGATCACAAAGGAAATCCTCTCATCTGGGAGAGAAGTGCTCCCAAACTCAGCTCATTTCCCTTTTGCTTGTTTTCAGGTAGAACTCCCTCACAGGTGGAGGCTATTCAAAGTATGCTACAAAACTTCCAAAGGTGAAGCACAGTCCCCAGCAGCGTGAGGCCACCGGCTGCCTCTGACAAAGGCACTGGGGTGGCAAGTCCCCAGGAGTGTTTCAGTGGCCAGCTTCACTTGTTGGAAGCCCACTGTTCGTGTGACTGCTAAAACCTACCCTTGGATTGCGGTAGGAGGCCTCAGCAGGAGACTGCGCCCAGCAGGTTTCAGGCAGAGCCGCAGTGAGGACCTTGCAGGCACGTGGGCAACGCTGGCACGGGCAGCGTCCCCGTCCCAGCGTGCATCCATCCCCCTCAGCCTCAGCACAAAAGCACTGCTGGCACCCACGCCGCTGCCTTTGGTCCTAAGCTTTTATTCCACGCCGCGTGGGGCAGGAAGCAACCCCAACCCCACAGCACAGGGGGGTGTGCAGCACTCGGAGCCTTTTGCTGACCGTGAGCTGCGCGGAGGGAAAGCAGAATGAAATCTTTGGGATTCAAGAACTATCACTTTGAGGCATATGGAAATCTAACATTAAACTTAAAAATTTTCCAGCAGCAGACATGAATCCAGATACGTATCATTTTGCAGATATGGAAAAATACAACCAGCTATCTCTGGCTCGCTGCACGTGCAAGCCCCTAACTTTTCCTACTGAGTAGGAGAGCAAAGATGAAAATGCCAAACGACTGTTAACCTTTAGAGACACATTTTAACAGATAAAACAACTGAACACAGATAAATTGGAATAAAATTTAATCAATCGCCCATTCCCCAGCTATGCTTACCAGAACAGATAAACTTACAATTAGGAAAGAAACAGCAGAAAATGCAGACATCTTAAATGGAGCAAGCTCCCATCTCTGCTGCACAGCTTCCCTGAAGATACCAAATACTGCAATTCCCAAGAGCTGCATTACTGACTTGCTTTCTTAACAGCCCTTTTATGAGTAATCAGTGAAAGAGAACATTTAAATAATGTTTTGGAGCGTGTACTATCTGAATTTGACTGTTGTTCTGTAATTTAGGGCAAGACGAACCCAACTTCATGATTTACATCCCTTAATTGAAATCCCTCAATCAGCATTCTTATTTTCTGTGCGGTGGCTGTGACCCACTAATTCACATGCTCCAATACAGTGGTTAAGAATATATAATCCTTTAATCTTTTGTTCTGCGACTCCACCCACAACTCCTGGCACTACCTTCAGAACACAGACCACAATGGGTCAGATGAGCAAAATGTTCAACTGAGACTGTCACGGGCAGCAGTGTGTTGCCAAAAGAGATGTGAAAGTTACGTAGGTGCCCAGGTGAATACGACAACAGGAACCCTAATATTTAAGTGACAGATGAGGAATGTGTCAGCATGCATCTAAAGGACGATGTTAAAAGGAAGTTTAAACATGCATGATTGAAAAAACAGACTCTTCAGTGCATCGTCGGTCATTTAAATAATACTCTTAAGTTATGATAACCTATATTACATTTTATCTTCGTCTAAACTTTTCTCTGAATGCTTTCTTGATTTTCCATTATATGCAAGCTGTATGCATGTCACCATTTAATCTCCTACTGGAGAAAGCTAAACCACTGAGTGGATAGCTGGCACTGCCTGGGCATCCAGAACACCGTATCCTTATGCTTTACCCTTTTTTGCCCCTGCTCAACAGTATTTTTTCTACAGATATGGCAACAATTGTCTTAATTTTCAGCTAGTTCATAATTAATTCACTGCAAGTTAAGACAACAAATAAGAAAGCGGTGAAAAAAATTAGGAAAGAAAGGTGATTCCCTATTTTCTAGCCTATTAAGAACGTAAAAATGTGGCATGTGAATAAATGCATGGTAACCCGTGCACAACTGTTTAAAGAAACCCAACTGTTTAACAAAAAGTTCTGGTTAGCAAAAGATATTGACCAGTAAAATGGAGCCTTTGTTTAGGAAAGTAACTGGAAAGCAAAAAATGCAAGACAAGACTACACTTAATTATTTAAAACAAAGCGCTGTTCGCTGATTTAAATGGTGATTAATTTAAATCCCTGATTTTAATCAACTCTGGATTGCATAAACATCACGTTAATAAGAGGGAGCAGTAGCTTCGTCACCTGAGAAATCACTCAGGAAAAGAACTGTGTCAGAGCACAAAGAAGGGGTGCAGGAGCTCATTAAAGGGTATCCCCTCAACTGCCCAAACTCTCCAGTTCCTCCCACAGAAAAAGAGGGAAGACAGTTGTGTGAGCAGGAGGATGTCTGCACAGGGGTGTGAGTGCATAAGAACATGTACAGGTACTCTGACATAAAGTGACAATGGTAATTTTTCATGAAAAGTAGGATTTCACTCCTCGATCCTGAATGAAACAGATTAATCATATATTCCCATTGTTTTCATTTGTTTTCTTACAAAGGTCCTTATAGTAGCCCACCAGCTGGATCTTGGAGCATATTCCCTGTTGGCATTAACAAATGTGTCAAAAGCTATTCTGAATTTTCTACCAAAATGGATTCAGCTCCTCACTCAGGTACTCCCATCCAGCTCACACTCCTGCTTCTGCCCAATCCTGGGATCCACATGTCTTCCTTGATAGCAAGGAGCTGAACAGAACAACCCAAGCGGTATGAGTTACTGTGGAAGAAGACTGCTCCTCCTCTAGAAATCCACAGCACTGAGAACAGGGTGATCAAAATACCAGTACGGTGACAACGGGCCATGAAGTCGGGTATCTGACAACACAGCCTACAGTGTATTTACCCCAAGGATGCTTTACTGTCTTCCATGAGAACATCCTCTCAAATAATACTATTTATTTTTCAACAGAGGTCCAATTATAATTAAAATAAATACAAGCAGGTAAGCCTTTCTTCCTTCTCTTTCACAGCTTGATTGTGAAGGACACAAATTATTCTGGTCGAGCTCACTTCTAACAGAAACTCCTTTTCTTTCTTGATTTTACAAGAAAGTGTTTTACAATCCAGAGAGGATGAGTCATCAGAAAATCCTTGTCTAGTTGCCAAAAACCTGCCCCTCTTCATTAGGAACATAAAGATAAAAGCTCTTACAGTACATTAGCTGGCATACGCCTACACAGACAGTACAAATTAATTGTGCCTAGCCTCAAACATCCAAAGAGGTGTAGTAGGAGCTCAGTCCATCTTGGTTCATTAACAAATTAAACTGTAATAGAGCATCAACAGTTCTCTTATGCACATAAGCTCGGTTGTTACGCAGAACGGTTCTGCAGGTATCACCCTTCCTTACATTCATATTTTGTAGTTCTTCTAATATTTACATTATTTGCATACATTACATACATTCCAATACTAATAGTTTATGCTGGGAAAAAGTAATGGATCTTGGTAAGCCCATTGGCCGCCCTACAAAGCTACTCAGAAACTGGGTAGGCCCTTGGAACCCAGGACTGGGGAAGTGACGTTGGCTGAAAAGGGAATTCTTGGTATGACAGTATTTCACGCGTGTCAAAGCCACACATTGTTTTCCATCTGGGAAGGACGGAGAGCATTCTTGGAAGCGTGAGCAGACTGCGAGTGAACGCGTACGTTCAGGTTCATTCGAAAACTGCACTATTTGGCTACTTATAAAAATTATATACATACTTGTATTTCTCAACCCGGCCAACGAGAGAGCAGATCTAAAGGAAAGTAATTTTATAAAATACTGTACGTGGTCCGGGGGCCAGAATTACTGGAAATAATCAACATTTACCATCAAACTCGTGCCACAGACAAACTGCTTTCCTTCTGGAATGCTCACAATCTTTAGCATGAGAAAGTTATACACAACCAACTTGAAAAACGAGTTTAACTCTACTCAGCCACAAGCTAAGATTACACCCTCAAACACACCTTTCTAAGATTTCTTATGAGAGGTTTGTTTGTGCAATCCAGTTAAGGGCAATTTGTTAAAATTGCTCCGTGATTTTCTTTATCCTTTAACTGCATAATTTAAGGAACCTGCATTTTATAAGTTCAAAGAATTTTCTTTTGTAATTACGTATTTCTATCTGTTCTTACCTCCTGAGAAATAAAAACAGTTGCGGAGAAAGAAAACAGAAAAAAAAAGAATACAAGAGGGCTGCTGAGCTCAAGCTATCATAGAAATCAACTTCTTAATTAAAGAGAACGAAGAGCAAGTGACGTAAAATACATCGGCTCAAAACCACCTGCAGTCTCGGCGTTACCGCTGCTCTATCTTTTTGGCCTCTAACATCAGGGCCACGAGAAGCCAGAGCAAAAGCCAAGGCAGTGACTCTTCCGAAGACCGAGTGAGTGCCACTAGAAGCCAGCAGCTCCCACCTGTCCCCTGACAGAGAATTCTCCCCTCCCTGCTTCCGCCAAGCACGAGGCCAAGCAGGTTACAAGGCCCCTTCCCAGGGGCAGCGGGGCATGGCTGCGGCTGTGAAGTTCTGGCTGACTTTCAGCAAGGGCTTCCTTCCAGCTTCAGCCCTCCTGAGGTGTCACCTTGTATGTCAGACCGGAGATATTTGTCATCCCTTGGTAACTCAGGAAGGCACGGTGCTGCTCTCTGACACCAGGAGCTGTCGCGCGGGATCATGGAGGCGGACGCAGCCTCAGCAGCTCCCGAGCAAGCTCCAAACCACACTTGTTGAGGCCGCCACAGCAGCGTGGGGCTCACCTCTCCCACTGCACAGCTATGCTTTTCCCCGCCATGGATTTGGACAGGCTCAGAGACCAGGGCAGGCGTTCAAGCCCAGACTTGCAGCTTCACCTGATTAATCAATCCGAGGGAGATCCGGCAGCTGCGGCCACAGGCAGCCAGCCCTAGAGAGAACGGCAGCCATGCGCCAGATAACGCAACAGTAACTCGCTTCTCCGTAACTTTCTCATAGGCCTGCCGTACTCAGCATGCATTGGTTTACACAGCCTCTTTCTGGAAGCTGCACAGCCCCTACCAGGTGGGCCAGCAGCCCCTCGGGCAGCGCCATAGCCCACCCTGCTGCTGGGGAACCAGGGGACGCCCGTGGCAGCACTGCAGGCAGGGAGGTGACGGAGGGGCCTATGTAGGCCCGTGGTGCAGCCCAAGGCCCCACATACTGTCGCACAGAGCAGGGCCAGCCCTGCAGCCTTCAAACGACGGGTCTCGTTTTACTTTTTCCCTTTACAAAACGGTGCCTCATTATTGCAGAATGATGCAAGTGCTTAATTAGTGCTACGGGTTAATCACTGCGCCTGAAGAGTTTCCCTCTCTTTCATGGAAAAGGAAGCCGGCCCCGCTTCCCGTTATCCAGCCACCAGCATCAGCTCCAGCAAAGCACCATCCCTGGCCGAAGCCGACCACAGCCATCACACAGATACGTAATGTCTGATGTGTAACTGTAGATATCCTCTCTTCTGCGGGGTTAATACTTGCCCTTGGGGATAATTGTGCAGGACTTTAGATGAGAGATTTCCATAAAAGGCGGTAAGAGTCACCCAGCTAAAACCACACATAACTCAGGCTAGTTTACCCCTTTGCATTATTTAAATGTCTCCCTTTAATGCATCAATTTAAAGGCACCATGTTGCCAGCGCTCCAGGCAGGCAGCTCTTCTCTTGCAACCAAATGCGTCTCTCCAGAATTTAAATTTGCATGCATTTCACAAGTGTATCTATTTGTAGGCCTCCTGGCTGTTAGAAAACAAAAGCATAAATTCATGTTTTCCATTGTTGTTGGCGAGCCTGCAGTGGCAGCCCTACTGCACCCTCTGAAGCAGCACCAGCCTGCAGCAGGGGTCGGGCAGGTAGGGGCTTTGCCCTCTGAGCCAGATGTCAGTACTGCTACCCAGCACAAGGGCATTTCAGAGCACTGGCACAGGCCCTGGTCACCTCACCAGCTGGACCCAGAGAGAGGGGAACGTGCGGCCACCCAGGTGTCCCACTCTGCTTCCCTGCTCCGGTGGTACCAGCCCTGATTCCTGCCATCCTTGCTAGGGCTTCTGCTGGCCTGGAGGTCCACACCCTACGCACAGGTAGGTAAGGCAGGGAACAAGTCACATTACTCACGTCTTCAGATCACTTACAGCTTGGCCTTCCATTTTAAGGGGCTAATCATGTTTTTATAGGTTTATTTCTTCAGTCCTTTCTAGCGTACAGCTACCACAAAGAACTCTGGCAAGGCTAAAGCAAAGAATAGCAAAAGCAAGGCAGGAGTTTCATTGACTTCATGCTCCATTCTCCAGCTACGTATACGAACTTGTTTCCTGGGCAAGGAGAATTTTTGTGGATAGCAAAAAAAGGTAATTCCACCTTCCATTCAGTCTCTGAACATTTTGTTTTTGTAAAGCATACAGGTTTTGTCAAGTCAGGTTACCTAAGAGTGAAAGTTAGGTCTCATAATCCCTAATTCTATTGCCCATTACACACCATCTGGTGACACAGTTGAAGATAATCTGATTTTTATCTTTTAAAAACATCACGTAGCCATATCATATGGAGCATGCAATACAATAAGTTACGTATTTCAATCGAGTGCTTCTGTTTAGTTTACAGATCTAGGGTCACTCTCAGTTAACCTGACAACACTTTTAGGCAGGGTGTTTTGTTTGTCATCCCGGGCTGAGGTTTCTGTTTACAGTTACACCTGAAATAGTACCAGACTAACGTCTAACCAGCTTTCAAGAACCTGTTCTTGGAATTCAAAGCTTTGCATCTAAATTAGAACAAATACCGTGACAAAGCAGTTTTGTGTCCCAGAAGCAATGATGTCTTACTGCAATATCTTTATAAAGAGCCTGATATAATTTAATTACAGACTGTGTGTTCAGTCTGATGCAGGAGCTCTCAAATATTTCAAGCACATTCTGGGAGCTTGCCATGAAGAGCTCCTTGCAAGATAATGGTCCATCAATATATCTGCAGGTTTGCTTTTGTCACTTTATTTTCAGTCTCCAAAAGTAATCAAAATAGTTAGTGGGTTGCCAAAAGTTATAACACCACAGACATCAAGGGAAAAACAGAATCAATCACGCTGGGCAAAAGAAAACTCTTACACAATTAAGTGCAGTGAAGTGAAACAGGACATCTGCTGTTGCTCAAGTCCTTTGCCCAGCTATTCCAGTGGCCCTCACGTTCTCCAAGGCCAGGCCTTCCAACAGCAATCTCACCTTCTTCTGAGGCACAGGACACACCCAAAACATTTTCAAGAGGGGTGGAAAGCAGTAACAGAAGATTTCTGCAATTTGCAGTCAGGTTCTTCTGGGAAGATGACATATTTCTAAGAGACTATAACGTACACGTACATCTGTGCCTCTGATACAATCACATAATCAACTTTCCAATCTAGATAGATATTTTTCCCTGCAGATTTTTATTACTTTCTCTTCCTGGAATAATTAACTATTTGGGGGACTAATTTTTTTTTAAAACAAACTTTTGATAACACTTAATTATCACTGAACTTTTCCACGTCATTTCAAAACAGGAAGGCCAGCTTGGAGGCCAGCTTTAAATCAGGCTAACAGATTACTGTGTCCTTTTGCATTGGCAGGTTTAATTCCCGTCAGCCTCCGGACAAGCCAAAGCACATCCCTAGAATCATCTCGTTTATTGGTACACCTGCATCACTCACCAGAATTTTCCACGGTCTCCTGCCTTGTTTGAGGAGTGGGAGGCAGTACTGCTCTGATGAATGACAACCCCCCGTGGAGTTTTCAGCTGCTGGGATGGCAGACCCTGCACTGCAGGGAAGCACAGAGCATTTCTCAAAGCTGGTGAGCACAGGGAAGGTACACGAGCCCCAGGTGTAAGGTCACAGGTGTCCCATTGCACTGCTTCTCTCTCATGTGCACCTGTGGAGCCCGGAAGGCACCCGACCTCATCCCCAAACCGTGGAAGGTTTCTCCCGTTTCTTCTGACCTCTCAAATCTGATTGTCCCACTCTTGCTCCCTCCGACCAGGCTGCCCAGTTCCCTACGCCTATCAGGTATGCACTGCTACTAGATGGGATTTGAATAAAGTGTTTAAGTATTGCCAAGCATTTTCTTCAATGAAGACAAGCTATGAACTAGGCAATCATATTTTCAGCTGCGCTGCCTGCCAGAAAAGCACACAAACTTCCAATAGCAAAGAAATGAGGTCATTTTGGTCAACTGCCAAAATCAGCACATTTCCTCTTTTGGTTCTGGATGCTGCACCTACACACTCCATGATGTGCAAGAAGTGGTGAGAGAGAAGTGCAGTCCCAGAAAAGACAAAAAAATAAAATAAACCAGTGAGTGCTACTCACCAAAAAAACAAAAACACACTAAGGAGAACAAGCAAAAAAAAGAAAAGAAATCCCTGATGTCCCATGACCTCTTCCTGAGGATTCACTTAATTAAAGTCCAGTCCAACCTTCCTAAAAAGACACTGATATTACAGAAATGTGAAACCTCGATGAATTTAATAGACTCACATGAGGGATGCAGCTTTTGGTTTGACAGCTACGCTCACATTTAGCAGACCAGGTTTAAAATTTGGTCTTCTCACAGGGCTTCAGTAAGACCCTTCCCTTGCCAAGGGCCCTATCTTCTGCATGTCTTGTCTATTTAAAAAGTAAGTTTTCATGAGTTAGGAACATTTCTTGACATCAAAGCACAGTCTGGAACAATGTATTCCAGATGCTTTAATTGGGCCTCTTAATGCTAACGCGGCACAAACAAATGGCAGTAGTAGTAGTAATAATAATAATTACCTCCTCAGTCTTTATTTTCAAGTTAGTATCTGCCAAAAATGTTAGAAAATGATTCTCACTGTGGCAACTACTCTATTTATGTGCATAATTTACAAGAAGCTCATCTGAATAATTTGAATTTTTTATTAAGACTATTTTCTCATTTTCCATTGAGAAGCCTTAGATACTGACTCACATTCGGCCTTGTAGGGAAGAGTGCCAAGCATGTGTTTTTCTTATGTCTCCAGTAGTTATGTGACTCCTGCGTTAAGCTCAGCAAAGCCAAGACTGAATAGGAACAAACTTAATTTAATCGTTAAATACATTTCTAACTTCGCTGCGACTTTAAGAAATATATCTCTTTCATGTGGGGCAGTGGAAACATGCCAGGGAGATATTAAAAAAAAAAAAATGCAACAAACAACAACAACAAAACATCCACACCACTTAATCTAATTTTTTCTGCACCCCCTTCTTTCTTTCTTCCTGCCTTTCTCAACACAGGGTTAGGTGAACTCAGACCTACTGAGCTAGGCTGAGCTACTTTCGTTTCAGGTTTGCCAGGGAAAAGTTACTGGGGCATCGTGCCAGGCCTTCCACTTTTGAGATAAACATGAGTTTCTTAGGTCGGTTTTATGAGGGGCACAGCAAGAGTCTCATATACTTTGGCAATTCAACTGCTGGTTTTACTCCGGGGCAGCTGCCGCCGCTTCATTACAAACAACAGTTCGCTCTGAAGTTCTCTGAAGTAGTTCACAGAAGGGACAGTGTATGGATGTGACGTGCTGCTGCAGTGGTGCAGTCAGACAGATGGCCTTTGACTCTCAGCTTCCGCATCGCGCAGATCCAAACCCGGTTCTGCAGAAGGCAGAAGTGTAATTTGCCTGCTCTTTTCCTGATGACACTCCCCTCGTCTATCTGACGACCGGAGCCAAAGAACCAGCTTACTTTCCTTGGGAGGGTCAAATTGGCAGATGAACTATAGAGGAGAGGAAACACGTTAAGTATGAAAACATTCTCATGAGCCCTCACAGGAAAAGGATGTAGCTAACAACAAAAGAGAATACTGCGTTTCTCTGCCAAACCTTATTATACAAGATTATGCATTTCCTAAACTTATATTTATACCAGTTAAATACTGGCAGTACTACATCTGGAAGAGCCATATGCCGAAATACCCCTCCTGCATTCTCCATGTTATGTCAGCTCTGAAGGTTTCTTCCTGAGGTTAGCACTAGCTACATGTATCACCACCCTACTTGACTCAGGATACCACAAGAGCGCTGGGAATTGCAGGGTGAAGCACTTCACCGCTGCCTGACCAGTCCTGTGACAGACCCATCAAGGAACATCTCCGAGAGCCATTCAGGCAAGGCTGTCAGACCACCTGCAAGCAATCCTCATTCACCAGATCCTCTCCTGCAGTACGGATGGGCCGGCCTCCTGCCGGGCACACTGTCCCCTGCACAGTTGGAAGGCTAATGACTTAAGGTTTGTCCTTCCTATTCCAGGCTTGTTCCAAGCACTTCTTCAATTTTGCAGAGCTGGTACAGCAAAGCCAACAAGCTGATAAAAGTACGGTGCAGGCATAGGTTTTAACTGCTTGTCTTTGCTTGGCTCAGTAGCCATATCATTTGTGGTTTCACTGAAAGGCTTCAGCTCTGACCATTCCAGCCAAGCTTCCTGGTTTTCTGTACCTTTCTAGGGAACAGTCAGAAGGAGATTTCTCATGGCCTATTGCTGGTCCAAGCATTATTCCCAGAAACGCAGAGACTGATTGAACTTCCCCACTTTGTACATCCGTGGACATGTCTGCCAAATGGCTGGTAAGGCTGCACTGGGGATTTTCCCTCTGCACAGGCTGCTGCAAAGACATTCACCTGCAGCGCTCAGTTTGCAGTCGGCGTCCAGTCGTTGGACGGAATGCTCGGGTCAATACCTGTACTCAGTTCTACAACTGCAAAAGGAGAAAGAAATGCTGCTGGCAGGTTGTTCTCAAAAAAGGATCCAGGGGGCTCTGAAAGGTGCATTATCCTCATAGACCTGGAACTGCTGCGCACAATGAAAGTCTATTAACAGTTGGTTGTAAAACACGCCCAGAGATTTTATGTTCTAAATTATGTATATGATTGTTTTGCTTGTTTGCTGACTGTGAGCATAGTGGGAAGTCTAAATCACTGCTATTACACCTCTAAGGATTTCTTAACTGTTGCTTAAATTAAAAAGAAAGACAAAGACAAGCCCTCAGAAGAATATATCAAAAAGCTGCCATAATTCTGTGAGTGGCCTTCAGTACTGACTGGTAGCTCCTCTGGTCCTGCACCAGTTCCAGCATGCTACTTCACAGAAGCAGCAGCCTTTCTGCAAGGACTCAGACCTATGCATCAGTTTCACCGCTTAAAAATGATTCTTTACATACATTTTCATAGTAAAGCTCTTTATAGCTATTACCCAATTATTGCTTACAGCATTAAGTAACAAAGTACTATTGCTGCAGTTTTACAGAAGGGAACAAATCATGAAACACAAAATACTTATGCCGTGTTTGCGTAGGCTCTCATATTAATTAATTATGAGACTTAATTACACTCAATCTTACCATTCCAAGCCAATTACACAAATTTGTGTAAAGTGAAGAAGGGAAACCTTTATCTCAGAGACAATCATTTATACTGACAGCACTTTCCACAAAGGTATATAGAAATATCCCAAATATTAACTCATGGGATGGATTTTTCTCTTATTTCCCCAAGTACTCCAACACGAGCTAACAACAAACCAACCAACAAACAAGCATGTTCAAGTCACTGAGTTAGAAGAGTTCTAATCCAGCAACATAAAACATGGGTTGGTAACAATCATCACATATGTGCACACTGTAAAGTATTTTTAGTCTTCCTGTTTGTTTTGAATCTACAGCAATTTTGTTAGCTTTCGTCTACAGAGGGAATGCTAAACATCTAAAGATCGCTTTAGAAGTTTTTGTTCCACAGAACAATCTACGAACACTTCCACATCCTATGTTGAAATGTTAATTCATGATTTCCCACAGTATATACCCGCAGGGAATCACAACACATGTCAATGCCTTCAACAGCAACAGCATTCCATGGGGAGCTGCTCCTTTTTGCAAGTCATGCTTCTTATAAGAATGGATTAAGCCAAGGAAAACTCATCTTTCTGTATTAACACCAACTGATCCTCCCATAAACAGTACTCATTTGAAATCAAGGCAGTAACAAGAGCAATTATCATCTTTGCAATTTTCTCTAAAGAGATCCATGAGTTCCAAGTACACCTACTTGATTAAAATTGTAGAGACACGGAACTGACCGACATTTATCGTAATTCTCCATCGGGTGTGTTTTAAATACACATTCTTCCTTATCCAGCCAAGCTTTGCTTCCTTCTTTGGTGGGTAGCAAATGATGCTGCCATTAGGCCGTGGAAGAGTAAGGACAGGAAGAGATACACGAGGCCTTCAGAAGAATGACCCGAATTTCCATACCTAGTAACAACCTCCCCCTCATCCCAGCAAACTCCTCCCTTCCCCTATTCAAAGGAGATGCCATCTGCCTCGGTTTAAGCACAGGGGGTGGATGGCCAGCCTCTCCCCCTGCAAGTCTACAAAGGGAAACAGCTCTTTCCTCTGGATATACTGAAGACTAGAAGCCTTCTTTAGTCAAACTGGCTTACCAAAAATCTAGAAACCACCTACATATCCAGCCCGCCTCGTTTGGACCCCTTCCTTCAAGCTTCCTAATAAACTCTTCCTGAGCAAGCTGTAAATTGCAAGCATGAACCTACATCTATTACAGTATTGTTAAACCAAATATCAGCACAAATCTGGTGTTAACGACAGTCACGTGTTTTCTATTCTTTTAGCACTAACCCCTGAGCTTAATTATTATATTTAGTGTCTAGGGCATCAACACTTCCTACACAGCACCCGTCATCAGTCCGGCAATTAATTGCATACCACTGACCTTCAGAGAGCACCATGGAAATTTTATTACTGTACAATTCAATTACATTTCATGTAACCCTGCTCCACAACCACATTCTATTATTAAAAAATAAAACTGCGCTTAGAAAAAGGATAGCTAAGCAAATCAGACTATTTATAATCCACAAGAATAAAAAACATTTCACAGGGTTTGCAACATACACAGAAAGCTTCGCAGCCTTAGTACAAGATGAATGTTACTGAGATACACATTATAGACAAACGTGGAATGGAAAACATTCCCTGAAGTCATAACGGCAGCGTTACAAAGCACGCTATTTAAAAGCTATTCACCAACAATGTCCCTTTCCTTTCAGCCAGAACCCTACGGTAGAAATTCAGCTGAAGAAAGTCAATTAATTGAAATGGTGATTCCTCAACTGAGGAATTGGAGGTGCATGATGAAACAGCTGCAGGAAGAGACTGGGCAGTTCCATATAGTATTCAGAAGTAGAAAAGAAAAAGAGGGCTAGTGGCCACGACCCAGGCCTTCTACCTTGGTGTTTACCTCTCTGCAAGTTTGCTGCTTTGAAGGGGCTATATCCTGCTTATGTCCTGCCTTAGTTTCTGCTCCTGTCTTAAAGAAAATGCTGCAACCCAGCACATTTCTTCTACATTCTGGAGTCTCTCTGCCCTGTTCCAAACCAGAAGGTTCACAAAATTATTACTGCATGACTACTCTAATTTCAATGTGGCATGCTAACCTAAGAGCTAAAGTAAGTCAGGGCATGAAGACTGTCTCTCAGAATCAAGGGCTGCATCCAGAATGAAATAACTCATCACACCCCGGATTCCAATGCCAGCCTCTGATTTCCCAGACTCCAGAGACATGGCAGCCCCCCATATCCACACTAACACATCAGTGGCAGGCCCAGAGGAAGCAAGGGGCTGGCACAGTAGACAGCATGGGCTTGCATGAGTGCCCTGAGAGACTTCTGTTCTGGTAGTTTCCCCCATCCTTGTGCACTTTTCAGTCCTCCAAATTTCTTCCTGGAGGCAGCGAGCTGGCAACAAGTCCCACGCATCACGAGGTGAATCACCCATCCTCTAAAGTCAAAACCCAGAGAACGCCTAAAGGTAACAACAGAGTAAACCAAAGGTCACCAACAAGTGGCCTAGCCAGTCAAATGAGTAGGTATTACAGGGACTTTACAATCGCATCACCTGAATATCTTACTCAATTTTCCACATGCAATGAAAAAGCTTTCTATCATAGCAAATGACACGGCTGCGTGAGGGCTGCTCCTATTTTATGATGTTGGCCACAACGTCAGAGGTGGACGTTGGTGGTGTGTTGAACCTTCCCACCAGTATCCCATTCCGTGTTGTTGCCATGTGACAGATGGCAGCAGAGGGGCCATCTCTGACAGAATGGCATCTGACATGGAAGTGCAGACAAAGCAAAGGTGTGTCACTGAATTCCTCCATCTGGAAAAATTTGCACCCACAGACACCCATCAGTGCTTGCTGAATGTTTCCAAGAGACCAACCAGTGGATGTGAGCACAGTGATCTGCTGGAGTAGGTTTTTATCAGCACAGCATGCAGGTTCTTGTTCACTGCCAGCAAAAATGCACAGCTAATGGTGGTGACTATGTTGAAAATGTGTGTTTTGTAGCTGAGACTTTGCTCCACCAGTGTTATTGTGCTCTTCGTATCTGTTGTAGTTTCCATGGAAATAAATAAGAGACACTACTTTCAGGGCGACCTATGCACATTTCAGGCAATGCACTTAATCTCATCAAATCCCAGATACAATTGGTTTTACTGTGTCAATCCTGTGCCAGACCTCCTTTGGGTAAGGACTTGTAAACTACACTGTCAATGATAGTGGGATTATCCAATAAACAGAACTCTTCAACAACGCTTTGCTTTAAAGAACTGCCTACATATTAACTGAATTGTGCTTCTGAGGCAATTCACAGCTATATAGCATTGACTTGTTTTTGGTTTTTTTAACAAAGTTCTTAAAAAAAAAAAAACTCAGTTGAAATCATCAATTTATTACTGCCTATGTTTACAGAGTCTTTTATTTCTTCAATAGAGCAGGGGAAATCTGAAGTGAAACGGTCACAAATGCACCCAGGCATTGAACAAGAGAAGAAATATACATAAAGTGATCCTACAAGAAAGCACGCACCATTTTATATCTCCTTTGCTACAAAAGCCTGGCTTACAAATCAGATTGGCAAGTGTGCACATTACTGAGATGTGGGCAAGGCTATGATTTGGAGACAACAGCACTGCTGTTTGTTTGAAACCAAGTTCAGAATTTCCATCAGTTTTGCCAAGACCGGTGCTCAGATATTCTTGAGGCCTGATCACAGAACATACACATGCACACACATACATATACACGCTAAGCTAAGGGTCCATGCAAGCGCAGGGTGGATTAAACAGCACTGCATGTTCTTTGTGACATGTTGTTGTCGGTCATTTAGAATACTATTTTCTTGATGTGGATTTTTTTTTTAAAGGGGATAAGGGTAATGTTAAGGAAAAAATAGGAGTCTCGAGGATCAGAATGCATCAGCAGCCTGGCAGTGCTGAGTACACCTCTGTAACCATGAATGCAGACATCAGCACAAGCACACACACACACACACATTGAGATTTAAGTATTTTGGAAAGCAGTCACAATAATAACGAGAATAATGAAAAACCAATGAAACTTCAACAGGAGGGCTCATTAAATTCAGACTTAAACAAGGCTCTCATTTGCATAGATCACTTACGGCAACAGCAATTCGTGAAATTCTTCCATGAAAATTGTGCTATATTTTGTCTAAAGTGACACATTCCTTGCAGATCACAGTGCCTTTCTCATCCTGCTAATAAGATAATCTGTTACATGAGGCTTACAAATCCATTTAAATTGATTTTAATTAACAAATCAATCACCAGCCACTGATGACTTGGTCTACAGACAGTAAGCAATTCAAGGCCCCAGGCCTCTAATTCCAAACCAAAATGCACATTAGAGCAACAGGACATCTCTCTGATCAATGGGAACAGAAGGATGTTCAGTTCATACGCACTTGGAGTATACAAACTTGATAAAAATGCATCTCTGGATCATATGTATTACAATTCCCATGACCAGGACTGTTCAGCTAGGAAAACAAGATTGAGTCATTCACACTTCTTTACCAGTGAAATAAATAAAACCAAGTATGCCCATAGCCTGCTTCTCAACTTCTAGATGCTTTTTTCCACTTGGAACAGTTCTGCTGTTTCAATCCGTTAATGTTAATGAACAGAAAACTGCACTTCTCGTGGTCACAAAGATGAATGATGACTTTTACACATGCTTTGATCCTGTGCAAATTCACTGCTATTCTCTGCTGCCCAAGTGCTAAAATTGCCCCTTAAAAAAAAAAAAAAAGAACAAAAGCTTATCCCAAAAAGAACACCTCTGTTATTTCAGTAAGTTAATTATTGTAATTATTGTTACTACAAGAAGTTAATTACAAAGCAGTAAGTTAAATCCACAATAGGTGGTGTGATGCTGAGCACCGCAATCCCCGGAGCATCAGCATCTGGCTCCTGACAGCAGAGAGAGCACCTGAGTGAGGCTTCTCACCGTGCACACCAACAGCCCGTGCTTTGGCACAGCACCTGTGGATAAAGCACCATTTAAGCCAACTAAGAGGAAGGAAGAAAAGATACGTGCCTCCCTGTGAGCCTCCTTCCTGAAGGCAAACATCGAGCCCTTCCTTCAAATGCCACTCCTTTTTCTTAAAAGGCAACACAAAAGGAGATGAGTCAAGCCAGCCTGCCTCCCAAAGAGTCCAGCTGTTTATATAGCTGCGCCGTGCAAAGCCCAAGCTGCTGTGCTCACATGATGCTCTGCACTGTGCAAGCTTAATGGCACCGATCCACGCTTGCCTGGGACGACCAGCCTCTGCACTGAGCTCCCTTGCCGGATGGTGACCTGCCTCCAAAAACAGCACAATGGGGACCTGGAGAAGTTTAACATCCGACACTGACATCCCTACTAATGTCCTGTACTAGAGAAAATGGTGCTGTGATCCCTCCCTCACACACACAACCACCAAAGCAGTTTGCCTGGACACCTGCTGGGGCACAGAAGTTTCCTGCTCCCTTGTGATGAAACCACTCCAGAGGCCTGACCCTGGCCCCGAGCCCGAAGTTGCATGGACAGAGGAAGACAGTGGAAAAAGTCTCTATTATGGATGGATATGGGTATCCTCTTTTCTCCTTGGCCCAATGCACTTCCAGGCTGCCCAACACACAGCTCAAAGCTGGACGTCATCAGGGGATCACTTGGCTCCAACACTCCATCAAGGGCCATTAGCTGTACTGAGGCCAATCTACCAACACTGAAATGCATGAGCCAGGAAGGACCACTACATGCAGCATGTGTTAATAAAGCAGTTCCACGTATCAGCTATTGCAAAAAAAATGTCTCCTAACATGCAACAACCATCGTGGGTGTTTAAAAGAAGAGCTCTGTATTTGTTTTTAATCAATACTGCATATACAGTTTACTCAACACTGTCAAAAGTTGATATTTAATGCATTGTCTGACTAGTTCGTTGCTCAATATGTTCTCGGTTTATAATTAGACAACATTTTGGAGGAAAGAACACCAAGAATAATTACAGATAGGTTTGGCATTTACGTGCTGCTGGTTAGGCAGTTAAATTAACCAAATAATAAGCGCAAGATACCAAACTATCTTTCCCTGTATTTAGGAAAACAGAAAGAGTCGAATGCTTCCCAGTTGTAAACACATTAAGATCAACACTGTACCAAACCTGAATCCGGCCCAGTTAGCACAAGAAGGTAAATAGTAAATCCTCTCGAACAGATGTCGGAGAGTACAGGCACTCCACATTTAAAGAGACAGATTCTGCAGCCAACAGTGCTTCACTGACACTGAGACAATCAATGTGTCCTTGATTATGAGGAGGCAAACAGTTTTCACTACAAAAAAAAAGGAGACTGAGAAACAAATCATGTGTTTTTATTTTACAAGTTCCAAGTTTGGGTTGGGTTTTTTTTGGTTTTTTTTTTTTTCTTCAAGCTCTCTTGGAGCACCGAAACAGAATAAAAATAGTTTGTTTCACAAGCACGGGACGAGTAGCTGCTAAATAAACACGTTACATTCACTCCTATGGGTTCGGTTCTCGTTGCCATTACTGCTCAGGAGTTGGACGGTACCACTAAAATAACACTCCTTTTCCCAGTAGACTGATTAGATGGGCTCCGTCCAAGAGCTGCGCCACAGAGCTCTCCCTCTATCTCACACTCTGCGTATCACTGCTGGAAAACGCGTTGCAGCACAGAACGTAGCATTGGCCAACGTATCCTGACGTTCAAATCAAGACCACAAATTATAAACAGTTTCAGCAAATTGACTCGAGTGCCTTTGTTCCTCAGACATACATCTTCCTATTGCTTACAAAAGCAGCATATACTAACCACTAACACTGCCATAGCCAGTACTGGGAAAGGAAGTTATTGAAGCCTGGATTTCCTGCTTTCAGCTGTAGCCAAGAACTGTGAGGCTTGCAGTGGTTTCAGGAACTGACTCATCTAATGATTCATGGATAAGATACTGGTTTTAATATATTTCTGATCATAAGACTCAAACTTCAAAAACAGCGATGCTTCGTTTTTATTTTAAGGTTTAAAAGCACATAAATCAAGAAAACAAATGTTGTCACAGGCCACCCTGGCTAATGATTGTAAGTGTGCTTTACTACGCACCCCATATTTAAAAAGGAGCACGTTAGAATTCCTGGAAATTCATTGCAAGAGAACGCTGACAACGAGTTCAACCCAGTGCCCAAAAAAGCAAGGACTCCTCCTGCAACCCTGACCCCTCTAAGCTTCAGGTGGGGGACAGGTGAGATACCTGCTGTGTTTTCAGCTGTACGTTGAGGTGCAGCTCTATCTACTGCCATACCCACCGAGGCATCCCACAGCTGCTGTTATAAATGCACACGGTTTCTTTAACTATGCATAAAGAGTTCCAGCAGAGGCTCGGCTGCTAGCAATACATTTGGATGCCCAAAACAAGAAAGTTGTTCCGTTTGAGGGGTGACCGGAGCTGCAGGGCTCAAGCTTTAGCCAGCAGCTAACAGACAGGATCTTAAGCCCTCATCAACACATGTATTTGGTGCTATCTCGGAGTTCACAACCAGCCATTTTCACACAGCTCGTTGGTCCCCAGGGAACCGTGCCTTCCAGTGCATCCAAACGCTTTCTGCCCACAACACGGATCTCATCAGTATGCTGTAACTTGAACTGCCAGGCTCTTGTGCCGAAAAACATGGCTTGAGATGGAAGCTCAGTTCTGCTAGGCTCACGTATGGAAAAGTACTGGTTTACTTTTTAATTGCTGAGCACTGTGCAGCCCCTCACGCAGCATGCACACGGGGCAGCTGGGGGGGAACGCTGGCATTGCTGTACTTCGCCGTGCACACAACTAGCACACACACACACACACACACAGAGAAGAAACAAAAATGCATGTTGCTTGGGGGAAAAAAAAGAGAGAGAAAGCAGTTAAAACAGTTGACAAGAAAAGGCCAAAGTGCGCTCAGTGGCTGGCAGTCATTTTATGGCTATAGTCCTACAGCAGATTTACTTAGATGACGTCAGTGGCTCCAATCCAGCTTTTCTTTGGTAGCATTTACCACTTGCCTCTTGAAGCCTCCACTATGCTACAGAGCAGTAGACCATAATCAAAATTCCCTTTGTGAAATAGAGTTTACCTCAGGGCACAGAGGCATTGCTAGCTGAATTGCAGGCTCTTCACCCTGTACTGCATGCCCAGAAATAAATAACCTACAATACTGTACTTTCCTTAATACAGAAGAACCATTAAAAGCAGCCTGCTACCTAAAAAAGGCTTCTTTAATTTGTTTCCAAAATCTGCGAGGCCAGAGTATTAGTTGATTTTCCAGGCAACCAAGAACTTTGATAATTCTATTACCTTTTTCTTGTCTTGTTTTTAGAGATTTGGGGAGATCGAGTTGTTTATGGGTCATTTTTTTCCACCAACAAGAAAACATTACTAACGTTAAAAGCTAAATTGAATTGGCATAGGAAGCTGCGCATAACTGCTTATCTACAACTGCTCGGTAAGCATACAGTAAATATGCCAAGAAGCAGAAAAAGAAATTACTGTACATAAATAACAGCAAGTGGAAAGAAAAAAAAAGTCCATTATTTGGAGTTATGAAATTCCAGTCGCAAAACAATGACTGGAACCAATGAGAGGTTAGGAAAGCCAAGTCAAGCAGATATCAGATCAGCCACAGCTCCTCAGGCTCTGGAGTTCAATTAAAAAAAAGAAAATGAGTCAAACCATATGAAAGATGCACCTTAGAGTACTAAATAAATATAGATTTGGTGTGTTTTAATGGCCCCATCGGTCCAAAGATGCCCACATTCAGTATAGGCAATACCAAGATAATCTAATGGACCAAAAATTACCTCTCACTGTCAACACTTAGAAATAAATCACAGGAAGGTGTGCAAATGCCTCACAGAGAACTGCAGTTCTCACTACTTGTTTTTCCCCGACCTCTTTGCTTTCTTTCCCCCCCAAAAGCACACTGTGGTGAGAGATCACACGTCTAACTTGCACTAAGCCAGAAGACAGAAACTGCTATCATCACCCAACCGTACCTGCCTACAAAACACACCTGAACCTTAAATCCAAACTGAAGACATTCAAAACGTTAGGTGATCCCCAGCCCAGCTCTAAGCAGATGGATGCCAGAACATCCTGTCCTGGAGAGGAACTACGAGCCTGTTAGTAGCCTGAGATGCTGAGCCACAGGCAGGAAAGCTTTCTTGCTTTCTGACAGCAACCATGTCAACGTGGGTCTTGCTTCTGTCTGCAAACAGAACCAGAAGGTGGCTGTAAGAAGACTGTCTCTTCTTTGAGAGACAATCTGTCCCTTTTATTGGTCGCCAAGAACCCTGGACATGAAAGTCATACAGTCACAAGCGGTCTTTTCTTCCTACAAGACAGGGTGAAGAAGCAGTGCGGGAGACTGATATGGGCACGGAGATGTGACAGCAAGCCCACGTCCGTAAGCAAGAGTAGCAAGTCAGATGGAGTGTAAGAAGGGTCAGGCAAGATGGAGAAGGAAACAAAAACCTTCCACTGTGTGCAGGAAGGAGAGCCTCACTGAGGGCTGCCCAGGAGCAAGAAAGTAACTGCACGCTCAAGGAAAGAGGGGGGCACAAACAACTGAAGACGGATGTGGTGCCCTGTAAGGGACAGCAAGACAGCCTGCGGGGCAGGAGACAAAGAGGAATGTGCAGCAAGGTCAAAGAGCAGCATGGGCAGACCCAACCCTAAGGACATCACTGCAGCACTGGCTGGAAAACTGCGTTTATGCTTTGGGCTTTTTTCCCCATGACCAAATTAGTGCAGCCAAAGGAGTTAAGGGTGGCAGGGAGAGAAGGGGGGAAAAAAAGAGATGAAAAATGAAAGAACACCCATTGAGTCTTTGAGGCTTCTACCAGGCCTCCAGTTGGCTGTGGAATGAACTGAAATTAAAAAGTGAGATAAAATTGGAGATGAATGGGCACCAGATATAGGGATGCAGTTCTTCATTAAGGTTAATTTGTTGAAAGAATAGAAGTGAAATCCGCAATGGGGAAAATGCAGCTGTTTGCAGAGCTTTGCCTTTTCTTCTTTTTTCTTTTTTTAACTGTAAAACAGCTCTGGGACAAAAAGCACACATGCATGGTGGTAGGACACCAAATACGAGTGAGATTTCCTGCGTCATCCGTAAATGTTTGTCCCCAAACTCTGTACATTTGAATGGAGATACACATAGCAGATGCTTCGATCCATTAAACCTCTGCGAATGTACCTTGTCTTCCAAAGCCTGCCTCGATGGTTCTGAGGAAGAAAGCAAAGTGCCATTCCTGAACTGCAGCCTCCCAGCAGAGAGACAACCGTGTGAAAAACACGCCAGCAAAGTGCAGAAATAAACGTCACCGTTCAGGGCACCGTAGGGTGAACGAAAGGAAAGAGATTCCACCAAGGGAATAACCGCGATGCCTACAATGCTGAGGCATAATTTGGCTCCCAAAATACCCAAGGCCATACCGGTTGGTGATTCAAACACGAAGCATATCAAAACGGCACTGATAAGCTAAATTAACAGATAGCTTATCTGCCGCATATACTAGCCATATGGTGCCACAACTTCTGTTGCCTGTTGCTGGCATAACAATAGGCTACTGCAGTCTTAGACTGGAAGCACGATTTGACAAACTGTCAACAGCGTTATTTTTTTGCAGAGCTCCAGGGCAATGGCACACTCATCTGTTTGCATTATTATTATTATTTCTCTCTCTTTTTTTTTTTTTAAACAGGTGAACAAAGAGTAAACCAGATGTCAACTTTAGAAATGGAGCTGTCTGCTCTGGGAGATTTAGCAGCGGCAGGCATACTGCTACAGCTCCCATCTAGACAATGAGCTTTTCTAAAAACACTCTGGCCTAGGGGAGTGGCTATTTAAAACACTTGGCTTCTTTTATTTCAGCACTATGGAAGTGAATTCTGCTCTTAAGTGCCAGCTCAAATGAAGTCATTTTGTTTCACTGGGGCTTTCTCTGCATTTTGGAAATGTAGCATGCACTGTAGTAAGGGAAAAAGACAAGCATGAAAAAAAAATAATAAGCTCTGATTCTTTTTCGGCTGGGAGACAGGAAACACGGGGAAAAGAAAAAGGAAAAAACAACTGACCATCGGAGTGCATGAAAAAGATGCTGCTGAAACGAAAATGCAAGTGCGAGTTCAGATCTTCCCCTCGTGTCAAAGCAAGAACAACTTGTGAAGGCTTTGTAAAGAACTGGTATTCATCTGGTATTTACAACTCCCTCCAGCCCCGACAAGGCAAGGTGTCAATGCTGACAGATAACCAAGATTTGCAGTAGGGCTTTAATACGGAACAGAAACACCATTGGTTAATACCAGAAGACTCGTGACGTTTTTCCTCTAGCTTCATTTAAGCAAATGAGATCTTTGCTACCTGCATACTACATGGAGGGGAAAAAAAAAAAGCACAGCAATAAGAAGAATTTTGCTATCAGTATAGCAACCCGCTCAAACATCTGAAAAATAGGCAACAATACAGTCGTCAGTGGATGTATCGAGATGGCATTCTGCAAAGATGTTTTTAGTTGTGTTCTGCAGGAGTGCGAAAGACATAAGGAGGGGAAAAACAAGAGATAGCTCTAATAAGGCGTTCTGCTTTGATAGGCAGTTATGGGAACAGGCTTCTTTTCTGAGTTACACCCAGCTAAGGACGTAGCACTTTCAGATTATCTTTTCGAATTGTTCTTGAACGTTCTGTTAAAAAAAAGAAAAAAAAAATCCCTCCTTTCATGTTAAGTTGAGATTGCACTTGAACTCTTTCCAAAAGCCAGAGCTGTACTGAATTATGATAATTAGAAAGCTGTGCGCATAAAAGGCAGCACAGTTGATGCATTTAAAAAAGTTCATGCCAGAGAATATAAGTTCAATATGTTCTCACATAATTAACATTTCCCATCATTAGCAGCAGTTTTCAGTTTATGTATCTGTAAAAACAACAGCACTCGTCATTGTTTCAGATTCCCAGTCAATAGCGCTTTAATAGCTTCGCACACAGTCCCAGGCCGGCCTCCCTTCCCCCAGTCTCACACTCTACCTTCTGACCCGCCAGCACACGGACTCGGCCTATCTGTGACTCACAGCTTCAGAGATGGCTGCTGAGCGAAGGCCACAGAAAGGCTCGGAAAGGTGCCTCGGAGGGATCCTACCTTTCTGTTCTGCTACACTCCGGCCAGGAGACAAAGAAGGATGAGTTGTAGGTGCGCCTCCCATGGGCCGGCGCCAACCCGCCGTGCTTGGCGGAGCGGGACGTGGGGCTGCAGCCATGGCCCAGCTGGGTGAGTGCCTACAGACCCCTCGTGTGCTCTGTGGATCCTCGTCACGCTCCTGACGGACATACAGAAGCCCAGCTAACAAATAAGGGCCGTGCACATGGCGGGCTGCTCACCGACACATCCATGGGCTTCTGCAGCAAGACGCCCCACGTTCGCTGCCGGGAACCAACCCCAACCCTGGCTCATTACCTCCTTCCCCTCCACTCTTCGTTCAGTGAGTATGAAAATTAACGCAGTGCTGGGGGAACTTTAATAACCAGAGATAGCACACAAGTTGCTGAACACGCATCGACACAGAGAGCCATGCAGGGCATACCGACAGCACGGCAATCCCCACGGCAGCACTGCCACGTCACACCGCAACCAGGCAGGCCTGGGTGGGACACGTCCTGCCTCACCTCTGTCAGGCAAAGCAGAGGCACGTTTCAAGCTGGTGCCTCAAAGCACTGCAGCCCACAACTTCTCACTCTTCATCTTTGGAAATGAGCAACCATTAAAACCCAACGGAGCATTATTCCAGGAAGCATCATCCCATCCCTGCTCCACGCGCAGAAACCAAAAGGAGTTCTGCGCAAGGACAGAGAGCAAGATACGGGCATCGGGAGGGAATTTATTGCCGAGATTTTTCTTCTCAAGATGTGTCTTCGGGGTGGCTCGGAGTCGGCCGCTTTGCAATGAATAGTGCCATTAATCCATCCATACATCACAGGATACAATGTAAATTACGCGGCGCTTGCACAAACCGCCCCACAGCCCCCACCGGCACTTCCTCTCAGGGAGATGATTTACCTCCCGCCGGCCCTGAAATTTTGTTTCAACTATTTTTAAATAGTAAACGACCGCAGTTGAGGCACACGGAGCAGCCGGGCGCTGCCGGCGAGGTGCTGCACGGGGACAAAGCGGCAATTAAATCTCAGCTCCCAGAAAGCAGCAGCTACTGTTTCTCTCGTGTTTTAAAGCAGCTCCTTCCGAAGAGGGGTTCAAAACGACGTCTAAAGGGCCAATGTGCAGCCAGACTGCAGCCAACGCAGTGCCTTCTGCATGGAGTCCAAGCGCCAGCCGGCACCCACCACCACAGGCGGCTCCGAGCAGCCGGCCTGCGCCGTGCACGTGCTGCAAGAGCACGGCTGGAACCAGCAACGAGCTCCTAACAGAAACGTGCCTGCAAGTTTGAGACAGATCAGAAGCGGGGCAGCAAACAAAGTCCCCTTAGCATAACCTGAGGAAAGCACGTAGATGGGATTTGATACTCCTTTTTAATCAAAGATGCGGAACAGCGGCCGTGTCCTTCTTTAGGCATCAGATATCATGCTAACCGTGTACATAAAGCATGCACTGTAAATATCTTCGTATTTGATCCCGTGAATGTTTATTCGTATGAGTCATCTCCGTCCCTTTAACCTGAGGAAGGATCGGGTCGAGCAAATCTTTGCTTTCTGAGTGAGGGCGATGGCCTCAGAACATCTCAGCTGAGATGCGACAGCAACGTCAACAAGAAGCAGTGGATGGAAAAACAGAGATGCACGTGTGTGCTCCAAAGGCAACCTCACAGCCACACGTTCCGAACCGTACGCGGTATCTTCGTGTTTTGGAAACAATCTCAGGCACCTCCTCAGAAAATCAGCTTTTACTTCCACTGAAGCTGCTCCAACACCATAGCCGCGCTATTCATACGTTAAAAGCTACAGTTCCATCACAACCCACAGTTACATGTTTTTACCTTTGGGTTTGTATTAAACAAAGCACCCCAGAACGTCTCTGTAGCCCCAGAAGCCCTCCCTACACTCGTGCCTGCACTGCATCTTTAACGTTTGCTGACAGCGTTATCTAAGCGGGTCGCTCAGAAAGAAGGAGGAATCCTTTCTTCCTCTGTATGTGACTTAACCCAGCTTAACTTTTTCAGGCGTGGCCAAACAAAGCCTGAACACCACTTGAGCAATACCCAACGGCAGGGCACCATCCGGCACCCCCACCAGCACAGGCCAGTTCCAGGTTACCCCGGGCACATCACAACGCGCTATCCTTTCTCAGCCGGAGACCCACGAGGGTCTGGCTCACAATTAACTTTCTGCTGTTCTTTTTTAATGAAACAGGTAAAAAAAAAAAAAACCCCAAACTCCTGTCTTTATTAAGACTCAAATATCAAATCAGCATTTCCCCTGCTTTGCTGCTCGCACACATCCCCGCTCAGCACCGAACAGAAGGCCATAATTCCACTCGAGGGCCACTCGAATGAGATTTACTTCGCCAAAGCAGCGCATGTAAAAATCGATGCTCAAAAATCCACCTAACGCGCGTTCAGCGGCAAAGTATTTCCCGAGAAGTATTTCTGGACTCGTAAGAAGAAAAGCAGAAAGCAATCGTTAGCAGCCAGAACTGCTGCTTGCTCGGATGATGGAAGCCCGCAGCAGCAGAGCCAGCAGTGACCCTACGGAGCTGACCGCGTGGAGCGCCGTGTGAAAGGAGCCGGTTGGGCGCAGGGGCGGAAAGGAGCGGCGGCCCCAAAGCTGACCTTCGGTCACAATCGCTTCCCAAAGTCGACGTTAAGAACCTCGCGGCTTACAATGGGATCCGCGCACAAAACGGCTCCGTTTGGCGCTTCAGGAGCATTCGCTGTTTTAATTCCTGCGTTTGTGTTCCCAAATAAAGCGCGTGCCCACACGGATAACTACGCACACACACAAACACGCCGCCCCCCCCCCCCTCCCCCCGGCCCAACGAGTAATTTAATCTACAGGTCTGTGTCATTCTTGATAGCCCCGTCTTACCGCGGTACAACCCAATCTCCCTGTAACGGTATTCCCCAACTATTTATAGAGACAGAACGCACCGCGTCGCGCACACGTTCCCGCTCCGGGATCGTACGTTAATTCCAATCAAGCCCTCAACGTAGCCGTAAGCACGCTCGTTTCCGCACCCCGCTGCGGGTACCGCCCGGCCGAGCGCTCCCTACGAGCTGCCATCCCGCGGCGCTTCGCACGGCAGGCGCTCGGCGCGCCACGACAACGCCGGGAGCGTCGAGCGGCGCTCGGCCGCCCGCCTCCCAACGTCCCGCTATCCGCTCGCCGCTAAGCAGCCGACTTCTACATCGGCGCCGAGGGAAAGCGAACGGGCTCCCGCTCGGCGGCAGTACGGCCGCGTGGGCACCCGGCCGCTCCAGGGCCCGGCCGCGGCGCTTCCCGTCGGGAACGGCGGCGACCCGCGCCCTCGGCCGCGCCTCGGGCGGCAGCGCCGGAGCCCCGGCGGTGCGGGAGGCTCCGGGGCCGCTCCTCGCTTCCGCTCTCGAAGGCGGCCGCCGGTTTCTCCCGAGTTAGCGGCGTTCCAGAGGGACGCGGCCGGCCGCCGTTTCATTGTTTCCCAACTGGTCCGACCCCGTACCGGCGCAGCCCCGCCGCGCTCCGGGCGGAGGAAGCGCGGCCGCGGAGCGCCGGGCCGAGGCGGGAGCGCCGCTCGGTAGCGGCGGGGAGCCCCGCCGACCCCTCCCCGGCCCGACCCTCCCCGCCGCCCCCGTTCGGCCGCCGAGGGGCCGTTCCGTCCCGTCTCCGCCACAGAAGCCGCGCCGTCCAACTTTTTCCCTCCCCCTTGGAAGCGCACTTCCTTTGAACGCGCTCCGTCTGCGAACAAAGGCGGCCCGGCCCGGCGCGGCCCCTCCGCACCGCCCGGCACGGCCGCCCCGCGGGTCGCGCTCCGCGCCGCTCCTACCGGGAGCGACTTTTCCGGGCACGGCCTCCTCGGCGCTGCCGCGACCGCGACTCCGTCTTTTTTGGATACGACGTTTCTGCTGACTCCCGAAAATTTTCCACTCGAACGTGCGACGAAGCGGCGGCGGCGGCGGCTCTGGAGAAGGAGACGCGGCGGGGAGAGCGGCATCGCTGCCTCCATCCCCTGAGGGGCTGCGCGCGGCCGGGGGCTGCACAGCGCGAGCCGCCAACTTCCCGCGGGTAAATAGGTGCGAAGCGGCACGGCGCGGTGCGAGGCGGCGGTGTGCGCGCGCGTGTGTGTGTGTGTGTGTGTGTGTGTGAGTGCGAGTGCGTGTGTGTGCGCGCCGCTGCCGCGCGGTGACTCAGGCGCTAAGTGCGGGCGGCAGCCGCCTGTTGCAGCTCCGGCCGCGGCCCCGCGGCGGCACGAACTCGGCGGGACGCAACTTCTGCCCCCGCGCGCGGCGGCCCCCCGCCCGCCTCCCTGCCTCCCTTCTTCCCTCCCTCCCTCGCGCCCGCCCGGCACCTGCGGGGCGCCGGCCCCCCGCACCGCGCCGCGCCGCCCCGGCCCCGCTTACCTCCGCGCACCGCCGGCGAACTTCGCCCGCCGCCCCCCGGGCCGCCCCGGCCGTCCGCGGCCCCGCGCCTGTTTTTTTTTTTTTTTGATCCGCCGCTCGGCTATTTATACCGCGGCGGTAGGTGGCCGCGGGCCGGCGGACGGAGCCCTCGGAGGCTGAGTTGCTGCCCGGCCGGCGGCGGGGCGGGCCGGGCTCCCGGCCGGGCTGCGCGGCGCCAGCGATGCGAAGAATGCGCGGAATGAGGGGAGGAATGAAATGAACGCGGGAGCGGGCCGGCCGCGGGGCGGAGCGCGGCCCGCCGCCCCCTGCGGCCGCGGGCGGGCGGGAGGCGGGCGGGGCGGCGGGCGGGGCCTCCGCGAGAGCTGACCTCATAGGGGAGCCCGCGGGAGGGGCGGGCGGTGCTGCGCGCCGGGGGCCTCTGCTGGGGTGTGCAACAGGTCCTGCAACTGCGTGTGCCGCCCCGCGCCGCGCCGTTGGAGGCACGGGTCTCGCGACGCCGCGCAACGGCGGTCCTGCAGCGCTGTGCGTTGGAGGTCCTACGAGAGGTCCTGCAGTGGGGTCCTGCAATGGCGTGCGCAGCGTCGCGCGGTAGAGTCCTACAAAGGGGCCTGCCGTGCTGCGCAGCCGTGGCCCTGCAAAGGGGGCCGCAGTGCTGCGCAACTCCGTTTGCGCTGTTTTGCGATGGACTCGCAACGGGGTCGGCGAGGGGTGCGCAGTGGGGTCTGGAATGGGATTGCGGCGGCGGTCTCAAACATTTTGCAATGAATTTGCAGCGGGGTGCCGCAGTGAGGGTCTGCAACGCCCACGAGAGCTGCCCGTGCTTTGGGCCCTGGTAGGAGCGCAGCTTCCACCAACCCACCCCAGGTGAGGCACAAAGTGCTGCCGCACGGCCGGGCCCCTGCCAGGCCCTGGAGCTTCAACCCGTGCCTTAAGGGTCTCCCGTATCGCCAGGGCCAGGCAGAGCTCCGCTGCTCAAAGGGGCAGGGCGGGAAGGCTTCGTGCACATCCCGGCCTCAATCGCTCCAGACGCAGAGAGGCCGCCGGTCGCAACCCCTCCCCCAGCCCCGGCGCCAGGTGCTGTGCTCAACCTTCTGCACCGCTCCAGCTGTGAGCCTAACTGCTGTGAGCCTGTCCGTACGCTTCCCACGTCGGCACCAGCCATGCCCCAGAACTGCTCCCGAGCATTATTACAAGGCACGTCCCCTCCTGATAACAATCTGATAACCTTATGGAAATAATCACTGTGCTGGCACAGCTGTCGTGCCTGGGAAAACTCGTATTTGCATAAGCAAAAGGGATAACTGGACACCTCCGTGCCTGTTTGTCAAATAAATTGCCGATTTCGATGTGCAAACATACATTTCTATCGTTTCTATCCACGTTGGAAAGTTTGCCCAGCAGGAAAACCACTCGTCGAGGTGGCAGGAAAACCACGCACGGCCACAGCAGCACCACGTGTGGGTGCCGTCGGGCAGCAATAACACGCTCACGCCACAGGTGGCCTCACAGCACGCCCTGGCAGGGGCTGGCAGAGCTCACGGCACATGCACTGCCTGCTGCTTGTGTGTGATACCGCGAAAAGATGCCCACCGCGCCTGCAAACAGCACAGACGCGCCTGCTCCGTGCCCCACCAGCAGCCGTCCCATAGGGCAGCCGTGCTGGTAGCAGCCACCATGTCAGCCCATGATTGATCCAAGACAGACTCTTGAAAATGAGCCACTGGCATTGCAGCTCACAGAGAGGCTGCAGTGCTTTTATTTTTTTACCTTTGTGCACCGGGAACAGCGCGCACTATGGGCCGTGCGGGAAGTTGCAGTGTTCCCACTGATGGCACTAATGCTACCCTATGGAAATCTCCTTAAACCCAGCCCTATAGGAACGGTGCACAACAAGGAATAATACCAAACAAAGCCGAAGTTTGGGCAGGTGTTGGCCAAAGGACTGGGAGAACGGAAGAAAGGACCTGGTTTAGGCTGGTTTTTTTCCCCTGCCATTCCATGGTGGCTGAAAAGCCAACTACGAGAAACCCCCTCATCCACACATAGAGATGTTTTCTTCCTCTTTTTCCCTCCTCCTTTCCATACGGCTCTAATGCTGTTGCCTGGTAAGTGCCTCAGTGCCTCCACAACTTGTAGTTCAACCGCTGCGCATACGTCCATAGGAAAGCCACAGTCTCCTGAGTGTACCCAAACCATACCAACTCTGTTCCAAAGCCGGAGCGGACAAACAAGACAAAACATGGCTCCTTCTGAACACCACAGATTGCTTACTGCACGTCAGCAGACTTAAACTAGAGATAAAACTCAGCCCGCTGCGTTCACTGCGTGCACAGAAACGTGGAAGCACATTACAGGAACAGGACATTTTTTCCACAAGGCCTGTAGCCACAGTGCCAACAGTACTGCCTCCACCTCCTGTGCCTGTGCAGAACCCACCAGCTATCACAGCTCTGCACACAGCAAGGGAGAATGGCAGCTTTGGGGGATAATAGACAAATAGAGCTTGAAAACGTCCTACCTTTAGCAGCTCTTGCAACGGATGAACTTTTGCTCGATTATGCTCTCCTAGTGGAAAATAAAAATACAGTTTGTTTCTACGCCCATGGTTGTGGATAAACGTGAGCAGAGCTTAGCCCAGTTGTAGCTGCCCATATCTGCAGATCAACAGCTCTGTAACTCTTTTGCCTTTCGGACCTCTTTCAAGAGGGATAATTAAGCTTGCCTGCTGCCCTGCGCATTTTGTTGTTAGCTGTGAGCAGCCGGGACAGCTCACAGAACTCTGATTAGTTCTGACTCAAACTCTGCACACAGGTGTTCTCATAGGCAGAGAGGTGCTCGGGGAAGACTGAAGGTCACCCATTCACACAGTGTAAAAGTTCATCCGCAGTTCCCACGTGAAGGCAGAAGTCCTTGCCCTGACAGGCAACCGTACCATTAAACTGCAAAACCCGAGGCCAAGACGGACAGCAAAGCAACGTGGGGACTAAATCATGGCATTGGCTGAGCGTAAGCCTGGAGGCCACGAGCCCCAGAAATAAACAACAGCTTCTGAGAACTGAGGCAGGGAAACTCTGACAAGCATCTGTCTTTCTTGCAAGAGGCTCATATATCCTGTGGGCTGTCATTTCACGTCGTATCATACCATAGCAGAACAACAGTCGCTTTGAAACGTACATACCTGGAATCCCAGCACATTTCCAGCAGAAGAAAGTCACGTACTGCGGAGACAGAGGGCTGCGTGCTCTGACAGAAGGTGAGGAGCGAGGAGGGACGGGTCGGTGTCCTGCAGCCCCTGCCTTCGTGCCAGCAAGGGCTTCTTCAGAGGCTCTGTGGGTGAAGAAGAGGGGATACTGGAGGCAGGTCCGCACGCAGAGCTCACTCTGATGAGCTGCCTGCCTCTGTGCGTTGATGAATGGCTTCTTCAGGCACACAGGTGCGCTGGGAATTACAAAAGCTGAAGAAAACAAAGGGACGTAGGGACATGCCTGAACAGGGACATTTCCTGGGGACAAATGCTTATCTCGGCTAGCAAAGAGAATTACAAGCGTGGAATACGGGAACCTAGATTAAGACAGAGAAAGAACGAGCTCAAGAGGACACCAATACAAAGGCTTCGAGGAAGGAGTCTGGGGAAAGAGAAGAGACAGTAAAGAGAAAGGAGAGGGAGGGAAATATTTGTACCTATCGAAGGAAGGCAGGAAGAATAAAAAGAAAGTGAAAATAAAAGGGATATTAATGGAGAAACATGAAAAAAGGAATAAACAGGAAAGCCCTGGGAGGGGAGGGGGAGTCTGTAGTCTGGGAGAAGAAAGTAGGAAACAGCGGCGATCGGAGGAGATGGCAGCAAGGAAATGGGAGCGGCGTACAAATGGAAGGAGTAAGGTAAGGAACGGTAGAAAATGTGTGATTCGAGAATGAAAGTCTGCAGTGCCACCAAGGTTTGGATTTGTCAGTAAGAAGTTTGAGCGCAAGTCCTGCTAAGAGCTGGGAGGAGACAAGTGTGGATGTATTTACAGATGAGACGGAGGCTGGATTGAGCCCTGCATGTGGGAACCGCCGCTGTCTTCACCAAGACCAGCGATAGCAGGGGGAATTTGGGAGCCCAGCAGCAGAGCAGTGGTTCCCTTCAGTCTTTGCTATTAGTTGTGACAGGTACAGAGCACGTAACTCACCAGTCCCATCCCAGCCACGCTGACAGATGATGCTTCTAAGTCTCCAAGAGATGAAATGGTACCCAAGGGCATGCAGTTAACACAACAGTTCACCTATCCCTCGAGTGGTATGTTGGCAGGTGAAAACAAGATGGACTTCACAAAAATGAGATCCAGAGGCCATTTTGGACTTGGACCAAACGTCCAAGTTTGACAATGCTCGGATACAGTATTTTGGCTACAAGCACTGAAATAATTTTAAAACTTTGTGCTTGGGTTGCAGTTCAGGCTAGGAAAACTGCTAAGCTCAGGAAATACTTAAAAGCAGCACGTAGATTTGGGTTAATCTATAGCATGTAAGGAATTAAATACCCAAATCAATGTGTTGTTGAACGTGCCAAGAAAAATACTATGGGGAAGCTGTAATGTAATGGAACAGAGCTCTCCATATTATAAATCTGGCTGCTGGGCTTTGTAAAGCACCAGACAGTGTAAAGAATGAAAACAAATAACAGTTTAATAATGAATTACAATAATTGTGTCGAGAGGAAGCCCTGACACAGACCATAGCCTCAGAGCCCAGCTGAGTTAAAATAGTACAGAGAGTGGAAATATATAATTTCAGACCGTTCTGGTTGCTTATTTCTAAAGCTAAACGGAGAGCTTTTTAAAATTACACGACCAGGGTCCGGGGCTGTGTATTTCTCCTGTTGATGAAATCACTACTATCAAAATGGTGCGGCTCTTGTCCTGCTTCACAGCAAACAATGTAAGCACAGCAGCCCATTCCTTCCACCGATAGCAATAATTCTTTGCACCGCTGATTGAAACAAATTACCCTGAAAACCACTTGGGTGGCTGGGCTTTTACAAATATTTTGTGCTACAAATTTCGTAGTGTTGCAGTCATTTCCTGATGCAGGAAAAAAAAAAAAGAAAAGAAAAGAAAAAGAGAGAAAAAAATCCTATTCAGATTCCCACAGAATCTCGTTTCTGTCATTCATCAAAATCACTTCCCAGCCTGCTTCATCTGTAGATGGCCTATTTGATTCTCTCTCTTCACTTTGGCCCAGACTTCTGGTGGTATTTGGATGCTTGAGGATAGGTGGAGGTGTTCTTAATCCTCCATAGCACCTAGGTGTCTTATTCTCCTTGATTTCAATACTTTTAGGTTCTGGGAAATCTCAATACCTATCTAGGCAACTCAAATGATACTTGTAATAGCAATAACAATAATGTAATAATAATAATAAAGGCACCGTGACATCCACCTACGTACTTTTAGAGGTTTCCTTTGGATGATTCTCAAAATCCACACATAAAAGCACCATCTGCCCTGAGATCTGTCCTGCAAGGCCATTCACAGGTACTCATCTGACCCAAATGAGTCCACAGGTGATTTCTTCAGAGAGGCAGGAGCCAGATTTCCTTTTCTCCAAAAGGAATTACTTCTAAGCACGACTCCTGCAGTCAGTGAGGACGCGCCAGCACAGTTCCTGATGGCAGTATGTCACAGCACACCCCACAGCAGCCCTCCTGCCCCTGCCTGGGGGCTGTAGAGTGCCCATTCGTGGGCAGCCCATGCCTTTGACCCCTGTGATGCGGCTGCTTCCAAGTTAGCCCACGGACACTTTGCCATCACCACAGAGCGTCCCACAGCTCAGCTCCTGTAGCCACTGCCTGGGCATTGTTTGTGCAGGAAGAAGCATGTTGTGTGATGGTAAGGATATTAAACAACCTGACAGCCAAATTTCAAAGAGCGGCAGCAAAGACAGCAGTCATTAATACCACCCTAGAACAAGAATTGGAAGAAATTTTACTACGTAAAGGGCCAGGTGGCTTCACCAGCTCCTTCTGCATTGAGACAAATTCCACTTCCACAATCAACTTTGCTAAGACTGCAGAAAGCATAGCTCAGTGCAGCACCTGGAGCCATCTATTTATAACCAAGGCTGGGTGTGAGCGAGTGCTCAGGTGACACAGAGCTGCTGATGGAGGTGAGCGGTGCTTCCCATCAACCCCTCAGCCCCAGGGTGGAAGTGCAAAGGCTGCTTGCCTGTCACAGCAGGGCAGCATGCCTCAGCTCATCACGTGCTAAGCTACCAAAACCACTGAACCAAGACTGACAGTGTCTAAGGTGAAAAAAAGACTGCCAGAGAATTTAATGCTCCTTATACATACAGAATCCAAAGTATCACTGGAAGTCCTGACAGATACAAAACCAAATCCAACCTGAAGCGGGAGGGCTACCCAGTATATGAGTGAGGGAGGCAGGTCAGATGGCACACCAAATGCCCAGTCAGAACACAGTTACCCTTATTTTACACTTATTTGTCCGTTTCTCCAGAATGCAGGTAGAATCACACATGGTAAACGAAACTGGGAGAAAACTGAAGTGAGGAAGTCTGAGCTCAAGAGAGGCGCTAAGGGTGGTGCTGCCAAAAGTCACGCTCTCTTCCATGTCACCTGCCTGCAAAAGGTGCCATTGCCTCCTTGTTTCATCAGTGCGTATTCTTCTGGTATAACACAGAACCTCGTTCCAGGCACCTGCAAAGTTCAGGCACTGTTCAGGACAGAACTGGGAAGCTGAGAGAGCTCTGTACTGTTCCAGACACGATGAAAACCTGGCAGGATTCGGCCTTCCTACTTTTGGCGGGGAGAGGGAGCGTGAGAGGGGAGGTGGAGGAAAGGGACTCTTGAAAAATATATTTGTGTTTCCTGTTAAACTCGACTATTTGGGTGTTCAAATGAGTATAACAGGAAATCTAAAGAGAGGTAATGCATTCCTTGTTGCAACTGATGCTTGAAGGCCAGGCCTACGTGGCTTTTCAGTAGGAATTTTACGAAGAGTAATTTGTAGTTGGTCAGGTAATGAAAGAAGTAAAAATTACCTAAAACTGCTGGGAAATCACAAATGGTGTATGGGTACATAGTTAGATGAGAGCTACTGAACTGAGTTTCTGGAATCGTCATTACCCAATTTGTAGCAGTAAATATCACCATGTAAATCCCAACCTTTCCTCATCCTTCCCAGGGGGAACCATGAATACTTCTTATCTGGCCCATATTTAGGAAGACAGTCTTAGAAAACAGAAGAAGGAAAAGTCATCTGGCAGTGTAGGAGCCACAGAGGCTAGCTGGTGTTCTAGTCTGATCACAATTGCAACCCCATTGGTAATTTCAGTATAGGGCAATATTTCCTCTCACTGCTTTTCCTCTGCCACGTTTCGGTAACAACAAGCAGTAATTGAGCTCACAGGGTTAGCTACTTGATATTAAAACAACTCTGTAAAGTTTCACACTGTCAAAATTCAGAATTTTGCAGCTTTGCAAGGCCCAGTGGATGGCCTGGCCGCTGTGAACCTTAATCCAGATTGCAAATGCTCTCTTTGTTCTGGCTTTTCCGCTCCTACACCCATAACACGTTACATCCCACAGACAGCCAGTCAGCAAGCATTGCTTCCAGCGTTGGAAATGGTCTGTGGAAATGGGGGACCACCTCAACGAGGCATCCTGCAGGAAGAGAAACACCTCCCAAAGGTGAGGGAAGAAAATGCACTAGCAGAAGCCACACAACACAGGGGCAAAGCCCTCTGCCCATGCTAGGCGTCACTGCCAAACAGAGCTCCTACAGAGCTCCTCAGTTGGTCACTAAGTAGCTGGGGATAAGTGCATCAAACTGAGATGCTGTAATGGGCAAATGCTTATACACAGAGAATCTTAACCTCATTTCACATGTGACTTCATCTTAGGTGACTTCACAAATGCAATTACTCTGCCACCTGCACAGCTCTGTATGTTTTATGTGCTCCTTTTACCCTCTAAAGCCTGAAAAACTAGTTAATTTATTATTTTTCATGATCAGTCCCAGATGGATGATGTCTGTCAGCATTTACTGATTTACATAACATTTATCATGTTCAAAGCTCTTTATAAACACTAAGCAGTTGATCTTCACACCACCCCTGTGCCCCAAGCATTAGTACTTCCTTTTTACTGCCTGGAAATTGTTATGGAAAGTCAAAGCAATCCTCACAGTAGTTAAGGTAACACCAGAACTCAGTACCTCCTCCAGCACATCACACTTTCCTAATTCAAACACATCTACCACACCACCCTGCAATATTTCTTTTATTTTTTATTTTTTCCTTTCTGATTTACCTATAAAAATCCCCTGCCCCACTCTGTCAGCTTTGCCTACTTTTTGGTCTCCAGTCCAGCTTAAGAGTCCAGTTCCCAAGGGGCTCACAAGTCAACTTCCAAAACGCTCCAAAAACAAATCGGTACCACTTCTGTACGCTAAAAGACATTGTATCCCCCAGTGCCCATCAAATACAACTAATGGCTTAAAAAAAAAAAAGACATCTTTTTAATTTATTCTTTTAACGTGAGGTCCTCTAAATTCCTTGTGAGTGCAGAACTGAGGTTCACTTAAAATCAGGCCACAGCTGAGCTTTGGCAGATTTTTATTGTAAGCAATTAAATGGCTTATAAACTAGAGGTATTTCAGAACCAGCATCGATAACCATTGGGAAGAAGTGAAACTCAGACTAGCTGCGTTCTTAGCTGCAGTGGAGCATTCAGCAATGTCAAACACCTTCCAAGCACATACAAAGGGAAGTAGTTTGATTTGTTAACAATGATGGCCTCACATACATAACTATGGGCAATGGAGGGTTTGAGTCACTTCTAGCTGCCAAAGGCAAGTGAGTAAGAAGAACTAGGTAGCAGTTAGACAAAATTAGAAGCCTGCAACCCCTTCCTTGGGCAGTGTTTTTTCATTCAACCTTGTCTATATTAGAGAAGAGCAGTGGTACGTGGCTTAAACTCTACTGGTACACCACCACCTTCCAGCCCCTCAGCACACAAAGGCTCTGTGAGCCTTCCTCTCATTTGGGTCATAACATCAATGCAAAAAACAAGACCACAAGAACTTATCTTTACCTTTCTCCTCTTTAAAAACACTTCTCCCGTGGTGGTTTAACTGGCCTTAGTTCTAATACTCCCTAGACTAAATCCCCCCCCAACATTCAGTGCAGCAATTCGTAACTTACAGGTTTGCCTTCACACTCAGTGCAAGGAACAGCACGAAGGAAAAGGCAGGTACATGAGAATAAGATAAACCACTGGTAAACTGGAGGAACTGGAACAAGCTAAAAGTGAAATCTTTAGGAAAGCAATTAGAGATCTGCCACGTCAGCATGAAGACACCTTGTTTGGCTCACCAGGAAGTGTAATTTAGACCCTGGTTACCTCTGCTGAGGGTACATCTGCTAATGTTCTTCAGAATTGCAGCAGGCCTCCCTGCTTTACAGCAACTAAAGAAAGGAGGAGGCACTGCTGCTAACTTTCCCTGGTAGCCAAGTATATAAGCTTCAGTGCCTCCAATCAAGGCTGATGAAATCTGTCCTTCTCTGAAACGAGTGCATTCCTCCAAGCCCCATGGAGAAAGCAGTGGCGAGCAGAAGTGGGTTCTCCCTCCTTGCAGAAGAAAACAGCGAGTCGGTTCCAGCTTTTCTGAGCAAACCATTGGTGGATGCTGCTGCCAAAACTGGGAACTGAAATGGCACACAGCCTGCCCTTCCCGCGGGACCAGGAGGAGCGTGGTCATCAGTACAACTTTTCAAACAGAAGAGGGAGATCCATCAATTTTGTGGTTGCAGCGTGTCCCAGGCAAAATTTCGTTATTGGTTTCATCTGGATTAGAATTAACCGTTAAGGCTTCTCTACCTTACACTTCCTGATCATTTCTGCTCCCTTTTGCAATAAAACAGAGCAAGGTTGTAAATGGGCTGGAGGGAATGGGGAATACCCAAAGCCAGTTGGTAGGACCACCTGCTCAGGAGAGGAACTGACTTGATATTTGGTATCACTAGGCTAGGCACCTTCCTTCTGACCATGCGCTATAGCAAAATGGCAGGGAATATAAACTCGTGTGGCATCAAATTGTTTCATCAACATACAAATATTAACACCCACATGTGTATGAGGCATTGCCCATACCTTTGGGGTCTGTTTCCTCTAGGCGACTGTTGGCTAACCTGTAGGCGTCTCAGGGCTTCATGCCAGTGGAAAAGAATACATACAAAATGTTTCTTTAAGGCATGGGTTTGTTCAGCTACCCACGTTTGAAGGGAATGAGAGAATACGAATTAGGCATCTAGGCTGCAGTGCTGAGAAGGGTGTTTTACTCCTGCCCATGTAGCTTTTGGTCTCCAAAACCATAAAAGAAGCCATTATAACGTGACAAAGGAATGACTGGGTGGCAAGTGTTGTGCCTCAACGATACCACTATTAACAACTGATATCTTATTGGTGAGGAGAGTTAAGCTATTAACGGCTAATTTACGCCTCTTTCTTCACTGTGTGACTCAAACCAGTTCTGCAGTCTGTTACAGGTTAACTAGCCAGGGTTAGGCAGGGCGGGGCCTGGAGCAGATTGCAAAACTGGTTTATTCAACTTGCAGAGTGAGGAAACATCCTTAAAAATAGCCATTCTAGAGGAAGACAAGATGCCTTCCTGTCAATTTTTGGCACATCGCGTAACAAAACAGATCTTTAGGCCCCCTCAGCTTTTGTTACTGCACTGAGACACCGTGTGCGGGTCACACACAGACAGAAGCCACCCAGTATTGTGCCACAGCTGAGCAGCGTGCCTTTAATTTAGCCCGGGGCTATGCTCAGAGGCACACCCTCACCTGCAGCCTCTCTCCTCAGCAAGTGTGTGCCAAGTGCAGCTGGTTAATAGATCACAGATCAGAGCGACCAGCTGCTTCAAGCATATGGGGCGATGGAGGAGGGGAGGCTACAAGGCCCTTCTGTGAACGTGTGAAATGCAGGCCTGGAGGTCAACAGGTGATTTCAAGTAAGGGAAGAGGTAGAAGATGTCTGTACTGAGTACAGTAAAAGAGAAAGGGAGTGCAGTCTGCTCTCTCCAGCAGTTTTGTTCCTCCTGAGGGAGCAGGGTGAAATGCAGGCGCTGAGAGCTTCCCTTGTGAGGTGGGCCTTGTGCAGCTTCACCTGGGCACGGGCGGTACCACGTGAGGCAGTGACACAGGTGTATCTGAAACCTCCTCCGAGGTTAAGCTGAGGAAGATGGAGTACGGAAAGCGTTGGAATAAACGATTAAGTTCTATTAAAAGCCTATTGTGTACGTGCTAAAATGCGACTGATGGTTTCAGAATCTCTTGCGCTCTCTTGTCATCAATGCACAATTCTTTTTGATTGCTTCCAGACAATTCAGATTTCGGCACTGAGCAAAAATATCAGAGAGGGATGGAATATACGATCTACTTTTCTTTATGCAGTCTTTATCATCGTCATTGTCCTTGGGAATTTTCCCAGTTCTACAGTGACAGGAAGATCATCAGAAACTGAGAGCCTCACTTCAACTCACATTAGTGGGCCCTTCATGTTGTTCTGGCAATACAAAAAGGCCTTCAAGTCAAACCTAATTTGAATCCCGCTTTAGCAATCCTTTATGTTGTCATAGCAGTGTAAATTTGTCCCTACGTAAATGTAATGCAGCCACATTCTGAATCTCTGCACTGTTATGTGGCATTAGAATGGCGAGACACCCAAGCTGACTAAAGGGAGACTGAGGAGCTTCCTGCACGGGAAGGTGTTGAGAAGTTGAGGCCAGCGTATGGCAGGGTGGTCTGGGAGGATTTGATCCTGCCCCAGTGCAGGGTTAGACTGAGAGATCTTATGAGATCCTTCGCACTTCTGCAGTTAAAAGGGGTTATGTTTCCTCAAGAGACAATTTATTTGTGTCAGCCTGCATAGTCCAGTCTTATCCTCAGATCACTGTTCCATACTTTTGCAAAGGTTATCAGTTTACCTACTGTAGTAGTGAAAATTAAAAAAAAACACATTCCTGAAATTGACCCCTTTTCCAACAACATATTGAAGAAAAGCAAACAGAAGTAAATTATCTGTGGTATCTCTAAGTTTGCATCTTTTACATTTGCTACAGCATGAACATACGTTCCCACTTTGCTCTCCTAAGCTGAATGGTCAACTATGATTCGCTTTCCATCTTTAAATTCTCCCAAACTGTTTCATGTCCTGATTCCCTAGAAGGAAAGCTGGGTTTTTTGTTTGTTGTTTTTGTTTTCCCCTCAAAGACATTGATTTTAAAATGAAGCTGCTGCCTTTGTTTCTGAGCACAGTAGACCCTATTTGTTTTGCAGCAACAACTGTGGGGAAGGGACCTTCACGAGTCCTCCGCTGAATCTCCAGATTTAACAGCTACAGCATCTAAAACCAAAAGCAAAGTTTCCATCAAGTGTTCATCCACAGCCCTCCTGTCCCTTCTCCATGGAAGTGGACTGTTTCAAACCCGAGTTTTTTAAATGTCATGATGCTGCCTTAGAGAAGAGGCGTTGGAACACTCGCACTGGTGGTACTCAAACAAGCTGTCCTCCCCTGCAGGCTCAGTTACCTCTACAGGCCGGTGTAGCCCTGCTCCCGGTTTTCAGTGATTAAAAAAGACATTTCATTTTGCGTGTGCATTACTGTCAGCTTTTTGCAGTGCCACATTTGTGACAGAGGCAACAGCCCCAAAGGAGCTGGACTTGAGCTAGCATTTCCCTTTGGTAGAGTCAATGAAGCAGCCGTCGGTCAGAGCTGCGGTCTGGGTGAGTAGTATAACGAGGGCTGCAGTCCATAATTTTGCACTGCGTATTTCCTCCCTATGGAGTTGCATGGCTGGTTTATTGAAATCACACACAAAGAGGTCTTAGTGCACTTCTTAGCAGATTCTATCAGAAAAAAAAAAAAAAAAAAAGAAAGAAAGAAAAAAACTCAGCCTAATTGTGAAATATGCTAGTGGGACCTGCAGAAACCTGGGCTATACTCCTGGCTTCTGTGACCATTTGGAGAACTGGCTTGAAAAAAGTCTTTTAACCCTTCTGTGTTTCAATTTCTCTCACCTGTAGAAGAGAGATGCACACCCTCCATGCTAATGCTTTATGCTGGTGTGTGCTGAGCACATTCTGGGAGCAAGGCTAGGCAGGCCTGTCCTGCTGCTGACCTCCAACACCTGCTCTGGAGGAGCTTCAGCTCCTGTGGCGGCCAACACAGGACCTTTCCCAGCACTCTATTCACTAAACAAACACGTCTTTTTATTATGATGTTGTTATTGCGGTTAGTTGACAGAAACCCCATAAAACTTGATGTAAAAATAATGAAAGCATTTAATATTACAAAAAAAAAAAAAATGTTGATACTAAGCACCAAGTTGGCATGACTAACATCGTAACATCGAACACAGCAAATCTACCAACGCTCCTTCTGCTCACCGAGAGGCTTAGGCCACTGTGGACAGACTCCGTGGGTCCGGACATCCTCTCGCCACACGCCTCCCTCAGCAGGGCCCTTCTGCTGTTGCTGAAACTACTTCACAAGCTTTAAGCATGGCTCTGGGCTGTGCTGCTCAACCCTAATCCAGAAGTCGCATTCGTTGCGGCAAAGGACTCTTTCCTTCCTGCCACTGCTTCGTGCTCTGGATCACAAGAAAACCCTTCCGTCCCCACCCTCTGCCCTCATAATGGCTGCATCTCTTTGTTTGACACGAGCCATTCTGCAAGCTGAACTTCTCATTTTTAAAATGCTGCTCTGCAGGCCGGTCATTAGAGTTGGTCTGCACTTACTCCCTACCTTGGGTTGATCTTTCATAACGTGTTAAACACTTTTTGAAAGTTTGGCATTTCTGTGGGGGAAATACAAATTTGCATTTGAGATACTTTAAAATAAATATTTAGGAAAAATATAAACGTTAGCAAAGTTTTGTTTATCTTAGTTTTTATGGCTCCACTGAATGTCAGAACAGCTGTATTGACTGCATAAAATATATTTTCTGGAGTTAGAAATATATAGCCATCTGTTCAGCTCGTAACATGTGTTAATAGGTATCTCAAATTTCAATTCAAGAAATAGCAATCTTAATAAATAACGTAACAGCAGGAAACCTGGGTTAACTAACAGGGACCTGGCCGTAATGGTGCTACATCTGTGTGAGTTAGTCATTACAGAAATATTCAGGTACAAAGTTCTCGGTTTAAGTGGGACCTTTAGCTAAGAAGCATTTGTCTCGAACTGTCAGGAAATGCAGTTTTCTATGACAAAGACATTCCCAAAGATTTCCACCTGGCACTGACACCTGGAGACATTTTACAGAAATGAGAGTTCTTTACTAACCACGTGCACACCCAGACCTCATGGATTTCTCCTATGGGCTTGGTGTGCCAGAGGTGACCCTTGCAGATAAGTTCAGACCAGCCTGGCTTTGAAGTTCAAGCCACTACCTCTAGAGAAGGAAAACCATCCACGCAAAATGCCTGAGTTAAGATCACCATTAAATTACTCTCCAGTTGTACAGCCCTTGTAGGACAATAACCTATTTAAGTGGTCTCACTGCAGGATAATGGTCAGCTCTGAATTTAACCTGAAAGGTGAGCTACTACTGGACAACAGTGCCCTATTATGCTTATGCAGAAAGTAAAGCGAATTACAAAATAAAGTATGATCTTTACATTTCCTTTCTGCTCCAAAAGGCTCTTCTATTTATTCATTTATTTCTCCTGCACAGTAATTAACAGTGTGAAGGCCTGTAACTCCGGGTCTTTGGTTGCCAAGATGAAAATGTCACTTTCAAGCAGATGGTACTGCTGATGCGGAAGGTTACAGACTTGGAAATTTATTTAAGCAACCCAAAACAAAATCAAGGGATTGACAGAAATATTACCTTCGATTATTCAAAAGAGAGATGAAGAAGCAAGACCAAAAAAAAAAAAAAAAAAAGGAGAAAAAAGAGGAAAACCTGTTTTTCCTTTGATTATCTATAGAAAATGCATTCACAAGAACTAGAGGGAAACATAATCTACTAAATGAAATCATGGCTTGGAACTGTACAGATGAGGATCTTATCTGAGTGTGGGAAACCACCGAAGACATAGCACTGCCATTATTAATGGTCTTTGTGTCATTTTCCAGTGCAGGGACACGTTCCACTCCGCCACCAACTAAGTGGATGCTGGAGGGAGCTAAGTCAGCCCCTGGTTTGACTCTGCATATTAAGACTAGGAAGCACAGACACCTCTTGACAACTTTCTTTCCCCATCTCCAGCTATCTTCCAGTTACAGGGACAGACGTTACACTAGAGAAACTGTAAGACAAGTTTCACATCTCTCTCTCTCTATAGATATACAATGCTATATAAACAACGGAGAAGTTACAAGAATATGACTTTATGATTTCATAAAGTACTAATTAGTGGGTAATGGAGAATTATACAATTTACAAACGAGCAGTCAATTGCTATGCCAAACAACTGGCATCAGAAACTGTAGTCATAAATGTTCTGGGTAAGAGCACACTTCATAGGACCCTTTCACAGGCTGTGCAGTCTCTGTCACGGGAACAATTCAGTGCTTACTTTGTTGTGCTAAATACAGAAGGGCCTGGAAGATCGGCGATCTCTATTCACTTCTGTGACATAAGGTTCCACCCAACCTTTGCTATTCATTAATCACTTCCGTCCCTTAAATTTTTGGCTCTTATGGCTGTGGGCAAAATGCAATTCTAACATGTTTTGAAACAGCAAGGTCTTCCTGAACCGTGGAGAGCCTGGTGAGGTGTTTGTGAGTACGGACTGACCTACTCATACTAATCAGTACTTTCTCTGGTCTCGCAGTCATGGAACCGATCATTTTTGAACAACACACTGGAGTTCATTGAATTTTCCACATGGGCTTTGCCACAGACAGAGGATATTTTACTTTGTCTCTGTACTCTGCTGGAATCTCTCAGCAGCTGTTTCTGTCCCAGCGCCCTTTCCTGCAAGCAGGAAATCTGGGATTACGGAACACCACTCCCACTCTCTCTGTTCAGTCAGGCAGCTGCATAACACACCTCTGGCTCAGCCCCTGCTGGTGTGGCCATGCTGAAGTCACACCAGTAATCTGGAACCCACACCAAAGTTACATCCCCCGGCACACACACTTTGCCTCTGTGTCTCTAAGCTTGTTTATAAATCGGTATGATGGCATGACAAATTGCCAAACCATCTAAAAGAGGCAAAACCAATCGTTATGCAGTATTTTTCATGCATTCACCACCACTAGCACAACTCAGAAACATCTAAGCAGCTTTGAACAGTTGCACGCGAGAGTGTGCAAATCTGAAATGCTTCCAGAAATGCACGGCCCCAAATGCAGAAATACTCTGTGCACAAAGGGCTTTCCCTGGATCAGCAGCAGGGTTTGATAACTCTTGTAGACAGCAAGAGACGTGGAATCTGACTGGCAAGAACAGCCTTCCGCCTTCATTTTAAAACACAGTAAAGAAACATTCACATCTTCTGTTCTTGGCTCTCTCTCCTAGGTTGCATTTTATATCTGTCCCTTGTTAAGGATCACATTCAAGAGAAGAAAAAGTAACAAACACTGACCTTAAGGTTTCCTTTCTATTGGCACTATGTGTGCTAATATTCAAGGGCTTCCAAAACGGGGTTAAAACATCGTGAATATTATGAGCGTGCTTTTATGAGAGCTGAAGTTACGTAAGGAGATTTATACGGGCCACTGCAACCTTCCTATCCACTGTAACTTTGCTCAGGGCTACTGTTTATACTTTCAGAAAACACTGGAGATATCTGAGGTCTATGGCACCAGAAAAAAAAAAAAAAAAAAGCCAAGAGAGACAAGCATCTGTCATGGTACATAGAAAATGAATCCTTCTGGCAACTCCTGCCCAGCCCCAGATTAATATGGATTTACAATTAACATCATCAGTGAATCAAGCAGCACGGTAATTGTTTTTGCAGCTATTCCAAAACTTTCTTCTGCACAGACATAACCTAATTCTAACTTAGTGAGACAGAACAGCTTGACACATTTGTTATCTAAAGACCACTTCAGCCAAAGAACATAATGAAAAAGCATGGGAACTTGACTCAGGAGCAAAGGCTCTTCTTTAATACTTGTTCCAAAAATAAAAAAGCCTCTCCCCCCTACATCCCTCATTATTTCTTATTCTTGAAGCTCTAATTTTGCCCCAAGGACTGCTTCAAAAATACATTCTCTTTGATAGGCTTGCTTAATACCACTCAGTCAAGTAGGATTAGAGCCTTCTGAAGGAAAGAACACATTTCTTATTCATTTTCATGATTAATTAGTAAAAATGACTTCTGGAACCCTCTGCTGTAGAAGTAACACTCGCTTCTAGTTCACAGCAGGGATAAATAGCTGGCACCCATTATTGCTCGATGCCCACAAGTGATGGCAGGCAGCCCTGCGCACACCGGCCCACAGTCTCCTGGGGTAGGGGACAGGGCTGCAGCCTTGCACCTCAGGTGCCACACCTGCCAGGAGCAAACCTGCACACTCCTACTTGGTTCATTGCTACAGTATCTAGGGCCTGCTATAAGGGAATAACCAGGAGTAACTATGTCTGGAGCCATTCCTCCAACCAGTCCTCGGGGAGAGAGAACTGAGTCAACGTTCTGCCTCAACTTCTGCAATTAAAATCAGAGCAAGATGAGCTACAACAGAGCACACATGGCAAAGCTTCATGCCATGAAATGAACTTTGTGTCTTTCCTTCTCCATGCCACGGCCGGGCAGAACCAGCCTTCCAAACATTCTGCTGAAAGCCTCTAAGTTCCTTTTCTTAAACTCATCAAATTTGTAGAGACACACAAATTAAGCCAGCAGAATGTGCCTGAATCATGATAAACACCAAAGGCTTGCTAGTTTGTTCAGTAGGGTTGAAGAAACAAGCCAAACAAACAAGGACTCTGCCTATGTGTGGCACCATGTTTTCACTGCGTATTACACCATCAGTACACTACGATATGGACACCTGTGACCATTTCCAGTAAGTCAAGCACCAGGTAAAACCAAGAGCAAGGATCTAAATCGACAGCACTCGCTAATCAAAGCAGAATTGCTGTTGACGTGTATACAAAATAATGACTCAGATTTTAAAATTCCCCGATGCTGAGTTACATGTGCAGGTTTGTTTGCTTTTTTAATATGCAAGACTTTTATTTGGAGTTCTTTACACGGCTCCAAGAGTATGGCTCGTCCATTGCAGTTTCTGCAGTTGATTTGCTCAGGGGTTTTTATAGTCTGGTACCTAAAACTGTCAGGGCATGATGTAAAAAAAAGAAAAAAAAAAAGCTGGCCTTGGGAAAGAGCTTAAGATCAAAATGAAATTAATTTCCCAGAAAAGGCAGAACGGAGTTTTCTGGTTCCTCAGCACCAGCTGAGCCCTGCTGGAAGGGCTGGGCTGCAAACAGCCCCCTGACGTCTTGCTGAGCCAAGAGGTCACAAGCATCTTCCTGACTTCCTCGGAAAGTGGCAGCCCTAAGCACGGTGCTGTAACTCTGCTAGCTGTGGGTGTCACAGCAATGCTTTGCCACGGTTAAGGAAACAGATCCTGCAAGAAGCGTTAACCATGTTGCTAATACAGAGAAGTATTCTAGAACAAAAAACTTCACTCTTTGGGGCACATTTTCCATTCCTCAATTACTGAAGAAAGATAGATTTCTTCCTTTGCTTGTGTCCAGTCATTAGTAACACACTGTGTGGTCTTTTCTGTGCAGAACCATCTGCACCAACCTGGTAATGCCAGGGGGAAACAGTGAGAATTGTCATTTCCTCATGTCCAACCAGCACCTTTCACTAGCAGTCACAAGTCAATAGACAGAAAGGTAAAATAAACAGCTACAACAACACCACACACACACAAACCCCTCACACCATTCTTAAAACCGAGCCAGAGTTTCTACCTGTGGAGCCCGTCAGAGCAGGCAGTAAAATCCACTCCTCTGTGGCAAAAAATGGGATGCCATTCTGCCAAAAATAAAAACGTGTTTTTATTATTTTTCTTTTCTGAAGCAGCTGCTCTGTTCTCAAAAATGTGTTTTGCAAAGACCCCTCAACTAGGATTAAGAAGTGAAACCTTTTTCTTCCCCTCAAAAACATAGAATATGATGTGTTGCCATGTCTTCCAACTGCAGATGATTTTTCACCAGCTACGCGGATTGATTTAATACAGCTGCAACTTTGAGGCTTCTGAAAAGCACAATGGGACCTTTGGGATTCTGTAAGCCTCTCTGGTGCTCCGAAAGAGTGGCACTCTGTGTCCAGGTTTCTCCTTTAGGACTCCACACTGGACATAATCATCCCACCCAGGGCCAGCTCAGCAGGTTTCAGGGGGAAGGGACTCAGTTCCAGGTTCTTTTAAGAGCTGCACAAGTCCAAGAGAGGTAGGCAGGTGTGCAGTGCAGCACCTGTGCTAATTCCAAGGCTGAAACACCCCAATGCAGTGCTTTACCTTCCCCCAGAAGATCAGAGCTAGTCTGCAGAAGCAGCCATATAAACTCTTTGCTAACATTCCTACTGTCTGCACTTCACTCCCAAAGCCACAAGTGGTCCGAACTGATGAATTTAACCAAACGCTTCACAAAGTATTTCTCTGATAATGATGTATCTGGCTTGCTCATTGCTGCACCCAGAAGCAGAGCTAAATAGGATAGTAATACAGTGAAGTGATGGTCTATCCTGAACTGCAGACAAGCCTCACATGGCCTCCACAGATGGCAAGTCACCAGTAGCCTCATTGAGGTATCCCATCATATGTCTTCAGATCTTTGTGTACATTAAAAAACAATCTCTTTTACTGCCTTTCTTTCCCTCCTCACCCTTCTCCTCCAACATCGTCTCCTTTAGCATGTAATGCCCACAAATGACTTTGGGGCAGCTTTTACAAAGGAGTCCAATTTTGGATGCTGTTCTGACTCACCACAGAAAGAATATTCCACTCCCCTCCTCACACAGTAGTGTGTACTCTTTATTTTGTAACACAAAAGCCCTGAGCCAAATCCATCCCTAATGTAACACTGCTGAAGTCACTGAAATGATTCCAAGGATTGGTTTGTCTCTCGGTTTTAATATCCAGAAAGTGCCTCATCCAGCATAAAGTAGAAACTTAGCACACACTTCAGTGTTAAGGCAGCCCAGTTCTCACAGCCCAGTTCTCTTATTTGCTTCTGAACAGGCTTATTAACCATATCTGTGTTACTTCTAAATCTGGATATTGCAAAGAAAAGTCTGGGTATGCAAAGAAAATTAGTTTTACTACTTGAGACTGCGTCTGCTGAGACAGTTGAGTTCCAGCATGTGATAACAGCACGACTGTCCTCGCTTAAAGAGATAGTCGAGCCTGAAATAAAATGTTTGTTTTTAAAGATTTCCTCTAGTAAAATCCATGTAACTACCATGTACCATTGCCATCTAGTGGAAAGGTAAGTAAGAACACAGGTTTCCTTCAATTTAATCGCTCAGACTTGCTATCCAAGATGATTATTAATGATTGTTTTAGATAACTCGGAAAACCTCTAGAAAGCATACTGTAAAGTCCATACATCTCTTAATTTGCTGCTCTCAGAGAAACTGATAGCTTCCCACCCAGTAAAAAGAAGTGTCAGGTTGCTGTTAGCAATCTGACCGATAGAGTTTTCCTCTGGAAACAGAAACAAAACTTAGCTCGTCTCCTTATCTTTGGTTAAATAAAACTATCACTAACTAAACAGAAATATAGCATGTTAGTGGATCATACAGTCATAACCATGTATTTCACTCGCCGTGACAGCGGAGGTGGCAGCACAGCAGAAACAGAAGTAGTGCTATAGTAGTGCAGCTTCTCCTTGCCTTGCCTAGAAGAATGAAATTAACACAGCTTTTTGCAATTAAAAGCATATGCAAGATTTGGGCGGGCTGGCAGATTAAGCATTAAATTGAGGAGATTCAACACAAAAACTCTAGTCAGCCTAAAAGACTTATTTCTTGTAGCCATTTGTTTAATGAGCTTACATCTGCTGTAACGTTCAAAGAAGTCAGTAGAGCTCAAGTGTTTGACAGCTGCTCTTTGGGAAGAAAAAAAACAACCCAACCCCAAAGCAAGGAGGATGCACTTTGCTCCTCTTCCTCGCAGACTTTAGATAAGAATGAGAAATGTTACAGAGATCCCCTGGAAAGCCTCAAAGGCAAAATACACGGTATCTAGTTTTACTAGATTCTTGATCATTTACAGTTCACCCTAAAACTCCCACACATTTGTTTCTTAATGTCCCTCATGCTCCGTTAAACCTCAGTGCAGCAATGTTCCCATAGGAATGTGGCCAGTTGCCAGACTCTCTCATGAACATTTCATTAATCTTCTTGGCTCTCATACAAACTACAAAACATTATTTGTTAGCAATTTAACTGTTTTGCTCCCAAATGTGCCAGAAATGTGATCTTTGCTACAGTTTCTTTCAAGAAAATGTGGATAATTATATAGTCAATGAAATGACTTTATTCTTTTTCAAATATCTACCAAGACTCAGTGCCAAAAAAAGGTAAGCTGGTTTTATCTTGTTTCTGGAATTAATTCTCATGCTATCCTAAATATTTAAATCATTCTCAAATGTTAAGATCTAACTTACATTGAGCAAAATACATCTGCAGACAGTTTTATTTTAATACAGCGCACTATGATCTCTGAGTTCCTCACTTACCCAGACCACATAATCTAAGTACTTCAGAGGATAACATAACAGAAAATACCAAATATTTATATTTTCTGGAAGCCTGGCCTGACCCAGCTCCAGTGATGCTGAGAAAAGACTATCTCTGCCAGTGCAATAAATACGAAGAGTCAGCATGTGAAGCGTTGGAAGTGCACAACTTACTGAAGAGGAGGAAAACATCCCACAAAGGCAACTTCATCCTCCGCAGAGCAGGGAGGACTTCGTTCTAAACACACAGACACACAACCTGTATTTCATGAAAGGGGGAGCTTCAGTGTGGTACCAGTGTCTAAAGCTGCTCTCAGGTATGTAGAGCACTAATAGTATAAAAGCAGATTTCATCACTCAGTTTCATGTGGTCTTAAAAAAAAACCCAGCAGTATTATATGGAAAGACATGCACGTGCAACTCAGCTTCACGAGAGAAGTGCAACCTCTTCATTTTCTAACTTTGCAGCGTATGCAAATAGTAACCTCAATATGTGCCAACTCCATGCACTTGGGTTTTTGTTGCTTTTTTTTTCCTTTCTGTTTTTTGCATATAATCTTAAAGTGCAGCTAATTCCTCAAATCCTGTTTTCACATTGCAGCAATGCGACAGTTCTCAACAATATGCTTCCATGGCACTGTGTACTAAGCGGTATGCATCTGCAACTCGGGGCTGAAAGGAAGAGTACATAAAGACTACAGCACTTTAAAAGGACAGGGTTGCAAAATTAAAAGGAGGGAAACGAACAACAGCACACTTAGATATCTTTTTGTTTTCTCTTCTGACTTCTGCAAGTGCACAGAAGAAACAAAAGTGCTTGGGATGTATCCAAGCACAGGCACTTTTGAGGTCTCCCTAGCACTTTTTTGGCTTAATATTGTTCTGCAATGTAACGGGCAGAGAAATGCTCTCCATATCGTGCACTCACTAAACTGCAGTGTGTGTGAACAGGCACGTATTTGAGCAGCCATGAATGAAGCAGTAGCCACAGGCAGTTTGCTGGGTAAGAATTTGTAATTTCTTTTCCCCTTGGAATAATCTTTAGAGGAGAAGAAAAAGGCCTCGTAGATTTATATTGTAGAATGGTGCGTGTTCGTTCAAGCCTACCTTTGAAAATTACAGCAGCACAAAAGTGGGTCAGTGTTAAAAGTGGGTCCACAAAACACGAGAGGTTGACGACAGAAATAAGCAGCTCTGTCAGCTGTCACGTGCAGCAAGAGAAAGAAATCATTCAAAGCTTTTAAGGTTGTTTGGAGGAAAGTAACAGGAATGACGTAGTGCTTAAGGTCAGTTGGGAAATAGGTATTTGGTGAGACAACGGCACCATCAGTTGCACAATTTGAATACTTCAGATGCTGGGTCAATCGACTACGTAACCAGGAGACAGCACCTAAAAGATGAGGTAGGTCATAAATGGACAAATGAAGGGGAGTTTGGGAGCCGGGCATTTTTGGAAGGTTAAACCAAGGTACAAAAAACTTGGTGGAAAGGCTCATATGAAACTGTAAGTGTCAGTCAAGAAGGAAATAACCAATGGAGGGGGCAAAGCACCTCAGAGCGTACCTGCTGTTTTCAAACAGAGATGAGAGAGCTGATGAAGCTCTTCCAGTATTGGCCTGCATGTACCCATTGGCAGCGTTGACAGGGTTAAAACCAGTCCAGAGGCAAGCACATACGTAATCTGTCATTTGGAATGAGCATTCCCAATTTAGCTTTCAACCAGTGGCAAATCCTAGTCGTAGCAGTGAGATGCCAAATATTAATTTAGGCAAAGCTACACTACTATACAGTGTTGGAAGCTGTATGGTTAGAAGAAGTCAATGGAGTATAACTGACTTAATTTCTTATTTTCATTTCATAACTAAGAGCAACTCAAGGGAATCCTGAATACAGTCTTGCTCAATCCACAACATAGTTGGACTGGCTGACTGAACCAGCTGGTTGGCTAAAATTGTATCCTGATTAAAACGTAAGACTTTTTCTCCAAATGGCAAAGCTCTCCTCCCCGTAATTCCTGAGCCCCATTTGAGAATTACAGTGCAAAAAGAAAGTGCGTGGTGTCAGACAGCCTCTGTTGTTCCCCTCAAGTTATAAATAAATTAGGATACTCACAGTGCTCTGTACCAGAGAAAGCCAAGATCAAGGCCAGGGGTCACAGTCCTCCCTGAAAAGAATTGCAGCATGCAATATAATCCTACATGCTCTAGCAATATGTAGTCTAAATAGAAATGAACAGGATAGCATTGGATTGCAGGTGGTGAAACTGTACCAGACCCTGGGAATTTTATGTTAATTAAGAAATGCTGATTAATAGAGAATGGTAAGTTTTAATAAGCCAGCAATAAAAGAGAAATTGCATTTAAATAACAGGCGTGTCTTGATTCCCTGGAACAAATCTTGTTTTTTTTTTTTAATCAGGGGAATTCACCTAATGGAAAATTTTTCCTGACTTAAGCCAGCGTAACTTTTCTTTTGGTGTTGCTGACTGTGGTTTAACTCCCTGTTTCTGAGGTCTGTCTGAGTAACTGGGCTGCTGGTAAAAAGGACAAAGAAGAAGCAGAAGTTATAGTCTCAATACCAAAACTAGCGGGTGAGGTTGTGTCATACTAGAGGACAGGACAGATGATTGCAGAACTTCTTGGTCTGAAGTTTTAAGGTGCATGGAAAAGACCCAACAACACAAGATGGTTGAGCTTATTTCCTGAAAGTGCTCAGATAGTTATGGGTCTGCTAGGAAGGGGAATACTACAGGGGCTGGGACTGTGCTGCTGTCCCAGCAAGATCATTCTCTTCCTCACATTAAGGAACAACTGCACTGAATTTCTTCCTCCTTCCAGTAGTACAATCACACATATTCTCCTTAACCACAACGTGATGGAGAGCCCTGAATCTTTTCTGTTATTGACTGCACAGAGCAACTGGGATATCCTGAAGGTTGATGCAGGTTTTCTTGTAAATATCTCCCCAAAAGGAGGCAGACCTAACTGAGAAAAAGTTGCCACATCATTATCTTATACTAACATTGCACTCTGCATCCTTGTGTATCATACAGTACTTTGCAGATTACATAAAGGAGCTCTGTTCAATGAGGGAACACTGTAATCGTAAAACGAAAATCCAGACAGCTTTGGTAATCCAAGCTCAAAAATTACAGGCATAGAAAATGGACCATGACTAATGAAGAATTAAAAGCAAGGTCTTGTTATCAGCAATGGAATTCCAGAAATTAACACTCAAAACTTTCAGCTGAGAAACATATATGTTTCTGAAAAGCAGTGTAATTGTTCAAAACATTTATAGGTAAGATTTGCTTACTACCAACTTGATAACTTCCCATAGTGACTGGGAAGTACATACTGTAGCAAATTCACTGTCAGACTGTTTTTTCTTGCATGGGAGGACAATATCTCTCCAAGACAGAAAAATCTCTGAATCTGGACATAGAGCTGTGGCTAAATGAAGTCAAGTCTGATACGTGCCTCAAATTTCTTTGCTTTGATGCAAGCCCTAATGTCACCACTTAGTCAATGAGAAGACCAGTTAGGGATTTATCAAGACTAACTGTGGCAGGCAGAGCTAAAGGCATATCTTGATTAAGTGCTCTAAGAAACTGGAATTAAACTGTGGGACTACAGAGGCTGAGAAGTAGTGGTCTACACACAAGTTTCCATTTCAGAGCCTCTTGAACTATGCCCCTTTAAAAATCTGACCTTTTCCTTCCAGCTCTTCTCTTCATGCTACAAGTAAAGCCGTGGAACCTGCCAAAGTAGAAAACTAACTTATTAGTCACAGGACAGTTGGTAGCACACAGAGCATACTTCTGATTAATTTATCAGTCTAGGTTATTTTATGGCCAGCTGGCCCACCCTCACTGTGTTACATGAGCATGTTAAAACTATGAAGTGTTCGCACAAAGATACATTTCTCTTCCTTCCTGTCACCCTCTGTTTTAATTCTGAGCTGATTTCTTTAGAGATAGATGGCGGTGCTGTGGGAAGGCTCCAAGTATTGCTGTGCCTGCTTCTTGTTTGCACTAAGAGCCCCTATGGTGACATGACGGAAGTTTAAAGTAAGACTCAGTCCTTCATTCCTGTGAAGATCAGAGAGGCAGTTACTTGTGTGTTGGGTGGCTTTTTGGTTGTTGATGGCTTTTTTCTTAATAATTCCTTTACAACTGCATAAATACAGTTTGTACTGCTTCTGTTTTGACAGGCTACATGCCGTGGTGGCTCAAATTACCCTCTCTGCAATCTACATTTGAGGAGTTCATTAATGCTTGGTATTGCTCTGTTAAGAGAAGGTGTAGTGACCCAACTAGAAGTACTGAGAGGGACCCTGACCAATTCAATCTTCACATATGGGAAAGAATAGACGTTTCTAAATAGCAAAATTATGAAAATCACAGAGGGAAAGGCCATCTAATACTGCACTCTTTTTGGCTCCTCCATTGAAGATGTAACAGTAAATGCATTTTCCAGCAAACTGAGTCAAGACTAAGACTGATTTCTCAATGTGCTCGAATTTTGCATTTCTTCTTTTTTTTTTTTGTTCCCTTGTAGTTCACAAATTAAGCAAATAAACTAGATTTAACAGCCTGTCAAATAAGGCAGTTCTGTTGCTTATTTATTTAGCCAGCACATTCATGGGTATCTCTTTCTGTAGCATTATCTCATAAAAAATACACATGTAAGTCTAGTACAAACCATAAAAATGTATTGTAGACTTCAGCTAATCTGGTATCTTTCACTTGTAAGGAGGATTTGGGTGGAGGCCAAGTTAATTAAAACCAGAATAGAATTGTGTTCTATTCACATGAGTCATATACCTCTGACTCACAATAGAGTCAGTGCAGCTAATGGGTTAATTTGTCCTGATAACAAAGGAAAAATGAAGCTAGATGTTATGACACTGTTTGAACTGAGTGCGGGTTTCAGACAGTAGATGTAGAAGGTTTTTATGTAGTTAAGAATAAAGGTCTGAACTAATGATGTTCTTTCTATCAATTCAAGCACCACTGCAAACGCTTCAGAAAGATCTGGAGGTACAGAAGGCTTAGAAACCCAGGGCTGACTCCTTCAGTACTCTAAAATCTATATTACCATAATTACAAAGTATTTGAGTTACTACCATGTAGAGGAAAGTCAAATGACACATACAGAGCTTGTAACACTGGCCATTTCCTCCTAGCTGATGGCCCTTGCAGCATTCCAATGGGCAAAATTATTCCTCCAGCAACCTAACTAACCCACATGTTTATTTCCTTCAGTGGCTTGATGCTGAGCACCTAGTACCTTTATCAGAGGCAGTGTGGTAACCTTCTAAACAGTCTTTGCATCTCCCCTGTTCCCTGTTTCCCTATGGACTGGCATTCTACACAGCCCTCATTATTAACTTTCTAGCTCCCTGTTTTACACCACGACATAAAGCCACAGATAGGATGCTGTAAGGGGAATCTGATTCCTAATCCGTACCTATCGTGATCTTCTTTGTAAAGTTCATTTACAGCTTTTCTTCTCTCACATTCCTGCAAGACTGTGAGCCTTTCAAGATGCAGAGTGTACCATAGCATGCATTCACAGAACTGCTAGTGCAACAGATCCTGTAGGCACGGTTATAGAACAAACAGCACTAAAAAACACATCTGAGTCATATTTACCTGAAACTTAGTGCCAAGGTAGACAGCAGACGGCAGAATTCTGCTACTCTACAGTTGATTAAAGTATCTGATATTTAAGGGCCTCGCAAGAGGAGATATACATTATCTTGCTTTTCCAAGCCTCACGCAGGAGAAACTCTTAATGAATACAAGAGTGGACAAGAAGCATGTACATTTTAAAAGGTAACTCACAAAGCTGCTATTAGAGATCATTTGAGGAAAGCAGTCGTTAAAGGTAATGGTTCTGTGGTTGTAATTATATAGGACTGTGCTAGGCTGTGAAGACAATACAACTCAGACCTCAGTGTAAATGTGACTAGGGCTTCCCACGGTTATATGAATTTTTATCCATTTCCAGGTCAGATAGACTCAAAGAAGCCACAAGGATTTCTTTTCACATACTTAAGGTTAATTCACCATTTTCCTGGATTGGGGCTACAATCCTCATAACCTTGCAAATGTCAGACTGTGCAAAGGAAAATCTGTATTCCCCTATTACTTAGATATTGCCACCCAGGAAGAAAAAAGTTATGTGAAAATCTTGCAAACAAACAAACAAAAAGTCCTGGTCACAGCAATCAATTTCCCCTCACCCCACCCCTTGTACGTAATTTAATAGTCCTCAACTGTTCCACTAATATAACAGTTATAAATTTGGCATGTGATCCAATGGACTAATCATTCAGAGACATAACTACAGTCAGCAGCATTCATTCCTCCCAGCATCAAAAGTCCTAAGCAACGAATGGTGCTGATTAGTCACAGCTGAAGACTTTCAGAGCCCCAACATGCTGGTTTTGTATTAATTTTCACCAAATTGGAACAGAGCAAACACCCAGGAGAGGGAGGAATAGTTAAAGGATATTTTCAGGCTTATATCCTATAAAACTAAACCAAACCAAGCAGAAAACAGCCCATGCAGTTTATCATGACATGAAGATCTCAGAAAGGAAGCAGAAGATGCTCTTCTTCATTTCCTTCCCCGGTCCATGAGAGGTGCATGGCCCCAGGCAGACTTTCAGCTCCTCGCACAGAACAGAGGCACCAAGGTTGCAGTCCTGAAAAATCTGTTCAGACACCACCTTCCCCAAAGGCATCTAAATTTCACCCTCGATTTTCATTTAAAAATTCCCTAGCATTTATGCCTGCACATGTTCAGAGCTGACCCAACCTCAATAGGACTGAGCAGTTCTAGTTTTAATTTGACTGGAATCCAGAAATGAGATGTAGCACTCCATGCAATACTCGCACTCAGAGAAGGCCCAAGAAACCTCAACTGACTGGACAGACAAAATGCAATCATGCCTGCCAATTTCACTAAGTGTGGTGTGGAGATGAGGTTGCATTCACCCTCCCAGGTGAGCTCACCTAATGGCTACCGCACAGGTGGAAAGCGGGGGATGAAGCTATTTGCTTTGGTGAGGAAATTTAAACCTAATTCAGGCTGTGAGGCTATGTATGGTAGGAAAGTCTTGTCTTGGGGCTGTTTTGCTCACAAAGTCTTAGAAAAGGCGAGTGAAAGCATGACCAAAGATCAGCAGTAATTTTCCACTGAAACAGGTAATGTTAGTTCTGGTCCCTCTTCAAAACGTTTCTGCATTCTAGCACCCTTTGATAGACTAAAATACAGGAGGCCTAAAGAATATATTCTTTCCCTAAATCCTTTTCCACTGTTTGAATATAAGCATCAATTACGCTCCCTCTTCTACTCTTTCTCCCTCTTTCAGTTACTGTGGAACTGTTTTATATACAGAGATGCATCTTCAGCTGAAAGCAGACAGTGCAGGGCCAACAGGGTGAAGAAATGCTCATTTCCTTAAATCAACGAAGCGCTCTTCTAAGGAGGAGCAGAAATAACTCCCAGTGGTGCAGAAGGGCACTAAACTCCATGTCTTTCACTTCCTGGGTGAATACCAGTGAAGTTAATTGAGGTAGCTAGACTATCTCCTATTTGTTGTACTACAATGTTTTGTTCTCCTGGGTGAAACCCATAAAATTCAGGACAAAATTTGGGACAAAAGCCGTCAGGGCAGATGGTGGGGCTTAGCACTGTGGATTCAAAGCAGATACACTTCTTTCCAGCTCTGAGTAATGGGGCTGGGATTGAAGAATGGCATTAAAACTCACCCTGTCCTTAGTGTTCCCTGTTGATTAGGCAGGTCATTTTGGTAGTTTCAGCTTTACAAGCAGCCTAAAGATCAAACACCTGCTTCTGGACTCATTCCAGTAATTCAGTGGCTAAAAACGTTCATCTGTGGCACCTTACGTGCCTCTATCTTTGACTGGTTCCAACTTCTGCACTGAAGCTCCTGCATTAAAGGATCACAACAAAAATACGTTTGTAAAAAATCAACGTCAACAGCTTCTTAAATGCAGTTATTTTCTGAAATGCACAAGTTCATTTTGACCGTTTTAACATTCCACAAACATTCTGTTCAATTTGAAGTCGACAAAATTACCTCGCAAAATTCTACACTATAACCAGCTGCAAAATCCCAACTAAAGAGCTCAACACAGCAATATCAAAGCAAAGGCACGCTTTGCTGTTTTGAGTTAAATATGGCATTTTCCTGACCTGCTGCTGTTAATCCATTCAAGCATATGTTTACATGGCTGTTTCTGCCAACCCACTTTCAGCTGTCACCGGCCTCCACAGAAAATAATAATAAACACCGAGTACACCCACAGGGATGTAACTGAGAATAGGTTGGATGCATAGAGAGGTCTGGAAGCTATAAGAACATGAAACCATCCAGCCTTCCTCAGGTTTCTTCCCATACATGTCACATACTTCAGCCCCGAAACAACAACTGTTGATTTTCAGGTGATATTTTATTGTGCATGATAACAAAGGTTTCAGAAGAAAGCCACAGGAAATATGAGCAATGGACTGTTGCTTACTTACAGAGTACATAGAACATATTCTGTGAAAGCTACTAACTTCTGTTGAAGGGAACACATTAATGTAAAGTAAGCATTATTGTGAGATACCTTGCAAAGTGAATTTTGCACACTTTTTTTTCTTGAATTTGCACTTGAAATTTAGAAACTTGTATTTAAATGACACTAACATTGCTGCAGAGTGCGTAGCATTAAACTATTATACAGGAAAATATCTCATTATTACTAAGAGAAGTAGGCACACAGAAAGTATCATCAAAATACAAAACATTAGCCCTAGAAAATGTCAAATGACTCAAAAGCTCTTTGGAAAATCTGTGTATGTTGAGGTATGCATTACCTTTGTAATTTTAGTGCCACTATTTTCATTTTTCCTGTGATACAATTAAACAAAAATCATACTTTAAACCAATTACAGCTTTCTACAAAGGATTTATTCTGCCTTTAATTGTTTTTTAACTGTAAAGAGAAAATCCACACTAATTCTCATAGCAAAATGGTAAAACTCTAGTAGGTAACAGTGCAGAAAATCCTGCAAGAGGTCTACAAGGCACTGTTCTGCTTCTGAATGCTTGACATACATACAGGCCACGTGTGATGGCTGATTTATAAGACATGAACAACAGCAATTAGACCTAAAGCTGAAGTATAGTGTATTAAATATCATATATATTTTTTATCTAATGAAATAAACTCTATCATTTCTAAAAGCCATTCTGCTTTACAACATTATGGGCTGCAGAAAGATGTCTGCAACATTAAACAGATACGAATTTTGAAAGATACTTTATGAAAATGAGTAAGAACAAAGGTCAACCAAGTAGCACTTGGGTCAATTGATATAGTTTGCTTGAATGTACACCATTCCCAAATACCGTAACCCCCTCTATAAACAGAAGAGACCAAATGCTCTGTTGATCTCATGCCGCTGATTTATGTGCCAACAAGCAAGTTGGTCCACTGTCAACACAGAGTAATCCTATCATGAGCCTGATGTGTGTATCAGGTGAAATTACACAAGGATTCCTTTGATACCTTTTTTTTCTGGGACCTCTTCTTGATGGCAACTTAATGCCAGTCAGCTTTGAAAGAAACCTGGGGAGCTGACCCTAAAATAGTAGGATGCTAGATAATTATTTTAACGATGACTTTTTGACATATTATAAGAATCTACAGCTCCTTTTTGAAAACAAACAAACAAAACAAAACAAAAAAGCAACCCAGTTTTGTGCGGTTGACAGAATCCATTGACAGGGAGGGAATGCCCACCTTCAGCCACAAAACAAACTTGGCTACCACACCGCTGCGATGGCAAATAGATGAATTTCAAGTTCCTTTGGCAGTTTCACGATGTCCCAGCATCAGAAAAATGTTTACTGCCTTTTTGTTCCTCAAGACAGGGTAACATCTGCTGGTTTTCAGTGGGCTCAGCTACCTGTGGGCCTTCACATGACAGAGCACAACACCCAAACACACCGGTCTGGAGGACGACACTCAGAAATCACCATGAGATCTTAAGGCTGTGGCCTGGGTTTAGAAACCCAGCCAAAGTGGGAGACAGCATCCTCAAGATGAGAGGCTCCCTCTGGAGTCATCAGTGAAACGGGCCTCTCCAGGTGACTGCTGGTATCTTATATTGGTTAAATCTATTGATTTTGATCTATTTAAGCAGATTTTAAACTAACTGTAAATTAAACTGGGACTGACCTAAAATGTAAACATCCTCTATCCTAACATAAACTGAGGGAAATTCTGTATCCGTTTGCACACTGACAATATAGACCTGTGTACTGAGAATAAAAGCATCATAAATGACAGCAGAACATGGCCCAACTAACTCAACATTTTACTTCCCTGCAGGAAGGTGTTGGCCTACACCAATTGTTGAAGAGCCAACTATCTACAGTAGTACTCTATATCTCTATAATATTCTGTATCAAAGCAATAAATATTAGATATAATCTATTTCATATTTCATATTTATCTGATAGCTATTTAAATCTACATTGTTATATATAAGCAGTGACCACTTCTACCTGGCAGCATACACTACTTGTGTGAATGTGTTAAAATTATCACATGGGTTTATATTTACGTAGGACTCTCTTGGTTAAATAGCAATTTAAACTTACATAAATTCTTAACATAGGAAGGAAATTTGTGCAGAGGTTGGACATTGTTAAATGTTTCCAAGGTTCTACATAGCATCATTTTAGCATCAGGATTCCACAATTCTATCTCAGTTTTATGTTGTTATTTTTTTAAAGACTGAAAATACAGGTAGAATAGACTTCAAAATCTCCAATAAAGTTCTATCAATATAGCACAGGAATATGTATTTTCAAGTTTAAGAAAAAACAGTTCCATGGTTCCTAACCTTTTCTCCTCTACATACATAGACCTCCTCTTTACAGAAAGTGCACTCCTGAAAATAAGGACAATCAAAACGTTATGGCACTGCTGAGATGTGAAAGAGTGTTTCAATTGAACAGGATCTGCAGAAAAAACATCACACATTTGTTAATGAACTATCATAATTACTATAATCTAGCTCTGCAAATAGAAAACTCACGTGCTAAATAGTAAACTACGTTGAAATTGCTGCTGGTTTGTATGAGAGAAGCTCCATCTCATGTTCCTCCAAAAAAAAATGGTTGGTTAATTCTGTTTAGCTTCTCAGAAAGATCAGGCATATGAAAGATATAATGAATATGTTCATTTTCACAGAGGTAAAAATGGCCAGTTATTTACCTGTGTAAAATGCAAATAACTGTTACTTTCTGTAATTCCAACTTCAGAAACTCAGTTAAAAAACATAGAGGTAACCAAACATTTTGATGAATGCTTTTAGAACACAATTTCTGAGTTCAGAGAATATCCAGGTATTATCCTTGGAACCAAATACTGACTCTCCTTTGCAAAAGCTGATACTTACTGAGATTTATTTATTTACGGAATAATTTCTGTGGCCGTCCAGCACAGTCAATAGCATCTTGTTATTTAACATTAGCTATTGTTCACCAAAGGTAGAATGTAATTGCTGCCTTCCCTTTAAGCTGATGTTGGACTGGAAAGCACTAATTAAAAAAAAAGCCTTGAAAATTGAAAAAAATATTATGCTTTGTGCAGTAATTAACATACAGCTGTTAGTTACTGTAGTTGCCAGTACTGCATTGCTTCAGATGAACAGTCTCAAGAGCTGACAGATTGCCTGCCCTTTCACCTACAGCAGTTCTGCCACAATGGGATGACTTGCAAAAGTCTCCTTTCTACAATAAAGAAATTTCCAATAATTTTTGCCTCAGGATTTTTTTTCCTTAGTGTGTAAGGCAGCATTCCAAGAAGCTGTGGTGCACTGGAACACTTCACTTAAGAAGGCAGCTAAAACTGACATGAAGACGTCTAATATATGCTTAGTTTACTTCTCAGCAGTTTTGATGATTTATACTTGTGTCAGGCAGCCTCTAGAGCTTCTTCATGGAAACATAACTGATGCTTGATAGCAGCCTAAGGAAAGAATCAATTCTCATTTCTCTTTTCTGTCTTTGATAAGCTGAAACCAAACAGGTAACAGCTTATTGTTGGTCATGATTTAAAAAAAAAAATGTATATATATATATATATTCTTTATAGACACAAAAAATGGCCAAACTTCCTCACACTGTAGCAGAGTCTTTGCAGATGTGAGTAGTTTCAATCTACAAAGGTTGTTCCAAAAGTAATGCCTCCTATTTTATTATGTTGGCCACACATCAGAGGCAGATGATGGTGGGATGGCAGTAGAGGTTGAACCTTCCCATTAATATTCCATCATGTTTTGTTGTGTAAGATAGATGGCAGCAGAGGGGCAGTGTGACAAAACGGCATCTGACGTGGGAGTACGGATGAAGCAAAGTGGGGGAACTGAATTCTTCCATGTGGAAAAAAATAGCACCAATTGGCACTCACTGGGTGCTTGTGTCCCAGTCAGCTCATCCACAAGAGTCGTCAGATTATGACCAGGGAACTGTGTAGGTAGCTAAATGCTGGCTTCAATGCATTGAAACTGATGATAGCAACATTAGAGTATCACCAAGCTTGTGTCACCTAGGTCCTATGAATGCTCACAGAGGAACAGAAAGAACACTGCATGCAACTTTGTCAGGATCCAGTGAACCAATATGAGGCTGAAGGTGACAGTCTCCTGGATTGCATCATTACCAGTGACAAGATTTGGTGTCATCACTATGAGCCAGAGTCAAAACAGCAGTCCATGAAGTAGCAACATGTGAATTCTCCATTCATGAAGAAGTTCACACAGGTCAAGTGATGTGCAGTGTCTTTCGGAATAGGAAAGGGGTGAGCCTTCCTGATTTCCTGGAACTCAAACAAACAGTCAACTCTGACAGCTACTTCACCACACTGACTAAGCTGAAGGCTCGAACATCTAGAGTCAGGCCAGAGAAGTTGGCAACCTTTCTCTTGCAACATGACAACTGTGGACACCAGACCAGTCTGAAGACTGTGGAACATATTGCCATTATTGGTTGGACCATCCTGCCACACCCACCATATAGCCCGGATTTGGTGCCTTCTGACTTCCACCAGTTCAAGCTGATGAAAGATGGATTGCATGGGCAACATTTTCTTAGCAATGACACCATCATAGCTGCTGTGATACAGTGGGTCAGCTCCACTGGTGCAGATATTCACAAGCGCAGCATGCAGGCTCTTGTTCATTGCAGGTAAAAATGCATAGTTAATTGTGGTGACTATGTTGAAAAATAGTGTTTTGTAGCTGTGAATTTTCTCTATCAAATAGTGTTATGGATGCCTACCTGTGCGACCTACTGTAGGGTTACCTGCTTTAGCAGCAAGGTTGGATTTGATCTCTTGAAGTCCCTTCCAACCACCGTGATTCTGTGATTCTGTTATTGTGCTCTTTGTATTGGTTGTAGTTTCCATGGAAATAAATAGGAGATATTACTTTCAGAGCAACCTACATAAAAGTAGTGTTTTTGTAGCTGAAAGGCTAGAGGAATGTTTCTGGAAAATAAGCATTATTTTTTTTTTGCTGGACATTAGGCAACAAAATCCATTCACCATAACATCAATCAAAGGGATAGATTCTAAATTATATTTAGTAATAAATCTAAACTTATAACCTGGCAATTCCATGTTCCAACTACTAAAAGTTGGAAAAAGAAAAATAAGCCAACTTTCTAACACTATACTAATAATACAAATACTACACGGAAACTGTGTCGTACAGGTGTGCTCTCCTGAAAATGTGTACTTGGGGAAAAAAGCAATAAAAAAAGATCTCCTTCATGAACAAAACTAAGTGAACAAGCTGCAAAGTGTACGTAGGTGGAATGCTCAGTAATACATATTTATAGAAGACTATCACATTATAATAAGACTGAAGGAGGAAGTAGCCACTTCAGTTTGTACCCAAAAAATTCAAGCCTAACTGCTCTGAAAATACAAATTAATTAGGTTAAATCATTGAGAAAGTCAATTCTTTTCAGCTCTGATGTGAGGAATAGTACTTTACTGTTTCTCCATATGCACATTTCTTAGAATTTGAATGCAATATTTTGTCATGGGCAGAAAAGCATTATTCCTCTCCCCAGATTAGAAAAGATGTATTTCATAAACACTGAATTAGATGCCTAGTATAGAAACTTCCTATGTTTGGCTTCAACAGCTGATTTGAATTAAAGTTAATAAATCTTTTTTTTCCATTGCTGCTCCACCTACTGCAAAACTGTAGAGATGGAGTTATTATTGAGACATGGATTCTCCCAGAAGATATCAAATACCTTCCTCCAAACTTTTTTCATAATTTATATTAGTTTTACATAGTCTTAGCTTTAAACCCACTATGGAAGAAGTTGTGCAAGAGAAGTCAATTAAAGATTCTTCAGATAAATGGTTTAGTTCCTTCTAGGATAACAATGCAGAGGAATATTGGTGAAAAATACGCTAGTTATGATGTTTTCTTTGTTAATACTTCTTTATGTTCCAAATGAATTCTTCACTCCACATTCCTGTATTTGGTAAACAAGTTATACAGTACTCTCAGTGTAGATTTCAAGTCACAATTTACAATATCTAGAAAAAAAAGACAAGGAAAAAATTATTAGCAACGTGGTAAGTCCAAAACGTTTTCAGAAAAAAGTGCTCAATCTTCTATTCCCTTTTTCTGCTCAGATTAATATCTGTAAACATTAGAATCATAAAGACAGTAAAAAAAAGAGTAGAAATATAAATAAAGCAATTTTTAAACTACTGACTCAAAAACCATTTTGTCAACCACTTTTAGTTAGGGTTACAAATACCTAAAGTTGCTGATGTAGAAATGCAACCAAATTTTCAAGGCCTATAAGATAAAAATTGTACCTAGTTTCACATATACTGACAGGACTAAACATTCAGTTAGTTGTGGCCAAAATGCATCAATCTCAAAAAAAATTATCAAGTAGTAAAAAATACAATTTTTCTCTTACATATGGATTACAGGACACTGGGCTGCAATTTCCTTCAAGATAATTAGAGGCAAGGCTAACACTTCTAAAGGACTTAAAGAAACTAGGTGTATAAGTGCCCCTTGAAGATGTTTCAGAAAATGCTTTAGGTAAGCTGATGTACATGGCTGAATTAGTCCTTGGACACTCAGCATCTAAAGTAAAGGATTCATGCGGAACAAAAAGCTAATGAATACCTGCTGTTTCCAAGGGAAGTTGTTGAGAAAGTCAATATTATTTCACAAGAAATCTATAAAACAAACTGACATGTACCACTGCAGCAGGCTACATTAGTGCTTCAAGGGATATTTAATCTCAAACAGGGACTTAGGAATTGCCCACCAGAAAGGCTCCTTTCTTTTTGTCGACTGTACAGGAACTCAGTCTCCTAACTTTGGTCCTTGGAGCTAGCCATGAAGGTGTAAAGCTGATGGTGTGCATATTCCCACTGTTTTCAAAGCTTCCAAGGAAACCCATTAAACTGTGTATGTAATCACCAGACGACTTTACCAGTTTTGCCATTATATTCATCTTTACTGATGTTTCTCACAGATGGTGAAGGGGTTATACTTGGAAGAATGAATTCAATCAAAGCTATGTATGTTGTTCCAAACCATGCTGTGAAGGGCTAAAGATACCGGGGCTGCTCTGAAAGTGATGTATCCTATGTTATTACATCAACCCACAATGTCAGAGGCAGATGTTGGTGGGATGGCAGTAGAGGTTGAACCTTTCCACCAGTATTCTGTTGCATGCCATTGCCGTGTGACAGATGGCAGCAGAGGGGTACTCTGACAAAATGGTGCCTGACACTGAAGGGGAAAAATCTTCACCCACTGATATTCAAGGACACTTGCTGAATGTATAGGCAGACCAAAGAGTGGAAGTGGGCACGGTGAGGCGGTGGGTGGTGCGTTTCAGCAGCGGCGACAGACGGTCACCTCCACTGGTGCAGACTTTTACAAGCACAGCATGCAGGCTGTTATTTGTCACTGGTAAAAATGCACAGCTAATGGTGGTGACTATGTTAAAGAACAGTGTACTGCAGCTGAGAATTTTCTCTGTCCAATAGTGTTATTGTGCTTTTTGTAACTGTTGTAGCTTCCATGGAAATAAGTAGGAGGCATGACTTTTGGAGCAGCATACGTATTAGCCACATGGCAAAATGACATGCATGGATAAAGGTTGAACACAGACAAGCTTACATTTCTTTATGAGATTATGCACGGTCATGAAATCATGGCCAAAAAGTTTTGTGATTCGTAGTAAATCAGATAAAAAAATGCTTGCTACAGAATGAAGAAAAAATGCCAAAATCTACAGGAAAGGCATTTTGCCCCACCACATCACGTTATACTTTCTAATACTGTTTGTACATAGTTCAGGAAGTTTCTTCTTTCATGCCAGAAGCAAGCTGCATAATGCTTTCATTTCCTAACACAGAACTTCAAATGAATGAAGAGATACATTCACAAGTCTTTGCAAAATTACCAGATGACTCCATCATCAGAAGAGAATTCCAGAGAAAGGTCCACAGTAAAAAGCAAAGTGCTCCCAGAGAAAGAAGAGTTACTTCCATGGCTAATGGTGTTTGACTGACGTGTATAACATTTTACTGGTTGCAATTTTCAAAAAGCGGAACTTCAGTTTGGCTTTGATTTGCACGTTCCAAGAGGTAATCTGCAAAGCTCAAACTGCAAATGAATTTGTTATAGACTCAGTAGATTAATGTTCTGGCCATTTTTAAAGTAAAAGGTCATGGAAAGCTTTTTAATACTCTTTCAATTATATTGCAAACAAGCCAAATAAACTGTTGACCCCATAAAAATCATTGGTTTTCATACTCATTTATTTAGCCACATTCTTTTTTCCACTAAATATGTTTTTCATATTCTGAAGCACTTTTCAGCATTTTTTTTCCCCAAGAACCTCAGAGAAACAGTGTAGGAATTTAAAGAGTATTTAGCCTATGCATTTGGGGTAAAATTCTTTTCAATGCTCTTTTGCTCACTGGAAATTTTATGTATGGGCATTGTGCCCAATGTAACAACACATAAAACAGAAGTGTTTTTCCATTCACGTTGGGCAGGAAGTTTCATATTAAGCATTTCAATAATTGCACAAGAAATGTCTTATATATGCTGAAATATCCTTATGGCTTGATTTATACTGGAAAAATTAGCTGTCCCCTGGAGCAATAAATACCCCAAAAATTAAATGCCATAAGAATTTTAAACCTCCACGGGGAACAAGGGATCACAGATATTCTCTGTTTTACTTGGATCTCAAGATTTCACTGTTTTCCTCTTCTCTTTTTGACTGTTTCAAACATAGAAGTTTGTGACACAGCTACCACTGCTGCAGTTAAGCATGATTGTGAAGCAATCAAAAGAAGTGAAGAAGGCTGGGTAGATGCAGATTAAATGCATAGGCGGCATAGGCTTAGTCCTGAGACATGATTCTGTGCACAGGACTGCTGTTGTCACAATTTGGAGATTGGGAGGGATGGAAAAAGAGCAGAACAGAGCAGAAATTGATTCACTGTGTCAGAATCTCCAGTGTCCTTACCATAAGAAGTCTAAGCATCAGTTTCTATCATTCCTGAGGAAATAATGATCCAATATTATGGTAGGAAAAGACTGTGTCTTGAAAACACATACATTAATTATTGCGATAGGTAACCTGCAGCACCCAGCTGCCACCATTGGGAAGATGCACAAGCTGCATATCCAGCTCCTCCATGGCAAGAACAACAGAAACAATATGAGTGCCTCATACCACAGGGAATCAAGGGTCTTATATAAAGCCTGAAAAGCTGGATTTAAATCTTGTATTTATACAAGTGAAGAGGAGTGGAATCCTGGTCCTGCTAAGGACAGCAACAAAACCTTCACCTTCAGCCACCTGAGCACTTTAAAATGTGCCTTGACTTTCTCTAATGCATTAATATTTTAACCTTTATTTAGTTGTAATAAAACCCTATGAGATCTGGTTCTAACACAGATTTTTTAAAGAGGTGCAAAAAAAGTAAAATAGATACCTTCTGGTCTGGGCTTTGGTTTTTCCAATCCACCATCTTGCATTAGCTCAAATGCAAAGGATACATTGAGGACCTAGAAATATGATACAGGTAGTTGTTATTATGATCTATACACAGTATACTAAAAAAGGTCAAAACAAGATGCACTTAAAGCTGCAGATCCATACACTGGGAAGGAAAAAATAAATAAAGCCTCCATATATCAGTCCAGTGTTTCAGAAATATGAAAGTAAAGGAAAAATAGCATGTGAACTAACATCACACATAGAAAAAACAGTCCCCCAAGTTTACAAATTGGAACATGATAGCTTACGCAGTGTGCATCTTAGATAGCTGAACTGCTTAGACAGCAACCAACATAAGGGTAATGGTCAGTCTTACAATGATACATCGTACATATGTATCTTTATGCCTTCAAAAAATATGAAACTTCAAATGTCAAATTCTTCGATGTTGGGCTCAAAGAAATCAGTCCTGTCATCAATTTGTGTGTAATTTTAATGAACACTAAGGCTGGCTCAATGACAACATCACACAATGGTTGCCAAAATCAGTTAATATTTGCTAGACACCCTATCATTAATGTAATTTTCCCTTTTATTCTGAGTAAGCATTAACACTGAGATTAAAAAAATGCTTGGAAATGGTTACCAGTTCAGCCCTGTTCTCTTTGGTTTTCAGCTATCAACACTGAACCCATACAGAAAAGTCAGTAGCATCCCTAAAACCAAGAAGTATGTTTGCTTGGGTGTTTTTTTTGTTTGCTTGTTTTGTTTTTGTTTTGTTTTGTTTGTTTTGTTTTGAAGAGAAAAATGAAATCTCATTACCTTTTGTTCAAAACTATCAGGAGTCAAGAAAAAGCTGTGAAGAGGAACAAAATAGCCTTCTAGGAGACCCATTAGCAGGACTAAGTACACACCATCTGCAAACTGTAAAAAGAGACATTTCTCAGTATGTTTTCTGAATACACGCAAAGAATAAAGTTCCTGTAGAAAGCAGTGGTCATTGACTTTGATCTGTGTCTTTGTTTTCTATTCGGCTAGTTGCAGGAAATCAGAACAACCACTTTTCAAGCTATCAAATAGCACACACTCTAAGCAGAGAAAAGCAGAACGAAGGTGCAGTCTGATGACTACACTGAAATTCAGTATGTTGAAGGAAATAAAGGAATAAAGAATTATAATTTCCACGTTACACGTTCATCTCTATCTAAAAAATAGTAATATTCATGAGACTTTGTTCAAGGCATCTCACTCTTAACCCTGTGGCATTAAGTCTACCATAATCAAACTCCGAGATACCAGAAGCAAACTATTACCTGAAGGGAGATTGTAAGTGAGGTGGGTGTCAGTCTCTTTTCTCAGGTGACAAGGGGTAAGTCACAAGGAAATGCCCCCAAGTTGCGTTGGGGAGATTTCAATTGGATAAAAGGAAGAACTTTTACACAGAAAGGATGGCCAGGTGTTGGAACAGGCTGATCAGGGAAGTGGAGGAGTCAACTTCCCACATCCCTAAGAGGATGTGGTGCTAAGGGACATGGTTTAGTGATGGCATTTTTTGATCTTAAGGGTCTTTTCCAATGTAATTGATTCTATCATTCCTTGAGGTAGCTTATTTTGTTTCAACTGATAGAAATACAGTCTCTCACCCTAGGGAGTACTGCTTTGGCTATATGCTTAAGGTGTTTCTAGGCATGTTTGAACAACATGCTTTTTTCCCCAAAGTTAAACAATGCAATATGCAAGCACAGTAACACTTTTCTGAAAGCCCTTACAGATCCTTTCCATCTAAACTCAATTCTACCTTTAAAAAACCTCTATCAGAGTGAAAGTTATTCAAATAAAGCAGAAATTCTTAATAGAACACATCAAGACACTACATAAAGCCTGCTGTGAAGACACCAGTTTTTTCTAGTGTGGGTAGCCTCCTTCCTGTCTGACCTCCTGCTGCAATTGTTCATATAGGGATTTTTTAATACCACAGAATAAAGCTTTTCTTTTAGCTTCTTTCTAGCCAATTTAGCATCTGAGAACAGGAAAAGATGACCACGCACCACATTATTTCTGTGGCGCAATCAAGCCTGCAGCTCAGCTGTACAGCTGCCTATACACTTGAGCAGCTTCTGTCTCAAGAATGCATCTCACTGAATAGAGCCATTGTAATCCCATGAGATTACTTGCCAGTGTAAAGGTAGGCAGGAAACAACTGTTCATCTTGAAACTGTATCAAACCAAGCAGACAGAGCCTCTTCTGATCAAAACAGGCACAGGTTCTTCTTACAGCACTTAGCAGCACCCAAGAGGTAGCATCTGCTAACTAATTTTTATGCTAATTAAAGTACAAAACTGTTGCTGCCCTTATGATTTCTCTGCTTAATTGGTGAGGGTTCTCCTCATACGAATATATTTAAAACTGAAGGGTTTCCCACTGAAATAACATTTCAGAGCCTGATCAATAACAATTCAGTTATATTTCTGTATAAAGCTGGGGGCACAGTGCATTACACAGCACAAGTGACCCTCTCCTTTAACAAAAGCTATAAAATCCTACCTGGGTCTCCAGTTCAGTGACCTCCAAATTCAATTTGTTGAGGTGCTTGTTCACAAACGTGATGAGAGTCTGAAACGTGAAAACAGTTTAGTGAAGGTCTATTCAGTCGGGCACCTGTTCCAGACACAGAGTACACACTCCACTCAGAATAGAACTTGCAAGAGCAAGGAGACTGCAGGACAATTATTTTTTTCAGGTTTTAAAACTGAATTATGAGATTTAACTTTTTTTTTTTTAAGAATGATAAATTGAAATAAAATAAACACGATGTATATGAATAAAAAATTCACTGTTACAATACAACAGCTTCAAAAAAATACCTTGTGGCAGATTGTAGGGAAATGGGTAATTGGGCTTCACTCAAATCTGACAGGAGCCCAAATCCTCCAGGTCAGGCTACTGGCAATTGTAAACTGCATACCTTTTTGGTGTCAGTAAACTCGACCAGCCCGGCTGGGTTTTAACCAACATACACTTTGTGAGAACTTCTTTTTGATGGAAACTTTGAGAAACTCTTTTTTTTGTGTGTCCCAAAGTTAAGTTAATGTTGCTAAATACTATCAAAAAGAAACATTATAATAATGAATCTCTATTTTTGTTTTCAGCATAAAGTTTAATTGTATTTAATGTATGCAAATGATGCCTATTTTATATTATATACATACACACACACTACAAATACACACACAAGCATGCAGACACACGTTGTACTTATTAAAATAGAATCCTTCCAACCTTCTTTACTACGTTGAGCTTGTCTGGAGCATGGTCAAATAGCGTGTCAAATGCATCTCTTTCTGAAAAACATACAGAGATGTTAATATACTTGGAAGCACTTGTCCAAATACAGGATGAACACTTGATTAAGCACACACTTGTTTAAGTCAATGGAATCAATAAAATGTTTCAGTATAGTCTCTTTGTATTCCAAGTACTATATATTTCACATATTTCTCTCTTGCTTCAGGCTGCTTGTAACTGATTCTCTATTATTAAGAGAAAGCACTATTTTCAAGTACAATTTGGACTACTTAATAAACCTGTTTCTCAAAAATGAGCAAAGAGTAGAATATTTATGCACTGAACTTTACACAGCCAGATGCAGGGAGCTAAAGTAACCAACTTATTTTGTTCAGAAGAATATGACTTCACATCTGGAGTTACTACAGAGGAAGATTTTCCCCGGGGCCATATATAATATGCATATATCGCTCAGCTGACTGCTACACTGTGTTATTTACCACCTCACCAAACTTACAACTACACCTGTAAAGAAATCTTTTGCATAGATCTTTTTGGATCATTCTGATATGTAAACAGGACATGGAACTGTCCAATGGAGGACAGGCAACCTAAAGTAGAATGACTACAACAGTACTGTGGTTACCTTCTGAAGGAGAAAAAAAGAAGAAAAAGAGCAATTGTCATTTGGACAACCACATGAGTGATAACTCAACAAAAAGTTACATCGATATTCCTCAATTAAAAAACATGCTAAGAGTACATCCAGGAACATTTGTAGAAGGCAGATGTTTTAGGAAGTAAGGCTCTCAAATATCATGGGAAAATGTGATGCCTCCAGTCTTAACTCAGCAGTAAGGCAACAACTAAGACAATATAGGAAACAAATGTTGAATTCTTGGTGGGTGTCCATCTAAGCTCCTCAGATGGTTGTGTTGTGCTGGCCAGGCATTTGGCCAGTCTCAGTACTAACCACGAGACTTACTGGCACAGAAATACGCTGAAGAATGACCCCAAGTCATTAAAGTGTAAGGAGGTAATGGATACAAGAATGCCAACATGTTCACCAGTGAGTTTACCGTAAGATATGGTATCATATTATGCTGGGAGCTTATGATCATTAATACTATTTCAGTAATGTTCTGGAGGCTAAACCATAAAGCACCTGCAAGCTAGCACAAGCTGAGAAGTACTGAAATGCGCTTTAAAGATGGTCACACTGATTTTAATGCTTTTCTCCCTTTGTTAACTGTCAGAACAGTCTGTGGCAGATATATTCATATATTTGCCAGGGCAATTAGAAATCCTCTACTTCCTTGCAGGTTAATCAAAGTGACCACTCATTCCAGAACTGATGTATTCTTTGGATGACTTAAGAAGATAACAATCAAATGAACTTACCATGTCTTCCTGAAAATGCCCTATGGAAAACAAAACAAAACAAAACAAAACAAAACAAAACAAAACAGTTAAATATGTAATCCACTTGCAGACGTAGTGCTGCAAAATAAAACAGCCTATGTGGTCAGATCTTTAGCTTGGTGAAAACTGGAGGAAATTCATGGGATTAAGAAAATCCTCATCAAGTTATTCCAGCTGAGACTTCGGATTAGTCTGGAGTAAATCAGCATAGTATCTCCTGGATTCACAGAAGTCTCATAGGAAGGCCAGTTCTCAGGTTTCCTACTGCTGAACCACCAAATCAACATACCTTGCCTCAGTAAAGACGACATTTTCATGTTGATTTTGTGAAAAACTTTTCCTTTGCCTTAAATGCATTTATCACAACACCTGCAATACAATTCCAGCCAGGACAATGCTTGGACTACATTCTTAATAACTACAGCATTTTGCTCCAGTTGCTCTCTCACATAAATATTGCACATAAATAAATCTAGAACGTTCAATAAGAAGTTATTAGTCTGAATTCTCTCCAATCTATTAGGGACTAGGATATTCTCCTACTACTTTCTGTTGGTTTGGAATGACTTTTCTGCTATGAATTGCTTGGTGAGATGACACATACAGAGACTACCACTATCATTTTTCACATTCCTAAAGTCCAAATGGCTCAAAAAATAAAAGTCATATTGCATTCGAAAGAATCTAGTTCTCCTTTAGCAAATAAATATCAATGTAAAAGAATGAGACATATTTTTGTATGTTTAAAGGCCTTTTGAATGCAATAATAAGTAAGAAATACAATAACTATAGAAGCAAATAACAGTAAATAGAAAATACAGAGATTTCGAATATCTTCACTCTTTTCTATTATCTCGGTCTCCTGTTTTTAGTTCCCCAGCTCTGTATTTCCACACCCTTTTGTATTTTTAGATGCATGCTTACAGCTCTTGCAAAGGCTAAAATACAATTACTGGCTGATGCATCATCTTCCCTGGACCCCAATACCAAAATCTAAATATCAGCAAATGCTTGAATTTCTGAGACGCATCTGTGTTCAATTACTGCACTGCTGGCAAAAGTGGTGTTGACATACTCAGTGTTACCAGTTATTTCCTCTTGGATTTGTCGAGACTGGAGGATTCCTTCTCGTTTCTGGAAGAAATAAAGAAAGACATCTTAATGCTTAGGGTACAGTAAAAATGTAGTTGTGATCTACAAGCACCATCAGGTAAGAAATCTACAAAATAAGAGCTCTTTCTTTTTTTTTTTTTTTCCTAAGCAAACTTCCAGTAATATATTATTTCACCTTGGAAGTATTTCAGAAAACTCTCTTGTACAGTAACAAGAAACTTGAAACTCCACCTGTAGAAGGAAGTATTTCTTTTCTTCATTGTTCTAAACTCACTTTTCTTTTAAAGGCCCCAATTCAGCGAGATATTTGAAACACTTAAACGCATATGTAAGTACTTTAGTAGATTTATATCTTAGTGAGTTGAATTAAACCTTATATTTCAATGAATACCTTGGCAGATGGTGCCCATGCTTCATCTTAGGCAAGATCCTGCTCTTAAGCTACCTGTTCTTTCTGCCCTGCTCATGCACTTCTTTTTTTCACCTCGATCTTTTCCTTTCCTGACTTTTCTCCACACAAAGGCCTCTATTTGCTTGTGATGGAAAACCAAAATGGAGGATAATCCATTTACAGCATGCTCCAGACCCTCGTCGTCATGGTGTTAATATATGCCTTCGCTCCAATGCTCTTCTGATGCGAGAAGCCCTTTATATGTGGTGTTTAGAACCCCGTGTCTAGAAACTGTGCACAAAATGGCAGAAGCCAACTGAAATGGTAGCAATTTGAGTCAGTTGGAAAATGAAGCAGTTGAAAAAATTTCACACAGTTTCCAGGATGCTGACTACAGTCATCTGGTAGTGGCATACATACCACGCATATGTTTTGCTTCTCTTTGTGTTCTTTCTGTTAATTCTATTCACTGAAATTAGCAAAATTTTGCAATACAGAAAGAAAAGCCAGGCAACTGCTGACGACTGCATGTAAAGTCTAGACATTAGGCAATTATTCATGATTCTTCGCTCCTTGCCATACAAGGAAATAAGAAAAATAAATTTATGCTGGTCTCAGACTTGTCTTCCATGTGGAAAAAAAGAAAAGGAGAATAACAATTTGGAAAAATCCTTCGTGGCATGTAAACTGGAGCTATTGCTCTTCCCTGCTTTGGAAAAGATAATACACGCCCGAACCGGAGGCAGCCCTGGGTGAATGACGTGCTAAGGATTTGGCCAGGCTTGCAAGAAAGCCATACATAGCACCCTCTCGGTCACTTCAGACTGGTACTTGGAATAACCTGAATTGTCCTTCCAGATAGGTGATACAGTTTCAGGGGGTTTCCTTCACATTTTTTAAAGTTCTGTTACTAAATCTCTTGCATATGGTTAAAATACTTTTAAGGAGGAACTTTAAACATAAAAACAGAGCGGAGTCCAGTGTATTAAAGACTGAAAGAGGAGGCACAGATCAGCAGCTGAGACCCCTTCCATCATATATCTTGACTATCTGAGGAAAAACGGCATCATTTAGGACTATGTTCACCTCCAGGTTATTCAGACAATAAGCACTGAACTCGAAGTTACGATCTAGCTCAAATTAGAATTACACCCCGGGTTGTGTATTTTTCCCTTTGCTGCAGGGTGAAAGGAAATTTTCTATTTCCTCCTCATGATGATTCTGATGTGCCAATGATGTATCTTGGAGCAAAAGCCCTATCACCCTACTCCCCTGTGACTGCGTACCACAGCAATGGCAACTGTACTTCTCAGTTCCCAGTCTGCTTATATAAGGAAGAAAATGGCTTCTAATACTTTGCTTTCCCACTGCAAATGTGCAACATGACCTAAAACCTTCTTTAATATTAATAGAAAACATATTTCAATTTTTGATAACTAGTGTTAATATGAATAGGAATTCTGCATTTCAATTCTACTGTTGATAAAAAAGATAAAAATAAGTACTAACATTAATGGAGTTTCCAGGTTGCCCAAATATGAGATTCACCTGTTGGATACTTGAAAAACTTTATTTGGATAGGCTTAGCATATTGCTCCCTCCCAGCTGAAGGACTCCACTGAAGGCTAAGATCTTCCTACTTACATACTGTCTGAATTTGGTAGAGCAAACAGACAAAAAAACACCTGAAAGTCAGGTAGGATGTCTAGAAATGGAAAGGGTCTCTTCATCCATCTTTGCATCAGCTGCACATAGGCAGTTTTCTATTAAGAGATGGCTAGCTGCTTTGTTGCCCTTGACTGCTCTGCAAACGCATTCTTACACTCTCTGACATACATAATCTGTCATTTGACCATTCGAGTATGGCATAACTAATTAACTAAAAAAAAAAAGATAAAATGACAGCAAGATCCAGCTCTCCACAAATTCTCTCAGTTGTTTCAGTAGACAAGATCAAAGAAAGCCTGGGCTTTGTTCAGAGTTATTCATTCTATCAGTCTAGAAGGAAAGGAAAGCAATATAACAAAAAAGCTACAAAAGATCCAAGTTCCAATTTTTCACAAATCAGCTTAGCGCATGTATTTCATAGCACTCTCATTGCTAACAGCTTTTTTCTTAAAGAACAGCCAAAGGAAACAGAAGCTTTCATAAGAACTGTGCTGATTACCTGTTGGAAGTGAACAGAGTTTTTGTTTCAGAAATATCTTTCTATTTCAGTAAGCTACACCCAGCCAACACAACCCTCACATTTGGTGCGTTTCTCAACTGAATGAAATAATAACTGAATTAAGGTAGTCTTCCTTTTTTCCCCCTACTCCTTTATCAATTGTATACAGTAGAATTTAAAATCAGCTAACAGTCTGCTGAGCTTCCCTAGGCACAACCTCACTTTACAGAACGTAGGAGGGTTTAGAACATCAGGCATGCAAGTCTGAACATCAAATTATGCTTTACATTCTGCTGATTGCTGATTAAGTTTTTCATTGAGTTCAAAGGGTACATGGTGATGAACAATACAGAACCAATCCCAAAGGATATGAAAGGTCAATTTAAAAAAGAACACCCTCCATAAAATAGAAATGAAAAATATCTCTAACAGTTACAGTAAGAATACTGGCCCCCACCCTCCGTTAATAGGAATCGACATATCCTTGGAGTTCCACTGATTGGCTTTCATCAAGGACTGAGTCTGCAGGGTGAAATCTTCAGCAACATAACTTGGAAGTTATTTTGGTGCAACTGCTCTCTCTGCAATCTGCTGGCGCCTGAGCTACAGCTGTGTAGCTAAGAGGCAAAGCACTCAGCCAGATTCTCCCACTACTTATTGTTTTTAAATTGGTTTATCTCTACCGACTTCAGTGGATTTGCTGTTGAACTACATTAGCCTATTAAACAAGAGGAGAATTATGTCCATCGATTTCAATGGAAGTTTGGTCTGGACATACGGGGTGACAGCAGAATGCAAGACCTGGTTCTTTATTTAAGGAACCACAATGTTCTTCTTTTTTAGTTTCTTATCCCAAAGATGCCCTGGCTGCTACACCTTTGCTTTCTTAAGTTGTTTTTACTAGAACCCTGAGATAAACCAGGATGATAAATATGTTTATAACATCTGAAGGAAAATGTTTGAGAATAATGTTCCTCTGAAGCCTTAGATGCACAACTGCATATTTCCTGGGCTTCTCTGTCATCCACTGAGGAGAAACCCACCAAGCAGAATCTGACAGTCAGTGAACGCATCACTGATGCAGCTACCAGAAATTCTCATTCAGATTCCCCCCTAAATTACAAAACCTGTCAGATGTGAATCCTGGAAAAAGAGGAGGTACTTTCTCAAATTTGACACTTAATTTCAGAAAGCAATACTTGAGAAATGGCTCACTGCAGCTGACAGTTCGGTGTTAAAACACAAATAGTGACAGTTATGGTGTGAAAAGTAAAGACAAAGTTAGCTGGAAGAAAAGCGAATTAAATGGGAAGAGGCCAAACAAGATAGAGCACGCACAAGAACATCTGAAACCAAAATGGTAAACAGAGTAACATAAGGAGTTTGGATGGATGTGGCTCTAATAAGGAGACTGACTGACACAAAAGATTTAGTTGATGGGGCTTTTTTGCATGCTTATGAGAAAGCCAACACTGTAATCAGACTAAATTAGCATGCACAATGCTGAAAAAGAATATTTAGTCACCTCACATGAATCTAAATGTAATAAACAGTGACAATTCATCATTCAGCGCCAAGAATGATTTGAATCTCTACACAAGTGAGAATATCGTCAAAAAATGGGAAAAACAGAAATTCAAGAGATCATATTGGGTGATAAGTAAATGCATTCCAACAATAATAATGCTTCATGTATTTTTAATGTCAGAGCCTGGCCACTTCACAATCAAAATATGACATTCTGAGCCACAATTCAATCTGGGAAAGCACTTCTGCCTTTCTGTGGTTGAAGCAATGTCAGCAGGGAAGATGTACGTGTGATTCTTGTCAGCCAAAGGGACGTACACATGCACGCCCAAACAGAAACTCTAGATGTCTTTTTCAAAGGAAAAACCCCTCACTCAATTTCCCAGTGCTGCGAGGAGCTGCTTAACACCTCTCTTACCTGCACAACAACAACCTGAATGGACACATGATCTGGAAGTCTGATTGGTGCTCGGAAGTACTGCGATAATGCAACCAGGAGATGAAGTATTGCTACGAGACTTTTAGCATGAACAGCTGAAATAGATATTAAAAGCACAAGTTACAGACTGCAACGTCACTAGAGCATGCGTCTTTACTCTTTAGGATGCAGGGATTATGGGACTCTCTTCCTCTTCCCACCTGGAGCCAGGGGCACTTTTAAGGAAACTCTCCTTTATTTTTCTCCTGCTCAAAAAGTCATGTGAATGCAACCCAGTCAGTACTATTTGTCAGCACCAAAGCATCAGTTTTTGCAACATGTCTGGATGTCACAGACTGGTGCAGATGGAAATCTAAAGCTAATCCAAAAGCCAGATTTCATGTACGACAGCTTCAGTGATGCCTATGCATTCTCCTTGCCTTTCCTTTTATTCCCTTTACTTCAATAAGGATTTATGGACTATCAGAAAGATATTTTTGTATTCATAACATGCACTTATTCATTTGTAAGTGTCACAAAGTCTGCAGGATAATAAACGAGCCTGTTTTGGCAGAAGCCCTAAGCAATAACTTACTAAACTCAATGACTCAAACATTCCTCATGAAGTTGTTACAGTTCTTGTTATTGAAGCTTTTTCACAGCAGGTTTCATATGGGTAGTTAACACTAACATGACTTACAAGATATCAAAAGCTGTACTGTAGGAAATTTTTAATCAAGTATCAAGCCACTGACATCAAAATGAATCTTAATTCTAATTCTTATTACTCTTTCACACTCCTCTTTTTTTTTGATTTTTGCACTTATAGTCTTCCCCAGAATAGTATTCCAAAACAACTTTTGATAGCTACAGAACTTAGTTATTTTATGTATGAACTAACCAATAACTACTACCTTACCTCACTGTAAGGCAAGATCAGATTCATTCACATATTATTCATTATCTTCCAGCACAAGCCTCAAATACGCAGCAGAGATTTCACCACCTACCATACATATAAAATGTGATATCACTGTCAAATTCTGCTGGGGTGCTAGTGGTAGGGGATGAAGTGCTTTAGCAGAATGCTACAAGACCTCTGCCTGCCTAGCATCGATGTGTGCTACAGCTGGCTACAGCTGCTGCAGTCTATCTTCAGCTCTAAAACACATGTAAAACATTAGTTTAAAACTAGAAGTTAAATCAGCGGGCTGTTCCAAACACCCTGTATCCAGCTGTATGACTGAATATGCAAAAAAAAAAGAAAAGAAAAAGCCCCAAACCAAAGGGAAGAGGACAGGAAACTCAGTGGGAAGACACAAAGGGGAAAGTCAGCGATGTCAAATGTTCACTCTTCCTCCCTGGAGCCCTTTCTTTCCCTCTCATAGAGCGGTTGGGACTAGAATATGTGACACAAAATATGTGACAGTTCACACAGAATATGTGACAGTTCAGCTCAAGACAGGTATAGGAAACAGGCACACTGCTACATGCTGATCCAGGTGTTCACTAGGCTGAAAACTTAAAAAGATTAAGGGGCTTAATTTTCCAACGCTGCTGATAACCTGCTTTCTGCAACACATATCCATTGTGTTGATTATTCCTACGTAGATAATCCTAAGTTCATTTAAAATACAATAGAACAGGAAGGGTATAGCACTAATCTTGAAGAGAGTTTTGTAATCAAAAGCAGTAGCTCAGATTTTGTCCTAAACAACCAAAAAGATTAACATATAATCTGTACGTCTTATACAAATGCAGTGTCTGGATCTACCTCTTCCTCAGCACTTATGCACTTACCTGTCCCTTTCAAGAAACCAAGTCAGTAACAGAAAACTTAAGGTGGTATGCAAATGGACCTGAAAGCAGAAATACGGTGTTTCCCTTAAAAGAAAGTTTAAATTGGAGGCTGAGCAGAAGGAAAGAGAGCAGAGTGTACTGCATGTGTTCTGCCTTTCCCTTACCTCCTACTGAAGAATAGCTCCTACCATAAATACCAGGTTTCAGCTTTCCCTTAGCATTAGGTATTTAAGAATTCCAGATAGCAACTATAAACTCTCAGCTGTCAACTAATGGGAACAGCACAGAAAACAAACAACTTACAGTCAACATTCCACTTAATGCTTCTTGGCGGGAGCTTAAGCGTTTCATTGATCTTCTCGAGCACTGTCTGTAGCTTCTGCTTCTGAGCAATTTCAGACTGAGTAACTTCAGCAACATTCAGCTTCTCACTTTCAAGTTTCTCTGAAGTGAAGAAAAAACAGCCAGTGAACTCCACATCGCATGCAGCCAGATGAATGTTCAACAGGTATCAGACTTCCTAGTTTAAAAATTATTTGCTTTTGTGTACAGAGCCACTCTCCTCTGTCTTTCTGAACTTGTAAAGATAGCCACACTACAGGCTAATAAGAATTTGTTGCAAATCCCATCAGATCGAGAGGTAAGACCTATTACTTCAATTGCTACTGGATAGAGAGCAATCTGCACATAACTGGCTAGTACAGCAGACCAGCACACCTAGGAGAGATAGGCAACAACTTCAAGATTTGTTTCATCAGTCCAAACCTCATGGCTTCTCCCTCAGATTCAGGAGATTTAAAAATTTTCCTGGCCCAGATGTGATAGAGGTGAAGTGGCACCGTATTCACTGAGGTGGAAGATGCACCCAATCAATGTGAGCAAGTATTTCTGGAGGCATGAAAGCAACAAAAACATTGGGCAATGTATTTCAGTGAAATCTCAGCCCTTTTGAATTCGAAATTTGCAGTAGATTTTAAATTATTTTATGACTTGATTTGTAAATAATCAGTACAGGTTGCTTGGCTTATAGCAACCCAGCATAGCTTGCTTTAAACAGATTTAAGCAAGATCAATTTAAGTCTGGATAAAAGCCTGGTGTGAACTGGATCTACACAGTAGTGTGTAATGGTTTAGATTGATCAATTGAAAAGTAGTATCTCCGTTAAACTACAGAAAGTGTGAGCATGAAATTAACTGAAGACAGATGTGCAATGAAGAAATGTGTAACTCTTTTATACACAGAGAAAAAAAAAATGTATGTGATGTTTGCCCTGTCTCAGGAGGACCAGCACGCTGCTCCATGGATTTAACAGAGACATAGGAAGAGAAACAACCTCCATTATTATTGCTATAAAAGATAACGCTAATGTTCTGTCAAACTGCCAGGAACCTCACAACCATTAATTATGAAGTGAAGAAAATTTAGCACTAAAAGCTTCCTTATAACAACATAAGAGACAAAATGCTTGATCACCTATCAATTTTCTTCTCCAGAAGAATATATTATCAAGTTTGGTAAAAGCTGGTCCTGCTCTCAGCTGAAGTCAATTGCATATCTTCCCAAATACAGTGAGTCTACCAGCCTATGAATACTGCCTGCAAAGTTGCTATCTCCATGAGTTTCTCATGCCTCCACAGAAATCAGTCTGAGCACAGTCTCACAACATTAGAATCTTAGTTAGCACAGACTTGATCCAGAAGGAACCAAGGATAATGGAAAAGATTCCACTGAAATCAATAAATGCCAGATTACTGGACGCATATTTAGACTCAGGCTGTATCTGATTTGCATTTTTGGGGTTTGGGTGAAGTCACTGGAGGCCTGCCCATAAGAATCAAGTTGCTCAATCTGGGTCATATCCATTCCACCACAATATATTCAATAGCTTAACCATTCAAAGAAGGGAATAGTCTGTGTAGTCTTTATTAGAAGTGCTCACATAATGTTTCAGGATTCATTTAAGATACTGAAAAGAAATTTACTGGAGATTTTATGAGCTGTAATAACTAAGAAAGTGGCTTTCAAGCCAACAGTTAAAAAAGCACATGCCAGCTCTGTATTAGCAGTTTCTTTTCTCTATCTGTTTCTCAGCTGAAGTTCAGTTTGCAGTCCACCGGGTATCATTACCTCAGTAATGTTAAGAGCCAGACATCAAATCAGAAAGAAATTCCAGGTTTCCAGAGGAACTCCAAGATGTGACTAAACTACAGTATGGAACCAGCCCAGATTAAAAACATCCACCATTGTACTGAAAATACCCTTGCTTTTAAACTTACTTTCCACTTCTAACACCGTTAAGTTTGTACAGCACATATGCAGATAATAAATTCAATTGGAGTGAATTCTGCTGCCAAGACAAGAAACCCAGCACCCTCCAGCACCCCAGGTAGACTTTATGCTGTTCTCATCAACTACAGAGCACCATACATTGCACTGTAGCTATGAGGACTGTGCATACAGGCTATTGCTCAAGGGTCTCATAATACAGTGCTATTTTTATATCACTTAGTGGCATAAATGTAAGATGACACCAAGGCTCCTGAGTAGGAACAAGTGAACCACTTACTGACAAAGTGACCCAACACGTGCACATAAATTTTTTCTTACCAAATAATTTCTGCAGTACTTGTCCATCGTACAGGTCTTCAGCCAAGTCTTTCACAATAATCCTCTCTCCTACCAACACATCATTAATCCAGTCAATTAATACCTATGTGGGAAACACAAATTTGGCAGAATTATACACTATTCATTTGCAATTTAAAACATATGTCATTTTGTACAATGTTGAAAATACCGAGCAGAAAGAATACCGAAGCTGCAATGCTTGAATTTCAAGTACAATCAGTCTGAAATACTATCAGATGAAAATAGGAAGGATTCAGGAAACGCACGTCTAAGGTGGCTGAGTCGATGCACCACAAGGTCTAGACAGACAACTGACACACTGCTTTCTGAAGTGAAATCTGTCATTTGATTTCAGTAGTGTCTTAACATTTTTGTCATGAATTAAAAGGTGTTGAAGTCGATTCCAATGAAGCTTCCTGCTGAAATTCTTATCCCAAGAATCACAAAGACTATGAGGGAAGTCAGTATGATTTTACGTTGAGAGGGTGGGATAGGACCAAGGATTGGGACTCAGGAGTTTAATCCGAATTGTTAGTCTCTGTGCCACACCTACAGCAAAAATTAACCTGTCTGGTTCACTGGGATGTATGCACCATGTGGTTTCATTTAATTAATATATAAACAGAGCTGTGAAGCTTTCAAATGAAAGAGGCAGGGATAGCATTAAAAATAGTTTCATTTCCTTGAAAGTGTTTGTATGCTTTTCATTACCTTCATCAGTTCTTGTAATTTTGGGTCATTTCTTGAATTTGGATCGACCATTGTTCGGACTTCATTTTCCTCTGGAAGGTTCAAAAGGAAGACATCAGAAACAATTACAGGCACGACACTTTATTTTACATTAAGCTTTTACGTCGAGATCATTGTGAATCATTAAATTCATTGTGAATCATTAAATTCATTGTGAATTACCTAGCATAGTGTCCTCAGGGTCTAGTTCGAATGGAATCGGACTGAGAGGTAAGTTAATGGCATTCATTCCTTCTTCCTGTAATTCAGATACTAGGAAATAAGAAAAGAAGAGCTCGGTCAAATTCAATTCAATTTTACTTGCTATTTCACTCTTGCTAAAAGTAGTATTAATTGTATTAATTTCCTTATGAGAACATGAGTCTATTAGATAAGCCACTGGGTGTAATTACAGCAATAAAGTATAGCTAACAAAAATGGGAAGCCCAGCCAACAAATCTTCACTCACTCGAGCAGCATGGCTAATGGTAGTGGAATCAATGTAATTTCCTCAAAGCTTTTTCAGGATAAGGCCCGTTGTCCTCAAATTTTAAGAGGCTCACTCACATTTTAATGGTCCCAACACTTTAATGAATCATTTCTCCCAAGGGAAATGATTATTATTGTCAGCTATATCACCCTTGCTCTGGAGATGCTTCAAGTTCAGCTCCTTTAGAATAGCCAGGTCCGGCCATACATCCACGCTGGAGCTGCCAGACCAACTGACTATTTAGGACTGAAGGTACAGTGGCAGCACGGTGCTCCAGAACACAGCTCCTTTCGTTGCTCAGGTCAGAGACCAGCTGGAGCAGGCTGCGGGATGCTTCTGGCCTGTGTCCTTGAGCCTTGTTTTGCAGAAACCGCAGCAGCAGGACGCAAGGGCAAGATAATGAACCCTCAATGGTACTACCTTGATGTAGAGTCTGGACATTGGTTGGAAAAGAAGCTGGACGTGGTGATGAGAAAGTAAATCAAAAACTCGTATTTTGGACAGCCCCACAATTGTCAGAAATAACGTATGAGTTCTTACCCACTTGAAGTTGCCTAATGCTGCAAAAATCAATGCCTTTGTGATGCATGCTCTGAAGACATAGGAACAGAGAGATCCAGAGAAGTAATCACATAATCCTGCCACTAGTTCTTCACCGTACCCATTCCAGATGTGGTAAAGATGTGGAGCAACTACGTTCATGCCTCTAGGTGACCCAGACTCTAATGGGTTGCAAAGATAAACCCATTCCTTTGCTGCCCGAGCATGCCTTCAGAACAGAAGATAATAAATACGAACAAGCCAATACACTACAATACAAGCCAATACAATCCTACAGCTCTGGAAGGATACACAGCATCGTGCAAGGAGGGTGCCCACTTTGGTGATCGGACAAGTTTGCATCTGCTTTGTAATCAAGGACTCCGTGCAATTTGATTTACCAAACCAGGAAAGAGGCTCACCGTCTTCTGAATGACATGTAACTCATGTTCCTTTAAACACTCCTTTTCTGGTGTTCTGCTACTCAATAGAAATGGTTGCTAGCCCAACTGTCTCAATCTGAGGTTAAAGTGCAGTAAATTCACCATCTGATGTAAGTAGTAAAGATTCGGGTGGCTGCAGCACACTGCCTGACACAAAATAAAACACAGGACTAATCTGCAGCTGCATATTCATCATCCAACATTCACCACCTTAACCTGGCAAGCCTTTCTCCACTTATTTTGAAAACGAGACAAAAAATGTAGGTTTGGAGAAAACAGAGAAATAGAAAGCAATAACAGACATCCTATGTTTTGTCCCTGGCCCAATTGCTGCCCCATTCGTTAGCTTTTGGAAAATGGATTTGCCTCTCTACCATAACATCTTGTGTGCAGTAAGTACAGCTAAATTTCACACGAACATTGGGATAATTAGTTGGTGTGGTAACAGTACTTAAAACTTCCCAAACCTTTTCTAAGCTCTGTGAAATGGTCTGTGCTCTGCCACATGAAATGCCTATGCAAATTTCAAGAGTCTGTGCAGCTACATTCAGGCGTCTGTGTACGACTCATGGCAGGAATGGCTATCTGAATGCTTATGACTTGGAACAGTACAAAAAATAACTTTGAACAATTCACCGCTTTCGATATTAGAACAGTAAGTTCACACACTCACCCTGCCCGTGCACCTCTAAATTACTAACATAAGCAGCTGTAAGGAGTAATAACGTCACGTTGACAATAACAGTCCCCCAGATTGTCGTACAGCCTCTAAAACTGAAGGCTGAGAGCAATGAACCAAATTCATCCCTTGTGTAACTCCGTGGAGTTCTGAGCAGTTGTAGCAGGGATGAATTTGGGCTGGTGTGTACAATCTCAGAAACTGTTTACACTTAACGGCAATGTTTTGAACTGCTAGCACTCCTTGGAGAAAACCTTTGTTGCTTTTCTTAACCTCGTTGATTTTCTTTTTCCATTTTGGTTCCAAATTGTTACAGCCATAAAAACATCAGTGCACAGAACGCTTCCGAGTGGAAATCTTTCTGCACTGCAATATTTAGCTCATGAAGGACTTCCACACAAGGGTTCCCAGGCAGAAAGCTTTTTTTCCGCATTCAGCCCAACAGTGAGCACAACAAATACAAGTCCTTCCGAGCCAGCTGGCTCCACGTTCCTGCCTCCTGTCCCCTACGAGCACAAAACACGAGGGAGCAACCCTTGCTCCAAGAGCACCTTTCTCATTTCCTTCCCAGCACTGAAAAGATTTACCGCAGTTGAAGAGCGCTACTAAAAGGAGGATGTAAGAACATATGCATTATATCAAGTTGTACGTAATGGGAGAGAGAATGTATTAAGTAACACAACCACGCTTTCTAAGAATTTCCATCAAAAAATTTCCATGACAAACCACTATTACACACTTAGGTGCTTACAGAGGAACCACAAAAATGTGACTGAGGTTACTAGTTTGCATACCACAGTTTCAGCAGAGGAACCTACTTTTCTGCTGCCCTTCATTAATTTGTTTTAATTACTCTTCCTGAAAACCACTTAATTTAGTAATGTAATACACAGCACACAGGTTTGGGACGGCTTTTGCAGCAGCTGAAATTAATGTAAAATCGCCTCATTTTCCATGATACTTCGAGGAGTGACTTTGAGTACAGTAAGATCTCTCTGAGCCTTGCAGCGTAAAGGCCCAGAAGGGAGCAGGGATGCCAGGTGGAACCAAGGGGAGAATACTCATTTAAAGCAAGGGATTACGCAAGGCCCAGAGAAGTCTCATTGGACCGGCAGTGTGGAAGTGTCCATTTTACCTCTGGATAAGGAACGGACGCTTTTCTCCTCAGACTTGTAATGAAGCTCCACGCGCCAAATGCACTGTGATGTAATCAAGCACAACTCCGCTGCTATCAGCTGTCAACAGACTTCCTCGTGTCACGCCAGCACCAAACTTGGCCCTACAGCCAGGGAGCCCACGAGCTTTTATCAACAGCAACTACGGCAGCTATTTTAAGTTCTTACTGTTTTAGATGCTCTAGGATTACAAGGTCATAAACCTATGCTATCAAATCCAGCGTGGGTTCTCCAAGCCAGACGCTGCCCTTTGATGCATGCTTCCAACTGCCATTGAAACCCTTGGAAGCTGAGCACATCTGAAAGTGGAGTACTGCCCATACGGTTTAAATTGGCTTAATTCCTCTAGTACATGCAGCCTGTTGCTCCACGTTGTATTTATTAGAGTTTCATTTGGTTTTTTTACTCCTTTATTTTGTGTGCTGAAGGCTTTTTGCTGCCCTGCTTAGTATTCACGGCTTAATGTTACCCTGATTTGAATAAAACACATCTTATTATTTAACTGAGCTCCAAAATGCCACATTGCCCAATGCACGCTGTGGTTTGCATGTACTTCAGCGTATCTGCCCGAAGAATCATAAAATAAATACGGCGAGATGTAGTGTTAAATGGTCTCTCCTACGAGTGCTTCAGCCATGTCTTTCCAGATAATTGATTCCATACTTGTAAACCTAGGTTAGTCCGGGGCTGCAACAGGAAGGGATCGACTCTGGAAGTCTGCAATTACCTAGAGCTGAGCACTAATGCTGCAGGAGCACGGTGACATTTAAATATATACGCAGTGATTTAAATATATACAGCTCCGTAACTATAAGTATATATATATGTATATATGCACCCACTCACATGTTTTTGCCATTTTTTATTTTATTTTATTTTTTTTTAATACAAAAGTTTTCCATTCAGTGTCTTCTCTGCCATTCTTAAGGAGCTTTATTTTTTTGGAAGCTGAAGCTTGTTGACATTCATATGACTCCAGGAGTATAGGCTTCAAATAACAAGTCAGACTACCTCGTATTGTAAACTACTATGGCAGACAGTGGGTTTATATGCAGCGCCTCTATCTTCAGCTGCTTTTTCCTGGAACAAGCACCACGTGGAAGGCCAGCCGCAGACATCACGTTGCCAGAGTAGCACTGGATATTTGTATATATACCCACGTTCAAACACGCACACACATGCTACGTACACTTACGCAGCCAGAAACTACCATCCACTTGGAAACATGCTGATTTCTACTAGGAAATGCCTTTGAGGCTCTTGTACAGACAGAGATATCTGCTCAGTTATAGTTCAGCCAAATTTAGATGAATCGGATTTGGTTTCATATTCTCTTTCCTGGGTGCAAGTTTCTGATGAAGGCTCATGACCTTGATGCCTTGCTTTCATACCCGCTTGTGCACAATGGACAGCATTACCTCCACTGGCTTGAGAGCCTGTGACACAGACCTGTGTAAATGGCCGTATCTGCACAGATCCCCGTGGGCTGATGCTGTTTATACTCACTCACTGGCTCAGCACGCTTCCTATTCCCTCCCAGCATACTCCACTTTTATCCCCTGATTTAATTCCAGCAGAGTAATTCTGAGTTTGTATTGGCAAATGTGAGAAGAGATCCAAATTACCTAAGATGGTCAGAGAGAGAAAAACAGACAGTGAAACTCTTTTCAAAAACTCCACATTTAAGCTTTTACAGAATGATTCTGTTTATTCAAGCAAACTTATGCAATTGCTTTCTGGGCTATCCAAAATGCTATTTTCTAAGGCTCGTGTGTGTGCATCTTATAAGTCCACAAAGGGAAAAGAAAATATTAATCTAAAATGGTACTGCCTAATTTTCTTGCATACATAATTCATCCAATATGGATTTTGGCAGCTCAGCTTTAGCTCCAGAACAAAAGAAATCCACACAAAAGACAATAAATCTGCATTACACATGGTACTAAAATGATCCAATGGATTTATAGATGTTTACAAGTTTGCAGAGTGTGACACAGCGTCCACCAGAAATCCAATATTCACAGCACAAAACATCATAAACATATGTCTGCAACTACAAAGGGGCCTTTTTATGTTGGGATCATTGTTAAAATTGTCTTCAGAACATAAACCTTAAGTTGTAAATGCTACTCCCCATTTATTCTCCAAGACATAACAAATGAGGAAAGAAAAGCAGAGATATGTTTGTAATTGAAAATGTTTCTCAGGAAATGATCTGTACAGGAACATCATTCTCATTCCATTAACTGCTGACTCCCAGCCAACCATTTGTAAAAGTAAATAAATATGCAAACTGGCTGACAACAATGTGCCTGCCTCTAACGTTACTGCATTAGTACCCAGCCTCCAAAAAAGAATACATTTTCGTTTCTCATTTCTCCATTAAACCAAACACGGCATATAGACAAAAAGAACAGCAGAAATGCCGTTCACAACAAAAATAATCACGAGAGAAACGCTATAATTTGACTTTCATGTATGCAATGCTGCCTCAGTCCCTACTTCACTCTACTTTTCTTTGTTCCAATTAGAGGGGAAAACACCTTCAATAGATTGACAGGCCTCTGGTCTAAGTGGGTAAAAAAACTAGGGAGCAAATTCAGTCACCTATAAAATACACACCATTTTCTGCACCGTGTCACAAGGCTTCACGAAGCCTTACACGCTTACACACTTCATTTGGGATGAAAGTTCTTTGAATTGTCCTGTCATTTCCAAGAGGTAACAAGTGGTGTGGAGTCGAGCTAAAGCAGATGCCGGTCATTCCATTCATTCCTTCAGCACATCCTCTCAATATTGCTTTTAAAATATATAAGCAGCATCTGCAGATGTTGTGTAAAGCCTCTTTCCCTACAGAAGTGTTTTACGTATGACTGAAGAAAATCTACACGACTGCTTTGCAAATGAAGGAACACAGGAGTTCAAATGAGTCTGTTTTTTCCCCACGGAAGAACAAAGCACGTATATGAGAAATGCTGTGGCTGTTCCAAGACCACAGCAGAATGCGCTGTGCTCAATCTGATCCCTGCCTGAAAACTCCAAAGACTCATCTCAGATACACTGGTAGCAGCCTTGACTCCTGCAGGATGTTAATTGGTCTGCACCTGGTAACCCTTAGGACAAGATATATCACTGAAACAAGTCCTTCGACACCTACAGCTTCCAATTAATTGAGATATTGCACATCTCAAAACTATGTGAGGTGCTCGAGGCAATACTGAGACAGAAGGAAGAGCATCTGTCTTCTCCTCACCAAGGGCAGAAGTCGATCTTTCTTGAGTTATATAAAATCTGCAGCTAGCAACATCCAAAGGAAAGTCAGACACCTCAGAACCAAGGAGAGGCAATTGCTCATCCTACAAATCCAACAGCTTGCTGCAGATTTCTTCAGAATATCGTGGAGACGCTGATTTTAAAGGACTGACTTTTGCCTTGCGTTCTCTCAATCACCAACCAGCTAACAGTTGCTCTTCCAACATCAACAAGCAGCGCTCATGCAGGAAAGACAAAACCATAGATCTGTTCCAAGAAGTCTTTCCCAGCTCGACAAGTTCTAGCTATTCCTAAGAGAAAACCCCAAAATAGTTCTTAGGAATGTAAGGGCACACTAGTAACTGGCTGAGGATTTCCTGGATTTCTTGCTCTTTTCTTCTTGTGTTAGATAAGCCTTGTTTTTCAAGGAGAAAAAAACCAAGTGTCAGAAGCATTGCATCTCAACAGTAAGGACTGAGAATCGGTTAACGCATCACACACGACCACAGTTTCTAAGCTGCAGCTCCTAGAGCTGGCCAAGCATTTATCCTAACTGCATTGTAGGAGATTACCAACCAGTTGTGCTGTGGTCACTGGAATGGTTGTGGCATTCTCCTAAAACGCAGTTGCACAAAAGTGCAAGATGATGATGCAAGGCAGGATTTGGAGCAAATCCAATGTATTTGGCTGAGGAAAGCAGAGGTAGTTCTCTATTTGCTCAGAAAATCAATCAACTCTTACCAATCTAGGTTTAAGACCATATAGGATGATTAATTGGTTTAATATCATACCAACAGAAGAAAATAGCATTGTTCCCATTGTACAGAGTAGAAAGCAATATAATTGTAGATTAAGGGATGCATGTCTCCTTTCTAAAGACACAAACTGCACTTGTAGAATGGGGGGTAGGCACTTAGAAATACAGCCTTAAAACCTGTCTGCAGTGTTACAGAACAGACAGTAACAGCTGTACCTCTCGATTCCCAAAGTCATGCTGTAAGCAGTGAGGTCCCCCTTCCTTTCAGCAGCGGTGATTTTCATCCAGCCTTGTGCCTTGCCCTTCAAGGGCACTTCCTGGTACCTTCCTGCACGTTCCTGATCCTGCTCATTTCTTCACAGAACTCCAAAAGCTGCTCCCAAGTCTAAATGTCCCACCTCAAAAACCTACCTTCCCGAACTGCCCATCTGATGATGGCAATTACATGTTCCTTATCAGGAAAGGAACTGCAAGCAGTGTAAGCACCAGCACTGCACGGGTAAACCCACAGCCCTGAAGTGCACATGCACTGCAATCAGCTCCTTGCTACCATCTGTCAGACACCATCAGATGTGGGAAACACCTCTGTGCAACACTCCTACCTGTGAAATGCACTCCACGGTCCCTGGCACTAGCAGTTTATCAATTTCAGCATGCAAAACATCCATACCAGTAGTAGCTATGATACAGTATGTTGCACTTTGCAGACACACACAAAAAAAAACCCGCAATCCAAGCATCCAAATAACCTTAAATGTATTTCCCTTTATAGCACTAACACATTTAGAATTGCCCAGAAATACTCTACAGCCTTCGGTTGTTGATGCCATAAATGCTTTTATGGTACTAGTCCTACTAAGAAGTGCTTAGTAGCACCAAATTTTCATTTTATTAAGCATGAATATTAAACTTGCCCAGTGCATGATACAGCCCATCTGACACCCTTTGGACTACAAAGGACATTTTCCCTGGGTGGATATTCAGCTGATAAGAATCACTATTTTCACACTGGACCCAGTACTACTTAAGCACCAAATTCAACTCAGACAAAAAATATACTGACATGAAATACCATGAGGTGAAAGAGTTAATTAAAACTCACTCGTGTTGCAGAAATATTTTCAGGGAATAGCATTTAGAATGAACAGATGACTGTATTTTCCTTCTGTACCTCCCTGAAAAGTGAAGCCTCACAGGAGCAGGGAGAAAATCAACTCCCAGTCCTCTCGTCAAAATATTACCAAACAAAAATAACTACCATTGACAAAAATACCAGGTCAGAAAGTAATATTCCTAAGCTACCGCAGAGACAAAGGCAATAAATAATTGAATGAGCCAGCTCTAATCTCCTACCTTTAGGGCAAAACGCTCCACAGCCCATCGTAGGTTTGCCAGGCCACCCTCATAGTGCATCCGAGGGAGAACTGCAGCCTCGCAGGTGTTGGAAGCCCCTCACTCTGCAGGCCCCTTCGCTGCTGCCCTTCAGAGCTGTATTGTTAGAGCCTGTTTTCCAACAGAATGGTCCAAGCACATTGCAACTCTCAGCTCAGAGCATCGCTTCAGAACAAGTGGCTGACTGCCTATATAATTTAATATGATGCCACATGAGACTCGTAGACCATCTGCAAAAGAAGCTAAATCTGCTTTTTGCAGCTTGGTGAGTTGCATTCTGAACGTCGGGTTGCAGCTTTGACTGCGTGCTTTTGTTATCTGTCACATAACTGAACAAAACACTCAAATGGCACGTCTAAAGCACATGTTTTTACTCATCTCATACTCAGTTCCTACTGCACATAACTTCTTATTTACAACTCCCCTTAAAGCATAGGGAAGGTCTGGGCACAGACATGGCAGTACTGGAAGAGGTTTTTTTCTCTGTTTTGTTTTGTTTTTGAGAAACCAGGCCTGGTTGAAGAACAAAGTCAACAAGAGCTACAGCATCCTTGAATCCTGCTGTCAGAATTGAGACACATGCATGATGTGAGCAAATTCAGGTCCTGATCTCAGTACTCTTTTCTCTATAAACGCTTCCCTATTAAGTAGTGAATGGTTAGGAAAACTCAGATGGAAGGCGATCAAGTTCTGAAACCGAAAAAGCATATATAATCTAAGGAGTGGAGGAAAAAACAGGAGTGAACTACCAAAAGAATAATAAACTACTGGTAAGATAGCAACTAGCTTTCCGTTGGCTACGCATCCTTCCGAGGAGAGACAGTAAAGAAAAGATAACCTAGAGCGACTACTTAGGACGAAAATCAAATTCATATGAAGTGCTCTACAAATTAAAAGTTTTCAGAAGCTGTGCAGTGTTTAAGTGCCTGTTCAGTTTAGAGCAGGGGTGAGGAAAGTGACATACCCTCGGCTCGCTTTTAAGCAGCATTGAGCCGTACCTTTCTAGTTTCCAACTGAACTTCGTTTACCATCCCAAGGGCAAGTATGGAGAACCAAGAGAAATTTCTCATTCAGAGTTATTCAGCCGTGTTACACAACAATCTCCCCCCAGCTTTCATTTCAGACGTAATCTCTCGCTAAAAAAGAGACACCGAGCTCTCATCAGAGTCCTGAAGTCACACTTTTCACCAGCTCTGATACACACCAGTTTGCAGTTACTGGGTCACTGTCACAGCCACCTCTCCTTGCCAACAGTCCTATTCGCTGCTGCACTACTCACAAGCTGAAATGGGACTTCCCACTCCCACTCCTACAGTCCCATTGCTTTCTGGCACTGGGAAACTGGACTGCTGAACTGCTGAACAACAGCATTCAATTACAGGACAATACCGAGCTGCCATTTCTTTACTAAGCTTTTCTTTTCTTCATCTCTGAATAGAATCCTAAGTGTCCCACGTACCTCCCAAGCAGGATTGCCACCATAAAGTAAACTCAGCTCAGGAAAATCAAGCTCCACTTGGAACCATCAAGAAGGATGCTGAAGATATTTCTGTGTGTTAAAAATATTCACAAAGCCTGAGGCAGCCACAATCTACATGGTCTATTACACCCCTTTCATAAGTGACTAATTATAAAGTGACGCTTCTTTTGAATCCACAAAAATAGCTGTTTTTACAGAAATAATAAAAGAAAGTTATCTGTTTTATGATGAGCTTTTGTGTCTAAAAGCTAAAAGATGGCATCCACATGAACTGCTTTGATAGGTATAGTTACAGCAGGGCAAGAAAGATCTGAATTGGCTCAAGCAAAGCTGTTTTCTCAAAGGGCATTACCTGGTGAGAAATTAGCAGCAGTGGCTCTGAAGCGCACGGTTTGGGGACAGGAACACTGAGGAGAGGAATTTCTGATTACAGCCTCCACAATCCATTTTCGCTTACCACAAACACAAACTCAAGTGGGACTTAATTTCTAACTCCCATCATCTAACAGCAGCAGCAGCAAGGAAATTATCAGGCAGGCAGTCTGCGCCTCCCCGCTCCCTCGGCGGCCATCACTGCAGGGATAAAGCAGCACATGGGTGCAGGGTGCTCTGGGCCGACCGTTTCCCCCAACTGCTCCTAAGGGTTCGCTTCCAACCCCACCGTTTTCAGCTCTGTAAAAACAGAAGTGTAGCCAGGGAGGACCGAAGTCTTTTTCAAGTGGCTTCGGCCATCAATACAGGAAACAATTCAAAGGCAACATGACACTGATAGCTTAATTTGTGAAAATGGATAAATACCGTATCTGCCACATAGCACATTAACCCATGTAACAAATAAATACAGAAATAGCACTGCAATGCTTGGTTAAAAGGTTTTGGTTCACAGAGGAGGAAATTTAATTAAAGCATGTAATGTCAATTACTGTCATTTGTAATTTTATTTTGCTTCCCTAGAAACAATACAGATGCAGGATTCTAAAGCTACCTGCATGTTTGATGCAAATGGGATAAAATTATCTAGGTTCTGAGAAAATCCAGATAGTAGGAAAAAAAGGCATTTTTACCTAACCACATTCATGGATCTTCTTCAAAGTGTTGATTGCACGAGGACTGACCTGCCTCCGATTTGGACATACAGGCCAACAACTCAGACCTGAGACTTTTCATAGGATGGCCTGGGTTGAAAAGGACCACAATGATCATCCAGTTCCAACCCCCTGCTATGTGCAGGGTCGCCAACCAGCAGACCAGGCTGCCCAGAGCCACATCCAGCCTGGCCTTGAATGCCTCCAGGGATGAGGCACCCACAGCCTCCTTGGGCAACCTGTTCCAGTGCGTCACCATCCTCTGGCTGAAAAACTTCCTCCTAATATCTAACCTAAACCTCCCCCATCTGAGTTTAACACCATTTTTTTTACTTGTGTTAGGTCATCAGAAAGACTGGGAAGGAAGAAGCAGCCTCATTCTCAGCTCCTGTAAATGGGCACAGCCTTACTGAAGCCAATAGAAGAGCATGGATTGATATCAGAAGAGAATTTGGCTTACTGTTGTTACTGATTGATTTTAATAGGAAAATTATAGGGCGAGTTCCTTAATGCTTCTGCCTCACTCGCTCTGCTCTATGCAGAAGTGACAGAGACCCAGGAGTGATGTAGAAGACTCCCAGTATCTCACCACTGCAGTAATAAACATTGCCAAATCTCCCCAGTCCTTCTCTCCATTGCTACATGCAACACATCGCAGCGTCAGCATCCACTTCTGGTTTTACACAAACCACTTTTCAGCAGTAAAGCTCCATGCAGCACAGCAGTGCGGTGCCCATATCGTATTCTCTTGAGGTCAGCAAGCAGCACCAGGAAAGGATGAATGAAACCCGCTGTCAGCGAATTGCGTCACATTTATTTCTACTTTGCGAACCGTGAGCTGAGCTGCCACAAGGAGAAAATCTGCTGTAAAGGCCACCGAGCCTTTTTTCTTTAAGTATGACCACTTCCAAATACGGCAATCGTGCCACCTTCTGAAATCATGCCTTCCTCAGTGGTGTAATACTACAGTAAAACGGTGATTAGAATTACAGGAAAGAGCTAACAAAAGAAAGAAGAAAGCAATCGGATATTGTCTTACATCTATCTCTACACGACAGACACAAATAGTGCCTATCAAGTTCCCCCAGGCTATTTCAGGATCATGCAGCACACAAAATGATGCACGTTCATTACAAAAAAATCTAAATCTAATCTGCCTGAATTTAAAATGCCAGGAATCACGTACACGGAGGATGAGAAGGCGGAACTCATGTTATACATAAGCAGAACACAGAGTCACACAAATGGGAAATCACATAAAATGCTCAGCTACCCAGAAATTATGGGTTGAATCTCTGGCAGTGCCAAACGCTGTCACTGCATAACTGCAGTCAGGGAAAAGACATCTCCAGACAGGCTTCCTGCCTTCCCCACTCCTCACAAGGGTGATGTCAGGCTGGCATCTGGGACTTCAAGGGTGGCTCAGGGCATGAATGGCACTACTTTGTCACTGAAGGCCTCAGGGGTCTGCTGCACTTTCTGAAATCCAATCGTCGAACCCTCTGAAGAGCTCTTCACTTTCCACAGCCTACATAAAAGAGGACATGTATGATGTGAAACTTTCACACCTTAGGCTGAGATTTCACTGCGCTGAGGAAATTCCCAGCTGTTCCAGCAGCCACAGTTTAAGGCCCCTCTGCATCACTTTCACAACCAGAACGAAGCCCTGGGAAGCAGTGCCAAGATGCTGCCCAAGCGGTGCACTATTCACCTAGCAAAACTGAAATGTGAAGGTTTAATTGTGATTTTCCCAAGCGTGTGCTATTGGATAAAGCTCACCTTCCAGGACACCTTAATTTTAATCTTTATGTCAACATCAATGCTGACATCAACGTAATCTCCCCTCCCTTCCTTATTTACCAGAGCTAAAATCCAGAAGTTAATCACTCTGAAACAGGCTGTGTAATGAAAGGGAGGGGGACAAGCGTCACAGTTATATTAAAGATGTGCAAATTATCAAACTGTGTCCCTCCCAGATAACACAGGTGAACGCTGGCAAATGCCACTCAAAAGGGGCAATTCTGACCAGACCTACCTGGCAACTGCAAAAGATGAGCTGACAAAAATAAAACCCCATCACCTACATTACGACTGACAGGTGGCTCAGGAGGTGCTGACAAGATCTGGGGGGGCCCACAGCTCCCCCAGCACATTACTGCTATTTGCAGCACACCTTCAAGGCGCAAGTGTTACTGAATGCCGGCAGGCAGCTTCTTTCCTAAACACAGGGAGGAAAGAGAGTGATGTTATAGCTATAAATATTCCCACTTCTTTACAGCTCCTACCATAAGCAGTACCTTTACAACAAACATAGGTGCAGTCAGCCCACGGGAAGGCTCAGTAAGGCAGCCTCAAACAAGGTCCTCAAACAAGAGCCATTCCCTGCCATCAAACCAGGCTTTACTCAGGTGAAACCTTCACCCTGGAGCTTGGCTCGCTGTTACACGCTGACATTTCAGACCTAATGCTGGAATTACTCTCCTCTCATTTTCTGTGTAAATAACACTGGATTGAAATCTAAACTCAACAACGCTTCCAAAAACAGAGACAAGACTTGAAAGCCAGCAAAAGATCAGTGACATAAAAGCAGTCTGCAGGTCAGACCCCAATCCTAACTCCTGCTGCTCTCTCTCACAGTACAGAAATATTACTCAGCAAGAGAAAGGCAGCACAATCAATTACTGAATAGTTTGCTCAGTGTTAGGTATTGTTTCCCAAGTGAAAAAACAACAGCATAGTGATTTACAAGGGGGTCCAAAACGGGCTCAGTTTGTGCCAGCGTAAAGAAAAAATCCTTGATTTATAGACCTGTACATGAACAAGCCCCTCATTCTTACTCTCTCCCTGCCTTCCATTTAGTCTTCGTGTTATTCGAGTTGGATTTCCTTTAGGTCTGGGTCCTATTTGCTAAACTGCATTAATACACCAATTCCATCCTGCGATCTCCTCGGCTACAATATTGCCAAGCTGGCAAGATGGTTCCTGCGAGACTGCTTTCCCTGACGTGCAGTAAGCTGTTCACTGACACACCGCCGTCCCCAAGCCATTTTGCACCTATGCAGCGGACTGGATAGCAGTTCCATCTGTTGGAGCTGCTACACTTCTCTGGAAAACTGTATTACTTTGGGTAAATAAAACGCTGGGAGCAGCAGGAAAAGTATCATAAAAATGCAGCCGAGTTTGTTTCATCCTGCCTCCATCAGCAAATTTGGTCTGTGACCTCCGCATATGAGTCATGCAAGCATTTTGGAACTTGCAGTGATTTATATTTTAAGGATAGGAAGTTCAAGGCTTACATTTCTATTCCCCAACCGTACATTATTTTTCTCCAAACACAATTTCTTGATAATTATCTATGAACTAAAATGCATAGGCATCTTTTTTGCCTAATTTGTGGTGCATATTAACCAAAACCATTCATCTCAATAACCAGCCCCTGTGTTCTTGGCAGAACATAGCTGATGTGTAGGTTATTCCTGGAACCAGACAGGGCAGATGCTCTCATCATAGCTTTAGTCACGGAAACATGCTTCTACCAGGCATTGTTTGTGAAAAAGGAAATTCCCAGCATATCTGTCAAAAACAAGGAGTAGTTGGGTACAACACTTAATAAATAAAAGTATCTAATTTTTAAGCAGGGCTCATACGTTTAATGCAGATCCCAGTACGTTCAACAGATCAAGTCGTGTTTGTTTGAGCTTAGGGCTTGTGTCCCACTGCAAAGTCTTTTGAATTCACGGCTCCACTCCTCCAGCCCTACACGCACAAACAGATGCAGAGCAACAAGTCAAACCACCACATAGGCACAGCAAAACAAAGATCTTCTTGTCCATCACACGGACTATTCCATTCCACTTTCAGCACTCTAACTTGCCGCTAGTTTTTCAAATCAGTGTATATGACCATTATGTACACTGCTGTTTGGTGCCGTCCTGTCACTGTCAGCACCACTGACTAAGCCGATGAGGCGATCCCAAATCAAGCAGGACTGCTTCCAAACTCCTGCAGGCCATTACAGATCTGCATGCAAGCATCTGTGGGCTGGACAGCCTGTCTCTGAGTTTACAGCGCTTCCTTACGCAGGCACACTCTGGAATAGTGAGATGAAAGGTAACTCTCCAGCCCACTGTGTAACTCTGGCACTGATTCTAAATCCCCAGAGTCTGAATTTTAATCCAAGAAATGTTGGTATCAGTGTTCCACGTGCTTGGTCCACTCAAGGAGCCGTCCGATGGTCAGTACCTGGGTGACCTAACACTTCACCATGCGGTCTCACAGGGCTCCGACCTGGATTCACAGTCTGCTTTGATGAGAGCTAGCAGAAGAAGCTTCAGTTTCTCTGTACATTATTGGCTGGGGTGTTGGGTCCACAAACCTCTGTTTCCCGTGATCTACTTGACACAATATATACCATACCACCTGAAAGACCAAGCTTAAGAGGAAGGTCTCACTGGCTTTAAAGAGATCATTTGTTTCCTTTCTGATGGAGGCCTGTAAGAACCACAGTAAAGGTATAAAAATCAAGCTACTATAATGTTTGTGTCACGTTGACTTCCACCTCTTCTTTTAGATTACCCTCTAGAGACCAAGTCAGGAATTACTACAGTGATTAGCTGGAACTGATTAAGCACTCTTTGCCCTCTTTCTGTAAAATTTAACAAATAACCCCTTAAGTGAGTAAAGGTGTAAAAACAAATCTATCCCTGCAGCTAAATCCTATTGAGGCTACATGTTGTCAGCACACGCCTCTGGGATAGTTTGTAACAGCAAAATCAAGCCTATCTAGCACATAGGAGTCCGGTCTGCTTGGGGTGGCAGTGCTCTTCCCCTGTTCTCTACTCGACTGGCCCGGACTAAGTAACGAGAGCTGTTCCTATCCAACTTTCTCTAGACTACTGGCAGTGATCAGTATTTCAGCTTTACCTAACGGACAATCTCTGGGCTATTGCAAACCTTACGTTGGCAGCTTAACCTAGATGGAAATCTGCATCCATCCTTAAAAAGCCACGATGTTATGATGCGGAATACCGATAAAAGAAATCATAACACCACTACACCTTGCTTTAAAACTCTATTCTGAAATACAGACTTTAATTCATCTGAGTATTTATTTCTAGTTTGAATGAGATAAAGGTAGGTGAGAATGCCCTGCTGACTGATTCTTCAGCTCAAGCACAAAACCTAATCTCCCAGAGAGCTCCAAACTCACTTTTATAACTCTATGAAACACTGCATTTGTGAACAAATTAACCCATTTCCCTGTTAGCTCTCCAGACATGACCATGGACCCAAAAACTCTTGCTTTTCTTCATATACACCCATTTTCATTAGTACCACAATGCAAGTCAGATAAATGCTGTCTTTAGTCACCTGTGCAGCCCAATTGCTATTAACAAGTCTTGTGGCAGCCAGGATAGCGTTCAAACCCTTTTTCTATAGCTGTGGTTGCTCTGTGGCATTAACAAGAACAAAGTAAAACCTCACACTTGTCACCGAGGTAAGCATCTGCTGACTCTGGGCACAAACAAGGGCCAACAAATCCCTGTTGTTAAAGAACTACAGTGGCACTGTGATCCTCACCATATCGCTCTGATGCAGATAATGATCTTTATCACTGTTTTATGGAAAACAGACAAAAATGAGAATTTGCCTGCAGCCTCAGAACAGAACCAGGGCCAGGACTCGGGGGCTGCTGGCTCCCAGGCACAAGCTGCAGTCAGTCCCCTACTCCGCCTGCATAAGCTCCACAAACACACCAGGGCATCACCTTTTGCAGCCCTTCATTCTGAACATACCTGCCACCCTGTACATCTGTCTGTCACCTCCAGCTCTTGGATGTTGTCACCCTTCCACTCCCTCACCTCAGCGCTGCTGCTGTCACTTCCTCCCCACCTGCACTCCTGTGGTTTTGCCCTTCCCCACCCTATGACCCGAGGCACAGAGCCAGAGCTGGTATGTCCAGTAGATCTTTTCTGGGTCCCTCGGGGAGCTGAACCAGAGGTTAAACAATGAAAAACAACCCTCCATGCAGCCAATTTAATTTATCGTATTTTGAATGCAAATACTTAAAAAGTGTAAGAAGGGCTGTTAGCTCTCATGGCCCACTTACTGGCACCTTAAATTGACTGAACGTTTGGCCTCAGAAGTCTGTTTGCTCCTCAGAAGGAAGAAGTGTTGACAGTCGGCTTCACATCAGTAATGTCCTACATCGTGTAGCCCTCAGCAGCCTCTTGTGAGTTCTGTAAAAATCTTTTCTGACAATTTTTTAAAGACTTGTTTTAAAAACACTACAAAAAAGAATTTGCTCAGTCTATGCTTCTAGAAACCGGTGCTGTCAGAGTTAAGTTCAAAAGTACCACACTGGTAAGAGAAAATACCTCCTAGGTGATCCAAGGCTTCAATGGAAGCTTAAAGTGCAGTAAAGTGAAGATGTCGCCTTCAACAACAAAAGGAATCTACCATTTTGTTGAAGAGTACCAGCCATCCAGCCCGCTCTGATGAACAAGCAGGAGATTTCCAGCTTCTGGGCACTCACACAGTAAACCTGTTGGTTTATAATTACAGTTCTCTTTGCCTTGCCAGAGCAGGGAGAAAAGGGCAGGCAGAGGCTGAGCGCTGCCCCAGCAGCACCTGCATGCAAATGCAGCACTATCAGCTTAGGGGCTCCAGAGGGAACCACTTGCCATAAGTAAATGCAGTTTGACAGCAGCTCCTAATAAGAGGAAGGAAACGAGGGAGAGAAAGAAAAGTGATAGGAGACAAAAGGACTTTATAAAACAGGGCTTTATTGCTTTCATTTGTAGCATTTTCTCTTTGTTCCGTTTAAGCACTGAACTTTCCCATTCTAGATACTGCACAAAAGAAGTACCTATCTAAAAAAGTTTATTTCATTCTGGAGCTGTCCTGCAAGGTGCCTCACAGAGTCCGCACTCCATTATTAGGAGGAACAATGAACTACCTCTAATTAATTTGGCACAGCCTTTGCTTCTGATACCAATCAAATCAATATTAATGGGGAGTTTGTGCTCTCATTACAGCACAAAACGGGTACCAATCTTCTCGTGAAGATTTTTGGACCGCAGACTGTGTTGGAGGTCAGTGTAGCCGGCCTCTCCTGTGCCACCCCCTCCCCTTCCCTCCACCCCCTTTTTTCTTTTAAACAGGATGGAAAAAAATTATAATGGTGTGCTATGTAGTACCTGGATACAAATCCACATTCGGGTTGCCTACAATGAAAGACCGAAACCAGCCCAATATGAAGAAATCTCAGTCTAAGAAAATAAAGATTTTAGTAGCTCACAGAGCTCAAATTAAACACTTAAATAGGTAACACTAGATATTTCTCATGCTGCCTCCCATTTCTCTATTTATTTTTATCTGCAGGATCAGGCGTGTTAGAGAGGGAGGCCTGGTAAGAATTGCCTCAGCCATCATTCTTGGTTACTTACATCTGTGGTCAATTTTCCACACTTTCTTCCATAAAAGGTAAACGAGGCACTGTACTTGCAACAGGATAATCTAAACAATATGAACAATGTTACTGTTAAAGACCATCTGGCTCATCAAGCACAGCTCCAGACTTTTAACTCCTTGAATAAAGTGTGGAACCCCGCAGCGGATTTTTTTACCCAAAAAATCATTTTTGAAGCGCTACAGGCAGAGCTCCTGGAGATACGTGGGAGCTGCAGCCTAAGGAAACTCGTTTTCTTATTTCACCCCTCTCGTATCCTACATCTGCTGCATCCAGGCTGCAGACAGGCACTCAGACGTCACATTTCTCTACGAAAAGCCCTCTAAAGTGCTCCGCAAGAGGTTGTGTGCCGGCTGTACACACAGGGCTGCGTTTCCGAGGGGAGACGGGAGGGTTAAGTATTTCGCAACTCACTCTCACGCCTGATCCCTGATCCCGCCACTTCTTAAAAGGTAACAGAAGTCAAAGAAGGGTCACCAGAATGGCAGGAAAAAATGTGGGAGGGGTGAGGCTGAACACGACCAAAGAAGGCTTTTAATTGTGCGCAACTGCTTATCTGGTAGATAAATTAACAAGGGGCCGGTCCCTGGGAGAAAAACACGTTGGAACAAGGCCGGAACGAAACTCGCTGGCAGGAGGCGAGCTGGCAGGGCCAACAGGGAGTCCTCGGGAAGGCCGAAGCGCAGAGCGGGCCGTGGCAGCGGCAGGCCGGCTGTGCCTCAGCTCACACACACACACACACACACACACACACACACAGGGGCAGCGGCCCACCCAGCGCTGCCGAGGGGTTCGCTTCCGCTCCCGGAGGCCTGTGTAGCACAGCCGCTCTGTGGGCACGGAGGAGTTAAATATCCTTACGCATTTAAAGGCCTACAGGCTCCAAAACGCACTTTTTCCAACTGAGCGACAGCTGGAATTAAATGTCGTCGGGCTTCGGTCAGTCTTCTCCCTGCTGCGGCTCCACAAGTGCTGTGCACACAGAGGGTTAACGGCCCTGTCTGGCTGGGCTGTAGCAGAGGGCAGGGCTTTGCTTCTCCAGAGGGCTTTTTCTTCTCTCCAAAGTAGTTTTAATGGCATTATTAAAAAAGAAAAAAGAAACAAAAAAGAAACAAAAAAGACTACCCCACAACTGTTTTCTTGAAATACTTTAATGTTTTTTATTTAATTTCTAAAAATATTTTTGGAAAGCAAAGCAAAGCAAATGAATTAGGGCGTAGTTAAGAGCTTTTCTTGTAGAGTAAACAACACGAGAATTAATTCTCACAATCACTGGTTCCTTGCTTACAATCCTACATCTTGCTTTAACCAGAAACATCACCCGAGCTGGTTTCTAGGTGAAGTGCCCACCAGCAAACCTTCCCCTACAGCAGCATTTCTCCAGCCACTCCGCACAACACGTGCCCGCAGCCTTCCTTCACAGGTCTGCTCTCATCTGGATCGAGTCCTCATCTAAGCTCGCTTATTGTAAGCCCCCTGCACTGAATGCTGACGTACATACGCCCCATTCTTAGCTTAGAAAATGTTTTTAAGATGCAATCATGGCACTTCTTTTTATTTTTAAAGAAATCCAATTTAAAATATGCTCATGACTCATCATTAAAAAAAAGGAGCTTTGTTACAGTAAGCAAGATAGGTCAGGCAGTTCTATGATTAATAGGGTCAAAAAGCTACAATTCATATTTAAATCGTCAGTTGCTCACACTGAAACAATTAACCCTATCTGGTGAGCCCCGCCTGCATACCAGCCAAAAACGTAACATCTCTCACAGAAGGAACATCACACAGCCAAACAGTAACCCCAGCGCCCTCCCACGTGTGCTCTTCTCAAAGCCCCTTCAAATAAAGAGTGAAAAATTTATCTGAATTCGAGTTTTTCTGTGCGTAGCTTTTCCAAAACCAACCTGGCTTGTACATGTGTTAGAGGACAGCATGGAAACCAGACGTACCCCAGTGGCTGGTTTCCTGCCAAAGCACCCTGCTCTCCGGCGTCCTTTATCACGTTCACGCTTAACCCGTAACATTTTTCATCTAAAAAGCTCTTTGAAAAGGAATTCTCATCATCGCTCCATTTCATGTAGCTAGAAACTGAGGCACACAAGCATCCAAATCCGATGCAGGAAGCTGTGCCACGACATGAGCGCCGCTTTCATCACACCTTGTTCCCAAACTCGTTGCTCATTCTCACTCTCACATGACCATCCATCATCTCTTGCACAGGCATTCGCAGGTCATTATGGCAAATTACAGCAGGGAAGAGCCTCAGATTAGAAGTAACCAACCAGCACCAAAGGTTGGCGCTAACTTACACCAGTTCTCTGAGCCCGGATGTTCTACAATCACATGAACACTTGGGATGGCGTAACACCCCAGGAGCTACAATGAGAGCGGGACTCTGTCCTTCAGTCTGCTTGTAGGGCTAATGGAACTACAGCAGTAATGCTCAAACTGAAGATAAAGGTGGTCCTGCTTTCTAATGCCTTGCTGCGCACACGAAATCACACGTCCTCAGGACCACAGGATCATTCACTAGAGAAGGTGAACAGGGAACACACATTCAAAAAGCAGTATTCCAATAAATAAACAAACACGCACAACCAATATTAAGAGGTGGATCTCTAAAAAGCTCGTGGCAAAACTGAGGAGCTCCTCACACAACCCGCGGAAGGCGCCAACAGCTCCAAGCAGTCAACTGCCAAACGGGAAAATTCACCCAAGAAAGGTATTTGGAGAAAGTCTGGGGGATGTGCATGCAAGGACTTGCCAAAGGCAAATTGTTAGAAGCTGGCAAGGCATTCTGAAGAGCCATCATATGTGTTCACACTCTTCTCAAACTCCTCTCCAGCTGCACATCCCTGGTGTCTAAGTGCTATGCTGCTCAGGCCTGTGCTAACCCATTTTTATGCTAACTAGAGAGAGACAGTTGCTACTTAAAAATAAGCTAGGTGAAACCTTAAGTTAATGTAAACAATCCAGACCTAACGTTTGGTTTCTATGTAGATGGCAGACATGAGAAAATAATTATATCCACGAGCAACTGTGAATGAATGGAGAGACATCAACTACCTTCAGTTCGGCATGAACCCAGAGGCCCAAGGCCCACAGTGCCTCTCCAACTCAGAAACGCTCATGCGGCGCCACTACTGATGCCAGCTGGAGAGCAGGACTCTCTCTGCAAGAGCAAAGAACTGAGCAGAGGATTCACCAGAAGATCATTCATGTCCTCAGCCACTCTCCACAGGCACAGGCTTCAAGTACAACAGCTCACATTAAAGAAATCTAAGCTACATCCACATCCACTTCACTTCTTCTTGAATGCCTACAAAGAGTAAGGATTCATTTTGGGCCCGGGTGCTAAGTAAAAGTCAAAACTGGTGCTGCATAAACATGCTCTGAGCACATGATTTGTCAAAACTGGAAACAATTATTTCTTTTTCCTCCTAATGTTTGATTTCATTCAGTGTATCAGAACCTTTGCACATGCCAGGAAGTAAACAACCTGTCTCCTTTAAGAGGAGAGAGGGAAGCTAACAGAGATCACTTCTGAATAAAGAAGCAATCTCCTCCTCTTCTGGAGAATGAAGTTAGAAAAAAGGGTAGCGGCATTCTGCAGATGAAATCCCCGAGAGCAGAAGCTGCACATTCTGACCCACATGCTGTACTAACTGCCATGAAGTAAAAAAATAAAACGCTTGAGCTGCTGCTGCTTCTGCAAAGGATTCAGTGATGGCAACAAGAATGCACGTGAATGCTTTGAAAGTCTGGTAAACTAAGTGTAGGACAAGGGGAACTCTGCTAAACATAGCAAACTTCACTACAGCGCCTGGCTGAAGCAACTGAAGAAAACTGCTGTAGCTGATTGTGCTGTCTCTGGGTCTTGGCATTCATTATTTAAGTTCAGTGGAAACTGTTCAGCCTTGAAGTAGACTGACTCATCCACTTTAAATTTCAATTTCCTGCAAACGATCCATTAGTTTTTGGCAAGTTTCACACTGCACAGTGCTTCCATGAAAAGATCAGTTCCCAAACTCTGGTTTCTACAATGCTTTTTGTAACAGAGGTTTATTAAACGCAGAATTTGGAGTTATTCGTATCCTTAAAAAACACACTGTGATTCTCACCTGACAATTTCCAACACGTGGCTGCTAAGGTAAATGAACGGCCCTGTTCCTAAACGTTCTCTTCTGATGTACCTGTTGGGACAAATCCTACTGGGCTACACTGTACTCTCCAAACGCAGCAGGCATTTATATGAAAACAGAAGTTGCTGTTAAGATGCATAGGGTTAAGTTTTACCTGACCAGGGAAATACACAAATATTTGCACAATATCTGCAGTTCTCCAAAAAGTGCACTGTGCACTCTTAGACTTCTCTGGGTTTTCCAAAGGCTGAAGCGAGTCACATGGTAAGTAAATGTTACTTCCATCATTTGCAACTACAATTGTTTTTTACATTTACTATTTCCCTTCAAGTATTTTGTCACCAAGCAGTATCCGAAATATGTCAATAACACAAAATGGAAAATAACTGTGGTGTCTTCAACACCACCATTCAGTAACTGTAGATGGATGTGGTCTAGTAAATGGTGATCAGAAAAATTCTGTGTCTTATGTCCCCAGGACATAATTATTTAGAAATGAAAAAGAGAGCAAATCATTAACACACATACATGTGAAAAAAGCTTTCAAAGTACTTGGTAGGATTCCAAATCCATACGTGTTCCAGTTCAGCTGACACAGTAGAAAGGCTTTTTACCCTAAAACTGTTTTATTGAATTTGTGCACCTTGCAGAATGTGGGGCTGTGTTTATCCATGCTCTAAGAACGCTACAACAAACAACAGCAGAGATTTCCTCACCTGAGCATACCTTACATGGATCCACACATGGCAACCACAGACAGGTTGCAGTTTCCACGTTCTTTCAGTTCCCCAGTCCTCTCTCCTGGGACTGTCAGCAAGTACAGATAATTAACTGAGATTTGTGAGATACTCTAACTCTTCACAAGAACTGTCCTGATCTCATCCACATAATTTTACTTAAGTGATGCAGCCATCAAATGGTAATGGATTTTTTGGCCGCTATGGAAAAGTTCAGATGTGACAATCTAGGCAAGACGGTCCTGCAGCAAAAAAGTTTTACACAATATAAGAAAGCTCCAGAAAGTTTTGAAAGGCTTGCTTTCATGTGTTTTAAAATATCCTGCATTAGACTAAGAAACATTTGTGGGAACTTAAGTATCTTTTCGGGTATCTGGATCTCATGTGCATTTGGGTGTTGAAAAGACAGTTATCAGCCCTACAGGTGCCTGAATCCCAGCTGGTAAAGTCCACTAGATAGCTAATTCTCAAGTGCTGGACTTGAAAACAGCTGCTCAAATTCAGACAGGCACAAACCTTATTCAGAAGACAGGTGCCTGTTTGCTGTCCCTCTATTCCACGCTAGACTTTGCATAAGTATGTCCCCTGTAAGCAAGATATGCAAAGATGACATACCAAAGTTAAAAAACTTATTACCTACTGCAGACTTTCCTTACTTTCTGCACATGCAAGGTGGCATTGGATGTTTCAGAGCAATGCTGGCTTTATTTTTCTACCATGGAAGTTACTTCAGATCAGTAAGAAGTCTCTACTGCTTGGCTGAAATCACACGGAAGCATCCCCAAAGACTGGTTAAACACTTGAGCCATCAGCATAACCTTACCTCTTCTTTCTGAGTTTTTGGTTTTCCTTTTTTGATCAATTTTAATTACTGTATTTTGAAGAGGTGCCATTTCTTGTAGCTACGCTTAAAGTTCAGCATATCTAACAAAGCAACTTCACTCACTCACCTCCATTTTCAAGGCTATAATAGCACACTAGGGCTCGATCCATATCCGTAGGTCTTTAAGCACATGAATGGTTTCTTGACTCCTCTACTTGACTTGTCTGTCTGCATGGTTATTGTTAAGCAAGGAATTAAGCACTTTGTCAGACTGATCCCAAGCACGTAGCATCTGAACAGCATGAATTTTTGCTCAGCTGTATGAGAAAACTTCACCCAAAACTTCATCTTTAAGTAGCTGCCTACACAGAGGTCTACTTTCCTGATGGAAGAATAACATACAAGCATTCTTATCTCTCTGGGATTTATTCCTGAAACTGGAGACCAATGGTTTGAATTGGGGAACTGAACGAAGCAGAGCTGTCTATTAGTCATCCAGGGGTTAAGCTAATTTGTTAGTGCTCAAGCTATTTCTTGCCATCGGCCACTGTGCATCCACTCTTTAAATTCTGAAAAGAACACCAACCTTTAATCTGTGGTATTAGTTCCTTTGACAAAATGGAAGATTATGCCTTTTTCCCCACAAGCCTTCATGCGAAGCTTAGCTAGCTTCCATCTGGTCTGGCTAATTAAATGTAAGTTAACATTAAGTTAAGAGCCAGCTCCAGCCCACAGACTTTCTATTCTGTGCCTGCAGATTTATTAATTGGCCAAACTATCCGAGAATTTAGTTCCAACTTTTGATTACTTCTATTTTCTTTATGCTCTCGTGAAAACAGGGCGATGTTTTTGAAGCCATATTTGCATCATTTCAGCTCAGAAACACAAAACACAAAGATACGCTAATAAGATTCTGAACAGCCATAACACTGCCAGTTTTTTTCCTTCTGTATTTGACGTGTTAATAAAGGATCACAGTAAAGTGTGAAGGATCTGCCTATTATGCACAAGATGTGGGCTCGCTGGAGCTGGGCGCTTCTAAGCTGGCTGTGACCCACAATCTGGCCCTATATGTACTAGGACCGGGGCTAGTTGTTGCATTCCTTATTCAGGCAAAGCTTTCTTTGACCTTAAGGGGTGTCAGGCTGAATGAAGAACAAGGGGATTAGATCTGGGGACTTACTCATTGTACTCCTGCCCGCAGTTAACTTCTGACAAAATCAGTTTGCAGAACAGCAAACACAAGTACCTCGTAGTTCTACATGGGGCTTCTTGCTGTCTTGTTTTTAATATCAACTGCAGGTAGCAGCAGTAATTCTGGCTCATCTATTTTGCTCTCTTGAGCAAAATACATATAGAGGGAGTTCAGCTTCATATTAAATCGAAACACTATCAAGGCGTGCAAAAGAGAATTTAGAAAACAAGCTTTAAAAAAAAATAAGGAAGCAAAATGAAAGACAAATGAGGAAATGGGAGCAGTGCTCTGTTTCCACCTTGTAAGCTGCAGGTTGGCACACGAGCCCATCAAGTCAATGAATCCTTCCTGCCTCGGTTTCTCCAGAGACAGCAGAAATGAAACAAATATTTACTTCTTTCTGAGCTTCTGCACAAATCCCTGGATACTCAGAAAGGTGTGAATGAAAGCACTCTGTGCAAGGAGGGGTTGTCAGCAATGACCGTTACGTTGGAAATAGAAATGGCAAAAAAGACGGAATGGAAATAACTGAATAGAAATGGCAAAAAAGACTGAAAACAAAAATGCTGCTGTTGCGGACCGCAGGCCGGCAAGGAACTCGAGGTACTACTAAGTTGATCCTCTAATCAATTTATCCCGCTTCTCCCTCACCCACCAGGCTCTTGGCGTTTTTCTCACAAAGCTCTGACTCCACAGCCACACACCGCAGCTCTCCCATCCCCGCAGCTCAGCCCGGGGACGAGGTCTCGACGTGGAGCTGCTACCCTGGACTCAGACAAAGCAACTTAGCTCACAGCGTCTGACAAAACCCTCTGGGAGCAGCAGTTCAAGAACGACGCGCGAGAAGCGAAGGGCGGCTCGGGCTCCCGCGGCGGCGGCGGCTTCCCCCGGCAGCTGGAGCCACCTTGTGCCCCGCGGCGCACCTGCACCCTGCGCCGGGGGAGCGGGGCGGCACGGCGGCACGGACAGCCCGCCCCGAGCCGCCTCCTGAGCTGCGGCGGAGCGCTGCCGACGACCGGAGAGCTCCGACTGCTCTGCGGCGCGTTTGACTTGACGGCACAACTGCGGCCCCGAACTGCGCCTTACAACAAAACCGCTCCGGCCTCTTCCCGTTCTTCTCCCTCACGCGCCCCGACGACAAGTCAGGCGTATCATCTTTTGGATCCGGCGCTGCAATACGTTACGCTGCATTTACTCCGAGCGCCCTGACATTATCATCATCTTCTTTTGTGCCCAGCAGCAACCGCGGCTCCTATAATGTCATTATTGTAATTAAGAACAATCTGAGCCATTGACAGCACTGCCTCGTTTGCTCTAGAATTCCCCGTGCGTTACTGTTCTTCTAAAGCAATATCTCACCACTAATAGTTTGCTGCTTTAGAACTGCCCACGGTTACGAGAAAAAAAAGTTATTAGGCCCAGCCTGACTCGATGGGCCAAGGAGAAATTGGTCAGGAAAACATAAAGGGAAGGCCTTGCGCTGGCAAAGCATTACGCTTTTCTCTACAGACACTGAAAATGGATTCACACCCTGCCAACCTATTCAGGCCGTTACCCAGGTGAGGAAGCTTATTTTGGCTTGCTTCAAAAGGGCCACCTGTACAGATACAAAAGAAAACATCTCTCTCTTCTTCCAGTAAATGCGCCCGAAGTACTTCTCCACCTAAACCCTCCCTTTCATTAATCCAGCTCACAGCTGGGTAAGTAGGGCACTGCAATTTAGACATCCTTGTCTGGGAAATTCTGACCTTAACGCCCACGTTTGCAGCACACGCGGTACCAAGGCTGTCTTGTCCATCTACTTGTGAACAACGACGCCTGCTTGTTTGCTGTGCCACGTGGCCCGCGATACTCCCACAGCTGCTTAGCACCCAAGTCTCAGCCTGCCCACGATTCCAGGAAAACAAGCCTGAGCCCCGAGTTCCTGCCCCCCCTCTCAATTCCCTTTTTCCAAGTGCAATTCCACAGGTTCACTACCAGCGAAGGCTAAGCTCACCCAGCGCTAGCGCAGTGCCACAGACCGCTTGCTCTGCCAGCGCGTGCAACAGGAGGGGCACCGTCAGCTCTACGTGAAGTGCAATGAGAGGAGGCAGAAGGACTCGCCAATGACTCCAGCTACCAGGAATGACTCGCAGAAATATTCCAGGAATTTTCTTTCGCAAAGGTAATCAAGAAAAACAAGATCAACAAGATATTGCCCAATAGCGGTAAGCTATGCGCTGGCTAATACATACACCAATCAGAAATCACCAGGAGAAATGAAAAGTCTAAAAGAACAGCAGTATTGTAAGATCATGACCAGCGCGCTATCCAGAATTCTGTATTACATTCACATAAGTAAGAATTTCTTATGGCACCACGTGCAGTTATTTCAGACAGGCTTCTCCAAAACGAGAGGGAAAGCAGAACATTTGGGAGACAGCAGAGTCTCGTTACTTAACCCTGCCAATCTTCAATATTGAGTACGACCATCGCTTGGTCGAACGGTGGCACACTGCAGAGCCAGGTGCAGGATTAGGGGGAACAGATGGTGGCTAATCTTTCTAATACAGCTCTGCCAATACAGCTCAGTAACTCACTCCCGACCACTCACGTTCCCGTTTTTCTTTTTTTAATTATTTTTTTTCCCTGGTCCTTGGATTTCTCTGGCCTGAGCACAGGTTGCCAAGGGATAGCCGCATGGAAGGCTAAGGATCCACACAGGGCTGCTGCTTTCGTTTTGCTTTTGGTCCAAGACATTTTTTGTTTGTGTTTCAGCCTGGTCACCAAAATGAATTAACTCACTGGCTCATTCAGCACACATGCGCACACACCCAGTCCCACGAGGGCTCAGCATATTAAAACCAAGTCATGTTATCTATTAATAAGTATTAACACACCAAACATAAGCTGTGAGACAACACAAATACTGAGCGAGGCTCCAAGTGTCCTTTCGTCAAGCAGCACAGTGAAGAGCAGCAGGTTAAAAAGCTTCTGCTCCCTTGTACTCAAAGAAGCACTGGATGTGCTAGGAGCTGGAGCAGGAAGGCATCAGGAACACACACAGCACACAATGCCTCAGTCACACCCCACCCTGCACTGGAAGAACTGCATGTGAAACGGCAAAGTACCACAAAATCTCTTGCTTTCCAACTCCTCCTCTCTCATATAAAGCGGCATCGTGCTGCTTCCAGCACAGCACTGACTGCACCTAGCACGGTGTCAGCTGTCCTGTCAACGTGCATCTCTTTCTGGTTTGGCTCGCATTTTAGTTAAGAACCTATCGTGAGTAATGCAAGTCAACATCACCACGTGAGGAACTGGCGTGAGGAGGAAGAGAACAGAAGCTGTAGATGGGAAAGCACCAATATTTAAGCAACGCTTCAACTACTGCTTTTGTAGAACTTCTCTTTGTAAAGAACTGTGCTTCTGCAACGAATGACTTCACCTCCAGCAGCATCAGCATTTTGCTGAGGACTGCAGAAATAGGGGTTAAGTTAAGAAGCAGCATTGCATTGCAGTTACAGCGAAGTAACAACAGAACCAACTGTTCTTACCTTAACGTCAGTGAGAAAGGCAGGAAGTCCCATATTCAACTATTCATTCTCCATGGGACGTGGCTTAATGGTTGCAGAAGACATAAAAGAGGGAAAAGATATATCCCAGATATTCAGTTCAAGGGACCCTCGTAGAAGTACAGACTGACACTTCGAGGAAGCTGGGCTTAGGTTGGAGGTTTTCAAGATGTAGAACCTCACAAAGTACTAACTAAACCCAGAGAGAACTCTCTGGCCAAAGTCTTGGACTCTTCTCTTACCTTCAGGACAGATTCCTTAAACGCTAAGGAAAATACTACAAACCTACAATTATGGAGTTTCTTAATGGCATGCTCACTTTACTGAGGATGAAAGTGAGGACATCTTTATTGTGTTCTACAGCTTCACTTTGTTATAATTATCTTCGTGTTGAAGACTGAATGACTATTTCTGTGCACGCCTGGTATTGGGGATAGTGTATTTTAAATCTGGAGATGTAAACAAAAAGTTAACATGGAGATAAAGGCACATGGTATTTAGCTAGCTCTCTTCTCACCACGGTTCTGCTCTGTAATTTGGAAGCACGGGAAGCCCTTCACCAGGTTGCTCAACGTTGATTTTACTTCACCACTTTCATCTTTTTTACCCTTCATCTAGATAATTAGCATGCATCTAGACAACTACAGCAGAGACCAAAAAGAATGGACAAAAGATGCTGTAACTGCACCTTCACCACACCTGGCCAGCCAGAGGCGTGAGCTTGTTGAACAGGAGCACTCCACCTTGGGATGATCTCCAGAAGTCCCCCTCCAATATCCACTGTTCAGTGAACCTGCAGCCCAAGCTTGCCAGTCTCTATGACATCACAGTCCAACTGGCAGCCTGTGGCCCGCTTCCTTCCCTCCTTAACCTACTGAGTACAGATTTAGTTTTATCCTGTGTGAAACCTACAGAATTGCTGAAAATTAAAAAACTGCTGAAATGGGGAACATACAGGAAACACAAGGCATGTTTCTTAGCAGCTATCTTACCCACAGAATGTAAGTCAAATGCAAATACAGTGGCTCAGTGCCCCCGTGCAGGCATTCAGAGATCAACTGAGTTACTGGCTATCCTGGGTCAGCACAGCCCGGCCCCAGCACCTGCCAGTAACGGGTTCTGAACGCCAAAACAGGAGGAGGCAAAATTCTTCCCTTGGCAAACCTTCCTGATGTTCATGGATTTTGTGACTGAAGATCTAGTGAAAACAGTGACATTTTTTAGAATAATTTGGGGCTCAGCTGTGACTTCTGAAATTCAGAAATGCACTCCGAAGCAACACTTTCACATCTTTGAAACTCCTGAAGCCTGTGAAGCCAAACAAACAAGACGACCCCACAAAAGCCAAGTTTCTTGAATCCAAAACCAAAGAGAGGGCACTAGATAGAACAGACGCTGCAATGAGATCGTGACAAGTTCTAGCAAAACTGAAATGTCAGAAGATGAAAATGCAGACAGTAGGAGGAAAAAAAGCTATAAAAATATGCAATGCATACAGATGAAGAACTCTAGGTCATAAATTACTGCACACAGGGGCTACTGCCACAGTTTGTGAAAGTATAGTGCCTGAATTAATACATGGCCCTTGACATCATGTATGAGCAGTAACGAACACCCAACAGCGAACTGCATCTCATAGCGCTGATCAGTGCCTGCTGGTTGCAGAGAGCACAACTGCAGAAGGAAGAGACAGACAGGCAGAGAAGGACAGACCCAAAAAGCCACAGCAGTTGCTCCAGCACCTGTGCGCACCCAGCAGGGCAGGGGACACCAGCTTACAGCGTGCCAGCGCTGCCACTTGGTCCAGGCCCAAGAGCTGTGTTGGGAGGGCTACTGCCATCACGACATAAGTAACAGCTGGGTTTTCTGTCTACACCGACAGCAGTGTTTCAGAGGCAATTATCTGTCTTTTCACCCAGCAATCCTTTCAACCCTCAGAGCAGAGGACCCCCTCCAGATATCCTGAGATCTGGTTTCAAAGGGTTGAAAACAAAAACCACCGCTCTCCTCCCGATTACTTTCTTCCTTAGCCCTGCCCTTGTGCTTAGAAAGGCTCGCAGGGACAGAATGACAACAAAGAGGCAGGTGAGCCTTCCCTCTGCTTTTCTTTCCACCTTCCCCGTTCCTCTCACTCAGCAGAAGTATTCCATCTGCTTTCCGGGACTGGCACCAAGGCAGTATCCCTCCAGGGGCAGAGGGGCAGGCTGTGCCCAGCACCAGCTGCACAGCTGGCTGTGACACCCTGCTGGTACACTGGGGACATGGGGACGTGGTAAGCAGCAGCAGGGAAAGAAGATTACGCACACGTCAGTTGCTATGCACTGAAGTTGGAGGTAAAATGCATTACGGCAGACATGAAAGCAACAGCTATCCTGATGGTGCAGGAAAGCCCAGCACTGATGTGCCGATACGCCGCAGTACAAACAGAAAGCAGAGATAGAAGGGTGCCGATAAAGCTTTCCTCATGACATTTCTTCCTCAAAGGAAATACAGCGTGTGCCTGCAGGGCACCAGGACAGAATGAGCACACAGAAGCCCATTTTCATTTGTGCTACATGCTACCGATGGATATTAGCAAGCATGACAGTATGACAGTAGAGCTGACAGTTCTTCCGATCCACATATTACGTACACTAGCAAGTGACAGCAGCAGCAAAGAATACACCTAGAAAGTATTTAAGCTGATCTAGAATCCCTCATGCAAGAAACAAGCAGGTGAGCAGAACATGTCTACTGACTGAGACTTTTCAGTCACAGAATTGTAGGGGCTGGAAGGGACCTCTAGAGATGATGCAGTCCAACCCTCTGCAAAGCAGGTTCCCTGGGCCAGGTTGCACAGGTACGTGCCCAGGTGGGTCCTGAATGTCTCCAGAGGAGACTCCACAACCTCTCTGGGCAGCCCATCCCAGTGCTCCTTCACCCTCACTGTGAAGTTCTTATGCACAGTTGTGCTGAACTTCCTATACTTCAGTTTGTGGCCATTTCCCCTCGTCCTTTTGCCATGCACCCCTTAAAAGAGCCTGCCATCGTCCTTTTGCCTCCCTCATTTTAGATATTTACAGAGATTGATCAAATCTCCTCTCAGTCTTCTTTTCTCAAGGCTGAACAGGCCCTGGCTACTCAGCCTTTCCTCACATGGGAGATGCTCCAGGCCCTTTCATACCTTTGTGGCCCTCTGCTGGACTCTTTCCAGGAGATCCCTGTCCTTTTTGTACCAGGGAGACCAGAACTGGACACAATACTCCAGGTGAGGCCTCACCAGGACAGAGTAGAGGGGGAGGATCACCTCCGTTGACCTGCTGGCCACGCTCTTTTCAATGCACTCCAGGATGCCATTGGCCTCCTCGGCCACAAGGGCACACTGCTGACTCGTGGCCACCCTGCTGTCCATCAGGACCCCCAGGTCCCTCTCTGCAGACCTGTACTGGCACATGCCGTTATTCCTCCTTAGGTGCATGACTCTACACATGCTGTTGTTAAACCTCATTTGGTTCCTCACTGCCCAACGAATTCTTCCATGCTTTTTCTCCTGTACTACTCAAAGACAAGTCACAGAAACAGGTCCAAAGAAAATAAGCCAAACAGCTAACACAGGGCACTCGTGTACAAAAAAGCCCTGTTTCTTTGGTAAGCACCCATAGGCAGGTGGAGGCGTGATCTTTGTCAGAGTCACACATCAAAGCCCTTCAGTCACGGATTCCAGAAAGACACAAACTTTACTTCAAGTACCTCAGACGCTCCCATCGCCCCATGCTCAGGCTTCATCTGTCGTCTGTACTTTGTTCTACATCCATCTCATTTTTTCAAATGCGTGACTGCAACAAAGTGAAGATGAAGAAACCAAACGATATTTTCAAGAATTAGCAAAGTCTACAAGATTCTTAAGCTGTTAACATACTCGTCCCTTGGGCACACAGAATAACACTACTACTGTGACCTCATGCACCCAAATGAAATCAAAACAGAACATGCAGAAGAGGAAATGTCATACCCAGAAGCTAGAAGAACACTGGTTCCTTCTCCTGCCCATCAATGGCAAATAAACTAAGCTGAAGAGCAGTCAAATTACTGAAATTGATGTCACATCAATTGGAAAATTGTCTGAGCCCGCACCATAAGCAGTAATTGCTCTCTACTCAATTCACGGGCCCAAGCTGCCTGTTTCCCATCTGCTCCTACACAATTTAACTAATTCTGATCTTTGCTCTCCGTTCCTGAAAGCGTCACAGACTTACAAGCGTGTCAGAGGCCAATTCTTTACATTCTCCACCAGGGTAAGCTATTATGAAGAGTGAAAATTCTGCGTCCATAATTGCGAAGCCAGGCAAATTCAAGGAGGATGATCACACATGGCCTTCCTGAACCCGCCATGTAAAATTCATAAGATAACATAACACACACCTCCATGTATAGAAAATGAGGTCGTTATGTTCGCTCCTTGCACTCGTATGAAGATAGGCTTAATACACAATACAAACTGCTACTAAAACGATTTGCTGTTGGTTTTGAGGAATACAGAGAGGCCCTCTGAACACCTTGTGCTCCTGCTCAGCATCCCCTGGGCTCCTTAGAGGCACATAAGAGGCAGCTCAGTCTTGGAAGGGTTTTCAGGAACGAAAAGGACAGAATCTCACCAAACACTACAGAGTTCTGGGGTATGACAGTTCAGCTGTAAACAGATATCAAATATTCCAGTAGTATCTCAGCATTTTTTCATAAGATAAAAAGCTATTAATTCCAAACACAGTTAATCATTTGTGGGTTTTGTTACTTAACATTTTTACGCTATCTAAAGTCACAGCTGCTTCATGCTCTCACTGAATTACAGTGTTCTCATCCTTGGATGACAGCAGATGAAGTACTGTAAACGAAAGCCAAGACTCTACGTGACAGAAGGTAACATAAGCAAATCTTTGCTCCAAATTTTAGATCTCATGAAATGCCCTATAAAATACACTGTAATTAAATATTATGTTTTAATGTATGACTAATCCCTACTGAAGTCGTCTGCGGTATCTCAAGTAACTGTATCTTAGGTTACTCAAAGCATCACTTTGACAGTGATCGAAATGCCTGCTGACAGCACAAACACAAAAGCTACATACATACAATCATATTTCATCTACAGTAATTAACAACACATATAGCACAGACTGCACTAAAGCAAAATTGGTATAGACCATACAACAGAGGTACGGTGCTTCCAATCTCACTAAGATATCTGCTTCCACTGGAGATGTGACACAGATAAATATATGTGGAAATACGTAGGATGTTATGGAGGATTTAATGACATATCTTCCTTCCATATAAATAATGTTCCCTGCCTAGCTGCAAAATAATTCTCCTAACTACTGTTAAATAAAAGTTAGAAAACTGGGAAACACAAAGGACAACACCAATGCATTCTGACATTGCAAAAGGGCAAATGTTAACGCGATGAGATAATGAAACGACAGATCCAGGTTTTAGTTGATGACTTTAATAAAGACACAGAACTCCTGAGAAGAAATGCAGTTTCACAGAATACATCTTTCTTTTCTCATGGGCTTAAAAGATTGTGGTTAAGGGCAACTGTGCTGTCTCTAACAGTTTCCTGGAGAGCTGCGACTCAGCGCTATCTGTCTCTGAGGAAAAGAGCCTTATTTATGTGAATACTGCGCATACTGAATCAACTGCAAATAGGTTGAAGATCTCTAAATGTAACTACAATGCAGTCTCATCAAAGATTTATTTCTACTCCAGAGCCACTGATGTTCATCACTACTCTCTGGGGGTAATGCAAGAGAGGATAACCAGCATAGTTTGCCACTGCTGACCATTTCACCAACTTCTGAGCCATTTGCAATGACCAGAAAAGCCAAATAACGTGAGTGCGGATGCACAGCGTGCATTTTAATTGAAAAGCAAGACAGTGCATCTCAGAAAGAAGACACGATAGATATAGAGAAAGGGGCTGAACTGCCCAAAGCAGTATCGCCCTCGTCTGCAGCACAGGTGCCCCCCTGACGTGCTGTGCTGCTGTCACTGCCCAGCTATGTACCTCAGAAGCAGGGTCTGCTGGGCGGGATGCCCCTCTCCCGTGCAAGCAAAGAACTTGCAAACTTAAGGAACAGTTTTGAAGCAACTGCTACCTCGGTATCGAGTTTAAGTTACCATCAGCAGCAAAAAAGATGGGTGAGTAAGGTTAAATTCCAGTTCTCTGCCTCACGGGATTCTAAATGGGCAGATACAGTAGGGGGTGGGTATTATTACACGTGCACGGACAAAGAACCCGACTGTCGGCTCAGCGTTCTTCGGGCTCCAAGGCAGCGAGGCAAAGGCTCCCAGCTGGGCACAGCAACGAGCAGCTTAAACCGTAAGCCTTGGAGCGCAGCTGCCAGCTGTGTGCGTGACCCTGCTTTCCAACAGTGCCGTGCCCACGGCGGGCCGCGCACCAGCACAACCCAACGGCCCGGCAAGCCACACACGCACCAAGTCGCAAACTCCTCGCACCGCAGCCTCACACGCACGGAGAGCGGCAGGCTCCGCCCCGCCCGCCATCCGGACGGCCCCCGGGCCGCCGCGGGGATACGGCCCGCTCCTCCGCCCGGCCCTGCGGCCCTCCCCGGCCCGCGGGACGAACTCGGCGCCTCCCGCGCTCTCTCGGCCGATCCGCACGGCCCACCCCGGCCCGGCCCGGCCCCGCGGCCGCAGCAGCCCGCCGTCTCCCGGCCCGCGCTGCCACCGCGAACGGCGCCCCGGGGCGACAAGGCGCTCCTCCCTTCGCCGCTCGCCTCCCCACCCCACCCCACCCGCGTCCGCCCGTCAGCCCCTTCCTCCGCTCCCCCGAGCCTTTCCTCTCCCCGTGTCTCCTCCCACCCCCCTCCCCGTCCCGAGGTAACTCCCAGGAAACGCGCGGACCCGCGATTCTTACCTTCTTTGGCTTTTTTCCTCCTCGCCAGCGTGCCGCCGAGCTTGCCCAGGAAGGAGTCATCCTTTTTCCTGGACGGGGGCGATTTCGGGGTGGGAGATTTGGGGGAAGAAGGGGACTTCTGGGGGGACGATGCCATGGCGGCCCGGCCGGCGCTCGGGGATGGAGGAGACGGCTGCGAGGCCCCGGAGCCGTGGGAGGCCGCTCCCGGCTCTGAACGGAAGCGGAATTATTCCAGGCATTTGAGGCAGCTCCGCGCCGCTCTCCCGCTCCTGCCCTGCCTCCCGCCCGCCCTCCGCCACGCGCCTCGACCGGCGGCTGCGCCCCTCCGCCCTCACCTGTCCCCCCGGGGGGGCGGCCTTCCCGCCCCGCCGTACCTTCCCGCGGGTCGGCTCACCTCGGGCTCTGGCGCGGGGCGACCCGCTCGGCGAAAAGCCTCGCCGCACCGCAGCTCGGGTGCGGGCGGAGGGGCAGCTTCGGCAGGGGAAGGGCGCAGCCCGGCAGCCCGAGCGGGACCGGGCCTCGGGGCGGTGCGGCGTCTGAGGGCCGCGGTGCCCTGCCGGCCGCCCGAGCTGAGGGGCGCCTGTGTGAGGAGCCGCGCGCGCGGGGCGGCTGCGGGCTGAGAGCGGCCCGGGCAGTCCTGGGACTCCTCGGTACCGGCTGGCAGCTGCGGGAGGGGTGGGCGCTGCAGGCAGGTGTTTCTGCGCTCTGCGATCAGCTAATCAAGTAACCGTGCACTGGGTCGCCTTGTGCAAGCTGGAGGCACGCGTGCGTCTCCGTGGAGCACGCTTTGCTAAGCAGCCTGCGGGTTACCGCCGCAGCCGTTGCCTGAGGGAGGCGGGCGTCTACGGAAATAAATACCCGCTGTGGAAACCGGGGGGCAGAAAGGTGACTTAGCGCGATAGACGGCCCGTGCTAACCCTGCTGTGGTTTGCACGTGAGTAGCTTAAGAGAGGAGCTTTCTTAAAGCTCGGGAGCCGGTGCGGGAGGCGCCCGGGGCGGCGGTGTGTCAGCTGCAGGCACCGCTTCCACTGCCCGCTTAATCACTCGATTAACAATTCAGGCAAAAAGCCACACACGCTTCATGCAAATACCTAGCTATCCATTAGGCGGAATAAGGGAAATGAAATTACCGCGAGGATACTGCTAAATCAGCTCATAATTGTTGTGTTTTCACAAGCTGGTGGCATTGGTTAGCTGACATCAATGAGTATTTGTTGTGTGCAGTTAGGATATGCCCTGGGGAAAAGCTTTATTCATCCACGCTGCCGTCAGTTAAAAGCAGAACGAGCCCAGGCTGCCACCGCCGCCCTGCATGTCCCGGGGTTTGCTGTCTGGCTCAGAGCAACGCTTGTGTTCCCTGGACTGCTGTCTGCAGGCTTTCTGGAAAGCTTTGCCATCTATGATGATTCTCTTTGAGGACAGTCACGACATTCATTTTCTCCGTACCTTAAAGTCAGAACGACGTATGCAATTTTTTTGTTCCTCTTTTCATCTGGGAACACATAGAGAAGCATGACTTTAACGCTGCATTCAGCTGAAAGGGTCTTATAGACATGCATAAGGCCTAGCTTATGGCAGACATGGGAATGCTGCTTTGAAATGCCGAGCTCTTAGGCAAGTATCATTTTAACCACAGAGCAAAGCTGCAGTGACATGAACTTGCCGTGGATTTTCATGTGGCTAGGTTTTTGCTTTGCTTCACATGTGATAGCTGAATGCTTTCACAGTCGTGCTCCCTGATCCCACACGCAGGACACAACAGCAGCAGGCTGCAGTTCAGGCTGCCCCACTGCATCTACACCTGGAGCAGACCACAAGGGCTCTCACCGTGCTCCCTGTCAGCACCTTGTTCTTACTGGTGAGCCAACCAATAGCTCAAGTTAATTGTAGCCTCATCATATGTATGCTATTGCCAGGTAATAAGAGGTGGTTACATCACCGCACTTCAAATGCATTCTTATTCACCTGCATATCCATCCATGCACACCTGTTTGGTTTTTTTTCTTTTACTACAGGACTCAGAATGATTGGGAACAGACTCTTGCTTCTGATTGAGGTAGAAGAGACATGATACATAAAATACCCACCGCGGGCTAGGCTAATGAGCAGGAGCACTGCAGCACTGAAAGGACACCATATACGTACCATCTGAGATGGCTGACTCCTGGGATAGAGGTCAGCTCTGTTGTCCTATCTAGTTTTTCAAAGTACTCTTGCTTATTGTTATTATTTAAACACACAGGCTTAAAGCCAAGCTGCTTAAGGCCACACAATAAATTATTCCTTTGTCTTTAAGTTCAGCATTTGTCTCTGAAGTGTACCCTCTGCATGAGCCTTTTATCTGACCGGTCACAAACCGTGGAAGGCAAATTTGCAAACATGCTCCAGTGACCTACTGTTATTGCTGTAGCTGCTTACAGCAAATCTCTTCACTGACTTCAGGAGGAACAGAACTAGACCCAAGTCTACCCTTTTCATTTTTCCACACGTTTGCTCTCGGCGATCTGACTGCCAATTCTGCAATAGTTAATTACTGGACGTGCCCTCCCCCATACCTCCCCACCAAGTAATAGTCAACAGCACAATAAAAGAGGCTGCTTAGAAACCTAACAAAAGATTATGTATTGTATACATCTGCAGAGATGAAATATTTTAGAAGTTTCAAAGAGAAATGTCACTCAGATGCTAATATCATTCTGGTCCTTTATGCTTCTAGCCACATGTAGTTCTGTCAATTCGTCATCTATGTGTGCATGGCCAAATTGATATGCATTTGCATCTGACCGTGTTGAGACTGTTTTAGGAAAAATCAGTACCAGGAATCTTTCTTAATAAGCATCACTTGTGCCTTTCACTTGAGCCCATGATTTTGTGCATCTGTAACATCAATACTGCAGAGAGCACATTGCTGGCACGCAGGGCCACCAGACCTCTGTCAGTGGTTCTTTGGAAACAGCAGAAGAAACTATCTGAAAAGAACCCTGTGGTTTGTTCGTAGATATGAGGGGCATAATGATTTAGGTGAAATCCAGTTTGCACTTTACATATCACAAGGTATTTGCCAGGTTCATGAGGTATGGCTGCCATGAAGACTGTGGGGATCATTTTCACGTGCTACTATGGTAAATCCATTGTGCAAATAACCATACGGTCCACACAGAACTCAGCAGAGACACTTTTAGGCCTTAACAATAGCAAAATTTTCCAACCTGCTAGGGCACATTCTGGTATGTGCTTACATGAGAAAGAAAATACTCTATCTTTCTGAAAACGCTAAATAAAAGTGAAATTCTTAGTGGAAATCACATATGCCTTAGGCTAAAGAGTAGTTTCAAGGACTAAGTCCAAGTTCACTGCCTGTGCCCAGAGAAACCTAGCCAAACAGTATAAAAACCAGCAAGGCATTCCTTTACCTTGAGGGCAGACAGATTGATCTTGAGGCAAATAACAGCTTACAAAATCCATTCCCTGAAATCCTTGCCCAGTTGGCTTTTTTTAGATACACAATCTTTTGAAGACAGAAGGAGCAAATAGGAGGGGAGCCTCAGTCAATTTGTTGGTGGCATTCCTCCCCACACTGTGCTCTGGGACAGCCAAACCCCCTCAGTGGTCATCTGCTGCCTGAGAGGGGTTAAACACAGATCAAAGTTTCACATATTAGTTCCAGTGAACCCAGCAGGCAGGTAATTCCTCTGCAGTCCTGAGATATCGTGAGCAGTACAGAACGAGGAGTCACTACCATGCCTGTCTGCCTCTCAGGCACACAAAATAGAAAGGAAAGTATGTGTCAGAAGAAAAAGCTCAGTTCGAATGTGCCAGAAATTACCTTGACCTCAAAGGGAAGCTGCTGCTGTCCATCTGCCATCTGAAGAGGAGGAACTATCAAGCAGTTCAAAGCTGCTGAGCCGGGAATGACAGTGCAGATGCTAATATAAGCTCCAGTCTTGCTTCTCTCATCTTGAACGGCACGTTGTCTTGCTCTGAAAGGCTTCCCCACTGGTAAAAAGCAACAAAATGAGATGACCTAATGTAAGTAAGCCTATGGGAATTTGCAAATTGGCATTTAAGGTTTTGATCACCAGTTCTTAGTGATCCACATGGATACTTTTCCTTCAAGTCTTCAGGGAGCTGTTACAGTTTGTATGTTGTGTCTGAGGAAATTAGGTTGTGAGTTCCTGTGTAGGAAAGTTGTTGATTTCATGGATTTCACAACCTGTTATGTTAGAAGTAGGATTGAATACCATCCAGCTTCAGGGTGTCATTATTTCTAAGCTATAAAATGCAACTGTGAACTGCAAGACAGGGTAATCGACTTCCCAGTATATGATTAAGAAACTGATATCATTTCTTACCCACTGATTTTTCCTAGACACACATTATTATACTGTAGGTACCAGAGGAGAGAAATTACTATGGAAATGACTCACAAGCACTTCAGAGAGTGAGATACAATTTTATTTCTTCAAATACGAAATTGCTCACATCCAGTCCATTTAGACATGGCAATACATTCCAGCACATCACATTAAACCCAACAACGACAGTGCCAAGGACTGAAAAAAAGAAGAAAAAAGAAAAAAAATACCCCAACAAATCCAGTAGTCGTTAATGAGTCAATTTACAGAAAAGATCAAGCAGTAACAACTCATAACAAAACACATTTAGACAGATTAGTAATACATGCCAGCCATATTAAATTGACCAGCAAACAGAGCACATAGCTTATTTCTCCTGCCTCCTCTATTCACACAGTACAAAGACCTGCTTTAAATTGCTCAAGAATGTATTCTTTTCCTGCTTTGCCTGCATAGCTTGTTTTTTGGATCTAATCTTGTGAGGCATGCAGTACCAGTCAGGGTAGCAGTAGCCTGCCGGGTTTTTCCACCCAAGAATAGACACGTGGGACCTGTCGTGGATGGAGTGTGTTGTCACCATGTGGCGTGCAGAAAAGTATCATTTCAGCAATGAATACCTGTATAGTCCATTCAATGCTGATGGCTCTCAACTCCTGCTGCCTCTGATCTCTTGGCTTTCAATGGCCAAACAAGTATCTGCTGTAAGGTAAGTCTCAGGGCCTGTATGCACCACAGAGCGACCTGAGGCCAGGCTCTTGCAGCACAGCACCTGCCCTGGGTGAGCGGGTTGGACTTCGGCAGAGGACCTGCTTCACATTTCTCTGGGGCTGCCCTTCCTCCTCCTCCATGTACGGAGGAGAATGAGTGGGTTTTTAGTACAATTTAGGTGAATAAATAATCACTGATTGATATAATCGAGGGCTTCTGCGCTGAATTGCCTTACTGTGCAAAGCACTAAGAAAATAAGTTTGCTGTAAAACTTGTAAAAAAAAAAAAAAAGAATCCATTGAAAGCATGACGACCCTCAGTTTTCTACAGAAAACAATGACAGATGATCTAGATCAGTATCACTCTACTGGACTACATGAGGCTTCTGGGAACAGTGATAAAATCCATACGTTTTCTCCACAAAACCAGGAATGCCAGCAGATTTCAACAGAGAAAATGAACATATTTATTGCTGTCCTGCTTGCTTCTACTTTGTGTCAATCTAAAGGAACAGAGTTAGTTGTAGAATCAATCACTGCAATCCATCTCAATAAAAATGTAACTTGAAGATCGAGGTATGCTCAGCATATGAATGACAGAAAAAAAATGACTGATGGTAATTTTGGAATACATTCAGGGATCCTGCTATGTCTCTCAACCAAAATGAAAGACAAATTATACTGTTAAAGCTCTACGTGTTATGTTGTAAGGGTATCCCACTGAGATATTATTTACATCTTAATTTATTACTAATAATTACCAAATCCATAAAGCTACCTAATCTACTCTGTAGACCTTTACCTATAAATAACTGTTAGAAATAAACTTATTTATGAAAATTGGAGACAACATCCGAACTGTAAAATATAACATGACTCTCTTATCCGCCTTACACAGACTAATAAATAGGTATAAATACATAAATATTGCATAACAGTAGCGTAATCCTTGCAGCAACGGAGGTATATTATGTATTTGTGGTCAACAGTGAAAACTTTTTTTAATTTCAAAAAGGATATTTTAAATTTCTTACAATACAGCAAAAACTTAAGATCACTCATAAATTATTGTACCAAGATCCAGTGTACCTGTTACCCTACAGCTAGTTACCAAGGGCTTATTTAGCTTAATTTTCTCATAACAAGAATGCTCGTAGCTTTGGCTGTGAGAAGGCAGCTCTTGCAAGTAAGCACCCGTCACGAAGTAATGAGAACATCAAATCTTTGAGTCATAGTGTGAGGTAAAATGATGTTCAGGAAGAAACAGTCTTTTGGTCTCTTTGGTTTTTCAGCTTGAGAATGAAGTGCATCGTATGTACAAGTCTGAAATATTACCAATCTCAGACTGCAGATTTAAGAAAGTACATAAAGTTATCCTGAATACCAACAAGAATTTCTGCACATCTGCTGTGCCATGACTACAGAAAAAAAATAGATAGCAGGCACTTCCTTTAAGCAAAAGATCTCCATAGACATTTTTGAGCAGCAACATAAATGTAATGCAAATATACTCACAACATTACCTACCAAACATTGCTATTGCGAAACTCAATATTTTTTTGCAGTCCTTTTGAGGAATTATTCTAAGGGAGATTTGTTAGCTGCTACACCAGTCATGATACTTCCTGTGATATACCCTATGAAGCTGGTCTGGATAAGTACTTTAAAACTATCGTGCAGCATACTTTAGAGAAGACCTTAATCTGTGACATACAAAAGCTATTTTGGGTATGTAACAGTCTTAGGGAGTTACCCATTTGATGACCCCTTACCGTTTTACAAAACATAGAGATATTTAACATCTTGTTCAGAAACACACGGTGCTCTAAAACATCAGAATACCTAGAAAATTCATTTCTGACATTGCATTTACAATAGTTTTAATGAGTGCTTACACATAGCTATTAGTCAAAAGACTTCCACCATAAAAAAAAACTAACTTTATTTCTATATGAGATGCTTGTTTTTGACCTTCAAATAGTTCATCGTGGCTTCGCTGTGCCAAAATATAAGCAAAGCCACATAAAGAATCGGACAAGCAGATGGAAAGTAATGCCATTTCAAAAATACCATATGATATCATCATTTTTCTAAGAACTCTATTTTCAGCACTGAAATAACATTCCAAGGAAACACCGAGTGCCAATTTCCCTTTCACAGACTGCGGTGTCTCTCAGACAGGTAAATCCGTTCCATCTTTATTCTTGCGATTCCTGATGCTGACAGTGAAGTCATTCACACCATTGTGAGCACAGAAATTGTTTAAAAGCTCCTGATAACGGAATGACCTTTCCAAAACTGACTTCAAATTTGTATTACCTTAAATTTCAGAAGACAGTACCTCCGTGATTACAAATACTGCTGAAATTACATTTGTTTGCATATGGCAGTTTAAATCCCACTCAGCTGACAGCCCCTTGATAACAGAATGCTTTCAAAGTGCTGGTCTTCTGCTTGTTCTTTCACTCTCTGCTCCTCTAAGGCAGACACAAGTTTGTCCCTTTCTTCAACCACTTTCATCATCTCAATAAAGATTTCATCTTCCTCATTTAGATCCATCTCATTTTTAAGGCTGTCTGAAAGATGACAAAACAAGAGGTCATCATCCAGATCATTTTGTTGCTATGCTTTGCATTTTAACAGTTGTTGTACTTGGATTAAACATTACACTCAAATGAAGTCAACAGCAGTTAATATTTTTCATCTTACAGTCCAGGGAAAATTTATCCTGCATTTAGGCCATTAGAAGTTGACCATTAAGGCCCCAGAAGTGTGTAGTAGAACTTTTAGCAAAACTTAGGCTGTGGAATTAGTAGTAAGAACACTATATATTCGCAAAAACATTTGCAAATGTTGCTTAAACATTACACCATAATTAAAATGCTATGTGGTAGGTAGCAGCTACTGTCTTAGGGTGTGAAATCTAATGTAACAGCATTTGTACCAGACTTCAAGATTAGTTGGTAAAACTCGAAATGCCCAATCATGAAATGCAGAATCTGTAAGAATATAACCTGTTTTTCAGAAAAAATACTGAAAACTGTAGTCACTTACAATCCACGTGCTTAGAACCAACAGGATGTCGTGGTGTATTCACCCGTCTGCCTGTATTCGTCATCCCCACACTCTTTTCTAATACTGAATGAAAGGACAAACCCCAAGTAGACCCAAGTACATAAAAGCAGTTCCAAAATACAATGGTAACCTGCAGTTCTGCAGTTGACATAACCTTGCAGAAGAGCACAGAAGAACAGCTGACGTTCCCCACTTTGACTTACCATCAATGGCCATCTTCTCTCTCAGCTTTTGTTCCAGCCTGCTTTGGTGGTCCTCCAATTCTAATTCTTGGGCTCTGGGTGCCATAGAATATACATTAAATAATAAAAATTTTAAATAAAGTCATACAAATATAAGTATTATTTCAACCAAGATTTCACATATTCTGTTTATCCATTATTTTCTCCTCACAGGCAGTCAGGGCTAAAAGTATTGCCTGTGCACAACAGTGTCAGAAGTACTATTACCACCTTTTGCTTTGTGCATTGGATTAAGCTCCCTACAATGCAACACTCAGGGCTTTGACCAGCTATGTCAAAACTTGCTGGTTGTACTCATATCACCACTCTGGACAAGCCTGGGCTCTCCCACAGAGTCCAGCCAGAATGAGTAACGACTACTGCAGCTCTAAATGCCTTCCCACATCATCCAGAGATAGTGGAGAAAATATCTGGGAGCCACCTACAGCTATCTGCTGAGCACATTGCAGAGGATGAGAGATGAAGCAACTACAGCCAATATTGTTTCCATCAACTACAAACAGCAGCACGTGAGGCAGCTTTTATTGGCTTGGTGTATGTACTTGTTTCATCTCAGTACTGAATTCCTTGATTTCTTCTCCTGTGAGATACACTTTTCAGACTGTTTTTCTTACATAAGAGAAAGTGCCTAAGGGTTCATTAGACCCGTGTTGCATAAAGACAGAACATCTGCGTGCTGTAGCTTTTTTGAGTACCCTATAGGAATGAAATAAATTGAAGTACTGTGAGAAAGAAACAATGAGGACAGCTCAACTGAAGGTCTGCGTTCAAAACAGACTGTACTCTGAATATGTTTATTCTATGACAGTTCCAAACTCCGTCTCACAGCAACACGTTCAGATGTGCTATGAGTACAAGTTTCTGTCTCCCCTCTGCATCTTTTGCATTAATGTTCATCCTTACTTACACAATCAAGAGCTCGGACTCGTAACGCATTAATTTATTCTTCTCCAGGACCAGTTCAAACCACTCATGAAGCATCTGAGTTTCATCCTGCGTGCCTGAAACTGTTTAAAATAGCAAAGTTGAATATGCATTACTGGGCTTCCTTCCAATGCTCTTGCCACTTGAGGTCACTTTAAATAATCCTCATCTGTAAGGCTAGGTGAGCCCTAGAGCAGATTTATTTTTCTTCTCTATGCAACTTACATAGGTCATGTCCAGACGTAACACATATAATACACCTGTTTATGGTTGGTTGAGTGCTGTAGTTTATTGCAATTAAAGATGCGTTAGATTTTAAAAAATTGTTTGTTTGGAAATCACATTTTTTCTTCCAAGAGATTTTTCCGTTTTTCCCCAAAAATGGTCACTCGCTTTCTTTTAGTTCTGCCTTTGATAACATAGTTTCTTCGTTAATAGCAGACCTTGGATCTGTCTATATAAACACATATCCCACTAACATGATCAGATTCAAGATGAATTTGCTGGCATGTATCACCCAAGTCCCTGCTTCCAGTGGGCAGCCACAAGCACAATCAGGTTCCCTACATATTTTCATTCATTTGCCAACAGGCCTCTAAATCTGCATTAGCTTCAATTGTCAGGAAGGACTGTGGCACTGGAAAAATCTACTACCTTGGGGTGGTTTTGTAACAGTTGGAGTTAAGGCTTTACTGGCTGACACTACGCATACGTGTAAGAAGAGATGGTTTACCTCCCATAGAGTGCACAGAGTGAGGCCGTTTTACTAAAGAGCAGCACAGATTCCTCCTCCACCACTTAAGAGCCTTTACTGCCCTAAAATGTAGCCTGTAAAAAATCTCTGGCAAGGAAGAACCCCTGGAGTTTTCCAGTGGCAGGTCAGAGTGTGGTGCAGGGCACGTGCCCTTTCACATGGCCCTCCCCAGACATCCTCCTTCAGATTCATCCAGTCTTCTTGGAGTGGGCATTTGCTGCATTAGCAGGATGTAATGATGAGAGGAGATGGTAAGTGACTTCCCTACCTGTGTTAATCAGAAATGGATTCCTGCTTACATATTGCTCTCCTTTTCCTTTGCAAACCTATCCATGAATGAGCAGGTAAGCTGATTTTACCAGCAGTATTCCTCGGTCAAGCCTGTCAAGAGAATATCTAAGTCCAATGATACTCCTAAATCTCTCTAATAAAAAACTGTGCATCATAACTTGATTGAGGTACACAAATAGGAACACACTCTGCAAAAATGCCACTTATTTCTGCAAAAGCCTGAGTGGAAGTTGAAATAAAAATAGCCTTTGTGGTCGTTCTTTTTCCATCCCACGGAACACCCCTCTGGTGTGTCATGGTTTTATGTCTCCAGAGGCATTTTTCCCTGAGCTTTTCAAATATTTCTTAATAACACTGCTAATAGTAATTTGAATCTGAGGGACTGCTTCATGCCTTCCAGGAGCAGAACAAGCTATTGAAGTCTTTGCCATAATGTAGCAAGATAGATCTTTTTTTAAAGGTTAGAGAATTTGTTCTCTTAGCCATGATGGCTTTTTGTTACGGCATTGCTAAGATTTTCCTTCTGGTTTGCCCAAATCTATTGTACCCCATTTGAAAACTGGATATTCTTCCCATTACATCGTAGCTAATTTCAGCATTCATTGCTTTTGACGGCAGGCTGTGGCCATCAACCCTTTATGCACAGAGCAATGCTCTGTTGTCTCTACGTTACACATAGAGGGGATCTGCAAGTTTGCTCTCCCTATGAACTTCTAAACCTCATATTCCTTATTCACAGAGGTTTTCAGCTGATCTCTTTTGACTCTGTTGGAAGTTCTGAGAAACTTTGGATAGATGCTTATGAAATCAAAAATGGTCCACACACGTGCAGATGCTTGTTCACCTTCCAAATCAGAGTTGGATTTTCTTGCATGTTCTATCTATACAGATTTTCTTCTTTACCACCGTTCCTCATGATTTGTTTAGTCAATTGATTGGTTATGCTAATTTCAGTGGAAAACGTGCCTGGGGATTTTTATTTCTGTATTTTCTCATAGGCAAAAGATCTCTGTAAGCCTCCACAAATGTCAGTGGAAAACAAAGCAGTGATACATTATTTATTTATTATTCGGTATTTAGAATCAGAATAAAGGGAATAAGGGCCATGAAAAAAATACTCATAGGATTGATATTCTTTCTTTCTTTAGGAAAAAAGAAAAAAAAAAAAAAACATGGATTGTCACTACAATTAGAAGATCATGAAAGCCTCATTTTGCTCATCAGTCTTCACGGCAGTTGTTTCACACCCACGCATGTTCTCTTCTAATTCAGCTGAGGAGCTAATGAATAACCCCCGCTAACAAAGGGGCCATTCATCCTCTGCTTACGGAATTATTAAAGGAGAGTTGCGTAAATGTCACTGAAGAGCAGTGTTTGCAGGCCTGTCTCTAAATTTGGTTATTCACAACCTTTCCAGCTCAATATTATTGCTGAACCGTGATCGTTTTCTAATCACCTTAATAATACCCATTAAACCACTTGAATTACATAAGCACAGACCTGCTTAAATACAACTTAACCTAATAAACGCTGGTCATTCATTAAACAATAATGCCCATTAATTTTAAGAAGGTCGAATGGAACACTGAACTCACTGATTCCTGCATCATTACACATAGGTTATAATTCAAGTGACAAAGCACTTACATTTTGTTTGGGAAACTTACAGCTTCATGCTTTTGCACCAGAAGAGTTATTGAGAGACAGTAACATCCTACGTTTCAGTATCTGCCCTATTTGTAACTGGTCACCTACACGCAAACAATCAACGGGGAGAAAAAATAGTACTTTCACCTTAATGAGGGCAATCCAATTACTGAGGATGGGAAGAGAATGAGAAGCATCAATCTCTTGGCAGATAGCCTTCTTTAGGAAATGCGATTGTCAAAACAGCAAAAACAAGAGTTAGCTCTAGGCCATCCATCCCAGTACTCTGCATCTAACCCCAAGAGCCAGAAATCTCTTGTTCCTCATGTCTTTGATATCTGCCAAACCAGCCACTCCCATTGAAATCAGTAATAAAGAACAAAGCTTATATACCAGACCTCAGTCTTCTTAGGAATGTTTCTCACAGGTGGTAATACGGGTGCTATTTGATAAATTGCAGTGTTTTGTTTAAGAAAAAGAAATTGTTTCTAGCCTTTTCAATAACATTTGAAATGAGAACTATCAGTTATAGAAAAATTGCTAATAAATGCAAAATACTCTTGTTAAACTGGACAGTTTGGTGTTAGAATAAGGGCAATAACTGCTAAGAAATATGGCATTAAAACATCCAGTGTGTAGAGATTTTGCTGGATTTCCTAACCAAGATGGCAAGGTCAGGTGCCAAAACATATCCAGCACTGTGCAACTGCCTGCCCCAAAAGCATGAGGTTCACCTTTCTAAAACAAAGATAAACATGTGCTTTCAATTGGGCTGTCTGCTCCCCAGAACCCTTTTAGCACAGAAATACAGGCTCCCCTGAAGCCACTTACGCACACAGATCTCTCCCTCATCCCCTTTTGTCCCGTCCCACCGCACTGCAGAAGGTTTCCCCAGCTTCACCCTGCCAGCACTGGGGAGCACTGGGAGAGCACCGTGTTTCAGGACAGGTGGCACTGTTGGTTCAGGCATGTGAAAGCCTCCTATTATCTTTCATCCGTTTGGAGTGGTGGGACTGCAGGCTGCTGTTGCTATAGCATGGCCATCATCTTAATTGTATTAATGGCATTTCATGTGCCAGGACTCTGTTACCAGGCAAGGACTATTGCCAGCTTGGTAACTGGGACACAGCTCCTGGAAACTGCACTGGTTCCTTCCCAGAGAAGAAACTAAGCTCAAGATGAGATTTAAAAGATATATATACAGATGGGAGTAGGGTGGTGGGAGGGAAATATAGATTCGTGCTCAACAGCAAAGCAAATATTCCTAAATCTAAGATAACCAAAAGAACATTACAGTGTTCAGCTAAAGGGTGCGTGAGCTAACAGGGTTTGAGGAAAGGGGTAAATAAGGGTTTCTGTCCTTCCATTTTTCGTTTAAAATTTTGCACTGAATTCTGAATAAAAACCCTCTTCTTAAAACAAACAAACCAAGAAACAACAAAGAAAACAACCAAAAACCAAAACTATCAAGAACAAACACTCCTTCATTTACCGGATTCTCCTCTGAGTTCTCTCTCCAGCTGAACACCAAAAACCTCCAGCGCTCTCTGTCTTTCCTCCACTTCCTCTAGCTGGCGCTGGATTGCCTGCAAATTTGGAAAGATATAAAAGTTGCAGACATAGCTTAAGAATTCAGAGACAAAAGGTAGCCTCAGTGGTTAGAGAAACAGCTTGAGGAGTTCTCTGAGGAGTCATGGGATATGCAAACTCATCAAGAGTGCCTGGCGCCAAAGCAATTTAACAACTCCACTATCTAGCCACATTTTGGTGTGGATAAGTGTCTCAGATACTGAAAGAAGCCCAGTATACTGCAGGCATTTTCAGAGGTGCCTTATGTATTGTATAATGGACACAAAACACCTTTAGAAGACTGAAGTTTCCACTTCGGGCTGTGTTAGGGCATACCAAAGCCAACCCTCAGAACAGCCTAGCAAACAAGAAAGATGGTTCAAAATGTTTGGACTTGATGACTTCCACAAAGCAGTAAGAGAAAATGATTTTACTTAGAGATCATTTACATCTCTCTTACATATAAAAATGATAACATAATCGTTCTTTTCTTTAGGTTAGATACATGGATCCATCCAAACCCATCCACTTGTTTTTGTAATACAGCAGAGGATGATGTAGAACTCTGACTTCAACAAACATGATTATTTTTCAGGGTCTGAATAAACTGAACTGACAGCGTCAGCATTTGAACAAATCAATTAATAAATTAAAAGGTTCACCTTCACCTTAAAGGCAGAGAGGACAAAAACCCTCGTTCTATTTTACCAGAGTCCTGGTAGTACACCAGGGTGACAGCTGAGCTTCTTGCTTTCTCGGGGGCTGATATTTCCTTTTTTCTCTCTCTGTCCTTCAAACTCAATGCATTCTACTGCTATTGCCAGTCACTATCGCTCCTTTTCATGCATTTATGCATAATCACAAGGCCGTGACAATCTGCTGGGGCACACTTGGACTTGTCACGCAGAGGTGTGAGGCCCCGCCACATGAACCTCACTGCACCTGATGTTTTGGGTGGATTTCAGTGCAGTAGTCGGCGAGCTCCAGTGAAGAGCAAGGGTGCAGAGGAGACATTTTCTAACCCTGTCCTTGCCAAGCACTCGTGGGAGAAAAATGTCCATTTGTGAGCTACACTGTCACCTGTGCTTTGTGAAGCCTCTTCAGCTCCTCTTGTTTAATCAATTGTTTTGTCTCCTTCTGCAGTTTTCTTCTCCTTCTAAGAGATCTTTTTGCCTAGAAAAGGAAAATAAAAAAACCAACACCAACACAACAACAAACAATCAAAGTACAAGCATGCCATTAAATGCTTCCACAAGCCTTTCCCAGAATCACAGTGTCACTGAGATTCAGAGAGGTCTCTGGAGATTGTCTAATCCAGCTGCCCTGCACAAAGCAAAGTAAGACGCTGCAAGTTGCTTGGGCAACCTCACTGAAATGAAAATATTTGTGTAGGGAATATCTTCAAGCACTCCCCTACATGAGGTTTGAAACTTTACAGAGTCTACTGCAACACTAAGCATGAAGTGTCTTTACCAAAAGAAAGGCTCAAATGATAGGGAGGACTGTACGTGATGCAGCATTGCCTATGGCATGTACAGGCATTGTGTATCTGAGGGAGAAGCCAGGCACAGGCAGTGGGAAACACCGGAATAAGAAAACTCAACCCCATTGCTGGAGTAGAAAATTCAGTCTGAGGTATGAACACTATCCTTGTTGGCTCCAGTGGGTGTTACATGTAGAAACAGGTCTTCCAAAATCTAGCTGGTTTGACTGTAACTCACACCTGTGCAGTGCAATTGAGAGTGGGAAGGGAGCATGCACTGCAGGGCTGCTGGGGAGATGCTTCACCTCGCTCTTGGTCTAAGCTATCTGGAAGCGCTTCAAGTCTGTGGTTTTCTCACTCAGGAGGAGACAGGATATATGAGCACAGTAGAAAAGAGGGCTGAAAAACGAACAGGCCAGGAAGCCGCTAGCATTTTTTTCACAAAGTTTTATCAATGAAAAATAGTGGTACTGGCTAAACAGAGGTACTCGGAAGGTAACTTAGAGAGACAAGGTGAGTGGGTAGTGTGCATCTAACACTGCACCCTGGGCAGTTGCTCCTATTCAGCTTTCAGCTTTCTCCTGTCTCTCTCCCTCTCCATACTTTTTTTTTTTCCTTTTATGTAACTCACCATCATATTGTCTTATTAAGTACCATCTTCCCTGTAACACTCCTTTAGTTCATAGAAACAGGCCCATTTCCCCAGCGTCACTGTCCTGAGCAGAGTATTGCGGGCAAGAGGATGAGAGCTGGGGGACTCCCATGCTGCCTCACAGTGCCAGACAAACTGTGGGGAGAGTGGGCAACAGTGGTGTGAGGAATAGAACTGAAAATGCCTCTGTGCCATGCAGTATTTCATATCTGAAGGTCTTCTCTTAAAAATGAACCGAAGGTGCTCTAGGATAGCAAAAAGTTTAAACAGTGGTCGCTCCTACATTTGTTGATAATTTTCTCAAAATCTGCTCTGCTTCAGAGGGTTTCTGAAACCTCAGTGCATCCTTACCCAGCATCACTGGTGGGACATGCAGCCAAACACTGCTGCACTTTGCTTTGCATTGCTTCCTCCAGAGCCGATCCTCTCCTTTTGCCCTCAAAAGGCAACAAATCAAAAGGCCACCCTAGACTATTATTTCCACTTACTTATATTCCCTCTGCAGAAAAAAGTTAAATATACATCTGATGAGCTAGTCAGGCAATAAAAGCTGTTTCTTCAGATCAGAGTTGGCTATCAAGAGTTCACTGGTGATTTAAACCCATTGCTCCTGGGAGACACAAGAGCTGCGTTAGGGCTGGGAGATGCCAGTGTACAGCATGTCCTTCCCATGTATGTGGTCTGGGTGTGACTTTATAGCTCGTGTAGCCACGCTGATTAAGGTAAACATAGCATTTTCCATGCAATCTGCCTGTATTGCCTCACAAATGAAGTTGTATTTCCCCATGGGAAATCTGCATCTGTTTGGTTTAATTTTTTCAATGGTTTGCTTGTCGGGCTACATATTAAAGCCACTTATGAATACTGCTTCAAAGTGGTTTCAGTTAAACATGTCTGTTTGTCCAATTAAGACCTTCTCTGTCAACACTGGTGTAACCTGGGGGAATTACAGATTCAAGGAGGAGAAAGAAATTTTCATGTTCATCTGTCACAGTTTTAGTGCATTTTACATGCATGACACGTAACCCTGGCTGATAAAATGTTCCAATCCCCGTTTAAAGAAATTGTGGAGTGCTTTAGAACAAAGTCACATGAATCTTAAATGCAGTCCAACGGAGGAAATGCATTGTTGCTTCAAAGAAAAGGTTACCTTATATGTTAATGAAGGCTTGGATTCAAATTCATCTTCATCAGAGGAAGAAGTAAAATACTCAGCAGTCTGCTTCCTGACAGGTGGAAGTTCACATCCTAAGAAGAGGGAAAATGCTGTTCTTTAACATATACAGACACTTTGCACCTGCCCCAAGTCCTAATCAGCAGCACCCAGAGCAATTTGGAAATTTGGCTCACTGCATTAATTGGATTTTGGTCACTGTCAAAAACCCTGTCTGGTGTATACATAAATATACATATATATTTAGGCATTGTAGACAAATAAATTAATTCCTTGAACCCTCTCCATGTAGCATGCTGTTCTGAATGCATTCAACATTCATTAAAATGCATATCTGAAGTTAGCCATATTACCCAAATGATTGTGTAAGGCTCACTATACAGTGTAATTGAATGCAAAAAGTCTGAGCCAGCTCTTAAACAAATTACCCTTATGTGGCTTGTAGCATCTGGCACCCATTTTTACTACATGACATCTGCTCAGTGTAAAATAGTTGGCGTCAGAATGTCTGGTCATATAAAAAAATCACAAATGTAATCAGAAGCAAATGGACTACGAGAACAAGGCTTTATCACACAGCCTCATGCAACATAAATATTTAATTAATTATGTCTAAACAAACGTCACTTATTTTTCTGCTTTAGGAATATTATCACATCACTGAAATGTTGATTAAAATGCCATAATAAGTCAGGAAAATCCATACATCACAACAATGCACTTCATAAGGAAAACTCAAAGGCTGCCTTTGGAGGAAGCGTGCTTTCAGAATTACAAATTAAATTACATTTAATTGCAGCAATTTTATAATGCCTGTTTTCCCAGCATCTTGTTTCAACTGGGTGTAAATATTTGAATTTCTTCTTAATTTGTCTAATTCATAGCTCCACGCTCTTTATTTAAGAAAATAAAACTGCTTTTGGAACATCTGTCTCTACACTTCAACCTGCTACAGGGTTAATGATTAACAGCTGGGCAACATCTTGGAAACGTACATTATTTAAAGCCAACATTTATTTATTTATTTTTATCTGCTAGGTAACAGTTGGCTTTCTATGGGCGAGTTGCATTCAGATTAAAATCACTTCCCACTCTTTCAGTGGGAATGTTTCTTCTTTTTCGCCTTCTCCTCCATCTCGGTCCTGAGATGGCATTTTTGTCTCAGACCCCACTTTAAAGTCTGGAGCCAAGAAACACGCTCGTCCCGGGAGGTAAAGCAATGAGAGCAAACCCAAGTCATTTGAGACAAAAATTCTGATCTTTCCCCCAAACGTTTCATTCTTGGAAGCACCCAGTCCTTGCGTTCAGTGGAGCTGCAAGCTCAAAGGGTCTTTTGGCAGGACAGCAGGGACAGCCAGCCTTGCCAGTGTTCAGGAGACAGGGGAAGGCATGGGCGGAATTGCACTCACTATTTCTCTGGAGGAGTTAACTCACCTATCTTGCTTTTCCTCGCACAACCAAACAAGAGCAGTAACTATCCTGCAGTCACGCTGAGGGTGAAATCAAATTCCATAATAGGCAATGGGCAAACCTTCTGGGGAGCCCCAACAGAGCCGGCCACACAAGCAATTACACGCTCCCTTTCTTCTTTCTGCTCTGGGAATAAGCGATGGCTTCTCCATGCCCTTCTCTTTGAGCAACATCAATAATTTAAGCAGTGTTACAACGTCTAGAGGAAAAGCAGACTGCTGAAACGTGAGGGCACCCGCCTCTCCTCAGGGCCGCGACTCAGGAGGTGTGTGTCTTTCTGGAATGGAGAGAGGATTGCTGGAATGGAGAAAGGATTGCCATCTCTCCAAGGACCTTCAGCAGGGGTTGTCTCATGAGCATGAGGACATGGAATAAATTCATGTCCACAGCCATGCCAATGCTCATCAGCTAAGAGAGCCATGTGTTAGCACCTTGCTCTGCAGAAAAAAGCCATCTAAGTTGCTCCAAAACAGCTTGACAGACTGTGAAGGGATGCTGCATCCAGAGTCTTGGGAGACAGTGGCCACCAGAAGCTGCTGTTCACCACCTGCAAAGTCTCCAGGAAGGTGAACCCGGGGAACCCACTCACAGAGGCTGTCCCACAGCTCGAGTTGTGTGTGTTGGGTTATGGCTTCTGTCACATGCACTGCACTCATATTTCACACCACTGAAGTTCTCCACTGATACAACATGGAAAACTGAAGACCTTGGTGCTCCAGAGAGATACCCATAAACACATAGTGCATAGTGAAAGAACTGGAGTAAGGAGGCAAGTTTTTGGCTCTCAGATGCATGGCACTGCCACATTTCAGGGGTACAGATTTAGTGAAACAGTGCCTTACTTCCAGCAGTAAAGTGGCAGCCACTCTGTGTTCTCCTCAACTATTTTTGCTTGGCTTTTTTTCTTGCAGGAAAGAGCAGAAAAAACATACTTGAAATTGTCCTGATGCAAATTTCAACTTCAAGACAATAATAACGAGCATAGTAAGAAAGTACTTTAGTGAGCAATCTGCTTTATGCAGAACTAGAAAAAAAATCATTCTAATTTTGAAGAAACCACTGTTCTGCATTACAGTATCTACCTATTCTACGATAGATGCCCGAGCATTAAACTTTCTATTTAACTTTTTCCAGAGGGGTAGAACAGGCAGAATTTTGTTGCCAGCTGCGGGAATTTGGACCAGGAATTTCCAGATAATGTTCTACTGAGGGCATTTTACATTAATTGGTAATTTAAATTTGAAATTTAGAATTGATGTAGTCAAGTTAGATAAAAGTAATTCTCCTGTCCAAATACATCAAGCCTTAAGGCTTGCTAGCTACTGAGAAGGTCTCAATGACATACATGTTTTCCAAATACTAACTCAACTCTTCTTGTCTTTCTTTTTTCCTCCATTTCAGTTCTTCAAAATAAGAGTTATTCTTTCCTTATTTCTCAAGAACTCAATCATCCCCCTCCCTTCCAAATTAATCTATGTTATACGAGAGCTTTTCCTTCCCAATTAACATGTCTTTGGATCGCCAAGAACAGTGAGCTACGTTATTAATTCTTCATTAGAGAAGGAAAGGAACAAACACTTCTGAAATTTGTATTAAACCTTTCTCGCCTTATATTTAACAGTAACTACCAGGAGTGTGGTCAAAAGACATTCCCAGCATGTCTAACATACAGCTGTCAAGTCACAGGGAAGTCACCGTTAATTGTTACTATTATTAATTGTGACTGGTTCTAACAGCAAGACAGAATACATCTCAGAGTAGAAAGCTGGAGAAAGTCTCCAGTTGTTGATACAGGGTTTTGACAATCTCATGTATGCATGTTGTAAGATACAAGATGAACTATGTCTGTAAAGCCACAGTTTCTTCTACAGCCAGCTCATTATAGCTTGGTAATCTAAGGGTGAGTTCAAAGACACTTGTTTTGGCCTAAGGGCTCTGGCATTGGATGCCATCAGTAGGAAAACCCTCACTGCATTCAGTAGGAACATCTGGACTCATGCACAGTACTTTTTCACATAAATCCAGGCTGCTGGTTTCTCTGAAAACATGAGGCTCTCTGAATGGAGAGGGATGTGTCACAAAGACATGTTGAGAAGGTTACAGCTACAGTAGGAGGAGGAAGCTCTACTGACTGTGCTGGAGACTTATGGAGGAAGCCCCACTGCAGAAATTATGCACATCACAGCTCACCTCTGCTTCCTGGAAGAATTTTGTGTCACACTAATGTCTCTGGTTCAACTACACCAAAATTCTTGGAACGGGAACAATTTTTATAGCAGAATTTTTATAACGTTACATTAATCTGTTGGCTTTCTCTGTAAATGTCCAGGATTTGCATATTTTTATAAGGTTATTGGAGTTAATCACGGCCCCCTGAGTACTTCAGTGTTTTACAGAAGAGAAAGGCAAAAGGACACATCTCTTAGGGCAGCGGTGTCCCAAGCCAGATAGGAATTTGCATGAGGTAGGAGATGAAAGAAAGGCAAGCAGAAATCAAGGGCAATTTGGCTCTCTGGCTCTGCTTTGCCAGAGATTTTTCTTGGGATCTCAGACATGTAATTTAATCTTGCAGCATTCCCTAAAGTATGAAATCACTGAAATAAGAGTGTCCTAGCTGACACAAATATTGCAAACATAAACATTTTCAGTCGTACAAAGATGCAATAATAGGAACTGTGCACAAGCATTAAATACTTGCAAACAATCCCTTTTCAATCTAAAAGTGCACAAAAACAGCACAGTGAATTCATGACATCTGACTTTTTTTTAATCAGTTGAACCAGTAATTCTGCTTAATTAAATCAGCCATGTAAACAACACACAGCCATACACTGAGCTGCAATAACTCTCATCTACACCGAGGGACAATTCTAAAATGTTTTCATGCAACTCCTACTCTAAACCCTGTATCTCAGTGCAAACATACCTGACCGCTGGCTACTGCACACAGCCATCACCAAGAGAAGGCAGACACTATGGTAACTGCACCTCTGTCATACAAACTGGCTTGCTTTGGTTCTCTCTAAGCTGTTTTGTCGTTGCTGTTGTTGAGAAATTAAAGATTTTTAATACCTATTGGTTAAACAGCTCTTTGGCTGTTATTTTCCTTTAAATTTCAAAAGGGCAAGTTGGCTTAAATGAGATCAGTTAGCCACCAGACTGACTGCTTTTACTGATCAAATTAGAACACCTGGCTGTTGGGGACACCGGTGTATTAAAATAGGATTTTTTAAAAAAAAACAACCAATTTCTCACTGAAATCAGTGCATGAATCCCCACTACTTTAGTAAGGAGGGATAACTCTTATAAAACAGAAAGAAAGCATTAGCCAGAAAGCCTTTAAAAATCAGGTCTGGGTAAGAAGTTGAGATTACCCATATGGAAGATGTAACTTCAGGAATAAGCTTGAATGACAAGCAATCTGCTGCTGAGTAATTAAGATCTCTGTTTCATCATGCTGAGCTTCAGTTGGTGGCTGAACAGTTGGCAGGAGATGACAGAAGGACAGAATACAGTTTTAGATTGGACAGACATCTGGGTCTGAAATGCAGAAGTCAACAGCACAGGGAAGACATCTGGACATGCATTTGCAGATGAAGTAACAGATAAGGCATAGGGAAAGATGAGCAACATAACATAGAAGTAATGGTGTGGGGTGGGACTGAAGGTCCTTCTCATCTCTCTCCAGTACTGGATGTCTGAAGGAGCACTATAAGCACCGGGCGGTCATGTGTGATTTATCCCCTTAATAACACCCCCAGCCTTCAAGCATGTTTCAGTTCAGGAGCAATCTGAACTGGGTGTGGTTTCTATGCGCTTGGTTCATCCTCGATGGATTTCTCTTCAATGAGCTTCCCCAGTCTCATCTCAATCCCAGGGACTTTTATTACTCAGCTCATTCCTTGGCTCCATGACCAACATCCCATTGAGGGAGAAGTCAGCAGAGTAATGAAAGACCAACCGTACTTGCAAGAACAAGACCGTCTGGCCCTGAATAAATACTACTACAAAGAACCAAGAAGAATATGAGCCAAGTCTCATTAAACTGTTTCTTGAAAGGTGCTGGGATTACATTTTTTTTCCTTTAAAGAAAACAAAATTTCTAAGATTAATGGTAAACTATAAAAAATAAAAATCAAGATTTGTAACACAGGCTAAAACTCATCAGCAGTTCACGACTGAAGTTTGCCAAGCCTGGGCCTCAGACAAGTGCCAGTAAGACACAAACTACGTTTCAGAGAGCAACCACTTGGCTCCCTACTAATTTGATTTTCCCAAGATATGAATGTTTGAAAAAGTTCAAGGGGCTGCAGAGTTGAAATGTTGAAGATGCCAGATTACTGGGCAAATGGCTAGATCCAAGCTGCATTTTTTTTCTTCTGAATAGAATTTGCAATGCCCATATTCAGTGGCTATAATAATGTGATAATTCCTCTTCTGGCTTGCGCAGCAGAAGAATGCAGCACATTATTAAATCACCATGTTTTCAAAACTTTTAAAATGCAAATAAAGCACAGTATTGTTCAAAGCTAACACAAATCTTTTCCATTCTTGTAGGAATGGAACGTATCAGTTGCTGTAACACATTTAGTTAAGAGCAAGTCAACTTGGCTTAGTCTACAGGTGATGACTTGGTATAGATTCAGAAAAAGCCTTTCATTTAAGACCAGAGTGTGACAAGTGTGAATAGTACCAATGCTCTGTGGCCTCGGGGCAGCTCTTAGCATCCTCTGGCTTAATGGGAAAGCATGATTTTGCAAGTTGCAAGATAAGGAGCTCCAAGACTCTGATCCAAAAGTTCAGGAATGAGAGCCCAAGTTATTCTGTCAATTTCAGTGAGTATCACAAAGGGGATCTGGCAGCTCAAGGGGAACATTTCAGCAGCTTCACATACTCTCTGTTACTTGTACAAGTATTATTTTACATACAGATCGTTATTTTCATGCTGAATCGGAGTTACAATTTCATAAAATAAGGCACAAATAGGAATGCCAATAAAATTCAACAAGTTATGGAGTTAAATAACTGCAGCCTTCTGTAGTGGGCTGTTGGAAAGATGGATTTTGGAAGAAGACAGGCAGTTGTATCTCTTCTACCTCTTATTTTATATCTTACACTGTGTTGTTGCACTTAATTCTTTGTGAGCCTACACTCAGATTACTCCAGATGTTCTTGGTCTGACATCAGTATTTCTTAACCTTATCTTCAGTTTTAATATTAAGCTTGCTCTTGCATGCAAACATGAAAATAGATGCCTTTTAATAACTGCCCAAGTAGAACTGCAAATAAGTCATGGCAGGTCAGTAAGGTGCTATCTCCTCTCAAGAAAAGGAATGGGGGATACTAATGACATCACAACACTCCCAAAAGCATGCCTACAGATTGGTCACTATGACAGTAAGCAGAATTACAGAGACATTCACAGCAAAGCTTCTTACTGCAGCCCAATTGCTTCAGTGCCTGAGCTTCTCATGGAGAAGGTATCAAACATACTCCACACTGCACTCAGTGTCATCACAGCAACTGCTCTGCACACCATCCCATTCTGCTCTACTGCTCCTATTTCAGCATGTTTTCCTGTCTCAAATACGTCTGAAGTAAGCAGCAGACCAAACATGGGTCCAGCGTGCTGTGCACTGCTTGGATATTCACCCTACTCCTGGCAACAGCTTTAAACCAGGAGCAACTCCTAAACCTTAAGGAAGATTTATTAAGTCTTCCTATGTAGACACTAACTATAAAAGAAACATAAAACATGACAGCACATCAATCTTACAGATGGTAAGTGCTGGGAATAAATAATCCCACTCAGTCCCTCACCTGTGGAAGAATATTGTAGCCTGTCTTCTGCAGAATGGTCCTTCATGAAAGGCAGAGATGACATGAAGGAATTCCCTTCTCTTTCACAAACCTTACTTCTTAGTCTCTCAAAGAGTGAAAGACTACCCTTCTGTGCAGAGTCATGCAGGCTGTCCTTAGGGGTGTTCCGGGGTTCCCGAGATGAAGCAAGAGGGTATTTTTCATTACAGATAAATACATCATCCCTGGGAGCCACTGAAGGAGTTTCATTAAAAGTAAACTTTTCTAGGAGTCCTGGGACATCCTCCATTCGAGTGCAAGTTGGTTTCTGAGGTATACTATGGGTCTTGGAAGGCCTGCTGTGAGGACTGTAGACTGGAAAGGACACCTCCTTAACGTAACCACTTGGAGATACCTCTTCAGAGCTGGCAGAAAACTTAGAAGCACTTGAGAGAAGGCTCCCACATCCTAAATATTCTCCTGCCTGCTTCCCTACTTGAAGCTCCTGTGGCTGACTGTTACTTGCTCTGTTGTTGTTAGTGTTCCTATGGCCAAGAATACTAGGGAAGCTGAACAAAGCTTGTTCTGAAGAGGCTTTGGTTTTGCTGTCTGAATCATGCTTTAGTCCTTCTGGAGATGAAGTTAGAGGTTCCAAAATGGACCTCTTGATTGCATTGGCAATGAGCCTCAGTGGTGATTTTGGCCGGCCAGCGGAATGCTCCTTGGCAGTTTTGTCTGGACTCCTCAGAGAATCTTTCATGTCAACTGGCAAGGCTGGTGGCACATCATCCACAAATAAGAGAGGCACAGGACTACCAGATGGCTTGAGAACGCGTCTTCTCCATTCAGCATCTTTCTCCTTTGAAATCCCCAGCACTTTTTTGTTTTGACACTGCAGTGTGGTTCCACCTAAGTGCACCCCATTTGAATCATACAACGTGGGTAGCTGTTCTGTGCGAAGAGCCAGCCTTTTTTTTGCCTCCTTGAGTTCTTGCTCAAGCTTTTCTTCTGGGTGCTTTGCATTTTTCTTATCTTTTTCTTTCCGATGCAGAGACAACATCACTTTTGTATTCCCATTAAAATCTTCTGATTCAGAGGTATAATTCTTTTTGCCTTCATTCCAGCCCTGGCCTGTATATGTCCCAGCGTCACTATCTGTATCTTCAGGCTCAGAAAAATCAGCAGCACATGCCCCATTCCTAGGAGGGATCTGTGGAGAGCCTTTGACCTTGCTCTGAAATGGACAATGAGGCACATGGGGATGGACTTCTCGAGGCCTCTCTCTGGCTTTTCTTTGAAGTTCTGGGCTGTAGGCTTTGACATTTCCCCTCGTAACTTCTGGTGGTTTCTTGTAAGAAGCCAACTGTCAAATGCATGAAAAAATATAATTGTGCCAGTGGAAAAAATACAGTTCAGTGCATCTTTTATGTACTACTTTAATCAATTTCAATCTTAACATAATATTAGTAAACATGAAATTTATTTTCTACGTACATCCACTCACAAACATACGTAAATGACAATGCACTAAGAAAAAAAGGTTTTTCTCCACAAAAGAATAATATTCCTCTATGAGTGGAGATCTAATACTCTACTGGAAGATTTAATAGCCTACAAATAATGTAATTCATACTAAGAATCTGCCATCTCTTTATGAATCGCCTTTAGTGTTTTTCTTGGAAAGAAAGAGACCTAAACATGGGAAAATAACCAAAAGCGAATCCGCTCTATTCTCCTGTGTGCGTTTCTGTTGCATCATGTTAGAATTTATAGAAAGCACACGAGGCCATAATCCACTCTCTCCAACTGCTTTTATAATACTGCATACTCAGATATTGCAGGTTGGAATGAATGAAGCGACCCAGAAATAACTGTAAAATGCAAGATGGTAGTTTAAACAATTCAATTAGTTTTCTTTTATGATGATTTTTCTTTTGGTGAAGTCTTGAATTCATTACTCCAAGCACTGAAATCTCCTGCTGTAAATAGTAACAAGAATAAGTGTCTACTTTACCAAGCCAAAAGACCAATTCTAGAGATTTTTTAACTTTTAAAAAGTGGGGCATTTTATCTACAATGCTGTATGATAACGATTGGCTGGAATATGTAATGTCTGTTTTCACTTCTGTGCCAGATTCCCAAACTCACATGGGTAAAGCCATTAATCAGACTTCTCGATTTCTAGATGCATAGGAAGGTAATAGTGAGTACTCCCTACTTCACAGCTGTGTTTGATGACTGAAATGAACATTGGCCAGGGTCTCAGATAAAAATGTTATAAACAACAATAAACACATAAACACCTTCTTAAATTCTCTTGTAAGAGCAAGGCAAAGGCCTTCAAGTACTGCATTACGAGTAGAAGCTGCAGAATGGTCTCACCCCTCCTTATGAACAGTGACCAGACAGCATTGTGCTGCTCTGCTCTCCTGGGATATTCCCTTCCTGGCCCTATTGTCCTAGACCGGAATACTGTTAGCACCGTGGATGTGGAAGACTTGGGTTTTTTTGTAATGCAGAGCCCGAGGTCAAGCAATTCCAATCACTTCTGACCCAAGAGCAAGGACAACAGGCTAGGACACAGGGGACACGGCCTGGCTCCAAGTTGCAGAGGGGACTGACTGTGCTCTGCTTGGGACTGTTGGTCACTACTGCTGCTGCAGTGCCCACCTTTCCTCATCCTTTAAAAAAAAAAAAAAAGCAGAAAATACAAAGAGAACCCTAAGCCTTGAAGTAAGATGAAGATGCTGTGAGAGGTATGGAATCAAGAGCCTACTGCAAATTAGGAAAACGTATCTTCTGCCCAACAGATGCAAGCAGTAAACTTTAGAGATGGGCACACTAAGGGCAGTATTAACCTAAAATCCACCAGTTTCCAGAGCTAGGTTCCCTTGGCCAGCACTGTGTAAGCCCTTACTTGGTGTCTTACCTTGGCTCTCGGACCTACCCTACCAGATCAGCTTACCTTTTCCCAGCAGAGAGACAAAGTAATGGAGGTTACGTTTAAGTGACCTGGAAGTGATACCATTGTACCCCTCACTGCTGACATACAGTTTTGGATAACATGCACCACCTGAAGACCCACCTCCTGTCCAGACCAAGGAGCTTGTGCACAGACCAACAGCCAGCTCCAGAGCACCGAGGATCAGAGATTTGGGGTTTGCTCTTTGGGAGGAAACTGTGGCACAAATCAAATCTCAGTGGCAACTCAGTCATGTGCTGTGAGAGAAGGCCAAGTTGGTGGTGCCTACATGTTGGCTGACACAACACATCTGTATCCAAACCTCGGGACAATCAAAGTCTTACTTGCACAGGAAGAAAAAGTGACTTAGCCACATGATTTGGGAATGGCTATATCAATCAGAGCATCAAAAATCTTTTCCCTGTGTATAACAAAAGTATAACTCCAACTTTAGCTGCTGACTGTGAGGACCAAAACTATCTGAAATAGCAGAGGACACTCAGGCTGCTCAGAGCAAACACGTCCCAATAGTAGTTAGGCTTGTGCTGGTCCTCCTTACCTGTGCTTGGGGGTGATCCTCTCCAAGACTGCTTTGACAGCTGGCTGAGCTGTCCTTCCAGCGTAGCCCAGGCTTCTTGTTAGACAGTAGAGGGAAATCTGCCAAAGACACACATTTTTACCTTTGCATTCGTATTATTTTTGTCTTAAATAAAGTTCACAATTAAAGAACGACAGTAAAAAGTTAAAGAGTCATCTGGATACAGTTTTACCCTGAAGAGCTGACTTACAGTAATCAAGTTTATAGCCTCTCTTGCATATGTGTGCACACTATACATAACACACGTTGACATTTTCAGCAACGAACCTGATTTTTTCTACTTTTTGTCTGTATGAAGTGAAACAGCTTTTGAATTATGGGAAACTTTCTTATAAAAGTCAGCCCTCTCAAAAGAGCTTTCAGACATTCAAAACAGAGACAACCAAAACAACCAGCTACTTCTGAAGCCTTGGTTAGCTCCGAGAAACAAAGAAAAGTAGATAAGTTCTGAGAGGGATGGCCATCTGAACACAAAAGACATGAGAAATGCAATCGTCTACAAGCAGTAAGGACAGAAATAATTCTTCAGTCTCTTAAATAAGGCCAAAGAGCCATGGGCTCTTCTAGGATGAGGCAGAAAAATTAACTGCCAAAGGTCTGGAACCAAAATTTTGTCACTGGAAGAAGAAGCAGGTAAGTAACTTGCACCTGAATGGAGTCAGCAGGTCTAATATTTGTGTGTGAGAAACTGAGATAATAAATAGATGCTGGATGATAGAAAAGTACTCCTGAGCCAAGATAATACCATGTCAAGTTTTGACGTGACAAGTATATTTATAGCTGAATTATTAACTCCAAAAACACAGCTCTTAGTTCTGAAACAAATGCTCCCAGTGCACACACTGGGATTTTCTTTAATTTCTATACAGAAATTAAAAGCCGCAAAAGGGCAAAAACAACACACAGAACACTGCTTCTGCATATGGACTTCAGAAAAGGGAAGCCAAATTTTCTTTCCCCTTAGTGTTTCACCTGTATGTTCCCAATCTTGATGCAAGTTGTTAACGCTCAGCCAAGAAGTGAGAGAGATGGTGAGCTGGAGTTCATTAAAGCACTCCCGTAGGGACCAGCAGCAAGGGGCTGAACTGAGACAAATCCAGCTTTTGTCACCCAATTAAAAAGGATACCACAACTCTGATCTGCAGCCAGTCTTGCTATATCTTTTCACAGTGAGTTTCCTAGATAGGGGAAAAAGGGGAAAGAAAAGGGGGAAAACAGACCTTCCCAATAATTTCAGACGTTCAGAGTCTAGTAGTGGTGTTCCAAGAAAACACCAACAAAACTTGGGCTCCTCCATCTTCGCTTTCACAGACTATCTCATCCTACCCCAGTTCTTACTCTCCACTAACAACATGATTTCCTTTCCCTTCACCACATGTCCCAGGACATCTGCAGAACTGTGACCTTCCTGCCCCTCTCAGCTCTGCCCCATTCATCTCTGCAGGCTGATGGAAACCTTCCTGCAGTTCCTAGGTTTGCCCTAGCCAGGGGACGTCCTCCCCTGGGCCTCCCCAAGGCACTTTGTTGTGAGATTGGAGAAAGAAGCTGGACCCCAGCACGGCCTTTCCATTACCACATATAACAGAGGAAATAGCTTTTTGCCTTCCTGCAGCCCCAGGGCTCTGTGGGACAGCAGCGTTGTGCTTTAGTGCACAACGACAGGGCCTGTACGAGTGAGAGTATCGCTTCACACAACACCCTAGCTCATTGTTGTGCAGAGATAATTGACTTATTCCCAGCGACATGCCGAACCTACATTTGCAGCTTAACATTCAAAACATGATTTAAAATAAATAAATAAATAAATCAGCCCCGAGGGCATTGCAAAAACCTGCCTGGCACAAAGGCTCCTCGCTGTGACCAAGATAACAAATGAGAGTGCAGCACTGTCTATGGATGCAAGATGGGGATTACAGATTTTGAAAGGTAATATCCTGTCCTGAATCTTTTGGCCAATATAGAAATGACACCAATTTCCTTTCCTTGGCGGCATACCTCATGCTGTTTATGAAACATATGTGTTTTGGGAAATAAGTCTGAAAAAGAGGCAGGTTTCTCTTTAATGTGACTGATGATCAAGTGAGTTGTTGTAACTAAATATTAAGTGGATTAGATACAGAAACTATGACTTACAACGTCCCTCCAGAGAGTAAAAATTGCCTTTATTCTGTTCCCAGTATATGCTGAATGTACTTTACACCTCATTTTAAAAGCATACTGAAGGTTTGGACAAATTCACGTGGCTTGTAGCTTTCCTCTCAAAGACTTCTGGCTCCCCCTAGAGCCCTTCGGAGGCACAAGGATGTTTTAATAAGACAACGGGAAAACAAATGGGCAAAAAATCCCCACCAACCCAAAGTAATACAGTTATTGACAAGCTGAAAATGAATCAAAATTAATGAATGAATAGCTCCCAGAGAGCAGAAAGTCCTTCCCCGTGCCTCAGAGGTGCAGTTAATCCCAGGGAACGCAGCCCCATCCTGGTTTTTCTGTTTGTCTGTTTGCCACAGCTGCCTCTCAGAGGACAGCCTGTTGGGAGGGATGGTTTATTCATGTCGAGCTCGGTGGGAGTATCATGAAATAGTCCCAGGTCAGCTGCTGAGATGCAGTGAGTTATCCCAGGCATGTGGCACCAGAAGGACCACGATGTCTGCAGTGGCAGCATTTATGTGCAGCTGAAGGCATCAGACGTTGTTGTGAAGCTGGTGCCAGGATAGGAGAGAGGTTTTTTGAGATGTAAAGTTCTCCCCACGGTGGATACCTGCAAATTATCTGTTCTATATTTCAGGTTGTCAGCACTCCAGTCTAACAGATACAATTGCTTCAGGAGATGTTGGTAAATCAGCAGTCCTACAGGTAGAAGAGCTGCACTGAGGTGGCCGGCTAGCCCTGCTACAAGCAGCAGTGGTTTGACTGGGAAGGGCTGGTCAGCCCAGAAGGAAGATTGCTTAGAAATAGCCCTGGACTCAAGGAGTGACCGCCCTGAGATTCAGAGGTGAACTGCAGACAGACCTGATTGCCACTGAACTCAGCGCGTTCCTGTTTGAGTGCCATGGGCAGAGAAGGTTCAGCCCAAATCACACGGAGCTGTCAGAAGAGAACCAGTAATGCTGGTTACTTAATTATCTGGGTGCTACGGTGGTAAATGAATAGGAGATGTAATGTGAACTAGACATGGACAGATAAATGATGTGTGGATTCCCTTATTAGTCATAAAGACAGAAGCAATCACACAGAAGGGGAATTTGATCTTTTCAGCACAAGAAAGTGGAAATCAAATATTTGTTGAGTTTTAGTCTTGTCTCCTCACCTCGCAGCTCCAATACACAATTTTTTAAAGGCAAGGAGATGGAGAAGCAGACATTTATGAGGAAGGAATACAGGATACGGTGCAAGAAAGAAGCAACTGCTTCTTAGGCTGTACTTACTCGTTTGGATTTTTCTCCTCCAACTCTGATACTTATTTAAGGCAGTGGAGTGGAAGCTGTTGGCTCTCTGCAGCGCTAAGCAGAAGGAGAAAAGAGACATCAGCTCACCCCAGCACGGGGCCGGCCGGGAGGGGGCGCTGCGGGGCTGGAAAGGGCTTCGGTGCGCGGGGCCACGGGGGCCTCTGCCCTCCAAACGAGGCCTCCTTATTCAGGAGTCAATTGAAATTGCCGTGCAAAAATCCCCTCTTATTTGGTTCAGTTAAAAAGGCACATGTGGGGGTGGTGGGAGGGTGGAAGGGTGAAATTTCTCAGGGTCCCAGCCATGAGCTATCAGCGCATGGGATGACCTGACAACGTGGACATAAGGCCGAAGGCACTGGGGGGAGGCCCCCCAAAACCAGTTCCCCTGGGTACACCCACATGTGCTGGCCGGACAGCCGCTCCCCTGCTCCACCCACACACTGCACCAGCACAGCCGCCCTTGCCCCAAAGTGCTGGACAGCCCTAGGGCAGGCCTGTGCCCGTGGACAGCTGCTGCCAACTCAGGAGGGTGTGTAGCAGTGTGTGAGCCCAGCAGAGCTCTGGAGGCACTTTCTGAAGCAGCAGGTTCTCCACAGATCCAACACATCACCACGAGGCCACAAAACATGGCAGTCCTCACCATGGAGGTCCGACCTTCAGCTCCAGAAAGGAGTTTTCCCCTGGAAGCTGACTGCCCCTAAACCTCTCACTGCCTCCCTGCCAGTGCTATCCTTCCCTCAGTGTGCTTTCTGTGGACATAAATAGTTCAAGCAGCTATGTATAAATATAAATATAAAACCAAACAGAGCTCTCCAGTGCTTCCAAAAATTGCCCTTGCTTCGTCAGTGCCACAGATATGGCATAGGCTGCTAAAAACACCCCAAGGTCTTACTGGAGGGAGAGTGCTCACCACCCCACAGACTGGGTGTGAGGTGCTGCTGCCTCAGGTGCCCCGGGAGCACTGTGTTCAGTAGTGCCTTGCAGCGAACTGTATGTGTTTGGGTGCAACTCAACCAAAAGAAATGTTAGGATTCAACCCATGAGTAAAGAAGAAAGGAACGTGCGGAACAGTTGGAGCACCCAAAAGGCATAAATCCTCCAAAAGGAAGACATTATTAAAGAATACAAGCTGGCCACATCAGTGGCAGCAGCTTTTCCTTCACCACCTCTCCCTTCAACCCTGACTTCAGCTCCCCAGGTGTGGGAGATGCCACTTACCGTCCATGACTTTGGATGCCCTGTGGCTTTCCTCTGGCGCCATGGGGCTCCTGGCAAGCAATGTCCAGCGACGTGGGGGGCTTGGGCAGGTGGGGGGCTCCAGCAACGAGGTCTGTCCTTCACCCACCTCAGAGCTGGAGGAGTTGCCATTAAAATCAGACTCCCCCTCAGAGCTAGGGAGAAAAGGACAAGAAAGGAAGAGAGAGGGACAGTTCAGAAGGCACACGGAATGCAGGTGTTCATTTCCCCTTCTGCGCGGTCGTCTACAGAGAAATAGGTTTTGCAGTCCGAGCTGGCATCTTGATTTTGCTTTTTTTTTGTTGTTATTACTACAGCCCTGTAGTTTACTGTGGATGAAACACAGCTGGCACATCCACGCTCCCGTAACATCTCTGCTACCCAGATTCAGACCCACGATAGCCGTGCTCAGCAAAGAATTCACCTGCTGCAAACAGCGTTGGCTTCAGTACATCAGTGAGCCATTGGCACAGCACAGCAAGTGCAAGGAGTGGCCAGAGGTGAACATAATTAGAAGTATGCCACACAAACACCCAGAGTGACACATGCGTTGTGACCTTGCCTCTGGGCAGGAGAATGACCTTTGCAGTCAGTTATTAGTCCTTTTTTTTTTTTTTTTCAGCAATAAGAGGACTTCTTTAATCTCTCAAAGCCAAATTGTAGGGAACGTGCGCTTTCAGGCCTTCTGATGTGGCCACATTCCCACCACCATAAATAAGTGTGCCACCATGCAATTCAGCCTATTTTTAATGAAAACAATGCTGCTAAGTTAATTCTTAGATTTATTGTGATGATTAGTAGTTCCACTCAAAAAAGAGAAGAGCTTATGCCCTCTTATGTTAGCATGACGGGAGAAAGCTGTTTCATATTTATGTAGCATTCGCTGCCTTGTAGAAAGTGAAGATTAATTACAACAGCCCCAGGACAGAGCCCACACAACATGAGGAAGATGTGCTAAAGGAAGGGCTGTGGCCGGGAACCGCAGCAGAGGCTGGAACAAAACCTCTCTGGTTGGCTCAGGCTGGGCAGCCATTTCTGATAACTTGAGACTGCGTCACCCATGACCAGATCAGATATTGGCTGCAGACAGTCTGAAGCTGACGTATACATGGTATACATAGCAGCAGCCAGCCCTATGCCCCTGCTTCACCCAGATCCAACTGGCACTGGGAGAGCTGGAGGGTTAGCAAGTTCCCTGGTGATGGTTATACTACATACACTTACATATTATATACGTATATTTATATATATACACACGCACTTATTCACATATGTAAGTCTTTGATGGTTGAGATTGCAAGATACTACGCTAAGATCGGGCAGAGCACCACACAAAAGAAAAAGACATGCCATGAATGCTGATAGGTATGTTTCTGTTTTAAAGAGCAAAACATCAATTTCCCTTGGCTGGCGAGGACACGAGTGCAGTAGGATGAGGCTCGTCCTTTGAGCTCCGCTTGTGATAGGCAGTCATTATCCACAAGCACTAAAGCTTGAACTGAAAGCTGTCTGACCAAGCCGGTCATTTTTCTGGCTACACACTCTGTCAGACCTTGCAGTGCCATTTGTCACTTGCTATTTCACTCGCCCGACCTTTTTAGGCAATGGCTTGCTGGCTGGAGCGGGACGAGTGCGTGGTCCCTGAAGGCAATGCAGGAGGCTGATCTCAGGGGCACTGGCACACAGCGTTCCGGTGACAACAGCAGCGTCACCCTGGACAGGAACCAGGGGCCTCTCTGCAAACACAGGACTGTCACAGCTGGAGGAAAAGGAGCTGATCCCTCAGATCAGGGAGATTAGCTGGCTCCCCTCTCTGCGTGCTGCTCACGTGTGAGGCACAAACAGCCTCAGGGTATTAATGTGGACACGAACAGACATGCTGCAGAAAGATCTGTCCAACGGGCAGAAAACCCTACCCTAAGCTCTCATTTCCCTGTGGGGAGAGACCCCAGCAGAGATTAATCCTGTCCCTAAAGAACACTGTGATGCGTGGCAGAGCAGAGATATCATTTCAAACTCCCACGTGGAACAGAAGAAAGCTGCATTGTTAAAGAAGTTGCCCTCAAAAACCTATACACACTACCATGAGTGAGCGTTTAAAGGACTTCCAAGATTTGGAGTGAGCTTCCTCACAGAGTAATGGCTCTGTTTGCAACTCAAATAGCATTGGGTTTGCTTTGTTGTTTTTTTTTCTCTAATTGTCAGTAAGGAAAACTATTTTACTTGGAAGATACCAATCTAATCTTTACTACAACAAGAGTGAACTCCCACAGAATCCTGTCCGGAATGCCAGTATATCATTGTTCTTACATAGAAATCAGACTTCCTTTGACAGCTCTTGGAGAGCCATAGGATTTCAGATGGCTTAGGGGTGGGCAGGCCATCAAATGCCCAGAGAGGAGCTGAGGCTGCAGAGCAGCCTGGTGGTGCCCAGGTAGCAGGAGTCTGTGGTTGCAGGATGCACCTTTGCCACAGCACAGCCTGATCTCTCAAGTTTTTGGAAAAAAAAATAAAATAGCTGAACCCGAGATGACTGGGGTAATGTTTTTCTCTCTGACTCAGGCCCCTGTGTGGGATGCAAATGTTTGACTGTTTCCTGCAAAGTGAGTCACATGTCTGGTGGGATTTATGGCTGTGGTAAAGAACAATTGTTTTTCTGAGAAGTTTTTCTATTTTCTCTTTTTTTCCCCTCTCTCTCCTTGTTTTTTTTTTTTTTTTTCCAAGCCCCACTGTATGTGTATTTGGTACCACATTCTGCTATATCTTTCCAGAGAAAACCAGGCTTTTTTTTTTTTTTTTAAGGTCTACTTATGTTTTCAAGTACCTGCTTGCATCACTGGTGACCATGACCCGAACAGCAAGGAGGTTGTGCTCCGTCATTTCCTCCTCAGGGATGACCCTTACGGTGGCCCACTCAGGGTCGGGGGATGAGAACCAGCTTTCCACATTGAGGTGCTCCAGGAGGCTCTTTGCCTTCTTTGGGGAGGTTGGCTCGTCGGCCACGGGCTGGCGGAAGCCTAGGAAAGGCACAAAGGTAACAGGAGGGTGTTAGGAGTCAGCTGGAGTCAGGGACCTCAACCTCTGCTTCGAGTGGCCTTTGGCCGCTGGCAGTGGTTGCTGGAAGCGCTGGCAGCCCTGTGCACTGAGGCCAGTCTGCCAGGCTCTGTGGTACAGTCCTGACAGGGTTCTCCAGTTGGGACACAAAGAGATGGAATCTGCAGGGCAGGCTTGGCTTTTGCAGCTGCAGGCTCTTGGCTCCATTTGGTGGCACTGCCATCAGGCTGGTGGTGGTACCAAAAAGACACATGCCATCTGAATGAGCAGGGGCATGTAGTCTCTCTTCTGGCCACTGGTGTGTGTAAGGCTCTTCAGAAAGTTGTTTTTGAGTGCATGCAGAAAAACTAAGCACTGATTAGGGAAAAGACAAAATGTGGCAGCAGTTAAGCAGCATGACCCCGAACTTCGTGTTCAGACAGAAGGAACAAAGAACAAAGACAAGTTTCCCTGGCTTATCCCAAGTAAAGCAGACGGAGCCAAAGGCAGGGGATGATCCTTCCCTGTGAAATCCTTAATTTCTGAGCAACCTTACCCATGCACAACCTCCTGCACAAGCAAATACAAACATACCAACCCTGCAAATTTCCCTGTGTCCCAGGAGGCACAAAAGACATTCTCAAGGAGGGTGGTTTTGCCTGGTTCATCTTGCACGCATGATGCTTTTGCCACAATTAGTTTAACATTTATTTCTAACTTACATCTGCATAAATGGAAGCAAAAAAAAAAAAAAAGAAAAAACCCTAGACAAAACAAGAAAACAGATCTGGGATGTGGTTCATCCTCTCATCTATGAAAGAAAAGCGTGCAGTAAACACCTATAAAACTTCTCTTTAACTTGCAGCTCCTTCATACACAGGATCTCACTCAGCCTAGTCCTCCACCTTGCAAGGGCTTTTAACTCAAACGTGCAGTGCTTGCACAGCAAACAAGCCAGAGAAAGCATGCCACGAGCAAGCCTTCACAGCAGGTACCCTGGGAGATGACTTGCACCGCAGCCCCACTGCTTGCCCACAGGCAGCTTGGAGCAGCACTTCCCATCTGTCATCGTGTGGCTCTCCCCAGCTCGTGCTGCAGGTACGTGTCCTACGCATCACCCCCACTGTGGTTCCTGAATGTGAACACTTCAGGTTAACCAGTCCCTCTGAAATAGCCCGCAGCTCCCCCAGATTTTATGTCATTAATGACAACAGACAGAGCTGGTGGAGGACCTCAGCCTATCACCCAGGCCACGCTGTGTCTCAGCTGCAGCCACATCCACTTAAGGAACTGCATTTCTCCACTGCTCTTTAAGGTATTGTGGTGCTCTCCTTTTTGAACTGTGCAGTAGGAGCCAACTTTCTCAGGAATCTGCTAGATAAGCAGTCTTTTCTGAAAGAGATCAACTAGCATTCACAGCTGAACTAACCATAGCTAACTAACTAATGCTGAACTAAGTTCAGCATTCTGCCTTAAGAAGCAAAACCACTCCTTACTGATTTACTTAGTCAATATTTGCACTGTGACATATAAAGCTGAATAAACTGAGTTGCACTCAATTCCACAGAAGTGGAAAGAAGCTGAGCTACCTCCACGTTTCTGCACGTGGGTGACATTTGTATTAACCCAAATGCTGGGTTACCAACTCCACGGACATTTAAAGAGATGGAAGCTGCAGCTGTTGTGCAGCAGGACCACCTCCTAGGTTACCAGCTTGTACCAAAGACTGAGATGCCCAAGATGCCAAGAGCCAAGGTTTCTGTAGGCTTTGATGACGCTACTCCATATTACCAGCCTCTCCTAAAAGGCAGCACTGGCAGAGGGCCCCGAGCCCTGCAGTGATGAAATGCAGCTCAATGGAGCGCTTTGGGCTCTTGCACAGGGTAGGCTTCAGTCCTGGAGAACAAAGGGGAAGAGAGCAGAGCAACAAGCCACTGGTGGGTTTGTGTAAACACCGCTCAGGGAGAGCAGTGGCCAACGCAAACAAAAGCCTGGACACTGCACAGACCTGAACCCACCTGTTAATTATTACCAGCACTGCTACAGCAACGCAAACAAATCAAACAGGCCATCTGCTGGGAAGCTGCCATCGGCTTTTGTTGCCGTTAGTTTTAAAGGAGCACCACAGAGAAGATAAAAATGACCTGAGACAAATGAGAAATTTAAAAATACAGCTGGCTTTTCTATAAAGTGCTTTTCTTAAAGTGCCTTGCAGCTCACTGTGCACTGACTGCACCCTGGGCTGTGCTGCAACAGTGGCAGCCACCGTAATGCTGAACAGGAGTACACCACTTCTTTTTTTGGAAGCCTGAGTGTGATCTGGCAACCATGCTCTGAGCTTCAGTGCCCTGACTGCCATCAGTGAGAGTCGGAGCATCTCCAGTCACTACTGCCATCAACTCAGGACAGGTACCCTACAGGCTGACAGACCAACCCTCATGGAGGTGCAGAAAGAGCCTTGTGGGAGCCTTGAGTTGGTGGGCACTTCTGGGCGCCCCTTGTGCTCTGGGAAAACCCAAGCTTTTGCAGACGAACTGAGGTGGACATTTAGCTCCTAAGTTCAAGGTGGCAACTCCCACATAAGCCCCTAGGTATCTAAGTTTTCTAGTGCTTAGGTCCCCTCAGAGGTCCATGCATGGCTGTATATGCCACACTATCTCACTTCTTCACTAGAGGAGAGGAAAACTGGCCTCACTGCTGTTCCCAAATGCGAAGAGGCACACAGGTGCACTAAGCCCCATGCTTGGGGCAGCCAGCAGGACCCCACGGCCTGCAGGTGCTCCCACTAGGGTCATGTTTCCTCCCCAGGACAAGAGATTTTCTACTGGCAGGGTAGCTAAGAGACTGACAGTCAGAGGAAATGGACCTTACAAGATAAACACACACAATGCAAAGCTAAACGGGTATCCAGTCTCAACGGAAAAGGGCACAACCTCTGCTTTCCTGCCAATGTAAACTAGTGCTATGCCACTGACCCCCATGGGCAACTCCACATATTATCAGAAGAGAGACAAGTCACCAGGAAATAGACTCAAAATAGCATTCTCATCAGATCTTACTTCACTTCCATCACACTTCCCGAGGATTTCCTACCATCCTTCCTACTGTCTTATGTTTCACCATGCTAAAGCTCTCCAGCAGTGAGCGTGCGTCCCCCGCAGTCACACTTCGGGCTGAAGCCCTCACTAATCCTTTGCCAAAACGTTTAAATAATTTACCCGAGGGGGGGATTATAGACAAGCCATGCATGTGGAAGGTGTTAATCTTGTGGCAGTAGACAACAAATCAAACATGTCACATGCTTGAGGCTGCAGGGGCAGACAAGACACACCACAGATATTGCTCACTGCGTTGCTGCCCAGTTAATAGTGGAACTGTCCTACTGGCACAAGTTATTGAGAATTGCAGGTGGTCAGTTTTCCTAAACTATTCAGTACAAGCAAGCGAAGGAGTTAATGTGTTAATTTCCAGAGCCTCCCATGCTCTTTGGCATGATTCTGTGAAGGAGCACAGGCTAGGCTGCAAGCAGGACAGTGCTCCCAGCTCTGCTCAGCAAGCAGCAGCATTGCTGGGTGCTCTGCAGCCAGCATGGCTGGGTGCTCCGGCTGTTTGAGGAACTTGCACAGTGATAACCTGCTGCCTGGAGGTCTGATAGGATTGAGAGAATTTAAGCATTCCTTGAGTTGCTGCTAATCTCCTTACTCTACTGTCATCCAGACTGGCTGCAGGAGATGCTCCCCAGCAGTTGCTCTGTCCCAACACTGTGGTACTAACAAGAGCTTTGGTATTGCTGAATACCAGAGGCCAGGGTCGTCTTGGTGGCTCGACATCCAGTGGCACGGCAGGGGTCTGGCCCAAAGCAAACACTTGCAAGGGCTTTGGTGGCCACAGCAACGAGAGCAGCTCTGTGGTACCATGAAACAAGCTTCCTTACACTTCCTTTTTAAAGCGGTATAAAGACACTGTATGCCACAAACCAAGAGCACAGCCAGGCTTGGCTGAAGCACTCAGGCTAGTGGCTGCAATTTACCACCAGCCCACAGCAAACACAGTACATGGGGCTGTTCTCACCTCCCTACTGACCGGAGGGAACAGATCCCTGGTGCCGTGCACAGCCATCTGCTGGCAAACGCTGCCTACTCAGGTGAAGGCTGGAGTTGGTTTGCTTGCTTCAGTGTCAGGCTGGACCCGGCAGGGCAGAAACGATATTTGTTCTCCCACTTCAGGAAAAGCCTGACGCTATGATTTAGGTTCAGTTCTTCAGTTAGAAGATTTCCAACAGAAAACACACACAGAAAAAAAGTTTGCAATGCATTTTACAGTGCGGAATAGCACTCAAGACACAGGTATATTCACTTCAGCAGATAATATAACCCATGCACAGAGGTGGCCAATTTCAGTGGCTTTGTGTTCTGGGAATAACAGCATCTCTGCCCACAGCCTCTGCTGTCCGTCTCCCCTGCACAAAAGCCTCTTCCTCAGCCCAAGCCTTCCTGATTGGAGTCCTCGACTGACTTGCACTGAGAGCAAACACTGTGGTTTTAGAGTTATTTTTTTTTAAATACAAATGGTGGAGATTAGCTTCAGTTATATAAGCAATAGTAACACAGTCAGCAACTGCAACAGAACAATTCTGCATTCATATGACCCTCCCACTCCAACAGGATGAAAAATTTGGATAAACAATTTCTCCTTTGTCTGCGTTTCAAAACCTATCTCACCATCCCCTCACTGGGAGTGAAACAACTGTTTTCCTTACAGCAAAAGGATTTAGCTAAAGCTCGTGGTACATGAGCAGCATCCCTGCTGCTCGCCTGAGGCTCACTGCGGATCAGTGCTCATCCCAAGGTCAGGGGTGTCCAAGGCTCGCTCCAGCACACAGGCTTGGCCGAACAGCCCACGCAGACCCCCTGGACAGATTCAGATCACTTTCCAGTCAGAAATGCTTCTCTTTCCCATTATGTCTCATGCTGAGTTTTCTCAATTCCGTATTCTTCCACTCAGGCAAAGGTCCAGTTCATCCCTGCATCTGAAACAGCCCCATTCATTTCAAATGAATCTGATGAGATGTGACCAGCAAGGGGCAAAGACATCGTAACACCTCTGTAACATTGGCAGAACTCACAGAACTTGGATGGAACTTTGTTTTAGCTCCAAAGCTACAATCAAGGGGTACCAATCCTTATTTACTGCACCAGTAATCCAAACACCACAATTATTTACTCAGAGTAAATCAGAGATAACATTTGGATGGTGTGCCTGTCCCTCAGAGCTGGTTCAGCCAGCTCCTGGCTCCAGGGTGGACTTGCAGGAGCTCCCCTGTCAGGCCTCGCTGAGCAGTCAGCCCATCTGGTTCTTCAGCAGGGCCCATTCCCAGCTGGTTATCAGCTCTGACAAACAGACCTCAGAGTGCCCACTGAGCAGCAGAGCAGCAGCCTCTGATCAGGAACTCAAGGAAGCTTTCCAAGGTCCCCACAGCTGCTGACCAGCACGAAGCAGAGCCGTCCTGCTGTGCCTCAAGAGAGGCCTCACTGCCCTCACCCCACAGGTGGCCCCAGGCCAGCAGAAACCACATGAGCTCAGCATTACTGCAATATCACTGCAATTGTACCTACAGCAAGCTTGTAACACTCAGGTGCTTACGGAATGACATCCAGCAGTGATGCCAGCACCAAGACCTTTTTCAGTCACTTTCTGTAAGAGCATGCCCCGCAGTCTGGATGTATGCCATAGGCCCAGAGCAACCTGATGGCCACACTTTGCACCTCAGGAGTTCAGCGTCTAACAGGAAGGGCCAAGGCCACGTGGAAACCGAAAGGTTGTTCTTAACTTTATTACAGACATAAATACATAAATATACATAAATATAAAGAACAAAGCTCACTATTAGCTTTGTTAGTTGTCTTCTCCCAGAGTGCCTCCCGGTCAGTTCACACCCCAAAAGTGCAGGGCAGGTACCAGACGCCTGGTCACACTCCAGCTACCAGCACTGGCTTTACTTAAGAGAGGGCAAAGCCCTCCCAGTGTCACTGCCAGCCATGGGGCCAAGGGAGGGCAACGAGCCCCGCAGACCCCAGCCCAGAGCTACTGCTGCCTCGGGTGCCTCAGCACCACCTCACACTGCCTGCCCAGCATAGCCAGGCCACTCTGCCAAAATCTCAAGCTCCAGTTTTTGAAAACTAAAATTGCAGAGCTGTTCAGTGTTCTCCTCTGACCAACAAATTGCTGCAAGTGGTCCAGCCCCAGGCAAGTTCCCTCTGCCGCTGCAGAGCAGACCAAAAAAGTCGCTGCGCTCCCCTTCCCAGTCACGGAGGCTGTGCAGAAAGCAGCCATTCCACGAGGTGAAGGTGCTGAGTTATGTGCTGGTGTCCCATTGCACCACACCATGCCAGCTCAGCACTGCAGAGGTACTGACAACTATTTCTATTTTATGCCACGTTAACAGTGCAGTTGCTGTCGGTTTTGCTTAGCTCAGAGAAACACAGAAATCCCGCAGCAGGCACTGCAGTCGCCTGTTGGAAGCCACTACACGTGGGGCAGAGAGGGTACCTCCAGAGGTGCCATCATTCGCTGTGACCACCATTTATTAATGCACCGATCACTCTATAGCATCTGAATGACTCACCAACAAAGCCGAGGCCGACAGGCAGCAGAAAGGGGACGTTACTCATGTTGGTGCGTCCCATCTGACAGGGAAACCTGCCTCTGCACGGGCTGCTTCTACCAAGCCACCTGCCAAATTAGCAGCAGGCAGAGCACATAACTGCGACCCAACAGGGAGATGACAGGGGCTCGGGAATCAGCCAAATTTGGGCAGAGCCAAGTGCCTGCTGAGGGCAGCTGGGCTGGACAGGGATGGGGACTCTCATGAGTGCCACTCACAACAGCACAAAGCCCACATAACAGCCCCCTCCCCGGAGGGTCAGCTGTCTCGGCCACCAGCTGTCTCCTGCCTTTTATCAGCTTTGCCGTTCTGCATGTGCCTCCCCCTGCCTGCCTTGGACAAAAGCATTCAAAGATGCCCCACTGAACCTGTCTGGAAAAATCCTGAACCAAGCCAGCTGCAGCAGACTGAAAATCAAGGCAATGCTGCCATGCCATAAACAAGCAAAAGAGTTCACGTTTACTCACCCTCTTCCACTTCAGCTGGCCTTAAACTGGGAGAGGGAAATTCATTTTTAAGCAAGATATAGTGATATTTCTCAGCTGAGTCAGACTGAATGGAATGGTGCACAAGCAGAAAAGGGGAGTTAGCCACGTCAAGCTAACGAGAGTACGAAGACTTAGACTATTACAGACCTGGAGAACATCCCTTAAGCCACAAGAAAAACAAAGCATAGAAACAGAGCCAGATTCTTTTTTTTTTTTTTTTTTTTTTTAATAATATCAATCTTTCCCCTAGGGATCACAAAACACCCAGCAGGGGTAAGTTGGTAAGCAAGAAAGCTCTTGCAGGGAGAACACTGCCTTGCAAGCGCCCTGACTCCTTGCAATTCCGAGCAGAGATTTCTGGACAAGGGCCTTGTCTGGGGGAGGAAGAAAGAAACCTACTGGAATCAGCTGTCAAAATCTCCATGTGGAATATGATATACTGGCACCTCTGACACATCATGTTTTTGCAACTCGTTGAAGACTGTAGAACAGGAGTAGTACTTACCCAGAGCTGTCACAGCAATACAGTTGGTTAAGGGCCTTCAAACCCTCAGATGAAAAGCACTCAAATCTCAGGTACTGCTGCTGCTGCTAGTGGGCAGCAGGAGTACAGGCACCCAGGGCTGGCACACAGCTCACTTCCCTGCTGTGCCCAGCACCACCAACTATGGCTGCACTCCTGTGATGGGGACAAGGTTTGGGTGAGCTCAGCTGGGTCAACCTGCCAGCTGGCCCCCAGCCCTCCTGATGCCACGGTAGCAGTACTCAGGGAGAGACCTTCCTCCCACAGAAGCACCAAGCCAACACAGCTATGAACCTTCTCTACAGAAGTAACCTATGCTCACCCACCCCTCCTGATGCCACCCTCACCCAGTGTCCCCCCAGCAAGTTCCCAGCCTAGCTTGCTGGCAATCCTGAGGCTTTTACCCTGCCATTAAACTGTGTCACCCTGTAATTCATTCACAGGATGAGAGTACTCTGCCTGGCCTTGTATGGAGCCGCTGACTAAGGCAATGACACGAGCGAATAATTTTAAAGTGGAGTTACTCATAAATGTGGGCAGCTCCAGCGGTGAAAGCAAACACCAGTTGGCATCAAAAATGGACATTAAGAAATTCAGTCATCAGACCACAAATTGATCTGTAGCACACCCAGCGCACTTCACTGCCTCTCTGGCTTCTTACCGTGTAATAGACCTCTCAAAAATCATGTTTGTGTCCTACTTATAACACAGCACGACTTGTAGAAGGCTGCAGGGGCAGAAGGAAGGTGTCATCAGTGCTGTGGAAGCACAGTTGAAATGAACCCAGCAAGCACAGGGATAATATACAGAGCAGAAAGCACTCTCCAGGGAAGCCTCTGCCCACAAAGGACTGTGAAATGGGATCAGAGAATGGCTCCTCCAGCTTGCTTAGGTCATGTGGCAGTATGCTGGCTACCAGCCTACACAGGAGTGAAACCCCAGCTCAAACCTATTATAACCTCAGTTAAATATATATATATACAACCGCAGTCTGAGTTTCGAACATCTAAGGCTGCCTGGAAGCATCACCTGCATTAGACCTTGAAATCAGGGACATCCCATTAAGTTCTTTCACAGATGTGCACTAGGAGGCTATAGGGCTTCCAACAGCATTCCCAGATTGATGTCCTTTATTTACTGAACTCTGACTTTTCAGCACATCTAAGAAACCACCAGGCAAATTTCTGTCCCTGAAAAAGCACTTCAGTAAGAGAAATGATGTTTCACAGGACAGGTTCTTCCCACCTTTCTAGCCCTTTATGCATAAGCTCAAATTGTTTGCCTACCAAAGTCAATTCCACATTATGCTGTCTAGGAAAAAGTGGAGCACAAAGCCAACCTGCTTTCCCATTTCTGTGGGGCAGCACACTGTTCCCAGTGGAAGCACAGCCAGATCTCCAGCCCAGCTTCCAGCCATTGCTGTCTGCAAATGCTTTGTGCTGCCCCTTCTCCCCTGTGGCCTGGTAACGGGCTTATCCACTGCCCGTTCCTCCCCTCCCCACACCAGCAGAGCAACTTCTATGCCCATGTGGGCCCAGGCACTTTTCCAAAGCATCCATTACTTACATGATGAACAGACACTTGTCAATTCAGTCACAAGATAGAACCAGGGAGCTTGAAGAAGTAGGAGAGAACCCAAAGAACACGACTTTTGAATAGATCCAGGACAGTGCACATTAAGACCAATATTAATACAAACTAAGCAAAAATTATTACAGAGTTAAAAGAGAAAGCAACTAACTGAAAGACTACTGAATTTATATATTTATGGAAATTTGCTTCTCACAGCCCCACAATTTCAGAGCAAATGTTTATTTTATCAGAGCAATCTGTGTTAGTCTGGTATATTAATGCATGTAATAATTGGAAATTCAGAGTGCAGCCAACATGATTTGTCCCTGGAGCGATCAGCAAACTAATGTCTGCCAAAATAATATTTTTCTTTACACATCGACTCCAAATACCGAAAACCTTAAAACAAAGATATGAGTTACTTCCTGAAGTACAAATGCAAATAAAAGAGCACAGTGACATGCAGATTTCTTTGTAATTTCTCATTTCAGAAGAACATCAGAAATTCCAGCCATTTCAAATGAGGCTGGAGACCACCACCTGATGAGATGAGATCAAAGCTTCCGTTCTTTTTATGCTAAAACAGCCCATGAAGCAAAGGAAAAAGGATCAGGGAAATATTTACATGACGGACACACATACTTGGATCAAGTATTAAATACAGAATGTCTTCTGATCTTCAGCAACATGATCTTCCATGCAAAAAACCCAAGTCATCTACAAACATGTCATACCTTTGAAAATATAAATCTTGATGCAGAATTCACTGCATGAAGAACTCACTGTTTTGATTGGAATTTGAGGAATGAGTAAGCAAGAAGTGAATTAAAGCCAATTATAGTAACTAATTGCCATAATGTTGTGGGAAAAAAAAGACCACAGCCCTTGCTGGAGGTTGGAATACACAGAGAAGAAACATTCACTGGTATTTTATTATTGTGGCAGTCTAGAAGAAATTGAGAGGAACAGCAATTACTCTTCTTGCTGGAGTTAATGAAGGGCTCTCATCTGAGTCTAAGCAATTCTACAATTTGTCTGTACATCATACTCAAACCTGGTACGCTTAAAAATGGCATGATCTTTTTCATTATTAAGCATTAGCATAATCTTAATATAGGGAGGTTATCTTTACATGACTCTGCCATTTTTGCTTTTCATTAACAGATAGGTAGGGCTAGAGGCAACAGACAAGTTGAGAACTGATTTGAACCAGTATAAAGAGGAGGAACGAGAGCAAGAGTGTGCAGTTCCTGAACCTGACAGATACAGATCTCTGCAGTTCTAGCACTATCATGTCATCTGTAACCAGTAGCTTTCCTTCTCTTAGCAAGCACTGACAGTATAAAAAGGCAGTATCACCTACTGAAAATCCATGATTTCTGGAAGGTACCTGGTTCAGTGGCAGCTTGAGGTTAAAGCAGTAGCTTTTCCACCAAGCACCATCACTTTCAGCTGCATGGGATGCACATGGGGTTTCTATAGCAGCAAATGCCTGCCAGAGGCTGGAGCTTTGGCAGAAAGCTCAGTGAAAGGGTGGCAGGAAGAATCAGCCCTCACTCCACAGGGAGGGATGGCCAGAGGATGGGGTCTCCCCAAAGATGCAAAGGTCCTGAACTAGCCTTGTTAAATTCACACACAACTTAATCCACCAGCCTTTACCTCCAGCAGCATTACTGGGATTCAAACTAATGAACACTTGCAACTTTCACTGTGTGAGGATTTTGACTCAGAATGAAGGAGCTAACACAAGCTTGCTCTTCTTACATTGCTCATTTTGTCTGCTTCATTTCTTTTCTGTGTAATGTCTCCTGTGTTATCCACTACCATTAGAGGACGTGGATTGTTTACTATGAAGTATATCCATTAAAGATAGGATTTGCTAGTGATTTGACTTTTGGGGCCTTCGGCACCACCACAGAATAACACAGTTACAACAAATTAAATGCTAACAATATTCCAATTCCAAGTCACTGTTTTGATATTTTAGCAGGAGTAAGTGAAACAGTTTGTGAGAACAGCATGAACACGTGGTGCCTCCCAAAGCTTCAACACAAAACAAATCATCGCCTTTTGTAGACTCAAAAACTTCTTCTGATGTTTCTCTGCCACTGCCTCTCCCTAAAATTATCAAGTAAAGATGGCAAAAAAAAAAGTCTGCTTCAAGACTAATTTGTACAAAGAGTAGATCTACTGATCCAAATTTCTTTTCCCATCCCAATTAAGGAAGTGCCAAGTTCAATGACATTTGCTGCACTACGGTTTCATTATGCAAATCACCTCTTGCTGGGACAGCAAACTTTCTACTGTCCTTGGCGGCTTCTCCTTTGGCAGATGGAATAGCCCATTGAGGCTAACATTTGTTGTTCTTCTGCAGTGTTGTCTCTATCATCACTTCAAAGAAATAAAAAAATCATTCCTGTTATTCAAACAACTTCAGTGGGGCTCAGTTTGAAATGACTTCACAACAAAAAAAAGCCCATAATCTTTCCATTAAGCAATTGGGACTATTCTTTCTGTGATTTGTTTTTCTCCTGAAATACAAAGGAAGAGATGCTAGCTTAAGAACTGTAAAGTGAGCAAAAGAAAGAAAAGGAAGGGGAGGAACGCTTATAAAAGCCATTTTGGAGAATGCGCTGTTTCAGAAGAACTACAACACCAGTTTTAAAAACAATAAAAGAAAATTAGGAATAAAAAGCATGACAAAGCAAAGGAAAGCAAACTTAATAAATTAAATATATTTTAAAAGGCCATTGTTGTCAGATAGTAAGTCAGTGTTAGATGCAGCTTCTAGGGATGAAGACGATACAGGGAGCTGGCAAACAGCAGTCCAGAGTCAGCAGCTAAAATTAGCTTTACTCACAGTTATTATCTGCTTTTTCTGTACATGATCTAAGATCCCAAATGCAGATAACGTAGCATGATATTTGTTAATATGTAAAATAAAAACATATGGAAGGGTAACAGAAGTCAAAGAGAAGAGGACAACTGCAAGCAATCCCCATGCTCACCAACACCAACGTATCAGTTCCAGGAGGGATAAACCCCAACACCAGGCACCTACTGGTCTCAAGTGGATGGGATAATTAGTGTAGAATGTCAGGGTGAAGGACCTTCCAAAAGGAACACACACTTGATTATCACACCACAGCAAAACTCCATGGCCTCTGGGTCAGGCCACTACAAAAATAACTCAACAGCATCCACCAGAAGAACTTGTAAAAACAAGGATAAAGTCACCATTAAGTTACTGTTCAGGAAATCTTTTTTAAAAGGAAGAGATGAAACAAGGAGACTTATAAAGAACTACATTTATTTTTCTTTACAGCAAATACCATAAATAGAGCTGAAACAATTTTCACTGTGTGCAAAATACAGAATTTCCATGTGAAAATTTAAAAACAGCATTAAAAACTATTTAATAAAAATATTCCATTAAGATTATAAAGTAAAGCGAAGACAGAAGATTTAGGAAGAGAAGGACAGAATCCTCACTGGCCAGGAAGAGCGAGGAAGACTCTGTAACAGAGGGTAAAAAAAAAAAGCATAGCAATGGAATGTGGTTTGAAATGGCAGACCTTTATGTCACGACCTTCATCTCAAAGCATGCTGAACTTAGCAACAGAACACCACAGTGCTGCAATTCACAGGAAGATGTCTCCTAACCATTTTCCAGGGAGTGATGCTTAGAATATAGAGAGGTTGTGTATGGGCCCAGCAAGGGAACTTTGAAAGCCATCAAGACAATTTAGCATGCCCACACAAATCAACACTACTGTTTAGTCATGCAAACATACAGGCCAGCAAGATAAGGACCCTGCAGTTCTTCACTCCTGATTGAGTGTGTGAAATGGGACAAGTGGCACAGCCCCCTGTCCCCCCCCCCCCCCTCCCGCAAGTTGCTGCTTAGATCTATTCCCAGTCACCATTCCCTTTGAAGGGCATCCTCAGCAAGTAAAGCTGCATCATGACCACATCAACCATAAGCATAGAGCACTTGCTGGTCAGGCTGAAACCTTGTTTCTTCTTTGGATTAATTTCCCCTTTTGGACTATTGTGTGATTAAACAGACTGGAACTTATATGAAAAAATACATACAAAGTAATTGCACTAATTTGTCCTGGAAAGTACTGGCAACTTTTCATGCAGCAAGACAAATCCATCAATCAGAGGGCAAATGGGGCCTTGTTAGATCTGATATTAGTTAACAAAACAACTCAAACCAAAACACTCTGGTTATAAAAATTTGGCATTTAGACATGAAGGACTAAAAAACAGCACATGTCTATTTCTGCTATGCCTGCCTAGCATGTTACTTGGGATGGAAGACTGGAACTTGTGTTGCTCTGGCTATTTTTTCCAACAGAATCCTTTTGTAAAATAATTTTCCTCTATGGAAGCAAAGAAGCGCTTAGAAAGAGCAACACAGCTCAAATGTTGATTGTTCACTGAATATTTCTCAGTTAAAATTTGCTCATTGAATATTTGAGTGCAGTAGAAATAGGTGCTCACGCTATCCAGGAGAATCACCTGGCTTTTATTGTCACCTTATTTTAAAATTTCCTTGAAAGAAATAAGAAATAGTTCTTTCAAGAATCAGTTTATTTACATGCCTAACTCACCTGAAAGACACAAGGAAAGTAAGTGTACATGCAAAGACGCAGAAGGAAAAACATTCTCTACAGAGAGAGCAGATGTAACCTTTTACAGAACTATGAACTCAGCAACAGGTTAAATGATCACGCCAAAGCTCGCATCCATTAATATACCAGACACACACAGTTTGCTCCAAAATGGTATTAAAAGATAAAATAAGAAAAACCACACAAAATCAATGTAGTGAAATGCTGTCGAACGACAGTGTTAGTCACACAATTTTGGAACCGGCAAGCAGAAAAATCACCTGACAGCATAAAGGCTTCAGCCAGTGAGCGGGTGCAACACCGGAATGATGAATTGGACTAAAAGTAATGAGGGAGATTGACAAAGAGAGCAAAGAAAAAAAAAACAAAACACAGAACTTAGCTTGGTTATATAGAAGAGCATCAGTAAGTTCACAAAGAAGAATTGGCCAAAATGAAACTGCCTTTTTTTGCATTAAATCATGAACAAGGACAAGTAATTATTAATCTCATTAACAGAGCATTAAGATAAAGAGTTAAAAAAAAAAAGCAACTAGCAATTTGATTATCAGATTGATACCAATAAACAACCTTCCCCACAACATTCAGAATCCCAGTGGAATATGTAGTATAATTAGGATCCTTCAGGAAAATGTTTTTTATTTTGTATGGTTGTTTGTTTTTTTTTCCCTCCCTGAAGTCTTTCGTGAGAATTTAGGGATTTTTCTCCCTATTATGTAAACCTATATAACATCATTACCATCTTTTTTTGTAAAAAGAAAATGCTTTCTCCTAGTAAGATTCACTTCATTTAAACTCAGAGGTTAACACAGATTTCCAAGTTTCTCACTGTGTCACCATTTTCTGTAAGTTTACCATTACGCTCACTGCTGAAAAGCAGAACATTTTCTTGTGGTGAACAGCAAAAGAAAATGTCAGGAAAAATGTATTCTGCAAGACCATGCTGTTGACAAACTGAAATTAAAATTGAGAATGAGTTTAACTTTAAAACTTTACCATTTAGCAGTTTGCTGCATTGCAGGAGTAACATAACAAATCATACTGCAGATTTTTTTCCATGTAGAGTGAAACAACAACTGGCATTAGCAAATAATTTAAAAGTGTAGACTGTTCCCAAGTAGGTTTTTTAAATGCTATGAAAGAGATAGACACATTTCTTTATACAGATGCTTACCATGTTATAATGACGTGTCCAGTCAGTATTCTAGCAAAGTTTTGATAAGTATACATTTGAGCATTAATGGCAATTTATTTCAACCAAGTGCTACCTCCTTATCCCTAAACAAATTTTTCAAGCATTTTTTTTTCAAGTTCTGTGCATACTTCTCACAATTTCTCCCCGGAATATATAAACACTATAAAATGGGAAGAGCTTTATCCTTGTAGTTGGAAAATTACATCAAAATATCTAGAGAAAAAACCCAGTTTGTCATTTATTTTAAACAGAACACATATCTCCATTTAATATCTAAGAGACAAGACAACTTTAAATTGTCTTTGCCCACATTCACTTAAAATTAAAAAAATAATAATAAAAAAATCACCCAGTCCATAAGAAGCACAGTTATTTGGGACCACTAAAAGGTCATCCTCAAACTTTGGTACAAATTGAACATAAAATTATTTCCTATTACTTACGCCATGTTACGTTGGCTAGAAATAAATGTTACAGATACTTTTCATTTTAGGCTATGCATATTGCCATATTAATATGCTTATCTATTTCTTGAGTAACATCTTAATTAAACATGTAAGTATTTTAGAGGCAGGGAGCATGCTTACCTCACTGGCTACCTAGGCTGAGAAAGCAATCAGAATTTGGGATGTTCTCACTGTCTCCTTGTTGTTTAATAGCCCTACTTAACCTGCTCCTGACAGCTTTTGATGAAGGTAGACCTTGATGAGAAACACCAGAAAAATTTATTTCACAGCTGCTCCAGATAACAGGATTTCATCTTTTTGCTATCAGCTTTACGTATTGAAAAGAATGAAGTACCTGATTACGAAGCAACATCCTTAGAATAAGTTTATAGTTTTTTGTTGTTTGTTCTAAACTTGTATTCTTAAAAAATTCCAAACATAATAGGTGCCTCTCTGGAGTCAAAACAGTTGAGAGTTCAGTAATATAGGAATGCTCCACAACTCAATATTCCTTGAAACAGCTGCCTAATGAAGAAGCCTTGAATTGAGCATTAACTCACATCTAATATTACTACTAGTTCCTTTGATGTGTGTTTTCAATCAGGCCTTCATTCAGCTAAGATTTGCTCTTCAGATTTATTTCAAAACGTTAAATAAATTAGTATTACAGATTATACCCACTATCAACAAAGGGTATGAAAGGTAAAAGGCATGACTGGGAGCAATATGAATTTAACACATGATTTTTTTGAAACGTCATGCAAGTTATAAACCTCATAACCCAGAGAAAAGATGAAAGCAAGAAAAAAAAGGGATGCGCCATATTCAGGTTTCAAAACCCAGTTATTTGTCATAAATATTCCCTAAATATCTGAAAGAACAAAAACTCTTTCATTGTCCAACAACAACAACAAAGCAGAGGGGAAGAAGGCTTTTAAAATGTTCCTGTCCCCAATGGTCTGATCCCAAACAGGATCAAACAGGAAAAAAAAATTACAAAATATCCTTCATCTGTCGCTGTGTTCTGGAAATGTGTCTGGACACCACTCTTCATATTTTAACATACAGTACATTTTACACTGAAAATTTTGATTGCACCTAGTTTATGTCAGAAGGAATATATTGTTCATTTAAGTCACACATGAAATTGCAAGTAAAAAACAAAAACAAAAAGAACAACAAAAAGCCTCAGGAAAATAGTGAGGCTGCTCATTTTGAAATTCTGAAAGGCACAATTGAGCAAGACACGCAGAAAAATTTAAACCCTATAGAATTTTTTTGCCCATTCAAGCACATTTTCAAGGGATAGCTCTGCTTCCCGGTACATATGAGTAAGTACCTCTAGAAGAGCACAGAGGAATGGCACACCAAGGCTCAAGAGTTCGTACAAGTAGGTATAGTTATATGCATTGTCCCTGAAATGAACATTGGTAGCGCGCAGAAAACCATGCATCCAGTTAGAGAGGCGTCTGGGAATGTCAAGCAGATCCCTTGTCACCCGAAGGGGCCAGCTTAGAGTGCGCCTAAAGAAGGAAGTCAGGATACCTGGGGACCTGTCCTCTGGACTGCTAGCAGTAGTTAAAGTGCTGTCTGTGGTGGTCTCTGTAGGTCTGAGTTCTTCTTTCTTCCATGCTTCTGTTGCCTCCTTATAAAAAGCATTAAAAATATATTAAATATACGTCTAAAATAAGTATAAAGTCCAGTTTTTGTTACTGTTTTTATGTTTTTTATATATACGTTCACTTCCAAGTGTTCTTAAGTTCAACTTTATAGATGAAGAGCTCATTTCCACTGAAAACCAGACTACACATGCTGCACTCTGCTCCAGATAAAGCTGCCTCAATATTTTCTGCATTAATGATGTAAGCAATACGTACCTTGCACTGGACCTGTAATGTTGCTCTTCTCTTTCGGTGTTTATTACTGATTTTGCAGTGTGTAAAATGAGGTTTACAGTAAAATTTACCTAGAAGAGAAAAAGTAAATTGTATGAACTTTTATCTTTACATCTACTGATGGGAACCCCACTATTTTGTTTATAAAAAAAAATCAAGATGATTAATGGTTTGGCAGCAAAAGAAATGGGAAACCATCTGCTGGTTCTGCATTGCCCACAGCTTTACAGAATCACAAAATCATTTTAGTTAGAAGGAACCCTTAAACACAATCTAGTCCAAATCCTCTACAATGGAAAGGGACATCTACAGCTTGATCAGGCTGCTCACAGCCCCTCCAGCCTGACCTTGAATGTTTCCCAGTATGGGACATCCATCACCTCCTTGGGCAGCCTGTTCCAGTGCCTCATCACCCATATCATATAAAACTTCCTTACATTCACTCTGAATCTCCCTTGTTGTTACATTCACTCTACATCTCCATCTTTGGCCTTGAGACTTTAGTCCTTTTGTAAGAGGAGATCAGGTCAGTACTCAGATATACTCAAATTATTTGGAAATAGCAAGGTTTCTCTGGTTCCATTAAAAGCACCAATATTCAGACATCTTAAAATACCCTTAAATAGCTTCTGTATTACCTTCTTCAACATCAAAGGCATAAATTCCTAAACGGAGAGTTGTAGAACATATTTCACACTTGAAGCACTCCCTGTGAAAGAAGTGGCCTTCTGCACTCAGCCGCTCCATAACATACACCCGTTTTTTGCAGAAATAACAGATGTCACTCCCCCCAATAGACTGAGGAAATTCTTTTCGCAGAGATCCCTGTTAAAAGATAAAAATAGAAACACATATGAAGCCTTTACAGGTCACCTAGATATAAATTCTTATTGAAGTAAGCGGTTGCTTTAACTGCTTGAAGTTTTACACAGCCCCTTTTCCACACACAATTAAAAAAAATGCATCAGTCAGCTTTTTTATTACTCATAGGCTGCAAGTCTGTAGGTTTAAAAAGCAACTCATAAATCAGGCATCATGAGACTCAAAAGGATGAGCTGTGGCTGGACTTGCAGCCAGCTTCCCCCCTTCAGCTTACGGACACTTCACGGTTGCTCAAGTACAAGGGTAGCACCAGGCCCATGCACCCAGTGCCTTGCGCTGTGCTGACTCAGGCACTTGCAATCATAGCTGCAAATGACAGTGTTTCTCAGATGAGGGTGAAGGCAGACCTTGCCAACCTTGAACAACAGGCACACATTTGGAGCTAAGCAAACCCTGAAGTTCATCTCAGTACCAGGGAGGTCATACTCAGCTCCTAACAGCTCCTATCCCTAAGGAAAATTAGACTTGTGCTTTAAGTTGAAGGAAGAAAAGCCAGCAGTTGGACGTGGTGGTTCAAACACCAGCATCAACATCACCCACAAATGCACCTCCTCTCTCAGCCACATTTCTGCCTGTGCAAACAGCCCAAGCTTAGGCTTGGTTTGTTTAAAAATCATTTTCATTCCTACCATGGACATTCAGCATTCTTTAAATTCACTGGATTTTAAAATATGACTCATATTAACAACACAGATATTTTGGAGCTTTTTGTTGAATTTGGCCAGTTAACTACATTTCTTTTCTAATTGTCATAAACCCTGTGTTCTGTAGATGTACATACAAAAGGCACAGAAAAATGAATTATAAACAGAATAGCAGGCGTCCCTTCACTTATTAGAGGCAGGCATGAAGAAGTCTCTTTGTTTTACTCTGTTGTTCTTCGTTATAGGTCAGTACACATGAGCAGCTATCCCTGCTCTTCTACAGCTGCCACCACCTCCCCATCCTCTCCTCACCACATGAGGGTACCACACTTGAGGCAGAGGAGCTGCAGGCCTGGCAGAGCTTACTCAGTTTCAGACACCAGCATGCAGTCCACACAACTCATCTTTAATTTGCCAGCAAAAGAAGGCCTCAGAACACTTTTCAATGTTTAGTTTAGGTCACAATTGTTACGGTCGTGAGTCACATTCTTGTGCTTAACAGCTGAGAATCCTAAATAAAATCTGCTGTTAGTAATCTGTTATGCTGTGCTGGATCATTTTGGACTATGAACCACACGAAACCTTCCAGATGAATAACCATGCAAATAGAAAAGCACAGAAATACATTTTTAAAAATACAATGTTAACAGAACAGGTCAGATAGTCAAAGTGAAGCAGAAGCAATTAGAGTTTAATGCTGGCTAATAAGTAAGCATCAACACCACAACACCCCAGACGTAGCTTCCTGATACCTGACAGCTCTGGGCACTGGAGACAGGATGTGGAGAACAGGGAGTGGGGCAAGAACCTGCAGCTCTGTCCAAAGACTGCTTCTGAATTCAAACAGGATCGTGTCAGAGTTTAAAAATAGCTTTCTTCAAAACGAAGCATGGTGATTCAGCATTTGCGTGTTAAAAATAATTGCATGAGCATGCACTGTACCAAAATTTTCTTTAGACGCCACCTTGATTAATAACCATTTTCTATTCCTAATTGTACCAATAATTACATTTAATAAAAGCCTCCTGAAGTTTTATTTCATGCAGACAAGTAATAAAAGTATAAGTAGAAGACACTGTGAGCAATGCTTCCAGCATACCCACATTATCAGCGTATTCTGCCAACGTGCACTCGATTCCTCAGTAAGCATTAGGCTAATATCTTTCGTAACGCTTCAGGTGCTCCACAATTAAGGTCTTAAAACAGGAGGACACTCTGGAAAACACTGCTTTTAAGTAAAGCTGTTGTTTCTGTGTGAGTTTAGTCTTACCAGCTCAAGGGGGGGAATTTGTGGCTTAGGTCTGTGATCATTCACATACAGATTGACAAGAACTTCAGCCATAGCTCCAATTGCACGTGAGACCTTTCCTACAGTCATCTAACCAGAAAAGGGGAAAAGATGAAGAATTGAAGGAAGATCTTTAGTTACTTGAGAATTTAATGAAAAAAAGATGAGAATGACATGAAAACATGCAAATGAATGAAAGCAATGATAAAGACAGGCTCTGAGAAAAAGCAGAGGCAAAGTCCAGCAGAGCACAAGCACGTTCATGCATGAACAGCACGGTCCAGCTGGTGGCCACAGGAGGCTCCCAGGCAGACCACACACTTCTCTCCCTGTGGATGGTGGAGAAATAGCTGCTCAAGCCAATGCTGCTTCTGCAGCACAAGGCCTCCTGCTGGGTCTGCAAAAGGCACAGGGCAGCTGAGCTGGGACCTACTGCCCAGCTACTGGGGAAGGACTGTTGTGATAAATTAAATACAAACAAACAAACAAAAAAAACCACCACCACTTTGACTTTTTAGAACTTGGTGTTACAATTCAGAAAGGAAGGTGGTGACTAAACTTCATGGTAACTCATCTCAAAAGTGGTATTTCAGGAAACATTCTACGAAAACCTCCTAGAAAAACAAACTCCTCTCTGAGCATCAGCAGTGTGTTTATTTCTCCCTCTCTCCAATGGCTTTTAGATGTGGCAGGTGGGTAGGTAGGTACTCTAGTTCCCTCTTCACGAGGAACAGACTGTGAAGACTTCATATGAAGACATATATATATGAAGACTTCATATAAGACATGAAGGTTTGCTACCCAAATTCACGTTGCCACTCGTGATTTTGATTTTACCCATAACCTCTCTGGAAACCCAAAGCCATTCTGATTTGGTCAGGGATCTGATGCTCTGCTTCTGAAGCCAGGATATTTTTCCTCCTAGAGGATCCCTGATCTCGCATTTCATGTTCCACTTGCTTCCTCCACTGAGCCCAGACTTGAACTCTCACGTTTCTCAGTGAAATTAGTTTTCTACTGACATCATACCATGTCTTGCTACTGGTAGGATTTAAAAAATAAAATAAAATAAAAAAATCAGAAAATTACTCTGAAGAGAAGGAAAACACAGCAGTTTTAAACTTCTATCAAGCTTAGAAGCAACTCTAATGCATTGTGAGTGTCTTTTCAAAAACTGATGAACGAAAATATTCTTGCTAATAAAAAAAAAAATCAAGTGCAAGAACTTGAGAATATGCCCAGCTCCTTACAGTTCCCCCCTTATCTTTTGAGTGTTGTATATTAATTTGTCTTAATATCCAGGCAGACATAAGATATGTATGCGAAGACAGAAAAGATCATTCAAAACATTATTCTTTATCATTTGTTCTTGTTTAGTATAAAAAAATACAACAGTATTATTTAATATCTGCATGATTTCTTGGGTAATAACAACTTTTTGGATAAAGGAAAGCTTTCAAAGTCTGTTGAAACACAGAGTTTACCTTGAAATAGCAAATGCTGGAGCAACCAATTTAAGCAATAAGGCTATGCTTAAAGTGTAAGTACTTGAATTTCAGGAAAAGTATCCCTCAGCCTGAACTACACCTTGCAATTCATCAGGTGGGTTGATTTCTGTTCCCCACCCATTGGAGCAATTTGTGCCACCAGTAAGGGAGCCAAAACAAGGAAATTACATGTTTATACATACATTTATGAGTGTTATTAAAAGGAAACATTTTGGTAATTTAGGTGAAGTTCATATTCCATGTAAAAGTAAACAGGATTTCCATGTAATCTAGCAACCAAAAGATTGCTGACCACTCTTGTCTCATAACAACCACCAACACAAAATCGTGGCTGCTGACCAGGAAGGAGAGCAGGAATCAAATGTGCTTGAGGACTAATGATGTTTCACTTTAGTGAGTCTGGTTAACAAGGTCACATTAATGGGAGAAGACCACTATTGGTTCTCCATATCCAATTAGGAAGGTGGGCAAGTAAAAGGAGATCAATTAGCAACAGCCTCGGTACTGCACCTTTTTATTTCATTCAAACATGAAATAAAAACATCAGGGCAAGATGAGAATCCATAGGGGCAGCCTGTGAGCACTTGCCATGAGTAGAAACCCACAGCGAAGGAATGGTCAGGGAGAGAGAGAGCAGTGCTGCTCTGTAAGGCTCCTTAGTGATAACAGTGCAACCACCAAGTCACCCTGTGTCTTCTCTAAACCTCATTCAGCTTAGCAACAGGGACTTTGATAACAATGTCTCCCCTTCATAACACAGATGTAGAACACCCACTGCAGAGGAAAGGGTCTGACCTCAAATCTGCATAGCAGAGGCGTGCTCCTTTAGAGAACCTGTCAGCTCTTAGACAGCTTAGTTCTCTTCAGCAGCACGCTGCTAAGTCACCCCAGAAACTCGGATGCTAACAAACATAATAGGTTTTGTATTTCACTCGTGCACTTACTACTTGAGAACAGTGATGTGCACGATGCCCCACACACATACAATTTTGTAGTGCCACGGCCACGATCAATATAACAAGAGGCTACTACTCAAAACTCAGAGACATTATACCCAGTAGAGCTTTAAATACTTTGTTGTCCTGGAAAAGAATCTTAAGAGAGTTATCTTACATGGTGAATTTCAGGAAACACTTCAAAATCCTCAAAGTGTAGTGACTTAATAGGAGTGCCGACCTCTCAGTGACATGTTACCAGAGCTTTTTAGCATGTTGATCAGGCTGGTTGTCAGTGTGAGAAGAGAAAGCTGCCTCCTGTATTTCCCTGTGCTATTATTTATAACACCACAGCCAAACAACCAGTAAACAAACCTCTTTCATAAAATAAAGGAAATATGTTTTCTGCTTCCAGAAGCATACAACGTTTCCCCTTTATTGTTGCATATCCTTAATGATTTTCCTGGTCTTATTTCACTCTGAGGGTGATTTATTTATTTTTGATTGCATCAGCTACATATATTTTACTTCTGAGGTAAACAACATTTGAATAATAAGTTACTCTGCGTAGGAAACACCCAAGCCCTGTTTACTGCTCGTAATTAGAGACCTCACTGAAGGGAAGCAGTTGATACAAACTCAGCAGGCAGCAAAGCTTACTGATTGCAACGTGTTCATAGTTCCTATGTGTGCTGCATGGATACACCCACATAAAGCTCACATCAATACAGCGTTCTGAAGGTCAATCCAAATTCTAACAGCAAACAGGGGAAATCAAAGCCCAGTCTATAACGCAATATTGTTAATATCCAACCTAAGTGAAATATAACAGCTGGCTAAACCTAGAATGGAATTTTGATTATTACTGACAACTTGCATATATAATGAGCCAGAAATTGATCATTAATAAATTGTTTGTATATTTTATTGTTATATTATTATTATTATATTATTATATATAATAATGATTGTATATGTTACAGTCAATGCCTTTAATAGAATCTGGAAGAAGCAGAATGTATCCACTGACTTCTCTTTCAAGTGCTCCTTTCAGGACTGAGGCTTAATAATATGCTTTTGTAGTAAGACAGTAAGTCTGCTCAGACATTTTCAATAGATACACCACCATAGTTAATGCTATACCGATGAAAATTCAGCAGATGTCAAGGATTGTCCTGCCTGATAATATAATCATCTCAGTACTCACTTGAAATTAAATTGACAGTACTATTTAAAGGATGTGAGGGCACTGATATTCATAGGTCATTTCTTATGGAGTCTTAATAAATAAATAAATAATACTTCAGTATTTTCTGGTCTTCTGCTGGGATCGAGTTGATACACAAGAACACAGAGGAGCTCTTTCTGTTGGCCTCTCTATCCTCTGGCCCTTTTTCATACTGAAGTTCAGACCTAACTAACAATAACTCTTAAAATTTGTATTGCAGTTTGTTTTGAGTCCCACAAACCCACCCTCAAAGCACTATGGACACAGCCAATTACCAACACATACAGTTAAGAGGTCCAAATACATTTTATAAAGCTATCATAAACACTACTTCAAAGTGCAGTTGTACAACTGAAATATTATCCATTTTTTTAATGTATAAATAGATAATGCTGCACATTTAGACAGCGTTTTATAGCACATATTACAACTGATGTTTTGAAAAGTGTGCAGTCTTAAAATACAGAGGTGTCACAGGATTGAATTAACTTCACAGTACACAAACAGGATGGAGAAGAAAATCTGAGCATACCCACAAGCACTGTCACGAGCACATCACTAACACAGTCTCGGGCATAAGTATAAAAGGGACACGAAGTCCATCCTGTCCTCAGGGCAGGATTTGCATTACTCACGTAAAGCTAATGTATGCTGGTACAACCTGCTCTGAAAGGTGCCTGTGCTGCAGATAGCAGACCTCCCCTGGCACTGTGCTCCCTACCATCAAGGGTCCCTTATCCCCACACCCAAAGCCTGACCCAAATGCCCCTTTCTCCTGTGACTCCTTATCACATCTGCAGCAGGCAGAGTCACCCTCCTCTTACCTGTCAGTAGCCTTGCCCAACACCATGGCTGAATGACCCTCTTCCACTCCTGTCCATAAGCCACTAGTGCTCACTAGCAACCCCAGAAAAACCCAATGTTATTTATTTATTTATTTAAAATTACTACCTTTCCCACTGAAATATCTACAGCATTGGGGTTCATCTGAATCTGCCTCAGAGGGGAGGAAAGAGAATGTCAGCCTTCTCATTATCAGGCTATTTAAAGTTCTCAGATAAGCTGAGCAGTATATTCAGCTGTATGCAAAGCATACATGTACAAAAGGACCCAAGCCTATTCAACATCATGGAGCAGCATGTTAGGCATCAGGATGTTCTGGCATGTAGATCTACCGAAGAAAATATCCAGTCCTATCTAACCACAGAACAATTTAGCAAATATCAATGTATATTTACTGTGCTCATGACAGAACAAGCTTTTCTAGTCTCAGTTGTGCTTTGCTCTGCCATTACCTCTGGAGAGAGAATTTTCAGGTATAGTAAACTCACACTAACTGAAATCACGTAACAACATACTATTGGTATGTCATTGAAATACAGTGGTAACTAATAAAAGATTGTGAATGCATTTTAAACAAAATGCTGTTGAATTAAAACATCCAAAACCAATCATTTATGCCAAATGCTTTTTTAGAAGAAAAATTTTTAAATCCCATCAAAAAACCCTCTTGCTGATGAAGAGTTTCCACACGATTAAGAGCCCGGTTCTCATATGCTAAAGGCTAGGTCACACTGGTTTTTCGCTCTCTTTACATCAACACAGTACTACTCCAAAGCCTATGACAAACAGGTTCTGATATTTTGTAAGCCACTACCGAGCTTAAAACCCACCACATGCTCTACGTCCTAGGTCACAGAAAGCAAGGAGTGAATCTAGGCAAAGCAATGATTTTGAAGCTGAAGGGGATTAGAGGATTACAGCAGTTAGGCACCTGCTGGACTTGCAGTGTCCTTGGAGGGTTGTGTATCCTGTATTTTCCAAGGGAATGAGAGAGGAATGGAGCTTTCTGAATGTACCTCCAGCTAATCCAAGGAACGTACCTTTGCAAACTACATGTCATCCTAATATCTACCTGCTTGGTTACCGCTCCATCTGTGAGCCTGATTTCAAATAGCATCAATATCTATATCAATATAGTGGGAAAACAAACAAACAAAAAAAGCCCCAAATACCCCCAAAATAAAAAATTCTAGACCAATTCCACTAAATGATCCTGCTGAACATCCATCAGACAGTGTCTGCCCGGTGTCATGGCAGTCATTCCCAGTGCTTCCAGAAATATCACGTTTCCACCCTAAGTCCCACATGAAAGCAATACTCCTGTGCAATATTCCTATGTAGTACTGCAGTGCTGCAGTGTTCCCGGACTGCCACTACATAACCAGGGCAAAGGAAAGGGAACCTGGGCCTTTTATTGGCCCTAAAAAGCTGAAAAATATCCAACTTTCCTCAATTAAAACACTTCTGAGACAGAAGAGTTGGAAGCCAATGTCACCTCATCTTCCACAGATAAAAGCACATTTTAAAACTAGCATAAGCAGTAACAGCTGAATATCTCTCATTTACGTTACCAAATTGGTTTCATTAAGCCTATGCTGGTTTCCCCTGCATGAAGCTTGCATTGCAAAGAACTGAGTTCTAGCAATTAACATGCAGAAGTGAGTTTGAAGTACAAATAAGTAAACAAACAAAACAGTGAAATCTGGTTGTATTAACACGTGCTTACACAATCCAAACACACATCCTCTATTTAAAATAACCATTATCACCCAGATTTGTCCCTGCAGACCCAACTGATAACCTTATAAAGACAAATACCCACCCAGCACAGCTAACTAATCCTTTAACATCCAGATATACACAATGTGAAACTATCTCTCCGTTAAGCATTTCTGTGGCATTATCTAAGAACAGAACACTGAAATTAAACATCAACACCAAAAATTTAGAATTTAGGCCAGAACTTTCTCAATTACTTGTTCTATTCTTTAGCTTTATAGACAAACCATTTGTTGACTTTCCTCTTACAAACATGCAGAATTCACCATGGTGAAGAAAAATGAGGTTTAATTCTAATGTGAAATACAAACTATAGAATAGATCCGCCGTGCAAAGGCAGCACCTTTCATCCAAGCCATTTCTCAAACAGCCTTACCACAAGTTTGGATTTTACAGGAAAAATCTGTTAATAGAGTACCTGTCTAGAAGGAAGAACAGGGGAAGCTGAACCTACAGATGATGGAGAAGAGGCAGCAGCTGAATCATGAGGTGGAGGGCAAGAGGGAGTTGGGGGCTGAGAATGGGATAAGCCTTTAGTAGGCAGCTTATTCTGTGTAGAGCAGAAACAGAGGAGAGTTATCCAAGAGAGAGTGACATTAGCACAGGTTAAGAGAATAACTTCACAGTCATGCACAAGAAAAAAAGATAACTACAATTTTGTACCATTCTCTATTTCTGCATAGTGAGGAGCCATTGAAATCGTCATGACAAAACCCTCATCTCAGACGGTATTATTATACTCAGCCTTCTTATAAAAATAATGACAATGGGCAACAAGCTAAGAAAGCATTAAAAAATGCTACGTGCCAGATTTCACTGACTGAGAGCTACTTCTCACCAATTCATTAGAAACAGTGAGCTACTAGTGTATACTTGTAAACACAAGGCATGGTTTATTTCAAGACATTTCTCTTATGCTAATAAGCTACTCTGACCAGCTTTATGATTACAATTGTGTTTTTCCTCAATTAAATTATGCAGTAATATTTAAACTAAAATTTCTACTAGATTCAGCAGAATCCAAATGACTTACTAGATCTACTCAAAATAAAAGAAAGGTTAAAAGCAACATCATGGCTTTTTTTTTTTTTCTTTTTAACCCAAGAATTCTAAAATCACTCTTCTAACTCAGCAATTCTGCAGGTACAAAACCTAATATTCACCTTTGGAAACTCCATGTATCCAAACAGTGAGGCAAGATGTGCTGCTTTCTCTTTAATGTTCTTTTTATGGAATTCTCTATTTGCTATGGTCTGAGCTCTTTTCTGCAGTAAGAGCCAGGAAAGGAAAGCCAAGGGAAGAAAGAGAGAGAGAGAGATTTCAGTTAACGTCATAAAATATCATCAGAATACAGCAAGTATGCAGAAAGTATTTTAATTGTCTTAATGTAACCTAAAATAAACAGATAAAAAGCAAGCATATCCAGGGAAAATACAGCATGCCGATTAATACATGTGGTTAAGAGACGGAAAGGAAAAGAAATTGCTTATCACCTGTTTCATTTTTTCATCCAGGTGCTGAAGACGCTCAAGCACTCCAGAAAGTACAAATGCAGCAGAACAGGCAGATGCAAGATTTTCAGATGTTTCTGACAGACTGCGCTGGATATCTGTTTTTCCTATAGCCTTTGGTCTCCTGGCCATATGATCAGAACCATTTAAAGACTGTTTGGTTTCCCTGACCTCGTGTTCAGTTCTAGCTACCACCTGAAACTGGGAAACACTTGAAGTGAAAAAAAAAAATCTCCTTTCTGCACTACCATGCAGTATATTTGGTTTTTAAAGATGCTTCTGAAAGCAGAGCACAGTCATGCACAGAACTAGAAATGAAATGCTCTCCTGGACCTCACAGCACTCTCTCCACACTATTCATTGCACATCTACTGCTTATGCCCATGCACAGAAATACATCAGTGCTACTTATGAAAGTGTCGACATCCTCCTCTAAGATTATCCCAGTTTTTAACCAGTAACCCCACACAGCGTCAGTGGAGAAGAACACGACAATGTGTCTCCTTTTAGTTTTGTTTTTGTTTTAGTCAAGATCTTTTTTAGCATCACATCTGCTTGAAACCAAGGAATGAACTTGTAAAAATACCAGCAGTAGTCCTTGGCGTAATGCTAGATCTAATGTGACGTGACACGAGATGTAATGTTTTTCAGATTTGAAGCATTTTCTGAGGAGCTCAGAATGGGTCTCTGATTTTTAAACTTCATATGAAAGAGTTTTTGAAGTAATTGAGCTCAACCAGTTCAGCTTTGTCAAATTCAGTCTTAATAATTACTTTCCAGTTGGTCTTTTCATGATAGTTTTCTACTTCATCCCATCTGTCCAATTCAAAGAAATTATACAAACTTCCCAAACTTCTTAGAATTAAAATTAAAAAACTCTAATCCCAATCAGTGTACAGTGTGCTCCCAATGTTACAGAACAGCACATCTGTCTCAGCTTGTTTATGCATGTGCATTTTTCTTGAAGCTGCCCTGAAGAATTCCAATGCAATTCAGATCCCACTTTGCTGCCGACTACTCTTGGAAGATCACTACCGAATATTTACTAACATTGAAAATTCTAACATAAAGTGAATTAAACCAAGTACTCAAAAATTTCGCTCTGTGTATGTGACGCTGCAAAAGAGCTTCCAGCAGTATTTCTCACAAGTTCTACTTATAGAAGTAGAAAACTTGCTCATTAAAATCAGATTTTCAATGCTCAAGCCTTTATCTTAGATATACCGCTAGTTTTCTTAGAGTGGGAAACTCCCTTTGCCTTATTACAAACAGCACAAAGCATCATGTATATACATAGAATTTTTTCAGCTACTGTTGTGCTTTTCTTGCATGCTAAATGGTATACAGTTTGAAGTTCAGATGTGATTATACATAAATCAACATCTATAGGTTGTCCGAGTTCTTTCCATGCAGTTACTGATTCTTTCCAAAATTTTTCTCATCTGGTCAAGCAGGTCTAAAAAAGCACTGAACTTTATAGTAGTTTTCTTAAGTTTTAGCTCAGTATATGTTAACTCTGCAGACTACATTCAAATATAATTGTATGTATTTTGTGGTTACACAATAACAGCAAGTCCCCAGCAGAAAGAGGAACAGTATGCTTGTCAAATATTACCCACATGAGTTCCTACCTGCCTTTTTGGTTGAGGTGGAAGAAGACTTGGATCTTTAGGTTGAGCAAAGCGAGGATTAACAGGAGAGTCAGAAGAGAGCTGTGCTGGTCTATCTATTTGCTCCTTGTATAGCATTTTTAAATTATAAAGACAGAGTGGAAAAAAAAAAAAAAAAGAGGAAGATAGTAAATAGGATTCCAAGATATTGTGCAGAAGAAAGAAATAAAAGCTGTCTTTAAAGAGATACTAGTACAGAGCTTCATCAAGGTTTTGCAAATTTTTGTCCCCAAAACATTTTATTAACTTTTCTACTATCAAAGATGTAATTAAAATTCAAAATATTCAATATTCTCAAAGGGAGGCCACAATCTAAATGAAATCACACAATCATAGAATTACCAAGGTTGGAAAAGACCTCTAAGACCATCCAGTCCAACTGTCCAATCACAATATCACCAATATTTCCCACTAAACCACGTCCCCTTGGTAAAACATCTAAATGCTTCTTGAACACCTCCAGGGTCAGTGACTCCACCACCTTCCTGAGCAGTCCACTCCAGTGGACTCTCGGAGAAGAAGTACTTCCTAACATCCAACCTGAATCTTCCTTGGCACAATTTGAGGCCATTCCCTCTCTTCCTACTACAAGTTACATGGGAGAAGAGGCTGACTCCCACTCTGCCACAGCCTCCCTTCAGGTAGATGTGGAGAGTGGTAAGGTCACCCCTGAGCCTCCTCTTCTCCAGACTGAACAATCCCAGCTCCCTCAGCCATTCCTCATAATTCTTGTGCTCCAGACCCCTCATCAGACTCATTGCCTTTCTCTAAACATGGCCCAGGGCCTCAGTGTCTTTCTTGTAGTGAGGGGCCTAAAACTGAACACAGTACTGAAGGTGCAACCTCACCAGTGCTGAGTACAGAGGGATGATCGCATCCTTGCTCCTGCTAGCAACACTATTTTTGATAAAAGCCACGATGCCATTGGCCTTCTTGGCCACTTGGGCACACTGCTGGCTCATATTCAGCCAAGTGTCCATCAATACTCCCAGGACCGTTTCCTCTACACAGTCTTCCAGCCGCTCTGCCCCAAGCCTGTAACGCTAACCTTGGGTAAAATGCATCAAGGCTTCCTTGAGCATGAACAAGCAAAGCTCTGTACAGGTATCACAAATTTTAGGGCACTGACATGGTACCTGGGAAGAATGCAAACTGCAGTGGTTGGCTCTCGAAGTCACTTGACAACTATGAAGACTACATTTCTTGAAGACTTAAATATTTAAATTAACAAGGCACAAAATTAAGTAAGCTACCACCCTTGACAGCTCTTAGACACCTTGCATATCCTTTCTTCAGACTTTTTGTAGATATCAGGTTTGAATTCAGCTGATTCACAAAGCCGTCTTGCTGACTTAAATGGGATTTTGAGATTGTCATCATTACCTTAAAGCCTGGGATTATTTGCTGGAATTACAGCATTTATGAAAATATTGTGAAATGTTCAAATATATTCCGCTATCTTTAGGAATAGGAAAGAAAGCTACATAAATCTTTCAAAAAGATTAGGTTCCCTTCTTAATCTTTCCATAAATTTTTCACAAAGAAAGACATTCAGTACTCTCTACTCACAAAATACAGGCAAAAAATTCTGTGATACCATACACAGCCAAGAGACTCCAATACAAATTAAATTTCTAAAGACTGCTCTACAGAAGATCTCCAGACTCTGAAATTCCACTATATGATATTAATATACCTTATAATATAGCATATTAGAATGCAACAATCAATCTCCGTATTACTTACTCATATTTATTCCCTAATTATTAAGAGGAACACCCTTTAATTTGCATAAAGAATTTAAAACATGAAAGAAAGAAAATCCACTTCAAACATCTAATAGATCCACTCTTTTTCCCCCAAAATCTGCATCACACTCATATGGAGGGACTAGTGTTTAATTTCAGAGGTGACTTTGATGTTCATCTATGACCTACCTGCCTCCGAAAAATTGTATTTGGAGCATTCTCTTCAAACTTTGCCAACAGTTGAGTTGCCATTGATTTAACTTTATTCTGGTTTATTCCTTCTCTGCCATCATTCTGTTCTTTCCCAACACTTGCCCCTTGGCTTGAAAATCCCGAGGCCTGCAATAAAAGAACAAATTGTTTTTCTCAAGTTTACCAATGACACTAATGAAGGAAGAAAATAACATCCTAACCAGCAAAGAATCTTAAAAGTGACACTGCTTTGCATGCAAAATTCCCAGAGGGCAGTAAATAGGGATCGCGAATCAGTACTGGTGATCACAAAGCAGAGTCACAGAGGTTACTAATCTGAGAGTAGTAGCCAAGCTACAGCACAAACTCTTCAAACACAGACAAAACATGTTTAAATAACTGAATTGCAAAAAGGAAAAATCCTAACACTGCTATTCTAGTGTCAGAAAGAAAATGAACTAGTATGTCTGACCTAAAGCTCGTACTTCTACCAAACAATTTAAATAAGTGTAGCTTCTCTTCAGTGCACAGGACAGTGAATTCAAGTTTTAAGGTGACAGGGTTTTTGCTCCCACCAAGCATCAGAGTCCAAGCCCCAGCCTTCTAACTCCCACTGTCTCCTCAGTTCTGAAGCTTTGCAATAAGCTGGATAGGTGCTGACACTGCTTAACACCAACCTCCTCAAAGACACCAAAAAGACCTTTGCGACGTCTTTTGTTAGTCTCGTTTTCTTCTGTTTTCCCTTCAACCTGAAACAGGAAAGCCAAAACAAAATAGCTGGATTACTACAGAAGTTATGAAATTTGTCTAATCCATTCCTCCCACAACATTAGCTTCCATTACCAGGTAAGTGTGGTCTGGCCTCTGTTAAATAACGTGACATGGGTGAGCAGTGCCAACACAGCAATCATTAGCACCCCCCTCCAGCTCAGCAGGATCATTCCACACACAAAAAGTCCCGCTGGCAGTAATCACATATTTGTCAGCAGTACAGGAGCCCCTGACTGGAAGCTCTTACTCAACTCTGATAGGAAAAATGCATACACCTTGTTCAACAGGGGACCTGCAACTCTTTGTTTACCTGCTTCCTTCAGTACTAATGAGTTTGTAATTCATAAAGCACTAGCACATTCTTGAAGAAAAAGGCATTAGAGCATCAGTTATTCTGTGAATTGTAATCTAGCTTATACTGGTTTCCAGATGAACAGCACAATCCAAGGAAACTCTTCCACTGCAGATCCCCATCTCTTTAAGCCTAGATTTTCATATGCAAAACATGCATTCACGGTGCAGATACATCCCTTTCTTGTCACAGAATCATTTGAGTTGGAAGCAACCCTTAAAGACCATTTAGACCAACTCCCCTGCAATGAAAAGGGAGATCTACAGCTTAATCAGGTTGGTCAGAGCCCTACCCAGCCTGACCTTGACTATCTCCAGGGACAGAACACCCACCACCTTCTCTGGGCAACATGTTCCAGTGCTTCACTACCCTTACTGTAAAAGTATTTTTTTCTTATATTCAGTCTAAATCTCTCCTTTTTTAGTTTGAGACCACTTCCCCTTCTCCTTTCACAACAGACTCTGATAAAGAGTCTGTCCCCCTCTTTCTTTTAGCTCCTCTTTAGACGCTGAATGGTTGCTATCAGATCTCCCCAGAGCCTTCTCTTCTCCAGCCTGAGCAATTATTGTCTGCCTCGTTTTCTCTTGTAGGGTTCACCTTTCCCATTATGGACTTACACAGTAGTACTTAAGCAACCAAACTGCCTTTTTTGTTCTCAAGCTATGCATGTAGTCAGTTATTTTACTGGACACGACACAAACAACATTTCATGCCGCAGACTGCCCAAATTTGCAAAATAGTTAATAAATATTTGCATCATTTCTTATTGAATTTATTCTTAAAGAGCTGACAAAATTTATCTGGTCAGGTTATGGAGAGATTTCTTTTTTTTTGTCTTGTAAACATCATGTTTGGCTCTATTTTATGAACAGTGAACTATATTCCATTTATTTGTATTTGCCCACACCGTAACTCATGGATTGCTCATCCAATTTGGAGAAGGAAAAAAAGAATAAAGAGATGGATCAAAGAATACAGTCTTCATATATATGCTGTGTTTATAAGAAGTCATTATGGAGTGAACAAAAGTAATCCCAAACAACTTCTGGGCAAACACCAAAAGAATCAAATGACAATATTTTTATTACTCTGTACACATTGGTACTTTGTCTTTCAAGCACCAGCTCTCGGTAATCCAGTTTTACAATACTTAGAATCATTAGTCTACCAAGAAAGAGCGAACAACAATGTATTCTGCATAATAATCTATACCACATAAAAGCAGAGTTTGCCTAAGCGAATGAAGCAAACAAGATGTTGCCTTTCAGAATCCACATAAAGGACTTTTGTTAATGTATTTACAAAGAAGCGAAAAACAAAGCAATTTAATCGCCCAACAAAACTCCAAGAAAGATTGTGCTCTTCGTTGCGTAAACACCTCAATTCATTTCTTAGTCTGGAGTACAGGAAATCTCAAACTCCTTTTGAGCTCTGTTGACACAGGAAGAAAAATGGGAAACACTACTCAGTCTAGCTGGCAGGACAGCAACAGTCACGTCAGCGCCAGGCGCTTCCTGGTCTCTCACCAGTTGTGCCCAGATAAAGATCCCCTGTCTAGCCAAATAAAAGGACAAATTGGATGGTACAGAGCTCAGAAAGAGATATTATGGTGCTCCAGATGGTTTCTGATTTTGTGATACGTAAGTGTTCTTCTCCAGTCATACCTGGATAACACTCAACGCTACTTCGCACAGGAGAAAGAGCCACAAAACTGAAGACACAGCCAAACTCTAACTCAAGAAGTTACTCTCCAAAAAGTCCTATTTCCCAGCCAGCTAGTTTCCCACTGTTACAGTCTTTCCAAATTTCTGCCCCAGTCTGAGCAGTGTATTTCTTGTTAAGCTTCATGTGCCATTCATGATGAGGCTGTAAAGTCTCACACAAAGTAAATGCTGCTCCTGATAGCCTCACTCCTCAAGCTGATTTGCAAAATATTGCTTCCCCTCCTCTGTTCAGACAAGCCCCTATGGTGTGAAACTGAAGGGGCCCATCAAGCAAACCACCTCATGCTTTCATGTAGTGCCAAGAAACTCACCTCCTGTTAGGCAGAAGGCATGTTTCACGATGAGAGGTTAGTCAGAGGGCTGTATGCCTCGGTAATAGAAAGGTTTCCCTACTACTACTATTTACTTCTGCAAATAGCTCAGAGAAAAATAATAACATTGTGGTCAGGAAAAAAAGAAGTTTTTCTTCTAAAGATGTCACCCACAAGAAAATGCAATGTTTATTTTGCCTGTTTACTTTCTCAGTGCTTAGTTAGATGGGAAAAATGCCACTTTGTTTTGTCTATATGCGGATGTCAGGGAAAAGTTATTTCCTAACAAGGATATATGAGCTTACTGGGCAGCCGACTGTCCATGGGTTTTGAAAATATGTTTGTGGATGGAAAACATCTCAGACGTAAGTAACTCTAGGAAATATCTGGAAATTCTGAAGTAGTTTTTCAGGCAACCGAAAAGAAGAGAACAAAACAAAAACAATCCACATCTCTACCACAACTAAGAAGGTAAGATAGCAACAAACGTAAAAAGAAACTTGTTAAAAACATTGAGGCATGTAGTCAATACACATACACCTGAATTTTTATTAAGGACACCACACTCCAAAGAGCAGAAAAATTGTACTTCTGCAGGCAAAACTTGGCAAATACTGCATAGGGTGTAAAGGAAACAGTGAAGTTAAGTATTAAGGAGGTCTGTGAAAACAAACAAAACAAAGCAACTTAAATTTCTGTCTAGCCCAGGAAACTCAAAACTTGGAACAGTTTTGCATAAAGCTGTACTTCAGAAAACACACGCTGAACTCATTCTGGGGGAGGAGCACACACTGCTGTCTAACTAGCACTGGTTAATTTCAGCGAGACACTGCTTGCTGCCTCTGAGCCAGATTTGGCAGACACTCCCCATTTAAAATGAAGTTACGTTTGGCTGTGAAAGCAAAACCCCTCCTCAAGGTCTTCCTTGACTTCCAAGTTAATGAATAAGTGGGGGTGAAACAGTTTATTACAGAATAATTTCATTACAGTAACTTCTAATTTAAAACTTTTGAAGTTATAATTCATTCAGAAATACAAAGGCAATACTCCCACTGCACACAATCCTATGTCAGACAGTATTAACTCAGGTCTCCATACTTCTTCAAAGCACTGTAGTCTTTAATTGCAACATGTATAGGCATTGATGTGTTTCACACAGGGACATCATGTCAATAAGTTTTCATTAGTAAGTGACACAGAGAGAAAAGTACAAGGGTATGTCTGAACAGATCACTATCTCAGGGTCACGTTAGTTAAACTGTCTACTGTTTGTCACCCTTGCATGCTTTAAGGGGTATGAAGGGCTCGCCTGCAGAACAGAGCCCACAAACGGCTCAAAAAGGCTTCTAAGACTTCTTATATACCAGTGATTATTTGAGCAAATCTCTATTTAAACCTAGGAATATAAAGCTACAATACTATTCTTCTTAAAGGGAGTAATAGTCCTGCCTAGCAAAATCTCAGACTTCCCCATCAAAAGAAAACAAAACAAAACCAAAAGTACTACAAAACAAGAACAAAAGAAAACAATAAAACTACAAAATGTGGCATGTAACACTGTGCCAAACTTCTTAAAAATACCTCTAGGAGATCTTCTAAAAAGAAACCATAAGAGACAGTGCAGGTAATGCAGCCAAGAACTCCAACATCTCAAGTTGATAACCACAACTTAGGAACACATCAAATAAAGCATCCTCCTCCCCTACCTTTTATCTACACTGAAGAAGACTGACATCATGGAGAATGAATATGAAATCTCCTGAAGTACACACAAATTCTCACCAAGATTAAAATATCTGCATTTACAGAGAATGCTTAACTGGGTTTATTAATGCTTCAGCCATTTGACAGTGACAACGCTTCAGTTTTACCATTACAAACACCATAATGATTTAGTGTTCATGTGTGCTAGTTTTTGTTGAAATCTTATTTTACTTCTTTAATATGCACACAAATCTTCACTCTTATTCATGAGCACAGAAGTTAATTTTCCACATTTAAAAGACGAAGATTTTTAGAGCAAACCATCCTTCACAGTTTACCTTTGGCACTCGCTTTCTTGGTAAAGTTAAGTTGATGTAATTATTAAAGATGAAGTTTGATGATTTTGCTGAACAAAGTTCATTACTTTCTCCATTTTGCTTATCCCCAGCATCTGTATTAAAAAAAAAAAAAGACTGAAGTATGCTTATTCAAATAAAAAAAATAATTTGCCAAAGCCATTACTTTGGCAATATTCAAATTGCCAAAGTTGAATAGTAGTAAGAATTATGTATTAGAAACTTAGGCTAATAAAATGCATACAATACAGGGGTAAGTTTTAAACAAATGAATAGAAAAATCAAGGAACAGACATGACGTAGGCAATCACCCTGAACAGACAATGATTCTTAATGACCTTATACACAAACAATGATTTCAAGCTGCAGTTATCCAACTGCTTCTGTTCTCTGAAACCATCAAGGACCTGTAAAACCTTGGTGTCCCATCATATTCTTCCCCCTTTCCTTTTCTAAGCACAAGGTAATTATTGCAGATGTGACTGTGTGCCAGAATGGCTCAGTTGGGAAATGGCTGCTGGCTCAGAAGCAGTGCTTGTGAGCAGCCTAGATGAAGTGCTCCCACTTCCCAAGCTTGGGAGAACAACGAACTGGATTCAGCTTACCTACTGTCCTCAGAGGTGTGCCCCTGAACAGCTCATAAAATTTGGAGAGGTACATGACCATGCTGAGCTTGTCAGGCTCCTCAGCAGACCCCACCTCCTTCCCTGTGGTCAAAGGGGGGATCCCGAATTCCCGCTCAGCAACATCAAATGCTAGTTGGTTGTTTTTGACAACGTCCTCTTCATTCAGTGCATCGAAGTCTCTGTGGGGGAGAATGTACAGGCATCAGTAGCAGTTTGCTCTCCATACCCCCTGGAAACACAACAGGATTCCCTTGTAAATCAGAGAGGTGCGAGACAAGAATGTGAGAAGGCATGGGCATTTCACCATGTGAAACCTAACCCTAACCAAAACCACAAGGAGTAATTTAGGTGAGTATTTTAGGAAACAAACATGTTACATGTGTGCATGCACACATGCAGATGCACTGCATTTCTCTTTAAGGTGTTACTTGCACAGTTTGAATGAGGAGCTCCTGCTTATGTCATAACCAGATATATTAGTGCACTAAATAAGTATATCACACATTTCAAACTGCATTACCATTCTCTAATACATTTTCTGTAAGACTTATTCTAAGACTCCAGTTCCTTTCCAACTTCCAACATTCATTATTAAAATAAATGAGAATAAGTTATAAAGCTCGAGGCAGGGTAGTTTCTTTCTCCTCACAAGGAACGTGAGCTTTTGAACCCAAAATAATTTATTTCTTCTCAACATCCATTTCTGGAGCCAGGGAGTGTGCACAGCCCTCTGCCCCAGCACTGCCTGCAGCCTGCAGGCAGCCACCTCACTGGCCTGCTCAGCTCCTGTCTGGCCACGTAAACAGCCGCATTTAACAGGAGAAGCCAACAAGATCCAAATATGTGAACAAACAGCATGAGATATGTTAGCTCAGGAATCTTTTGACTTTCTAGAGAGCAGTGCTTAAGAGATACGTTTTTCACATACAGCAATGATGACTTTGCTTTCTACTCACTCCTGTGGCAACAAAAGCATCCATAATCACGCATAATCTGCCACACTCGTTCCACCCCCTCCTCTTTATTTATTTATTTAACAACTAACCTAACAACAACAACAACAAAATTCCACCACCAAAACCTCAGCCCAAACAACCCATCAACCTTTTTCTTAGAATGTGCAGTGTTAGTTCTTCCTCTGATGAAGCGATACAAGCGAGTACCCTGGACACCATTGCTATTTTTTTTTTCCCAAATTATCACACCACACACACACACACACAGAACAAAAACAAAAAAAACAACAACTCAATGATTTCTTTCATTTATCCACAATAAAGAGCTGATGACAGTAATTCACTCGCGACTCCTAAGTCTGTGGGTGATTAATCTGTGTGGAAAGGCAAGAGAATGTAGCCACTGCATTTTGGAGACTTAGAAGAGGACAGAAGAGTCACCCCAACATATATGTCAACAAGCAGGCCCTGTGATCCCCTGCCAGCAATGGCCATTCCCACCCCCTGTTACACACCAACCCTCTTGTCTCTAACTGAGAAACCTTTTAAAATATTCATGTGTAAGTCATCAAGCCTTGCAGGGTGAGGACTCCAGAAACACAGTAAAAATGGAGATGCTGGCATACAATCAATTCCTGGAATAGTTAATTTTCAAGGGCCAGTCCTTGCTGCAGAGCACACATGTCAGGACAGTGGATGAAGAACTGTGCAAGGCTGCCATCTCCCACACAACCTCTGTGGCCCGGGGTTTGCCTAGACTATCATGGTAACCACTACAGCAGGCAGAGGACAGCTCATTTAAGACTAAACCGAGTATTTTTCTAACTCCTGACAGTATCATTACAACTGTGGTTTTAAATATACCTAAAAACCTGTCTCCAGGGACTTGGGAATACAGCTCTCACATTCTCCAAGCACTACAATTTTCATTTTAAATAACCGTGTGAATCCCATGAACATAATCACAAGTCATAAGGTTCAAAGCCTTCCTAGCTCTTTGAAAGCATATGTATTTTAAGTGGCATGCAAGGACATGCAGGGGGAAAAAAAACAAAAGGCAAAACAAAAACAATCCTACTCCCCTGTCCCCCAAAACCAGGCTATGGTGTGCACCTCCTTGCAAAAACAAACAGCAGAAGGGAACTGTACACTATCAGTGTTTTGGCTGCTCTTACACTATACTTTGGTGAATACTCGATATATCTTATGCCTAAAATCTACAGATGTCACTTACATGAGGTCAGGTCTGAAGCGATGGATAATTGCACACAGTGCAAGGCCGCTTTTCCAGGAGGTAGTCAGGTCTGTGATGTTAACGTTACGGTACCCTTCTGTCTGTTTCTGACACCAGGTCAGGAGTTTGTTAGGTCGAATGTCTGACTCTGCAGTTAGCAAAGTGCAAATATTTCAATCATTTTTTGTATGCTCAGGAAGCTTCAATATTTCACTACAAACATGAGATACCACATACCACGTCTTGAGAGATTCACTGATCTTCTAATGGAGCTTGCTCTTTCAAGAGAACATTGCTGTAACTCATTGGTGATGTATAATTGTCTCACCTACAAGTTAAAATCATTTGTAACACAACGTTAGAATTGCTTGAAGGGCAAAAATTTTTTTTTCTTTCTAGGTTAACTTTATCAACAGCTGGATCTAGACTACGGAGTCTCCTGAAGATTTTATGTACTACTTGTGGCCATTTATGGACAAAAGAAACCCCACACGAATAACAAACACCTGTGATTTCACAAGCAAGTCTTTTAAGTACTGACCTGGTGAGGTCGAACACAGCTCGAGTTCAAGTTCGGGTACCTTGTTCCTGGGTCAATGGTATACTGGTCAAAGTTCTTGTTAATATTTTCAGGGGTAGTCTGAGGCAAGAGTCGATAAATACTCTCCCTTACAAGGGAAAAAAAAAAGATGCAAAACATATTGATCATAACATATTCATTACATAAAAAAGATTTTTTTTTGTAGTTACCTGCACCTTTATTTTGATTCTGCTAGGACAAGTGTTATGCACTAACTGCATAATGCATCCATCCCATTTCTTACCCCCACTCAGTGGGAAAAGGATGCCAGACAGAAAAAGGTCAACAAAAAGACAGACTCTTAGAACTTGTGCCCATATTTTCCTGAGGCAGGAAGAGAGCAAGAAGAACTTAAAAAAAGAAGGTTACATCATACAGTCATCTGGTTTTGCTTTAACCTCCACCCAAGGAGTAACTTCTTTACCACATAACAGCACAAAAACCCGTCATTCTGTATTCCTATAACCAACACAGCCTTTTTTATTATGCTGTTCAATTTTCCACTGGGGACTATGAAGCGCTTGAGTCATCACACATGCTTCTATCTTAAAAATCCTCAAAGCACTGTAGTTTGTAATGCTCCTACTTGCATTACCACAACCATGACTATTTGTAAAGTCTGTCTGCCCCTAAAAGAGTCTGAGCAGCTACAGGAGAGCAGGGCAGCTGCTGTCAGCACCAAAGTCAGCAGCTTCAACCATCAGACCATTGCCACACCAGGATTACTGGTGTAGTTAACAACAGGTTTTTGCTGTGATCAAAAAGTCATTACACAGAGAAGCTTATGATTCAGCATTACAGCGATTCATCTTTGCACACATTTATCAGTCTAAATAGAGAGGGCAGTCGACCTGCTAAGCCAAAATGCAAAGTTAAAATCACAGATACTAATAATGAAAGCTGTTGGCTTTAAAGTATTTGTTTACAATTGTGTTTCAGTAATTAACATCTTCTTTGTTATTGAAATTAAAACAAAAACAATCAACACAGCAAACACAAAACACAGTTGCTGAGATGCTTGGAGAGTTAGCTCTTTTTACAAGTTCATAGAATCATAGGATGGTTTAGGTTGAAAAGGACCTTCAAGATGACCGAGCTCCAACACCCCTGACACGGGCAGGGTTGCCATCCACTAGATCAGGCTGCCCAGGGCTCCATCCAACCTGGCCTCGAACACCTCCAGGAGTGAGGCATCCACAACTTCTCTGGGCAACTTGTAGTTGTTAAGCTACAGGTTTAAAGATAACATAAGATTTTTCCCAAAGATTATACTTAAATCTAGTCATTCATAATTTAAATTAGTGATTTAGACCCATGTCATGCATGCTGCTGGATCTCTGAATCAGTTTACAGAAGCTTGCAAAGCAACAGCCTACTGCCACTGTAAACTGTTTAGTAACCTAAAAGAATGGGTAATTTCAACTGATTGCCACTGCAGGGAAACGGAATTTTTATCCAGATGGTGTTTTATCTTCCACTGCCTTCAACCAAGACAGCAACTCCTTGAAACACACTGAAAATGAAGACAAAAGCAGAGCTCACCGTTCAGCAAGGATTTCTAGTGGGGGTTTTCCTTGAGCCCAGCTCCGCACCATCCAAGCAGTATCAAAAGCAGCTAAGAAGCCTCTTGCACAGCCAGTACCCATTGGCCAGAAAGGCTGGAAGAGACATTTACATTTTAACTCTTTGCATTTCTTCAGGTTTTATTACAGAACTAACTTGTGATGTGAATTTGGAGTCAAGTTTTTTTTTTTAAAGGTGGTGGGGCAGGGTATGAGGGTGGCAATTATGCCTTTTTTTCTTTCCTCTCCTAGTTTTCATTTGGACTAGTCTTCTCAAACACTTCAGGCTGTCAGTCTTGTTAGAAGTAATAATTATAAAACAAATAAAACGAACGTATCCATTAGCTGTAACACACACTTTTCTCTTAAGAAAGAAAACATATTGAAGCAAGGAGGCTGCAATAAAACTTGGACTAAGTTTTTCCCTCTGACTGAAGTCAGGAGAGTTATGCTGTGCACCTAAGCTGAGGACACACAGCTCACAGTTTTCAGACAGAAATACAACGTGCATAAAGCAAAACAGAATCCCAGCCAGGGACTACCAGCCAAGCATTAGTTATGACATAAACTATGGCATTAAAAAAAAAGAAAAAAAGAATAAAACGTCTACTCCAAAGAAGGTACGTTTGTTTCAGGACATAGAAGAGAATAGAAAGATTGCTTGAGAAGGCAGATAAAATGGCTGGATTAAAAGAAGTATTTGGAATATAAGCCTAGATATACCTCAAGTAAACTATCTCCAACAAGTGCAACCAGAAGCCGATGTCTGTGCCTTTCTCTCACCAGTGCAGCATTCTCAGATGCATACATAGATGTAAAATCAAACATTGCTACATCTGGTTGCCCGTAGTGATTAATTGCAAAATCCAAGGAAGGCAGCTGATAGTTAGTCGCAAAGTCAGCAGCTTCTCGAGCGTAGGACAGCAAATTGCCCTGGTTCACATTATCCCCACAGAGGAGTAACTCGGTATCATTATAGTCCTGCAAAAAAGAGGGGTGCAGGATTACATATTCCATCTATCCTCTCTGAAATGGAGCCTTGATGTCTTGTGGCATCACAGTGGAACGTATATCTCCCAGCATAAAGAACCAAGGGAAATTTATCATGATCTCTGAAAAGTACACAAATATAGGTTTCTTCTGCTACCGCAAACAGGAACACTATGCCAATACTGAAAAGCAGCTTTATTTGCAATAAAAGATTATGGAGCCTCCCAGCTCTCTGGCTATGTGTTTTCTTCATAACTTCCATTCTATCAAAAGATGCGATCATCATCACTCCAACTCTTTTTCCTTTGAGTGCACCCCACATCAGAAAAAACAAAAGGGAGCAGAAATAACTACGAAACAAGGGTGTTAACATGCTAGTCTCAACCTGAAGGTTTGACTTAATAGCTCAGTTAAGTTGACACATTCAAACTTGGACCACAGAAGTTTTTCTGTTCTTGTCTTGGGTTGATTTTGCTTTTTTTTGTTTGTTTGTGTGGAGTTTTTTTGTGTGTTTGCTTTTTGTCTATTTGTTTTTCCAGCCAGCGTGGTAAAGGACATTCCCTTTGCAGGTCACACTATTTAAAGCCAAAGATTATTAATAAGGCAGCTTCTATTTACAGCTTAATCATGGATGAGACCCCTAATCACAAGGATGATGCCACAGAATGGCTATGAGCCTAGCTGTCTTTCAGCAGATTGTTCTCTTTGCTCAGATGTGAGAGACTCAGGAAGATGATTGCCAGGCCACAGCCAGAGCTCCTCTTCCTTAAATGCCCCACCCCACCCACCTGCAGACATCAGCCTCTTAGATTCAAGGGCCACCCACCACTATCCCATCACCTCTGAGACAACCACCCTTCACCTCTACTACTCTGGCTGCATCCTCTAAAAAGGCTGAAAATTGTAGCATTGAGTTAAGTGGTCCCATCAGAAAGAAGTCTTCCGACAGCTCCCTACAGGCATTTCCTATGGGAAATTATAATTGACTGTTTTGGCATTGTCTTACTTCACAAGAAAAGTTGCCTACTACTGCATTTCCAGGAAGAGAAATTTAAATAGTGCCTTAAGTAGTGCCAGAACACTTTCTAGAAACAAAGGAAAAATAACTCCTTCTTTTAGAGAACAAAAAAAATAAATAAAAGGAAAAAACACTGTCTTTCAAAAGGCCTCAGAAATTTCCAAGCATTTTTGAAAGCTCAGGCCCTCATGTTTATGCACTTGTTCTAGCAGGTTTCATCAACATTGAAGAATTTGCAACTTAACCTGGGTAGATTATAACACTTCCTTGTTTACCTGATAAAGCTGGACATAGTTGTGCTAAGGTTAACTTTAAAATAAATTAGGTTCTTATTTTTTGGGTTGATGACAATACCACACATTTCCAAGCTGAATGAAAATCCCACTTCAGCCAGACTCAAAACTGAGAAATTTAGCAAGTATCATTTTCAGCTCTCTATAGGAACTTTGTGCTAGCAGAGGAAAACAACAGCAACAACAAAAAACAATTAACAGAGTAAGATCTAAGTAATCTGAGCTTTAGTCAAGTGACCTAATAAGTCTATAAACACCTTCTATAATATGGAATAACATTTATGCAGATGTTCACACTTATTATGCGTCAAATAAATGCAGTAAAGCTTTACTCAGAATTTTTACGTACATTTATAATCACTCCTTTCTCCAGAAGACTCTGTTTTTTTGCTGTCATCACAAAATAATGTGTGCTATCTTTGTAGTAAACAATATTCTCCAGGTCAATTCCTGAAAAAGAATACACTTGTTACAAAGTACAAGGCATTTTCTGTCATTTACTAACAATCCTACAGTGAGACCTACAAGTTTCTTCTTAGAACACGCTCGCTTTCCCAAGGAGATTGGCACTACCCAACAAGAGTTAGTCGCCAAATAATTCAAAGATATTTGGCATTCTACTAAGGGAAAGCCAGTTAATTACAGCCTTATTAATAGGACCTTTGATAGGACAAGGGGGAACAGTTTTAAACTAAAAGGGGGGAGATTTAGATTAGATGTCAGGGGAAGTTTTTCACTGAGAGAGTGGTGAGGTGCTGGAACAGGCTACCCAGAGTGGTTGTGCATGCCCTGTTCCCGGAGGTGCTCAAGGCCAGGTTGGATGGGGCTCTGGGCAGCCTGATCTAATGTCTGATTCAGTGGCTGGCAACCCTATTCACAGCAGAGGGTTTGGAACCAGGCAATCTTTGAGGTCCCTTCCAACTCAAGCCCTTCTATGATTCTATGATGAATCTTCTGGGGGGCAGAAAGAGGAATAAAGGGAACAACATGCTTTTTAGGTTGCTAGACTTCTGGCTTTGGGTCTAACCAGGAGTTTTGATGTTGTTACAATAGCAATATTAATAATAAATTAGCTGTAAGAATGGAATTGTTTCAGAATAGTTGCATCCCTTGGAAGTACAAACCTGTTTTCATACTGATGTATTTCACAGTTTATATTCAAAAACTTATGGCACTTTATCAGATCTGCACATCAAAAAGAAGAACAAACCCCTCCCTAGACGGGCAACACCTTTTCACAGGGTTTAAGCCATTCAGTATGTGAACAGACACAAACAAAACAAACCATGCCTTAAGGGAAATCTTTGGGCACTGGAAAAGTTCTTCCCAAGTTGTTGGGCATGGCTTTTTGGTTTTTGTTTTTTTGTTTTGTTTTTTCAGTTGAGAAGAATTTAAACACTATAACAAACAACAGTGTGGCAACACCTAAGCTAAAAAGAAAATCCCACATCATAAATGTACATAGCTTCCCTTGGCAAGATTATGACATCATCAGCACTTTATCATTTGTTTTTTAATGAAACGTATTTAAATTGATGCTAATAGGAAAATTCTCCACCTGTTTCCTCTTTAAGGTCTTGGAAGAACTTCTGATTGAAGATGAAAGCAACGCCACTAATTTCTTCTACTTTGGCTTCTGCAGTTGTATTTCTGTTTATAAAATTGGCAGTGATAGCTATAGCTAGCTTTCCACGAAACTCCTTTCTCCTAAAACCTGGCAAGCAAAGAAAATAAATAAAAGCACTGAAAACTTCACATAAGAATATGAAGGAGGGTCAGCTGAAGAATACTTGGCCTAATCCAGTATTTCATCAAACAACGCAATCAGCACATTCCATCTCCAATTCCCACTGAATGCAAAGTCTTTTCCCCCCAGTCCCACCTGCAGAAGTGGAACTGTACTGTATTCAAGATAAAGGCTCATTTTAGAAACGAAGAAAAAAACAACCCACTGGAGTCTGAAGGGGAACTAGGGAAAGAAGTTGAACACGAGAAGTTAAAGACAGGGGGTGAATGAAGATAAACAGGAAACAATGCAGATAAATTTAATGGAGGGAAACGTTTTTAACCTGCTGAATAACAAATGTGATGTGTTTTAGTTGGGCAGTAAACAGTTTATGAAAAAAAACATGCAAAAATCATTAGTCAAAAGCAGCGTCTGAGAAAACAGAAACCTCTATAACAGGGCTTAGCTGCACACACTAAAAACTAATGCAGTTTTTCAAAAATTTTAGGGGTTGAAAAATATTCAGTAGCTTAACTTTTTATTTCCAACATGAGCAGTTCAACAAGCAAAGTTACTTGCATTCTCACCTCATCCTATTTTGCTTCCTTTCACAAAAACACCTGCTCAGCACCCATCCTGCAATCACACATTCAGTTTTCCTGCTTGTGTATTCCTTTCATACATAAGGAAATTGTGAAGTAGATTCGGTATTTTTAGCTAATTGCACATGACCTGACAGAGAATACATGTACTTCTATTAAGAAATCAGTCAGCTATGATTTTTCTCACTGCACGTCTTGATACATTCTCCAGATTTCATTGGAATAAGTTTTACATGAAAATATGAGCTTCTGTATGTAAATAATCTTCAGGGCATGAAATATTCCCTCAGATCCTGTTACAATGATAACTATCAGCTTCTCAGTTGAGTCTGCAGCTGAGGTAAGAATAATTTTGTTTTGCTGACACCTGACTACTTAAATAATCCTTCATAGGGGATAGGTGGAGAAGAGTGGGGAGATTTTTCTAATAGAAAATATCATAAGGAGTTAACTCTTAGCATATTGCATTTGACAGACATAAGAAAAAAAGCCCTGATCTATTACAAAGCTAACAAAAAAAAAAAAAAGGGAAAGGGAGTATCTGGTGAACTTAAATTAACATGGATATAATTAAAGCTACAAGGAAGGCATATAATTAGGTAACAAGCTTGTCCGTGTGATACAGCAGCAGCTTAAGTAGTGTCTCACTAACAAAGAGCTCAGGCAGTCCACATTCTCAGCACTGACTCAAGACCATTAAGCGCCCCCCCAATAATTTATCTTTTCAAATTGTTTCCAAAGTAACTGCTTCTGAAGTTAAATCATCTTTACACAGGACTTACACCTCTGATGCCTTCATTAAATACCTGTCAGTCACCTTTTGGTCATTAGCTCAAGCATATGGCACAATAGCAAAGACAATGCAATTCCTGACATGCACCTTGTCAGTCCTCTTTAAGTTAAATAATCATGCTATTACCTAACACTGGAGGTAGCCCAATGGAATCACGCTACATTCTGGAGGCAAAGCAGATACAGACAGTGCTGAGAATCAGTCACAATATTTAAGTATCTTTATTTTGAGCCACAACTTAACAACAAAAGTAGAACACAGCACATCAAAAAACTTGTTTTCTCAGACATCAGTGGATTTAAAGTGTGTTGCTTTTTGTTCTCTGACTTCCAGGTCTTTCAATATACCCTAACAGAAAAAAACAACATGGCTAAAAGCAGACATTCACCTACCTTCTAATGTGTTTCTGCGGCCATCTGCACCAATAATAACATCAAATTCATACTCTGACAGTGGGTGATCCACAGGGAGAAACTCAGCCCTCCAACCTATCTCTAAAAGCACAAAGAATCAAAGAATAATATTTTTTCAGAAATACAGCAGGGTTTTCAGTCTGAAGAAAAGGGATCAGGATAAGTGGTCTATTTCTCATTCAAATGGATTTACATTCTGCCTCAGATCAATGCAGGGAAGTTCTGCTGCAGCCAGAACTACGTTCAGACTGCATTAAGCAATGTGTCAAGCTCATAAACTGCCAACGTAAAAAGGAAGCCTTTATTTGGATCACCTAAAGCACAAAACTTCCTCTAAGGCCCATATCACAAGTACATGCTCACAAAAATAGTCACACAACTACTTTATTAAGAGAGCATGTATACATATTAACAGGAAGAGATGGGTTTTAAAAGAAGAAAAATGGCCTCCTCACATCTGTACTTTTAATTCTGTCTTCTAAATGGCAACTTAATAGAATAGTGATGAAGCTGAATTCCATATTTGCATTAACTTTAAATTGTTTGACTAAAAGTGTTTGTATTGCCAACATTTAAAAGATATATAATGGGTTTTAAGTACTTTTAACAATTTATTTGTTCTAGTATTGGCACATGAACATTTACATAGTAAATGGGATAGCATAGTATTTTAACAAGGTAAAATTTAAAAATATTCTATTGCTGTTACTCCTTAAATACTAATATATAGAGAGATTTTTTCTTAATTTCATAGAAAAATCTTGCATAAGATGACTGATAAGACCATGAGCAAGCAGGAGTAGTTTCAAATGTGAAAGCAAAATGAGGCCCCAGCGTGCTTCATCCATTCTCTATATTTATATTATCAATCAAAAATTGTTTTTGCAAGAAGATACCAGAAAGCCACACCAGACTCCCTACAAAGCCTCAAACGCATGCCAGAAGGCACAGTACAAAACCTCAACTTTTAAAGCTGGATCATATTTTAAGAATTATCACAGCATTGTCACAATGATACTTATTATGCCTACAGTTGCAGACAGCAAACCTGGCTAAAAAAGAAGGGCAAGAGATACCAATTCCTTTAAGCAGAATTCAACTATCTTGACAGATTTCTCCTAAGACTTGACATGAAGTTACTCTGTAAAGAATCACATTATGATAAACCATACTTTGATTTTCCTGATCTTCAGGGGGTTCCAGGACTTTCACAAATTCTAGATTCACATGGATTTCAACTCCTAGCATAAGTGCAACTTTGAAAAGGATAAGTTGAAGTTGTCGAATACCTGTAAATAGCAAGAAGCACAGATGTATTTAATGCATAAGCAAGTACAGGTGCTGTCAGCATGCCACCCAGCTGATATTCATTGTTAACAAAAGCATACAGCACTATTATTTCCCATATTGTGGTGAATTCAAACGTAGCAACCACCACAGGACATTGGTCTCTTACTTCTCATTTTCCAGACTCATAGGTAATAAAACTAATTTCCATAAATTTCTTTAAAAAAATTTTAAGCCTGCCTTAACAATATTTAGAGTACTTGTATACCCAATATGCTAACCATCTGAGGAAAAAAATTTTACAGCACAAAAATATTTCCCTGTGAAATACCACACTTACACCTATTTTCTCATTAGGAGCTGCATCTACCTTTAGCATACTAGAATGAACATCAGGATTCTACATACAGCTGTAATAAAAACCTATAGTTTAACAAGTCCAGACTAAACAAACTGCTCCATAAGACTGTCATTTATCCAACTGCTGTTTTGGTTAAATGCAACCTTTTATTCTCTCTCCTTAACGTGCATACACATGTTTACAGCAGGTAAGCATTCTGTCAAGCAGAGAAAGTCTCCATCAATCTGATCTCCACGTCCCTTTTATCTGAACACAATCCATATCCTTAGGTACTTACTGATGTGATCAATGGATCCTGCACAGAATTTCCCATAAAATTTCTTCGCTCCCAGTCCCCGGAGGTCATGGATTGTAAACGGCCAGAGATGCAACACATTGTTTCTTGAAAAAGTGTCCCGCTTCTCCACGACGACAACTTTGGCTCCCAGGAAGGCAAGTTCTATGGCAGTCCGCAAGCCACATGGGCCACCTCCAATAATTAAACACTATCAGAGGAAAGAGGAAGTTTGACACAGGATTTGGTACTGGTTTCTAAATAATCTCTAACTTATTCTATTGTTATGACTCGATATTCGGTCAGACTCATGCTACCAAGAATGTCTTCAAGTCGACTGTATAAATCAATAAACAGAAATTTGGTTTGCATGGGGCATTTAGACAGTTTACAAAGGAGGATGAATTTCTTCATGCACATGTAAGAACATCGGACAAAAGGGTGTGACAGAAGGAACTGTGGAAAGCCAAACACCTCTTAGAATCTGCTTGAATATCTCTCAGTTACATTCAGCATTTCAGAAGTGTCTGCAGTACATAGTATTACACTTACAAAAAATGGAACAGAAATAAGCAGTCTTCATGTAGGCTTTATTTATTTAGTAAGAGGGAATTGGTGCACATTTGCTGGAGCTGATAGGTAAGCCAGCAGTCTTACTGTATTAGTTACCCTCGTCCAAACGAGGAAATATCCTTAATAGAAGAGCCTGGTTCATCTGCTGCTGTAAGGCAAGGGTATGTCAGGGAAGTCAGCAAGGGAAGTCAGCAAGCTTGTCCTGCTTCACCAGAGGTGGGGAACATGGCAAGCCTTATTCCATTTCATGCAGTGGCCAACATGCTTAGCATTAAGACAACCGCTCCTTAGGGACCTTAATCTGAATGTGAGCATTCTTAGAAGAAAAAATGCAACTATTAAAGAGAATTCTCAACTAAATTTTAGCTGACAGCTGTGAGTTTTCACAGATTAACAAGCAAACCATTTCCAGAAAACTACTAATTAAAATCCAAATAGATCTGATGTTTACAGTTTCCTGCTTGATTACTAAAAACTGCCTAGAAACAGTCTTGGAAGCTCAACAACACTCACATTCCCTCACCAAAGGGCAAGAAGGAAAAAAAACCAACCTCCTAGAACCACGAAGACCTCACAAAACCTACACCATCAGTTCAAGCAATGGGCTTGGGATAGGGAGGGACGAGGTGGGCACGAGCTGAGGGGTGAGCTCTGGATCCAAGGCTGAGCTGTGCCGCAGACCCAAAACCATTATCTCACAAAGCAGACATGTTCCTGTGTGTCCCACATACATAGCCAGACAGTGATTACAGTTTCAAAGCAAGCGTGGACCGTATCTGGAGGCTCATTGGATATGAGTCTGGTTCCCATTACAGTTCTCTTTCATAAAATGGGGTCATTTATTTATTTTGGTTTGTTCACTCGTTTTCAGGTTTCAACATCTTAAAAATTATCTGGCACTGACTTCTACCCATGACTTTTGTCCAAGCAAATCATATCAGTATAAAAATGTCTTTTTTTTTTTTAATTGAATAATGAAAAGAACTCATATTCTCACTGAAATATAAGGTGGTTTTGCAGTGATTTAAGCAAGTGTTCTGTTAACTAGTTATTAAGTAAGTTAAAGTTAGGTTGCTGTACTTCCATATCCATACCTGGATGTTTAAGAACAACATTCCTCACTGCATGGTAAGTAGTAAGAAAACATCAACAGATACAGTCATATAAAGGAGAAAAATATAGTGCAGAAGATACCCTGACTTAAGAAGAGGATTGCTGACAGAGGCCAGGTCAACTTTTCTGTTCATCTTTGTGATTAACACGAGTACTCTGAGTTCTGACAAGCAAGTGACTGCCTTCACAGCTACACAGACTTCCAGCCCTGTTTAGCCAGCAGTTAGAAACATTTCACAAATCAAGACCATACATGGTTTGATAACAGCTTTTTTTCTTTCCCCCTCGGGGGGGTGGGGAGAGGGTTAGGTTTTTTGGGGTTTTGTTTTGCTAACGAACTGTATTATATATAAATAAATGCAACTTTAAAGAAAACAGAATCCCCCCCAAAACAGTCTTTTGAGATTTAGTCATAGTGGATCTTGCCAAATAATAAAACTCACACAGAAGATATTGTTAGTCCACCCTGGTGCTCCACACCATGGTATGTTAAAACTTAAGGAGGATTTTACCCTCTCCCCTCTTCCTATCAACACTGACGAATTATCTCACTAATTGCCTGAGGACCCTTTGAAAAATGGTTGTGTATTTGTCATCCATCCACGGTTACCTTCAATAAACATATTTGTGTCAAAACTATTTGTTCTTTGATTTATTAAGGATACTTCCCGCTGATGTAGAGCTTACATTTGGCACTTCGTCTTCTTTCTTAAAGCTTCTGGGATCAAAACTAGCATAAAACTCTTGCAAAGGTAATGCCTACTGCACTTGTGCTCCTACCTTTATTGCATAAGGAAAGTGACCATATCAGTCACCTGCCACAGCCCTTCCTTCCCAGCTCTCCACTTGCAAATTAAGCCATAGAGCAAAGAAACCTTCCTATCACCAGCCTAGAAGGAGACTTGAGTAGCTTTTTGTTTTCAGCAGCTGTTACCACAGACTTCTGGTTCATTGGGGGCTGGTCTTGAAATTACTTTATTGCAATTTACTTTATAAATAAGCACATGCGTATTTTATAGAACTTGGCTAAAGTCTCTGAGTACATAATAAGTTTCTATGGCACTGTTAAAAAGCACTGTATTTATCTGTCAAATACAGTCATCTGTTTCTGTAACTTGTCCCATACCATAACCAAAACTCTACTTACAGCAGTAACTTCACAGATTGTTTTCTAGGTTCAATTAAAAAGCCATCAGAAAGTTTCACATATGATATAAGCACACACAGTATTTGTTAAGTCTCTAGTTTGATTCTCCTCAAAGAAAGTAAATCTAACAGCTGGAGATGTGCCTGCTCTGTTAGTATGTTTAGGAGTGACAGTACCTGAAAAACCTCTGACAAATGCTTCTACACTGCATAAGGGCATGTAGCAACGACCTGAATGACAGCACAAGTTACCCCTCCAAAAGTGGGATGACTTGTGTGCCTGACACAGTTTTTCAGTATGATCTCCTGCAAATAACACACAGATTAATGACGTTGGAAATGGAAGTGGAGGAAAAGGAAAGAGGAAGAAAGAGCAGGGACCTCTCACAACCCCTCCCATTTCTCATCATTAAATCCTCAGCTTGTGAATCCCGGCACCTATCTCCCATTCTGGAAAAGCCACATGCAGCTTAACAGCTGAGAATCTGCAGAATGCCTCCATTGGTTTTCACACAGCAAAGTGAGCTTAAAGAAATAACAGATTTTGAAAGAAAGGAAGGAGAGAGGAAGAACATTAGCACTATGTTAAAAACAAACAAACAAAAGGACCAACGAAACAAAAAAAGCTTCAGAATGACCTATCCGGTCACAAAAAATCTCACTGACTTCAATAAATGCAAAGGCAGAATTAAAAAAAAAAAAATAATAATAAAGTAACGATAATGTTTAGTATTGACATGCTCACACTCAAGGAATGCAGCAGTTGGTAGCAGTACGTGAATGCTGAACACAGCCAAACAACATTTCTTTGCACAGTTACAGACAGAACCCACTGCAGCTCAGTGTGTTGACATTCATATTGCCCAACTCTAAATCCCTCCGTCCTCTCCTGTCTGAGGTACTCAACCATTAAATTAGTTCCAGAAAACAGAACTGTTCCATGATGACGCACCACCCCTCCCAAATATCTTCCTAATATGAAGATGAAAGTTACAAACACAGCAGGAATTCAGAACTTTCTCATTTCTACCCTCTCAGCTGCTCAGAGGTGGAATGGAAATAAATTTTGGACAGGAGATTAACTGCAACTGGATTGACACAGAGAGACCTTTTGTTCCATGGCACACCAGCTAGAAGCACCATTTCCACTCTCCAGTGCAAATGTACACGTATACCAGTGAAAAACTAATGAGAGTTATCCACCTAGATTATCTAACCTCCTCTAACTGGTACACAGTGTTCACCCAAATCACCACTGGGGACCCACAGGGATGGCTCTTGCCACAGGAAACAGGCATGAAGGGAGGCCTTCACCACACACCTGGAAGCCACTGGCTGGTGCCACAGGTGCCCCTGGCAGCCGTGGGACCCCTCACAGGGTCAGAAATCCCACAGCCAAAGGGCCCGCAAGGCTGCACAGTGACAGGCTATGCTGTCTTCCCATGGCAAACCTGCTCCATGGTTTGCACTGGGCTGCAGACAGTGCATCCAGGACACCCCAGTCTTCAAGATGCAACACTGGGAGGGACAGGGATGCATCAAGAATTACTTTCACTGACACCACAGGATTACATCCTACATGGATTTGAGCAAGTGTTTATTCACGATAGAGCTAAATGTGATGCAACATAAGATAGCCATGAAATTTAATGAAACAACACATTTTCTGGATCAGCAATGACTTTCTCTGGAAAGGCTCCAAAGGAAAACAGCTGCAGAAGCATGGAAGGCAGACAGCTACCAGAAGTGCAGCAGGAAGCTCTCTCCACCACAGCGCTTTTCAATTCATCCCCTTTAATACATAGAAGAATGCCTTTGGCAGAAACAGGGCTGCTCGGTCGGACATTCCTGACTTACTGACTTCAAGTTCATCTCACATTTGTAGCCTCAGATTTTATCACATAAATTCAGTGACAGTCACTGGATACTGACGTGCAAATGTACCCTGAATCTACTGAATAGACAATAGAACTTTTTTTTTTCCTTTTTGGAAACATCATAATTCAAGCCACTTCAAAGTTTATATGCCGCTTCAGACAACATTAAAATTTTAAGAGCTACAGCTTTACTAAAAGCAATCAGCAGGTTAAGTTCAAATAGGTATATTGTGCATAGGCACAATGTGTTTTGTCAGCCTAATACATTGAGTCTGGTTTTGCTGCAGCCCTTGTCTACCAAAGCATTTAAATACATAGTTATGCCCTTAAATCCAACAACTCTATTTGGATGCTCACTGTTTCACTAGACCAAACCCCCTCTGGTATAAAACACTTGCATCTCCCTTACATGCTGCTGTAAGGTACCAACCATGTGAGCTACGCAAGCACAGCAGTCCCTCGGCAGTCACATGCCCTACACTGCTCAACATGCTTGTACTCACTGCCTGTCACCCAACTTGATAAACGCTGCCCTACCTATAGAGCTGGGTTTACTAAAAAGCAACAGACCAGGACCGTGTCAGTAATAGCGATAACCACAGACAAAGATGGCGGAGAGCGTTCATTTGTCAATAGTATACATGATATAAAATGGATAGTGCCAAGCTGAAATAAGAATTATTTTGTAACATAAATTATAACCAAAGTTTCTGTGATTTACAGATCTATACTACATGCAATTGTTAAAAGAAAAAGAAAACATTCTTTCACCAAAATAAGAAGGGAAAAACCATATAGGAGCTAATTAAACTTACTCCACAAAAATGAATTTTAACCTTGCTAACATTATAAGGAGCTCATAAAACATACTATAATAGAGGAAAATATGCTTTTAAAAACTGCTTTATTTGACAAAACTAATAATTCAGTTAAACGTATTTTAATGACAGGTCCTAATTCTCCAAAGGGTTATGGAAGCACTTTATTTAAATGTGTTACAGGCAGTTCCAAAAACTACCTTAAAATATGAAGACTAGATGGATCTTGCTGAGCAGACATTTTTGGACACCACATAAATACCACTTTGCAAAGGCAATTGGAACAGCAAGGCTCGTGCACCTCTAATTGCCACCAACCGCAGCAGCAAAACCCCAGCCCAGCGCAGAAATGCTTTTGATCCCACCAGTATTTTAGTTTATTCCCTATACCCTCAGCTGAGCGCCTCACAAATACGCAGCTTGGTCTATTCCTGCCAAAAGCATTTGTATCGATAACTGGCAGAAATGGAGACACTGCTGGTTGTTTTTCTTTTTTTTTTCCCCTTAAAAAGACTGCAGTATGGATTTGAAGCTCCCTAATCTGGGCTGATTTTGGACAGAGCTCTTTCCCCCAGCACTGTGCCCTGCAGTTGCCGCCCTTGCAGCTGGACTCAGTGCAATCCAGGGATCAGAGGATCTATCTTTATTGCACTCCTTTTTTTTATATGGACAAAATGCCAGAAGTGAAACATTAGTACATTTATTGCATTCATTTGGCTCATCTTTACTAGGATTTTTGGAAGATAAGCTTCTGCATGGAAAAAACCACGTGTCTTCATTTTTCCTGGATGAATTCAGACATGCTTGCCCAGCCACCCTCTCTGTCTCTAGGACATACGTACTAATATTAGATTTGTTCATAAAAATCTTTTCATAGTTTGAAATTAAAACAATGGTATGAAAGACATCTGAAACCTATAGCCTGCTAAGCGACACATCAATGAGAGTCGCCATGCATTCGGTTTACTGGAATTTCAGGAGTTCCTTCACTGACGCATCAAGGCTGACAGGACTTTGTTTTGTGGAATTGGTCTCAAGAGCTCTCTTGTGAGGCCTCGGTCATGCTTAAATCTTGGCTTCATCTCAGAGCTTTTATAACGATTTCTAAAAAAAATAAAACATGTAATTGGTAGACAGGATACAAAATAGTATCTCTAGAGACTTTCACTTCCTTTCCAGGACACTTAGAGTTATTTGAAGAAAACCTGCATATCATCCGACAAGAAACTTCATTCTGCTTTTAATAAAAAGATCACATACCAGAAGTCAGGCAACTGTTTTAATCCAAAGATCTCCTCAAATAAAATACAAAAAAAACCCACCCCTATCATCCTTTGGAATCAAACACGTATGTGCTGTTTTCTCACCTGTCTCTCACTGTAATCGAAACAGAGGAAAAAAAAACAACAAGAAAAAAAAGAGGTGGTGCCTTTCCTTTCTTTTCTTTGTCCATTTGCTTCAACTATCAAAATGAAAACAAGATAAACCTTGCAGAAAGAACGCTGCCTGACTATCTTGGACATGAATACGGTTCACACCACTTATGCACAGTGCCAGTTTTGTGAGTTTATGCCTGTAATGCTGAGATAATACTTTAAAGCTATCTTTAAAAACTTCAGAAAAAAAAAATTAAAAACCAGAAAGAAATAACTGGACAACGCAGATAAGAAGTGGGGGCACCAACAGCCTGGCCCTTAAGCACAGCAGAGAATAAACGGAGACCAAGCCTCGAGTCCTGCAAGCCTTGTGAGCAGTGACATTACTGAGATTGTGACAGCAAGAACAAAATGAATCTGACACATGGTTTCAGAGTCAGGGGCTTAATGAACCACGCTGACCAGCCAGCAGAGGACTTGTCTGCAGACCCAGAGGAAGGGGTTTCTCATGCCTGAAGGCATCCAAAGCATGCAGACAAGTTGGTCAACAACCATGTAGCTTTGCTGCAGGAAGAAGCTGGCAATATGCTATTTAAAAAGAAAAAAAAGAAAAAAAAACATGCACAGAAACCAACATGCTACAGCATGGCACATCCACAGACATGAAATATCACACTGAACCTGAAATTCTGTGGCTGAACAACAATCTATGAAGTCAGCTAAGATTTCACTTCAAAACTGGCTTTAGAAAGAAAACGGCAAGTGAAATTATTTCAAGACTATTTCACAGCATATTTCGGAATATGTTTAGAATCTATTTTTATATCAGGCTAGTCGTAAACCAAACTCTAATCAAGGCCTAGCTCTTACAAGCCAGTACTGGGTAAAGGAACTCAGAAATGAAGCATCAGATTTAAGGCAGAATCGAGATTTGTATTTTACTTATTTTTAAAGGACTGAATAATCAAATCCAATCATTTCTATCTTTTCTAAGTAGAATGACTAGACAGAAGCATACAGCAGCTCTAGCTGAGCACAAAATATAGAACTGTATTAATGGCCAACAGTTTGGGGCTCCTGGGGTCTATTTTCTTCCGGGTTATGATGCAGTCTTCGAAGACCTTCACTCTCCAGTGCTAGCACTCATAGCCATAAAACCATTTTGCTTTACAGCCAAATAATGTTTTAACCAGTCACTTCCACATGTCAATTTACCATAGGCAGACTTTTTTTTTTTTTTTAATTTATTTACAGTTTTGCTTACAAATTGAAAGTACGATCTCCACCATTTAGCACTATTGCACTTTGAAAAGAGGCGTAAAGTTGAAGACACATTCCACGCCTCACAGGGTGTAAAAAGTCTGTTTTGCACTGGCAATCAGTGCAACAGAAGGGGTTCAACATTCTGAGCAGGCTGGTGTTTATTTACACAGACACATACTAATGACTGTTTTCAGTCTGAGCCACAGTGAAGCTCAAGATCTGAGCACCTGCCTGACCTGACCCACACCAGTTGTGCTCGTTCCACTGCCCCCAGTACTACGGGGCCACAGCCTGCCCGCAGCAGCCCCATAGCCCCGCTGGGCACAACAGCCCTCACCTGCCAGATAAGGCTTCATGCCGTCTGCAGCTACTTCCTTCTTAGCTGAAAACAAGCAAACGAAAGAAAAGCAGATCTGAGGGAAATGCCTTTGTCTTCCACCAAGCGTTTGTTGATCAGAATAAATTCTTGTGGATGATTTGGGTGTGGAACCCTTGGCAGGAAGCTCACTGCCAGCCCTTGCTGAGTTCTCTCATCTCCAGTTTCCCCTGGAGCAGATATTTTATCTGCACTGTAAATTCAGCAAGGGCAGTGGGGAGCACAGAAATGGTAGTGGGCACCTCCACAAACGGAGGGGATTTGCTCTTTCACTGCCCCTTCTAAAGTTGCTCCTGTACCTCATCTGGAGGTGCAGAGGAAGTTAGAAACATGACTCAAGTACTTAGCATAGTACAACAATGTTTACTTCTCAATTAGGATCTTCATCAAATGAACAAACCCAGAGCAATGAATGACAAGCCAGGCAGTGTCTTTTGGTCAGTTTCTCATGCAGAAACAGGGCGTGATCTTGGGAAACACAGGCTGTTCTTCAGGACTGAAATAGAAGCACCAAGTGTCCAAGGCATAATGCAAGGCTCTGAAAAAACGGACCAGAATTTGATCTAGAAGTGTGAATGGAACTACTAGAGTAAGAAGGTAAGGCCAGTAACACTTGTGTTGTGCCCCACATAACTAGCATTAGCATTACCTCGGCAGCATTCCACTCCAGCCTTCTCTGACACAGAGAGATGAAGGAAACCTCTCCTGCAGGCCATGTCCTCTGAGCAACGACTGTCCCCACTGCTCTGCTCTGAGCATGCTCTAGTTTATCTGCCTCTTGCCCACACTATATGCTTCAGGTTGGAACAAGTATTTCAGCAGGGGTCTGACCTGCACCAGCTAGCTGGGAAGGAAGCCAGCCCAGCTCTAGCACACCACTGCCTCCCATAACCAGCTCTCCCTGTATCAGCACTGCCCGATGGGATCAGCCGTGGTCTATTACTTTAAACTGCAAATCATTCTCTGCAGTTTATTCCCAGCTTGCTAGGGACATTACATTCCTTCTCTAACATGGTCATAACTTCATAGCAGTTTTTTTTTTTAATTATTCTTTTTTCTGAAATCTTGAAAGGCGAGATTGGAATTGTAAAGAACTACTGCTCATTCCAGCTTGGTTACATCTGCACCCCATTCTATCCAGTACCTGCATTTGTACTAAGTAAGACCAGTACCAGCCTCCAACAGGACTCTTTAAATGGTCATTGCTGCATTTCCCCCGTCTGGCAGCAAACCATTGCCAGCACCGGTGTAAAACTCTGGTTCTCAGCACAGACATGGGAACCTCGAAAAGGACCTGAACCGTAGGAGACAGGAAATTGCTTTATTGTCTGAAATCTGGTTTTCAGCAGCCAAGCATTTAATCACCTCTTGGTAGCAAAAGTTATGCATTTCCTCACTTATCAGTACACAAACATTACCGGGGCAAAGCTGGACCCGTCGCTAACAACAAACCCCTAAGAGCTACATCTGGCACTGCAGGGCCTCTCTGGAGCCGGGAGGAAGGCCTGACCCACACGGTACAGCAGCAGCACCCCTCGCCCGACACACACAGCCCGGCTGGGCCCACGGGCACACGGCCCAGCTGCTTCACACTGTCAAATTCAAAAGCACTGCAGGGTCACAGCTGTGGGAACACTCCTTGCCATAACCTTTTCTTTCATCCAGACTTAATTAAGCCACTTGTAAGCGACAATACTAATATTGTGTGCGAAAGTAACTGGGTACCACTCCCAGCGGGAATCTTTACAGGGTATCTAGGAAATCGGGTCAGGGTGGGACAGTTCCCTTCTGTTGATTCCTTGAAAAGTCATTAAGTGAGAGAGAGAAACAGCGCAGCGCTGCTGAAGTACAGATGTAAAGCTATTATTATCCTACAAGCCAAATATCTTACAATTCCCAAATGCCTGAAAAAAAAATATCTCATTTAGGCTGTCTGATTATGTTACTTTGGCCCGGGTTCATTGTTTTTCATGACTGATAAAGCTGAAAAATTGTGTGTTTGTGGAAGTGTCTGTAGGATAATAAAGTGATTCCATTACCCAATCACATACCAAACATTTGCCTCTGCTGATGCAATTTGGCCCAATCTAACAGTTTAAAGCACTGCTCAAAGAGTCAGATGTTTTGTTTTGTTTTCAAAGAACACTGTCTGCTGTGTGTCCTGTCATCACCCCAGCTTCTCCCCATCCGCTCTTTACAAAATCTTTACAGAAACAAATGAATGAGTAGATAGTATTCGACAGCTGTGGTTTCACTGCATGGTCATAGGTGATTTTCCTCTTTTCCCTGCATCTCAAACCAATCTTCCTCACCTCTCCTTTACATCAATCCTCTATCCTCATCTCCTTTGAAATAACACCGTAAAAAGTTGCTTGTTACAATTTCTAAAGATAAATTGACAGTGGAGATTCAGCACAGTGCTTTAGGTGCCCTCTCTTCAAGGCCTAAAAACAGAGAAGCACAAATACAAAAAAAAAAAGCAGCTTATTTTTCAAGTATACCAAAGACACAGTGCCACTTCAATTCAGTAGAATGCATTAATACCCTGACTGCTTAGTAGTCCTGGATTCTGCTGTCCAAGAACTGCACATTTATACCCTGAGAAGGGCTCAATAAGGCAAAAATCAAAATAACAACTGCTAGAAGAACGTAAGGGTGAGGCGGAGGGTGAGAAGATTGCAGCTGAATGTTATTTCATGGTAATTCACAAACTTCCATTCACTAAACTTCCTATAAATATGGTGTTCAACTTCTCCTTTCAGTTTTATGACCTTCACAGGAATGCATTTTTATTACAATAAGGGAGTCGGCAATGCTATCTAATAGATCTAAGTTTGGTGTGTTCATTATGAACCCTGATTATAACATTTGGAAATCTCCCCATTCTGATTATTATTCTGAAGAGACTACTATGTCCAGCAAAGGGGATTCAGCCACCTGGATCTCCGTTCTTTACAGAACAAACGGGTTAAAGTTCTCATTTTAAAAAGGATATTTTTGAGTCAGGGCACAACAGGGACTCCCTTCTTTCATCTTGCACTTCAAGTGTGCTCTTCAGAAAAAAAATGTTCCTCACTAGGACATAATCAATCACAATGCTTGAACACACAAACTCAATGGCACATACAGCACAGGAAAAATCTGGCTGAAAATGTGTTACCTCTGAAGGATCAACAAACGCCACTGCTTCGGAAGGAAATTTAGCCACGCCACCAGCAGCAGGTTTATACAAACAGGATGATTTGATTAACTAAGTGACAAGCATTTGTTAAGAGCTTCATAGCAACGTATAGAGGGGGGGAGACATCCACAAGCCAGCCTGCCTCTTTTGCTACAAGGGGCAAGGCTACAATGGGATGTTTGTAAACAACTGAGCACTGACAGGAAGACAATTTCTACCTAATAACAAGGAGAGAGGCCTGGAATTCACTCCTCATCCTGCTGGTTAGCCTAAGGCTACATAACGTGGCAGCAGCCTGCGTGGCTCAGGCGTACCTTTCGCTTTCTCAACTCTGTGGGAAGGAAAACAGCAGATGAAGTAGGTTTTATTAATCCTCAAAGCATTCATTTGACAGTCTTTGGAAATGAGAACAATATGAAAAGAAACGGATGGGGTTTGGCAATCCTGTTTTATCATTCACGGGTGCACCAGCGTGGTTAGTACAGGCAGACAAATCTCAGAGCCAGCACTGAGTCAGTCACAAAGCCTCTAGCCTCCATCCCCATTTCAGACCCCAAGTTCCTCCTTGTCTGACTCACACTCCAGCCCCCAACTTCACTCCCACATCTCCTTAAACCACACAATGTCCTCTGTAACACTACCTCTCTAAACTAGCACCCCAACAGAGGGGCCCACAGAGCCTCCCTGTACAGCTCAGCTGCCAATGCCACTGAATGTGGATAGGACTGACAGCACATAACACTACTGAGAAGAGCCACTGTGGCTTTATGCAAGCCCTGGAATTGTAGCCATAAATATTTTTTGAGTCATTCTCTTGCAGTAAGTTTCCCAACAGGAGTTTTTGGAAAGGAAGTACATCCATTATAAAACAAGATTTGAAAGACCACATCCAGGAACAAGGAAAGCCAGAGAAGACAGCAGAGACCAAGTTCTAGATTGTTCCATCTGCTTAGCAGGAATCTGTGTGATACCTATACATGTATACATAAACATGTCCACATGTATACATTTACATACACAACATTTAAAAGTTCCCAGCCCAGTTTCATTTTCTCACTTAAGGCTAATTTTGCATAATTAGGCCACAAAACCAGAGCTCAAACTGTTTAGTACTCTGTCCATGTACACCACCACAATCAAAAACAGAGACAAATGCTAGAGTCTACCATGACAACTAATAATTACACATTAGCTCCTTAAAGAAGTCTCCTCAGCTCTCCTCAAGTGCCAATGTGTTTTGAAAAAACAGCATCTGCATGCTTTAGAGAATCAACACCTCCCTTCAGAGCAAGTCTGGGATGTTTACACGGAGATTTCTGCTCTCTTCAAGCACAGATCTGCTGTCGTGGGAGAGCCAAAATTTCAGCATGAACCAGGTCCTGCCCTCTGATACATGGGCATACATCTCAAATATCAGTGGGAGCCTCCTTTATATGCACTTAATTGTTTCTGTATCATTCGGACAGGTAAACTGACAGCAGATCTTGAAGTGAAGAATCTACTCCATACAGAGAGGTTAAGAATAAACGTTTAGAGCACATGTATGTCTTGAAAACACTGTTGAATACACTCTGCAAACAGCTGGATGAATTCTTGCTTCTTACCATATTATGCTTTCCATGTTCAAAAATGTAGAGACACAGTCAAGCTGCTAGCATGGTGAACATTGTATGTTAAACCTTTAACCTTCTCTGATTGTCCAGCTATGTTTCACTTCACAAAGAAATGATCATTACAGATTCTGTGCAGATTCCTCCAAACTGACGAGTACAAGATGAAAACGAGTGGCAAGTGTTACCATGAGAATTAATTTGTGCTCTCTTTCTGGAAGTATCTGAAAAAGCACAGAATGATTTCAGGAGTTTTGCCAAATGTCAGAAAATGTCAGCTCCAGGACCAGCAGTTCAGAACAGCTTAATTCCCAATCTATAAGTCTGTCATGGAAGTAAGAAGATGTTTGATACAAATTTAGCATTCATACAGACTGACTCATAGTGTCAAAAAAGTTTCTGCCACAGTTTTCTGCATGCCTTTCTGCAGTGATTTTTTTTTCTCCCTACAAAGAAAGGGAAAATTAAAGTCCACAAATAACTCTACTCTGAAATAGCAGTGGGTTTGAACTTCTCGAAAATGGTTTAACTGTTTTTATTCATCCAGCTTAAAATCATACCATCGCAGAAACTCTGAAAGCTTTACTTGGCAGTGTTCTTCAAGAACAGTTAACAACGAGTTATTGTTATTTAGTTGGAGTGGAACATTCTGCATGTAGGAAATTTGTGTATATTGTTACTCTAATGGAAGTAACTTAAGTGTCGCTGAAGATCTTACAAGTACAAAACCAAAAAAAAAAAAAAAACCCAGCCCAACAAACAACAAGGACAGCATTCAGCTCTTAAGTACTGCGCACAAACTGACCAGTTACTGAGTGAGGCAGCAGGTTCTTGGTTTTTTTGATTTAAAAAGCAATTAATCCTCCCAACCCCACAACAGACACACGCATGCATGAGGAATAGCTTAGGCCCTGATTACATTTTATCTCTTTCAAAGATGGGGAAGATTGTTAGAAGCCAGACAGAAAAACCATATCTGAGAACTACGACCTGCTGAGTCAGCTATAGAACTCATGGTCACAACCTTTAAGTCATTTTTTATTTTTAAACAATGACTGTTGGCTTGGCTCTGTTTACAGAACTGTAACAGCAAAGGGCTTATTTTGTGATGCTGCCTTAACAACTAGAATTTTTACTCCAACCGATCCACTTCCAGTCCCCAGTCAACTCCACAGAGGTGAGCACGAGGCTCTGCTCAGTTTCATCTGCACAACTCCTGTTTGCCTGCTCCTTTACTGAAAATGGTAACTGGCATAACATGCAAGAAAAACAAGAACTTGAAATCACCCACTGCACAAAAGGAAAATCCTGGTATGTATACTGTAGCCTGGGTATGCCAGCATCTGTGATAATTCCCTATCTGTAAGTGGAGTTATCAAGAGTACACCACGGCAACGATCAGGGAGTTTGCCGTCTCCTTGCAACGTGTCTCCTCTCATTCATATTGCATTGATAGGCTCTCATAGCAGACTGTGATTCACACGTGAGGAATGTTTGCTAGATATCCCCAAAGAGCCCACAGTCTGTGGTTACTGCTCTCATTTGTGGTAATTTGAAGATTCATGTTTCTCTCGTTAAATCAGTGATGACACATTGAAGTGCAGGTCAAGGCATGGCTCAGGTTCATAATGAACATCTAAGTATTGCACCGAGTATCTGTATGTATCCTATTCATACACAGGCATTCTACATTCATTTGCAATTTGATCATATGCACAGCTTACGCCCATTAATTTCTGCAAATATTTACACCATGCCACTACAAATAAATCTTTACTCTCAGAGTAGAAATACCATACTTTCAACACTGCTCGAGGTGCTGATTAGCCACTTACTTGGCAACCTTAAAATGCAGACTGCAATAAGCTTTTCACGTTCTAGCTGATTTCCATGACTCTTCACCATGTACAGAAATTAATGACTTGGCTGAAGGGCTTTGCAGAAGCAGGCCTTGGCTTTGTAACGTCACGCTTGATTGAGCAGGGCTTCATTTCATACTTCACATGGGTCTTAAAACTGCTTTGTGTTGTAAATACTTCCTCAAACTAACCATGGAAATTTGGACTTGGGACTCTATGTGCAAGTGAGGTGTATGTAGAACATCTCCTGTAATTTGTTAACATCACACACAGTCATTCCTTCCCTTTCCTGTCTGTGTTTATCACACAGATGCACAATGACATACTCAAAGCCTTTTCAAAAGATCAAAAAGGGAGGGAGGAAGCAGAGGTCACAAAGGGAAAAGATGGAAAAAAGGAAAGAAGAAAAACAGAGGCAGTCGGGAAAGTAGTGCAAAGAGCTGTAATGACATAATAACTCTTCTAAAGAAACTGGTTCTAAGGATATTACCTTACAAAAAGTTAATAACAATTGGGAGCTTATTAGAAATGAAATTTATAAAAAACAGAGACCTCTAAATGTACTGAAGGCAATATGATATCCTTCTCCCTAATGCTTTTGGAAGACTCAATTCTACGATGCGCAAGAGGGACCATCAACACTGCCTGTGTAGCACTTCCACAGAATACTTCAGCAATAGTTCAAACTAAAAGACCCTCCACAGTTCGGTGTCTAGGTACACCCCAAGGTGCTATTCCTTTCTGTTTTACAACAGTACAGTCAAGTAGCTTCTTAAAATCAGACCTTCACTGGCAAAGTTTAGCTATTATTAGGCAGTAAATACCTGAACTTCTCTGACACAAAGCTATTAAAAATGACCAGTGACAGAAGAGATGGAATAAGATGGCACGAACCTTCAGTTTTAACATGACTTATACCAGTGGTTCTATTAAAATACAGCATTTGAACCGTGTGTTGAAGATAATTTCCTGTCCTTTTCACAACCATGCAGACCACTTTCTTTAGTAACTACCTTATGGCAGTTATCTATATACTGTTTGGAGACGAAAAAAAAAAGCATTTACATGCAAATATTTGATTTCTTAAATAGTGCATTATTTATTGCTTTTGTTTAGAAAATAGAGCCAATGCTAGATGAGAAAGACCGATCCCTAAGCCTCCAAGCAGCAATTTAGGAGCTGCTGTTGAAATACAGAGGCACCTGCTGAATATATACTGACTGACATGTTGCAAAACTGTTTAATGAAGCAAGCAGTTCTTGCAAGCCTGAAATTAATAAATACAACTGCCTTATGAGCTTACATCCTATGGCTGATCAACACTACTGCCTAAAGAGGCACAGAAAACTTTCCTGTTGTGGCTGAGGCAGACTGTAAGAGGGTGATTTTAGAACTGCTTTTACGTGCTGTGTTTCCAGAACAAAAATATCTGAAAATCTGTCTGAATTATGTGGTGCTAGACAAAGTTTCAAGAAGTATATGAAGGGGAATGTTCATGGATACACATGTTGCATGGGATGGCAGAAACCCTGCTTCTGCTGATCAACCAGTTAAAGAGATTCTAAACTGTAGAGTTCAAAAATGACACTTCCCACTTACCTTAGTGTTCATACAAGATTTTCCACGTTTGTACTCTTTGTGACTTGCTCTTTTATCAAGCTTGTTCCACAAAGCTTTGGCCTTCCACGTGGTCACTCTTGACTTTAGTTTGCTGTAAAAGTTCTTAGAGTCCAAAGGATCTAATTCAAGTTGGCGTGTGAGAATATTAAAGGCCTGAATGGTACCTTTGCATGTTGATGCTTGGACAAAGTTTTCAAATATCTGGCCAGCTTGGCTGTATTTTTCATCATCGTTTTCCCCCATGTTCTGACAGAAGTGCTGAAAAGAGTCAAGCTGGAGCTCTTGTGCTAGGGTGCAGGTAACCAACACTAGCAAGTACTTCCAAGCATGTTATTCCTAGAAAAGACAAAGACAAGTTATGTTAAAGCATGCTCTGCCTGGGAAAACTAACTCCATAAACTGCATATTCAATATGAATATAAAAAGACAGCATATGACTGCTGGACAACCAGCCAGGTACAGAAGCTCAGGAGTGACATTTAAGATGCGCTACAAAGAAACCTACTTGCGCTTGTCATAACACGTACTCCATGATGACTCATGAGACTCACAGACATGCATGACCACTGCTTCAAAAAACAATCAGTTTCACACACAGCCCAACAATTACCTCAATTTGCATTCATTAACGAGTCTTAGATAATTGATCAAGAAAAAAAATGAATACTGAGGTGCTTTTCCTAACCAAAATTTAAGTCATAACAAGTACATCTTTAGTAATGTTTTGGTCTTAAGAATCCTTAGAAACCTGCAGCCAAAAGTCAATATTAGGGAATTTTCTTCCGTTGCACAAGCTAGGAGCAAGAGTGCAGCTTAGCCAATAAATTTAGAATTGGCCCAGTCAATTGCCCCAAGCAAACGTACACAACAAACGAAGCAGAAACAAGTTACACCAGAACAGAAGAAATGGAACACAAGTAACTTCACACAACTCCCCTTTTACAATTCTTGCCAAAAATAAGAAAGAGTTTGGTACTCTAGCAAATGGAAAAGAATTTTATCTCCACACAGTAAATGCTGAAGTTACGTGATTGGAGTCATACCTCGTCATGTGCTAATGATATAAAGTAATTACATTTGGCCCACTAAGCTCCACTGGCTTTTCCTAGTAATATGATCACCGTCAAACTGTGCCGATATTCCAGACAAATACTCTTACACTTTGTAAGAGCAAAGCCATTCTAAATAAATATAAATTTTCAAGAACTAAAATACGTTCCTTGTGGCACTCCCTTATCCTTTTTTAACCTTGTTCTCTATCTCTAATGGGGAGTGTTTTGGAGTCAGCCAAGATCCAAAGAAAATACTCAATCGGCTTTCATATTTTTCAAGGGAATTATTATAGGTTATGTTTAAACTTGTCCTCAGAAGAGGGCTTACCTGAACTCAAGTCCAGAGATGCAAGTCCTATCTTCTTTTTCTTGCTATTAAGGAATTATCTACCAGTCCAAGCAATCAACAACTAAATCAATGCTTGCCTAACCTCTCACAAAATCAGTTATTTTGCTTGGAACATCATCTGTTGGCTGATAGCTTTAGAGTAAATTGCTATAAGGGCCTTTGAAGTTATACTTTTTAATTTAACACTGTTCACAAACTATTCATTCTCCGCTCACATTTCCTTCAAAGAAGAAAAGGGGAAACACAACTAGTATATTTAAGTAACTAAGAGATCTACCATGCCTATCATAGATACAGAAAAATATTATGCAACATATTAAACAGATCCCATGGGGAGATATAAGGAAGCATTTGGAACACTCACATTCCCTAGCTATGCTCAAAATAAATAACCTTTGTGTGCACATCATCAGTCTGCTGTTGGTTTGTGGGTAAAATAAATTGGCAACATTGAGAGCTCGTACATTTTCTTAGACCAAATGTCATGATGAAATACATAGTGCCAAGAATAAGTCAGGAAATTTTTGTTTTCCCTTCTGAATACTTCATTTATAGTATGTTCTGTGCCCTTTTCTGAAGAGCTTCATGAAGTAAAATCACAAACATTTCATATGCCTCCACTTCCAGAATGTCTAATTTTTTCAAAAAAAAAAGTGAGTGCTGCGAACTCCCACTGACTCAAGAGGAGTTGAAGACGTCCAGAAACTTTCCAGGCTCAAGCCCTTGATGATTAATGAGCAAAATCCTCTAACAACTGCATGCCAGCAGGATGGATTCTGGCCATCTTGGCTGCCCCAGCCCGGGTGGGCGAGGGAGGACCAGTGCAACTCTTGCCAGCCCTCGATTTGGGAAGGTAGTGCTACAGATCAGCCCCCAACCAGCCAATAGAACCAAAGTTCTATTGGGAAAGGGAAAGGGTAGGTGACTGCCACACAGAGAGGCTGATCCAGCAAAAAATGTACACCTGGCCTTATCCACAAGTGTAGTTATGAGACAAAGGCAACATAGGACAACCGAAGAGAGCAACAGCACAGTGTTAGACACTAGAGTTCAGCTTAAACAGCTTGACATACAGTCCCCCAGTGTCTGACACCAATTTAAACCAAAAAGACTTATGCAACTGGAAGAGAGATTTTTAAGATTAAGCCAAAGTATGCTTTTTTTTCTTGGTGAAGGGGGAAGTGTCACTGAAACACTGTACTGTGGACAGCTACATGACTTTGACCTAGGAACTATAAAACTGTTACTTCCTCTCCACTGTTTTCACTAGCTCACCACAAGATTGTTATCTTGTTCATGTAACACAAGCATCTGTAGAAGTTAACTCCAGCATAACTGATAAGAGTCCAATCACAAACTCTTTAATTTTTCTACACAGAGAGGAGACTTTTATAAGCCTCAGCTGTTTCCATCCGGTGATGGAAGGGAAAATGCCAAAAAAAAAAAGTACAGCTGTACCTGAACCCACCTATGAGGAAAAGCATAGGGCTGATAATGGTGAGGAAAACAGAGAGAAGAGTTGGCAGGAGCCACTGCGGGCAAAGTGAAGGACAGGAAAACGTTTCTAGCTTGATGCAAGCTTGTGCTGCACATGCATGCACGCACACAACTGTGTGCAGCAGGCCTGTGCTTCCCCTGCCTTTTCACTGCCGAAGGGAGACCTTCCCCAGTCTTAACACTTTCCTCTTCCAACACTGCAAAGCCATGATCGAGGCTGTTCCTGATTGGCACGAAATCTTCTCCTCACAAACTTCCAAAATGCTCCCATCACATCCCTGTAGAGCTGTGGTGCAGCATCTCAGCAGACATTCGCTCACCAGCAGAGCATTTCTCCTTTCTGTGTCAGAGGTCGTGTTCTCCAAAAAAGCCAGTTTTGTGGTTGGGAAGGCCAGATGACAAGGGAGATTCTGGTTACTGGTTTTTGGCTTGCTGGAAACACCATGTTTTTTTGTTTTTGTTTTTGTTTTTCTTTTTTTTTTTTTGGCATGGAGACTGTGTTGATAGATGACAGAGAAGAAAATGGTCCTAAAAGGAGATGCAGCTTATGGAAAACTACGTGCTTTCTTCAGAGGAACCAGCAATATTTCACTGCAGTATCGTACACAACTCACTAGAAATAATGCTCTGAAGTCCAAAAGTCTAAGTTGAATGGAGTAACTCTTAACAACAATAGGCTTCCTGTTTTGTATTTGTCTCAAAAACTTGAGAAGCAATACATAAACTGTTCATCTGTATTGGAAAAAAAAAAAAAAGCAACAAAAGACAACAAAAAAAACCCAACATGTTTGGGGAAAAAATTTGAGTTCTTAGTATACTATCATTTACTCTTTTTCCTCCTTCATCATGTAGGTCATGCGGGGGATGAAGTAGAGACTTGAAAATCTACTCAAGGTGAGTACTGATGTTGAAACCATAACCTATGCTTTTCATATTTACTATTAAACTTCTGGGTACACACACACCAAAAAAAAAGTTCATTTGAAATTGTACTGAAGTACTTCAGCCCAGTATCAAACTGGACCACAAAAAAGAATTAGAGAGCAGGAAGCAGTTTGGAGACAGTTCTCTTATATCAGAACTGAAGCACTCATGGGTATTGGTCACTCTGGGTCAGATTTGTAGCTAACAATAGGTCTCATGTACAACGTATTAAGTGCATGTGAGAATTTGTCTGTCCACGCAGCTTCCCATGGTATTACAGGAATCTCTGGAGGGCTCCCAGCCTCGAGCTGCAGACACTGGGAAGAACAAGGGTTGCATTTTGATAACCTGGCCCCTCTCTACCTCCAGTCAGTGAGGAAACAGGAACATCAGATGAGAAAATTTGAGAACTGCTGTTCATCCCTGGTAGCTACCCAAGGAGAAAGTGAAGATCCTACTGCAACTTAAAGGAAGGCACTGGAAAAAGGAGAGGAAAAAGTAGAAATTAAAGCAATGGTACATATACAAACAAACACACAGGAAAACAAATGCTAGCAATCTCGGTTGGCATTCCTGCAGATGATTTTGAGAGTGGCAAACTAAACTCCTCCACTATCAGGATAATTTCACTAATTATCACTAAGTAAATCAGTGTACAGTGCCAGTTCACGTCTGCACACGAAACCCTTCAGCACAGTACAGCAAACAATGAAGTTGACATACGTGAGTCATTAAATGAAAATGACTAACTTTTGACAGTAATAACTGCAGAGTGCTTGTCAGCAGCATTTTGAGGCAACACGCTCCAAAGTTTTTGGAGCTTAGTTGTCCTATTGGAGAGGGAGAAAACCACCAATTTGAATTCAAACTTGCAGCGCTTTTAAGTCCTTCCTTAGTATCTTATTGCTGTTTCTAATGCTTGAGAACAAGTTCCTCAGAGAGACTGGAAAGGAATTAAATTCTTAGCATTTCAATACCACTAATCCTGATTTCATTTTCAATACAGCCCTAATTTACCAGGAGTAAATTCTGTTATTAAGCCTTTAGTTCAGCATGCAGGATACAATACATTTATTGTTTGATTAAGGTTAAAAACATCAACAGGAATGAATGACTGGATTTTGCAGCATCTATAGAAACCACTCACTTTGGCACTTCATCATCACCAGTAAAAACTACAGTATTTCTGCTGTGTCTTCCCTGCTATGTAAGTCTAAAATCATTACAATAACTGACATTTGCATGTGAAACCGGATGCTTCTGGGCTTTTCAGCTTAGTTACTGCTCACATTGGGCACTTCGTTTTCATGGTGGCCATTTTAAATATAAATATTTATATCTGGAGGAAACACAGCTTTCTGGTAGTTTGGTTTCTTTGCATGTTTTCCTGGAACTGACATAATATGATTCCGGTAACAGCTGAAGCTCTCCCTTGCTTTGCTTATGAAACTAGTTAAAAAACACAAAAGTAGATCTGCCTAAAATACTTGTTTTCTATTGGTGACAACTGGAAAACATTTCTTAAGATGCACAACCCTAACAGAAATATCAATGAACAGAAAAAAAGAGCTGACTTGCACAGAACTCCTGCAAAATAACTTCTCAGGCCAAGTATGGAATTCAAAACAGCTCCTACTGAGACACTCTGTGCCTATGAACTTAAAAGGTTACTGTACACGCTATCAGCTTGTTTTGCCGAAGTCATACGAGACATTTCAAGCAGCCTTCCAAACAAGTGCTGCTGTGCTGATTTAACCTGCCACATCTGGAATATTCCCATAATAAAACATAGCTGGAAGCATGCACACAAGCACACTAGTTTTGCAGTTAAAATTTTAGATACATAACCAGGAAACATGAAATCCTACAGATAGATAGTTTTATTTTATCTGTCACATAGATAAAGTCTCATTCCGTGCAATTTAAAGATGAAGATTTAAAAATAATCCTGTTTATTTCTATATATTGCTGGTCTGCAGTTTCTGGTTTTACAGCAGGCATACACTAAGACGTAAGTAAAGCAAGATCAGTCCCTTGAGGCAGCAACTTGCAAGTCTGCATTCATGCAAACAGTGTTGGCATGGACAAAGCCCAGGATGCTGCCCAACGGGCCACATGCATAATGCCTTGGATGGAGGCTCAGGCGCCCACACCCACTACAGTGGGGTTCAGATAAAGCAGAACCATTCCTCTGCCTGCACAAGAAGTCCTGCCTTGTGAGCATCACTAAAACCCTTCAGGACTCATTCTGCAAAGCTCAGGCACAGTACTTCAAATGAACAGCAACGCATATGTTTTCAAGCATGTGGAAGCAGCACACACTCAAACTTCTGATCAGAAACACTGACATATTTCTGAAGAATGAGTTGTAAAAAACAAATGGCATCATAACACCTATGCTGTCATAAATGGTAACTCTAAATTTTTTGAGTCCAGTGATTAGTCCAATTATTATTCTGTGATGGTGCTAACATCATGGAGATAATCCTTTATATTACACAGATTGTGACTTGTTTATAGAAGTGCTGCTCATTACCTTTGCTCTCTGGGTTTACTTCATGTTATACTCAAAATATACAGCAAAAATACGCAAGTTTTTATTACTACAAAAAGATTTAAAGTAGTCAATATATTAGAATGAAGCTAAACATCACCTCTAGCAAGTTTTACAATCAACTTTGTATTCCTGCTATCAATTCCTGTTTCATATGGTAAACACCTGCAAAACATCCAAGCTCTGTCCTTCAACATTCATTTCAAAAATCTTTTCCACTACAAAAAGAGAAGTGGAAACACAATGAAAACTTAGTGGGAGTAGACAGACCATAGGAAGAAGAATTTAAGTCTTCTCAATGCACATTGCTGCTGCAAGTCGCATGCCAACAGTCATTAGCATAAAACTGCTAAAACAAAGGCTGACTTTGTGCAGGGAGCTCCAGAAACACCAAGCAGTCTTGCAAGCCGTCATAAGCCACCTTATTGAGACAATGAGACTCGGCGATGAGGTCCATAATGGTGGGCAGTTCTTCGTTGGAGGCATTTGTAATTTGGATTCACCCAGATAGCTGGAGCTTGTGTGTCTGACATAGCTCGTAGGCCACACACTGATGTAGGAAAGTGGAACTTGGCATCTCACACCATTTTGGGGAGGTTTTTTTCTTTTCTTTTTTTTTAATCTGATGCCTACACGCATTAAGCCTCAAATGCATTTATCTAGCAAGAGCATCCCCATGAATACACGTTTACACACAGGCAGAGAGCACCCAAACACACCTGGGTGTTTTACAGATCATTCAGGCTGAAATCAGTTAAACCCACGTCTGACAGCCAGCTGGGCTTGCCACATACCCTAGAGCTTTCATGCTCATGGACTGGAGAAAAATGTGAACAAGTTCACAGCAATGATATTTATCATTAGCAATAATTTATTACTGATTTCTCATTATGAGTCATTTCGCATTAAACTACGTGTGTGCCTGCACTGGATTCCAGAAAGAACCTAAATGGCTAATAAACCAGGAACAGACACACGGATCACTTCACACAGCTGAAGTCATCGGCTTAGTTTCTTTACCTAAGAGTGATGCTTTCCTAAACAGAGCTCATAAGCAGGATGGACAGGTATTTCTTCAAGCGGAAGTGCCATCTACAGGGTAGACCATTTTTCCAGGAACTGTTCACGGATCAAAATGAGGCAAAAAAAAAAAAAAGTAACATTCAAGATCTCGTTCTCTTTCCTTCTTAGCATCTCCCACATAACCTCCTACTTTCATGCATGCAAGCTTCCTGTAAGGTGCAACGAAGACCACGGGAAGCCGATGACTTTATCATGAGCTTTCTAGATAGTTAAACAAAGAAGTATTCAACTTGAGGGTTTTGTCCTGGTCTTTTTTTTTTGTTTAAAGAATGTAGCTTACAGTTAAGTATTTAAAACCTATTATTTCTAGCAGAGGTGCTAAAGGCTCTATTAAAAGGTCCCAAGTTTCCATGTAGTAAACATCTTCAAAGCCAACTTTTAACGATTAAGCCTCAGTCTTTGGGGGGCTAACGATATATGTAAACAAGTTAATAAAATCTAACTCTTGCTTAGACTGAACAGAAAGAAAGAACATTTCTCAGCTCTGCTGTAATAAATTAGAAACACAATATAAACAACAGTAGACAGCTTATGCTTATATTTCTCCAAGGTTGGGATCACAAAAAGAAAAATGTACACCATAAAGAATTTAACATCATCCAGCAACTAAGTGCACCTCTTAAGAAAAGGTGCTCGTTATTCAAGTTAAATGATGTTATGAAAAAGCCATCAGTGAAAACTGTTAAACAGACAACTTTAATCTCTTTGCAAGTCCTGCCTTTCTCTTCCTGTTATGACACTAAGAAATTTCAAGCTCACACTCTGAACAGCTGAGGTATAGCAGCTTATCGCAGAACAGGCAGTGGGCTGGTTGGTTTATCGGCACAAGATTGCCCACTTTCAGTAGGATGTTAGGACAGGAGTCTGACAACCTCAGACAGTGACTAATATGCTATTTCCCAGTGAGCTACTGACATTACATCAGCTCCCACACCACCCTGCATCACACAGCTGCCAGGGTCCACATCACACTCCCATCAAAGCCCTGCATATTCCTCAGGTCACATGAAAAACCTATATGGCACAACTGTGCCTGAGAAGCAAACAAAGAAAGTGAACTCACTAGTTGACAGAGCCAGTCAGCAAAATGCCTGGTATGGATGTAGCTATACCAACAAAATTGAGCCACATTTGGCAGCAGCACTTCCTCTACTACAGCCTTCCCTTTGTATGCAAGGAGACATAATTATGGAAGTAAGTACACCATGAAAAAAGAACAAATGCACAATCCAGGAAAAGGCAGACTCTTAGTCAGCAATTATGGAAATACTGTCGGTTTATGTCACTTTGAGAAGAGGGATAAGTCAGAACAGGACAACGAGATGGGCTCTGAGCTCTCACAGCAGAGCCAGGCTTAGCAGTGCCCGAGGATGTGCTGCTGCATTTGCAATATTTCTCCCCATCACAGAGTGCGGGGTAAAGGGGCCAACCGGCCTCTACGCCTTACAGCTCTCTGCAGTGGGAGCCCCCTCCCTAGGCATGGCTAACCCCTTCCTGCAGCCACTCACAACCAAGGTAGAGGGCAGAGAAAAGCAATCGGCACTGCTGCTGCTGCTCAAACCTAACTGCCCCAAGCCATCAGTTGGAGAGACCTCACTGCCATGCAGTGAGAGCCAGAGAACAGCAGATACCAAAATGAGACTGACTGACTTTTTCCCTGCAGGATTGGTCTAAAAAAGAAAACTAATGTTTGTTTTCCTCTTTTTAAGCAAAACTATGAAACAAAGGCCATGCTGAAGCAAACTGCCCAGGGTGCGTCTCGGGGAAAGGATAAAAAAGAAGAGCAGGGATGTTAACTGTCACAATTCAGGACCAAAGCTTTCAGGAGCACCTTGCAGGTTGTGGTTTCTCTCTCATTACTGGGGCAGCAGCAATTATCCAGGAGCTGAACAGGGGAAAGAAACAGAACACAAGAGCCACAAGACAGCAATTGCTCCAAGCCACAGTAAGTCATTTGGCTGAGCTGCCATCATCTGCAGGCATCATACTTTCAGATCGATAACCAGGATTAATGTACTGAAAACAAAGACAGTGTGGCACTGCTGATCATCATAGAAATAAAATATTCTGAGCAATATTTTCATGTGTGTATATACACACTTTTAGGAATCATGTTCTATTGTTATAATTCTTAAACTCAAGTTAGCATGCAATACTTCCTGGGGCTCATTGGAGTATTGATATTATCAGTTGCTCCAAAATCCATGGGAACCACGAATAAGTTAAAGAAAGAAAAAAACAACAACAAAAAGTATTTCCGAGTTGGAGATGTTCCTTGGCTACAGAACTGTCAGCTCACCACCAAAAACCAGCCACTGAATGACACTGGGAAACTGTGAAGAGGCTCTCAGAGAAGTCAGCCAGAGGGTGGTGGAAAACCAGAAAATTTAGGTTAAGACACCAAACTCTGCTCTAGGGAACATTTACATAAGAAGACAAAAAAGAAAAGTTACTTGGATAGCTTCATGACTACTTTCCTTTTTTGTCCTTGTAAGCTGGACCCATCTTTACCAGAATAGATTAGAAGAGACATTGCTTCTGAAAGTAGAAGCAATATTTTTGGAAGAAAATGTGCAGCATTTCTACCATCTCTCAGCAATACTTTCCCAAAAAATGAAGAAAAACAAAGTGCAAGAAAAAAAAGATTCCAAGTGTTAGAAAAACATTATTCATTTCTGCTGCAGAAAAATCCACGCTGCACAAAACATCATGGGCTTTCCTGCAGCATCTTTCAAAAGCAACACCCTGGGGTATCATGACCCAGGGCTCCAAGCGTTCATAAACCCATGAGAACAGCATAGAACCTGTCTGCATAGACTGCAGTGATATGTGTTTGGCACCTGGCTCTGCCACTGCCATACTGGGTCTGAGCTCTGAACATCAGCACAGAGGCAGCTGGTGATGGATGGCCACAGACAAACAAGTATCCATGTTTGGATCAGACCAAATTCTGTTGTCGCAGACCAGGGATGGATGTTGGTTAGGAATGGGCAACCAAAGGACCCCTATGTAACACCACTCACCACTACTCTGCTATAGAAATTACTTACACTGATAGAAATACCCATAAACTATATTTACTACATTTCACTTTTGTAATGCATTGCTGGGTGGAGAGAAGGAAAAAAAATAGAAAAACTTAAAGTGGGACACTTTTTGTTCCTTGGTTTTACTTTCCAGCTTGGAGTTATTTAAAAAAAGAAGAAGAAAAAAGAAAAAGATCTTGTTTCAAACAGTTGTTTGGCACTGCTACTCGGATTGCCAAAGAGAACAAGCAAGTGATAAACAGTTTAAAGCAAAGAAAAGCAATGATGCCTTCTAAAGTAAGAGTTGAACCAATATGAACATAAAAACAAACATTTCCCCTTTCAATTTTGAACTGATGTTAAAAACAGGTTCTTGAGTACATGCTGCACCCACAGGCATGTGATCACAATTTGGATTTGGGTATTGTGCATTTACTGCATGGAGGGAGGGGAAGAAAAAACACACATCAGAACTTTTGGACAGTTGGCACAATAGGTCCAAATGGATATAGTATCCATAGCATAGTATGAACCTTCCCTCCCCTTTCAAAAAAGCAAGTCAACATACCAAGTAAACCTTAAATGAAATTATCTGGAGAGGAAGAAGTATGGAATGTGTTTAAAGTGAACTTTATCAGCTCTGAAAGCCAAATATTCAAGGAACAGTACTTACTTTTGCATGTAAATCACACCAGGCACATAACCTAAACAAAAGCTCTCCAACCAATATAGTCAGGGTAGGCGAGGAGAGGGTGGAACTGAAAAGCAAAGTAGCATGGAAAAGCTTGCATAGGAGTTGATTTTCGTAACGCACTTCTAAATCAGAAGCTCTTGTGAAAAGGAGCCAGGAAGTGACTGCAACAGTCACAGAATCAGTCTGTTCCATTAAGATAAAACTTGGGAGTTTTCATCCCTTCATCTCATTCCTGCCCAACGCAGGTCAGCATGAAAAACATTAAGTTCAAATAGTTCAGAATCTCCTCTGTGCATACTAGAGATTATCATAGCAAAGGCTTAGAACATTAGTATGTCTTTGGTAGCATTTCTGACATCTAGGCAGGTTGAAAGGGTTTTCAGACCTGACGTTTCTATCAAAGCTAGACCGAGCCCAACTTCTTCATTGATGCTATCAACTTCAAGGAGTTCCTTTCAAACAAGATCCATCAGACATACTGCCGTCTGCATCGAGGGAAAAAAACAAACAGGCTCCTTTCTAGCCAGATTAACCTGCTACCTTAAACTGCCACGTTTAAAACTACATGCACACACACCCAGGGATATCTTACAGGGACTGTGTTTGTGAGTGCGTGTTCCAGGGCTCCTGCTGCCACTACTGATATGGAGCCCTTCAGGACTGTCATCTGTCGTAATCTGTACAGCGGTGTACCTGTGCTCCATGACTCAAAGTGCTCCTCACCCCACCACGTGCAGTCGCAGCTCTCATCCCTGCTTGTTGCTAACCACCACTCCTGGATGTAACCAACACACAGCCCTGGGCAGCAGCACAAGCATTCCAGGGCCAGAACGGTTTATTCCTAGTTGTTTGTAATTGACATGGTAGGATTTCTCAGTGCTTTGCTTCAGTAGAAAATTAAGCTAAAAATGCCAGACGTTTGGATAAAAGAAGAAAACTGAAGAAAACTGCAAAAAAGTGACAGATGCTGAGTTACCTGAGTGGCCATTACAGTCTCTTCCATTGTTGCCCACAGGACAAGCATATGAAATGCTATTTTGAATATATAAAGCTGGTCTGAGATTACTGGAGAAAAAAAAATGTGCAGGAGGCAGCAGCTCGTTGGCTTAATATCCAGAGTATCAATTAATTCTGAATCCACTGTTAAAGAACACATTCCTTCCAGGCGTCTTGGCAGGAAGCATACAGCAACACATGAAGAGCTCACCTTGGTATTTTCAGACAAGGCTGTGTTCTAAACAGGTTGGTACACATAACAGGCAAAAAGCCCCTTCCTTTCTAAAACCAGAAGTTGAGGGGTCTGTGCAGGCCCCTGGTAGTCATCTTCCGGCCACAGGGACAGCCACACTCACTTGATTCTTCATTTGCTTCTCAGCAGACCTGTACCAGCTGGGCTACTCCAGAACCTCCATTTCTCACAGCGCTCTGCCAAAGCCCTGATCATTATCAGCAGGTTAAAAGGTCAGATTGGAGAACCAGTCAATCTGCTTTACAGCACACACTCAACGGGCAGGGCCAGGGAACGTCACCAAGGACCTTCAGCATAGCCACTACTAACCTGTCTTTATATCTCTGAATCTGCGAAATACCAGAACACGCAAAGAAAACGTGCTGTTCTTCCAGGTGCTACCTTTATAACAGAGTCCTGCAGCCTTTGACAGGCTGCTGTGACCTTATAGACACAGATAATTCCTGCCTTAAGAGGCACAATAACCTAGCGTCCTTCTAGTTTGCGGGACACAAAACCCACTTTGTTAGCAACAGGTACCAACACAACTACTGCAAGTTCCCAACCATGCTTCTGCAAACATTTTACTTTCCTAACAGCTACAAGGCTGCCCACCAGTGCATCTCACAGCATACAGCTGAAAATTTTTATCAGAAGTGACAGGAATATATAGACTTAGAAGTGAAAAAAAAGAATGGGAAGAGAAATGGGTAAAGGTGAAAAACAGAATGAGCAAGAAAATTAAAGTTTTTTCAGAAGAAAAGAATCTTGGAGTCAAGTCTCACCGCCACGTAGACGCTTTCTTACAGAAGCTTCACTACAGTTACTGTAAGTGACACTGATCAAAACCTTCAGGTCAAAGTATCTCCAGTGAAATTTTTGTGCTATACAAGCAGAAAGGTCAGATGTTTCCACCTCCCCTTAGCATTGGCAAGGTTATCATTACACTGCCACTGCTGTAAAACAAATCCAGTCATCTACAATTGCACCACAGAGAAGATGGCTCTGCTGAAAACAGGGCAGGGCCTGCGCCTGCTGGGGTGTGCCAAGCGAAACTCATCAGCATCACAGCATATGACTAAGCTTGTATTCGGGTACGTCACTACTCAACCACCAATGTGAAATTAAGGGTCACTACTTCTTATCTCACTCCCGAATACACAGCAAAGTAAGTTATCTACACATTGAAAATGACGTTTAAGAAACTCTAATGGGAAAAAAAGCCACCACATCACAAGGTGTCAACTTCTCATACAGGATAATGGAAGATTCTAGGTAAGTTTAAAATACGTCAGGTGAAAAATAGTGAAAATTAGGATTCTATTTCTAAAAATAGAAAGGTGACTGGAGATGCACTTGACAGACAGACTACTCGTGAATACTGTCCTGTAAGATAAGCAAACATTTAAAGTAAATCTTGTCTTTTCTGCTTAATTCTAGTTATGAGGGGATAGCATGCCTATTGCCAATTCAGGTTTCTAATGACTAGGTACAGAACCACTGAATAGATTTCACTTTACATTCCCTATACCTGGCAGAAAAGAGAAAAGCTTTCTCCCTTCTGGACAGCTTCCCCCAGGAGAGGCGAACAGTCTTTAAAAATCACAATGGAATCACCAGCCAAAGGAAGAAACCACCTCTCACCTGCACTTCCCTCTTCAAAATTAAAAACCAATGACCAACAAAACAAAACAAAGCCCAACCGCAACACATTCATTTCAGGATTAAAAGAAAGAGCTACTTCTGAGAAGATGTAATCTTCTCATTAAAGAAGCAGTCATTAAAAATTAAACGCAACAAAGATTTCTGTCAACTCTCCAAAAGCATTGAACATAACCCTACAATGCCTGTTGACACCTAGCAAGAAAGTTAGAGAAAGTAGCAGCGTGGGTTTGCTTACGCTCTACTTTGCAGAGAGAATTACTGGAACTTCTCTCTCAGGCATATTTTCAATAAATTTTGCATGGGGTTAACGGGGCTACAGGTCAATATGTTTTGCATATCGGCTACAGGACAACCAGTTAGGTGGATAGACAAGGAGAGCCTTTCCATTTTTTGTTTATCTGTATGTTACTGCAGTAGAGCCAATAAATATGGAAAGTAGTTACTCAAGCTCTTTGTGAACAAGAAGTGCAAAAAATCTGTCAGAGATCAATATTTACTTCTTGTACGGAAATGCAAACCTGCTACACTATATATGGCATTCCTTTATTTACCTTAGAAATCAGTTAACTAGAAGCGATGCCTAAATAATTATACGGCTATTTTCCAGAAGACAATATTTGTGGTCATATTAGGTTGAGATTTCAAATAAGCCAGGACACCTTAAGCACATGTATCCTATTAAAGTCTAGGTCAGTCATGTCCTGCTGAATGTTTTACTTCCCAAAAAACCCACGAAGTTTTACCTTCAAAGAACAAGAGAGATTCATATTGATATTACTTTGTAAAGCTACCTGCTTTACCTGACTGTCCCAAGGATGCATAATAGCACTCTATCAGAAAAAGGTGAGTGAAGAAACTGTGAAAGAGCACTAAGTGTGCTTAGCTCTCAAGGTGAACCTTGGACTTCTCTTACATAACACACAGAAGCGTCTCACCTTGCTCTGAGATAGCTGTGTAATTCCTTTGGTTCCGTATTAATGCACAACGAATACAGTAAATGGGAGACCACTATTTGGATTCCACAACTGCGACTGAAGATGCTTCTACACAAGTTGCTAATAATGTCAACTCATTCATTAAATCTAGCAGTAGCTAAAGAAGCAGCTGTAAGCTTGTTCAGTGGTGTATATTTATATGCATGCATAGTGAAGGCATTAAAATACAACAAAATTTCTGTATTTATCATGGAAAAACTTTGTTGGACACTTTACACGTATTCAGAAAGCAGTCACAACTCCTTCCTCAGTAAAAAAGAACATGGAAAGAAAATAGCCCTGCACTTTGCATTTTTGCCTAAGTAAGTGTAACCTAAAGACCCTGCGGGTCTCCTTCCTAACATAAACACAGAGAAGAAAATTTCCCATTGTGGAGTTTCAGCCCCAGACCAGAAGTAAACCCAGAAAGAAGTGCCTGCTCCAAGCAAGGGGCCCATATCCACCTTTGCTGCCTACCTCCAGGCCTGTGGCAAGCTCTCGGTGTACCACTCAGCTGCTTCGCATCTCCCAAAACCACCTTCCTCCAAGGACTGCCATCAGCCCCAGGACACCTTAACTCTGCATGGAAGGACAACGTACTGAACTGCCTGCAGTCAGCATCCCACTGAGTTCTCCTGGGAAAGCAGTGCTGCCGAAGGAGTAAAGCCACCCCCCTCTGCATGCTACTCCATATTCATCTTCACAATTCAGACTCAAAGCATTCATTAAAATTACACCACAGAGAATATAAAAGGCAATTCTTCTCTCCTCAGCAAGCACCAAGGCAGGTTGACCTAGCACGTATTAACCTATTTGTCAGTCTACTTATCTAGGTATCAGAGTCACAAATAAGATGCAGCTGACCTGCAGCGCTGGCTGTCTTACTGTACGGTATGAAGTAGCTCAGCAGCATGTGTTGGAGAGTATTACGTTACTCATCACCCCTCTGCTGCAGTTCAGCTCAGATACCTACTCCCAAATATATACCAGATAGCCAGGACGAGACCCAGCACTTCATTAAATATTTGGCACATTGTCTAAAATTACCTTTGACACACAGGGTTATTTATACATCGTGGCACATCGCATGCCTCTGTGACGAGATAGCATCACATAATACTGCATGTCAAGAATGCAAGCAACAGATTTAAGCCAATCCCCGCTTCAAGACACTTCTACAAGGAAGCCCACCAGAAACTGAGTAATATCCGTTTTATGCACTGAAAAATGTATGCTATTCATTTCCAGGAAATAAAGTCAACCACCCTAATCCTTCTCCTCTCTCTCATATACACCCACTACAACAACAGAAAGATGTTTCTTTTGTCTTAACAGGCTTGCTATGAGGACTTACTGAGTCCCAAACACAAGCCTTATTCGTCCTACTGCATTTGCTAGGACACCTAATGTTGACTTGGGGCAAGGGCAGTGTTTCAAAGAGCAATTACTGCAAGAGATATTTGGTTACATACGCCGACTTTGGTTTTGAATATGCACCAATAGCTCATGTTTATGGAGCTTGTATCCAAGCCTTAAATGTGCACATTTCTGATATTCATTCAACCACATTAAATGCTCTGAATACAAATACCATACAGAGGAGTGTCAGCTGTTATTTAAGACATCCACAGATAGAAAAGGAAGGGACTTAGGTTTGCATTCATCCCACAAAGCACAACCATGACATCTGACGAATATCTACAGACTTCAATATTCTGCTGTTTCTACATCTGTGCAATTATCTAAGCAATTTTCTGAAGTTATAGCAATACAGCAGAGATGACAATCACGGGTATTCATAGTGCTCAGCGTAAAGGGAAAAAAAATACTGAGCTGAAGACTTTGAATGTGAATTTCAGAGAGAACTGAATCATATGAATTATCCAAATCAAAATATCACCCTCCATCAGCAGCTCCTTTAGCCCAGCTGGGAGGGAAATGAGGCCTGGAGAAGTAAGTCTTCTTCTCAGGATGCTTCCTCCTTTAAAATCTCTAACAGGTGAATCTCAGCAGAGATTCAAGTGTACAGGTATATACTGTGCTGGTCTGACAGATGAGGTGAAGTGACAAGAACAAATATATTGTTAAAAATATCAGCACTAACCATACATTTAATACCATGAAGCCAGGTCCGAGCACTTCCTGCAGAACAACCCCTAAATCTTCTACTAATCAGTTCAGGCTACAACTTAAAATTATTCCCCAGCTCAGTACAGGGTGACACAGCATGAAGAAAATTCATAATGAAAAACCTGATAATGAATGCATACAGTAGATGACTCTTTACAAAAGGAAGCTGATCTCGTAAGAAAGCAGAAAACAAAAACTACCTACTATCTTGTAAACTCTGGTAAAGGTAATATTCAATGAGAGGGTTTTTTCAGATAGAAGAAGTGTCAGCTGAGAGCCCTGCATTGTATTTTGAACTCCTCCCTTGCTTTTAGCAACTGCCTTCAGAGACTGTATTTGCTTCTCTAAATCCACCTGTGCACACAGGTGCAAAGGCCTAGGGCACTGCACATCCCTAACAACTCTAACAGATGGGACTCACCTCAGCCAATAGCACGGACTATAGTTACTGCAATACATGCTCAGCCAATTAGATGCAAATAAGAATTCCACTATCTGCCAAACCCAAGCCTCCTCAGAGAGATGGGAGAAAAAGGCATCTCCTGCTTCAGCCTCTGCATTGCTTTTTATTAATTTGTTGCTGGACATCTTCATGTTTGATTTGCAGACAGCAGACTGGGAAAACATGTCACAAAGATTCAAAAGCCTTTCAACTGACAGTTGGAGTTGACTATTCAGGTAATATTCAGGACAGCAAAATATGTTACCTAAACTAAACAGTGTTTTGGTGCACTCAGTCTTTCAAAAGAAACACTATTAAAACAGAGTCTTCCCGCATGCAAATTTTATGGATGCAAGACTGAATTACAGTAAGACTATTTAAAGTTAGTTAAAAACATACCCACATATTCCCAACAAAAATTTCACATGGCTTTGGAAATTCTATTTTTATCCTTGGCTACGTCAGTTACACAGAAAGATAAACTCTAACACCCCCTTAGGCATTACTGCAGTCTTCATGGGCAATAAGCTGCAAGCTTAAAAGGTCTGAGAAGGGTTTATCGTGGACTAGAGGATCCAAAGAGCCTACTATTTAAGAAGCCAAAACTCCATAACACACATTTACAGTCATTTTAAAATCTAAACCAGTAGCATCCACTTGGTTGAACGTAGCAAGAAAAGAAACCATTGCATTTGTTTGTCCACACCAATGCAGATACCAGAGACACAAAGAGTTAAATCTAGTTGACACATCCCCAACACACAATTTGATAAACCATCTGCCTGAAGAGTCCCAAGCAGCAAGCCTTTGGCCACCAATTGACAAAGTGTAGCAAAGTGCACACAAGAGCCAGGCAGGTGAGGACTGAAGCCACGGGCTGTCTTCAGAATTGTTCCCCCCTCACAAGGTCTTACCATCACAGCTCTAGGATGGAAAAAGAAATAAGAAACAGACACAAGTACAGGAAAGTCTGATGTTTCATCCAGTACCTTTTTTGAAGTTACACTTCCAAGTTACATCTGAGTTACCGGGACACGGAGATAAACACCGTTAGAAGTTGAGGTGATAAGCAAGGACAGTAGCACCTATCAGAATTTGTGCTGTGGTAGCATCTGCCTTTCCTGACAAGGACCTGTGCTTCTTCACCATGCCCCTGCATCTCACGTATTAGATTGCCCCCAAATATTTGGAGGGGAAAAGAAAACAACTTCCCAAATAAAACCAAAACTCACTGAACAGTTGTCTGGAGCAGGAAACGGGCCTGACACGTCTCAGACTTAAGCCTAAGTCAGTTTTTCTCCTTTCATGGACCTAAGAGTATAAACATGACTAAAGATCATTTTGGGGAAGTTTTCACTTCCTTGTAAATGCAAGTATGCATAGATGAAAGAGTTATTCTTAGTCATCTTCTCCATGTCAAAAATAAACCCAGCCATTTTCAGAATGTGTCACAATACAATATTAACTGTGTATCTGCAGTCACTGAATCAGTGGATGCTTAATGGCCTTAATTTAGAATATCTCTGTTTTCTGGAAACAGTCTAGCCTCTGGTGCTGGAATACCCCGAACTACTAATACCACTTCTGAAGGAGTCAATCTGTAAGCATAAACACCTCTAAAACCAGTCCTAGTGACAAGCAAGCCAAACAGCATGCTCCCCCCTCCTCCCCCCTTGGCAGCCTGGCTGTCAGACACAGAGCAGAGGCTGCATTTTTCAAATTTATGGCAAGTACATGAGGACTCCTCAAACAGAAAGAGCTTGAAAAGGTATAGCAAAACTATTTGCTCTCATACAAAGCGCATGTTGTACGTGTATATTATACAAGTACCTATGTATTATACATATATATGCACGTCAGGCTGTCCATACAGACACACAAAGCTATCCTCAGCCATCCTGTAACTCGCTGACCACGGACACAACATGAGAGCAAGCTGAAAAAACAGAAGCACCACACAGTAAGGCAGACCTCAATTTCAATCACCTGACATGGACTTCATTTCAAGGGAATCAAAACACACCATGCTCCTAAGAAGTACGGTCTCTTCCAGTAGAAAGCCAGATTTCCTGCTGACACCAGGGGAATCCAACCCAGCTGAGGAACAGACACACGTTACCAAGGTCTCACAACAAATGTTACAGCCACGTGGAAGAGTCCCAGTGGGAAATATATAGCATTTGAAAGTTTTCCCTTGAGTTTTCAAGATACTAATTATAAAATACCAGAGCAGTGAGACAGCTGGAGCAGATACAAGGTACGTGTTAAAAGAGGTGAAAGACTTGATTGCTAGCTGGTTTCTCAGTGAACGTGCTTCACCTCTCGTTTGATGGCTTCCTGCACCCAAAAAAAAAAGGCTCTCATCTCCACATTTCTCATGAGACACGGTCAGCAGACAAGAGAATTTTAATTCAAATATCTAAGGAAGAAAGCAGAATCTTCTCAGATGATGCCTACTTCTAGATTTGAGACAAAACTGAAGGCCATTTGCTGCAGACCATGGGGAGGAAGAATTTGAATGCGGCATCCTTCAGTTTTCTGTTGGAACTTCATGTCTCCACTACGCATTATAAGCTGTATCTCCAGTTCCTTCTTCAAGTCATATGAAGAGAACAGCAGTTGCCAATATCAAGCAGCATTTTAAAAGCCTTCCTTGTCAGGTATTAATGTAACGCGTTTACTTAACACGAAGGGGTTAATACATGTTTTGCTGAAAGGTAAAGTAGAATGAAAGACAAGTGAACGTGGTGATACCTGGCAAGTCAGCCCAGTCACAGAACAGCCTCCCAGCACACAGCCTTGCAGGAGCCAAGATTCAGGGGAAGGACTGAGAATTTCTAAATCCAAGGCTTGAGCTGAAAAAACACCGTTACACCAGTACTACAAGTAGGTGTGCCCACCTCACAGCAGCTGATTTAAAGAATACTGATGTCCCCCAGCATATGTCGCTGGTGATCCCAGCCCTGCACTACTGCCTCTGCAGACTCTGCTATCTGCCCCAGGGGGAGGCAGCAGTGATAAGGAGGAGGTGGGGTGAGATTCAAGTCAGGAGAGTAAAGCTGCTAATTACTGCTCTGGGCAGCAAGTAAGAAGATACAAGGTACAAAGATAAGAACAGCACTTGTTTTAAAGACAACTTCTTTCAAGCAGAGAATGGTGAAATTATTGTTCACGTTTCCAGTTGATAAAGAAGTGAAACACGACAAAAAACAAGACTGAACGTAAGACTTGGTCTGAGTAAGACTTGAATCAAGCATGTAGTGAGCGTGAAGTGAGTCAGTGTAATTTTAATTCTCAAAACGTTTACTGACCTTACAATAGGCAGAGAAAAAAACAAGTGACTACCTCCAGAGCTAGAAGAAGCAGCTGGATGGTACCTCAGTACAGTTTTTTAAGAGAGTTTTCCATATGACCTGTCCTCCAGAAAGAATAAAACCTGCAGTGTTCAGTGAAAAAAAAACCAAGTATTTCAAAGTCATCAGACATGGGCAAACATGTATTTGAAGTGCTTGTGTATATGATAAGAGACATGAATGCCAGTTGGTCATTGGATAATCTGTTTTCCACCCATGTAATATATTTAGCAACCAATATAGAATGGCGAAATGAAGGAAGCAAGATGCCCTCTTTTCTCTGATGAAGGTACTTCATGAACATCAATTACATGTTAATGTCCCTAGGAGGCAAGTGTGACAAGTCTTATTAAGCCATTTTAAAGATTAGGACACTGAGTCACAGTGCCAGATTAAGAACTTCCTCAAAACCAACAGCAGAGTCAGAGGGGGGGTAGCTGCACCCCAGTGGGGCCTGAGCAGCATGAAACCACACTGCTGCTCTGCCTTGTTACTGCCTTGTTACAGGAGTTGGAGTCTCTGAGGCACACACACATACACACACACAAAAGAAGCAAGAAAGGAAAAAAAAGAACCCACACTCACATGCAGTTTCCTGGCTACACCAGCACGCCTCAATTCTGACCTGCAGGGACCATCTTTAGATGCAAGAATGCAGTTTGGTTTCCACGCTCAGATCGCATTTGGCTGAAAGCACCAACAAGGTTGCCAATTGTAAACGGTTTTTCAAGTCAGCAGAGCCCTTCAGATCCTTCCCGATAAGCTAGTTAGGAGGGAACTGAAAACTTTTTGATACTGAATCAACCATATATGCCTGGGGCAAGTAAATCAGCAATCAGGAGTCTCCAAGCCAACTTACAGCCAGCTACGTGAATTCAAATCACATGCTGAATTTACACATTCGAAAAACAGCAAGGAACATGACAAGACAATTACTATCGTAGATTAAGGCATACTTCAAAGCACAGGCGAAGACCCAGCAGATGCCATATTCAATTAACTCAGGAGGTGCGCAGGGAGGGGTGCTGTTACGCTCATTAGCACACTCACTAGGACACGTCTAAACTAACAGCCCACTTCAGCGCCGCAACACGTTTGGAAAGCATTTTCCTGCCTTAATCGCGGGATACTTACGAAGCAACGCTGGTTTTCCTTCTTCTACGTCTCCCTCCGACCAAGCGCGAGAGCCCCAGAGCTGCTCCGCCTGGCACCGCGCTCAGCCGCCCAAGCAACCGACCGGCACCCGCCCGCACCCTACCGCGGCACGGCACGCCGCGTCCCCAGGAGCTGCCACCCGCCACGGGACGACCCAGCCCCACCGCACCTGCTCCTCCCGCAACGCGACCCTCGCGGCACAGCGCGACCCTACCGCAGCTGGCGGCGCCTATCCGCATGCTGCCCGCCCGCGGCACGGCACGGCTCGCCCCGGCTCGGCGCGGCTGGGGCGGGGCCGGGGCGGGCGGAGGCGGGCCGGTCGCCCCAGCCCCGTGCGAACCGCGCCGGGCGCCCGGCGCCTGCAGCAAGGTGCACGGCCCCGCCGCACGCAGCGCGAGCTTTTGCCGCGCCCTCTCGTGGCTCCGCGGACCCGGGCCGTTCGGGCGCCCACGTGGGGGCTCGGGTCGGGCTCCGCGTTGAGCCCGAGGAGGGGGCTTTCCTCCTTCCCACACCCCGTGCGGACCGTCGTGAGGGCGGCACCTGTAAACTGGGGAAGTGGGAGACCGTCGTTGCGTCCGGCGGAGCGTGAAATGGGGAACTCAGAAATGACTTTCCTTTGTTTACACTCGGTATTTGGGGAAGCTGAAGGCTTGTCACGAATTAGGAAGATTTAAGGCTACGAATACACGGAAAACTATCAGAAATAAAGGGCAATAATAGAGCTAACGCTGCTTGTGCTACGCTTGCTTGACTTTGATCAACACAACCACCTTGCTCGTGTGGAAGTGAGGTTGTCCAAAAAAGAAAGAACACAGAAACGAGTTGGAGTCCCTTGACCTGCTGCAGCAAGGAGGAGAAATGCTCTGCGGGCAAAGCACGTATCTACAGGCTTGATAAAAAACCTCAGCGGACCCGATGGTTCCGTGTAGGTAACTGACAGCATTCGTAAATGCTTTGACACGTGCCACACAGCCGCTGTACCCTGAGTGACCTGGGAGGTGCCTGCAGGAGCAGGACGCTTGGCTCTCGGGATAGGAGCTACCTGACCTATTTCACGTTTGCTTGCCCTGAGCCAAATGTGAAACTGCCTGGGAGAACGCGGGGAGAAAACAGTGTGAGGAGCAGTGGCCCTGCTCATCCACACAGCCGGGTGAAGCACAGTCTGTCAGGAGCCGAGCATTTAGCCAGCCCTCTGAAGTCCTTCCTCAACATCGGGGTATTTTGCGCAACAGAATTTCTCTCCTTTGGGTTGAAATTTGTCTTCTAGCTTCTTGAGTCTTGCTTGGCTGAACCTAACTTTTATTCGGTCGTTAAACATAGTTGCACTATGTTTATCTGGCTTACTTAACTTGGGGAGAGTACGTGTACGTTTTCCTTAAGGTGATAAAAGTAAAACAACAACAACAAAAAAGAAGGTACTTATCATTTTGCTGTTATCAGAAGGAATGCGGATCTTTAGCAGCCTTGAGGAAAACAAGAACAAAGAATGAGAAAACTCTCTTGGCAAACTTTCAGCGAAGGTAATCTGCAGTTAGCAGGGAGTGGGCGTGCAGTAAAGAAATGATATCAGCCTGACTGAAAGGCTTCCTCGCTTCAGTCCAGCATTGGGAACGACGTGGAAGACTTTCCCCCACAGGGAACCCAGAAAATACAAAGTCAAACTTAATTTAACCCTCCTGGAAAATATTCTAGAGCTTCCTTCTCCAGGAAAGATGCTTATAGCACTGACCTCCTGTGTACCTCTTCACCTTTACCAGGTCTCCTCTTTCCTCCGCTCCTCTCAGAAGTTTCTAAGCATAAAGTAACCCTCTCCTGCCAAATGCCTCCAGGATGTGACAGCACACCCTGAAGAAGGGAGGCACGTAGGGGGCTGCATGCACCAGGGACCTTGCTATGCTAATGGCCGTGGTCACTGTGTTTGCTGATTAAATACGTGGCCTTTGAAAATGGCCAGAAGATGAACGTACAGTTCACGCTCACTAATTTTAACTCTAATCATAAACATCTTTTTAAGCTATGTTCCATTAGGTATTACTTAACTGGAATTAAGAATTTTTTTTATTCACAGTCACACCCACCTCTTTCTAAACGAAAACATAGCTTAGATACAGTCTAATCTCTCTGGCAAAGACGAATACACTTTGCTAAAGCTTAGTTTAATAAATACTAATCAAGAACTACAAATCTGCCATTACATGTGGTTCTGTTGGCTACTGTAGCCCAACCTCCCTTACATGAAGCGTGGGACATACAACCATAAAGGGAAGCAGTGCTTCCCTTTATAAAAGGAGTAAGAATAGTCCTTATGAAAAACAATCCAGCCTTATCAACTCATAAAGCCATGCCTGCTAACTGTCGTAGGATGTTCATCCCCTCACCGTGGCTTATTATATAAAGCACTCTCCTTCCTGACATGTGCAAGCCTATCTATTCAAATTCTTGTAAATGTAATACTATCTACATATCCAACACAATAAATGTCCTTCTTGTGGTATTTAAATGCTCTGTCTGATCTTTTCTTATTAATCATGGATTTCTTCCAAGTTAACTCTTAATTTTTTAAACAAAAGAGATCTCTGGCTGTTAGTATTGCAGCCTGTGTCTTGGGAGACCATGGTGAATTCACTCTCCCACCACTCACCCCCTTTATGCCTTTGAGCAAGTCCTGCATATATACTGAGCGTGCTGGTTTGCAATCTATAGGGTAAAATAGTAAGACTATTTCATGGAGGCTCATGAGGGTGAAATGCTTGTCTGAAGGTAAAAACCTTGACGCTTTATTACATCCCATAGTAGGGCACTATTGGTAGCCTAAGTATTTTCCTGCTTATGGTTTGAAGTTTGTCATCATATTCATCTCTGGTGAGAATCAGTAGCTATACATACAGATTTTCATATCTTCTCCTTCAGTAATGCTTTGGAGTTTTGTTTTTGTTTTTAAATGAACATATGAAGCCATTAGAGTGGTTCTTTTAAAGGCATTTTTCTTTACAGATGATGGGAAACAGATCTAAGGAAAGGAAGCTCATTTCTTTATGTGGGAGCATGATTTTCCAGGAGCGTGGAATAGCTGGATTTTCTTACCACATGTGCAGGAAATAGCCCTTCCTACCCAAGCCTGAATGTGTCAGATAATGCCCTTAATGAAATTACTCCACTGTGAGACACCTTATAAGCAACATCTCTGCTCAAGTTTCTAAACACATTAACAGATTTATACGTGTCTATTGAGGTAGAGTTTAAAACACTGTTCATTGGTAAACAGTGAATATTTAAACCATTCCACAGGATCCTCGCTACTTAATTAAAAACAACAACAACAACATAACCCCAACAAAACCAGAAACAAAAGCGCAACAGAGAGAAGTAGCAACAGAACACACCTAACTAATTTTCTAGCCCTCTTCCCACAGTCAACAGCAAGTTCATGAACTAGGGAATGTGAGAGATGAGTCTTTTATCCTCCAACACCATCCCTGGTGTCATGTTGGTTAGGTTGGTTGGTTTGTTTTTGTTTCCATATGTGAACATTTTCTCTGATACTTTGATAGAAAGGGAACAAAATTTGTCTGATACAGTTTACAGATACAAATATAGGAAATTTCACTTTTTGGATAACATCTCTTTGCTGGTTAAATCTCCGTGAAGCTAGAATGGATTTTACTGATACAAAATTATTATTCACACCAAATCTGAGCACAGAATAATGCCTGCTTCCCATGTAATTCTGAATAAACTGATTCTTAAACACTTTGGTAACTGCAATCTGTCTGCAACTAGACAGCACAGGCCTCTTCAAAATCTTCAGCTGATGAATCTACAAGTTTCTTATCTGAAAGCAGAAGAATGAGCCTAGTGCTAAGATAGCTCTCATTTTCTTAAGGTGTAGAGTTATCATAGAACCCCACACCTTTGCTTCATCTGCACTCCCATGTCAGACCCCATTTTGTCAGAGTGCCCCTCTGCTGCCATCTGTCACACAGCAACAATGCGTAATGGAACGCTGGTGAAGAGGTTCAACTTCTACTGCTGTACCACCACCATCTGCCTCTGACATTGTGGGCTAATGTAATAAAAGGAGGCATCACTTTCAGAGCAGCCATCATATAAACAGTTGCATTTTTTTTTCCTTTTTCTGTCCTGTTAAAATATTTAGTCATTCAAAGGGAAGGGGTGTATTTGAATGCTTTCCCTCAGGAATATGATAATTATTTGATTAATGGCAAATCATCTGTACTCTAAGGGCTTTAGTCCACAGATATTTTGTATTTTTATTTCTGACATATGGGTTTCTGTGCTCAAACGCGGTTTTGATTCTGCTTTGTTTTACAGAAATCACTACTCTGAGAAACGCATATGAAAGAATATCAAAGGCATAGATGTATTTATCCTCCTGTTGAACTAAATGGCACCATCTCACTGATATTAGAGAGGAAAGGATCAAGTAATTAAACATTATTTTGCGTGGATTCCCACAGGCTTTGGACCAGATCTCATTTTCCTAGCCAGTCCTTGCAGCTGTGCTGCCTCCATTTCTGCTGACAAACGAATCTCTGTAAAACTAACCAACCAAGCTCAACAAAGCTGATAAGATTTCCTTCCTGAACTGCTGTGCTAACACCTTTCCCGAAATGCATTCTCAGTTTGGTCATACTCAATTTCAGATTAAGACTTCGTAGAGCAAAATGAAACATAAATGCCCACTAGAATGATAAAGGAATTTAAGTTAATACATAGTCTTTCAAACCAAATGATTCCAGGCTGTGTACAGATGGTAAATAAACTCTGCTTTGCTGGGATGCTAAAACATCAGCTTGAGACGGTAACTGTCAGCTACTTAGAAGACGTCACACTGCTAGTAGCCAGCTGGGTTGCCTCAGATTATATCAGGAGGAAAATAAACATGTATGTGATAAAAGATTTAGGGGGAGTTAAAAAAAAACAACACACAATAAGAAAGAGCAAACAAACAAATTAAAATCCTCAAAACTACCGAAGAAGTGAGTGCTTGGCATGCACCCACATGAAAATAGCTCCTAGAATGTGACTGCCTGTCACTGAAAAACACGAAGCTCTGTAAATATACACTTAACAATTCTGATTGTCATCAGCAAGTACCTGACATTATTCCTTGTCTGTGGGAAACCTTCTGTCAGAGGCAAAGATCACTTTCCGGATGCTTTGATGTTAGCATATTAAATCTTAGCAGAGACTTTATTTAATTAAATGTTATTTATGTTTTGTGGGTGTTACTGAACAAAGTCTTCACTGGGTGTCATTAATGGAAGAAAGACAAGAGTGTGAGCCATGAAGACCATGGTGATTAGTCTGAGTGCAGAGACAGTCTCTGGTGGTAATTTCGGAAAGTTACTGCTTCTCAGACACCTGAATGCTCAGGCAGACTTTCCTAGCTCAAGGATGGAACTACAGTACTTCTAACTGCCATATTTCTGGTTCCACAGGCAGATTCTCTCATTCTTCATTTTTAAATTAAACATATATAGTTAGTCCATGCTACTGTGTTTCATTAACGAGTCTGTTAGCATACCCATGCTCTTGAGCATATCCGTGCTAGAAGTTTAATGGTGAATTCCCTTTTTCTCATTCTCAGGGAGAGAGTTACTGTCTTTGGCAACTCCAGAGTTTACTTCAGGAGTTTCTAGTGACTGATCATTTGCTTAGCAGTGTTATGCTTTATTAGAGAAGAGATGGCCTCACTTCTTGTGCTTAGCCAGAGAGGGATGGCTAGGAAGAAGATCAATTCATTTTTTTAAATTATCTTATGCAAATGTTTCTTACTTGCTCTATGGAGATAATAGAAAACAATCAGCAACTGTTGGGTATCTGTTTAGTCTGTTGTACATTATTGTCTGTCCTGACAGCATAAAATAAATCAATTATATGTATTCAACTCCCACTTTGTTTAAAAAATAAAGTTGCTAAGAAACAAGAGTTATGCATCATTAATGCCCTTTACCAGCAGCATTTATACAAAAGCCTTAAACTTAGTCACGATACACTTGGAGACTATTACAGGGCAACCTGAGAGCAAATCTGTAGTCTGGGCAAAGAAGTGTGAATTTTATTGCCGTGTCTTAATTAGGACTCTGGCCAATGTATAATTACAACTTGCATGGTTCCTTCCTATGTTCTGGATTTTCTAGGAAATGTCAGTTAACATCACTGTCATTTTTGCTCTCATATTTGCTGCTTTTTTTCAGAATAATGTGGACAGGGAAAGAGTAAGAGGGAAATAACCAAAGATCTATAGGTTCCACTGAAGCTGTGCATATTACAGTTACACATAGTTCAGCAAAAAATAGTATTGATACACCTAAATTTTTTCTTCATCTGTAGGTTTTCATTTCAATCTGATCTATATGTTTTACAAATATTCCTATTTGTAAACTTTGTTCAGAAATATTCAGTTGTCATGGTTCAAAAGGTAAGTTTACGCTCAATGAAAAATGCATACTGACATTTTTTGTTACTATGCTTACTGGTAAAAAAAAAGAAAGTTCCATTCAGTGTCCTACCTTGTACTAGAGTCAATCCCATACTCATTTAAACCAATAATCAGCTTTTCTTCTGACCTCAATCAACTGTAAAAGCAAGAAAAAAGACAGAGACCTCTGTTAAAAGCAAGGATTCTGCAGTTCGCACCGGAGGCCAAATTGCAGCATAGCAACACAATTGTTAAAGCAGATATTCATGGCATTCATAGGGCACCCACAATGCAAACACAAAAGAGACGTTTCCTTAAATCTGGTGTTTTAAAGTTGTAAGTTGTATGCCTCTACCTCTGTAGGTAGATAGTTTATATCAACCTCAACCATAGGGAAATAATCCTACAAAGATTGGAATTCTTGTATTTCTGGGTAAAAATTAAATCAGTGCTCTCAAACCGCAGCTCAGGAATATGTTCTTGAAAGTTTAATTGCTTTTTAACTTCCTACTGCAACTTCAGTTTTTCTACTTTGTATTCAGCCACAGCAGCACTGATGGTTTCTCTTTCTTATCTGATCACAGAAAAAATGTGGCTTATTCCTGTTTCTACCCTTTCATCCCTGGTTTCTTAAATGAAGCCTAGAGCCATTTACCTCTCTAACCTTATGTGATAATTAGGTTGTTCAAGCTTAGTCAACTTCAGTTCTCTCAGTTAAACTGGCCCCTTTCCAGCACTGACAGTTTTCCATAACGTATCGGGAAGAATTCAATCTTACTGTCTCTGCTGTCAGAGAAGCTCGGCATTGACATATAGGGACAAAAGCCATGTGCTACCAAAAGACCCTACTATTGCTTCCCCAGGATACCAGGCTCTGCAGTGCCATACTTCCTAGCACCACTTTGATGGTGGCTTACAACTAGATAAAGATGTGTCACCTCATGAAATGCCACCAGCAATGAAGATAACACTGGAAGGCTTGCCAGAGAGCCTTCTTTGAGTTGCTTAGTTTTTCTTAGCTCATGTGATCTCACTGATCACAGCACATTATTGCTCTTGACAACCTGTAAAATATTTTTATGAACTCCGTAATTTGGTATATAAACATGTCACATTAGCAACCTTAAACAATCAAGTGTATCTCAAAGAGAGACCTTTTTGCAGTTGCACCATCTGCCAATAACTTTCTAGTCTCTGTGCCAGGATTAAAAAAAAAAAAGTATTGTTTAATTAAAAAGAAAAAAAAAAAAGGACCTGAGCATCTGCAAATTTGTCAACAGAGTAGTTGGTATCTTTCCACCTTTCCTGCTCGTGCATACCCAGAGTTAGCAGATTTCAACTGGTGAGGGAGGAGCCTGAATGAATAGAGAGAGCAAAACCCACTTTGAACTCTCTGGAATGGTAGCAGCAGCACTTGGGGGGGGAGGGGGGGGGGGGGGAACAAAGCCTGTGCAGAAGTGCATTTTTCTAACAGCTGAAATGAAAACATTTAGCAACTGCCACATTCCCTGAGGAAACCCTGTTGAGCAGAAACCTAGTCCATCAGCCTGTTGCGTGATCATTCCTTGTTGTTCACAGGACTGGCATTTCTTTCAAATGCCCTTTAATAGGTTATTTAAAATTCATGCACGAGGACGATCCATGAAACTCAGCACAACTGAAGAGTCTTCCTTTGCCACTCAACCTTTCTGATGTGAATGCATTTCTTTCTGCTTGTGAAGGGCTTCTTTTAGCTATAGCACATTCTTGCAATTTCTTAACACGCAGCAATTACACAGCTGTATAAAGAGAGGCATCCAGCATCACACATTCACCAACATACTGTTTAACAAAGTATAAGCTAAAAACTATAAGGTGCTTTCAGTATCACCAAAAAAAAAAAAGACAGTTTGAAATAATGTCACAAAGTTTAAATGATTTCTCTGTTTTTAGTGGCACACAACTTCCTGGTGATCTAAAGATCCTTGTCTAGCCTTTTACTTTCACCCACAATGCTAAATATTTGTTGTCAGACAACAAACACCAGTTTCGATATACACAGATAACTCAGATTTCAGTGAAATACAGCCCCCATTTAACAGACTGTGTCGGAGAACGGTTCTCTGTAAAACTTCACAGATGAAATTTCTTATTACAAAAAGTTCTCAATGTCACGCAGATTTACATCTTTCAAGGATCACGTTAACTGCATGGTTTCCTTTAGGAGCCCTGCCACTGCTCTTATCACATACTCCATGCAGTGATAGAGTAGGGACTTTTTTAGTGTACAGGAGTGGTACTTCCAGCTAACATGTACATTTTACTCCATGCTCATGGAGAGGAAGCTTGTGTGAACTTTTTATTTCACAATATACTCAGATTTTGGAAAGTTGCCCACTCTCGCCTTCTGTTTTGCTTAAAACATTAGTCAACAAAGCGTCAGTAAGCATCTTAAACTAAACTAATGTCTGCATGTCATTATTTATAAATGTGTAGGTGCTTGCCTGGAGGCAACAGAACCCTTAATATTGCCACCATTTACTTTTATTTATATTTACCTTTTTCTTTTTTAGTAAGGGTTTTCCTACAGCAATTTCTGGTTTCAGGTTTTAGTTCAGCCTGCCCTTGGTGCTGGACACAGTCACCCTAACAGCTCTGCACAGTGGCAAAGGAAGGTCAGCTGAGAACAAGAGGCTGGAGCTTCTCCCAGGACCTGGCTGGGATGTATTCCTAGCACTTCTCTGGACAAATATGCAAAGTTTAATGAAGTCAGTGGAAAAACTCCCACTGGCTTTGGTTAGCTTTGGATCCAATTGTAAATTAGGAACATTTGATTTTCGTTTCCTTAGTTGTCCACAGTATTTTTTTTTTCTATGTTAACAACTGAGTTCCTCTTTCAACAATGACAGAACCGTTCTTTTTGGTCAAACAACACGTCTGTCAATGACTTACACTATAACATAACCAGATAGTGATCCTAACATTGCTGCTAACTCAAGAGGGAACAAAACATGCCCTTTCTGGTTTTGTGGGTAAAGTCATTGACTTCAAGGGATTTGTATAGCATTCGGCTACACTTTGAATTCAGCACGTATTAAAATGCCATTCTGAAAGGAGGGATTGGCTGTTATCTTACCTTTGCAGATGAACAAGGTGAGTACAAGTCATAGTTCTAGAAAAACTACAGAAATGATACAGAAACTCATTTAAGGCAACTTACTAATTTAACAATGTATCGCAGTATTAACAGTGAAGCAGTATTCACTGAGGAATGTCAATATCCTGTGTCCCCTTCCTTGCTTCCTCCATGTGTATGACACATGACATACACAGTATATCACAGAAGAAAGCACAAAGGAAGAACACAGTAAATAAGGACTTTGTTGCTTTAGTAAGGATAACATTAAAGAAATATGTATTCATGGAATCAAAAAAATGGAACCTGAAAACAGAGGGTAGTTAGCAAGACAGTTTATGTTGAAGTTGAAGTTCCCTATGTATTTGTCTGAGTAAGATAAAGATGTAAAGAAAGACTACTAAGTAATTAAAGCAATGTGCTTTTTAGTCAATTTCTTTTCTTCTTCTTCTTCTTCTTCTTTTTTTTTTTTAATCCAATTTCCCATTAAAAATACTGTTCTTTTGCAACAGGCAACATCTATGCAGTCATGTATCAGTAGAATTTGCTTTCTGAGTAATCCCTCCAAACATTTTCTATTTATAAACTCCCTTAAGCATTTCGCAATATGTTTCCTGTTCAGACATACCACTTAATCACCAGAAAATGACTCAACCAATCAGACCAGGATCTTCCTGACCTCCAAACAAGCTGAGGAATCAATACTAGTTAGGAAAACTATTAACATTCTCAAAACTTGACATATTAGTCAAAACACTGATGCCTAGGCCATATTTTAAGGAATACACATCAGGAAGATGTTAGAAGTTATTTGCCTCATCAGTAGAAGCACTTAAGCTCATTCAGCAAGAATAAAAATATTCTGCTTATTCAATAGCTCTAAAATGCTTTATATTTCTGTACTTGCTCTACCACGTTATATTTTTAAAGCAAAAAAACAGGCTTATGACCAAGATTTGTAATGGGGATAAACCCTCCTGCTTCTCTTCTTAGGTCTGGGTTGAATATTATGAAGAAGTGCTTGGTTATTATTATTATTATTATTATTATTATTATTATTACATTAAAAAAATGCCCGAGAAACACAGTACTGTCATTTTCAACATATTTACCAACATTTGTTTTTCAGCTCTAGGATGTCAGAGATCTTGTTATATTTTCTATGCACAAGAATGAATGCTAGTTAATTTTTGTACTTATGTCATATGTATGAAATATGTTTCATCCAGAATATATTTCTGTAAAAAAATTAGAAATGAATACAAACAATAAGCAATCTAAATTCTTATTTCAAGAGCAGAAGTGTTACCAAAAGCACAGTTTCATTCTAAAACTTTAACTACTCCATTATTGCCTGCTCAGCTCATGGAAGTAACTTACCCACAATCAAAATGCAAGCAAAAGGCCAGGCTGAGAATGCAATTGAAATCGTTTTTCACCTAGTTTGATTTTTCACCTTCTTATCTACCAACCACATGCCCATATCCACCTTGCTGCCATTATTTTCAATTGCAAATGGGGAGAATAAAGCTTGGAGGTTACATGATTTACCCACAATCTATAGCAGCTTCTTTTCTATTACTGTTCAGATAGTTTCCAAATCAAATGCAGGCAGGAATAGTCATTTACAGTTTACGAGACCCTAGTGTATTAAGCAGAAGAATGGCCTTGATCAATAGCAAGAAAATTATCCTCATTTGATATTTGTTTCAATATTTAAAATTATTATTTTTTTAATCAGACAGAACAATTGCTCTTTCTCTAATCCAAGTGGTTTCCTTCAAGCAAACTTTTAAACGTGTTATAAGTGACAAAGGAAGATGGTAAATAACAACACAAAGGAGGGCTATTGAAATGCAACCTATTTCATCTTAACACAAGTAACTTCCTATCACAAGCCTTAATGAAGGATGTGCCATTTATGGATGTATGCACAGCATAGCGATATATGCACCCATCTTGTACTGACCTGATTCCAGGTCAAAAGTGGTTGGAAAAATAAGGATGCCATATCATCTGACATACAGTGCTGTTCTGATAAATGTCCGAGGTCACATTCCAGTGCTATCATCACTGGCCTTTCATCTGCAGAAGCTGTTCTCTTGCTTTCACAGCCAACAGCACAGCAGTGACTTGAAAGCAGCTGAAAAAAGTAAAAGGATAACTACCATAGAAACATCAAGGAAAAGAAAATAAAAATACTAGAATGTTTTCAGCTATAAATGCAGCTTCAAACTTCTATTACAAGTTTGATTTAAAATATCTTTCCTTCTACATCTCAGTATCTACACGATGTCACGATTTCTCCTGTCTCTGGCATTTCAGGTTCCATATTTATTTGCCTTGGATATCAATTGATATTATTATGTTAATAACAAAGCTGCCTGTCAACACTGCAAAATCTAGATATGCTTTGCTAAGTCTTTGCCTTCAATCAGGAAGAAAAAAAAAAAGGACATAGGCAGATTCTTGGGTAAGAATTGCCTCCCTCTTTTTTCTGAGCCAAAGTTATTTCAACTGATCAGATGTGGGACAAGGTAACTTAGACTTCTGGAAATCAAAAATCTTTGTAGTTCTATATTATGCATATATTTACCGGGAGAGGAAAGAGAGATGGGTCTACAATGTCATCTTAAGTTGTTCTGCTAACCCAGGGAAAGTACATGTGACCCCTGCCCTATAGCTGCAAGAAGCTTTGCTTTAAAATGTTTTAAAATAGATTTGGACAACTGCCTACGTCGGAATGCCTGAGGCTTTGCTCTGCAACAGAGAGGAAGGAAAAAAGGAAGGAAGGAAAGAAGGAAATTGGATTAAAAAGAGAACTCCTCACATAAACCTGGATAAAATAGTTTTATTGAGACCTTAGCATCTCCTTCTGAATTATTGGGAAATAAAGATTTGAAAATCCATATAAGTCAACCAAGGTATAATTAAGCAGTTTAACAATGTACCTTTTATTCAGCAAAAAGTCACTATACAAAAACAGTTTTTAGACTAGATGGAGTGAAATGAGATATATACAGTAGAGAAAAACAGTAAACTAATACAAGGCACTAGCATTGCTTCAAAGGCCCTGTATTTGTATAGTGTATATCCATTCACTTCAATGGAAGGAAACTTGCTATGTTTCTCCTTTCCAGCTTCACTCCTATTCTGATATGGTAAGATCAGAATGGATGTAAATTGCAAACCAGCTAGAGTTCACTTTGCTCACATTCCATCCGTAGATGTACAGTGAGCTTTTCCAAGGAAGTTCTTCCCTAACAGCCCCCATAAAAGGGTATTCTGTCTCCTAACTGGAAAAGATGCAGCATAAGCACATTTTTGTACATGCAGCAAGTTCAAGAGACTACCATCCATTTAGCTTCATCCCACCTCTACCAACTACAGTGGTACAGGATTAAATCTGTATTTGGGCGATAAGAAAAGAACTTAATTTCTTACAACAAATTATTTACTCTATATTCTTTGATATTCTTTCAGAAAGTGCTCAAACATGACAGAAGAGTAGGGCTGTGGACAGAATAGAAGAAATTATCTCTAAGCTCAGTTACATATTTTGCTATAACTTTCTGCACCTATATAATCAAGACAAACATGAGAATTAAAGGAAGGCAGGAAAACAGTACAAAAGCCACATGCAACTAAATAAGCTGATTCAGGTCAAGTTAAAGAGGCTTAAGAAGTGATTGTCCTGGTAGCTAGGAGTTAGTGCTCATTCAAGTGCAGCAATAACGCATCATCTGACAATAACACTATAGTGCAAATTAACTGGATAATCTTAAGTCATGCGAAATTGAACACCAAGGCACTCAGAAAGTATTGGCTTGTTTTAAAATCTCTCTCTGCTTTCACTGGTTCTGATAACTTCTGGGTGGCTTGTTGTATGTGGAATTAGAAAATGACAGAAATTGAACCATCTCTGCTCCTGTTTTAACACGTAGAATATACCTTTGATAGCAGGTAAGTTGCTAACAACCAGTAGGAAACAGGGATTCAAAGGAAAATAAATACACGTTATCATCATTTAATCTGACTACCTGTCTAACATGGACTAAAGAATCTCACTCAGTTTCAAACATACTTCTGCTTGCGTTATAATACACATCTGAAAAATAACTAAGTCTTTATTTGAAGCGCTCAAGTATTAGAGAGGCTTCTGCATACCAAAGAACTGCACCAAGAACTAGTTTGCCTCAGAATATAACAACAACAAAATGCTGCAGGTTATTTGTGGTTTGAATGTATCTAGTTTCTGCTTCCAAATTTAGGGTGTTTCTTCTGCTTGATTATAGACCTGACAGTCCTTCTCCTTTACGAGTGAGCTTTGATAAGTCTGGGATTAAACAAATAAACTAGCCTTTGTTAGACTTGTCTTCTGTAAGCACTAGTTGTGACAGATGTTAATATTCAATCACATTATTCAAGTGATCATGCCTTATCAAGTGATTCAGGCCAGGTTTTATGAGCGATTCAGAGTCATCAGCATTTTCATGATATTACAACAGAGCTAACAAATGATTGAGCTTAACTTAGACATAGTTAAAGCTAAGTATTCTTCTCTTATAACCACATTTCCAGCCTGACAATTATTTAGCAATTTAATATAGTATTTTTGCGTTTTTCTTCAATTTGTTTTTGTTGTTTTGTTTTGGTGTCAAATGGTATTAATTACTACTGTAGGTTTTTTATTTTCTTATCACAACCCATCTCAGAGGGCTGAAACGCTGCTCAGGATCACGCATAATAGCTATGGAAAGGAATAAAACTTGATATTGGGGCTCTTCAGAAAAGAGTTATATAAATCAGAAGAAATAATTTCCTGTTTCATACCTAGAGTTGATACCCTTGATGCTGGAACAGCAAGACCCAGTTTATACTGGCCCTAAACCGACTGACCCGAGAACAAAACAAATGACCATCAAACAAAATCAGAACACCAAGTATGACAAATCACGTTTTGAAAAGTCACAGCAGTATTTTGTCTTTTCTGAAGAATTTAACCATTTTAATAACTTGCAGCTAATATTCTGAAGACTTTTTCTAAGTCAAGCTGTATTCTCCTCCTATTGACAGACCTGGTTTCTGTATGTTTTCTAAACAAAGGGACTCATTTGATTAGATTCTTGTTGCAATTATTCATATGGGGAAAGGCTATTCACCTGGGCATATGTTCTTATCTCAAACATTGCTGACAAATATGACAGTGTAGGCAATGCACCTTAAAGAAAATCCAGCTTGTGAAGAAAGCTATTTTTAAAATAAACATTAGCTGTGATTGTATGACAGAATTCTTTTTCTTTAAGGAGCAACACAACAGATCTGTGTCAGACAGAGATACCAAATTCAAACCAGGCAGCGCCAGGTTTCTGATATGCAATAAAATGCCTATATCTCAGTATTTATTGGGGCTTTTGCATCTACAGATGCAGTGGAAAGAAAGAAAGGTGCTTACGATGAAGCAGATGCATGGAGTTTTAATCTCAGTTCTTCACTAAGTAAACTTGGCTACTCCTCCTTTCTTCAACAGGATGTGAAGTATTTAGAAATGTTTCTTTTATGTGAGGAAGACCTTACTCATGTGATTACTGAGTTAAAAGGATTGTAAATACAGATTAATGATTGTAAAGTACTTTGAAATGCTGGGATGAAAGGTATTATGTAAGAATGATGATTTTGTACCACTTAGTATTATTTCGTTCTTTATGATGTCAGATAACAAGAAAGAAGTAGTCTAAAACTAGACATTCAAATCTGTCAAGGGAACCTGTATTCTGGCTGCAACTAATTTCCCACATCCATGTGGCATAATTACATCATAAACCTTCATTTCTTCAGCATAAAATGGAACTGAAAAAAATTCTGCCCTAGCAGTGTTTTTAGGCAAAATAATGAATGTTTCGGGGGGGGCAAAGCTTCTTCAGTGACATGGCCGTACAACACGTGGTAAAAGGAATATCATCTAATGAAACATCACAGCATAAATTCCACAGTATGAAGATAAGCTGCAAACCATGGGGAAGGGGAATACCTTTATTTTGTACATTTTGACTTCTAGTCAAAGTGCCAAATCTCTTCTGGCATCATTTTCCTGGTCCTGCTTGTCACTAGTGAAATAAAGGGAAGTGAACATCTACAGACACAAGAAAGGCAGAGAAGTAAAATGAAAGAATATAAAATGAAGAGGGGAAGAACCCCAGAATATTTCTGTACCAGAAGTAGGAACAGAGTTCTAAGGTATTCTCCCTCAATTTCTAGCAAAAGCTTAGCACATACCAGCTTCTCAAGTGCTATAAATCCTGCCCTCCCTAAAGAAAGGCTTGGTGTCCTGGAGAGCTCTAGGCACGGCAGATTTATCAGGACAGGGCTGTGGCAGCCTGCCTAACTCCTCCACTTCTCTGCAGCAGGTAACCCACTCATCTCAGACAGGCAGCAGCAAAATACTACGTTCCTCCATGATATAGTCTCACACAGTATATAAATATATGACTGTGTGTATAGCCATATAGAGAAAATATTTACACTGCTAAGTATTTGGATTATGAATACATAAATAAAATGAAGGCTACTGGAGCCACTGTAAACTAGTAGAGTTATACTAGCATAAGTACAGTGAGATACGCTATATAATGTACAAACTTACATCACTTGTTCTGGCTGTGTCAATATGAGAATACTGAGCTGTGCTTTTGGGAAAACTGTATCTTCAGTAAGTACTAGCAGCATCTTAATCCCTTTAGTATGGCTCTGATACACTGATCACCAAAATCTAGGGCAGGCCTCTGAAGTTGCTGGATCAGGCTCTAATACTCCTTTAGATCATAATCCTGCAAAGATTTAACATTTACAAATAACTTTATCATGTGAGTAGTTAAATGGGATGTTGGAGGATCAGGGTCAGAACTGGAACATTCAGTGAATTCCAGCTTGGGTTACATCTATCAGGGATACGACAGAAATAACGTAAAAGTTAGAGTGGCTTCTAATTGAACCTCATTCTCAAGAACATGTAACATTGGAGGGCTTAGTATCAGCTTAAATTCACCCACAACTATTCACCCCTATCTACTTCAAAGGGTTTTAATCAGTATGCAAAGCTAAGTACATATGTTAGAGATATGGACCTGGGTTGTGGCAGTCTTACTTGTGACACAAATACTGTGTGCTCTGCTGTAACTCAGGGCGTTTTTAGCATTTTCCCCCTCTGTCTCCATTTTTTAAATCTTCATCTTCCAAATCATCAAGGAGGAGATGTCAGCCAGTGTACACTTTCCCTTCTCTTTCTGCTTTTAAGTCCCAGCTGGATAATTTAGAGGGTAAACACTGTGAGGATTTTAGCTATAGCAACAACCAAGAAGAGCTCAGAAACAACGAAGCTAAAAGATAGAAGCAGCTCTTTAATTTAAAAGCTAAGGAAAGAGTGTTTACAGGCCTCAGCTGAGCTAGGCTACCCTGACCTGACCACCTCAGAAATGTTGGCTGTGGGTTTGTACACTTCCATTCTGTGTAAAGCACTGGAAGTTTAACTTCAGAGAAAATGTTTGTATTTATTGAACAAGTATTGTATGCTTTTGCAGAAGGAAGAAGAAACTGAGCAGTAACAGAGTATTTTACATTCTATTACATTCTAAATTTTACATTCTAAAACCTCAGCCAGGCAATAGATGTGTTAGATGAGAGGATTTTCTTTATCACTGCTATGTTTGAAACTGTATAATTTTAAAAGATTATCTAATTCTCTATGGGCGTTTCCATCTGGGGATTTGTTTCAACCCTGTTGTTTTTAGTTTGGCTTTTGACATTAGAAAGGTTCTGTTCTGTTGCTTTTACATCTTCTTTCAGATAAAATCACATAATAATTAAGGAATAAACACAAAGAAAAGTGAGAAGTGTTCTGGAAATATAAGAGAAGAGTCAGCTAATTGGATCTGCCATCTAGTTTGCTCAGTTTATACATGAGAAATAAAAGCTAGTCATTGCATATATTCTTATTTTCATTATGAAGAAAAACAAAAACAAAACCACAAGAAAATCAACTCACCTCCTACCCCAACAATTACTGCTATTTTTATAGGTCAGTGTGTAATCAAGATTGAGATACTACTGGATTTTTTGTTTAGAAATTCCTACCTAAATGAAAACTAAGTATAAATACACAAAAGAGTGCAAGTACTACATATAGGGAAGAAATTATCTTTAGCATGTTACCGGGAATCTAATCTTGTGCAGAATCTGCTGTTTCTGTGAAAATAAATCCACCTATTTTATCAATTACCTGTAAAAAATACTTCCACTGGCAATAGCAATACTTGCTATGTTTCTTTAGGAGTTATGACTTACCATACTTTGTTAATTTCTAGCTGTTGTATAATGGATCAACTCTTTTTTTATAGGCTGCAGTGATATGACGCCTGTAAAAGTGACTTTAGGAAATGCAAACCACTGTACAACATCATGTTCCTGCTATCAGAGAGTAGCTTCCACAGCAAATCACAGCTAAAAATGTCCTCTGTGCTTGTATATTGATTTCATTGCTGATAAATAAAAGTCCTCTCTATCATCATGGGGTTTCTGCATCAAAATTCAAGGTTTTAAGGAAACCTTCTCTTCAAGTCGCTTTAATTACTCAATATTGATACCATTAATTTTGAGGTCTTGAAAAGCTACAGAGTCAGAAATACAGTAGCAGTGCCTAAAAATAGAAAATAAATCTTAATACAACAAAAGATATGTAATTCCTCAATGGAATGTTGGTCCAGTTCATTAAGATCCCTTATGTGCCTAAATATTTATAGTACAAAGGCCTAGAATGGACTTTTCCCAGTACTTTAAACCAGTTTCTAAAACTTAGTTTAGATAAAAATAATAATTAGAAAAAAAAACAACAAACAAAAACAAGGCACTAATTATTTGTGTATCCTTCTATACTTTCTTACTGAAGAGTCTAGGGAGAGGGGTTCTGTACTATGGAAAATACCGTGTTAATTAGATTAGGACAGGAAATATGAATGTTAATTTACTAGTTCAAAATAAAAGCAGCAGTGTACAAAAACAGGTTGTTGCTTCCAAGCCATTCAAGTGTTAAAAGAAAAAGAAAATCCTAAGAAAAACTGAAAGTTTATTCCTTTTTTAAAATGAGTTCTTTAATAACTAACTGTAGTTTAGAAAAGGTTTTACAAATGCCATTTTGAAGTTATTACTTAAACCATTACATTTGATGCAAGGAGTTCTCAGGAATTAAGGGCCACACCCACTAAGTAAGCTCAAATATCCCTGGTTTAGAAGAACTCATAAGCAGGAGATCACCTTACCAGCCCATAAAAACAGACTTCAATTTTATAGTCATTGTCTACACGATTAGTCCCATTTCTAGGTGTAATTAAAATTATCATGTGCCTATGATGCCAGCCAGGAGATGTAACTAAGCAGCAATCGAATTCCTAATCTGAAATTCTCCAGTTCAGAAATCCTGCCCTGCTGCTTATCTGCTAATAAGCAACAAGCAGCTGTGTATGAAATACCACCAGCCCCAAGCATTCTAAAATCATTAATCATAAACAGATTTTTTTTTTCAAAATAAATGTATTTTAATTTTCTGTTTACCTGCCAAGTCCTTCACATACAGCTGAGCAAACCACAAGAGCTTGATATAGAAGCTATTTTTACATTTATTTTTAACGTAAAAAAATCCAGTGGCTGGAGCTCAACAGCAACAACAAAAATATCAAAAGTCACTATATGGGTATTGCAAAGTCTACTGATGTGACATATTGAAAAAATAAAGTGATACATAAAATTCTTATTTAGTTGCATCATGGCATTCAGCTAGGCCTATCAAACAGCTTTAGCGTGCATGATAAAAGGGATCTTCTATCAAAGGGAGTTAAAGTAAGACAAGCAGGCTGAAACTTAGAATCTCAAGCAATCAAAAGGAAATAGAAAACAATTTGCTTGCCTGCAGGAAAGGCCCACTTAACTAAACTTCTAGGAGAAAACCTAGCATGTACAGAGCTCTAGGATTCCCATTACAATATATCCTCTTGATTTCAACAAATGGTTAATGACTGTAGATGCACATAAGGACAAGCAGCCACATTCTGTTCTTAGTTAGAGTCACGCAACCCAGATGTGAGCAACCAGAGCTTAGCTAGCAATTGCTATTCTAGCTCATTTAGTTCAAACATGTCCAATGTTTATAAAAGAACGGTGGTGTATGTCCCGTATTTCTTCCACTGCTGCATCCCACCCATACTTGTAAGACAGATTGAAGGTACTATGGAGACAAGAACAACGGATACACTGGAGATGTTAAATGAGCTCCCTGCTTCCTTGGAGAAATGCTACAAACATAAGCCATAAGTGCTCAGCCAGCTCAAGCAGGCTGTGGTCCAGCCCTGGCCTCACACGTAGCCACCCTTCACTATGGCAGGATTTCACAAGAGTGATGGGGAGCGGAGCACAGCCGCTGCCTGCCAAAACATTTGCAGAATGCCTAGATATAGTCCTCTGAAGAGGATTATAATTTTCTTAATGAGTCTGAGTAAATCATTAGCCTCCACAGTTGTATAGGGAATACTTCAGGAGGTTTCATGAGGTATATTACAGCAGAGCTAACCTGCACAAACACAGTCATATTAGTTGGACACCGAATCTCAGAATGGAGTAAACTGTTCCTCTCAGATTTCTACCACACAGTGTATTTTTAAAATACTGAATTATTCAGTCATGATTGATTTTACTCTATCAAAGACTGTATATTTTCTTAAGAATATAGTTAAAATCCCTTCCCAGAGATTACTTCATTTCTGAAGACAAACTAAGGCATTATTTTGTTAAGTGCAAAGGTGGAACTGTCAAGTAGATGTCTGAGGAGCCAGTTCCTTCTTAGTGCTCACCCAGCATGTAACTTCCATTTGCTTTCTTTCAGCTACTAAAGTTCTGAGCATTGTGTTCTGCAAGATGCCTGTCGCAGTGCCTGGATGAATTGCATTGGCCAAGAGCCCACTGGTTCTGAAGGCTGAGTGGAGGAAGCGTGAGCGAGGTGTGCCATTCTCTGTGAGCCTCACTCTGCCTGACTCACCTTTATGATACTATCCCCGCCCCAACTGGTCGTACTTGCCCTCTGCCCTCTGCTCAGCCTATCTCAGCAAAAGCCACGTGTTGAGCAAGCAGCTGTCTGTTGCAATCTCTCACCGGGAAGCGAGAGGCCCACAGGGACTCAGGGCACCCTCCAAAACAGGGCAAAAAACTTCCTAACATATCCGTACCTGTGACCTTGTTATAAAAATTGACTGTTCTGAAAGAATAGGATTTATTCATCACTGCTTCTTGCCTGCCAGCAAAGAACCCGACCCATTCAAACAGGCGCTGACTTACATGGCAGGCAGCCACAGAAAAGCTAGCACTTCAGGTTAGCACTCCCTTTCCCCTGCCCTGCTTTAACCTTTATAATCAAATATCAAAAAGAGTGAAAACAAACTGTGCTGCAGCCATCGGTGCATTACATTTTCTGTCCTCACCAGCACATTTTGTAGGTCACTGTGAGGCCAATGAAATATAACACAGTGTTCCTTTCCCTCTTCCCCCTCCATTCCCTTTTTTAAATTTGAAAACAGGTATCTTCTTCCAAGCTAAATACTTTTAAGTACTGAACTTCAAAGAAAAAGAAGGTCACAAGCTGACTCATCAATAGCCATAATAAGCGTGTTAAAGATCCTGGACATTGGATCATGTAAGTTGTATGAATGCCAGGTATGAAAGATGTTCATCACCCAAGAAAACAGGTGTATGTGTTCTTAAGGCTTACTATGATTAATGAAGTAATAAACATATTACTGCAGGGGGAATTGTCCCAGGCCTGACCCTCCATCGCATGTAATCCATGTACATCTATACACATCTTTCACATGTGTGTGTTACACCTTGCATGCAAAATGAGTTTTCATATAATCAAGAGTGGATAAGGAAGACACTTTTATGCCACTTTGTGCAAGGCATAAACACACAACAGTTGACTTCTAGAAGCTGACAAGCTGTTCCCACTGAAAGAGAGAACAGTTCTTCAAGGGTCTGAGAAACAGCTATAAAGATGCCTTATCCAAACAATTTATATTCCAAGTGTTTAAAATACAGTGTCCTTCGTAGTTACTATCTGGCACCACCAGCTGGATGCTCTAAGGAACTAAGACCTAGATTTTCTGCTGCTTAAAACTAGAAATACCAGCAAAGTGAATTTGTGGTCCTGTACACTAATTTTCTCTTGCTGATGAAGTCTCATGCCTGGCACCAAAATGCCTGGCACCTCTTGCACAAGAAGATGACTCTGCTGAATTTCATTACTTTTGTTTGGCAGTAGTCAAATGAAGTCTTGGAAACCCCGAAGGATAGTCATCTGTATATTTTGTGCTATCTTATGCCAGTGTATACAACACATGCCCCAGTCCCACACGGAAAGGAACTGTCTCAACCAACTTGTCCCTCACCCCTATGGGTAAAAGTGCTGGTTGAGCTCAGTTCCTCCTCTCCCCACCATACCAACAGCATAAGCAGGGCGAGCAGCTGAGCACTGCGCGCCAGAAGCAACAGCGCTGAGAACAGTATTTCACTTGGGCAGATTGCTGTAGCACACTGCCATTTCCTGCAGGGCGGTCTCTCACATCTGGTCTACTGAAGGATGATAATATCACACGAAGTAGTAAGGGAAAAAGTCTTGGAAATGTAAAGGAAATTTTTACAAAGCTTGTTCCAGTCCATTTGAAGTCTACAGCAAGCTAGCGCTTAGTAGTTGTCCTAAGCACTTGGCATATATCACCCCTTATCTTATAGGAGTACACAATGTGAGGTACGCAAGAGCAAAACATATCATTCCAGTGTACCTGCTGGCAGAAAAGTGGGTGAGGGTAACAATATAGTAGAAGCGTGCAACTTAAGAGATGCAAAAACATTACTACTTAACACAAAGCAGCACAAACATATCAATCGCACAGTAGGGTGCTGCTGTCCTTATTCCTTTGCCAGAGATGATGAAGGGCATGAAAAGCAATAAAAGTAACCTCCTGTGGATTCAGAATAGGTGTGGTGGTGGCAGCAGATTGGATCTTTGCTCCCAATCCTAGAAGCAAAACCACTGCATACTAACACTGTTTCTGTGTGAAACTGGATATCCATCTCTACTTAAAAGACAAAGTAACTCTGTTGGAAACTCAGGATGCAAAAGGTAACTGCCTGAGTTTGGATGCCTTAAGTTTGGTAAGCTCAAGCCCCCAGCAAGTTTTGGTCTGAGCAGAATCAGCCCCTAAAGCTTTGCAAAAATCATTTCCCCTTCCCAGTATGGATCCCCGTGCAATGCATGATGAAGGTACGTAGTCCAGCCCTGAGGAAGCAGGTCAGGTGGCACAGTGACAAGAACTGAGCACAGAAAAGGATTAGGAAGGCTGAGTCAGTCACAGTAAGCAATGATTAACTTCAGGGCTCTTTGCTTTTGACATTCAGATCATGTAAAACGATGGCATTACTTCAGCGCCAGTCAGGCTCCTGTCCGAGCCCTTCCCTTCGTAATCATGGAGAAGACACAACATACTAATAAAGTAAAAAGCAGAAGTTGAAAATGAGTAAAAGACATTCAAAAGAACTTCTGCTTTGATGGAAACGTTATTATACCTACAAATAAATAAACTATAAGATTTGGCACAAGAGAGGCCAAGACTGGAATAGCAGGAATGCTGCAGATCAAGATTAATGTGCATTGGCAGAGCTGAACGAAGAACTATGCACGGCACCTGTCTCCACGGTGCCTGCCTTGAGTTTGTGACATTAATCTCCTGGTTTCGCAACCATAATATTCAATCTTACATTTTTAAACAATACTTTCTGGATTGCAGTGTAAATGATATTGGGGGGACATTTTATCTAAAAGAAACATTACGCATACATGTAACAAAATAGCTGGATAGGAAAGCAACACATCTAAAAATGTGTTCAGGCAGAAAAGATTTTACCTATTTTTAACTCTGTACGTGTGTAAAAATACATACTATGTATTTGGATAACTGGATAAGCATTAAAAAGTCAAAAAGGGAGGTAATGTTTTACTGTCCCAGTCACCTGAGGTGCTGCACAGTTCCTCTCAAATAACCCAAACTCTTAGAATGCCCTGATACCTGGATTTCAGACAGGCATTCCTAGCCTCTATGGATGCTGGACAATATGAAGCCCTGCTTACAAATATCAGCAACAGACATCTGATTAGTTAGATACCATTATGTTATTCAACCACCCCTAAATAGCTATTACACTATTACACTAATCCTTTCTGAGAAAGAGAAGTAAGAAGTAAGCATTAATTGGGTGACCATTACATGAGTACTATACTCTCTTTAGGACTGAATGTACTGCAGGTTTTGCCATGCTGTATTCCTTCCTGAAATATTCCTCACTAAGCCCTCACTCTATTCATGTAAAAACTCCTACTAATTTTAGTGGGTTGAGGAACAATTTTTTTTTCAATCAGCTAAGAACAATTCCAAAAAGACAGAGGAGAGGGTAGATGTGAGATTTTGTAGTAAGGATTATACTGGATTTTCACATTGCCCTTGCATGTTTTGTCTTGAAGGCAATAATGAATATCTACATATTAGCATTCAAATCCCATTGAACTGCATCTCCTTAATTAAAATACATTCTGAGATAAGCAATACCTCTAACTGAAGGTAGGGTATATCAAGCCTGAATGGTTTTCATTTATTGTAAAAGCCATTCAAAAAATGTACAGACAAACCATTAGAGATGTTCTCATTGTTACAATATTCGCTTATAATCTCAAATAATTTTGCAGATAAGAGGAGGTTTCTAAGTCTTCTGTTTCAAAAAGGCAGACAGACAGACAGCTGCTACAAAAGCAGTGGACACACGCAGGGTCCTGGTCTGCCAGAGGAATGTCTGCACCCTAGTCACACCCACTAGATGGAGATATTTCCACAGCACATTCCTGGCTGACATTAGCCTCTCAGGCAGTCATCCCGAGCAGTGTGCCCTATCAACACCAGCTCGTATTCACATCTCAGATTCTCTAGTTTTGGATAGGAATAGTGTTAATTCAGAGCAGTAACTTGAAGTTCAGGACAGCCTGGGGAGATATTCACTTTTAAAAGTAGCCAGGTCAAAAACAACAGAATAACACGCATCTGTGTATGCATGTGCAAACAAATAAATATGCTTGCACACACAGAAGTGTTCAAGAGACCAAATGGAGCTAATCATATGAAATACTCCTACAGTCTCTATCAGTTAGCTAGCTCTTAGACACTAAAGACTTCATGCACAGGCTAGTTTTTCAATGGCTCTTACGTGCTTGGCATCAGTTAAACTTAAGATTTTTTTTGCTTTAGATCAGACACTTATTCCATGTAAGTGTATTCATGTATGATGTCACAGATGACTGTACAAGGTGTCAGAGATAACTAGTGTATTTAAAAGCTCTCAATTACAATGAAGGCGGCAGCAGAACTCATTAATGCTGCTTGCTTTCTGTCTCTCCAGTACTCAGCCTCTTTGTGTCCATAAAGTGCCATGCCTAAAAGAACTGAAGAACTACTTGTTTGATGGTTTTTGAAATCACAGTCAGAACGGTCTGTGAACCTCAGGGAAACCTGGTGCTATATGAGTTGCACAGGTTCTGTATGAAGTTCACATAGTCCATGGCACAAAACAGACTCCAGAGACCTAGGAAACCATCACACATACCCCTGAGCTGACTCACTCTATAAATGTTATCTTTAATTGAGTACCACCGTGGTACCTTCACACATGTGCAACATTGAGATCCTCTCTCTTAATTTGTGGAGCAAAAACTTTCCAAAGTTTAAAATGCCACTGAGGGTAGTTTGCTGTGAAGCAGGTAGACAGTAATAGTTACATAACATTCTTCTGTACTCCAAACAGAACATTTTAATCAAGGCCCAGCAGGTGTCATTGAAGGCAAACTATGCTCATGGTTAGCATCATGGGAAAGGCAGGACAGAAGGACCAGTGACATAGCTCACCAGTAAATGTACTAACATTGAGCCTGTACATGGTGCAGGCTCCCAGGTGCTACACAGCTCTCACATGGCCAGCCATCACAGGGCTCAGCCTTGCATTTCAGCAGAGCTCACAAAACTCCTTAGATTATTTTCCAGTCCTAAAGAGCAGAAATGAGAATTCAGCACAGGTAGCTGAGAATTTAGCCCAAAGCAACAAATGAAGCTATACACAGACAACGGAATAGAAAGTAATTTACTGTCATTTACAACAGAATATTTGTCACTGGAAAATACTCTTCTTACAGCTTGTGTTCCACACTGCAAATATGACTCTCTCCTATCTTTTTTTATTAAAATGGTAGCAATTTCTTTGTTCATGTTGTTCAACAGAAATTCTAATTTTCAGAGTTCCTTATCACACAAACATCTTTCTGCTTCATGTCATTCCCACCATAGTGTAGGTGAGGGTACAGGAAGTTGTTTTAATCAAACGAGTGCAGAGCCTACAGCAAATGTTTTCATTGCCATTTCAAAGCCAACCTCACCAGCTGAACAGACAAAGAGATACAAATCATATCAGACCAATCAGACCCAATTCTGACCAGGGCTCAGATCCAGCAATGAGCTGAGCATGCTGAACTGATGTGTCCTTAGCCCACCTCTCCTCTAACCCTACCCAGAATTCAGAAACAACTGTTCACGCCAGCCCGAGACCTGAAACAGAAAAGAAACAAGCAGCAGCACCAAGAGTTCATTTTTTTTAATCCTTCAAGTCATCTTCAGAATATCTCTGATAAAGGTCTGTATGCCACACTGGTGGAAAATTAATTAGTAGTACAGGTGGACTACACTCATGCTATGGCTTCTAGTTCAGTGGCACACTTTTTGTGAGCAAATACAGGCTCAAAAACGAAGTAGCAAAGAGAAAGAAGGGAGAGGTCCTTCAAAACACAAATGTATACAGAACTGACAGACCAATCCACAGAAACACCTCTGTGCAGAAGCTTGCAAAAAAGAGAAAGCAGAGAAAAAAGTGCTAAAAAAATCAGAACAGATCAAATAACAATCACAAAAGCAGGTAAGTTATGGTTTAAACCAGTTAAACGCATATGCTTGCAATAGATATACACAAATCCATCCTTGTTATGAGCTACACTGGGAAGAAACATACGAATGTTAAAAAATATAGAGAAAATATTTGTTATACCTAGCATGTAACTTAATAAAGTACACAGATCACTCCAAAAGTAATGCATCCTATTTATTTCCAGGGAATGTACAGCAGGTACAAAGAGCACAATAACATCATTTGATAGGGCAAATTCTTAGCTTCGGAGCACTATTTTCTAATATTGTCACCACCATTAGCTATGCATTTTCACCAGTGACGAACAAGAGACTGCGTGCTGTGCCCATAAAGATCTGCACCAGTTGGCTGGTCATTCAAGCTGCCGTCATCACTGCTGAAATGCACCAACCACTGCCTCATTGTGCTCACACCCACTGTTTGGTGTCCATAAATGCTCAGCAAGAATCATTGAATGTTAGTGGGTTCAACTGTTTCCTCATGGAGGAATTCAGTTCCATGCTTTTGCTTCACCCACACTTCCATGTCAGACATCATTTTGTCAGAGTGCCCCTCTACTGCCATTTGTCTCACAGCAATAACACGTAATGGGATATTGGTGGGAACGTTCAACCTCTACTGCTGCCATACATCCACCTCTGACATCATGGGCCAACATCATAAAACAGAAGGCATTACTTTCAGAACAGCTCTCACATATGAAAACCTTAAGCTACCTGGCTTATTAACTATTATTCTGCCCTAGACAGTGTCAATACTGGAGCCATCTGGCAAATGAGACACAGGGAGTGTCTGTTCATTGCCATATCTGTATGATATATGTATCATAAAGGGATGAAGGGTATAGCATGACCAGAGATTTGCTTTCACAGAACTTGACATCAACAACGTTGTGGAAGTGTTTGTGTGATTGAAGTCTTGGGAACAGTCAGAGAGATGGAAAAAAAAAAAACACCAAAGATGCAGCCTAGCAGAAGTCAGATCCTGAAGCATACATGCTTTACTCCAGCTAAGTAACAGCAATACTAAGAAGGTATCTTCTTAGTCAGCTCCCAGTCACAGGGCTACCTGCCTTCAGATCTGTGAGTCCAGGAAAAAAAAGTGAAAACTCACCCATCACAAGGCAGTTGCTTTAAAACACACAAGATTATTGTAAGCTGGAACAAGATTATTTGCATGCCCATTGGATCCTTTGTTCTTATATGGAGAAAACTGACATTCCCAGGACATTCATTTTGGTGATTTACTTCAATAAGCACTTAAAGCAAGATGCATTTTCATGACACAATATACAGTTATCAGGTAACATGATCCAGTTTAAAAGTTACAAAAAAAAAAAACAACTTTAAAATACACACACATTTTGAAAGTAAATGCAAGTCATTTCCATTTTGAAATGGTATCAGAACAGATGAGAATGATACCACGTAAATAAAACAGACGCAGGTGTACTTTTCATTAAAATAAAAATGATCACAACTGAAATACAGCAGGAAAATGACTTCAATCTTACATTTCCAGGGAGCAAGAAGTAGGGAAGCTACAAGCTGGATGTTAGGCAAGTCTGAAACAGAAGACTAAAAACCTGGGAGGCATGTCAACTAGTGTCAGCAGAGATCCTCACTGGGGGCAGCTATAACATGATGCCAAGAGAATAAAAACACAACAGAGAAGCTTTCTGAGAACTGGATGGTCCCTTACTCAACTTGGCTCCTGGGTGTGAGCACATCCTGAGAGTCCAGATACTGTGTGATATCTTGCCTCTACCAGACTGCATGACATCACCCCAAAAAGGCCCGAAACAACTCAGTTCAATGCTGACTTCTAGCCTCACAGCAAGGCACCCAGATTAGCACAAATTAAAACACATCAGCAACTGATGCTCTCCAAAATGAACAAGGATATGACCTGTAACCTATTTGCAGAAAGGCACTCCAAGGTGCTGAAATATAAAGTATGCTCCTGGAAGACTAACTGACTTCCACAATATAGATGAGTCCTTCATTGCACCGTCCCTATGTAGTTTTCTTACATCTGCTCTGCCCCTATCATTTCATCTTGTTAGAGCACGATCTAGAAAGTTACCATGGCTTGTTTTGCTGCGGGCTAACAATGATGTTGAGTCATCAGTTTATTCCAGAATATGACTGATAGTTGTATGCCTGTGTTCAACTCAGGCACAGATTGTCTAGCTCTGCTGGACACATCACTGAAGTTGCCTCAGAGTAGCAAAGGCAGTCTTCTGATACTGGCTTTGATACTTCGCACAAATGGTCATTTATTTTGTCCATTCATATCTTTTGGGGAAAGTGTGGATATTTATTCCTTTCTTGTATGAGAACACACTGAAGTGGCTATTGTTAATGCTTTTGAGAAATTGTTGATGAATTTTATTTGAAATCAGCATATTCCTTCCTTTCAGTAATTGTTTTCCTGCCATAAATTCTATTTTTAATTCCAATTACTCCTATGGTTAAGGAACACATCTCTTTTCTGCAGGCATCATGAGATTTAAATACTGTTTTTTGTTTTTTTTAAAGATTAGTCTTTTTAATTCTTGCTCAGAGTCTGATTCTAAAGGATACATTAATATATGTGATATAAAATTCTTGCAACTATTCTTCCCTTTCCTGTCTTCGCACAGTATAAGATCAGCAACAGAAATGTGTCTTTAGGGCCTGCAACTCCCTGACAAGTCATCTTTTATTAGCTTTCAGTCTACAGTGCTTTTTAATAGCATTAATGCTTTTTAACAGCCAGTGATCTCCTTCAACTGTTGCTGCGCAGGCTCACATCTACCAACAGCATTTGTGGCACCTGGCAACAATGGTGAATCATTGCTTCTCAGTTTGAGCATCTTTGGTGTCATTACTCACCCACTCCTTCCAGCTGCAGTATAGCACCTTTTGCTGTTTGTAAAGCATCTCCTCTTACTACTCATTTGCAGTTTCTGCTAATCAGTTTTATCAGTGTTTTAAGGATAATGGCAGCCCTCATGTTTTGGAAGGTTTTGTCCCAGTTGCTTTCACAACACCATTCACTGCTTATAAGTTCTTCTTGCCCTTGCTCTTCATATGCAAGTCTTCCAGTATATTTTCTCCCTCCTTTGAGATATTTATGGTGTTAATATCATCTAATTTTCATTTTGTACAGGACTGATTGTTCCTGTTCCTAGTAACTCTTCACAATAATTTATTTTCACAGCATGGCAGCACTTTGGCCCACTCACTTTTTAGTACTTGAAAATAATTCGCAAAACAAAGTACTTGCTGTGATTTTGGCAGTTTGGTCAATATCTTTGCTCCCAGTTCTGACTTCTAACTTACATAGGATTTATGTCTCCACTGGAAGTAGAATGCTGTCATATTGAAGCACGTACAAGTATTTTATTTTTTTAAAATCACATTGCTTACAAAAAGCTTACCTTCTAGAAGACCCTATTTTAATTTTGCTATTTTAGTAGGTTTAGATTTCATTATAGAAATAAACAAACAAATTTGAAAATCTGCAGAAGATATCACAGCTCATTGCTTTAAATTTTAAAATACCTTGAATTGAAAAAGCTGTTTAAAAACAATTGTGTGCTTAAGTTTATATTACATCTAATTAATCATAAAAGCCTCAGACTGCAGATGATGTGAATTTATGAAGATGTGCAACAGCAATGTTTTCCAAATGATATTCCATATGGATTATCAATTTTGATCTTCATATTTCAATGGAAATTTAAGTCCCTTGCCTGAAGTACAGCGGGGAAAAAGGCTAGAAAAATAGCAGCTGAATATACATTCAACACAGCATGCTGTTTTGAATTCTTTCATCTTATCACAGAAAGTACATCTGAGAATGTTTGTAGGACTGTTGCCAGCTCTTGTGATTATTTGCTGCTGCTTTTGCAAGGGAGTTGGAGGCAGTGATGCCAGAACTGATGCCTTCTACTGAAGGCCACATGTTAGTGGAATCTCACTCTGATGTCCCCCATGCCTGGGGAAGAGCAGCAACTGGAGTGCTGCAGGAAAGAGGCAGATCTCTTGAGGGCAGAAGGCAAGAGGGTGCAGGGAGTGACACTGGGAGGGCCTTCCCCAAAACTTGATGGGTCTTTGAGGAGGCTACCAGAAACCATGACTATCCCGTCTCCTCGAGCCCTTCCTGTGCCCCAAACTTAAATGAGTTACCAGTGATCATTTCTCACCAGAAAAGGAAAAGTACATGAGAAATATTTTGAGCTGGTTTCTACATAATCAGTTCTTGTTTTATTGTTTTGAACAATGACCTGGAAATGCAGGTAACATGGGTAAATAGCTTGCTAAAATTAAAAAAAGCAAACATGAAGAAAAGTGCATTATATTGTAATGATTCACAAACCTCAAATATGGCAAGATGGAGAGAGCACCTATTCTTCCTTAATTAAATACTTCTTTTTTTTCCTGAAACATTCAATATTTGATTGTATTCTTTAACAAAGACTATATGTAATTTAAATGTTTATGTATTTTCGTACTTGCACGAGCGATTTTGAAGATACACAATCAGCTGAGGAAACTGGATAGTCTTAGTTCCAGCAAGTAGATTAGAGCATCTTTAATTTATGAATTGAAGAAGTTAGATCTCTCTAAATCAAGAATTCATGTTTTCATAGCCTCGGGGAAGCAGCCAGCTGTCAATGTCTAACCTTTATTGTGGGTTTTTTGTTTTCCTCTATGTAATACACAAACTTATTCACTATAACAACCATTAAAAAGCATGGCACAAACCAAAAAAACACTAGAAAGGCATCCTTGAAGGAGTACTAATTCAAGCCAACTCCAGTTCCATAATGCAAAAAGTGCTAAATGTATAATTCAGAATGATGGGAAACCTATAAACAGGAAACATTGGAGCTCATCCTCTTATATGATGATAAATCATGATAAACCTGCTGAAATATAGGAAAGTATAATACCCAATTTCAGCTTAAATTCTGTTCTGTCTTTTGTAAAGCAAATAAATGCATAATGCCTTGTGACGCTAAGTACACAAAGCACAGGTGGAATTACTTTTGTATGCCTTAAGATATGCCAAGAACAGGAAACGGAAATAAGAATGATTCCATTTCTTATCATATTTGATCAGACTGTACTTTTCATTATTTTGAAGTGTCAGTTATATTAAACCCTAGAGCAGAAAAATGAAATGATGATGCTAATTTATAATGCAATAGGACAGATGTGTGACCAAACAGACATCTAGCTTAACAGTGACATTGCTTCATACCTATGAGACAGAAGGCTGGGTTGCTTCTATGAATAGCCAAATGTCTGGGCAATTTACTGGCTAGTGAGTTATTTGTGACTTTGTCCAGGCTTACTTGCTTGTCATTTTGAGAAAGGCCTGAGGAGCTTTGCAGGATTTATTGAATGCCTATAATCTGCAAAGAACTAATATGATACTTGACCTGTAATGTTGTCCTAACATATGTTATCCTTGCATTTTCTGGTAGCATCAAGTGCAATTTATAGCATGAAAAAAAAAGAACAACAAGAATATTGGCCTCTTATGTCCTTTGTTCCATGCAAGCAAGTTTCCTATTCTCATACTAGCTTCAAGATTCATTTCTCCCCAGCTACTTGTTTTTCTGAACCAGCTTATTTGCTCCCTGCTTTTACCTTCACTGTTTCCTCCATGTGACTTCCTCTTTCATACAATCCCTCCGAAGTATTTTTTCTCTGCAGCTCCTTCACATCACTTCTCTCTTCTCACATCCCAAGCTAGACTTTTCACCAACCTCCTTACTGCTATAAGTGTTACCTTTCCAATTCTCCTTCTGCAAGTTTGTCTAACTTCAACCCATTCAATCTCTTAGTATGCTTGATTCCTTCTCTTCTAGGCATCTTCATCATGGTTCACTGTTGATCCAATTTCACAGCAGTTCTTTCTCTATTCCTTAATTCTCTTGCCTCAACTCTCACATATACATGTTCCATCTGCTTATAGAACCATTTCAAGGAGAATAAGGGAACTGTATCAAGCAGATAAAATCTATAGCAAGACTTAGGTCATACCTAAATCAGTATTACAAAGTGCTGAAGCTAATAGGACTGTTCACCAAGTAGTGCCACAGAACAGAAAGTAGAATTTGACACTAGGGTGTCTTTTCTCTGCACACACTACCCGTACTCAAAAAGGGACCTGCTTCTCACAACGTCAGTATTAAATTGTATCAGGTCAGAAACTGGCAATGGAATGCAAAAGAGAAGGAGTTAGTCTATGAACTCACTCTTAATAAATTACTGTCTCAGCCACAGCTAAGTGCAGGGCTGCAGGAGGGAAAAAAAAAATAAATACATAGTTTGGGGAAAAATGTTCTCAGAATCACATAACAAAAAACTTCCATATGGCTTATAGCTACAAGGTACCCACCCTTAAGAGCAATGAGAAGGGAAAACAGGGGCACTAGGAATGAGAGGGAAGCCTGGCAGAGATCTTAAGAAACTTACAACATCAGCACAGAAGCCCAAGCTAGACCATTGACTAGAATAAGGGAATACAGTCACCAAACAGCCTCTGTCTTCATGAGAAAGCCCCAGTATGAAAGTGCTCTCTGGACACTTGCAGATTGCATGCAGGTCAAACACAACAGAAAGCCCAAAAAAGTCACTTGGCCAACCAGCCTGATAAATCCTATTTTAAACAAAAATGCAATGTTCATGATAGACCACACAAAGCCTGATGCCTCCTAGCCTTAAAAGAGGCACAGCTGTGACAGCAAGTGTCAGGGTTTCCTATGAGAAAGGGGCAATATAACTCAACCCCAGCCTAGAAGGATGCTCTCCGGTAATAACAGAATAGCTTAATACTTGGTAATTCTCAACCTTCTGGCTTTTCAGAACTGGCATCAACATGCCTATCAATGATCTACTTACTACAAACTGAGCAGATGTTGATTTGTTTTTAAATGAAATACCAAAGATTTTCAACCATTATTTACTGATCTGAAGTGGAGATGGAGATTCTGTATTTCATTCCCAGTTATCTTAATGACCAAGTCTTGAAAATATTAAAAACCTGCAGTAGTTCTTGTAAAAGTGTTTGCACTTATGGGCTATTATTTGATATTTCCTTATCCTCCCAAAACATACATGCACACTTCTATAAAAAGAACTTATGCTGACTTCTTTTAAAATCAGATAGAACTGCACTTCGAAAGTAGTTGGAATAATTTGACATGACAATTTTGAGGTGTAACTTTGTACTTTGTGTGCACAGAAACACAAGTAGAAATAAATACTTTAAAACATTGAGATATTAATGCCATAGTTCACTATTTTAAAATTGAGCCTGTGGCTTGGAGTGGCGTTTAAACCATCACTGGGCACGTGCTAGAATACAGCAGTTTGCATGTGCATGTAGTTTGCATTTGTGGTTGTTCAAATCTTTTCTATATTGAGAAATTCGTGTAGGTAGAGAAGAGTCCTTACCAGGCTTTGCAGCTCATGCAAGTCAAAGCAAATTCAATATGCTGTATTTCTGCGGTCTGGAAAGGAGATACAGTGCAGAAGTTACATCTGGTTTCTTGTTTTCACAGCTCTAATACTGTTTGGTAGGTGACTCACTGCTCCATCCATTCTGGTCACGAGTAGCTATGAGAATACAAGGCACACCATAAAAATAGGCACTGTAGATCAGTCAGGCTTTCCCCAGATAAAAAGCAGGAGACCCTCAAATTGAAAATACGGTTTGTGGAGCAATAAAATAATGAGATCAAAGCATGTTCATAGTTCAAATGCACAGCTGCCATCTGGCCAAATAATGTGCCCTTAAAACAAACAAAAAACTGTATTTACATAATTCTATTTTTTCTGAATAGATGACAGCTGCCTCATGATGGCTGTTTTGGAAAAGACTGACAAAGGCTTTACCAGTAGGTTAATATTTCACAAGTCCTTAGCAATGACCATACAGTTCCAGAAAATTTCTGGATCAGGCTTGAGAAGGCCTAAAGGAGATGATGCCACTTCAAGTTTTACAGCTAAGATGAAGCGAATTCAAGTTATTTTCTTATCTAAGAAAGATCATCAGACCACAAATCTCACCTTCAACCTATGATATAAAGGTCCGCAAGGTGTTCACCTACATCTGAGTTATGCTGGTTCTGATGAAGTGTAAACTACAACTGTTATAATCAACTCCATGTGAGGGTCTTGTATTTTTAAAGAAAGACTCACTACTTTGTGTCTTGATCTGTCTACAGGGCAAATCAAACGAGAAAGAAACATGGTAACTCCAGAAAACTATTAAATTAGAATTTTTCAGGTACAGTAAACCCAGGTGTAATGCTATAATGTGATGGAAAGTACCACACTAGTAGTGGGATGGCAAAGTCTTTGGCTGCAGCAAATGAGAATGACCTCTAAGAACATCCAGTCCAACCATCACCTATCACCGGTATTTCCCACTAAACGACATCCCTCAGTACAACACTGAAACTTTTCTTGAACATCTCCAGGGCTGATAACACCACCACCTCTCTGAGCAGCCCATTCCAGCACGTGACCACTCTCTCAGAAAAGTATTTACTAATATCCAACCTGAATCTCCCCTGGCACTGGAGGACATTCCCTCTAGTCTTATTGCTGGTTGAACTCAATGCCCTCATCCAGATCATCAGTAACGATACTGAACAGGACAGGCCCCAGTACCAACCCCTGGTGAACCCCACTCATGACCAGTTGCCAGAATTTAACTCCATTAACCACCACTCTCTGGACCCAGCCCTCCAGCCAGTTCTTTACCTAGCAGCCATGCTTATACCAAACATATATCAGCATTCCAGCATCCTTAATGCCTATTTACTTCAGCAAAACCTGAGAAAAAAAGATGGACATCAAACGGTTCTACCCTCATTGCTTCAAAATTCTTTTTTCTTTCCATTTTTTTTCTTAAAGTTCCTTTATCTCAGACTGAGTTCAAAAGTCTGATATATGTTTGATGTATGAAAATGGTCAGAAAGTCAAATACTGAACTGACCCAGCAAAATAACTCTGTGGTTTTTTGTACTTAAGTTATTCAGTTCTGACATTTATAAGTTTCCATATTGGAAAGCCTCAGTGAGTAGGAATACTTGTTTTTTTTTACTACAACTGAGAGCTTTATAAATTCAAGTGTTCCTATAAAACAAGGATCAGTAAAAATACAAAATATTTAATACTATTTTCACATCTTTATCTGCCTGGATAGTCTTTTTCCCATAAAATACCATTAACTGGTACTGTATTACTAAAGCAATTCATTTCACACAGGAGCTGAACTCACTCCTTACATGCTACACAATATTTTTCAAGACTGTAGTACAAATATGAAAGTTATTTTAGGCCATAAGTACTCAGTTTATCAATTGTTGTTATTCCACTCTGTTATTCCTTGGCTGCTGCGGCACCTGGCCTTTCAGGCTGCTCTTAGCAGGAACTCACTGCTACCAGAGCACAGCCCACTGCAGGCTGCCAGCTATGACCACCTGTAATGCTATAATATGATGGAAAGTACAGCAGCAATAGCAGAGTGGCACAATCCTAGGCTGCAGCAAGTGAGAACAAGCCCAAATGCAGCAGCCATAGGCACAGAAAGAAAGAAAGAAAGAAACAAACAAACAAAAAAAGCTGCTCACTTCTGGAAGACCTCCTGTAGGTAGGAATGTCCAGCAAGATACCCTCACCTCCTCTGCCAACCCTTAAATGAGGTCTGGGGGGGGGTGGATCTTGGCTCCATCCCTTCTGGTCACTCAGATGAACTGCATGCAGCTGAGCTCCCCTGGGTTGGCCCCGCCTTCCCACCAGGTGCTCCATCTGCGCTTCATGCCATGACTCAGCATTTCCACTACACCACCCATCTCAGAACAGGGCAGCTTTCCCACGAGCCTCACACCAAAATCATCAGCCAAAAGCCATGAATGGGTACTTTGGTGTAGGCATGCTGCTCATCTGGAGAGTAAAGGAAAGAAGCACCTCAGAGGGTGAGAGATGGCAGTGACCTCCTGCAGGTGCTCACAAATTGCTCTGCAGTTGATGGGGTCAGCCTGGCAGTGGGTGACCTCATGGCAGTGTCAGCTTGACACTCCAGCTTGACAGCAGCCATATGGTACAGCCTTCTCAGGGGAAATTCACGTGAACTGCCAAGAAACATATGGCTCAAGATGGAAGAAACTGCTAACATCACTTTTTAATTCTCTTCCTTAGCTGTGCTCTCCCTCTCTCATCCTCTCCGTTTTACTTCAGCAGGGAATAAAGGCTTCCAGTTTCTTGAACTTTTGCCTACTGATGAAAGATTTGGTCTTTGTTGTATTGCTGTGTGATGTTGTATATATTTAAACAATTCAGAGGGATGCCTTTTCATAGGTTGGCCAGACAACTTGCTTTTTTTTTCTTTTCTGCAGCTAATTGATTGATTGTTCACAGTACAATTGTTGGTAAGGGAAAAGAACTCAATTAAATGGTAAATGAACATGTAAAACAGCAGATGTTTGAAACACAGAACAAAGGATATAATGCACTGCCTTTAAATGAGTAAACAATGCGTGGGAAGAAATAAATCAAACATGCACAACTCCCTACCCTACTGCTTTCAAGAACATGCTCTTTTGTCTCAAAATTCATCCAAGCAGAAGGCAGTTTCTATTCTCTGGAATCACTGATTCAGATGACAGCTGCCTTTGACAGGAGTGCATTCACTGTGACATTTTTACCTCCAATCAAACGTAAGGTTCTTGTATTGAGGCTGACCTAGGCCTTAAAGACTCCATGTACTATCTCTGGGGTATTATTTTCCAAATGTTACCAGTTCATTATATCTTTCTGAATTCATAAATTAATAATAAATTATACCCTGATCGTGTGGTTTTGTATGATGCAGGGTTTTTTTTTGTGTAATATACATGCTCAGGAGATGTTCTCACAACATTCAGTTACTCCTCAACACTAAGAAAATTTGAATTCTTATTGTGTCACTTGTGGCAATGGTCAATGGCATTATTAAGCTGGTCTGAGTGAGCAAACTGGAAATCTAACCATAAGGACAGAGGAATATGCTATCTAAGCACATTCCTGCCATTGCAGAATCCTTTCACATGTTGTATTTCCTACACTGGGATGGAATAAAGTTAATTTGTTAATTCCTAGCACATTTTATTACTAGAATGTCATAGTTTGAGAAGATTTTCCTAAAGAAAAAACAAAACAGAAAACCCACTCTTGTATTGGTACACTGAGATTTATGGCATATCCAGAAGGAAACCTTCTGTGGCACCGAACAAAACTGACGCCAAGGCCCTTTTCCAACCTAACCAGATCCACGTTCCTGTGATGCGCTGTGGCTGGAAGGCTGGAGGAAGGGTTTCCCTCTGGACAGATGGGCTCTAACCATCTGTGCTGCTCTCTGCTAGCAAGCCTCCTCAGTCTGCCAGCAACACTGGAATTTATACTGGCGATGACCGTAATAATCCATTTGTGGGACATTTTTCAGAACAGATATTTTCTGCAAAAATACTTTGCTCACTATTACCTCTCCTCCAGGCTCCAAAGCTAAATGAGGTGCACGGGACAGTTTTCTCTTGGCACCACACTGCTCGACCGTCTGTGGAATCCCTGGGGTGCAGCACGGAGAGGAGAAGTAGCATGGAGGCAGAGGAAGATGCACGCAGATACAAAATGACGACGTTGGCTGGATTTTTTGGGGGGAAACAAGTCTGAAAAGAAGCCATCGTGTAGGGCGAGGTGCTGGGCAGGCAGATGCCGGACGTATCAGCTCTCGGAGAAGCGGCTGATGGCAGCGCTGATAACAGCTGCTGAGCCGCCTCGCTGGAGAAGGGGAAGCAAAACACATAACGGAGATGTGAGGCAGCTCCCTCCATCCTCTTTGCATTAAACCTGTTCGAAAAACCAACAGAAAGATGGTCTGCGCCCTGAGGGGAAACCCACGGAGCTTTTTTACCTCAGCATCCCCCCCGCGCACCGCGCTGCTCGCGCTCTTCCCGCCCGCGCTTCCCGCTCCCCGGGGGCTGAGGGGCCGGGCCAGGCCGAGGCGGGCGGAGGGCTGCGGGGCCGCCCCGGCGCTGAGGAGCCGCCCGCCGCCGCCCCGCCTCCGCGCCAGCAGCCCGCAGCGGCGAGCGGCAGCGGCGGCTGAGGAGCGCCGGGGATGCGGCGGGGAGAGGGACCGGGGCCGCGGCGGCGATGGCTGCTGCTGTTGGCCGTGCTGGCGGCTCTGTGCTGCGCCGCGGCCGGGAGCGGCGGGCGGCGGCGAGCGGCCAGCCTGGGCGAGATGCTGCGGGAGGTGGAGGCGCTGATGGAGGACACGCAGCACAAGCTGCGCAACGCCGTGCAGGAGGTGAGCGAGGCGCGGCGGGGTGGGCGGCAATTCCTCTCAGCGCCCCTCGCCGCCGCCGGGCTGAGGGCCGCGCGCCGCCTCCTCGCGCGGCACAGCGCGTGCCCCGACGGGGCTCCCGGCTGCAGCCGAAGCGCTCTCTGCTCCACAGGCACCGCTTTCCGTCGGTTCCGAGCCTCCTTACCCTGCTCCTCGGCTCTTGCTCGCGGTCTGTGCTCGTTCCCGCCGGCGCTGGCGCTGTGTTGGCGGCGCGCGCTGCGGGTGGCGCTGAGAGAACCCCCGTGCCGCAGCGTGAGGGAGAGCTGCAGGCAGGTGTCCGAGCGGGCCCGGCAGGAACGTGGCAAGGGGACGGGTGCAGAGAAATGTTGGTGTTGTGCGGGAGCTAAGGCGGGCGAGGTGATCCCCAGCAAGGACTGAAAGATGGAAGGCGATCCTGAAGAAGTATGTGGGGAAGCACCTTATTTTTAACGTAATTCCACGTCTCGATCGCAAGTGGCTTGCCCCGAATCGCATAGGAGCTGCTTCATAGCCGGGCACAAACGCCAGACCTCAGCCGCTGCCTCGCATCGCACTCACAACATTCACTCCCGCATTCCTCTCCTGCTGGGCTTTTTTTTTTCCCATCGCATTCAGATCCTTCCTTCCAGGCGGTCTCTTTCACTTAGAAAAGTTGCAGAGTCCAAAAACCCTTTTAGTCGCAGTCCACCAGGGACACAGGCTTTTGTTTACTGTAATTAGATCATTTCTGACCCGTTACGGTTATCTGGGTGGTTGCCGGATAAGTCTGCTCCAGTCATCCATCTCATGGAGCCTGTAAACACACTGACACAGACCATTTAAAAAAAAAAGCATGCTTTGGAATGCAAAAATTATGCTTGGTTATAAATAAGGACATAGCAAAAATTTCTGCTGATTTTACTATACTTATAGGTCATGTTTATTCTCACTGAGGACTGGTCTGTACACAGCACAAAGATGGATACCGTGAGTTTTGTGGGAGCAGATATAATCTGTGTCTTCCTTATGGGAAGGTTGCCTCAGTTACTGAGCCAATGCTTTGCTCTTGAGGAGGTTTGCAACCATCTTTAAAAGTAGCGCCAAAAAGAGACATTTTGTCTTGGGAAAAACTCTATTGTTCACCCTGGCTGAATTTATCATAGAATTATTAAGGTTGGAAAAGAGCTCTAAGATCATCCAGTCCAACTGCCCACCTACCACCACCACCACCATTGCCCCCTCAACCGTGTCCCTCAGTGACGCATCCACACAGCTCTTGAGCGCCTCCAGGGACAGTGACTTCACCACCTTGCTGGGCAGCCTGTTGCAGTGTTTAGGAGAAGAAGTGTTTCCTGATTTGTTACAGAAATTGCAAAGAACAAAAGTGAATAAACTTGCTCCAGGTCTGTAGTGTTTAGAAGACTCTGCCCTTTTGCTGTGCTTACTCTGTTTTCTGATTCAGAGAGTATTCTCCCCATCTCTTCTGTGGTAAGTCTTCATCTGTCAAAAACAATGGGAACTGAAAGAGAATGAAATTCTGGCTGTGTGCACCCTGACCTATTGGACTCCTGTTGACTTCAGGGGGCTTTGGCTGTGGCTCTGTCCTGCCACAATATTTTCTTCGCTTTGTTAGGTGGGAAGGACTGAAGTGTTCAGTGTTTTTTCTGGGGAAAAACAGAAAGCCTGTGCAGATACCAAATCATCACTAGTCTCAATACACTTTCTCCTCACATGAATTTGACTTCATATCTACCATAAATGTCCAGAGCTCAGGGATTTAGCTCCCCAGTGTTTCTGTAGTCCATGAAAAGAGCTGCTCTGTTTGCTGTCTGAAACAGCTGAGTAAGCACTCCCATACAGCAGGATCTATAGTAACAGCATCACACAATTAATCAGGGCATTACTGAGGGCTGGAAAAGGAATGTTACTTGTTGTCTTTTGCATGACTGCTGCTAATTTTCAGTTTGTTCCATTTGGCAGATGGAAGCTGAAGAAGAAGGGGCAAAAAAACTGTCAGAAGTAAACTTTGAAAACTTACCTCCCACCTACCATAATGAGTCCAACACAGAAACCAGAATTGGTAATAAAACTGTTCAGACTCATCAAGAAATTGATAAGGTATGTGAAAACATATATAGCAAGGTGTTCATCCTCATGACCTTTTCTTCAAAAGTGAAAATAATTTTGCACATTTTGGGGAGAAATTTGAAGCACAAACTTTACTGATGATGACTACTTTGGGATCTTACTGTCTATTATTTGCTTGACTGATAACTTTAGGGGTATATGTCATAAAGTTTAATGTGAAATAATTATTTTGAAGAGAACACAGGTAGGGAAATTACATAGATCATAAAAGAATGATCATCTCTCATTCATCTTCATTATGGTGACATTTAAGATAGTTCTTCTTTCCCCTCAACTAAGGTTTTTATCTGAGTGCCTGAAAAATGGGGAAGGAGGGGGCGAGGTTTAATTATAGGGGAATACAGGACTCAGAGTAACAATGGACTATCACTAATAAATGCAATTTCTTGCCTTTTTGGGGTGTGTCTTATCAGGTTACAGATAACAGAACTGGATCAACAATTTTTTCCGAGACAATTATTACATCTATAAAGGGTGGAGAAAACAAAAGAAATCATGTAAGTGAATACACATTTTCCTCTTGAAAGTTATGCAAATACTTTCAGTTCATAATTCTGAAGAACGTGATAGTTTGTGACTTGACATATCTGTATATCCAGATGGTTTAAAACACAGAAAACCACTATGTGTAAGCAGTCAGAATGGATTTTATTGTAATCTGTTTTTGCTTTTCATTAGTTTAATATAAGAATGTTGTATTATAAAGCATAAGGAGAGATTCAACTTTGTGGCTGAGGTACTTAGTCTGAATATTGAATTTGTCCATCAAATGTAAGCATTGTATTCAAATAGTGAAGATAGTTACACAGCCTTTACCAGTGACTGTGCATAAACCCTTGGTATAACAGTGCTACACAAATGCCCTGTCCATGCTTTTGGTTTTCACAGAGAAATTCCTCAAGAGACTTCAACACTTAGAAAATAAAGATTTTCTGTTTTGAGGAGTCAGCAGAAAAAACATGCTTCTATTTCCACACTTTTGGATGAAAAGAATATAACACAACAAGTAGTCTGCATAATTAATTGTAGCCCTAAGTATTAACAGTCATTTGAAAAAGGGTGGATACTGACATTTTGTTCTGAGGATGGAAATTTTGATAGCAGAGGCTGAGAGGAGGCAGACACTGGGAAGCAGACCACTGTTCTGAAGCCATTCAGGTATCCTTCAAGTTGGTGACTTTTTAGAACAGCATTTTTGTTTTTATCTTCACTCTGCCAAATAAACGAAATAGGTACATACTATCACACAAACTCAACTTTTATGCTTGGAGGGAAACTGAATGCTAAAAGCCAGACCTGCTTCATAGGTCCGCTGTGTAGGCTTGTCATGTAAAAGTTAATGATTTACACAGCTCTTGCTCTTTAGGTACAAAATTGGGTGGTAAATATGAGAATTCATCAAACACCTCAGCGAACAACCTACTCTAAAATGTACACTGTACACAATTACAACAGTAATTAATAATACTTGCAAACCCACAGCCCTTGGTTCATATTCATTCTCTGGGGTTTTGAATCTTGATGCAACAGTCTCACAGGTAGGGAAATAGGTGTCTTACGAACCATATGTGTTGGAGTGGTAACTCCACATACTGATGAGTCAAATCCAGCACTGGAAAAGCAGCTTCACAGAAAATAAATCGGGCCTACTTTTCGAATCACAGTGCCTGTACTACCCTAAATCTCTTTGCAAACAGATACAAGCATACATATCTGTAATACAAATATATATGTGTGTCTATATGCATACGTGTAGTGGGGATACGCTATTAGAATAACATTAGGCATAATCTTTCCCCCTCTCCTACTCCCTTTTCTCCCTCAGACGGGATTTCTTTTTGACTCTGCATCATAAAGGTATTTTCTTTGGACTGCGCTCTTTGTTACTGAATGGCTGGTTGGTAGTATTTTGGTGGTTAGAAGACTATCAGTATTTCAAGCCTCCAGAAGAACAAGGCTGCTTGCCATTTCTGGCACCAAGACCCAGCTCTTGAGAGGTGCTGCGTTATTTGGAGGCGCCACTTACATTCCCAGACCAACATTCACTTTCTCAGATGTCAGCGAGGCCTGACAGTTACCAGCACAGATGTCAGGCTTCAATCCAGCAGGCAATAGGTAGCATGTTTTTATGTCTGTGCAGGGTTTTACATTCACTTGATTTTAAGGTTTAAGGTTCAAATATTCTATAATTTACTTCACAGAATCATAGGGAACATAGCCTATCATCCACATGAAAGTAGTAGCTCCAGGAGAAAACTCAGTAAATACTGAGTACAGAACGTAAAGTAACAGTGCTCCTTATTGTGAGGTGAAAATAAAAATATTTTCTGGTTTGTTGACTGCTTCTATTTCGGTTGTGATACATTAGCCTAACCAATGAAATTGAAGCATGAAAAGTGAAAAATAAAAGGAAATGAAATTCGTACTGGTAAGACTTGCTGCACAAAGATTAGTTGTCTTTCTTCTCAGTTGCATTCTGAGTAGTGCTTTATATAAACTGTCTTCTAACTCAAATCTATTGTATCTAAGTTCTCTTTCTCAAAACAGGTTTTTAAATATGCTAATATTAAGGGAGAGTATACCGGGGAAATGGAGGAGTATCATGCACTTATCAATGGGCTTTGGCACAATAAAAAGCATTCCTTTGGGCCTTGGAAACAGCAGCTCTTCAGCACGCAGCTGCACCTTCTCATTGGTTAGAAAGTAAAGGTCATCTTGTGTGGTGGTTTTTTGTTTGTTTGTTTTTGTGGGAGAGTAAAGGGAGGTGCTTCCAGTGTGGTTCTGTGTAAGGTGTTTGCTCTCTTTGTGGATGGATGGGTATCTGCCTGTATACGCAGGTGTATTTGGCACTGCCTTCTGCAAACACAGCAGCTGATCAGTCATTTCAAACACTCAGATCCTTAGGAGAGAAGCCCTATGATACTAAGCTATTATTTCTGCTGTCTGGAATGCTGTGGCTCTGACAGTGAGGACAGTACCACTATGAAACTGCTTTTACAAGCTGATTTGATACATTCTGGAAGTAATTGTGTTTGTTGTTTTTATTGACTAAATATGGCTTGACCCTGATACATGAATTTAAGGAAGTAACTGAATAACAAAAGCTCCAAAGTCCTAAAGGTTTAGTTGTAGAGATAGAATAGATAGCATGCCTGTTCTAATGACCATTTAAAGTATTTGTAAGCCTTTAAGTAAGAGGTTTATCTTTACTCTGACAATAAGAAATAGAAAATGATAACATACATAGTTAATATTTAATTTCTGGGGTTCTAGTTCCCCCATCAGCTTGCAAGGTAGAGCTTTCTAGAGCAAAATCTACTTTAAATGGCCAAGCTGTTGCACATCATAACCAAGCTTTCAGTTCCCTGTGATTATATGTGATTATACAGAGCTGCTTGATTTCTTTTTGAGCAACTTATATATGATTTCCCTAAGCATGTTCTCAGCCACATACACAAGAGTTGCACTCTGCAATTTATACTGCTCCAAAGAGAGGAGTTCCTACCAGTGCTGAAATGAAAAGGAGCTTTGAAAATTGAGAAGGAAGCATTTATGGAATGGAAACTGCCATTTGTTCATCAGCAGCACTGCAGGGGAAAGGCTGGCGGCAGAAATTTGAATGTGTAGAATCTTGCTGTTGATATCTGCCCCCTTTGGCATGTTAGTATCTCAAGGGAGATACTTGTCTGGGCTTTCTAGTCCCGTGTTTGGGTCAATTCATTATTGTTTTTCTGCTGTTCTAATTTTTTGCAGAACTTCTAGTCAGTAGTGACTTGCAGCTGACAACCTTAACTTGTCAACAAACTAAGTGCATTCTTGTGTTAAAATCCTGGTCTCTTTCTAGTCAAAAATCCCATAATATCTAAATCTGGTAGTTTCTGTATGCTTAATCATTCCATTCATTTGCACTTTTAGTTTGCTTTTCTGTTAATCAGCCAGCCTGCTCTGCTTTGCAAGAAATGCATGGATAGCATACAATAGCAGTCATTTCAAAGGGGGAACTATAGACAGGTTGTTAACCTGTCTGGTGGCAGCAATCTGCCCATAGTCTTCAGTTGTCTGACTGGAAAACACCTGAAGCAACCAAGCAAATTGAACCTAGTTTTGGGCTTTCTGATCCCAGTTAATGGAAGAGGATTCTGATAGTCATCATGAGGGGCCTGGATAGGGATACCAGTATACTGCTTCAAAACAAGCAAAACCCTCTCCTGGCTTGTCTTAGAGAGCCAGGGCTCATCATCCAGACAAGTTCCAGATACTGAACGTTTTGCTGAAAGCCCCCCTTTTTTTTCTCTTTCTTGAATATGAAGCTGATGGGAAAGTGCAAATACAGCTTGTGAGGACAAGTAGCTTGTGTTTGTTAGAGTAGAAAGGGATGTGAAGATGGGTCCAAAGGGAGAGTGGATGTAACAGCCTGAGATGACAAAAAATGGGCAATTAGCATTTTGAATTGCTCTTATGCACCCGGAATACTTATATGATATATATATTATTTGTAGAACAAGGGATATACCCTACCTTAACTAAAAGCTGTAATGGAATGTGCACATATCCCCGAGTGTTTGTATCTAATACCATAAGCACAAAATGCATCTTACTCATGCAAAAGGTATTAAGGAGTTTAGTTCAGCACATGAATGATAGGATGGCCTTGGTGTCAGCCAGGGTGTATCTCTAAGACCAGAAATTTTACTGATCATCTGATGTTCACTGAACTATTGCCAAAAAAATCTGACAATTAGCCTCAATGCATGGAAAGAGCTGTCATATAGAGTTTGAAAAATGTGTGTGTTGCCTCTGTTCGTGCAAGAAGAAACTTCTCCAAGGAAGAATGGTGGGGAAATTGTGTGATCAGCTGAGGTGTCAGAGGCTGCTTCCACATCTTTATTTACTGATGTTAGTCCTTTCTGGTCTGGCTTGTTTTCTGACAGATGACCCTGCAAAGGCTATGGGTCCACAGAGTATCAGGAATGGATGGTGTGTACAGATATAAGGTGGTTTTGTAATACTATAAGGCTACAATGGACATGATGTGAAGAAAAGTGAGACTGCAGTTTTCATGGATTCAGATATCATGCTTGGTGAACTTGAACAAACAAGCAAGCATAAACAGCTGCTAGACCTTATCAGAGTGAAGAGAAGCAAGGTGCCTTTTGCTGAGAGATGGAGCAAACCAGGTGCTTTAGGTGAAAACAACAACCAAAACTCAGAGGAGGACAAAGATCATTATCACTTTTTTTTCTTTTTGGCCTTAGGGAGTGGCTCAGATTTACAGGCAAAGAACTGATGTAGCAGCAAATGGGTTACTCCTAATTAAAGGCACCAAATGCTGCTTCCATTTGTGTCAGTGGAAGTCTGGAATAATTCAGATAACTTTGGTGAATTTACTTTCCTAGTAGAAAAATAAAAAGAGTGACTGGGATTTCTTTCACGTTTTCCTGTGGTTCATGCTGAAGAGGAACCGCTTCGGCATTTGTTTTCTGTGTGAACTCCTACCCTTTGAGTAGCTAAACAGGGAAGGGAAAAAGACTTTCCCACCACCACCCACCCTATTACCGTAACACAGTCACAGAGCCTAACAATGATTCGCTGTTCTGAGTCATGATGTCACTAAAAACACACCAGCAAATCAATGAGTTTACCCCTAGGAAGCTACGAAACAGACTTCCTCTTGAAGAGGCAGTGCCCATCCACTGCTTCACCACTGCTCACCTGGCAGTCATACACCGTTTCTAAAACTTTCAGCATTCTTGTTCGTTGTGGAAATCTGCCTTGTCTGAAACTTTCCATCTGGGGGAGTTGTGCATCAGGTTTAGTTATCTACTTCCTTGTTTGAATATGGGTTGGTAGAAATGTGCACACAAGTGATGGTGAGGGAGCAGTGTAAATCGAAAGAACAGTTGTTTGCCTTTTCCTTGCTTTTAGCAGCCTTCTCAGACCTAACATGTCGAGTTTAGGGAACCAAGGCTGTCAAAATGTCCTACAGATAACGTATAAGTTATAGGGAGATATAAAAACAAGTCATCAGGAATGTTTTCGCTTTCTAGTTCTATTAGATATACCTATTTAACTTAATAGAAAATAAATGTGTGAGGTAACAATCAAGAAAGTAAGACTTTTACATAGGCTGGTGGCAGCCATTAAGAATTACGGTGGAAGTTCACCAGCAATATTTCTTCTGGACAGACACATGTAGCAAAAAATATTGTTTTTCCAGTGGTTTTGTTTTACATAGTTTAGCTCACTGGCTCTAGCAGTTCTAGCTGAAAACATGTTATCTAATTAAGCAGTAAGTTTTAGCTGCTAGAATCTGGCAAAGGTCACATATATACAAGCTGCACTGTCACACGTAGGGTGGCTAGGATGTTGGCTCAGTAACACTTAATTACATATGCAATAAGCTTAAGCTTTTTCTAACCTTTCCCTGGACAATAGATTCATCAAAATCACTAGAATTACCTTGGCTTGCCTAAATGTGAGTAGGAGAAAAAATGAATGTGATCTGTGATTGCTTGGCCTTCTATACAGGGTGAGCACCTGCCTGGCCTCGCGAGGGACTACGTAAACTTTGATAGTGCTGAGGAAAACCATACCAGTGCACTCAGGAGTTATCATGTCGTGGTGGTTTACCATTGAAGCTTACAGGGAGAATCCCCCTCCACCTTTTCTACCTGTTCAAATTCTCAACTTTATAACGAGACCACACCTTCCAACAAGTGACACATCATGATGTATCATTCTTGGTAAAAAGATTTTTGGGATGGGAGTTTCAGATTTGTTTACACCCTGTTCTGTAAATTTACATCACATGAGGAATCCCTGAACATTGTTCCCTTAGAAAGCCCCCTCATCCTAGGAGGAGGAAGAAGCATCTTACGGCATGTTGATAGACTCACATCTCAGTGTCAGGCAATGGAGAATCCTAGTGGGCTTCCTGAGTTCAAGATTTATCAGAGGTCTCAGCAAGGGAACTCCATCCTTAGGCAGACATTCATCTCATCTCTTCTCAAAATCCTTCAGCACTGGAGATAATTCGCTCCAGTGCTTTTCTACACTCACTATAAAGTCTCTATTGCTGTAATTTAAACCCATTCTTCTATCTACAGCTCATAGAAAATACATTATTCCCTTTCCTCTATGGTAACAGCAGTTATACACAGTCTTCTATTATAGGCAAAATCCATTGTAGGTGAATTCTTATCCATGCATTTCTGTTCTAGTATTATCTTTGGCTCATGCCTTAAACATAGCAAGTAAGCTTTTTGAAACCGTAAGCTACTGAGAATGTGTATCACATAAGAGCAAGGCACATAAGATTCAGGGTTTGAAATAAGTTCTGTAATGGATTGGGTACAGATTGACATCTTATTCCCAGTGCTCCACGCTTAACTGAGCGATTAGGATCAGCAAGGTGCTATTGAGTACAGATGTCCTGTTCTGTAGTGTTTCTCATTTTGCACAGATGTTTCACATCCTTGCTGTGTACAGCTACTCTGGATTGTTTTTATTAATGTTCAAAATTTACATAGCTTGGTAGTGAATCATGGAAACTTTGTAGCTGCCAGTTGTAGAGAGAAGAGACGCCTACATAGAAATTCAGTTTCAGAATGCACCATTTAATGAGGGCTGCCTCTTTGTATGGTTAACTAACTACTTAGGCATAATGTCACTATAGAACTTTGTAGCACGGTTTTGCAGTGCTTCTGTAACTGTTACTATATCTCAAGACGTTCAGAATAAAAACCAAAATCTGACAGACCACAAGGTTTTAGACAGATCTTCTGGTTATCAAAGAATTATTGTTCTTCCATTGACAGAACCAGAGGTAGGGTCATTTTTCAGTTAAGACTGTTTCTTGCAAAATCTTTAAGAGAATTTATATAAACAGATGAATATTTTAACCTCATTTGATAGTCCCAAACTATGTGAAAAAGTTTTCCTAACATGAAACAATTAAACGTGGAGCACACCGCTATTGGTTTTGGGTCTCAAATTCCCTACCTTCAGAACATTCCTTCTCTTGTCTAATTGTAGAGCCTCTCTATATTTACAAAGAAAAAAAGAATAGCAGAGTGGGTAGCATGGCACTGAGTTGCAGGAAGGCCTGAGGGAAGATTTTGTTGGAACTTTTACCATCTTGCCTTGCTGATGGTACACCTGACAACCAGGAGGAGAGAACAGAAATGTCATGGTATAACCTGTCCTGCCTGCTCTAGAGCTGAGAGCTCCGCTATTACAGATAGCTACTGCAATATGTAGCCCAACATACATCAAAGGCTACATACATATGCACACGCAGACTTCTGCTCCTTTCTTAGCTGGCTACATCTGAATTTTCAGACTAAGTTAATTCACTGCCAGATTATTATTTGTATTCTTTTTTTTTTTTCTGACAGATTTGAATAGTTCTCCTGATATGCCTCCTCTGATAACACTGCAAAGTAGATTGAAATAAGTACATTACATTGTTTTCTACTCAGGAGCATTTGCAGAGACTGTATTTAGTCTTGCCAGGATCAGATTATTATATTGCTTACTGAGAAAAACACAGAGAGGGAGGAAAATAAAGTGAATACTTCTGCACAGGGACCTGCCATCAAATTATTACATGGTTTTCGCTGTTAATGAACAAGAGATGATCTGACAGAGCATCTTGGCATTGCTTCTCTCAGTATCCCAAAGCATTTGTCAGGATTTTTTTTTTTTTTTTTTTTTTGCTTTTGTGTGTAGTTTCTTTTTTCTCTGCAGTCTCCACTCATTGAAGCTGTGGATAGTGTGATTTTATTTTATTTTATTTTATTTTATTTATTTGTTTTAATTTGTGACCTGAAATATTAGGAGCAGAACTGTCTGATCCATGACAGGATGGCTGTATCTGTGCTGCGAGTAAGCAGATGAAACAGAAGGCTGTGGACTTCTTACATTAGTTTTGCTGGCAGGTGGTTTATTGACTACAACCTCCCTAATTAATGCCCTAGGCTTTTTGACAGAAATGTAGCTGTGTTGGTTGCTTTTGGAACCTTAAGTCAAGCTTAGATGCCTTTGTGTAGTGTCCACTTCTGTCATGTACACATACTTTATGTTCATTTATATATATCATATGGAGAACCAGAGATTTTATCCTCTTAAAATGTTGTTTTCCTGAAAGCAGAAAAGGAAAAGGGTGAGATTAGTTGTATTGAGAAGCTCAAGGCAAAATTGAGGGAACAGATTCTATTTTATGTATTACTTCTGATCTCAGAAGTCACATTCCTCTTGAAGAGCCACATAAATAGACATCTTTCCCACACAGCTCTGGGATGTGATTAATACCATAATTTGCAACTCATGTCTGATCTTTTCAGTATGTCTTTTTTTAACAGTAGTCCTTGTTTTTATGAGCACTATGTACTTGGCAGGACAGCAGCAAGATGTTTGCTCTGCTGGAAAGTATTACAGAGGTTTTGAGATATTTCAAGGCAAATTAATTCGTATCTCAATAAATGTGAATGCGTTATGTGCTCTGTCTAGACAACTGAGAGATTAGGAACTGGAACACTACTGCAATTCAAGTTCTGGTGCAGTTTTCGTAAGACAATATTCCATTATGTGTATTTCTGACATTTTTTTTAGTATATGTAATACATGTAGGATATAAAATAGTTTTTTATGTATTTTTTCCTTACTACTCAGCAGCTTTTGCCATCTGTTGGAGTAACGGAGACCAGCCCAACGTGAAGTGGCTTGTAGAAGTTAAAACGAAAACTAGAAGGGGATATGCAAACACAAAAGTAACTCTTAGAAGTGCTAACTGCTAAGAAATGCCAGTTTCAACATGAGCAAGTGCTTTTGTTGGAGCACTTCAGCTACGGTTAAAATTATGTCATCTCACAGATACAATCCGGTGAGCCCTGGGACTAGCTGGGAGGGATCTTTAGCTACCATTTTTAGATGATAACAATGAGTTTTATGTTGAAGTTTATTTATACTAGGTGCTTTTAAGAAACTCCTAAAAGGGCTTTTTGTTTAGAGAAGCTTTTGAGTGGGGTTGTCATAGTAGAATGTAAGAGGTGCCGTAACACATTTTCCAGGTCGTACCAAAACATCTTTCTATAATTGCTGAACCAACTGTCTTTTTAGCTTTGCTTCCTCTGCTGTGTAACTCCTGACAAAACTTCATTACCTGTGTGGTATCGGTGATCTTTGTCTCCTTATGGCTTGTGAATTTGAAAGCCATAAAGGTTTAGGAATGAAATCTTTGGCAAAATGGACTGTTTTGGCTTACAGCTGTACTGACAGTGCCAAGGCAAAAACAAACAAACAAACAAACAAAAGCCTACTTCTCCTTTTTCTTAGTCTCAAAAGGTTTGTAATCACAAAACACAACTGCATAAAAAAAAGCCAGCAAAGTAGGCCATATGGCTCACAAAGGGATTAAAAAATATATTTCTCCCATTTGAATCCCACTGATGTTCTCATGTCAGAGCGAGCAGTCAGCGCACCATGACATAAAAGAGCTACTGAGTTCCTCTGCTACTGTTGCATCTCACCCACAGGAACATTTTCTGTTCCATATGCTCCCCCTGAGCCCTGGTGGTCTGTGTCTAGGTCTGTTAAATGTATTAGTCACCACTGGGAGTATGAATATAGTCATTAACAGCTTCTTCCTCTGCTTTGGGTACTAAGCTCAAGTGTTGAGAGCCTGGAAAAAAAGTATAGCTTATTCCAGGTAGTCACCTGCCTGTCCCAGACAAATAATAGCTGAAGATATGAAGAGTGAAGAGAAAACTTCCTATAAAATTATCTTTGAAGAGGGACTTTTAGGCAGAATGTGGGAGGGAGGATGAGTGGCGAGAGGGAACAGATCGGCTAAATGTCACTTTTTAATTTAAAATCAATGGTTATTTTTAAAGCCAGTGTCAGGATTGTCATGTCAAATCAGAATTTTATAGTCTACGCTTAAGGTGTTAAAAAGTATGTAGTTAATTAGGAATGAAGGGAAAAAAAAGAGCAAAGTGAAATGAACAGGATTTCAGTACGTAATATATCACCAGCAGATGGGATTGCTGAGGTTTCCATAGTGAGCAGCAGAAACCAGATAAACACTGCAAGTAAAAGAGAGTTTCTACAAGAAAGTAGATTAGTAGTTCTGCTTTTGTAATTTCAAATGGGATATCCTTTGCTTCTCCCTCTTTATCCTCAGTGCGTTATATGGGCAGAGGATAACATGATTCAATCCACAGTTGGCTCCACTCCACCACTCAAAGACAGTCTGCCTAAACAGCCTGCATTGCCTTCTAGGTCAAAGGCACATTAGTGGTGAGGTGTTAATTGTTGTATCAGACTGCAAGAAAACTTTTCTGCTCTACCTTGCCATGCACACGTAGATGTTCAACAGGAAGGAAAATGCCCTTGTCAAGGCCAGTTACACCACTTCTCACACTCAGGCGTCTGTTTCAGATTTCTGGTAGTTGAATTACAACCATACTTCACTATCAGCACCATCGGTCATTATTAAAAATCTCAAGTGTGGGAACGAATCATTTCTTAAGAAAGGAAATGGCAGCTCTGGCATAATCTGCCAAAGACAACTGAGTTTTCTTTCAGCAGCTGTTGTTTCTAGACTCTAATGCAAATACAAGGAACCTTTTCCATGAATTTCAGCATTTTGTTGTTTTTTTTTCCCTTCCTTTTTTCTTCCCTGTGGGCTTTGGAACAGATTCTAACCCTCTAACCCCCAGCTTGCTTTCAGGTGTTGCTGGACATTCGCTGTAGGATACAGAATCACATCCTTCTCCATCCTGGCTTCTGTTGTGTGTGTATAGTAGTTACTCATTCATGAACAGGCAATCCTACTTTCACTCTGCATTATTATTGAGCACTTCTCAAAGAGCACATTCCTTTGCTGCTAGGCTAAATGAACTGGGATTTTTCTGATCTTAAGGGATTTCAGACAGATACGCATCATTAAAAGTGTAGCTAGTTCTGTCTTTAAGATGTCTGTTCATCTTGTGTGCTCTGTTGCATGTCAGACGCCACACTCCCTCTCCTCAGTTTACACATCATTGCCTCTGCAAAAAGAGTGTTTTGGAAAATACCTCACTTTGCAGGATTCCAGAAAGACATGGATATGTTCAAAGTCCATTGCAGCTGATGATGATGCTTAGTTTTGCTTCTGATTTAGCAACTGTTGAGTCTCAAGGTAGCCTGATTAGAAAAGGGCTGCAGCCTGGCTAGAAGGAATGAACAAAAGGAGAAACGGTTACACGTGCAGATCCATGTGCAAGGATTGCTGAGTGCTTTACACTGCCTGTGGATTATAAAATCTGAGTGAAAGAAGCCGTTTTGGAGTGTGGCACAACTTTTCACAGCTTGGAGAGAGTCTATGGAAACAAGCTTCTTACACACCAGGAAAGGAAACTCTGAAGGGTTTTTTTCCCCAGCTGAAAAGCTCGTGAAGTCTGGGGTCTAAGCTGGTGGCATGTGATTCAATGAGAGGGGGAAGAGGCTTTTGAAAAGGGATTCACTAGTGCAAGAGAAAGCAGCAACTGGAGAATTGCAACTTAGCTGTTAGCTGGTTGTAGAGGTAGAGAGAGGGTTATTCCATAAGCTTAAAAATAATTACAGCAAAATTTCTCCTCTGTGGAAAGGGACATTTGGAAAAACTGACTACGCAGACCTGGCTGTTTGCCTGAAAGCGGACGTAACGGGAATGGAATTGTATAGTTTCATCTGAGTAGGGCTTATACAGGGGGATTCAAGAAAGAAGCTGACAAAGCTACAGATAGAAAATTGGCCAGAAAGAATACAGAAGCTGAGAAGAAGCAGCCAACTGCTAACTTGGAACCACAAGCATTTAAAGATACTGTATAACGTCAGGATTTTGACCCAGCTGATAATGGAGCAGCACAAAAGCAAACAAGCAGAACGTGCTATTACTGTGCTGGAATAATGAAGCTGCAACAGCATTATGCTGATTTATAGCAGCCTAAATCCAGTCACACTAACCTCTTAAAACAGCTGCAATGACTGCTTCGTAACTAGAAGCTTATAACTCCAATGTAACTTTACTGACTTGAGCAGAAGTGAGATTAACACCAGTAGGCAGCCAATAGGCAGCCACTTTCTTCAGGAGTATTGGAGAGTATTTATTTGTTTATTATTTTGTACTGACTAATAACAGAAAGATAGCATCAGCTTTATGATGGCACAAACTAGTGGCGGATGCAGTAGAATGGACGCGGGCAGAAACAGTGCTATGGCTTATTCTTCTCCTGGCTGCATTGTTTCAAGCCTGGACAAATTGCATTCCATGTGAAAATACATTCCATGCAAATTGATTCCATAATTGCTTGACTTTTAAGAGGTGACCATTAGGAAGCATTCCCAGGAATGTTTAATGTCACCAGTGCCATGGACAGAAGCACTACATTTTTCAGCACAGAAGCTGATGCTTGCCTAACAGCTCATGTTCTGCAAAGCTTTTTTCTTTTTTTTGCCTGAGAAGAACATCTCCCTTCCACCTTAGGGTTATCATTACTTGTTTAGGGAAGTGAGACATGCTGCTGAGGTTCTGAGATACTGTCGGCTACTGCTGCAGGAGAGTAGCCTCTTTCCTTTGCTCTTGTCTCATTTCAAAAGACAGCGAATAAGGAATCATGATAGAACTCTAATATAAGTAAAATAGCTTTATTGCAAATGTCTTAACGTCTTCAGGTTGTGTGTCCTTGTTGCTTTTTCTTTTCCCCACTAAATAACAGAACAATGACAGTGTTAATTTTCTTGAGGTTACTGGTATTAATGATTTATACATGTGAAGCCACTTAATGCTCTGCAGCTGCGTTGTTCTGTTACAGAACTGGGGTTGTATGAAGAATCAGACAGCTTTTTTTCATGCTTCCCAAATAAGAAATACAATCAGTCAAGGCCTGGTATTTCAAGAACAGGTACAGTTTCCTGTCATAGTGGTAAACTACATTTTTATCCTTTTCTTCAGGAGTGTATCATTGATGAAGACTGTGAAACAGGAAAGTATTGCCAGTTCTCCACCTTTGAATACAAGTGTCAGCCCTGTAAAACCCAGCATACAGTAAGTCCTGAAATGATCTGTGGTTTTATGGAGTCTTTAAAAACTTACTACGTGAATTATTAACGTCAACAAATTAAAGCTGTCACTTGACAAGATACACAGCTTTCTGTTAATACAACTAAGTTATGAGGTTTTTGTTCTAATAGGCTTTTGAAGCTCTACTCTACTCCTCTTGACGAGTTTGTGTTGTTAGGTTGCCTAAGGATAGCATGAACTAATGTACTGTAGATCACCAGGAGAATGGGCAAAGAGTGTGCCAGTTCTTAAGGCTCAGCTGACAGTCACTGGTCATTTCTAGCTTCTGATTCTCAAAGCAGCAGTCTGAACTCTTCCCTGCACTGACAACTTTGTGCAATGCTGTAGTGCAACCACTGCCATAAATGATCCTCTTACATCATTTACCTTATTTGAATCCTTGAACCTAAGGAAGGAGGAAATCCCTGTCTTTTCAGTTGAGAAATGTTCTTGGCAATAGCTTTGGCTGTTAAATTACCTCCTGCAGGTGACAGTGCCTGAGAAATTCAGGCTTATTCTGTAGTGAAAATACAGTTTAAAAGCAGTTTGTCGAAAAAGGGCTTTACATAACTGCCCCTTTTCACTATGTTTTGCTGATGGCCTTTCACGAAACAATTGTTCTTCAAAGCATTTACAGGCTATTAAATTACAACTAAGCAAACCTTGCAGTGAAATCACGTAATCAGTTGGATTCTGAAAATACCAGACTGATCATTTCAAGGAGCTGTATTGGCTTCAGTGGATTCAACACTTATTCAAGTTGAAGGCCTGAATGATAAGGTCTTGTCATTCAGAAAGCTTACTCTTCTTGTCTTGCAATGATCATTTTTCGTGTTAGCATGCAGGAATTAAAAAATCAGCTGGGATGTTACTGAAACTAAAGGCTCCACTTTTCTATGCACTGCTCAGTAGAGCGTTTGTAGCATAAAGCACAAATTTGGTCCTAGCTACGCTCCTGTTGCAAAGCGAGCTCAGACTGAAGGTGGCTGTATCAGCTCCCTGAGCTGGACCCCCCACAGTTACATAATACTCTTCTTCATAATTAGCAGTGTAGTCCTACTTCTTGCCCTGGGTTAAGTACCTCCTGTGGGACTCACTGGCAACGAAATTCTGACTTTGTATGGCTGCCCAGACAGGGCTTTACACAGACAGAAAAAAAGCTGTGAAAATGCTGACCTACCAGGAATCTTAGATTATAATCAAAACCCTAAAAAAAGAAACAACGCATCACAGTGCTTTTACTGGCTTGATTTATTACATGTGTGTAGTTGAAACACTGGGACAACTGTCAGTCAAAGCTGCGTTCAGCTTCAGATTTGCACTTCTGATTTTCACAGAGCTTTTTCTCCACGGAAATATTTTTATAGGATTCTTGGGTACAAATGGAGTCTGGTTCTTATTACAACCAAAAATTGGATTTTGCTAAGATTTTTTTTTTCCACTGCTCTTTAAATGCAATCCTTCTGAACAAATTGTAACTGATGGTCTGCATTTAATAGTGGAAAAAAAAAAAATCAGCAACGTTTTCCACTGGTGATGTTTCATTTGTTATTTTTGTTGATGACAAAAGGCTGTCTTTAAGTACAGGACACTGCAGGATGTCTGGCTGCTGACCAATTTACATGACCATGCTAAAAACCAATTCAGATTTCATGGGATTGAAAGCATAAAAGTATAGAAGGGGTGCCATTGCTCTGATGTGGATGTGCCCAACTAGCAAATACTTTTATACGTGCTTGAGCTGAGAGCCTAGAAAATTCTGTTCAAACAGTAGGAATATTGCATCTACATGTTTAAAGGAAATCTATGCAGCTGTCTTCAGAAGGAAGGTCTAAATCTGTGCTTAGCTGTCTGTTGATGCAGGCAATTAGTGCTACAGTGACAGTTTTGTCATCTGCTTTTTCCATTTGCAAGCACTGCTCACGAGATGTTGAATGCTGCGGAGACCAGCTTTGTGTTTGGGGTGAGTGCAGGAAAGCCACTTCAAGAGGAGAAAATGGTACCATTTGTGAGAACCAACATGACTGCAACCCAGGAACGTGCTGTGCTTTTCAGAAAGGTACACGAGTTTTGCTTTTCATTCATTTTATAATACAGTATTAAAATCCTGCTCTTTTGCTCAAGTGGAGTGGTTAAACGTTTTTGGGCTGGGATGTGCACTGTTGTAACTTCATTAGAAAAGCTTTAATCAAATTTGGAGCAAGAATGAGCCTGATCGAGGTGCACAATAGTGAAAGAAAAGCCTAGTGCACACACATTAGAGGGGAAGAGCACAAAAAGCACAAAAATCTACTGCCTTGAAAGAAAGACGCAGTCATTTAGAAGTCACAGAGTTCTGTGTCAAGTTTTCACTCAGCACAGCATAGAACAGAATTTTAAATTGATGAAAGAAATCAAGGAGATTACTGTTAGTAGTTTTCTTCTTTGTATCAGAGGAAGCAGACCATCAAGTCAGACTACAGCTGTACTTCATACTTGTAAGCTTGATACGAGCCTTCCAGGGCACAGCACTATGCAGTGCTGACTGGACACACAAATGGAATGATGTTCCAGATTATGTTGTCAATCTACACAGGAACATGAAACTTGACTTGCAAGAGAAAGGAAAGAGAACAAGATACCAGACCTGACATCAGTCCTGAATCCTGCCTAGTCAGGGCTTAGCTTCTGTTACTGTTTTCTGCCTACTGGTTCTTCAGGGCTTTTAACCTAGGTGACCTAAACTTATCGGTAACAGGATATAATTCCAAATCTCTTTTTACTCCAGGTAGATACTTCAATATATTGTTGTTTTTTTCTTCTGATTCTTGCTAAGAACAGCAGATGACTTTGTACCTTCCCTGAAAGTTGGTCTGAAAGTTGATCCAGCAGTGGATCAGGCTGCTAGGGCTTTTCACAAGAATGAGGGGAAAAAGCTCATTTGAAACACAAAAACTAAAGCCAAATGTGTCTGTTCAGCTTTTCCATGTTAATTTAGAGCATTACATAGTGAACTTCTAATGTTAACTAAGTTTGGTTTCAGCAAGTTTCAGAGTACTTCATGAGTTATCTTCCTAAAGCATTTACAGGTTTTGATAAGCTTTACCAGAGATTTCTTTGTAATGTCTGACCCCAAAATGAGAAAGACAGACTACTCAACATAAACGCCTATTGCTTTTTCCATGTAGCATCAGTTTTGGAATCAAAAACCAGTAAGTCATATACATATGTACGTACATTGTCTGTGTATACAGTGACCAAGCCAATTACAGAATAACTCTGAACGCTCCACACTTTATTCTGCCATACCACAAGTAGTATAAACATTCCACCTAGTGGAATGAATGTTTATTTATGGCTCCCTAATCTGCATAGGACTTAAAAGGACATTGAGACTTTTTTTTTTTATATCTTGTACATGTATTAAAAGTTAGGTCATCTCGGTTTAGCGGACAGTTAACAACTTCTCATAAAACTCATCCACTCTGGCATGCAGAACTGCTGTTTCCTGTGTGCACTCCGTTACCCGAAGAAGGTGAACCTTGCCATGATCCTTCAAACAGACTTCTCAACCTGATCACCTGGGAACTGGAACCTGATGGAGTACTAGAGCGCTGCCCATGTGCAAGTGGCTTGATCTGCCAACCTCAGAGGTAAAGATCATAACATGAGCAAGGAAAGTGCTTGAGATTTTGTTGGGTTCCTCTAATACAGACAGAACTTGCTGACCCTTTCACACTACAGAGTGTTTTGATGGCTTTTCTCATCACTAGTTTTGAAGCTGTTTGAGGCTTTATGCTTTGCCCTATACAGAAGTGCCTGAGTTTGGCAAAGACTTACCTGTAAAACAATAAGCTCTTCAAGCTTGTTGCCACACTACTAATTTCGTTACATTAGCTTTTAACAAGACAGCAAAGCTGTGATAGAAATGCAGGTTATACATAGGTTAATATTTTCTTCCTTCAGTGTATGACTCTTTGTACTCCTTATGCACAAAAAGCAGCTTGATAGTAAAGTTTCATATACGTGATCTAAGGAAGCAAGCAGAACTGATCCCATCCATTCAGCACAGGAAATGCAGTTAATGTGCAAGTACCATTAATCTCAGTGAAGGTATGTCAGCAGATACTACATCTAGGAAGGAGAACGTGTCAGGTAAGGATACCGAAAAACAGAAATCAATTAGGAAGTGAATGGAACAGAACCATCCAGCTATAGCCACAAGGATCATCTGTTTAGGGTTATCATAAATACATAAATACTGTGCATACCACCTGCCAATGACTCAGACAGCAACATAATGCTGATTCTGGGAACTTGAATGGTGAATTCAGAAAACATTTTTATTAAGAGAAAAAGAAAGTCCATCTCTGCTTTGAATGACTCTTGGCTGAATGTTATTACTGTATGATAAAGCACACTGAAAATACTAATTATATCCTAGAGAACACAGATAGTCTTCTGTGACTCAGAAGGCCTAAAAAGCTGAACACACTATTAAAAATGTACACAAAATAAGCCTAAAGAACATCCTTAGTCCGTTTACCCTTGACTGCCAGTGAAAGAGAGCTTTAAGCACGTGTTTGTTGCAAGGTGCCTGGCACATGTAGCAGTCCCTGTTAGAGACTGCAAGGTGACATGTGACTCTATGCTGTCCTATGCAGTGCAAAGTAGGTGCACGATGATCAAACTCTATTCCTCTGCCAACAAGTCTAAATCATTCTTGCTCCTTTTAGAAGTTCCCCGCATCACAAGTGGGACATCCGTTTGCAGGCAACCAGAGCCACTTTTCAAAGCAGCACCAAATACACCTACATGTCTATTCAGATCTATCTATTCAAATAGATAACACTCAGTTCTCCCAGCTTTACTGTTTCATGACACTGTCTTCTGCATTTCTTTTAAGCTGGACAGTCTTCTGACCTTAGTATTACATTAACAGAAAGGACTAACCATGATTGATTCTGGCAGAGGGGCAGACGGTGCTGACATCCACTGCCACCTTGTGTCGTAGTACCAAACACGCTTTGCTATTAGGAACTTGGTTCTCACTCTGTAAGTAGAAAACTCTCAACTTTCCAGCTGTGAAGAAGCAATCAGATGTTTACAGGGTCTTCTGTGGTGGACCCGACAATTTTATATAGCTAGTATGCTTTTACAGGGGCAGGATATGATGAATTTTATTAAGAACTAGCAAGAATAACGTGAGATGTACTGTATGACCAGACGTCTTTCTTTTTCCAGCAGCCACAGTACTACATCTGTGTGTGAACTGTCCTCCAATGAAACCAGGAAAAACGAAAAAGAAGATCCCTTGAACATGGATGAGATGCCATTTATCAGTTTAATACCCAGAGATATTCTTTCTGATTACGAAGAAAGCAGCGTCATTCAGGAAGTGCGTAAAGAATTAGAAAGCCTGGAGGACCAAGCAGGTGTGAAGTCTGAGCATGACCCGGCTCATGACCTATTTCTGGGAGATGAAATATGAAGTTCAAACACCAGTTTAGTTAGTCCTAGAAATTGTTGTCTAGTGTCTTGCTTACATACACCCTTAACAGATACTGCTGGATAGAAGTGCAATAAACATCTTCATTGAGCATCCGTTTTCGTGCACCAAACCTGCATGTTCAAATTCATGTTGAATTCACTCAATCTTTGGACCAAACTTTCCATCAAAGACAAATGAGAAAGGCATCAGTGTTTCCTTTGGATTAATCCTTTCCTTTGTACAGCAGAAATAAACGTATCAGTACTCGTACTCATTAAAAAAACACACGGAGCATACATAATCTCAAGTTATTAGTGACTACAGAAACAACTGCTAAGTATTTCCTGTACACACACTTGAAGTTATTTTTCTGGAGTAAGAAATTTAATACCACTTTAATACCACCTCAGTCACCCATTTCAGCAATTTTGGATTTTTTTTTTTTTTTTTGAAATATGATATTCAGTACAGATTTTGGGTGTCACATCACTCGTATCACACACATTCTGGGAGGAAAGATGGAAAGAAGGGATGCCTACCCTTTTTGATGAATATACCCAGAGCTTCTTTTCTTTCTTCCTTTTCTGTTGTGCGTAATGGAGGTCATCTGTTCAGCATCAAACTTCAATATAAGAATGGCTATTCCATAATTACAGAATATCCCTTGAGTTTTGCCCTTCCATATAGAATAGTCCTTGGATTCTTCCACTGCGTAAGGGTCATTCTATTAGGAAAGTAGTCTACAGCATTTTCCACGTCAATAACAAATGTTTACATACATACATGCACGTAAGAATAACTGGCTTCTATACAGGAGTTTTCAACTCGACAGTCTAGAGCTTTGTCTCTCCTTATCAAAATCAAGTATTAATAATTGCAGAACAGCTAAACAGGCTAAATACAAAGCATATAAGTTTTCTTTTCTACATTGAATAAACATTATATACATACATATATAGGAGCACAGCTGCAGTTACAAGTAAGCCATGCCTTGTAACTAAATACAGCGCCACATATGGCAGAATTCTGTACTTGATGAACATACCCTCTGGGGTAATTCCAATTCAGGGCTCTATACACTATACTACATCACTTAGCCCTGGGAGATCCAGAAACAGCAAACACAAGTTCATTACTTCAACCAAGCAGTAAGACAACCTAAATAGCTTGTTCATGTTTAGAGTCATGCTTCTCCCTCCTGACTGTCTATATCCAGAGAAAACTCTTTAAGAAGTAGTTACTGCTTTTAATATACTTCATAGGTACTAATCTGTGTTAAAAACATGAATGTTAGCATTACCATTTTAACACTGCTCATTTAAAAAAAAAATCAATATCAAGCTAGAATAAAATCTGATCCATTTCACTGACTCTCAGCCATCTCAATGGTTTGCTACAATGGTTCTTCCACTGTTAATGATTGTTAGGAGTACTGATTTCACCATCTATTGTTGGACATGCTGAAAGATGTCGCAAGGCTCCAGCCACGTATTCTCAGAGCTTCTTCCCAAACAGCATCCCCTACTGCTTATGGCTGATCTGAACAGCAAGTACCAATAAATTAATGAGCTGTTACTGGTTGCACTGCTAGCCTTCAAGACTCAGCACTTCTAGTCTTATAAAAGACTTTCAACAAACTCCTTGAGTGTTGGAATCAATGTGAATTGTTTTCAGTAGGAACAAGAAGAATATTTCATCAGAACAGCCTTTTAGCTTATGGACTCTTTTCCACCACCAACTCTCATACACACATATATGCACTCTGACATGGTTCATTTACCTTTCCTCTCCGTCCCAACTAAAATTTGAAATTGCTGTACTTTAGAGGCAATTCATCAATACAATGAAAAGAAATTAAACTTCACTGTAACTTCCCTGGGTCTAAAATAGCACACTTCAGGAGAGCAGGTACTACCAATAAATATTACCCTACTTAAGAAGGAAGGCTCTCCCTTCAAGTTTCCCAATGCCTCAGCCCCCAGTAATAAGCATTGCTATTAATCAAATCTCTGCAAAACAAATTTAATTAGAAACTAAGCATCTTCTGTTTCTTTAAAATGCAGTCAAACTGAAAACCATCAGAATGTAGAGCAGACACTGAGAAGTCTCCCCCAAACGATCCAGAGTGTATTCCAACATGCTTATGCAGAAGGAAGTTCACCACCGAACAGGAAATCATTATGAGGATCATTATGAGGATGCCCTTCAGTCCTCCATCCAGACTTTTATCAAGACTTACAGGGTTACAATAAGCTTCAAAGAATTGTGTTCAACTGAAGCTTCCCAAATGAGGCTAAGGACTAAGAAAGCTGTTCTTGGAATTCTTTTCTTATACATACTTCCCCCTCTTCCAACAACTCAGGATGCTTTGGCACTCTATTTACACACAGAAAAGGCAGTTTAATGAAGCTACTCTACCTACTGGATGGTGCACACTCTATGCTTCCTCTGCTCAACTCATACATCAGAGATGAGGTGGTACAGGTCAAACAGAAAAGCAAGAATGAGGGAATCCCTCCGTGCAGTGCCTGGCTCTGGAGCTGCGAGATTCCTCAGGCTTTTTATGTTGCTGTGTCTCAGCAATCAGAAAAGTGAACGTTTAGTTCTTCAGACTCCTTTTTCCTCTCAAAACTTTGCTGCCAGCCGTATTCGGAGCCTAACAATTTCACTGGGAAGGAATTCAATTCTGGAAAGGAAACTTAACGCAGTGTGAAACTAAGACTGGAGGAACAGCAGACAGGCTACAAAATGCTTCCCATAATACTGGGTATGGAGTGTGTATGAATGTACACACATACACAAACAGGCTTCCAATTCTGCCATTGCCTGGGGAAAGCACATTTCCAGGAAGTAATTCTGACATTCTTCAAATAAAACCCACAGCATTTAATGATTAAAACACAACAGAATGAACAAATGTTTTATTGGCATGTTCATTGTTGTAAACAGCATCTGGCATGAAAAAGTTTACCAAAATCATTGATTGTTATAAATTAGGTGGTTTTCTGAAAACTAAGGAGAATTGTTCTCTATTGATCTTTATGGACCGAAGCAAATTGCTGTTCCTAGGCTTTGCAAGGAAATCACGTTGACTGCATCAGTCTCTGCACCACCACCTGAACTACCAAGTTTATATGTCGAGGTGTTAAAGGTTGCCCCAGTACTTAACTACATATAGCTATGGAATCAAATCCAGGCAAAAACAAAATGACTTTCAATGGGTGGAGAAGATGCAAACTCGTAATAGTCTCAAAAACAAAATGTACAAAAAAGTAGCTAAACAGAACAAAAGCTTAATTAACAAGGGGAAATACAACCCTAAAGTACCCAGCACTGTCAAACAAAATGAATACAAATTTAAATAGGCAACTACACTTTCAAACGTACACAGTGGGTGTTGATATGTGAAAAGAAATACCATGGGAAATAGCTGAACTACAGTTCTGTTAAACGGACAGGGCAAATTTTATTTACACATTGGATGAAATATCACAGAGCTGCTCACCAGCTTCCATAACCTGCTAAAAACCAGCTGACCTTACAACAGCACTTCTGCAAAAAGAACCAACACCTGCTGGCCGCTTCCGACAGCCCTCTAAGACCACCCGTTGCATGGAAGAATATTCTCAGCCCTTACAACTGTAGCACTTCCATCACATCTTCAACCTCTTTTTGCTGCTTTTTAGAACCAAGGTGTTAACATTTGCTTCAGACACTCTGATGAGGTAATGTGTGTATCAGTGAAACAAACAAAAAAAAGGATTCTTTCATGGCCTTTGCACAGCTTTTATTATTAAGCTATGAGTATCCTGTTTGAGGCTAGTTTCACTAGCTACTATGTGCACACTGTCCTCAAAAATTTCCACTCATTTCCCTCCCCACCCATTTTTAGGTTCTAATCTTTTATTTGCACATCCCTTTTAGCTTTACAGTACATTTGACTATAGTGCACAACATGATTCCAAGTCAAACAGCGACCCAACGGGGCACTGCGCTGCTGATTGGTAGCACAGCCCAATCAGTGCTGGTGTCAGCGCTTTACACCTAATGAGCGTCCTGCCGTAATGGCACTACACAGTAGTAGTGAACCTTCTTATTTTAAACAAAAAAAATTCCCCAGGGAAAATGCTATAGCAAATATCAGTCTTGAGTCAAATCTTTATTTGGTGCTCCATCCAGATAAATTTTTAGTGCTTTCTCTTTACGAGGAGAGTAGGTTACCCGGTGTCCAGTTTTCTGGAGTCTGCTGCTTTCTTTTTTCATCAGTTCGTTTCTCTGTTCGTCTGTTAATTCCATTAATTCTTCCGTTTTATCCCTAAAATGAAAACACATGTTAAAAATCTAAGTTAATTAACTACAGTAGTGATAAGATTTCTTTATTTCTCCCTCGCTGGTGCAGCTCAGTTAAAAAAACCAAAACAGAACTAAACAATACTCCACACAAATGCTTTTCTTCTCCAGTGACTCATATTAATCTGAGTCTGCTTTTTATTGAGTATTCTTAGAGCAGACCCAACAGAAAATAGCAAGAACAGCAAGACTATATTCCATCTACCTGATCACACCTGCTCTTTGTGAATTACGACTCTGTTCTTCATTCCACCATAACACTAACAGCTAGATGAAATTCAGATACACTCTCAAGAACTGCAGTTCCTCTTGTATTTAGCAGTGACTTGAGAGAGAGAAGTGAGTAAAAGGGAACAGCGTTTGTTTTCTTAAAACAAGCAAAGCCAAACAGTTAATAGTGAGGTTTGTATGAAGCTGAGAAGCCCAAATAATACAGTTCCATGTTTTCAACCCCCTCACACAAGTATTTCTCCTTTAAGGAAACAAGTAGAATGTTTAAGCTTCTGTTGATTACATCACCCCTCAAATCTTAAGCACAGATTTTTTGCATTACTATTCTGTAATAAGGTACGCACCTATAAAATATTACTGCGCCATCGTCACAGATGTACAGAGGCCAGACATTCAATGTAGATACTTTAGGATTCCAGTCCAAGTCTTGGTGAATCTCTAGGACAGAAATGTCACATGGAAATGTTCCTCTACCCTAAGAAGCAGCAATTGTGGATAAAAATGTTACACAATCACATACTCACACCAATAAAATGTGGGGGGGGAAAAAAAAGGAAAGATCTTACCTTTGCAAACTCAATATTTTCTAAGGGTATTCCACTTAATTCACTCAGCTGTGAAGTGAAAAAAGAGTGGATTTAATACTATTCCACAACATTATGCTGCATCTACATAAGCCCACAGACCTGCCAAATCTAGAAGCTGACTAACAAACTCAAGTCATCACATATCTGAAGTATTAGTACAAAATTACAGTGACAAAGTACACACTTCCAGGTTTTTTGAAATTAGCATGTGTCATACAAGTGACACTTGATATGGCAGTTTCATCACGTTCCTGAATTCACAGCAAGGCAACAATAAAATAGAAACAGTTAATAGAATCCACGACACAAAGTCACCAACTGCCTCATGTTCAACCTTTAGGTCCAGCAGTTTTCTCCCCATATCAAATGAAAACTGTGACAGTCAAGCAGGGGAGCACATGAAGCTGTAAAATACTTATGCCTTAACCTCATCTACATACACCACACCTTCCTACCATAATCACAGAATGATAAGGGTTGGAATGGACCTCTAGAGATTATGGAGTCCAAGCACCTGCTGAAGCAGGTTCCCTACAGCAGGGCACAAAGGTAGGTGCCCAGGCAGGTTCTGAGCATCTTCAGAGGAGACTCCACAGCCTCTCTGGGCAGCCTGTTTCAGTGCTCTGGGACCCTCATAGTAAAGATGATTTTCCTCATGCTCATACAGACCTTCCTGCGCATCAGTTTGTGCCCATTTCCCCTTGTTCTATCACTGGGTAGCACTGAAAAGAGGCCAGCCCCATCCACTTGACTCCCACCCGTTAGGTGTTTGCTGAGCAATCTCAAGGTGCACACAGACTCAGCACTGCCTTGCCCTTAACTCAAAGGCAGGCTGCAGTCTTGTCTGCAGGGCAGTGCAGATATTAACTTGGATTCGTTTTTATCCCGGGCTGCTTACTTCCCCAAAATTTGGAGATTTCACTTCTAAGATTCTTGCCTCCATCAGCTCTCCTCATATGCTAAACTGAACTGATCAGAACAGAGTAGTAGCCAGCCTAATTTTCCAACTCTCATTTCCTTAGCAAACTAGGCTAAATCAACAAATACTAACAAAGCCCAGCAAATTTCTGAAATATATCAGCCCTACTGTCTGCTGATAAAATTTGGCTGGAAGAAAAGATCTAGATGAACACATCTGTTACTACAGATGTCAAATTCAAACTTATCTTACTGGTGTGACCAAAAAGATTAGCAGCACTCCTTCAGAGAAGCTTTCAAGTTGCTCCCTGCAACTTGTTTCTTAAAGGAAAACAAGAAGAGCTGACTTGCTCTTCAGACACAAATGAAGATGAAAGCTAAATGATGCTCCTCTTTCCAGCCTATACAAAAAATCCTATTATTAACATTTGAATCAAGACTGGCAGACTTGAAAACAGGATTTTTGCTGGCATCAACATCCAAGGGGTCCTTCTTCCATCCTGGTATTCCTATACATAGACAACCATTCCTAAGAACCCTTTGATAAGCCAAATCAATAAAATAGTCCCATAATAAAACACGCTCCCAGACTCCAGACTTCTACTAGTATGGCACATATGCTTGCCTGTTGAAAAGTTCTGGTCTTGGGAGGAAAAAAAAGTACTGAAGTCACGATACCCCTGTGCTTCCCAACAGAAGACACCAATAAGGCATTCAGAAACCATGAGAAACTGACATCATTTGTACATCTTACCTTCTCTTTTAATTCCTCAACACTGCTGCTTTCTAGCACTACTTCCTGGAAAGAATCTAGCTTCATCTCTGATGGCCTCCATCGTCTCGACAAAACGGCAAGTTGTGACATGGATTTCATCTTTTCTACTCCTTAGAAAGAGAAAGGAATTCATTACGTTAACATCAAAAACTATCTTATTTAAAATTAGGGGTTATCCATAGCAAATGCACACTCAGGTATTGAAAACTGCATTATACACACACACAAACTGCCCATTAAATATTACGTAACTCAGTATGCTGCAGGCAGTCTACCAAAGAAGAGGAGAAAGAACATGAAAAGCAGGACTAGGACTTAATTTCAAACCATTTGTCACAGACAGCATCCCTTACAAGCAATGACATTTATTCCTCTTCAGGTCACATCCAGCTTTGTCACACAAAATATCCAGCCACCCAATCAGAGGCTGACCTTCTGATCCTGCATTTGCATAACCTTCCTCAGCAATGTGGCAATTAGTCACATTCTTCACTTTTATTCCCAAAGTAGAGCTTTTCACATTTCACTTCCAGCTTCCACACATTAACTACACACTTGTTACAGAAGTCTGCTTTACACCTACCACCTTTAAAATATGTACTGCCTCCAGATTTCATTTATCAGAGCTTTGGTAGGGTAAACGCCACAAACATCACAATCAAATAAGCATAAATAATATGAAAGGGCTGATGTTATCACTTTTAAACTGCTACACGATTTTGTAGTTTAGCCTACAGAACACACAACTTCAACATTTATGCCTACCATTACATGCTTGTGGTGCATGAAACCACCACTGTTCAAGCTTCTAAACATCTTCTACAACTTTGTCTATGACTGCGTTTGTGCTACCTTTCAACACTTAAGCTGTTGTCCAAGATGAAGGTACAATCCATTAAATCCTTCCTGGCATGTCTGAAGCAAATATCTAAACTTCCCTCAGAACCACAGAGCAACTCATCTAAATGTGTGTAACAGTGACAGGACGTAAATCCCTATTCCAAGAAAATTAGCTATAAATTGCTGTAAGTTGCATTATTTACTTGACTAACATGCTTAGCTGAAAAACAAGATGAAAGAAGTGCTGATAGAACTTTAAAGCGGTTGCCTTTATACTCCTCCAACAACAATTCAAGTGTGAACTGATACGTATTTCCAGTCCATCTGCAGGACTGCAGAATCTGCAATGTTGATTTCAATATCTTCCATTTGTTTTGACATAATTGCTAAAATGAAAAATACCATGATTTATCAGCTGTCCAAAAGAGCTCATGGTACTGGAATAAGCTATGTTGGACTTGTTAAAGCAGGTATGCTTGTGAAAAAGTTTCTGAGCAAATGCCATCCACATTCCTTATCTACACATGATGAGAAATGCCATAGAAAAAACAGCATGGCCTGTCTTTTTCCCTTAAATTACCCTTGAAAACACACTTCAGTATTATTAGTTTTACATAAAACAGAAAGGAAGGGAATTGCATTTTCTACTGTTCTCTAAATCAAAGCTCTACCGTGATCTTCACTTTCTCTCTGTATTATTATTACCATCAAGTATTTCTAAGAAAACCTCCCAATTGCTTGAAATATTGATATCTTCTTCATAGATATGATAATCCAGAAACACAGTCCCTGGGTTCTTCCACGTCTTCTTCCGTAGACGAAACCTGTAAATAAATGACAGGAAAGTTTTTCAACCAATTAACTGTGACATGGAATTAAGAATGGAACACTGCTTTTTTTTTTCTTTTGGTGGAACTGAAATGCAACTCATCTATATGAGGGCAGGTAAGGTTTAGCAGCAATTTTAACATTCTGAGATAATCCTGAGAGCATGCTGTTACCACTGTCTGGTAGTGCAGAATCAAAGACAACAAGCCTGCACGTAGTTGTTCAGTGCAAGAAATCCATCAAGACTGGGAGGAAGAAAACAATTTCCTATGCAGCATAGGCAGAGTATTATCAGAAGCTTCCAAAAGTTATCCCTGCCTTTTTCATTGTTTTTGTTTGGTGAGATTAGTATGGAAGACTGGTATCTGGTTTACATTCTTGGTTCTACTGCATCAATACAGACACACAATGAAAGCATGAGCTTTACTCAGATGCAACTAAATACTGCTATGAACAACTAAAATGGAAATAAATACAAGCATAACACTGATTATAATGGTTTCTGTACAAAGAAGTCAAATACTGGTATGTGTTCAAGAGGCATTAGACAACATATAGCATTAAACAACGTAATGCACGTGCAGCAGACAGAAATCCTTTGGCCAAGTCATAGTGAGATAAGTAGAAATTACCTGGTCCAGATCTACGTTTTTACTCCTTTTTTCAACAGGAAAGGATTTTACTACTCTATGCTTTTTTTGTGCGTGTGAACAGATTTACTTAATGCTCTTCTTACTGAATAAAATCATTCTTGCAGAGGTTAAAACTTCTTTCATCTAAACCTGTAGTCACTTTGCACTCAGACATTTCAAGGTAGACATAATTCCCTCTATCATTTTACATGAAAAGAAAGGCAGAAATGGTGAAGCTAATGCTTTTATTCACAGTTGGATTTAAACACCACAGTAACTTATTTCTGCTCCTTTCCAAATATTCTTCCTTCACACAAGAGAACAGATACACACTTTAAAGTAATATTTAGTCACTTAACGTCAGCCCTGACTGTAATCTCTTTACCTGTCAATTGTTAAGTCCAGGCCACACTGCTCTCGAAGCTGAGGGAGTAGCTCCTCTTTGGACTGCCGGACAGTCATTCCCTTAGCAAAAACTGCATCTAGAAGAAACTTGCATGGCTGTGAACATAATAGAAAACCATTCAAGAAATTACTTTAATAGAATAAAGTAATTTGCCCTCCGATCTTATCTGTGTCTGAGACCAGTTCCACCCACCTAGCAAAGTAATCATTTTCTGTAAACAAGACTGATTAAAATCAGGACCAACTTTTACCCTTTTCACATCTCAGAAGATGCTACAAGCAAGTGAGCTGTATTACTACAAGAAAGGTATTTTTGTTTCTACACTCCTTCAGGACTGCCATATGCAGAAGGGAAAGGCACCCACCTATAGGCACTGTCTGCCCTGCACAATTGCAGCAAATTCTATTTGTTTCCTATTACTGAAAACAGCAACGAGAAGCCAGGACAGTTTCTATTTTGAAAGAATACTATACAACTTCACACGTTTAAGGAAAACAAAGAGTGATCTTCATTTGTCCTCTATTTACACTGCAGAAATAAAGACATCTGAAAGACTGCAGATTACATCCCAACTCTATATTCTGAGGCACATGAACAACAATAGCCTGAAATTCCCCTTCTTAATCTAGGGAAAACTGCAGAAAAGCTCAGAGAAAAAAGGATTCTTTTTAGCAAGATTTCAGAGAACAATCCAAGTGCCAATGCACTTATTAGTATTTTCATGAATCACTATTAATCAATCCTGATTGTAACACCTTACCTCTGGTTCATTTACCAAAAGCTGATAGACTTTGACTCTGTATTCACCCTTCTTAAGGGCTCTTCCAAGTCTAATAGTTATCTGTAAAGAAAAAGATGTGTCTGTTAGAACAGGCATTACAATCAAAATTGCATTTTGTAACAATACTAAGATTAAAGCAGTGATTTAAACCAGCAACTAACATGAAGTTGCAAGTTATTAACTTAAAACTTGGCTCTATTGTACAAATGCATCTTTTGTTTTCAAAATAACTTGAGTAACCTTGTTGTCATCAGAAAATGATGAAAGTGTCTCATTGAGCCGAACGCTCTCAAACTCTTGATTGCTGGCGTAGACTCTAAAGACTTTAAAGTGAGAGGATGGAACTCCAACAAAAGGCTCCAACTGTTGCTTGAAGGCAGATAGCGTAATTCTTTTATCAACATGCACCATCAACCCTAAAGAAAAAAGATGAAATTAGCATAAAACACTCAGATATATATGAAAATGTTACACTGCGTTTTTATATATAACCCTACTAAACATAAAGGGCGTTACTGTAACTCGTATGAGCTTTGTTGCATTTGAAATGTTTATGGGCTGACACTCCTAAAGACATAGCAGTTCCAAACAGCAACATCTTCAGAATGAAAAAGGTTGGTTATAACTCTGCTCTGGAATGTCACACGGTATCACAAGGCACGCTCAAGTCTAGACTAATGACTTTCCACACTGAATAGTTTTGTATTTAAAAAAATATTCTGGTTGTATAAAATTCTGGAACATAAGTAATTTCCCTTTAGAAATCATGTTTTTTAATATATGTAGTTTGGGCTTAAACCACAAGCTACACTGTCTTGGTTTCAACAGGGTCAGAGTTGATTTTCCCTTTTAGTGTCTGGTATGCTATGTTTTGCCTTTGGGAGAAAAACAATGCTGATAACATACTGATGGTTTATCTGTTGCTCAGCAGCAGCTGCAAAAGGCCGATACTGCAGTTTTCAGTTTCTCATACTATCTTGCCAGCAAGGGAGCTGAGGGGGCAGGGATATTCTATACTGTATGACACCATGTGAAAATAAATAAATACAACTGAAGGGAGTTGACCAGGACAGGGACAGCCACTGCCCGGGGACTGGCTGGTCATCAGTTGGCAGGTGGTGACCAATTGCATTGTGCATCACTTGTTTTGTAAATATTATTACTCTTATTATTGTTTTTAATCTCAACCCACAAGTTATTCTTTGCCATCCTACTGGGAAGGGGCAAACGAGCAAAGAGCTGTGAGGTGCTGAGCTGCCTGCTAGGGTAAACCACAACATTAAGTGCTTTTTATTCCCAACGAGTCACAGCACAGTCATAGTGTACAACATAACTAGTGTTCATATAGCAAGTTAACTGAATTATAAACCCATCCATGCTGTTGTACTAAGAAAAGCTTTCACTTTCAGATGTCCACTGGTACAAAGCGCTACAAAAAGCAAAGTTACTCTAAATAACACCTGCATGTAACTAGTCCTACCAAAAAAAGGAAAAATTTAAGCAGTTCAAGCAAGAGTAGCCATGAAGAGAAGTCCTTCCATTCCACCCCTTCCATGAGATGTTTTGTTCAAACGCTTGTAACAGCTTCACTAAAATTTCTCAGTGCAACTTTTACTAAAGAAACATTTTCACTTGACTAATAAGATTGAGTCCTTATCTATTACCCTTACATCAGGATTTTTGGATTCTGTTAGACCTTTGCCTTTCAAAGGTTTATATCCAGCTGTTCATCTTCTGTTAATCATAAAACATACAGAGCCACTGAATATTGTCTTGGAATAATTTATCTTCTTTATGACAACAGAAGACCTCTTATACTGAACGTACACCATCATTCTTACATATGTCTTATGCTTCATTGTGCCTACTGTGTCTCAATTAACACAAAAGCAACAGTCTACTGGATTAACTGATAAATGTAAAGTAGACTTGAATTTTCTTCAAGTACAATGATTTGGATTTTTCAGGTTTGTTAACTGAGACGTTAACAGAATTATTGCTGTGCGAATCACAGTAATTAACCACATTCTGAAACAGGCAAATCATCCTCAGCACATGAAGTGACTTTCCTCTCACTACAGACAACTCAACTTACTCTCCAGAAAATGCCTTCACAAGAAGGAAAACAGATGCATCACAGACAGATGTAACACGTTCTTAGGGAGGAAAGGCAGTGTTTAAGTACATATTCACTGAAAACCTAACTGCAAGTAACTGAACCTGACACCACGTCTCATCCTTGCACTTTCATTAGCTTTAATTTGACATAAAAACAAGTTTTTCATGACTCTGATTAGAGTCAACAGGAGCATACGAATTAAAAATAATCTAGACTTTACTAGCATTTAAGGCACACGATAATAAAAAAAAGATACATACATTTCTGCCCTTCTCCTGAACCTTCATCTGCAGTGTAGGGTTCTGACTTAAAGTACATGTATTGTGTTTCTCCTCTACTCTTGCCACTCTCATCATATTCGCTGTCTGTTCCAGAATCTTCTTCTGCCGTGTCCCAGGTTTCTTTCTTCCCCTGATTTGCTTTTGATCGCCTACTACTTGTGATACTGTGAGAATCAAGTCCATTAGCCAAGGGAATCGGGGCATTGTCCACATTGCATAGAGTATCACTGCTGTGACTAGAACTAAGGATATCACTGTCCACAGAACTCGTACTCCTGTCATTATTTACATCTGAATCCGACCGTTCCTCAGACTGGAGATTTTCTGGATCAGAAATCTGAATTTGGTTTTCAAGTTCTCTGTTTTCTACTGATGCTGAAGAGTCTATTTCATTTGAAGGGGATTCAATATTTTCAAAATCGCTGGCTTCTGTGCTTTTGCTGCTGTCTCCATTATCGCCCTCCTGTTGCTGCTGCTGCAGGGACAAACTTTTAAGCTTCTCAGTGCTTTCTTCCAGAATTGCCTCAACAGATTTCATGTTGCCTGCAGGTCCTTTTACTCTTTCACAGGCTTCATCCAAGTTGCCCAGATCTCCACTAGGCTTCTGATAAATGGATCGCCTAAACTGAGATCCAGGCGACTGCTCCGGCAGTGAGACATACAGTCTGATTGTATTTGCATGACGATCCAGAAGTTTCCATAAGTGAGAATCTGTATATGCCACATGACGATCTAAAGACTCTGAGCTTTCAATAAATACCTAAACGTAAAATAATAGTGGTTTTACCATGTAGCATTACATTAAATAATAAAAGCAACAACAGCGAACATAGGATTGAGCACACATTACATCAATAATCAACGCAGTCTTCTAGCAAACATTTTAAAATGTATATTTAAGACAGAAACGAAGGAGTCATAGCTTAGTAACAATTGCCCTATTTTCATAATCATGCTCAGATTAAAGCGACCTGTAACCAGGCCAACCAGCTACACTACACAATATTTACAACAGAAAGCTTTAATCAGTACAATTACACTAGCTGCAGCAGTAGCAAGATCAACAAGTGCAGCCTTTACTTTCTAATACAGTATCACAAGTAAGAAACCTTGAAAGGCATACACGGGTAAACAATAGAGCAATTGAGAACACAAGTGACCAAATTCCTTTTTGTCCTTTCTCAAAGATCACCACGTGAACGTGAAAGGCTTTAATGTAACTGAATAACGAGTCAGCAACATCATTTTGCTCCTCTGTAAATCAAAGCCTTCACTAATCTTTGCTCATCCAGTATACTGTGATCTTGAGCCTAAATTTCAAAGCCAAATTACAATACAGCTGGAAGGCATGCTACTGTAGCATAGAGAACAACACTACTAATGTTATTTAATTAGAAATGTTACTTAAGTACTTAGTTATTCTTTTTGTGAATGCATGCCCTCAGTAATACACCTCAACTTTCAGTTAGTCCCAAAGTAGTCAGGCAGTTGGACTAGATCTTCAAAAGGTCCCTTCCAACCACTCTATTCAAGCTATAATTGGAAATAGTATAAGTCTTCTCAGAAAAAAAACAGAATTGGCTAGGGGAATTCCTGAATTTAAGATTAAGATCTACCAAAAACATGCTCTTAGCTTGGAAGTTTGCTTCACGAGAACTTTAACAGTGTCCAGAAGCTGTTCATAAGGTTTAAAAACTAAATAGATAGGTTTCAGAGTAATGCCAACCATTCTGTCCTAGGAGACGACTTCTACATATCTGTCATAAAGGTTTTAAGCACCATAGGAACCTCTGATTCTGATACGAATCAGGTTTCTGATTAAGAATCTGCTCTACCTTGTTACATACACTAGATTTTATATACAGCCCACAGAATTCATTGGCATTGTAATATTTTCTAGTTACCAAAGAAATGCACAATATTTAATACAGAGAGTAGTAAAATACGTGACTTATCCTTTATAGATTTCATACAGACTTCCCTCCCATTTGCAACACTGTCTTGTAGAAGATGCCATGCAGATACACGAACAGTTTCAAAACCAGAACACGTACCTTATTGCTTCTAAAAAAGCCTTCAGCTTTCAGAGTTTTGCTGGAAACAGTCAGAAGACGCAAATCATTGTAGCAACGTTCTAATACTACGCGCATTGTTTCAGCAGGCAGATGCGTAGCCTGAAATCAGACAATCACAGTAAGTTAAAGTGCTTTATACAATTTCAAATACTGGAACATGAATAATCATTTTAAGATCACAGTGAAATGAGAAAGTTTGTATTGATTTAAGAATTGTAAGGACGGCAGCAGGAAAATCAGCCCCAAACTGTTCAGTCTCAGTTGCTTCCTTCCATCCTTCGACACAAGCTTTTTCACAAGATCAGAAGACTAAAATGGCTTAACTTTGCAGAGAACTAAGAAACTGTGAGCAGTTATAAAATAAATATCAATCCCATTCTGAGGGTACAAAACAAACTGAAAACCAAAAATGTTTTCAAGCATCGGGTTTTGTGCACATACCTTTAATTCAAACTGCATTTTACAATGAATATTATGAAGTTACACTGAACTAAGTCATACAGAACTCAGTGAAATGGATGCTTTCTTCCAGTTAGATGGAAGCACCAATATTCCATGGCCGAAGACCATATATAGTCAATTCTACAGCTTATAAGTGGCTGCTGGGATGAAAAGGAGGGTTTATGGGGAGCTTGTGGACATCTGTGGCTATTTCCATTATTGGAGGCAATGGGAGAAGTTGCATGTTGTATCAGTGATACGGTTAAAGAATTCACCAGTTCTGCTATCGATTAGAATAACTTACTGAGGCGATTGAATTTACTAGTCCAAAAGAATATTGGCTTGACTCTTCAGCTTCTCCACAAAGCAGATTATCTGTTAAGTTTGTAAACAACAGTGCCAGACAGTAGCTAACCCTGTGCAAAACCAGGGTAGAACTACAGACAGATCAAGTAAACTGCTCTTTTTAGCAGCAGTGAGTTAATAGACAAGCTCAACTGCAACAATTAACCAAATCTTATAACATGACACACAGTATGAACGAGCTGGAAAGGGTGAAAGGTCTTGTTATAAAGTTATCACACATTTTCAGAGCAAGAATAAATGAAAATTCTGTAAAACATATTCCTGAACAATGGTAAATTACCTTTGAAATTAGCTGTTTGAATTCTGAAACAGTCTGATTCAAATAAGCTCGTACACTTATTGGAGGAGCAACAGATTCAGTCTTCAGGTCAACTACATGAACCTTTACCATGACCTCTGTAGGGATGAGGAGAAAACACAAAACCACAAATATATCAAGAAAATTCAAAAGGCAAAAATAAAACAACCAAGCTTACTGTTGTCTGATATGCTGGTCAAGGAGTTTCATTAAATCCACACAAACAGCAATGAATTTGAAAAGGGGTACCATTTCAGAATTTCATTTTAATGCCAGAGGCAAAACTGTTCTATATTATCCAAGTCTTATTTACCTACCACCATGCAATACATCTGTTCCCTCTACCTTTGTATAAACGTAATTATGACTTACCACCAGGCTTATAGCACTGGAAAATTTGGTCAGGTCGTCTTGTTTCCAACAGTAAGTCAAACATGTACGTTGATTTGACACCTCCAAGTAATAAACCCATCGGTGTATCCTCTTCTCCTTCGTAAGATCGTTCCAAGTAGTCATGGAACTCGTCGTATTTGACAAGACGACAGCAATCTAAAGGAACAGCCTCTTCTAAATCCATCAGCTAAACAAACAAAAAGAAATACCATTTAATAATGGCTTTTTTGTGGGTTTAGCTCTTCCCTTGTAAGCTAGGAATCTCAATCATTTAATCTATTGTGTTTAAAAAACACAGGTACATTCACAATAGACGTTCTACATAAATGATAAATATAGCCACAGAAGCCTGCATCACAACCCAGAAAAATGGGAAATTTGAGATGTAAGTATATGAAAACATACTACATCAGATACGAAGCAGCATTGTAGAGGTCTGATGAGGTTATGTGCACTAATCTTCCATGCATCCTAAAGAAATTTTAAATTATTCCAAATCCATACAGCCTTGCCTGTACTCCATCAGTCAAAGATGCATATGGTCAAGAACTAAAGAGTACATAAGCAAAAATACAATCCTTCAGCTCTTCGTAAAACGCAAATATCAACATATGCTTTGGTGTCTACTGATATGACTGTATTAGCTATGCAGGATGTTTCTTGAAATAATTCTCTCACCATAAATCCATTGCAAAATTCTTACTGAAATACCAGTATAAATGATCAGAATTCTTTCAACTTACTGAGGCTATAGAGAGACTACCCTAAGTTCCCGCTGTGATTGTAGAATAAGGGTCATATTGCCTTTTAAAAGGGCAGGCTGTACCACTCCCAACAGACATCATCTGACAGTTAACAACAGACGAGTCAGTCAATATTTCCAACTAGAACCCCTCTTCAAAAAGGAAGAAACGAAGCAACAAACAAAACAGCAAATACTCCCACAGCACTAGAAATTTAAATGTGGTAGTAAAAAATTACATCTAATAACTTCAATATTCTATAATATGCACAGCATACCTTGTAAGCTATTCCCACGGCCTCCTTTAGCGTTCTATCCTTATGAACTTCTAATTTGTTCTCCATCATTATCTGTTTTGTTGGATGCATGCAGAACAATTTAATCTACGAAACAAAACAAAGTAAAATTAACACAACAGTTGTTTAAATTATTGTACATATTAGAATCAACTTTAATTTACAAACTTATTTTCACACTACCCAGAATATATCCTCAGCTCTAATTCAGCCCTAGGAAAGCTTCCCTTCAGCTGGTTATACGGGTGCAGACAAAGCACAAATTGCACAGTAGATACCACTGTGTGTATACATGCGCGTATCCAGCTATCTGCATATATGTCTTTGTATGCACATAGACATCTATATAGATAGATAGATAAAGGAATATATAACTTTTTGCCAACTGATGTTTGCACAACAATGATCAGAATACCTTTGAACTGCAGACAGAATACAAAGTCAAAGTTAAAACTTTCCCTCCAAAACCAAACCAAAACGTGCATAGGAAGAACAAACGCGAAATTCCTTTTTGATGTATGCAAATTCCACAGATATAGGAAACCTTACAATAAAGCTGCTGATTCTTAGAAAGACTGGGTAACAGACATACTTGTAAATCATAAATGTCATATATTGTAGTTATCTAATTTGTTATCAGAAAAAATTCTCCCTTTCTGCTAAATTATTTGTTTAAATCACTATGAAATATCAACCCACAACTCAAAGAGTGACAACATTAAAAGATTTCATAGCATTAAACAGTCAACACATGTTTTCATGTTTTTCAGAATGCATTTTGCTGAAATCAAGCAGTTCTGAGCTAGAATTGTTTTTTTAAACACTAGTTCGTATTCACATAGAGGTTCTTGTTGACTTCATCTTCTAGTTATTACCACTAACGGGTCTACTGTCTACAAGCTTCCAGTAGATGTACAATTCAGATGTACGTTTATTACAAGAATAATTGCAATGTAGTAACAAATTACAATTAATAGCAGAAACAAAACACGAAAAGTTACTGCCATATTATCCAGTAGAAATTCTAACCTTGCAAGTGTTACGCTCAATTTCCCGTTGCCTCTTTTCTTGCTCTTCCAATTCTCTCTCCTTCTGTACCAACTGCTTAATATGGTCAGGATACTCATGTGACTCCAGAAACTCTATCAGAAAAAATAGACTGAGTTCAAAAAAATAATTTCTTCTTGAACTAAACTTTGCACTAAATCACGTCCTGTTCCCTTTTTCAAGATCTAAATGAAACTGAAATCAACTGTTTCCCTCAGCAATCTATGAGGGCTGCTCCGAAAGTAATGCCTCCTATTTTATTAGGTTGGCCCATCACATCATAGGCAGATGTTGGTGGGATGACAGTAGAAACTTAACCCTCCCACCCGTATTTCCTTGAATTTTGTTGCCAGGCGACAGACGGCAACAGAGGGGCAGTCTGACAAAATGGCGTCTGACAAAGAAACTTGGATGAAGCAAAGGTGTGGAATTGAACTCCTCCATGCAGAAAAAATGGCACCCACTAACACTTAGAGACTTGAAGGTCTTTGGAGACCAACTAGTTGATGTGAGCACAGTGAGGTGGTGGGTGGTGCATTTCAGCAGTGATGACAGTGGCATCATTTATTTTATTTATTTATTTTTACAACTGCAGCATGGTGGCTCTTGTTCACCGCTGGCAAAAATGCCATGAATGGTCATGACTGTGTTGAAAAACAGTGTTTTGTAGCTGAGAATTTATCAAATAGTGCTACTGTCTTCTATCTGTTGTAGTTTCCATTACTTTCAGGGCAACCTATATACATCAGCAACACCAGACCACGCTATTAGTACAGGAAAATTAATATTCCAGTACTGGTAAGGAAGTTTTGCCACAGTAAAGAAATACACTAAGACCGAAGACTGCTCAAAAGAGTGCTTTTATAATAAAGCTAAAGTCTGTTCTAAAATGAACGACCTGATGAAAGTTAAAGTATCATCTTTATTGTGATAAAATATAGCACTTAGTGCAGCGTACTTCATGATATTTTGACATGTACAGTAGAATACACAATATTGCATGTTAAAAATGCAGCCCTCACAATCCTGCAAGACATCACAAGAAGGAACTTGACAAACAGCTTCTCAAAGCTAGAAATGGTTGTAAAAAATCTGAAATAACAGATTCAGTTTCTCCATGTTAAGCAATTGTCCATCAGAAAACAAAGGAAAATCTCCAAAGAGTTCTTGGCCCAAGGATTTTCTTCAGGAGTGTTAAGTTTTATTTAGCTTTCACCTTCATACAACCTGCAATCAATTCTTGCTTCAATTATTTAAATACTGAAGAAAAATGGTACAGTTGTTTCAGACTTGCTACTTCATCAACAGATGAAAAACTTAACAGTACCCTCCTCGTGCTACATTCAGTTCAAAATGAAGATTAAAGTATCTGCTTCAGGTACTGTTACTTCAAAAGCAGATTTTTACAAGCACACTGTCCCATGTATCATGAATTCTCAGAAATAAATGGAAGCCAGCAAAATTGCTTTTATGGGATACTTGAGTATTTTTTTCTCCAAAGAAAATGCCACTGCTCAATTTTATGGTGAAAACAGTAGAAGTACTGTTTGATAAAATAGATTCCTGCAGAAAATTTTCATTCTTCACTGAGACATCTCAAAAAATAATCAACCTGTCACCTAGTACATGGTGCTGGGCATCTCCTAAATGTTGGTGTGCTAAATCAGATGTAAGGAACAAAAAAAGAACATGAGAGCTCAGATATGTCTTTCTCTATAATTCATAGGACCTTCCTTGCTAAGAAGCTAAAAGCTAAGGCTGATTACAACACGTAAAACTTAGCTGTCAGGAAGTTCACACGACTCATTTTTAAAGTGAAGAAAGTATTTTTTGTTCTACTACCAAGTATGACACTAGTACAGCATCTCAGTTCATTCAGTATCATCCAGCATGTCAAACATTCAGATCCATAGCATAAAAAAAAGAATAAAATTGCAATGGCCACATAACGATCATAATGGCTTACAATTAACAGAGTAATGGGAAGCTGAAAAAGCAGGGTCCCCTATTTGAAAGCTACTTCAGCTTACTTAAAAAAAAAAACACCTTCTCCCGTCCCTCCAAAAAACTTAGGACTCATTCACATATAAAATGTTTCCCTACTCCAAAATAGAACCTTACTGGTTAAGAACTGCAAAACATACTTACTTGCATTCCTCGCTGGATCCTTCAGTCTATATATTAGCATATATGCATTTGTGGAGCTGACGGAGAAAAAGAATATTTACCTGAATTTATGAGATAGGAGGACACTGTTCATTTCAAAAGCTGGTTTATCTCCCCATTACCACCACTAGAAGTTACATTGCACATATCTCAGTAGCGCTCAAACCAAAGAAGGATTTTCAAAAGTAAACATTTTGCTATTTTAAATGATCTTAAACAGCAGCCACAATAGCTTTTAACATTACTTGGAGTATCAACTTTTATTTTCAAGCTAACCTGTCAGGCACATGAGTCTTCAGCCATTCCTTTGCTTACATCAGCCACAAGAAAGGAATGTAGTGTTGTAAGACTTACCTAGCAAAAGCACTGGAATAATAGCCTCTGCTTCCAGAAGACCCACCATATGTTTTCTTAATATCTTCCTGAGTTATCTAATAAAAAATCAATTTAATGATTATTTGAGGAAAATTGTTATAAACATTTATTCTCATTACAAAGGATGGCATTACATATTAACACAGTATTATTATTTCAAAAATATTTCAGATCTGCTTTTTTGTGGAGTGGAACAAAAATCCATTTCACTGCAATCAGCCTCTTCATTTTACAATGAATTTAACAGATCTACAAATACACTTCTCTAAGCAAGGAAATATTCTCAGTATATATAGGAAGGCCAAACTCTAAATCCAGCAGTCTGTACGTGAATAAAGGCTTCTGTTTAAATCATCCCTTGCTTAGCATCAAGATCTTGCTGGCATGACATGAGAACTGACCATAAAGTCTGGTATGCTTTTTACAACCTTCCTCTTAAATACAGAGAGAGAAATACTACACTTAAATTGTTATGGGAAGAACACGCTATATTCCACTTATGCAGAAAGCAGAGGGCAACACAAGGAAACTGAAGATAAATCTATCAAGTAAAAGCTCCAGACCAACTGTTCCCATCACACGGGCTGAATCAGAACACAGATGACCTCACATCTCAGTCAGCTGAACCAGGTAGACTCAGATGTGACACTCTCCAGACAACTAGCACCGCAGGCTGGTTTTTACTGCACGGTTTGAGCAAAAAACAGATCATGCCTCAGGCAACGGACTAAAACGCAACCTGACTAGCAACTACCAAGACTAAAGAAGGGGTTACACTGAGAACTGGTGTCACAGCGTAACTGACCGCTACATTTGTACGCTACCTGATATACACCGCTGCCTGCAAGAGGCAACTGTGCTCTGACTTTGAGTGCAATGTAAAAATTCAGGAGGGATGAAGGGAGAATAGAATAAAAAGGCTCCTGCTTCAAAGAGGTAGTGGCTAAGATCTGTAATCAGCACCAACAGTGTATGGCAAACAAAAGTGGAAGGGGAGGGAGGCGGCTGGAGAAAAGGAAAAACAAGTAAAAATCCTGCTACTGTCCACCCCTTGAATCAACACAAAGAATGATACATCAAACCAACTACAGAGTGCAACAGCTCTGTTAAATGCAGGTGAAAAATCACATGAAAAGTAAAAACACAGTGATTCATTTATGTGTACCTAAGACAAAAATATTAGTTTTACCTTGCTAACATGTTGATCATTAAAGCTGTACCACTGGTCATCACTAAAAGACTTTATACAGGCATAGTAATGGCCACCAGCAGCACTTCCAGAATGGACCATAACAGAAAAGAGTTCATACAGTAAAGAATTCTGCAGAGAGAAAAAAAGTGTGGTAAAATACACAAAGAAAAGGTGAGCAAATTATTTAAAAAGTATTTTAAAACATTTACATTAACCCACATATATAAATAGTTGTATGTTAAAAAGAGATCTCTGCAACAGAAACACATTACTGCAGCAGATACAGTTTCAGCTTCCATTTGTTAAATACTATACAGGAGTATTTAATAAAAGAAATAAAGAGGAATTTCCCCTTTGGCTGCAGGAGAGAGTTGGAGGAAAGGAAAGAGAGGCTTAAGACATGGAAGTGTAGTTTTTGAGACTGCACTAATACCTTAACTGACTTAATGCATCTCTTTTCAGAATAAACTCTGAATGTGAAAATAGACTAACAGAAACCTACAGTAATTTCCATACCTACAAGGAAATAGTGTAACACAAGACATGAAATTAGCATTACTGAAAATAATCCTCAGGCTGAAAAATACAGACTCTGAAAATGCAAACTATGAGGCATTCTGATTCATAAGAAATGAATCAGAAAAATTCCCAATCTTCCTTGCTAAATTAAGATACTTTTGCAGCATGCTTTTGACCACAGTCTTCAAAATAAAGCACTGTTCACACGAAAATCTTCAATTTGAGCTTCTGTTACCGAAACAGGTTAACTAGAAATCCTCAGTCTGACAAGTTGCAAAGAACCCCTACTCTCCTGTGCTCTCCAAATGAGTTGCACACTTTTCTTTACTGTAGCATCAATTTTTTTGGAATTTGAATAAAAATGCAGCCTTTTTTTTCAAGAAACAATTATTTATATGTATTATTATTTACATTTGTGTCAGACTGACCCCATTCAGCAACTAAGCAGTCACTCAGTCACTCTCTGCTCCCCAAGTGGGATGCTGGAAAGAATCCAAAGAGTGAAAGTAAGAACTTGTGGGTGAAGATGACAGTTTAGTAACTGAAGACGACTGAGTGGCACAAAGGCAATCAATCACTTGGTACCTCCCATCAGCAGATCAATGCCCAGTCAGCTTCCAAGTAACATTATTTTGTAAAGAACAAACTCCCAGCTTTAACTGCTGAAGGTTATTAAATTCAGGTATTAGATAGCATGGAATATCCCCCTAGTCAATTCAGGTCAACTTGGCACTGTATAAGAACTGTTCAGTATCAGCTAAAACACTGGTGTGCTATCAACACTTTATTTAGTCACAAATCCAAAACTGAGCATCATACAGGCTCCTGCAAAACAAGTTAAATCCATACCAATCAGATTCAGTACATTTCTAAACATACCTTTTCACTGCCAACTTTAGCAATTCTTTCTGCTGCACTGTTGCTTTCGAGGCAGATTCCTTCATCAACACCATCATCATTAGAAAAATCATTGCTCATCTGGTCACTGTGACAACTGCCTTCGTTTTCTGCTCCACTATCAGTGCAACTCTCAGTCTGAGGAGACTTCTTAAAAATAAACATCAATATTATACATTTGCAGTCACACGGAACAAGAAATCACAACATTTGAGAATTACAAATCAAAATCTGTAAAATAATGAAAAAATACTACAGACATCTGCAAATCAATGCAAAGAACTGATTTATTTCTGTCAGAGTGTATTTAGTCTGCCTCTTAGATCAGTACTTTCACGTCTTGCATGAAACTGAATGGTAATTACTTGGCAAGCTTACACTGGTTAATATTCCATTTATAAAGTTTATTCAAATACTTTTAAGTCTAACAGCAGATGAAAAATGCTGTTATAGCATGGCCATATTAATTAGAAGTGATTCAACCAGAAGTATTTTCATTCACAGTCAAATGTTTTCCATCCCAACTCAATGGCCAGAGTTCAGTAGAAGACTAATTACTCTTCTAATAACTTATAAGCAAGATGTCACCCACACTACAAAAGCAGTTCATTAAGTACACGTTGATTAAATACAGAAAATGCTATTTCCTGATTGTCTTTACTCTGGAAAATCTTCTGATTTTCTAACAGTTGATAACTTAGTCTCCAGCTCTCTTCTCCCAAATCAATCATTCTCATCTGGCTCCGCATTAACACTCTGAGAGGTGTGGAATTGTTTACATGGTATAATTTGTAAGCTGCAGGGTTTTTTGTTGCTGGTGGGTTTTTTGTTTGTTTTTAAACAGAGACAAAAACATTTTCATTTGCATACCAATGTAGTCTTTTTCTTATACCACTACACAAACAGGAGTCCACTCCTGGGTAAATGATAACATCTTTTTAGTGACTATAAAGTAACAATGTCTTCACCGTCAGACACCTTAAATGCTTCTTGGTGAATGTAATGGCACAAAACAAATTTTGGCCAAAACTAGAGGAAAACAGAAGTGAATTTCTCCCCCTCCACCCCTCCCCACCGAAGGAATTAATTCATGTTTTCTGGACTATCTTCCAGTATTCGGTTTCAAAACTTTACGTTACCTCTTGTAAGCAAAGCAGACTCACATTTTGCTCTGGATTTGTACAGAGTAAAGATTTGAGACGTTTTAAATTGCTCATTAAGACATCACAGAATATCAGAGTTGAAAGGGATGAACAAGGATCATTGATTCCAACCCTTGGCTCCACACAGGACCACCCAAAACCCAAACATCTCAGGGCACTGTCTAAACGCTCCGTGAACTCTAGCAGCAAAGTGCCATGCCCACAGCCCCGGGCAGCCTGTTTCAGTGCCTGATCACCCTCTGATCAGGAATCTTTTCTAAACACCCAGCCTGACCCTCCCTCAATGCATCTCCGTGCCATTCCCTTGGGTATTGCTGTCACCAGAAAGCAGAGCTCAGAGCTGCCCCTCCACTCCCTGAGAGGAGTTTTAGGCCACGATGAGGCCTACCCCTCAGCCTCCATTTCTCTGAGCTTCTCTGAGCAAACCAAGGGACCTCAACAGCTCCTCATACACTTTATCCTCTAGATCCTCCACCATCTTTGTTAACTTTCTTTGGATGCTCTCTACTAGCTTTGCATCTTTCTTTATACTGTGAAACTCAATGCACACAGTATTGAGGTGAGGATGCAACAGTGTGGAGGAGAGCGGTATAATTTCCCTACTCAACTGGCTGGCAGTCTTGGGCCAAATAAAATAAATGAGAAATAGCTTTATGGAAGCACAGAAAACCTAACAGGAATTAGAAAACATGCTTCCATTATAAAATAAAGTCTTCAGACAGATATGAAAACTTCTGATTAATACATCGCCACAGCTAAAGAAAATTTTACGTAGATGAAAGCTAAAATAGGTTTAGTAGGTCAACCCTTGAATTTCCTTAATGAGAAACTTCAAGAAAATTAAAGACTACTTTTCCAAAACAAAAGTCTTTACCTCATCCTCAACATCAATGAAGATACTCATGTCCAGCTCCTCAGGAAAAGTCATACGATCATTCAGCTTAATTCTGTGCATAGTGGTATAATCAAAGTCAAACCTCTTCAGTTGTAATGTCAGCAGATAAGGAAAATGCAAGAACCGCAGGCCCTAAACAAAGCAAAGAAGATTAAGCTACTACTGTTAAGACTAATATCTAGCAAAAGTAATTTTCACAAATGACCTGGACAGTGCTTACCTTCCTTGCATCACATTTCTTCTTACATCGCTCACAAAAATACTGATTGGGGCCATCAAGAATCTCAGGCTGAATGAAAGCATGCAGTGCTTCTTCCTAATAATAAAGAGAGGTTACCTGATTTTTGAAGAACTTTTACAATGTAGGTATAAATAGCTTTATGATAAAGTTACAAACAAATTACTCGAATCACCGAAATCAGAAAATTTGCAGAACAAATTGATATTTCCTTCAGATTTTTGGAAACTGAAGGAAGTGTCATTATGTGACTTAGTGGTTTCACTGCTTATCACATATATTGTGAGCTGTGCTTTAATATTAAAGCTCCTCAGAACTTGATTTTTGAGCTACATGACTATCCATCTATTTTTCAATTGTTTTATGAGTAACATTGCTGTTCCTCAAGATTATTCATTTATCTCTTCCAATTTTCTACAATTTAATCTTTAAAACAAAATCAGCATTGACTATTAGAAGACTTATTAATATATTTCCAAATATTAGTGATAGTTTATACAAAAAAGTGAAAAAAATTCTACATTGTGCAGTCCACAATACCTCCTGCCTGCCAATTGTGTAACTGTTACCTTTGAAGAGGTAACCCTTAGGAAGTCTCAGAACTACTAAACATTTCTAACATTCCCATATATACGCTTCAAAAGATGCCACAAGAGATGAAGTAATAGATTTGTATGAAAAAGGCTATTTCATCTTTCTTGTACTTCACAGAAAGAAGAGAACACAGGTTGGAAGGAACTTCTGGACTATCTCCAGTTACTGAAGCTTTAATTTTCAGCACAGTAAAATGCCATAACAAACAATTCAAACTAATTTTTGTGTGGCTGAAGATAGGTACTTAGAATTAAGTTTTCTACACAGAAATGCATCATAATGTAGTTAGTAGTTTGATACTAACATATCTTACTGCTTGCATTTATTTAATATCTGAACAGAAACAGTAGAATCTTTATGAGAAGATGAATTATGATTAACAATTAAGCAAAGCTTATTAGAAAAAGCTACTAATTTCCACCTCAGATTTTTAGAGCTCATAGTTTTTCCACATCCACTCTACTAAAAATAAAAGACCTTTCCAACCTAGCTTAGATTTCTAAGACATTAAGCAAAGGTAAATATCACATCATCCATGTTCTTATTTTCTTTCCTAGTTTTAGTTTGGCCATGACACTACACACAAAGCAAGTTCACAGAAAAGTAGTTTTAACTCATCTCTGCTCAAAAAACCCAAACAATAAATCTACTAGCACCCATACTTCAACCTTTAGTAGAAAAGTTACAAAAGATAATGAACCCTAAAAACATTTACGACTATATTTGCCATATCTCCAGAATGCTAGTTTTTGCAACATAAGTTATGGATGCCTCATCCTTGGAAGTGTTCAAGGCTAGGCTGGACAGGGCCCTGGGCAGCCTGGTCTAGGATAGGAGCCCTGCCCATAGCAGGGAGATTGGAATTGGGTGTCTTTAACACCCTTCCAACCCCAGTCATTCTGCAATTCCATGAATTTCCACTGCTTTCTAGTAACAACTTCAGCACATCAGCTAGTTCCTCACTGAATCCACTCATCTCTCAGCTATTTTTCATCTGTAAAATTCATATGGTTTAGAGTAAAAAAAAAATTTTAGGTTCAGCCTACAAATGCTGACAAATTCAGGCATATAATTTTCTACAAAATCAATGCGTTAATTGTTGCCCTGGTTTACCTAAAATAAGCAGCTATATATTTTGTCTGTATCTCTACTGATGTCAAAGAGACCAGTTCTGGTTTTTTAAACCATGCTCTTAAGCTATGCAGATAGTTACTGAAAAAGAACAATCCTGAGATAGGTACTGACAAGACCTCAGCGTCCAAGCGAGGTTACAGCTGTGCTGTTGTACATGACATGAACTCAGGGAATAGGGAATAAAAAACTCAAAATGCAGACCTTAAAGTTTTAAATGTTTTAAAACTTATTTCATTTAGGTAATTAAAAAAATCTAACATCCTTCCAATAAGTTCTTCAGCGTTCTCATTTAAGTAGTAACATATTTACAGATGAAAACAACATTTCAAGCAGCTTCATTTTTTGGTAGTACACAATGTCGAACAGTGGGATAACGCACTTCATGTGGCATATCTACACATTAACCTTACTTTAAGCTTGTACATCCATTCTCTCTTATTAGAAAGTAATGGAAAATCACTTACCTCTAACTAGAGTTCTTTGAAGGTAGTATCCTCCTTAGATCCCCTATCTTGGGTTGTGTCGCCTGCTGCAAGTTCCCTCAGGAGCTGACTAGCAAGGTCTAAGAAGTTTTACATTCCCTTCTATAAGCCCTATTAGCGCATGTGTGAAGTTTTTGATCTCTCGCTTATATCCTTTTACCTACACCTACTAAATCATCATCATCTATGGATCAATGGAGGATACTACCTTCAGAGAATTCCATTTAGAAACAGGCGATTTTTCCCTTCTCCAAAAGCAAGTATCCTCCATATCTCCCCACTGCTGAAGACTACAAAACTAAAAATCACATCTGCTGTAAGTATGACAAGTGCAGGGAGGAGAATCAACTGCATATAATCAGAGTAGGAATTGAAAAAAAGCTCAAAAATTGAAGCATCAATACAAACTGCAACCATGTAACTCTGTAACAAGTCTTTAAAACTATCTTCTCTTGGAGTATAGAAAACCCAATAATGCCTGATTTACAGGAAAAATATTGAATACTACTGAAAGTAATCTGACATTTAAGTCCTTTTTGGTTCAAGCTTCCTGCATTTTTAAAAATGCACAAACAATGTGTCTTTTTTTAAATAGCATCCTGCTGGAGACTTTTTCCTATCGAGAAAACTGATTTCAATTGGAGACACATATACGACGTATTCTAAATGCAGAATGCAGTTATGGAGTAATGCTGTCATTGTTTTGCTTAATAGACCTGAAAAGTCTCATCATCATCAAATAATAGAAACTAAAATAAAGAATTCTGCTTTATGGAATATTTCCAGAAATGTCTTAAAAAGGTAAAAAAATGTTACAATCTATATAAAACATCACTGGAACTGCAGCCCAAAAGACAGCTTTAAAAAGCTGGATGTTTCTGAAAAGTTTAAAGCACTATAAAAAAAGAATTCAAAGATCTTACTAAACTGAATTCTTCTTGTGAGATCAACGTCTTTCATATCTTTACTGCTTCTTAAGACTGGTATTTGAAATACAGAGCACCTTGAGCTTACATAGCATTTTAACCTGATTCTGACAATTCTTAACAGAATGCTGTTAAGAACCACAGAATAGTAGTGCTTCAAAAAAGCCAACATGCTAAAGACAAAAGGTAAAAATACTTGAAATATAATAAGTAACACTGGTAAGCCAATTATGCAATATGTGATTGTTTAAATCAACCTTTACCCAAAGACTTCAATTTTTTCTTCCTCTCTCTCACAACCTCATCCATATTACAGACATTTTAAGCCACAACAGTGGATTTCCATTTGTAATGACTTATTTTCATGGAATAGTGAAAAAAACAGAGCTTCCACAAATGTACTAATATATATGCTTGCCAACATCATCACTGATTTCAGAAGTGAACTTCAGAAAGCATAGCAACAACACTGCAATTAAGCTAAAAATTCAGTCCATCTTCTGTTCTTTTACTAAGATTTTCAACAGAGCTATGAAAATTTAGCAGATGTGCCAATAAAGAGAACAGCCCAAAGAAAACTTAGCAATCTCAAAAAATATTTCGGATAAATGCTGAAAATTCTATCAGGAAGAAAATAACTGATTACTTCAGCCTGGAGGCAATAAAGTTGCATTTCCCCTCCCCTTATACATGCACCAGTAGGACTCATTGAAGGGTAAAAGAAAAAACAAAACAGAAAAATAAACCAATAAGCCAAAAAAAATCTTCTAGAACTTGCTAGCTGGTTCACTGCACAAAGACGAACACCCCAAGATGGAGTATCTAGGATGATACTTACCATGAAACAAATTATACCACTGTCGCATTATGTATTCTATGTGTATGGATGCACTATTAGTCAGCATAATAGTACACACCACGCTAGCAAACGCCTGGTTGGAGCCATATGGACGGATGACCAAAGGAATATCCAGGTACGTGTCGATTCTCCAGCCTTCATAGCCACATTCTAGACATCGTACATAGTCTTTCAGTTTGCCTTGATACAGCTGATTTATAAGATCGGCCTGAAACAGACATTTAACACTGCTTTAAACGTAAGTAAAAGAACATTTCTTCTCTTTAGTTTTACAAGAAAACATCTTTTTAAACTAACTGCATAGCTACAGTCAGAATTGTCATTTCCTAGCAGAACACCCAACTCTTGATTCTCATCCCCCCCCCCCCCCCATTTCCCTGATCTACCACTGCACAGAACGTGTGTTAGAACAGCTTCTCAAACCACGTTACATAAGCTGTGCAGCTTGAGCTGCAAGGGCCCACTAAGTAACCTAAAAAATACCACCAGTGAGAAAGTTATGACTGAAGTAGTTACATAACCACTTCCTGTGCTTCAAATCAAGAATATCCCAAGTCCAGAATATTTCACTTTTAACTGGAGGAAAAAAAAGGGACATTCAGAAATGCAGTTTAGCTCCAATAATAAGAATAGCATACAAGAAAATTGGCAACTTCTGAAGTCTACCAATAATCTCGTATTTAAAAAATCAGTTTTCATTTTTTTTACAAGCATCTGTAAAAACAAACACAAAAACCACCACACCCTGAATTACTGGAACAGTACTGACACAATTACCTGCTCTGTTTGCTTCCATTTTTGCTCCAAAGCATCGAACATAACTCTACAAAGCTCCTGTACATCATGTTGCTGCCACGCTGTTAGAAATTGAAAATAATTACAATGTTATCTACCCAATTGTGAGAATGCTTCCTAAAGCTATCCATTTGTTTTTAAGTCTCTTCCACATTTACTACACTAATCTCTGTTGGGCAGCACTCAATTCCACAGGCAGCTAGCTCTTAAGACAGGAAAACAAGCAACCAACTTGCTCACAGTACTCGTGTATAAACAAGAACTCTGTATACGAACAAGAACGTACGCAGAAGTGCTAAAATGCACTATTTTAAGATAGAATGGAAATGGTTCTGATTAACCCCTACTTCGTGCTGATCCCCCAGAACTCTAAAAGGTACTGTTCTCCACCCCACTCCCCCTTCCATTACATGTAAAGACATGTATTGTGTAAGTTGTCTGTGGAAAAAATCAGCTGACTGAAGAAAAAGTGCACTAGATAAGTTTCACAATACTAGCTGATTTTATGGAATTCTGCACATAATATTCATCTTAACTGAAGTGCACGCATTTGACATGAGAGATTCACAATAGATGCAATTTTCCTCTGAAGAGCAACTTGTTTAAACCAATTAACAGTTGTAATGATACCTTAATTACAAAACTAATCTTCTCTTTAACAGCCTAAAACTCTCAGATGTTATTTCTTTAGAAAAAAACACTACAACCAAGTATCAATTTAAGCTATATTGCTTCCATCAAATCAAAGTGGATTTTAATCGTTAATTTTAATTATCTAGGTATTTTTCCTCCATCAACATCAGTGTAGGCCATCAACAGGAAACAGCTGAAGTAAATCCCACAAACTTAATAGATGTGATTACCCTCACTACTATCCCATCCGAAACTCCGTGTAACATCTGTTGTTTCGATTGCTCTTTTCTTGCTGGTCTGCAGTAAAACAAACAGCCTTTGAAGCTGGTAGGGGATACTCGTCACAGGATCCTCTTCTGATTCCTCAAATTCCCATCTATATACAACAAATTATTTGACAATTAAAAATACTGTTAAAATATTACTCAAAGAGACAAAGCAGTATTTCATTTTTTGCAACATACGATGATGCTTTCTTTCTGTGTATAAATCTAAAACACACTAATGAAATAATTTTGAAACTTTACTATACAAATACAGACAAGAACAGCACTTAGAACGTCATATTTAGTTCTGTTTTCTAGATGTGGCATTTTCTTTTAGAAGCTTGTGTATGCCACACCAGTAACACCTGAGGACGGCAGTAACATCAGAAGGTGCTAAGCAGAGAAGTTACACTGGACTATCAGGTTTGATTTGAAGTATGAATTCTTCCCCCCTCCCCCAGAAAATTTCTCCATTCCCTTTCTGTGTTCTGCTCTTTGTCTATCTACATCACTCTACCCGCTACGCAATCAGAGTTTGCTATTAAAGTTCAGATGCTTTTCAATATCCAAAAGACAAAATTTTGACAGGAAACATTCAAAAAGGGTTTCCTACCATAGGATGCCAGGACAAACGTGAGATGCTCACTATAATAATTTTAAGAATCTGTCTGAATCATATATACTCACTTATATAATGCATTTCTAAATTCAGGAGTCATGAAAAGTGTTTGTAAAAGGCTGTTCAGGTAGCAAGTCATTGCTTGATTTACCAGACCCACATAACCTAAAAAATACAAAGGAGATGGAAATAATGTAAAAAAAAATGGCAAATCACTAAGAATTAAAATATATTTTAAAAGAAATCAATTCTGGGACTATATTCATTAAGAACTGCATCCAGCTGTTGTCATTCATTGTCTTTTTCGCTATAAAAAGTGGGGGAATATTACAATCATTTATTTCAAAGAGAGCATTAAAGCGACTGTTAACACAGAGATCATTTCCCTTAATTTCACAGTTATTTCAGTCATAATGAATCACGTATCAAAATGACCAGCAATATTCTATGTTGTCTACTCCACCAATAGACATAGGTGAAACTAGGAATATGTTAGTAATTAAATATTTTATAGAAGAATCTAGAATTTGTTAATAAACACTTTGTATAGCAGTTTGCTGACTGCCTTTGTCAACTCAAAAATATCCTAGTTGTAAATGAAATTTGTATCTGCAGTGGGTTGCATTAAATTCTCTGAACTATAAACCAAAGACCTACAGAGTGCCCACGTATATACATCTTTCATAATCTTCCACACTAATTAAAACTGCTACCAAAATCCAGCACAGTTATTAGTTGAAAAGAAATTTATATTATTGACATTTTAACACTTTCTCCAAAGCGTCTAACATTAATAGCTAATAAGCAAACAGTATATACTGAAGTATAATGTAATAAGGAAATGAAATATTCTTACTTGTACCCTGAAGCTCTTAGTAACAGTATTAAATACATCTCAATTCCATGTTACCAACAAAAAGGCAGATAACTCCATATTAACACATTCTTTGAAGATACCAACTTGGGCAACATATATTTATTCCTCCATACAACTCATTTTAGTTTTATTAAATGGAAGAAATGCAGCAGATAAACATTCTCATTTGAAAAAAATCTTGAACAGACACGAAGGGGTGTAATATAATGCTGCCTTTGTGTCCGCTCCCAAATAACACTATTAGGAGATGGTCTCACTAGTGAGCTATAACTTTGTGGACACATTGTGGCATAAACGAAAGTAAAAAGCAAAACCACTAATGTATGTTGCAGAACTCAGATTAACAGCTCAAACACCTAAGGATTAAAAACACCTGCCTTGAGCAGGGGGGTTGAACTGCAGAGGTCCCTTCCAGCTCAGCTATTCTGCTGTTACTATGAAAAACCCAATTAAAGTTGAGTGGTTGTAGAGAAGATTGCTAAGAATACGAAGTAAAAATCTAGGCTAGTATGAAACACAGCAAGGACATTCCAATCAAGTATTTCGTGCCTGTAAGAATTAAGCACCTGTCAATCTTCAGACACAGTGCATAGCTTGTTAGCGTGACAGAGCTACGACCAGAAAAACGTTGAGGAAAATTCCAGCCAGGTTTTGTTTTTCTCTCTTCTGGCAATTGCTTGAACATTTTTTTTTATGAGCCAAAAGAGCTAGAAGGCAAACAGAGCAAAAAGCTGTGACGCACAGGTTGTGGGAGGTGGCAGCAGCTGCCAGCTGGGCACAGGTTGCCTTGGCCTGCCCTCTCTGTGCTGCAAAGGGGCCTGCCCAGCCTCACGGCATCTGCCCTGGCACCAAGCTGCACTCCCCTTTCCAAGAGGGAGTATGCTCACTGCTGGCGTGCCAGTAGCAATGCTTCTCTTGGGGAATCATGGTAGAAGCAGAGAATCCAGAACTGGAGGGCTACAAGAGGAATATTTTAGCTAACACCTGGAGTGCAAAGATTTGAGAGCAGCTCTCTAAAAAAATATCATCAAGTACCCAATAAGCTGCAAATGAAAACACATAACTTTCTTGGGATGAATACTGTTCAGTAACGTAATCACAACTCCTGAGCCAAGTAGTAGATTAATACTGAGAGGGGTCCCTGGCAATTAGAATCGCATTGTCACAAGTTGGGATACAGCTCTGCTGTTCATAAGACATGAGAAAAACCTAGAAAATGTAACAGAAGATGTATTGGTGCAGAATGGTTTTTGGGGGGTGCTTGTTTTGTGATTTTTTTTTTTTTTAGTAAAGTAGAATTTACATCAAAAATCCTGAAGATGTTGCTATTTCCAAGTATGCTAAGAATTAGTAATCAGCAAAGCATTTACAAGAGAGAACACTGTACCTGTCTCTGATTTGCTCAGGACTGAAGAGTAAGAGTAGCTTTGACTGACGTAGTCATTGGTACAGCCAACAGAGCCCTCTCTTGGAAGAGGGCCTATAAATCTGTCCTGGGCACTGTCTTCTGTTGTACCTGACTCCTCCTAAAACATAAATACATTTTATGCAGAAATTAGACAAATTATTTCTCTCACAGCTAAAAAAAATAATCTTAGTGGATCATTTTTTAATTTTTAACATAATAAAGAAGAATTACAATTGCTAAGGTAACTTCAGTTCTGCCCTCCAAATTTGCAATGCATTGAGAAAGGATTCTTTTCATCTGTGGATGTAAATAGGCCTTACAATACTATACATGATCAAATACAGTGCTCTAATGCATACCACAAAGCAAGTTTGCAATTTATCATCTCCTGTTTCTCAAGTTTACTGCAGTGACATCTGAAACAAAATTTTCATTCACTTTTTAAATGAAAGAAGTACAATTCTTTCACAATTACATTCCAATTCTGTCTTGCACATATTTAATCTTTTCTTTCTTTTTCATAATCAAGTCCACAAAGACTAAGTTCTTATGTCGACATAAGAACTGAGTAACAAATCTTAATACATCACTGCCTTTCCGATCCGTGATTTAAATAAACTGTGACTATGTTTAACTTTCAATCCATCACATCTTAGGCAATATTTTGTTATGGCAGACAATTGTTTGCAGCAACACTGACCAATCAGTTTTTTTTTTTTATAAATAACCCAATTGAAAACAGCTAACTCTGCTGTTGATGCCAGACTACAATTTCTGAGAAACGTCAGTGACCGACCACTGCTTTCAAACAACCACAGGAAAAGAATAAAGTATATGATGGAACTGTTAAGATTGGGATTAACAACAATGGATTGTTAAGACTTCTCTCTACACGTGTCGTAGATCAATCACACAACCTTAAGAAGTTAATCATACCAAAACATTAATACTTGACAAGCACAGATAAAAAGTGACTGCTCATCACTACTAACGGAATTGGACTTAAGATAAACCTAGGAGTGTTACATAGTCTTCAAGTCAGTTGAGAAGTCTCCTGAGGTACAGTTTATATGAAATACATCCCCCAATTTCATTTTCTAACATTACTATATGAACAATACACACAACATACCTACTCACCCAACACTAAACCTTAAGATTAAGAATTTACTAACCTGCATTATATGAGGTTGCTCACCATCTTTGTCTGTCAAATGCAGAAAGTTCTTCTTCCCTGGCTCAAAACCAGCATCAAGAATAGTTTTGTCACTGTTCTGATCTATTGGAGTCTGTTAAAAAAATAAAGCACTTTATTTTTTTAAACAGATTTATAGGCAATTAATAGATTCTGTCCAAGTACATTGCTTGAAGTAGCTTCTGGCACACTAAGATGAAATGAAAATAAATAACAATTATCCAGTATAAACAAAACTTATTCATTATTAACACTGAAAGAACTTGGTAAACTGTTCCACTAACAATACTAAGCATTATAATACAGTCTAATACTTAGAACTTGGGCAATCTCTTCAGGAGACAAAGACACTGGTCTACAAATTGACAGCAGAATATCAGACCATCAAATCCCCTACATGCCTGCACAGCTTTGTTTTCTAAAAGGAAAAAATGAAGTTCAGCAAGCAAAAACAAGTATTGAAATAAACTTATGGCTGTTTCTTAAGGAATTTCAAAGTCTTTTAAGTGCATCTCTAAGAGTAGTATTAACTAAGACCTACACCAATCTACAACAAGTCACAGAAATAATGTTAGGTGATTTTTTTTGTATTATACATTCAAACAAGTATCAGAAGAACCACTGAAAGTTACCACACAGTATTACTTCTTAATGATTAAATTCCTATATCAATTAAGAGCACATTTTGAGATTAAAACGTAGATATAATACAGTAACATCCTGCCAAATCAAAATACTGGTGTCAGCCACTCTGGTGCACCTATTATTTTTACAGAGATTAACTAAAAAAAAAATCACTATTCCATATTCACTATGCAATATGGATAGCATGTGTCTATAATGTTGAGTCTTGAATATTTGCTATCAACAAGAAACTAGAAGTACTTTTGCCATACCATATCAGTTACATTGTCTCCATTTCCCCACACTAAATCAAAGGTTCCATTCACATAGCCCACTTTTGAAGCAACGTCTTCAAACAGCTTTTTAAGTGGCGTGGAAGCTGGCACATTCAAGGTAACGCGTTCATTCACTGTCTTCGAATTCGTGGTATCTTGTATTATACACAGCACTCTGGGCTCCTCAGCAGCACTTTCCACCTAAAATGACAGCAGGCAACATGTCAATGAGTAAAGCTGAGAACAACTTGGATTTCAATAAAAAAGATTTCACCAAATCTGGTAAACTTCTATGATCTAAGGATCCTTTCCTTTTCTTAGGTCTGCTTTCATTAAAAGAATCCTACAGTTTTGGAAAAGCTATGTCAAAACCCTTCTTTTTCAAAGAACAATAAGGAATTTGGATGGGTAGAGAAAAACCTCTGAAGTTCTGCACAGAACATTTGCCTTCAAATATATAGAAGACTGCACTGAAGCAGAAACAAACTTTAAAATTACCACTTCAATCTCATGTTTGGTTTTGACGTGGTTATAAATGCTGCTGAGGTAGAAGTACTCCTTTTGTGATTTCTATGAATGTAAACCAGATCTCCAAGCTTCCCAATCAACTTGGAAGCTATCCAATAAAACAATTCTCTTAATCAAACCACAACCAACTTCCTTCTACCAAATCCATGGCTGGGTGAGTCATAGGAGAAATTCTTCTGTCTGATTAAAACAAGTCAACATTGGCCAGACGACTACTAGGAAGCTCACGTATCATGACAAAAGTATTTAAAACAGCAACTTGAATGTATTTGAAATCAGCAAAGCAAAGATGACAACGAAATAAAGGTAAAATTTTATAGTCAGAAAATTCAAGAAAATAGCATTTCCCCAATGCTTTCCAACACTGAGAAACCAGGAGAGCAAATACCTAAGGGAATACAATCAACTCTCTCAGTTATCCAAAGGATAAAACATTATAACTAATACATAAATATAGGAAAGTTGAGGTCAGTAAAAGGAATAATTAGTCCCCAGTGAGTCAGCCTTTTCAACTCGTAACACAAGGCATTAGTGATGCATATCAGATCACCCAAATATCACTCCAGGGCAAAGAGCACATCATCAAAAGAAGCAAATAGATGCATGCAGTTCTATCACCATTTTCAGTGCATAAAACATTAGCAAACAGCAAGAACTGCGCTCATGCTAAAGCTGTCAGCCACATCACAAATGTGCACAGCATAAAGAACCATAAAGAACTAAACAACTCCAACATCCCTTCTATCTCTACATGAGTAATCTCATCACACAGAAGGCCAAAGCGCTGTAGGTTTATCATAAGAGGTCCTAAACACAAAACACCTTAAAAAGGAATAAACATTTTAGTTCGTCATCTTATATTCCAAAACGACAAGATCAGTTGGCAGCCTCCATGCAACTCAAAACCAAAACATTAGCTAACTGCAGCATCTACTTCCATTGAACAGATAGTAGAAATGAATGAGAAATGACAGAGAAGGGCAAATGCAGCTACTCACAATCCGCAATATGTTATGTTTCCTAATTTTTCTTAAGAATTTGAAGCCCAATTTCCCTAGATTGATCAACTTCACTGAAGATTTCAACACAGAACGTTAACTACTTGCTCAAAAATATGCGAGTCACCACTTCCAGCTAGTCTGCAACATCTCATCTTCACACATTTCATCTCAACTGGACAAAGAGAGGCTTATGAACCTCTCTTCTGAGAAGACATACAAAAGTACCCCGAAACATTAACTATACATTAAAAAGAAAACACTTCAAGAGTCAAAGCCAACTTGAGCACGTGCAGACCAAAATCAAGTTTCACCAGTTGTTGCTTCTCAGGATGAGTTCTTTCCATTATATTTTCCACCCAGCTCTGACTTTTTTTTTTTTAATCAAATAATCAGCATACAATTTGACTCTTTCATTTTCTGGTTACAAAAGAGAAGTCTATGGTCTGGTTCAGTGATCCACTTCCTTGATTCTTCTGCAAAAGACAAGCAGCAGCTAAGAACCAGCAGACTCATAGGATCATCCTACTCCCAGGGCCTGGGTTCTCCGCAGCAGCAGGGGCCTGCTCTGGGACTAAGCCCACCTCCTCCATAGCACCCGGCAGGTTAGAGGCTCCTTGTACTACCCATACACGCCCTAGAAAAACTTGAATTAACCCTGGTCTCAAGAAATCCCACAGTAATTTTGCGCTGATCCTACAGCTGCTACTTACATGAAGTATGATCGTGCTAGGAATGGAAGTTTTCCATTTGAGACCCAGTTCCTTTTTGTCACACCGCTTTTACATATCCAACACCATAACTCTCCTTTCCTTTGTGGAATACAGCACTATAAATTCAACTCTTCCTATTCAAAACTTTCTCCGCTGCTTTTGGTTATAAATTAGTCATGACTAATATTGGAGTTACTACTGACATGCACTATCTGATGGAGAACTACGTACAGGAAATAACATTAAGAGAACAATTTACTGAAGATTACAGAAGACTTGCTTGTGCTAGATGTTCCACACCAGACAAATCTTCTCTTGCTCATTCACAGATGTAATTCTGACAGACTGAACTGGTTTAACTTGAGGATAGTATAGCAAAAGATATTAAGCCATTGTTTGCACTGTCACTGCTTCAAGTTCACAGTAAACAGATGAAGCAAAAACCATCTTGATCCCATTCTGTTCACGCCTTGCATTCGCACATACTATCTGAACTACCAAACAACTACACCACCTTGTTTGTGGCTACTTGACTAAAAAAATACCATAAAAAGCATTATCAGCCAGAGATCAACCTCTAGGCTATTCTGACAGACTTACCAAACCAAGTCCTCAGAGTAAACACTCATTTCAGTGGCTACATAATCTGGTATACAAGACAGCTACACAGTTACCGTTTTTTATGGAAAAACTAGAGGGCTACAAAAGCATACTGATGTAAAGGCATATAAACATAACAGCGGAAGCTTTGAACTGAAAAGGCTAATACACACACAATCTTGGTATTCAAGAACATGCATAAAAATTCAACAGCTCATGCTCAAGTTAAGAAATCAAAGCTACAGCATCATGCTGTTACTGTGAATCTTATTTTATAAAGTTGATTTCATCTGTCTACCTGTGCAAATTTCTTCTTCATTTCAGCAAGGGTACTCTGTCTGCAACTCCAAAACATATCCTATAGCATATAAAAACAAAATTAACAAGTCATAACTCTTTAAAATCGTAATTGACCTTCTTGTGCAAGAAATCAGTTTTGCAATATAAAGCGGATTACTACTTCATTCCAAACCACCACTCACAGAAAAACATCAAAAGGAATAGCCACCAAACACTGCAACAACAGCATTCAGACCACATTATATGAGCATTTCAATTCTTATTGGAGATATTACATGACACATTAGTAAGCCATGACACTACAGACTACACTTCAGAGAAAAAAAAAGTATATAAAAATACATCAACAATACTTCAGGAAGTAACCTCATACTAACAAATTCCTTCATTATAGTAAGAAAAACCTTTTACCTCAAATGACTCCAGTGCAAGAATAGCATATAACCCTGTAACTCAGTTCAGTTCATTACGAAGCTGCCAGTTTCCTATGAAACTGCTCCTTCATGCCTCAATTATTTCCTGTAGGAAAGGCTGCATGAGGTCTGTCCAACTCACAGCCTGCACACCACCTGGCACAGCTCACACCGTGGCTGCCCCCTGCACTGCACCACCACAGCAGTGGCTCAGCAGCCCAACCAACCACCAGTGTGTTGTTAGCCAGCTAACCAGAGCAACAGGAGGGGACAACACAGTGCCAGCTCAACTTATGGCAAATAACTGTGTTTTGACACAGAGGATAAACAACATCCTGTGAACAGAGGAAAGTATGCAGCTGTGCTTTCTATCGTGATAAAGGAATTTAAGAAGAGGTTTCACAACCGCTGAAAAACCCAATTCATATTTGTGACTTCATTTTCAGCAAACATACGTAAATTACCCTCAAATTTTCAAATGGAATGAGCAGAGGTGCAATCAGGTGCCACAGAAGCGTGGATGAAGCAAAGGTGTGTCACTGAATTACTCCTTTTGGAAAAGTTTGCACACATTAGCATTCATCTACGCTTGCTGAACATTTACAGAAACCAAAAGGTGTGAACACAGCGAGGCAATGAGTGGTGGGTTTCAGCAGTGGTGACAGGGGCCATGGGTCACCTCCCCTGGTGCATGTTCTGATGAGCACAACATGCAGGTTCTTGTTGGGCACTGGCAAGAATACACAGCAAATGGTGTTGACTATGTTGAAAAAGAGCTTTTTGTTGCTGCGAACTTGCTCTATCAAACTGAGTTACACTGCGCTCATAACTATCTGTTGTGATTTCCATGAAAGCATACAGAAAGCATTACTTTTGGAGCAGCCTATGTATACGTGGCCCAAGACAATGCCCCTTTACTCAATGCAGCCCACACAAGCCAGAAGGTTGGACACCCATGATATATATTAATATGAATCTCCTTTGAACTGCAACCATCAGAAAGTTCACTGCGATAGAATGGCAATACAAGAGGTGTAACGACAAAGGGACTAACACAATAGAAAGGTATTATAAGGGAAGGAAAATAAGACTGCTCACCCATCCCTGAAGAACTAGGCTCAGAGGGGAAACTCCATAAAGGAGGGATCTCCAGAAAGAGATCCTTCCTCAGTGGCAGTCAGCCCTTAAATGGGGTCTAGGAGAGGTGCAGCCAGGCTCCACCCCTTCCCATCACACAGCTGAATTGCCTTCACCTGTGCTCCCAGGGCTGACCGGGTCCCTTCCCCAGGTGCTCAATCAGTGGTTCAGGCCATCACTCAACAGTTTATCAGCTGAAGGCAATGTAGGGATAAATTATTGACTTTCCTGATTCTCAAAACTTGTATGAAAATTCTTTCTTAGCATCTGTTTTGCTATCAAAAAATGTAGCAAAAAGAATTACCTATACAAACTAATTTTCTACCTGTGGACAAATATCAAATTAATTTTTTTCTGACCCTCTAGCATTGCACTTTATATTCCTCTAGAGGAGAGGAAATGAAGGAATTTGGAAGGAGCAACGATGTTATTTGCATCTTTATTCTCCACAGCACACTGGGTCAAGATCAACAAAACACAAACTGACATCATCTTTACTAACGTGCCTTATCTGCCTCACCAAATGACCTACAAAAACAGCCAACATTAGACCACTGCATTCTCAGCAGGATGACAAATAAGACAACATCTTTTATACAGAGAAGTTCTGTCATCCTACTTTTAAAGCTGTAATAATCCAAAGTTAGTAATTCTATCTAGTAAGTCATCCTTACACACACCAGCGTGCAAATTCAGATTTGACAGACCTTTAAACTTGAAAAATAAAAAACAATTTACAATTCTTCAACAATTCTTCTTGCTCACTCATTGCATCTGCTCTCAATTAAAAGCTATAGACATTTTGATGAAGTGACTTAAAGGTGAATGGAATTCCCGAAGTGTGACTTGGAAACACCTGATTTTTAGTATGAAATTCACCAGTTTATTACCCTCTGCTGAAGACTTCAGTCTTCCATTTTCAACTCTGGTCGGCCTGTATGAATGGATGGCCCTTCCCTTAGCTTGAATTCCTTCTTTCCAGAGACAGGCCCATGGCATCTGTCACAGGGGCACATGCAACCTTCCCATACGCTATTCAAGTTGGCGCATGCAGTGGAGGTAGAAGGGAAGGACAGGCTACAGACATCACTTGAATCCAACAGACATATCTACAGGATATTTATTTTAGAGGAATGCTCTTACGATGGGTTCTCAGCTCTTCATTCCTCACAAGTAAAGGACTGCTGGAAGATTTTCCACAGATTATTTCACTCCAAATGAACTCTGAATGGCAAAAAGATCACTTGCAATGTTTCACTTAACATAGCAAATACAAATTGAGTTTCCAAACCGTACTGTTTCCATGATGCTCAGGGATTTTGCTCAGAAGTAACCAATAGCCTCTGACTGCACTGACAAATCACACAAATGTGCCAACCTTTCAAAGGCAGTATTCTGTACTTCTCAATTAAAATATCCGCTGTACCACTATGAATATACTTAATAAAAATGATCAGTTCAATTCTGCATTTTCAAAGAAGCTCTTTTCAATGTGGAAATGAATGCTTTAAACTTAAGAGAATAAATATCGTGCTACACATGAGAGCTTAAGCTTAGCCCTTATTAGAATGACCCTGGAATTCACCAAACATATCTGTTGTGCCTCATAAAGCAGACTAGCATGTTAACCATACAGTTCGTGCATGCTGAGCTAACATATGTAGTCAGAGGTAGATACAGAAATATTCTACTACCATTTCTGCAGAAGGAAAAGAACAGAAAAAACCCAGGACAAAGTCCTTGACCAAGCTAGATGTTGCTGCATGGCTATACTGCAATTCAGTGTGCCCAACGACCATAGCTTAGGGAAATAAACTGCAGATGCTCCACTGCATAAGCATCTAAATAGGCAAACATAGGCAGCTATTTCACAATCCCAGAATGTTTTTCCAAATGGCTTTATTTTACCACAGAAGTCTTCTCAAGTTCATCCTTTAGTCATATACTTGAGACACCTAAATTATGCTATATATTTTAAAAAACCTGCAGTTTCACATTAACCTCCTAAAATGCCAAAACTCTGACATTTTCATCCCAAGTCGCTCCATGTTCAACAAACTTCCACTTGTTTCAAGGAGATTAAGTTCCCAAATCGACACTTAGAAAACTTCTGGCCATGTTTAAACCGGATTTGGAAAAGCATTTTTGTAATTGCAAACAACAGGTCAAATATTGGTGGATATTCCAGAGAGTTATTCTACTTCAGCATTTTCCTCACGTGATTTTGTGGAAAAAAAAAGTCAGATTAGTGATCTCTATGAACGCCTGTCAATGAGAACAGATAGACTGCAAGATGCACGACAAAGCACGCTGTTCTGCTGAAGTAATTCAAGCTGTAATTCTGTATACACTAACAAAGGAAGCATTGTTACCAGTGGCAGTCACAAGACAAACAATGGCTTGGACCCTATGGATCCCTATTTGCCAAAACAATATTGAAATGCAGAACTGCAGCGGTGTTAACGCTGTGTTTAGATGCAGCTTACCATTTCTCATCTCTGAACCACTACATTGATTAGATATCTATAGCACACATTTTACTAACCTTGTGAGGATAAACCAATAGGAAAAAAATGCACATTTTCAAGGAACAGAAGACAACCCCAACATTTTGACTCCTTTTCTGGAGTTTCATAAAATGATTTTCAGAGATTGGAAGTACAAGCTGGAGCCAACCTCAAACTTAACCTAGACTCTATCTACAATGTTTCCAAGCTTCATTATTTCAAACGGATCATAACAGCACGAAGCACTAAGCAAAAATCACAAGTTTCAAGTGCTTAAATAACAGATGTGCAAAGTTTAGCTGCCAAGTGAAGTCAATGGCCTGCTGAGACTTAATTTGATCGCTAGTAAAGAAATTGTTAAACATCCACACTCAATAAATAATTGTCACAAATCACCGCAGTACAGAGGGAAGACAAAGAGACAAGTAGCAAGAGGCAGTGGAAGACATCGTGCTCACATTCCCTAAATGACTTGGATGATTAAGCCTAAAACAGCAATTCTCAAACTTCATGTCGCATCAGCACCTTACAGCCCTATGAAATGCACACAGGTGAGTACTGCCTATGACATCACAACCTGTGGAACTTCAGGGTATGAATTCCAAGTCTGTGTAACTGCTTGGGTGCAAATTTCCAGCAATTACAAATACAGAGTTAAATTTTGTAGCTTAATGCACACATAAAAAAGTAGTCTGCACCCACAGATTTTATACTTCACTATCATTGTGTAGAAATATTCAGACATTACAATTCAACTACATCTTTTTCAGTCACAAGTTGCTACTAGATCACATCCTTCAGCAGCCACAACCATACTCCAGGAACATCTTCACATACTCCAAAAGGTCTAATCCATTAAGCTAGATACATACCGACAGCACTACATTTTGCACAGAACATGACAAAGACCAAAGGCCTTCGAAACACACAGCAGGAAAGGAGAGAACAATCACAGAGCTGAACTGCCATTTCCACTCTAACAACTTAACCTTGTGCATTTCGCATTACGGATCTCAGCGTTCTAACGACCCACAGCTCACTTCTCCCCTCAGCTGCAGTAGTTGTGCTCCATGCTTTTGACAGCCCAGCAAAGACCTTCTTCAGAGGGCAGCTTCTCTGCTACAGCCAGGAGAGCAGAAACATACCCCAGAAAGTGAAAAATGGGGCACTAAAACCTTCGGAATGAAGCATTGAACAGAAGTCCTCCATCCCTTTCAAGACTGATGCAATTACCAGCCTACTAAAGAAAAAAACTGACTCATGTTTGCTGAATTTTAGAGGAAAGGCACAAATACTTTTCAGAAATCGAAGTGTAAGGGTTTAATTATGACAGAGCATCATGACCTGTTACAAAAGATACTTCTGCAGCCTAGTTGTAGTTAATGAGGAAAACAAAGCACCTAGAATTCATTACTAATGGCCAAAGTAAAACTTTTTAAAAAATATTTTAAAGCTCAATTCTGGTAAATGTGACATTATTTTTCTAAACACCAATAAGAGAAGTTCACAACAAATCAGTTGGAGCTGTTAACTACATGTATCTTGTGTTATAGTTTCCTCTGCAGCAAAAAAAACCAACCTGATACATTCACACTTTAATAGGAACAGCAAGTAGACTGGAAAGTAAGGGGAAAATATTTTAACTTTAAATAATATATATATACGCTTTTATTTTTGTTTAACCTCACTGTTTATCAACTTTTAACACCCACTTGTTGTGCTGGATCAAAAAAGATTTCAAACAACTTATCCACCTCCCACAATTAAAGAGACTTTGAGGTATCATGCAAGGAGATTCACTAAGAATTTACAAAGTATTTTAGACAACTGTCAGAGTCAAAATACCAGACTCAAATGTACAGCCTGGCCCAATCATGTCCCCCTTGATGAAGTTCTACATTCAGTTTGAACCCTGTGAACCTATGTTCACAGTGTTACCTATTTCACATCACACACAAATTGCTCCCCTGTTTCAACTCCAACATTTGCAGCACCACATGCTTGGTTATACCATTTCCCTCTACTTCAATCTATGGCATTTAGCTGTGTTTTCACGTCAGAGTATTTGATACACCCTAACTGAAATAAATTTATGCCTAAATGAGGTACCTAAAATCACTACCATTTAAAAATAATTGTGATACTCTTACACTATAATACAAACATATCTGCCTATTTTGGAAAATCACCAGGACTGCTGGATTTACAATGCAATGAAAGCACTCCACACATGCAAGGTAGCCTGAAAACTTCAAATGCAGCAACGCTTCACTTGTTCAAGCAGTTACAGCTTGAATAGTTGCAGTGGCTGCTAGAAGCAGCAGCCGTGCTCCCGCTTGCTTATTTCCAACCCCCAAACCCCTTTCTTAAGCTTGTAGAGCTTGTCATGCTGCTCCATGTTGAGCTGCCTCATGCCGCTAATCCTTCTTAAAATTAACTGCTCCTTGTTTTGTGTTTGTTTGTTTTTCCTCTGCACAACTCAGTGTTACCTTACAGGATGAAAGGAGCAACTCCCACTTCTACTTTGTATGACCTAGATGATCAAAAAATACCACTACTCCAGTGATCACGTTGCTTTTTTCTTCACCCAGTTTCCAGCTTGCTATAGAGAGAGGATAACTGCTGGATATCATGGAAGAAGGCTGGAGCCGTAACTGAGGCTAATGACCCCAACCAGATGATCCCCCAGAACGCCTTCCTCTAGTGGACGACCTGATGAAGACAGAAGAGGGAGGACATGAAACTCTGCAGCAGAGCCACTGGATTCCCAGCTGCGCTGGAGAAGAGGTGCACATTTCACTCTCTTTACTGCTGCATGCAAGCCTCAGGTCAACTATACGGTTTGGAAATACAGAAATCTTTCTGTGGTAACAAAATTTTAAAGAAGTGTTTGCTACCTCAACAAAACAGAGTAGCACGCTGGCTGTTAAAAATCACTCAAAATAAATGTTATTCAAAATAGTCAAGTCATAAATTCCTCCACACACTTCAAAGTCTAATGCTTCCAACTTACTAAGCATGCCTGAAAAAACACTATGCCCCAGAAAGAAAGTGTGTGCTACAAGGCTAGCATTCACCTTTGAGAGACTGCTTCTACTTCTGGGGATTACTGGGTCAATAGCATTGTAAATAGCATTTAGAATAGTAGAAACAACAGCAAGAAAAAGATGGTATGAGGTCAAAGAAGTATATTTATCCTGAGTGTCTGAAGGACTGCAAAGTATATGGGGGGCGTGTCTGAGGACAGCTGAATCAAGAGATAAAGGCCTCTATTTTCTCAGAGACTCAACTCTTAATTCTCTATTTTAGAAGACTGTATATGCATTTTAAGAACATCTTGAAGAACCAGCTGTCTTACTCTTCCTCTGGTCCTTTAGTCCTTTAAATATGGTAAATTAAAGGTGATTTAGAGATTAATTACTTTCCTTCAAAATTCAACACAGCAACTGTCAGAAACAAGAAGTACCAACGTTTCTCTAAGCATCCTATAGGAGATATGAAAAAACTGAAAAGAACAGAAAATCCATGGATAATACAGAATACATCCTCAGAAATAACAGACAAAATTTAGCATTTAATCCACTTAAGCATTGGACATTTTAAGTATTTCACTTCTATTCTAAAGGTTTTCATCTCAACCAATCATATTCTTTCTATGACTCTGAATCATTTAATTTCTAGGGACTTTTGTACCCAGACTTAACTAAAATTAAAGGTAAATGAGGTTTGCCATCCTGAGACCATCTAAGGAATCTGAAGATGTGAAAGTCCATGGGATCTTGTGAGATGTATCAGCAGGTCCTGAGGGAACTGGTAAGTAAAGTTGCTAAGACGCTATCCATCGTATTCCAGAAGTCACAGTACTCCGGTGAAGTTCCCAGTGAATGGAAAAGGGGAAACATAAACCCCACTTGGAAAAAGAGAAGACTTGGTGAGCTACAGTCCAGTCAGACTCACCTCTATGCTCAGCAAGATCACGGAGCAGATCCTCCTGGAAACTACGCTAAGGTGTACAGAGGCAACCGGGGACAGCCAAAACGTATTCACTATGCGCAACCCATGCCTGACAACTCTGCGGCCTTTACCGTGGGGTTATAATGTTGGTGGATAAGGGAAGAACACCTGAAATCATCAACCTGAACTTCTGCAAGCATTTGATGTTGTTCTAAATGGTATCCTGGATGGACCACTCAGTGGATAAGGAATTGGCTAGATATCTCAACTCAGAGACTTACAGTCTATGGCTCACTGTCCAAGCAGAGAACAGTGACGAGTGGGTAAATACCGGGACCAGCTCTGTCTAACTTTTTCACCAGCAACAAGGACAGGGTGATCGAGTGCACCCTCCGCAAGAGCACCAATAACACAAAACTGCATTGTGTGGTTTACACTCTGGAGGAAGGGGATGCTATCCAGAGGGATCTGGACAGGCTTGAGAGGTGGGCCCACATGAACCCCATCAAGTTCAGTAAGGCCAAGTGCTAAGCCCTGCACCTGCGTCAGGGCAATCCCAAGCACTCGTACAGGCTGGGCAGAAAATGGATTGAGAGCAGCCCTCAGGAAAAAAACCTGGAAGTGCTGGTTAAGTAAGAGTTCAACAGAAGCCAACAACATCCTATTGCACCCCAGAAAGACAAGCGTACCCAGGGCTGCATCAAGAGAAATATGACCAGTAGGGCAAGGGAGGCAACCGCCCTACTCTACTCCTCATTAGGCCCCATCTGCCATTCTGCATTCAGATCTCAAGCCCGCAGCACAAGGAAGACACAGAACTGTTGCCGCAGGTCCAAAGGAGGGCCAGAAGGATAATCAGAGGGCTGAAGCACCTCTCATACCCAGACAGGCTGCTAAAAGCTGGGGGTTGTTCAACTTGCAGAAGGGAAAGCACTGAGCAGATGCCAGAAGGCAGCTAAGGGGGCACGCAAGAAAAGATGGGACTCTTCTATTAGCAAGTGTAGTAATGGGACAAGAGGTAATAGTTTTAAGCTAAAAGAGGGCAGATTTAGTCAGAAGTAAGGAAGAAACCTTTGCTGTGAGAGAGGCGAGGCACTGGAACACATTATTTAGAGAAGCTAAGAATGATTCACTCCTGGAAGTGTGATTCAAGGCTAGGTAGGATGGGGTCCTGGGCAGCCTGATCTAGTAGGTGACAACTCTGTCTAAGACGAAGGGGTTGGAACTGGGAGGTCTTTAAGGTCCCCTTCCAACCCAAACCATTCTATGATTCTGTATTTGCAATCCAGAAACTTCTATACATTACAGTACAAACTTTTTATTTTGATCTGAATTAGCCTCATCTTTACACTGCTTTCTTTTTATCTGCATCTTCCTTTTATCTTGCACCCTGGCTTTATCATCACGCTCATTTTTCTTCTGAAAAATGCAGGAACGCCATGAGATACTTAGCACACTTAAATGATGTGGTTATAGGATGACAGATGTAAAGTCACAGAAGCAGAGGATATGCTTTCCTGCTTGCTCACCATTCCAATCAGTACAGACCTACTATGAACTCTACTGAAACACATTCTTACAGTAAAAATAATTAAAAGGACTTCCATGGATTTAAGAGTGTAAATTCATATAGAAAATTGTCTGAGGGAGGAAAAACAGACTTTTAAAACAATTTTGAAGTGTATATTTTATTGAAAAAACATTGGCAGATATACTTAAAATGTAAGTTTCTGTACATTTGACATTATAAGGCATGACTCTAGAGTTAATTTTTAACTGTCTACCTGCTGCTGGAGATAGAAGTTAGAATAACGGATCAGCAGAGATTCCTCATGTAGTTCTCTACCTCTATTGCACAGAATGAAGGACAAGCCAAGAATATAAGCACCCAGGAAGCCTGACTATAATTCTATCTGCTGTCATTACTGCAAAGGATTCCAGATAGAACATGGGACACTGAAGCAGAAGCCTCCACAGAAGGTATGCAATGACAACACATGTACAACAAAGGACGTTGTTTTTCTCATATTTTTTTCATTTACTAATTGATAAAAATATTTATTTTACAAACAAGAGACTAGGTCTTACTAGCAACTGTTACACCTCCATTAACTTTAATGTCATTCATTACTGATCAACACTAACTATGCAAATGAATAAACGTCTTCAATTCCTTTAGCTCCTGCAGTACTGCACCAGACTTCTTCAAAAGTGCAAAGCTCAAAATCAGTCACTTCTCAGATGTTAACTACAGAGAACACACAGTATAGTATATCAAGTACATTTCACATACACGCCTTACAAAACTACAGCATCCACTAAAACAGAATTTATGCTTCAATCTTCAGATTATCTCAAAGGTGCTCTCATCGTATCTTATCAAGAGGTGAGATTTCACATTCAGGTTCTGCTCCAAGAAAATATTCCTTTTGCCATGCAATGACTTCTTCAGCCATAGACGATTTCCTTTTTAAAGGGTATGGACTGTGGACCTACAGAACAATTTATCTCAGATGAAGCATTCTGCTTAACAATGCTGAATGCTGAACTGTTTTACAGAACCAATCATCTAAGAAATCCATCTGTTGCCATAAAAGGAGCCATACAGCCACGTAAGGAGTACAGTCACAATCCTCAGAGACTGAGTTCAATCAAATAATTTTTACCAATTCTACCCCTTAGTTTTTTTAGAACACGGACAACATGTTCTTTTTGAAGTTATTTCAAGAACCAGTGCTAAGACCTTTCGTTTGACATAAGCGGATTACATGCCAAATATTGCAAAACAAGAACAAAGAATTGCCAACACGCTTTCTCAGTGCATGAAACTGTGAATGAGTTGGATACCATTTTATCTGGGTTTACAGGAAAAAAAACTGAAGAGTTGGGAGTTTTCAGTTATCATTTTATTAGTTATAATGTAACAGCATAGTTTTGAGAATATTGTTTTGATCAATACAAGAAAAATATAGTAAAATGCTAAAGAAGCAGCTCACAGGAAGGCACACGACATTCATTTTCAAAGGAATGAAGTGTAAAATATCAGCTTCAAGCGTTTGCAAAAGAAATCAAAGATATTCACAAACTGAAAGAAAAAAAATCAACTATGCAACTCAATTATGCCATTCTCTAGAGCTACCTTCACACAAGTTTCAGACATAAACCTCAAATCTTTATGAATACAACAAGAGTGAAGCTGTGACTGGATATCTGAATACCTACATATATTTTATATCTTTCTATTACTGCATTCGTTTTAACATACCAGGAAAAAAGGTTTAAAATAAGACTTTTTTATTCCAGTATTTAATTCCAACAGGACTAAATCCTGTATGTCAAAGGAAACAAAGTCAAAGAGTACATCTACCTTGGTACTTATCTGCTAATTTCCATTTTATGTTCATATCAATACATTCTGTCAGCAAAAGGAACATAGGAACTACTTATTATATTTTAAAGCTCTGATGCCACTGCACTGATCTAAATGGACAAGTACTTAGGTTTTTAAAACAGGAAAAAACAAAATTAGTGGAGTCACTTAAGAATGATAACTATAAGCATTTCAAACTAATGTTTGTTGTATGCTGAAGTTCTGAACTCATGATAGCTAGAATTTAATACAGACATATTTAGAGTACGCCCTGCATCCACGTGATTACTTCACAGCATAGAAAGAGTCCACTACTATTTTGAGAAACAGCATGGAACTGCTCAAAAAACTAAGGCCCATACTTGCAGTGCTGTACTCAATTCATTTAGTAACTTTAATCAGAGATCCACAACATAGTAGAGAACACTATTTGTCATGTTTATAAATGCATTACAGCAACAAAAAAAACCAAAACAGGGCTATGTTAATTGTCAGATTACTCCATTTAATAATAACTTTAGCTAATGGCATCTACAGACTGATGTGCCAGTACCAAGTAACAACCTCTTAGGCAAAAACTTAGCAGATTATCTCAATAGATAATTATCTTCATAATCTTTCTTGTACTACATGTTACACAATAGCAAAGGGAACTAACCTGTAACTCTAGAAAGCCCAGTGGCTGAACAAAGCAGGGAAAGATCTTGCACATTACTCTCCTGCTCTGTTCATGTAGCTGCAGTACTGTCTGAGCATCATTCAGAAAGCACCTGTTTGCAAGCACCAAACGACTTGGTGGACTTCTGTTCAGATTTTGTTTGACTTCCCAACTTGCTCAGCCAATGAATGCGTGATTGTGAAAGATGAACTACCTCATGCTTTACAACAAGAAATAAAACACATGAGAAAGAAAGCAGAAAACTGTTAAGTTACACTACCTATAACTATTTGTTATGTTTAACAACACACTAGAATCAAAGAACAAAGGCTACATCAGCAATGGAAAAAACACCCTTTTGCCAAACAAACGCCAATATCTTACTCTGATTTCCTGTTCTTCTAATGAAGAAGTTTGTGTGATACCTATCAAGAAGCATCTTTGACTTGTTCAATGCAGGAGATTAAAATGGTTTAATTAGTGAAGGGATGAAAAGACTCATTAGTTAGCTGAGAGAACACACACTACCTTCTTTGATTAAATGGCAGCAACTACAAAGCCCATGTACTTATTCTGACAGGTGTACTTTGAATAGCTCAGGTTGGAACTTGCTGAGAAAGTCTCTGCACAACATTTAGTTAATTAGTGGCACAGACATTTCAGGAAGCTCATGGCAGAACCTACTTTTCACATTCTGACCAATTATGAGTCTGAGCAATGCTCTGTATGTGGCTACAGCTTGATTTTCAGTAAGAGTTTCTGTAAAATGTACTTATCAGTAAAGAAATGCTTACTTTTTTCATCAGCTGTGTTGGTTATAATATTGTATTATTTCCTATTTGAGGTTTATTTGTCAATGAAAGTTTCAGGTCTACTTTCTTCTCAAGCACTGGAAGCCACAGAAGTGTTTTTCCCTCCTAATAGCACCACTTATTTCCAAGGTGATCCTACCAATAATCCCTCTCTGGATAACATTTCATTGACCAGGGCAAAAAATTGACACCAAATAACAAAACAATTCTTCAAGACTGTCTAGCATTTACTAAAGTGAGCAATGTCCTATGTGTGACCCAATGACTTCTGTTTTACTTGGTATAAAAGAACACTAAATTGAATCTTCTCAGAAGAGTCAGTTCTCTCTTCTCAGAAGAAAGGGAATTAAGAATTGCAAGGAAAGGTGGACCAGTTCACACAGAATGAGAATACTCATTCCCCCATTATTAAGGAATTGTTGGTCACATGAGTAATAAAACAGCTGGGAAAGTATCAAGCAGTGAGTAAGAAAGTAAGAATTAGCTTACTAAATACTTGTATAACCTGGGCAAAAATCTCAGTCTAAATACTGGACTATTAACTGCTTTAGCACACATCCTCCAAATAAAAAAAACCTGCAATACATGCACTTCAAAAAAACAGCAATCCACTCTTCTGGAAGCACAAAGTATACAAAATACAAACTGAAGACTTATAAACAACCTAATACATATCTCACTGTTCTGACAGCAAAGACTTAACATTGATGCGTCCTAGTGCTGTATCTACTGTGACCTCAAATAAGCCTGTCTACAAGAACCAAAACCCTTTTCCTGTCATTTGATTAGTCATTCCCCAGACTGGCCTAAAGCAAATGTTAGATTATTTTTTTTACTCCTTAAAACTGGAACGCAAAGGCAAAAATACGGCTGCATACTCATCTTCAGCAGACGCTGGTTCATATCCCAGTTCAACCTTTGAAACCAGTCAAGACAGACAGCTACGTAAGTGATAATTACTCAGGTCTTTAGGAGGGGAAAAAAAATGAACAAATCGTAATCCTTTATCCATCCCCAAAGGGCAGAACTGAAGCTCCAGAAGACCTGCTTTGTCTTCAGCCACTGCTAGAGACTTAACAAGAATATTTAAAAGCTGGATGAGAATTGAGACCTGGAAAGTTCTGTTTACCTGTAACTCAGTGTTCTCAGCAGTGAAACTATCAGTGAACCTCAGGACTTAATAGGAATGCTGCAGCACAATACTTGTTAAACTTCTATCACTGAAATGACTATAAAAATATCCTGAAAAACACTGGACAAGTTGAAGATACAATTTCTATGACGTATAATCAGATGGGCTTAACACTCAAGCTTTCTCTTCAGTTTGACTTTTGTCTCCCCACAGAAAGTTTCATCAGCTTCTACACATTCCAACATCTTGAAGAACTGATACTGTTCCATTTCATTTACTTACAAAAGGCACAGGGCTACAATAAAGCACTTGAGAAAACTCGCTGAGAAAAAAGCAGCTCACAGCAATGCTACCTATGTAAAAAGTTCATTGATTTCATACCATATGCTTAAGATAACCATATCTATAATCACACATGCTTTAAGTATTTATCTTCCTTTATCCATACTTTTGCTCTATACAAATAGAAGTGCATGCAAAACCCCAGTCCAATGAGTTGGTTAAAAATACACAGCTGAATCATACGTACGTTCTGAATACAACTTTAAAGCTAACAGCGATACTATTAATACATATAGGAATTTAGCTGAGGCTGTTTCTTTATATTAATCAACTTGATTCTTCCAGTTCACATAAGCACAACAAGGTTTCTCCTTCATTTCTATACCAAAAGGAAGGAAGTTACCTTCATCCCTCCTTATCTGTACAATTCTACACCCACAATTTGCTTCTAAAATTCAGTATTTAATTTAAACAGATGTGCTCATGGATACCACTTCAGTTTCCTGAATCCTACAAACCTGAAGTCCCTGCCTCAGAAGCCTTCCCAGGCCAGTGCCGTTTGATGAAAAACAACAGGAAGAGTTTGCATAACTAAGCAAAAGTAAAACAGAAAAAACTGAATGTGGAAGGGTACCTACTCAGGAAATGAAGTTTCTGCCACCACTGCTCTAAGTGCCCCCCAACACGGCTCACAGCACTGCAGGCTCCTTTCCCTGAGCAGTATCTCTCACGCTTGACACGTGTCATTTGCCTATCGCTGCAGGACAGAGGCTTCGCCTTCCTCCTCACACAGCCTCTTATCTTCAGCCTATGGCTGAAAACAAGCCTTCTCCCTTCCCCCCCGCGCTAAAGAAGAGACGAGCAACCTACTGTAGCCGCATTTACCGATCTACTGCTGAGTTGAGCCACGTTTTCCGCGCTGCCCGCCGCCGGCAAAGCGCGGCTGCCCACACAGCTCCGTACCTGAGCGGACCACACGGCGCCAGCCGGGCGGAGACACTCCTCGGCTGCCATTTCGCAGCCTCCCGGGGGCCGCCCCGCACGCCAGGGCCCGGCTCTTCCCACCCCCTCCACCGGCTGCCGGCCCTCACCGCACTACCCCGCCGGCCCAAGCGGGGACAGCCCCGCACCAGCCTCCCACCCCGCGAGCGGCCCCAACCGAGCGCGGTCGCCGCCGTCCCGCCCGGCCCCGGAGGCGGCCGCCACGCAGCCCGGCCTCCCCCGCGTGCCATGACACAGACAGGTGCAATTCCCCGGCCGTCCCCGCGGCCTGGCACAGCCCCGGCCTCGGTACGTCGGCCTCTCCCCCGTCCCTCTCCACGCCCTCCTCCCCCAGCCCGTCAGCCTCAGCGCTCGGAGCCCCGCGGGCGAAGGGCCTCCCGCCTCCTCACAAAGACGTACCAACCCCCCCCCCGCCCCGCACAGAGGCGACCAGGCCGAGCCTGGCCGCCGCCAGCCCCGGCGCCTCCCGCGGCCGCTGGGCCACCGCCGTCCCTTCGTGCGTCGCCCGGCCCGTGCCCCCCTCGCCTCACCTCCTTGGGGACGAGCTGGTTCTCCTCGCTGGGCACCATGGCCGGTGGCGCGGCGCTGGGCCCGCAGCAGGCAGAGCCGAGCGTCGCCGCCGTCGTCAGCAGCGGGAGGCGGAGAGACGCCGCCGGCTCATCCTCCTTCGCCACCGCCCCAGCCGACGAAGATTCCCACCCCTCCGCCAGCGCCAATCAATGAGAAAATGGCCGACGGCCGCACTCTCGCGAGACTTGGAAGGCCCGGCCTCAGCCCCCAGCAGCACGGGCAGGTCGCGGAGGTGGTCTAGACGTTGTGGTGGCCTTCGTTCACCCTCGCTGGAGGGCAGACTTTACACAGCCTCTCACCGAGCCAGGATCTCGCCCTGTGGCAGGGCACAACCTCCCCAGGAAGCTGAAGGGCAAAGCCTGCCGCGAGCTCCCCCTGCGCTCGGAGACCTCACAGTCCTCTCTGTCTGTTAGGGCGACAGCAGGAAATATCGTGCGCGAGGAAGCCGCCAGTGTTCGTTTCTCAGCTCTGCTCGCTTCGGGGCTGCTGTTTATTGCTCTCCCCAGCCTTCCAGCGCGCGCTGGAAGGGCTTAAACTGTGCTGGGAGGACGGGCAGCTGTGCACTGTCCGGCTTCACACCTTGTGGCAGGTGTGCCAGGCGTTCGGTAACGGCTGCGAGGGACTCTGCGCCCGTCGTGAGGGAGAGGCTCGCGCCGCGCGCGCCCCCACACTCGCTGTGGTAACGGGGGCCGGGCGGTCAGCAAGAGGCTGTACTGGCTGTGCGCTGCCTTTCAGTCAAGATTTTCACTTCGTTTTACTTTCCCTTGTATACTTTTGAGGTAATTTGCCCGTTCTTGAGTGTGGGAATTGAAAAAGGAACCAGTTAGGCTTGTCCCCAGAAACGCAGTGTGCTTTAAGTGGTGAAGTCATGCTGTGGAGGTAAAGCACGTTCACTTCAGTGTAAAGCGTGTAAATTGAGGGGTAACATTCCATTTTCAAATGAAATAGAGTATTTCTGCCGCATCAGTTAACTGTTGCGCTCAGTGAAAAGGTATCAGTTGTCCTTCCTTAGGCACTTGAAAAATCAAATACTGACCTGTAGAATTACTAAACTGCATGTTAGAAGGAACATAATTATGCTGTTCTGTCTACTGGACTGTGAAATTGTGACAAACGCTTTACTTGGCCAATGAAGAATGGTGCCTGATGGGTGGATGGACTTCCTTTGTGGAAGTAGTTTTCTCATTATTTTAGTGTCCTCTTGTGGAAAAGTACAGAATTGAGGATACTTTGGGGTTTTGTGTCCAATAAACTTTTTGAACGGCGCTTCAAAGTCATCATTTCTTTGGACAGCAGCATTAATATTTTTATTTTCATCGTGCCAATTTGCTGTGGTAGATGCCACACCTCATAGTTCTTATAAATAACGTTCCTGGAACTCAGCACAAAAATGCCTTTGAAAATAGCATAAAACAGTTTTTCAGCGTGTTCTTGAAATGTCCTTGGTTGCATACCTTAACAGGGCCAAGTTTATTTATACAGTAGAGGTCAGCAGGGCCTCTGGGAGAGCCACTCCTGCCTTCTGGGTTTAAAACATTTAGCACCTTACAGCCTCTCATCCCACTAAGACACCTGAGCACTAATAAGATGAGATCAGGTACCAGCACAAGAACATGTGAATCCCTTGCTTTTAAGGATACCCAGTGTTACCATAGAGTTACATAGGCAGGGCTGCCCTTTACAAGTGGGAAAAACATGGAATAGTTGTGTGGGGTTGCTTTATTTTGTTTGTTTTGTAGGAAAGTTTAGAATTAATGAAATCTGTCTTCTAGAGAAGAGTAGGTTGTTTTTTTTTTTTTAATTAATTAATATCAGCTCTATTGCTGATTAGAAGGGTTTTTTTTAGCTTTTTTTTGGGGGGGGGGGAAGGATTTTTGAAAGGATCTCAGTGGGTGAAAAAGTTAGAATTGCTGAAAAAAAAAAAAAAGAAAATGAAAAGTGTTATCAACAGCTGTTGGTATCTGGAGAAGCACTGCCTTCTGGTCATTTTCTATTGTCCAGTGGTATCCAAAGATCCATGAGATTAGCGAGGAACATGAGATGAAGAGCCAGGATGGAGGCAGGCTTCCAACAGGAGGTGATAAAATCATCAGAGCACTGACTGGGTGGCACCGACAATGGTATGTGACCATGATTGATGAGGCTGCTGTCACTTTTTTGTCTGTAAGTGTCTCTTTAAGGGAATGAAACTTCTGGAGGTTTTGGCTTTTGGTTGTTTTTTCTTTTGTTTGTTTGTTTGTTTGTTTGTTTTTCCTGAAGCACTGTGATCTTACAGGGTTTTTTCTTACACTTTGAGTTTAACAATGGGCAAAGCCATGGGACTCAGTGAGCACAGTGAAAGTATATTGCTCTATTGGGATAAAGTATTAGTAACCACAAATGTGTCTACTGGGTAAAAGGTTTTTGTTTTATAAAGAAATCCTGTTAGATCCTATTGCCAGCCTTTAAAACGGTACCAAAAACTGTAGCTGGTGCAGGATGTGTACATGAAACATCTTCAACAAAATAATAATCTTTAGTTAGTAATTAAATCTTGAGGAGCTTTTGTAATTTAATTATGTTACGGTGTTTAATCTCTTTACATGAGCTTTATTAAGAGGGATGTTCATAATTCAAGCTTCCTGAAGGGAAGGGGAATCCTTTTAGAAAGACTGATTTACCACGCTACAGGTTTAACTTGTTTTTAGTACAAAGGAAAAAATTGATATCTCTAAACGGAAATACTGAACATGATGCTAGATTTGTGATTGCAATTGAATTATTTAGGTTATTGCTTGTCAAACTATTGTTCAGAGATGTCTTAGTGGGAGTCACAGGTGTTGAAGTGTCAAATTTCAGTTAGTGACACTTTAATAGTTTTAATCAATACAGTACTGTGGCACAAATGCTAAGTCAGGGTCTGAAGCAGTGATTGAGCACCTGGTGGGAAGGCGGGGCCAACCCAGGGGAGCTCAGCTGCATGCAGTGCATCTGAGTGACTGGAAGGGGTGGAGTCGGGATCCACCCCTTCCAGATCTCATTTAAGGGTTAGCAGTGGAGGTGAGGGTATTTCTTGTTAGAAATCTGTGTTTGCCCCAGGTCTTTCTGAGGTAAGTAGCTCTTTTGTTTCTGTGGCTGCTGTGTTTGGGCTTATTCTCATTTGCTTTAGCCAAGGTCTTTGCTGCCCTGCTACTGCCATGCTGCTTTCCATCCCAATAATGCATTACAAGTACTTATGGCACTAACGCATACATTGTATTAGTTGGATTATAGTTACATTAATTATTAAATGGCAGGCATTCATTCTAAGTGATGGTGAATTTTTAAATTAGACTGTGAGAACTGGCTGCTTCCCCCTTCTACAGCCTCTTTAATGTTTGCTTTAATTGTTTCTCTGTAAGAAATCACTCCTGTGGCTAACAGCTTATGAGTAACGAAAAGAATTTTAACAACTGAATGGAGGGAGTACTGTCCCCTTACTCTTTAGCACAGTTATGTGCTAAAAACTCTGGAGGTGCAAAAGCAAGTAGGAACTGATGCTGTTTCTACCAAAGTAGTAGTATTGTGCCTTTTTCAAGTAGCAAGGCCATGTAAAGAGGGTTGTGTGAGTTAGCATTGTTGATTTGGGGTGTTTGCTCTGAAATGCTTCAGTCTTGGTTTTTCACATAGGCTGTTTCTGAAAGATCACTTCCTGTTTTGGGGGTTGATGGCCTTATTTATGGCTCAGTACTCTGTCAAAAACAAACAATAAAACAAACAAAACCAAAAGAAAATAAAAAAAAGAACCCAAATTTGTAAACATTAGCAAGTTGCTAATGAATATCAAAGTGACCTAGAGCTATTTGCTGGCACTAGCAATGTATCCCATGCTGATGCAGTGTTCTCTTACACCTCATCTGCAGCGTCAGCACTTCACGAGAAACCAGCTGAAAGCCTCTCCCCGTGTCAGTCTTTGGCAAGTCTAGTGATAGGAAGATGTGTGAAAGTTCAGGATATCGCAGTCCGGCTGTTCATTGCTCTGCTGATTACTCTGTGGTTTGAGCCTTGAGTAAATTTTCAGAAACAAGAAAGTTTTGAGGTATTTCTCTGAAAGTCTTGGCCTATTGGTTTGCCTTCAGACTGCCCTATTCAGTGCTTTCAGTTGGGGGAGGGGGGAGGGGAAATAAGTAAAATTGGCTGCTGTTTGTATGGACGAGGGAAGAACAGGAGGGAATTAAGGAGAACAGGTAGAAGTAATAAAAGGTGAAGAAGAAATAGTTAAATTTTTTTGTATCTTTTAGAGGTGTTTTTATTGAATTTCTGTTTCTTTGATCCTAACTCCATAAATATGAAGCAGGCCAGGAGGAGGCTAAAGAGGGAATGCTGACTGCACTTAAACCTCTTCTAACTGTTGTTAGAATGAGGCTTTTATATTTTAGTATTTTTTGTTGTTGCAGTTGTTTTTTCAATGTTTTGAGACTCGAGGGGGAATTGAAGTATAAAGTGTCTTCAAATAATCTTATGTTGTCTTTAGTTGTGCCTATCTCAGGAACCGTATAAAGAATTTTAGGAAATAGCATCTATTTCTAAGAGTTAAGAATGCTGTGGAAAACATAAGCTCTAAATGGGAGACTCACTATAGAAAAAGTGTTCTTTCCCTTCAGAAAGACCGTTCCAGGAGATGGTTTTGTGTCTAGGAAGTAAGTAGGTAAGCAGCTTCCCAAAGTTAAACTTCACAACATTAAGAAAAGGCACTCTGTTTTAAGTTCACTACTAAACGTTATATTGTGCTGTTCTTAAATAGTGTTTCCTTCTTTAATCTTTGTAAGCACGCATCTACTTTTCTGTTCTCTGACACTAACCCATGCCAAGACTTTCTTAATAAAACCAGTAGGGGATGGTTTTAATTAATTATTAATCAGAATACAATGCACACTGGCATTTTGTTAAAAAATTATCATCTTTTTCTGGTTTCAAGGCACTGAGTTTTCACATATTAGGATATTCATTTTCTTTTACATGACAACATTTATTTTGTTTGTGAGTTCCCAAATGGGTTTGAAACTGAAATAGCCATTGCAAAGAGAAATAGAAATCCACAGGGGATTTTGTAGGACCATGGATTCCTTTATTAATGCTAGATTTTTTTATATCAGCTTGACCTTTCAACATTATGTGCTTAAAGCTACAGAATACTTCTGAACACTAGTGGTCAGAAGCAAACACAGTTCCAGAGTGTTTGACCTCTTGATGCACTTGTGGAAACCATCCTGGTGTTATTGGCAGTAAAACACATGCAATAGTAGGCTGATCTCCCCTTTGGACTTTGGGAACAGATGTAGCGCTTGAGGGATCCAACAAATCTCGTGCTGACTTAGGCTTGTGGTCAGCTCTTCTATCTAAAATGTGTGCAGTACATAGGAAATTTGTGGTCTGTTTAAATGTATGAGGCAGAACGTACTCAATACACCCTTTCTGGACTGTGGACTGGTATGGTATCAGGCCTGCCTCTGTAGCCAGGGATGGTAGGGGGGAGGCATCTCTCTGCGCAGCAACGTAACAAAGGCTTATGTAGGAAAAGGAGAGTTGCACTGAATGCATACCATGATGGTAATGTCAGTCACTGAAATGGTTCGGTTATGTCAGAGGCTTAAAAAAAAGCCCGGAGTGACATAGGCAGTGTATTTTAAAACATTGAATTAACACTTGTTACACATGAGTCACTGTGAGAGTGCAGAGGCTGCACTAAATAGTACGACATAATATGCAAAAATAAGCAGCTTAGCTTCACGTGGAGCTGCCCTCTGTGGACGCTCAAAGTATTTATAGCTGCCCTTGGGCCCAGGAGAGTTGAATAGTTCAGGTTTGTTTTAAGGGTTTCCAGTGACCCCTCAATCTAATTCTGGTGATGTTTAATATTACTGGCAAGTGCTAATTATACCACTTGCAGTTCTTTGGGCAAGCGGGGAGGTGTTCTCCCATGCTCAGAGAGCACATTTTTCTCATCCGGGACTTAAGATCTAGGTGACTTCTGCCTGGGTGCAACACTTTTGTCACCCTTTGACTGTGAGGTGCTATGGCTATCAGCGTGCAGCAGTAGCTCACAGTTGTGTGGGCCTTACCCTCTGAGGGTGGGAGGAAACTGTGTTTTGCAGAGTACTGGAGTAGGCTGAGTTGTTTAGTAACTGATATGGCATTGCAGGGAGCCAAAGTCAGCCTTCAGCTGCAGCCATTGCTTCTTGCAGGGCTCCTTCCTGTCCCATCACAGGGGGATGTGTGTCTGCAGCTTTGTGTCTTTCTGCAGAGCAAACATCAAATCTCTGCAGCTGGAACATCTTGCAGCGTGTCCCTACTGCAGCTGTTATTGCACGTGCACAGCTGTTGAGAGGCTTGGTCTAAAGCCTGTGGCTTGCTCTGTTCCTTCCAGCTCAGCCTTGTCCTTGTTTTACAGTAGGCTGACCCCTGAATGCCTTCAGTTTTCTGGGGCTTTAAGGCCTGCTCTGTTTTTTGCATGAATTAATGTAGCTTTACCTTTGGCAACAGCAGAGGGAGCTGCCAGAAGTCTTGCATAGCATTTGAAATGTCAGCTGCCTGTCATGAGTGTCTGCCAGGACTGCAGCTTTGGCAGGGTCAGTGTTAGTGTGGACACAGCATGAATCAGACTGGGCAGGAACTTGTGTACAGAGTATCCTGAGACTGGTAAAACACCTGAAATTTCCCACCAAGTTATTTGGTGTGTTGCTCAGGTAATATACAAGGAAACACTGCTGGCTCTTGACTGAACCAGAATCATAGGCTGTTCTGCATTCAGACTTGAATGTAAGTAGTGTGTCAGTGTGGGGTCTACATTCGTTAAGTAATGCTGTGGATCTGGTAGTTTTTCTAAGTGAAAGGTTAAAGCTAGGTGGTAGGCAGTGAGTCTTAAGAACGTAGTTTTCTGAAAACAATCTTGCAGAATGTCAGGGATTGGAAGGGACCTCAAAAGATCATCTAGCTCAATCCCCCTGCTGTAACAGGAACGTCTAAGTTAGGTCACATAGGAACATGTCTTCACATAGATCTTTAATGTTTTTATTGACCTTTTCTTTTAAATGCATAATATGTCTGTTGGGCCAATGATTAATGTGGGAAAACAATAAAAAAAGGTACCTACTGTCCATGTTTATCATCGTTGCCTTTGGAGAACAGGTATGTTCCCTCAACGTTTGGATCAGAAGGTTTGGCTGCAGAGCTGACTATAATTGCATACATGTTTATGCTTATTCAGGTCTCTGATTTGCTGATAGCACAGGATGTAAACTTTCTATACTATTACTACTTCACAATTAATTGTGACAATTGTCGTAACTTAGGTGCATGCCCACTTGTGCATCACCTTTAATTTATACTAGGTTTGTGAACTGAGCCTGATAGAGAAAAATCCCAAGTTTGGATTAGTTCCAAGTCCATTCATGGGACTTGTCTCTTCAGCAGAGGGTTCTTTTACACAACGATGTTAAAGGAAGAGGGCTCACAGGCCTTTTGTTTGTCTGGTGAGTAATGTGGTGTGCATCTGTGGAATGCAGGGATGGAATTGGAATGATCTATGCCAGACTAGCTGATGCAGTAGTTGCCACACATTTTTCTTATGGAGTGAATCTATGCCTTTCCAGACACAGGAAATGTGTGTCTTTCGTGCTCTGTTCCTTAGCAAATAGGCAGTTTTTGTACTCCTGTAAGTGGTGGAAGACTTGCATAAAGATGACCAAATCAATTATAAAATATTAAAAGATGTATCAGTAGTGCAATTCTGTACTGCTGATGACAGAAACACTGGAAATCAAATTCCAAATTTGCTGGTAATAGTGCTGTCTACCAGCATAAGAGTGAGTCAAAAACATACACGGATGTGTTGATGTCCTAGTTTTACTACCAAGGAAAACCTGTATATGCTGTAACATCCAGATCTGGATGAACATACAAGATCTGAGATGTATTGTGATTGATTTTTTTCCAAAGACAGGCTCAAACTGTAGTGAGCTTTTTTAAATCTCCCTGTATTCCCATGTTACTCATGCCTATGTCTGAGTTTACTCAGGATTGTGCTGTGATAGTTTGTTTCAGGAATGAAGAGGTTAATGAAGCCTGAACTACCTCGTGAAGACATTCCTGTTCTTGTCAGCCTTGGCGTTATTGTAATTGTCAGCAATCACCAACAAGTCAAAGAGCTGAAATAAGATGAAACAAATTTTCAGAGTTCCTTCTGTCTGCCGCTCAGGAGTAATGGCAATTCTATAGTGCTTCTTTTGAAAGTTGAAATGACAGCTGTTAGTAAATAGTTTACCAACATTTCCTGTGTTTGAATGAATAAAAGTGTTCATAAAAACATGTTTTGAAGTTGTTTTAATGATTTAATATTTAGAAGTAAGAAATCTGTAGCAGAGGAAACAACTCTCAACACCGGACTGCTAGCTGAGTTTCACTTCTGTGGGTGCTTAGACCAAGGTTTCCCTTAGGCTGTTTTTAGTTTCAAGTGGTAATTGAATTTGGGGAAATTTCAGACTAATTACAAGTCACTTTCAGTATGCTGGCTATTTCAAATATGTCATGTGATTGAGAATAACATCATTCATTGTGTTGGAATTACCTGATGACTTTTTTGTAGGCAATGTTATGTTGCAAAACAGTGTTTACATAAAATGCTTCAACCACAGGATTAGCTTGGTACCAGTATGCAGTATGAAGAGATCTTAGGAAAACCATAATACCTGTGGGATGTTGGCAGGCAGAGATAAAGAGGTAGATGTGAACTAAAAAAAAAACAAGCCAGCATTTTTTACACAACACTCACTGTATCTGTGTAAAGCCAGGAGATGCATGAAGTATGACTTCAAAGACATGGTTATTTTCTTCAGTTGTTCTCTTCCCGACAACTTGCTTGTAGACATTACATTAACCTGTCATTCTTAAGTCTTTACTGTGTTTAATGCATCTGGGTTTTGCTGCAGACTAAAATCTCATAAGTAGATGACAAGTATGATTTTAAACCATCCATTTTCATTCCATTATTGATCATGCATTTTCTTACATTTAGGGTGAAGAAGGGAATGCTTTCACTTGTACCCTACTTTTTATTAACATTACCTATTGCTCCTGAGCAAAGATTTTTGTCAGCTGAAATGTACATTTGTATTGAGTTTGCCAATCCTAAGGTAGAGTATGAATGAACGTTGCTCTTTTGAACCTCAAGTAGGAAATCTTTTTTTAACACTGAAAGTAACTCGGGCAATCTTTTCTGTAGCAAACAAGATGCATCCATGTGTTGAAAGAAGCTAGATGCTGGAATTCTGTGATGAAATGTTCTAATGTAATTTTGCTTCTTCGAGTTTATAACGTACTTTAGTCTTGTAAAAATAAGCAAAGTGTCTTGGTGATTTCCTTGAGCAGAATTAGACCATCTTTTATCATGATCCAAAGAGGTTCAGTGTCAGTACATTAGCACCTTTATGTGCAGAGAGACTATTTTTATTTTAATAGTATGCTCTTAATGTCATATTGACAAGGCTTTCTTTTTCATGGTGAACAGTATCTGAAACATTATCTAAAAGCATATGGAAAGAATATGCAAATTTCAGGTATGGGAACGACACCACAGCTGCATGTGAATACTGGATTTACTATGTGTGATGTGATTCACAGAATTTAAAACATTCCTTTTTTTCTTTAATATTAAATTTCATGCCTTTCCTTGTTACTAAATATTCTTAGTTCAGCCAAGAAGAAGAAAGTAAAGTTATTTTATGTAAATTTGAGGTTTAACTTGATAGAGAACCCTACAGAAAAGGGCGTGGTGAAGTCTGAAAGGGATGGGAGACAGAGGAAGAAGCGGGGGGGGGGGGGGGAGAGAAAACTCGATCTAATTTCTATAAAATAAGAGAACCTGGACGAATGGGAGCAACAGATCCTCCAACCCATGACTTGATCATGAAGTAAGTATCTTTAAAAGAACAAGCTTGCTGCAGTCCAAATGATGTTGTTGTTTTGGTTTGCAGATAAATCCTAGGAAGGCATGAAACACTTCCGTGGGCCCTTGTAGGAAAGAAGAAACAATGAAGCTACTTCCTGGTACTGAGGTAGATTATGGGATGGTTGAGAAAGCTTTTAGTAAGAATATTGTCTGCTGTATTATAGGAATGCCATAAATAATGTTGTTAGAATGAAGTAAAGCCATTTCTGCTGCCTTTCTTCATCACAGCAGTCTTTTGTTGCTGAAAAAACTGAGCATAATGTGCTGAATCACATGGGCAGATTTAGGTGTCAGGCACCTTGCAGACAGGAGGTTCTTGATTCTGCTGCAAGCTGTTTTGGTGGTAGAATCAGAGCTTCGAGACGAGCAGGAAATCGCATAAGGATGTCTGTGGTCATTTACCAGTAGCCAAATGCCACTGGAAGAAACAGCTGTACTGGCTGTTAGAATAATACAGAGTCTCTTTTGTCATCTTTTCCAGCAACACTGGAGGTGCAAATTAACAGCTTGGGACTTGAAATTAGAGAGGGAAGCCTAAGGGAAAAGGGAGCTTTTCATAAAGTTGAAAATGGAAACAATATGCAGTAGTTTTGATCACAGGCAAGAGCTTTCTAAATCCAGATTTAGAATTTGACTTTCTTTGAATTTTGAATTTCTTTTTTGCCAGTATTACTCTGTGATCAATACTTCAATAGGCAAACATAGAAGTTGAAAGTTGTCTCACTGCAACCCTCAAAAAAAAAACCACCCCTCCCACATCTCCTGTGCTCTAGAAGTATTTCAGTTTTCCCAAGGTCTTTGAACAGGGATACCCGTGATGAAGGGAGCCACGTGTCGAAGTCTAATATGACATTAACATGGAGAAGGGAAACTGCTCAGCGTGAGTGTGTGCAGTGCATACAGCACTTTTTCTGTTCTCTGGCCTTTATTAAGTAGGGAAGGACTTTCAAGCTGCCTCCAAGTGTGGCTAGACCTCAGTTTGTCTTGCAGAATTAGAACAAGTGAAAATAATACAGGAATTGTGGATACTAGTGATGGTTTTGCATTTCTTCAAGGCATTTGTAAACATTTCAATCCACTAAATGCTATCTTTCTGCGAGTCTCTTGTTTTCCCAGGGAAGAAGGAAAAATCATGTTTTCACCAAGTCAGGTAACTAATGGGTTAAATTATAATCAGACACTGCTTAATTCATTTCCTTTCTTTATGGTGAAAGGTGATTCAGATGGTGAATTTTCTAGAATGCCATGTGTGATTTCAGTGCCAGAAAACAGGAGACGGGGAAAAAACACACCAGGAAATTAATAACACTAAAACATCCCTGTTGTTCTTTGCTGAGTAAACTAAAAGGAATGTATTTATATGCATTCACAGGAGGTTGGTAAGACTGCCTTATTTCAGTGCAGTAGAATGTAGTGAGTGGGTTGGAAAGAAATAGTCATGCTGAAATTATTACAGCTTTAACAGAGATGAAGGATGCTTGATTTACCCCTTTGAGGTCTGTATTTTCCACAGGCCTATGCACAATAACACACTCATATCTGTGCTCCTTTCTGCATTGTCAGCTTGTTAAGATGTGTTAGAAGAACACACCTCTTTTTCTGAGATGAGTGTGGTTTAAGTTCTTAGCTGAAGAACAATTCCAGCAACTATGTTTTAGTTTACACTAAAGTTGTGCAACTAGAAAGAAAGGTCAAATAGGGAAAGATAGTCAATGCTAAAAACTGCTGTGCTGTTCTTTTATGATAGTGTAGGAATTGTCCTTGGTTTTGTGTCATGTGTACATCTTGGATACCTTTGAAGTCATGGAATAACTTATTCTAGGCTATACTTGGATGCAATCTTTTGTTCTTTTCAAGGTCTACCTGGCAAGTCTGCGTTTCTGTGTAACTCGAGTGTTTTGACTGCTTCTCTGATAAAGGAGAATAAGACAAAGTTGGTCTGAGTTAAACTTTGTTGGATTTAGTTTAATCTTTTGGATATGGGAAAGTTCTTACTATTAAAAAAAAAAAACAACACAATTTAGTCCAAGAATAACAAAGGTGTTATGAAAGTTCCATACTTCTCTTTTTGTGACATACTAGTATTTTTTATTAAAAGAATTCATATTAATTTCAAATTTGAACACGACAGCTATTTAAGTAAAATGCTTATGATAATGTTACTGCATGTTTTCTGTGAAGCAGTCTACAAACTTGAAACTCAATTTTTTTACCGCAGGGGATGCTATCATTCTTCATCTGGCAATCAGCACCACCCATGTTTTTTAATGCTCTGCTACAACCTGAAATACTTAAGGCATAGATCCAAAAGAGCAGTGATAAGCTGCTGTTCCATTAACTTTGCCTTCTCTCTTTTCTAGGCCCTAGTGAAATACTCAGGCTGCTTGACTTTTCTTAATCTGAGGACCTCGTTTTTCAGATAAGACACCTGCATTTCCTACTGTCTGACTTAAGCTAGATCTGAAAGTGCCAAATATTCAAGAAAGGCTAAAGTATTAAAATACAATTTGTTCAACTTGTAAAATACAGTAACTTCAGATTCCTATTTATATAGATCTGTGAGATTCAGTGTTGCTGGTGAAAAGAAAATCATGTACTTGATATCAATAACAGATGTGGGGGGCAACGTGAGGTTTCAGGTTAAGGAGCAATGAGGAAGTTTCATAACTGTAGTTCTGTGATCTTGAATTAGGCTGTGTGTGACTTTTCCACTCATAGTATTGAGGCAAGTAACCTGTTTAAGTTATCACTGATTTATGTGCTTACGTGTAGAATACTTGGGCTATTGTAGTTACCATGGCTAAAGTACAAACAAGCATTCTTAATTAAACTGGTAAGGTGAAGGTAATGTGGGAAATAGAGTAGGTGAGAGAATATATTTATGAATTTAAGAAAGTTATTACCAAAGTACAAAAAAAAAAAAGGTGCTGGCATCCTTAATTTTTTATGCTTCTACTTAATTTCACTGTGCCAGCTGACCTTCTCTGTATTTTTAATATACTCTTGGGATTGTTCTTTTGTAGAGATATTTTCTATTTTGCATATAGCAATGTTTTCAGAGCAGAAGCTCTCTTCATTCAGTTAGCACTTAACATAGTGGAATTTGAATGTTCTTGTAATAATGTTAATAATGCTAAGGATTTACTTGGATTTTTTTATTAGCTGCTCCCTAGAAGCTTCATGCTCTAGCCTAATGGAAAGGACTGCTTATTTATCCCTTCTTCCTCATAGGGATAATTTCAATAATTTGGTACCATGTTAAAGTGAACTGTTGAAAGGATGAGAACTCGGTTAACAGCAGAGGAGCATCCATATAGTCTCTTCCACTTAGTCACTTCTGTTTTCTTATCTAATTCCAGTGCAATTAAGCCAGATGCAGGGACTGAGCGAAAGTATTACAAAGATAATGTTTGTCCATCTTTTCCCATACCTCGTGTTCTAAATTGCTACAAGACGCAGAGTGCTTCTATCTTTTCAGTTCAAATCATGAATGTGCTTTTGGAGTAAAACTCCTAGTTATTACTACTTACTCTCTGGATTACTTTGTGAAGTAGTCTTTTAAATGCATGCGGTCTGTGAGTGCCAATCCTCAGTATCAACCAATTTGTTCTACAGACCTCCTCTTGTATAGGTGATATGATCTGCAGATTCCCTACTGATGCAGAGAACCTCTGCAAGTAATATCCTACATTTCCCCCAAACTAAAAGTACTATGAGTTTGCTTTTGCTTATATGCTAAGGCCTTTCAACAGTTTTGACTCCTGAGTATTTCACTGTATGTATTAAAAATATTTACTTGCTTAGCAGTAATATTTGCTGCAGCTAGGCATGGTAACAAAAGAAATGAACAAGGGGAAGGTGGTTCAGTATGTGGCACCAGCCTGAAGTGCGAAGGATAGATCAAATGGAAGACAATTTTCCATGACTCAATGTTGCTGAGCAGCCTAGCCACCAAAAATGTAAATTGCATTTTGTTTTTTAACTTTTCATTGTACTTTCTTAGTCATTACTTTGGCTGGGTGAAAAGCTGCATCTTTAATTATGCAGACACTATTAATTGCTGACTTACATTACTGAAAAATGCTTAAAAGCATTTTCGTGCTGAAGTTTTGTATTAAGAATTCTTCCATTTTCAAGAAATAATTTTACTTTCAGAATGTGATTTTTCATTTTGCTAAATCTAAGAAACAGCTAGGTAGTCTGGATTTTTCTCATGGATTAAGATATTGGTGGTAGATGCTGCTGTTTGCAAGCTTACTGGGTATTTGGCTGAACACAGCTTGTAGGCTCTTCTATTTGTCTTCACAACAACCAACCAACTGTAACTGCAAATGCTTCAAAAGAGGGAGAAAAAAGGCTTTGAGCAAAAAAGGTAGGATTTTGTAACCGTGCCAGTAGCTTTGTCTCTTCATCACCCCTTTTGCTTCAAATAGCTATATAGTTTCACTGCATGTGAAGAAAAGAATTCTGACTTCAGAATTGGTGTCAGAAGCTCACGTGAGCTCTGAAGAGTTCTGTGACCCAGACCTCTCACTGTTCTTGTTCAGCTGCCCCCAGCTTCTGGCATTGCTTGGAACAGAGTTAAGCAATCCAGGCTGTAACAGCTGGGTGGGACTTGTAGGAGGCTGTTTCTCAGGGCTGATGAAGAGATGGAGGCTGCAAAGGGCATGGTGGGGAGCGGGAATAAAAACAATTATCCCTTCCTTCTTTTGAAGGGACTCTGCAGATTCCAGCCACTTCTGAAGATAGGATTCTCAGTAGAGAGTTGATTGGTCTGCTCAAATACGTGAGTTTGTGTAACGTTACAGAAATCTTATACTTAATAGAAGATCTGCTTGTTCATGTGGACATGGCATCTGCACCCCATGGTTCTGATTATTTTTTAGTTGGTGCAGGAAAGCAAGGTAAGCTCAGGTGTATAGAAGAGGTAAAATAAATTACAGCAAACTCACTCAGAGGTGAGATGCACAGAAAAGTCAGATCAAAGACAAACCTTTACCTTTGGGGGAAATTGTCAATGTTGACAGACTGCTTTGAGATACCTCTGCTGAGTTGTCTTCTGTAAAACTGTGAAACTCCAAAAAAGATAAAAATCTGAAGTTCTCAGGTAACCAATATCAGGAAACATAATAAGCACTTTTTTTTTTTACAAACATGGGCGTCTTCCTGCATACATGTCAGTTCATCTCTATTCTCTCCCTATACCTGCTCTATTCCTATGCCAGACACATTCATATTAACAAGAATTACAATGGTGATGCAGAGCATTGAAAGCTTTGGAGACTATTATCCATGGATCCTGGGTAATAGAGGGAGGAGAGAGATAATATGTTCTAATCTCTCATTAAACATGATTTTAGGCAGTGGTTCAGACAGAATAAATGAAAATGGGATTTTGAGGCTGCAGACACTGGGTATATTGAATTCACAAAATCAGGGGTGTTGTTTTGGTGAACGGCATGCACTGTATTTTATAGAGAAGCAAGTAGAATGCCTCCTGACTGAGTATGCCTCTGAGTAATGATTAAGAGCAGATCCTGCTGTGAATTCAAACAGAATCTGATTTGGACAACAAAAACATTGTCTAATTACTTACAGTTAGATTTTCTGGCTTACAGTTTCCTAGCAAAGAGCTCATCTTTGAGAAACCTAGGATAGGATTTTTCCTCCTCCGCCCATTTTTTGGGGGATTAGGGAGGAAGGAAAGGTGTTGGCTCACATGAATCGTGCTGGGGTAGTGACGCAAGCTAATAAATGTGTTACACAGTCTTCAGCTAGTAAGTGCCAAAGTGTCTGCTAATTGGGGCTGTACTGCCTTTCATTCTGTCACACTCCAATTTATAGGAGGGAGAGGAGGTTCTTTGAAATATGTATGCCCGGCGTGAGATTAAGAAACAACGGTTCAAATGTTGGTCCGACCAGTTTATTACAAATGTTAATAAGGGAGATGGGGAAAGAATAGTCTCTTACACATTCTAACATAACAAAACATTTTAAATTTGTATAAACTTGCTGTGCATATTTAAGTACCACAGCTTCTTATTTTACACTGTATTTGAAAGGAAAACAATAAAGATCCAGTGCAGTAAGATAGAGAGCAAGAGCAAGTATGGTGTTGTCGTGATGAGGAAACCAATATTCCTCTGTCTACTAGCCAGTTATTTTAAATGGGGGGGAAGAGTTTCATTTCAGTTACACCTACAAGTTATTTTAACTCCTTGTAATATAACAAATTTCCATAGAGGGAGAGAGGAGAGGTTGCTGCCTGTTGCTGAAGTGTAAACTCAAATAGCATGAAGCTGTTTCTCATGTAAAGATGTTTGTAAAAAGGCATGGATTTAGCAACCAGGAAGAGCAAGCAATTTTTTTTTTCTAGAACTCAAATCTTCAGACATGCTAACATAGTTTATCTTAAGAGATTTTCAGTATTTTCAGGTGTTATCAATTTTCATTTTTTACATTACAAATTTTAAATGATGATAGAGAACTGAAATACTCGATTCACAAAAAATCAAGTCAGAATTTTTTGTTCTTATTAAAGGTACTCTGTTTTGAAAGCAGATTCCTGCTGAAGATGTGTAACATTTGTTGAAGTGACCTTTCCAGATGGAAAAACCGTGATTAGAAAGTTCTACTCTGGATGTAGTAACAGTTAGCATTTAGTCCATGCTATTAAATTCAACCAATTGTAGGTCGTCACTGTTCTTTTCTTAAAGTCTGTGTGTGCTCATGAATTAGAGGCAGATATAAATGAGTGTTAATACATAGCCTGGCTTCCTGGTGAGAAATCGCATGTGAAAACTTATGTGCTATATACAGAATAGTCCCCATTTTAGTTTGGTTCATCAAGACTTTAAATATCATTAAAAGAGGCTAGTAGTAAATATTCATAATTATGATTTGTTCCCTTAACCTCCACTCAGTCCCATTATCCGCTGTGTCAAGGATGGATATAACTAAATTTGAGAACTGAGATAAACATCTGATCATACAAAATCCATTGCACCATGAAAGGAAATGGAATTTACTGACTTCTAATACAGGCAGCACATAGTTCTTTTGCTCTCATTTATACCTGAAATGTAAGTCCACTTAGTTTTGAATTAACCACTGCGGTGTCTAATGCTCTTGCTTCTGAATTAACCTAAGGTAGGGCTTTTAAGAATTCTTAGTTCTTGGACAGCATTGCTCATCTCTACTTTGGAAGAGCAAATGTCTTCTGGGCTTGGGTGACTTTCCAATCTACATCGATGTTGATTCCTTACCTCTGTGTCTCAAATTCCAAATCACTTAGGATAGAAACTAAAATTTTGGTTTTTTTAATATTTCTCTCACAAGATGGCAGCATTGCTTCAGGAAATAAAATTGCATTTGATGTTTAGGATGTCTTGAAGTCTTTATAATTTCCATTTTATACTGTTAGCTGAATTTACATCAGTCATGTGATTGGAAGAGTTTCCTTCACTTTCTGTGTTTTCAGGCTTTGGCATGAAACAGGTGGAGGACTGAAATGAGTTCTGTGATTTGTATTGGAACTATATCACTGTTTTGGCTTTATTTGTCATTGTAGTGACTCTAGTTAAGACTGTAGCTGCATTTCTGAGAGTTTAGCTCTATATAAACCTGAAATACAAATGCTTCAATTGCACTGAGCAGAGATACTTTACAGGAAATTCGTTATCAGATTCATGTATATTTCCCTTTCTGTCCACTGAGTGCTTTTTATTCTTTCAGGATTTGATCCTACTCTCTGATGTCAATGATTATGTAGAGTAAGTTCTATAGAGGAGTTACAGGCAGCAAACAAGGAGGAAAAGCAGTAATTTTTGATTCTTGTTTTGTTCTAAGCGTGAATAATCGGGAATGATGGAAGAGTTGCAATCATGCTGCTGTTAGAAGCATTCACCTTCAGCTAGTTCAGAGTAATCCCTTTACTTGATTTTGGGGCAGCACTGATGGACCTGGGCAGTTCAGCTGCATCCAAGATAACACAGTGAGGATGTGGACTTCTAAAGGAATTAGATTTCTTATTGTTAAATGTGATCTACTAAATTGACCTTCTCTGTGTAGAGCAAAAAGCTGAGTTGCCCAAGAGTATAGATTTTCTGTAAACCTCTCTTTTTCTGTGCTTCTGATTTCACAGCATGAGTTGCCAGCTGAAGGATAATATTTTCTAATTCATATGGCAGTTTTATACCTCTGTTCAGATATTCTACTTGGTGAAAATGCTAACAAGACGATTTTCATTTTTAAATCGGGAAAGTATTTTCTGTGGTTGCCTGGAGAAATGTCTCTTTTCTACTTAAAGTACTGAAGGAAATAAACCTTGCTATTCTGAGTAGCAACATTTATTATTTTAAGCATGTGTTGGGTGGTGTGTTAGAACACTTTAATAAAAATTATGTTAAGTCTTATATTTTCATTGTCTTGAAGACTACGCTGAGGACAGAAGGTAAGCTTGCTTTTTCTTTCCAGTTCTCAAAATCTAACATGCTAACATACACTTATTACTTAGTGGTGGTCACATAGCTTGCACTTCTAGGACTAAGGTAAAATTAATCTGCAAGTGTAATTCTCTATCAAGCCCAAGTCCTTCAACTTTATGCTTAGAGATATTAAAATTCATAGTTTTATGCTTTCCCAAACTGCAATGTATAAAGTGCTTATGTAGTTTCTTCTTTATTGTTCAGAGAATTTTATTGGTGCTGTTCAGCCAGTCTCTAGTGATTCACAGTACAGCCTTCCAAACACTAACTTACCATTAGCATCGCTTACTTTCATGACTTTGAGCACATTTTCTAATACTGCTGACAGAGGAAAGACGGAGATGTAAGTGATGTTATGAGATTGAAGTCAGACCCTTGCGCGATAAAGAATGCTGAATTCTGCTTTTTCTTTCATACCCCAGCATAAAGTCTAAATGAGGATAAGAAATGTACATGATGGTATCTTCATTTGGAGAGAACAGCCTCTCTCTACACTTTTACAGCTTCCCAGAAGATATGCCAGTAAAACTGAATTGGAGCATGTGAACGGTAATGTGTGAGAGCTTCTGAAAAGTATTTCAAATGCTAGAAGTTATTTTGGTTCCTGCAGGGTCAGCACACCTCCATCATTCCATCTCTAGCTCTTTTAAGAGACCATCAGTCTAACCTCTTGGTCACATAAAGCCTGTGATATTCTCCTCCATAAGCACTCTGCTGCTTGCTCCCTCCCTCATCCTGGTAGGGGAACAAGTCTGACTTTGACTTCTTTCAAAGGAAATTGAAAGGCATTGTGCTTTGAAGAGTTATATCATTCAAAGTCAGCAGCAGAAGATTGCGAAATTTTAAGGGAACTAAATAACTGAGATTCTTAAGTGATCAAATGTGGTATCAATCACAAACTCAAATCTAGTCCATGCAATTAAAAGTCAGAAGTTACTCTTATTTAATAGACTGTATGAAACTTAACTTCTCCACTTCCAAGTGGATGAAAATTTCCATTATAAATGGGTCTCATATCTGATCAGCTGTCACCCGATGTGTGGTCCTTGGTTTTATTATTAATGAATGTTTTTCAGTTTAATTTTTAGAAAGCATTTAAAAGGTGTTTGGCTTTTACCATGTGTTTCAAAGCTATTAAAAGCACCCTTGAAATACACTAGTGAATGAAGAACTCTTAACCTTTACAATGACACTTGTGAAACAAACAAAACACTTATATGACTTAGCTTTTATCACTTGTGTTAATTCTGTAAGCATTTGTGTTTACATGACCCACAGACAAATGGAAGATATTTTTAAGGATTCTAAGGTCAACACTTTTCACGTGTGCTAATAAAAAGAAAGTGCCAAGAAACTGAAGAGATCACATTTCCTTTAAACCTTTGTAGCACATACAATAAAAGTATGTTTAAAAAAAGGGGAAAAAAAGCAACATCTTAAGTGGATTGTGGAAGTGCTAGCATTATTACTTTTAGTATGGCCTATTTATTTTCAGCCCTAGAATAAAATTCATCCAGGTCTGTGTTATGATCCATGTATGCATTTTTCCTAGGGTAGTTTTGTAGTAATTTGCCATTCTTGAAAGCTGTCTTAGTTGACTAAAAGTTATTAGAAGGAACGTACAGATAATAGTGGGCATCTCTTTTGATACCTCACTTTGGTTCAAAGGGATTTACAAAGATGCTGTTGAATATAGCCAACTACCAAAATTTTCTTCCAACTCGGTATTAGAGACACTAGCATGTTCTACTTCAAATTCACATCCTATTTTACTTTTCTGTGATTTAAGGATTTATGCTGAAATTACAGAAATAAGCAATGAACATTTAGATTAGTTCATGTCCTGACAAAGGTTTGCCATTAGAAAACTGATTATTTAAAATCATGCATTATGTAGTAATAATCATAAAAAATGATTTTCACTTGAGTACTGCTGAAAATCATTGGATGAATCTGCATTTGGCTTCTATTTTTGGTCAAATAGGATGTAAAGAAACCCCAAACTTCTAATAAAACTTCCCAACTATTATGTAATGTGAATGTCTCAAAAGAGAGCTTATTCAGAAATGGGTAAGTAAGCATATGGCTAAAATATCATTAATACTTTTGGTGTAAAACATAATTTGGGGGAATGTATGTTGCACTGTGCATAGCAGTATTTCTACTAGTAAAGGAAAGGATTTATTCGAGGTTTTTGGTTGAGATTCCACTTTCTCTTCTGCAATAGATAAACATGTGTATTGCTTGGAAAGATTTTTATGCTGGTGTGCTTGAGGTTAGCATCTGTTCCATTTGGTGTGCATAAAGTTGTAAATGGTTTATATGCAGTAACTACAATGCACGTTACCTAGTCCTAAGCATTATCTTTTATAGTAGATTACTTGGAAAGTAGCACGGTAAGTCATTTTTATGTTTCTGTATACTGCTAAGAAAAAAGCGTTCATCTTACGTCAATTGGGAAGTGGGCAAGTTAAATTAAACCCAAAAGCAGTATTATTAAGATAAAAACTCATATAAAGATGGAGTATGGAACTCTATATATATATATATATATATATATATATATATATATATATATATATATACACACACCTATATGGATATGGCTGTCCTGAAGAACAAGGTTTTGTGATTTACTCAAGCAAAGGTCTTGGCATTTTTTCTGTTATCTGGGGCTGTTCAAACTGGGGAAAGGAAGGCTGAGGGGAGACCTTGTTGGTATCTTTCAATATCTGAAAGGCGTGTCAGCAAGAGCAGGGTGGGTCTCTTCTCACTGGTGACAGGACGAGGGGAAATGGCCTTAAGTTGCGCCAGGGTAAGTTTAGGTTGGATATCGGGGGGAAAAAAACTTCTTTACAGAAAGGGTGGTTAAGCACTGGAATAGGCTCCCCAGGGAGGTGGTTGAGTCACCATCCCAGGATGTGTTTAAAAACCGTTTGGATGTGGTGCTCAGGGACGTTATTTAGCAGAGGGTTGTTAGAGTTAGGGTACTGTGATTAGGTTGTGGTTGGACTTGATCTTGAAGGTCTTTTCCAACCTGAGCTATTCTATAATCTTAAAAACCTTTTTTAAGGTTGATTTCATAGGAAAGAAGGCAAAGTCTCTTTGAGTAGTATTTTGCTTTGTTTACTTGAGAAAAACATATATGAAGAAATTTTTTTGGTGAAGTCCTCAGATTGTTGGGCTGATCACTCGGGAATGATTCATAACAAATTAAGTAAAATGGAAATTTGTAGGCTGTGAAGAGCATTCCAGGAAATGTGATCTGGTGTTTGACGAAGCAACATTAAGCTTTCCTAGTTCATTTGATATATGTTTCTGTATCTACCATAAAAAAGAGTTAACTTTAAGGTTATAAATATATTCAAGCTACATATCCTAAGATTAAATATTAAACATATATTTACAGTTAATGACACTTGACAGGTGAAAGATTGTAGTTACATTTAATTGCATTGTTGGAGACGTATAAAAGAAGGAAAAATATTACCTCTCAATTTACTGTAATTCACAGACACTGGAGAAAAAGCTGAAGGGCCATAAGATATAAAAGAACCAAAATGAAAAATCAGAGGCATTTGCAGGTGAAAGTGAAACTAGGAGAAAGATGGGCCAAAGGCCTTTTGATATCTGGATGACTCATGAGAAGTGGGGAGATTGAAGAGAATATTTAGGGATATCCAACTGGAGAAAAAAAGGTTCTTTGAGAATAGTAGGGTGTCAGGAAAGAGGGTTGAACAGTGAACTAGGAGGACTGTGGAAGCTTTCTAGAAAGCTTTACATTCTAGTGTCTAGAATGTAAATTTAACTGAAAAAAGTCTAAACAGCCCAGAATTCATGAAGGCCGTCTAGGTCCGACTCCACACAATGTGGATGTTGCAAGCAGTGAATTGTTTTGCTCTGTTTGTGTGCAGGCGTATGTGAGAACAACTTATTTAGGAATCACGAGAGCTTTCTCTGCAAGTTTGGAGCAGAAATAGAAATTATGCATTTGAATGCAAGGGTTTAATTGTTTATGGTTGGGCCGCTGCAGTAACTCTAAATTCCTGTCACTGAAAGATGCATGCAAGGAATTTTCTTGTCAGCGACAGCATTAAGATAAAGCATCTGACAGTATCCTAACACTTCAGTTGAAGGTGGCTGAAGAAAAGAACACCTTAAAATATTTTGGGGGCAGCTATTTATGTTTCTCTCCCAAACTTGTTCCCTGTGCAAGAATAAAAGCTGCAAAGCTGTAAATAACTGGGAGTATTTGCACCAGAAGCGGTGAGCCGAAGATACACACAGAAGGAGCAGTTGGAAGAGAAAAGGGTATTTGTTTCCAGTGCTGAACATGGAAGGCTCTATTAGTTAGCTGCCACTGTCATAAACGTCACCGTTACGAATGCAAGTGGACTGCTCTGTCAAGAATGGGGGGCAAAAGAACAACTATTCAGAGGCAAAGAGTATGCTGGATATAGAGGCTGGATGAAAATCAGTAGAACAGTCTGGAATAGAAGAAAGGGTAGCTAAGTGATATGTGAACTGTTAAAGGATGCTGCAGTAGGAAATGGGTAGGAGGCAAGAGGCAATCAGAAAATTGGCGGACATGAAAAGAAGAGGAAAATACAGAACAGTCATGGAACAGTGAACGTGAATGAAAAATATAAGGGAGTTAAGGCGTGAAAGAGGGAATAGGAAAATCTCTTATGTAAAAATGATTATATACTGTTTGATCCACGGAAGTATGGTCATAGTGCATGGTCTGTAATGTCTCAAGAAAATCCTTGCTGCCTGCTCAAAGGAAAGCCCAGCTAAAGTAGAAAAGGCCTGAAAAATCCAAAGTGCCCATGGATTAAGAGAAGCACCAACAATAATGTACCATCAATCACTTTTAGACTGTAATTTTTCCTACATATGTTTGTAGATATACTGTTGCTTCTGGCATCTTCTTTCACTGTGTTTTGTTTTCTGGGGAATCCATTCCTGCAGGGTAGGTGTGAGATGGCCCATGTTTCCCCAGAACAAATCTTGTTTAGTTATGGTCTGCTGTCTCAGCTAATCTTGTCAGCTGCTTTGGGACTGACCCCAAGGTCAGTGCCCCAGGTACCCAGTCACATCGGTGGAGATGGACAGAAGGGGTTGCATTTAATGCACAAGAGTGGACTTGGTGCAGGGAGTGCCAGCTGTGACACAAGCTGATGACTTGTTTCAGTTTTTCAACTCCCATATTTAAGCTAGCGTTATTAAAACTAAAGCAGATGTAGGTTCTGAATTCTTCTCTACAGGAGCTCTGTGCCAGGTACGGGGAGTTTCTGAACTTCCAGTCTCAGAAGAGAAAGAAATGGAGCTGTGTACAGCTCATGTATATTGATGCATGACCTTGATGCTTGCGTTGCCAACGGCAAATGGAGAATATTTGAAGTAAGATTTGAAGAACAATCTACTGAGAAAGAGAAACCTTGGCAGTACTGTAATATAAACAAGCACTAATGCCTGCTGTGAGACTGAGGCCTTTAACTCTGTTTTTCTAAGAGATAAAAACTCCTCAGACCATCCTATATCTAAAATAACTTTTCATATAATAGTACAGAGTTGGCAAATGCTATGCCTTTTGTTTACATTTGAGATATTGCTCAGAAATGCTAGATGCATAATTCAGTACAGGTTTGTAGCAGTCTATTTAACAAGCTCATTCCTTGCCCAGAAATGAAGTGGCATAAGAAGACTGTGGTACCTTTTGTGATCTCTTGAATGAATAACATGCAGTGTAAGTTGTGCATGGGTCAGATTACTGGAGGAAATCTCCAGTAAATTTTGCGATGGTGTATGCATATAATAAACTGAAATTCATTTTTAATACTGATATATATACGGTTCAGATTACGAGGGCCCTAACAAAAGACACCTGGTATTTATACTGAGCAGGAAGTAAATTTTAAACCACTCAGTGTTTCTGAATACAGTTTCCATGTTTTCAGTGTTAGTCTTTTAGCTCAGCTCTGAAACGCGTTGCTTAATGGTATTGAAGTAGGTATGTTTTAATATGCACTGCAGAGTATTTCCATTTGTGAGAAATATACATTTTAATTGACCAACTAGAAATTCAGTGCTGGAACCAAAAATAAAATCATTTTTTTTACCAACTTGTTCTGAAGAATGAAGAATTTAGTCTCCAAGATCTTTTTCAGGGCAAATCTCATCTTCTAACTATAGTTGAATAGGGTGATATTCATTAAACATTTGAAATAAATAGTGAAGGAAACTTGGTGTGGATTACATAATGAATTTAGATAAATGTCTGTGAAGATAGTAGCTTAGTATAAATCATGTGAGTAGTTCTGTTTTGATTCAGGCCTGCTACATATATAACATCAAATATTACATTGTTTAAACGGGTTAAAACCAGCTAATTCTGAGCTGTGATGATTCTGGTGGGCTTGCTGAAGTAAGTTATTTTTGGCAGGAAAGTAAGCAGATAGGACTTGAAGATTCACAGAGAGCTTATTTTTCTGTTTGTGTAGGAAACAGGAAATGAGAAGCAACGTTACAACTCAGGGTAAGGGTAGTGTAAAAGAACAAAGATGAGAAAGGAAGATTAAAACCTATCTCTCCTCAGGAGAAGACATTGGGTCGATGGAAGAGCTTATTTGGTTTAGTAGAGATTAAAGGAATATTGTCAAAAGTTGGGATTGTTATCTGGAAAAGGTAACAACCGAGCTCCTTGGGGGAAGTTCTCTTTAGTTCTCTTATACTTTTCGAAGTCCCTTTTTAAAGCATTGTTCCAGTTGATCTTTATAGTCGTGTCACCTAATTTTTGGAAAAACTGTGTGAAATTTTTTGTAGTAATGAATTTTGTTTTTGATTTGAAATATAATCATAATGATGTTTATAGATTTCAAATATTTGTGCTAATGAATGATATTAAATCTATTATTGAGGACGAAGTAAGCCATGCTTATGTGGTTTTTATATAATGTTTTCACTTGTATTTCAGCCTTGGTACTGAATTTGTAGCCACTGAAGTTATGAAATTAAGTTAAAAGTAGAGAAAAAGGCTAGGAAACCTTGAATTTGAAATAGATTTTGAAAAATTCGAGGAAAGAGTTACATCACTGTATAGGATATTCTTGAATTTTTTAAAGGGATTGCAAAGTCTTTTAAACTAATATCTTTACTAACTTGTAAAACTAAATATCTTCTGTTTCTGATCAATTGCACGGGAGTAGAGGATTTCTACTACTAATATGGGGAGTTAAAGAAATATTTTTTCCTCTGTCCTCTCATGAATCCTTATTTTTGGTTTTGGTTTGTTTCTTTGTCTAGTCTTTGCTGGGAACTAAAGATGAGAGACTGAACATGCTCCACTGTAGTTTCTAGAGAAAAATGTCAGGATCCTGTTTGTTTTCCCTCTGTGCTTGGCAATGCCATCTGGCTTGCAGTTGTCAGATTTGAAGGGAGAAATGAGGTTTTTTTTTTCCCTATCTCTTCTCCTTGTTTAGACTGGCAGAGGCTGTTGGGATTTTTTTCTATGTTCTTCTGTTTTGTGGAGTGAAGTTAATTTCCTGAGCTCAGTTCACCTGTTTCACTGTAGTTACTTGACAGTGCATGACCTACAGTGTCACTAAATCACAGAATTGAAGGGCTTGGAAGAGACCTCTAGAGATCAGCGAGTCCAACCCCAGTACTAAAGCAGGCTCCCCACAGTAGGTTGCAGAGGAAAGTGTCCAGTTGGGTTTCAAATATCTCCAGAGAAGGAACTTCCTATGTTCCAGTTTGTGCCCATTTGCCCTTTGTTCTGTCATTGGACACAGCTGAAAAGAACCTGACCTCCTGGACTCCCACGCTTTAGGTATTCATATGCATTAAGATCCCCTTGTTCTTTATTTTTGTTGAATGCATAAAGGCTTTTTTCATCTTCTATACTTAAGATATACATTATAAGATCAGAGTGTTTTATCAACTATTATGGATGCATGAACAGAATCTATTGCTGTTAAATATTTTGGGGGGTGTAGTGTCTACCATACTAAGACTAATAAGACCTCAGGGAAATCTCACCTCAGTGATCAAGGAAGTCCCTCCTACCATATGCGTTTTGGTGCAAATTTTCTGTTAAGAAATATCTACTGCAGTCTTAAAAGCAACAATATCAGTATTGTGCTTTAATTCTGAGTATTTTTAAAATTTAGCTTTGAAATTTACATGCTATTTGATAGTTCAGGCTATAAACTCTCAATCTGGTTTATATGACTGCGCCATAATAGCACCATACTGTTTAAAGCCACATTTCTTGGCAAAGGAACTAGAGTTCCTGGGCGAAAATATTTGAGGATCAGTGATCTTGAAACTATTTCCCAAAAGGCATTCAGAATCTAATAATCCTAACATTTTTACTTTTCAGTAAGATCAAAGCACTCCTAGCATTTCAAATACCTTTCTGTGTGATTTAGAAAGTGAAGATTAATATGTAAGAGTAAAGGATTTCAGGTAATTGAATATGAATTACATTCTGAATATGCTACCGTTAGATGTTTGAATGCCAAGGACGTTGAACGTTATGTAAGTGATAAAAAAAAATTCTCATTAATTAAAAGAAGGGATTGCATGATGATGAATACAGCATATTTTAACACAGAAAAGAATGCAATTCTTGAACTTGTTATACTGCTTTCATTTGTGATGATATGGTATTAGAAAGATGTGGTATGATAGAGGTGTTTTGCTTGTAATAAATGACTACCTCAAAACTATGTAAGGTAAATCTGGAAAACAATTATGGACTCAGAGCAAGAAGACTCATCAGAGAAAATGTGTAGCAGATGTTTAATGTGGGCTGTGATGTGACACAGATGTTTCTCTTAATTTTTCAAAATATATGAACGCAGTAACATATGTTGTATCAGGTAAGAATAAACGGCTAGTGCTGTACAGCTGTCCTTGCTGAAGGATAGCCTTTCTCACGTGATTATATTTACAATTGTATTACAATAGGGCTATATACTAATGGGAAGATTTGGCCGCAAATCCAAAAGCCATATTGCAGCTATTGTAATGTTGAGGTTGTCTCATGTATGTCTGCCCTGTTGCACTTCCTGCTCACCCTCAGGAAAGAAGCCAACTGGATGCGAACCAGCTTTTGTGGGAATAAGAGCCTAATCTGTGTAGGGGTCACATTCCATTGTAAAATATGTATGGATATATCGCTGGGAGTCATTACCAACATACCATACTTCTTCTTGTGCTTTATTGTGTATACTAGCTCAAGTGGAAAATCAAGTGACAGATTAATGCTGTGCATCTGCAAAACCCCTTTGAGAGGAGCAGATGCTGTTGCCCATAAATCTAGACCTTTGAAGAGGCTAACAAGGGTGAAGGTGAAACAAATGCTATGCTTATTAACGTATTACCACAGTCTGCAGGGATTGATTCTATTCTCTGCAACCTACAGGTTATTTTCAAAGCATACTGCTGAAATCTATTTTGGAATTAAAATGGGGCTAGGATGGGGAGTACTGATATTTTTATTCTTGCAGAATAAATCAGCTAGTGGAGAGGAATGACATTTGATAGCTGGCTTTTATGCACTGTTACCCTAGTAGGTTTTGAACCCTTCCTGTCTGGATTCTCGTGGTTTTGTGCACTTGCACACTGTTAATGTGTGAACTATTTGTCTCAAATTTCTTGCCTTATAACTCATTTCTTGCAAACTTTGGGGTTAAATTGCAATAATTTTGTCAGTTTTTTCCTCAAAATGTGTGATTTGTGATAAAATCGCTTAAGATGCGCAGTGGTTTCCTGTATGTGTGTAAGGATCTCCTGAATCAATCCAAACATTGGAAATGAAAGAGAGCCTCTGGTATTCTGTGGGATTTTTGAGTATTTCTGACTGATGGTTTGCCAAGGCTCATTCAAGATGAATTGGCTGGGTTGTATTCATGGGCTGTGACCCATGCAAGAAAAACTAAGGAAATTATCTGTGCTTGGTTTAAAACTTAAGCCCTTCGCTCATATTACTTAAAGAATTTTTTGTGAAGGGGTATGTTACAAACAGATTACTAAGCACTTTTAAGCAGCTATCTGCTTCTGTTGGTTACCTGAACCAACTATTATCTGTTGTAGTGGGACAGACCCACTTGTGAAGAAGCTTCTGTTGCTGAGAGAGAAACCAGGTTATGAGCTGAAGGGTACAGATAAAAAGGGAAAACAGGAACCCTCCAAACAAGGAGGAAAACCAAAAGCAGTGAGCTCTGTGGCTTAATGTTCAGACCTCAGTACCTAAGAGAAATCTGGGAAGTCAGTCCTGAAGTCAGCTATTCAGCCTGCTGGTAAATGCAGCAGAATTGCAGTTACTAATGAACTTGATAGAGGTGCTTGTCTTTAATTTTTTTTTTTGCAGTCCTTACAGAGGAAAGAACAATAAATATGTAGTCCTATTTGTTATGCAGAACTTTGTGTCACCTGGACTTCCAGTAGTCCTGAATTAGAGGCAGACCTGTGGAAGGATGTATTTTGTCTCATTGTAGTGCTCCCTTTGGTCCCACCTGCCTGGAGAAGAAGAATTCTAGCTCTCTTGTTTATATGGCTCAGGTTGGCAGTGGATCAGTGACAAGTTGCACTAGATGTATGGGCCTTTTAGGGCTTCTTGAAAGCTGAAGAAAAACATTTGTCATCAAAGTCCAGTTTCATAGGATCTGAATATGATGAGCAATCAAGTGTGTTACATGATTACGTATTACCTCACTTCCATTGTCTGGAAGGAGTACTCTTCCTGCATCTCCCACGTTATCGTATGCGAGGAAGTCCTGAATTCAGTTTTCCAAATCTAATATTAAAAGAATAGTGCTGTCTTTTCTTCCTTTGTTTTCCATAGGCAAAAGTGTGTGTGTCCTCAGTGTAAAATGAGTAAGATATTACAAATAGCTTCTCAGTAATGCATAGATGTTTGTCTTAAAATGTAAATACGTGAGTAATGTTTGTCAACATGGAATTGCAGTCAGAATGGTAATGAAATACAGTCCCATTGGACGCAGGTAATTGACAAAGTGGAGTTGTTTTTCAATTAAATGCTTTCCCTGGCTGGTTTGAGGAAAGTAGGAAGGATTTTAAAACAAATGTAAACTAATATACACATTAAGTAATGGATTAATTCAATGCATACTAGTAAATTCTCACTAGTAGAGAGCTGTTAAGACTGCATGGAGAACTTTGATTATAATGAAGTCTCTATGCTCATTTTGTCATCCTTCTTCTTCTTCCATGATCAGATTCATTGAAGATTTTTTCATTTTCCTGCCCTTGTGTTGTTGGGAAATGAAGTAGGTCCCAGGTGGTGAAGTAGTGATCAAATAGTTTGTTTTGCATAAATTCTAACGGTACATCAGTTTATCTGTATGCTTATGTTAGCCAAGTATATTCCTAATTAACTACTAGTAATTTGCATGGTAAATATCTATCAGTATTGGGCAACTTCTAGGTCATGTATGACTTTCTACAACCTTACAGAAGAGTGTGCAGAGGACATTTTTGAAAGGTTTATCCAGTATATCATTAGAGATAAAGTAAACAAAAAACTTTCACTTGAAGATGTGGAAGAATCCAAGTGCATCACAAACTTCTGTGACCCAAGAGTACATTTCATCTCTGTATAATCCTGACTGTGTTCTGCTGATGAGTCCAACCTAATGCTTTGTTGCCAGTGAGTTTCCTCTGACAGATAATTTGATCAGGGATCTATATTACTATAGAGCACATGGTCCATTTCTTTGTTTCTTAATTAAAAACAGATTTTTTAATTTTTTTTTTAGAAAATGTTGCAGAAAACCTAGTGGGACCGAATGGGAGCTTGTAATACAGGAACTCACTGCAACCTTCTGTGGGTCTCAAAACTCAGAACAATAAAAACCTCTGCAGATACTGTAAAGCAGAGTAACAAAGAAGAGCCAAGTCACCTTGACTGGAGGTTAGTAATTTGCAACTAGATATAAATAGAACCTGAATTTTTATTGTGCCACCTGGGTCTAATAAAGTGCTTTATTTTCCAAATAGTAATGTTTAGTATGATGTTAAGCAAACCCCACCCCCTCAAGAAATTTTTCAGAGAAGTACTTGGCTGTTTTATTCAATAACTGTGGCTTTTGCAAAATGTTTGCCTATATTTTTTTCTGAAGTATAACATCATATTAATAGTTTTAAAAAAGTTTGAATGAGAGAGCTACAAAATTGAGTGTATTATATGAGTTCCTTAAGTCATAAGTAAATTTGTCTTCCTGCCAAAGTATACCAGATTCCTCATATAGGCTTGTTGGCTTTGGCTTTTCACTGCCTCACTATTTATAGAGTCACTTAAGCCTGCAAACAGTGTTTAAAATGCTACTAAATCAGTACAGCTGTTGAACCATACCACTGCTAACATAGGAGTGTGTAACTTTACAGTTGTGACAGTGGAGCGTTGGGTTGTGTAATCATTATTTTAGTAAGGATGTTACATCGTACAATGGCCTCTGACTTACAGGAAGTGGGATAATGCTACCTCTTTCTCCTTCCCCAGTGTGAAGTATAACTCATGGACTCCTTGTGCTGGTTGGATGTTCTCTGTGAGGCTGTTCTCTGTTCCAGTGGTGGCTCTTTGCAACTGAGAAGGAATGGGATGCAGTGTTTCTGTATTCACACAGTTTCTCTTGGCGCTGAACACTGCAGATGAGAAGTGTAAGTGGAAAAGGAATTTCCTCAATGGCAAAGGGAATTCCAAAGTAGAGTAAGGTTGAGCTAGTTGATTGTCAGCTCTTTGTTGCTTTATTCTTTGTTGGTTGCTTTGGTATTGTTCGTTTTATTTGTTTGTTTTTCTCCCAGGCCAGAAATCACTCCCACACTATTGAAAGGGGCCAGAATTTAATTTACAAGTCTGATTCAAAATTTGCTGAGGTCAAAGGAAATCTGTTACATTTAATAGGACCCGAATCACATCTTAAAAAAAAAATGCTGTTGAGGAGTTCTAAGACAGAGCAGTAAACGTTTTCTTGGTTATACATCTACTTTTCATATATCGATCACTGAAACAAAAACAAAACAAAACAAAAATATCATTTATGCCACCTCTTTCAGTTCCATGTTAACTTTATCTCAAAATACTGCGAGCCTAATGACCGTGTGAGATCGTGCTTTACCTGCTGCTATATGATAAACTGAGGTGGTACTTTGTCACAGGGGATATGCATTAATAGTTACTTTGGGAAGACGTCCTCTGCAAGAACATCCTTTCTGATACAGAATGAGTCACAAGTACGACTGGAATTTTGTAGCCTGTTGAGCATACAATCCTTTAACTATCCTTGGGCTAGAAACTGTTTTCTTCTGATGAAAATTTCTGCGCCAGTGACACTGCTAAGCTTCATAATCACAATCAGTAAGAACTTGGTCAGTTTTTATTGGCTGTTGATATTTAGTTATAAAGGTCTCCCATGGAACCTACATGCACAAGAAACCAAACGGTAAGATGAAGCCTTGTATGACAGTGTAATGAACAGTCACTGACACTGGTCTGCGTCAGCTTGCCTTACAAAAGGAAAGTGCTTCTTAACTCAAGCAATATAAATAAAGTCTTTTTAAAATAAGAAAAAACAGTTCTGAGCTTGCTCTTTTTTGAGAGAGGGAGGAAAAAAAAGAAACTTTAATACTCTCATACTCTCAGGCAAGACAGGCTTTGGTTAGTACAATGTGGCAAAAGTGCATTTAATTCTGCCTTTAGTAAAAGTGGGCTGTATAGCTGTCAAGTTGTGGCATGTATATGAAGTGCTGAGTAAAATCATTGCTGGGAGTGACAAAATTAGTATGCTAAAGGAGACGAAAGAATGCAGATCCATCAAGTGAACCTGTTAAAATTGTGAAGCAAGTTTAAAACAGTACAGATGCCTTGACCATCTGCTGAGAATTGTGTGGACATAATTGCACAGAAGAACTGTCGTTTCATTTTTTTTTAGTAAAACTCATTTTTCAGAAAGTACACAGCCGAAAGAAGCAGCTTTTCCCGCTATCCAAAGTCTGTATCCTTGAAATAGCTCTGTGTTCTTTGTTCACCATTCGGTTCCAAACAATCTGATTTATTCTTTGCTCTTTTGTAAGGATTTACATCTAGCCTGTCCTTTAGAAATTGGAGCCTCTTGTGGTTTAGGTTGGCCAAACTATACATCAGATTTTATCTCAGAAGTACTGCAATACTCTTATCTATAATGCCTTCAGGGCTTTGTTTCTGTGGTTTGTATCACTGGAACCATAGGCAGAATTATGTCTTTACATTTTGTGGCTGCTTGTCCATTTATTTATTTTTTGACGGAGTGTGGAATGATGGGAACATTGGAATGCCTTTAAATGCAGTCAGAGCTGGAGAAGAAACTGATTTGTAAATAGAGAAGCTTTAACTGAATCTAATGAAGGCAGCAGACATTTTCTTATGCTCAAGCACACCTTAATTGATAATTTTTGGTAATAAATTTATAAGTAGCTACAGTAAATTTCAGCCTCCATTTTAAAGGAGGGATTTTTCACTCTTAGCACAAGCACAGTTTTTGTTAGAAGCTCAATGTTATGTGGCAGGAACAAAGTAAATATCCCGTGACTGGCCTCCATTGAATGATTAAATGCTCAAGTGAGGAGCATTTGCTGTAGAGTGTTCTGAGTTACTCAGTATTGTGACTCTGCATATTTGTGATTGTATAATGAAAACACTGGAGATATGTGGGTAAGTAGGTAAAATAGGATTGTCTATCCCAGACATTCTTATGTTTGTGATTTACATTTGTTATGAGTGAGTTTTGATCTTTGTGTATTTCTCTTCTGGGATCAAATATTTGCAGAAACTGATGTTTTTTTCTATTTAAGCATGAAAAATGAATTAAAAAAAACACAACAAAGCCATTTAGAGAAAAAATAAAGCTGGAAAAAATGGCTGGGTTCACTGAGAGATGTTCAGGGTTTTTCTTATTTTAGTGTTTTTGCACTTTTTCTAGTGTTACTTTAGTTTAAAGTCGTAACTTTATCGATTTGACTCTGGCATACTAAAACAGATATATAGGCATACATGTATTCTAAAGAATTTCTTTCTTCTAAGATTCAAAAGTGCATGTAGCTATGAAGCAGTGACTTAAGGTTCTGTTTTTTCTGTTTTCTTTTCCTTATGTTATTTGTGCAGTCATTGTCCTTTTGTACCTGGCATGTAAAAGTTGCATTTCAGTTCCTTCTGCAACATGAAGAAAGCTGCTTTAAATATTGCATGTATGATATTATTGGGTTATTTTGTTCGTTTTACTGAAGCAATATTTTCTGTAATGTGCTAAAGGAAGAAACAGTGAACGTAGGAAAAGATATCCTGTCAGACTTGTTTTCCACACAGATGTTTGTTAATACCAGTGAAATAGACTCTCATATCATGCATGTTTAGTGGCTTCAGGAGTTAATCTGAGTGCCTAGTTCCAGTATTTGAAATTTCTGCTCAGACTTCTTGTAAATGGTGGCCCTTTTTCAGGAAGGAAAGGGATGCTGTAGCTCTGCACTGTAGCTGGGGCTATATTGCCAATGTAAACTATCATCTTGGTAGACTGTGCTGACATTTGTCCTCAGGTCTGTGGATTGCAGCAGGTATGTTTATAAGGTGGTAGCTGTGTTTTTTGCTGTTTTGTTTCTCCAAAATCCCTCCCAGCTATGAAAACTTTCTGATAGGTATATGAAAAGCCAAAGTAAGCAGTTGTAATTCCTACTGAGGATATTATTGAAATGAGAAAAACACAAAAGAAAAATTGCCACTAGTTCTCTGGTAAAGCTATATACATTGCTTCAGCTTTTGAGTGACTGGCTGCCACTTTTTGCACCTTTGAACACTGAGATCTGCAGGCTTAGCATTGAGTGTTGCCAAACCATGTGGATATGTTTTCCTTTCAACTGTTCCCAAGGCACCTGAGATGTCACAGGTGTTGGTGTTCTCACCCATGAGCTCTATGTGTGCCTGCTGGGGATATTTAGCAGGTTGTTCCCGGCTCTTCACCCGGAGCTGCTGGGAGCTGGTGCTGCAGATGTGAGTGCTGAGCAGCCTGCTGCTGTTTGTTTTGAGCATCGCAGGAAGATTCATGAAGAACTGCTCTTAAGCAGACTCGCTCCATGAATTCTTAAGGAGACTGGGCTGCTGAGTGCTGGGGCTTTGCTCCTTGATATGATGCTGTGTGAAGAGGTGCTGAGGCTGGTATAAACCTGGAGATAGCTTGTGAATGCCCCTCTTGAATTTTGGTAGAGCAACAATAATCTGGGCTGAAGTGTGGTGTAAGAAAGTGACTTGAATACTGTGAATATTTGTTCAATGAGTGTAAAAATTAGCTCCAGTGACTCTGGGAAAGTAAAGAATGAGCACAACAGAAAATCCATTGTGATGCGATGCGCAGAACAGTCTGGAAGCATTTAAAAGGTTTCTGCGGGATGACCAGTGTCGTGTTTCCTCTGCAAACATTTTGCAGGAAATTAAATGAGTATCAAACCATTTGGGGGGTGGGGGGGAAATAAATTGTAACATTCATCATCCTTATAGATCAATAAAACAGAAAACCTTGCCTGTAGAGTTGGTTGCATCATAATGAAGCATAGCAATGCATTAAATATAGCTGGAAAATCTAAAAACAGTATGTCTGTGACAGGTACTTAATCTTATTCAGCATTATAGAAAATCATAGAAGGAAGGGCAAAAATCTTTTAATATAAAGCGTCTTGACACAAATCTGCTTGTATGTATAAACAGTCTCCTGGGATCTCGGGGCAGAAATGGTCTGAATCGTTCCTCTTTTTCTGCCTTATGTGTCTCCATTATTTATTCCTCAAAGATAATTAGTGTGCCATTTGTAACTAGTCATTTAGATCCAGGTGCATTGCTGTAGTACAGGGATGTTTGGAGTTCATGTTAACCATTGAAAAAGACTTGATAAGATCCTTGTCTTATCAATTATGTTGTCAATATTTTGTGAAAATGAGATTTTAATCAGATTTTAGTAAAAATTTTCACAATTTTTGAACAGCTCTAAATACCACATTTATAGTTACGGCTTACCTAAGGTTATCAGGAAGTGCATTTCATGCTTGAAGTAGTTTCACTGCATGCAGAGCCAGATGCAGCCCCAGTCTAAATGGGAAAATACATACTCGCATCTGTATCTTATGTTTTTGTGAGCACAGGCTGCGCTTCTTGATGAAAAGGAAGGGGATGAAAATTTGCTTATAACACCCCCTGGTAAGCTTCTGCCTGATCTTATCAGTCATGGGCCAGGCTAGGGATACAGCTTCAGTTCTGATTTTGAGATTGCCTCTTGTTTTATTTTCAGTACTTGGGCAGACATTCTTGTCCTATTATATAGCTTTTTTTTTTTAATAGAATCACAGAATGGTTTGGTTTGGAAGGGACCCTTAAGATCACCTAGTTCCAACCCCTATGCTATAGGCAGGGACACCTCCCACTAGACCAGGTTGCTTGCAGCCCCATCCAGCCTGGCCTTGAATGCTTCCAGGGAGGGGACATCCACAGCCTGACTGGGCAACCTGTGCCAGTGTCTCACCACCCTCACAGTAAAGAATTTCTTTCTAATATTTAGTCTAAATCCACCCTCTTCCAGTTGAAAGTCATTTCTCTTGTCCTGTTGCTACCTGTCCTTATAAAAAGTCCCTCCTCAGCTTTCCTGTACGCTCTCTTTAGGTACTTGAAGACCACTATAACGCTCTCCTGGAGTCCTCTCTTCTCCAGGCTGAAAAGTCCCTGCTCTCTCAGCCTGTTCTCACAGGAGAGTTACTCCAGGCCCCTGATCATCCTTGTGGCCCTCCTTTGGACCTGCTCCAACAGCTCCACGTCCTTCCTGTGTTGGAATTCCAGAACTGGACGCAGTACTCCATGTAGCTTCTCACAAGAGCGGAGTAGAGGGCCAGAATCACCTCCTTCGACCTGCTGGTTGCATTTCTCTTGATGCAACCTGGGGTGTGGTTGGCCTTCTGGGCTGCAAGTACATGCTGCAAGTACACACTGCCAGCTCATGTTGAGCCTTTCATCAACCAACACCTCCAAATCACAGAATCACACAATCACAGAATGTCCTGTGTTGGATCTTTGCCCAACCTGTATCTGTGCTTGGGATTGCCCCAGCCCAGGTGCAGGACCTTGCACTTGACCTTGTTGCAGTTTGTGAGGTTGGCATGGGCCCACCTCTCAAGCCTGTCCAGGTCCCCTCTGGATGGCATCCCTTCCCTCTGGAGGGTCAACTGCACCACTCAGCTTGGTGTCATCTGCAAACTTGCTGAGGGTGCACTTGACCCCACTGTCCATGTCCCCTGCAAAGATGTCCCAGCACTGATCCTGAAGAAGGCCATTTGTCACTAATCTCCACTTGGAGATTGAGCCATTGACTGCAAATCTAAGCGTGACCGTCCAGCCAATTTTTTATCCAGTGAGAGGTCCATCCATCACATTCATTTTTCTCCAATTTCATGACCAGGATGTCATGCAAGACAGTGTCATCTACTTCTTTTTTCCCCCCAGAAACAATTTCCAGCACAAAAATATTCTAATGCTTTCAATCCTCATTATTTAGATTCCTGGAGCACAGCTTTAATTAAAAGTTAGAAAATATACTCCAGAAAGGATTCTTGGCTGCAAAGACCTCTTGCAGATATGCCAACTGCTTAACAAGTGCTTTTTGTACAATCTCAAGGATGTTATTTGCTGGTTACCCTTGGAGATACTGCACCAAGTGGGCTATTGTTCTGATCTCATACTTGAATTCTGGTTTTTGGTTCTAAGATATCTTGCTAATTCTTCCATTGCTGGTATGGAAGCAGAGTGGGGGCTTTGAATTTGATACATTATCAACAGCTTTTTGACTAGTCGCTATCTAAAGTGATTTCAGTTGTCTTTCTACTAATCTTGATGGCCAAAATCTGTGCTAAGACTTGGCTTTTTGTTTCATTCTGGTTATGACTGTTTTTAACCTTGTCTTCGAAATCGGTGTACTTCATAGCTATTAACCATGGCATCATTCCAAGTTACGTGTTATGACACCTTCTGTGTGGCTTCTGATGCTCTTTTTCCAGTGTGATGGGAGCTTCAGTTTCTCTGCCAGTATTTTGAGTCTTATTTTAAGCTTCTTCCTAAAATTCAAGTTTAAATTCATTATTTTGTGTTTATCTGACAGGATTGAAAAACTGTAACTGTTAATGTTTAGAAGCTAAAGCTGCTCTTGAAGACTTTTGTTTAACTAAACCTTCCTCTTTTCATATTGATCTCTTCAGAAACGTTACCTTCGTTCTCCCATTGTTCCTAGTATTTTGGGATTTCACTGGAAGGTTTGCTTTTCCTCCTTTTTTATCTCTGATTTCCCAGGAGGTAAGGTGGCATATTTTCATCTGAACGATATACCAGAAATTTGCTGATGAGATTGTGGTATTTGTGCTTGTGCCTTCCCGCAGGGATTATTTTTGAGCTAGAGGTTTCTAGATCAAGTTACAGAATAGGCACCAGATGGTCTGGAATTATTCTTTAACAATCTATAGGTAATTAAACATTCAGCAAAAACTACTCTATTTTTAAAACAGAACACATTCTTGTATAAAAGCAGAACATGGAGTTTTAGCTTACTTTCCATAATTTATATCTTTGCTTTTGTTTCTTAACTATTTTTCTTTTTCCTTAGTATCCTCTTTTCTCCTGTGATACAGAGGCTGGCAGCTGCCTTGTATGCCACTTTCTCATCAAAAAGAAATGAATATTATTTTTGTGGGCTATAGTTGGTATTGGTTTCTGTTTGTGCTTTTTTTTTTTTAAATTTAGTATGAAGAATAGCAAAATAGTGATGTCGTCTGCACTTTCAACAGCAGCCTCTGCTTGCCAATTGATATACTGGGACAAGGAGAGAGGCAGACCTGTTCCCTAGCATTGTGTTATGGAAGGTGAAGCAGATTGTAGAAATTGCATTAATTCACTGTTATGGAACCAATTTCAGGGTAAAATACAATTGAATTATATTCTGGCTTAGACTAAACAGTATCTTGAAAATGCTATTCTCCTGATTTAGGTATCTGAATGTGAACTACTGAAGTTGCTACCTCTGTGGAGCAAACCTTCATAATCGCTAATGTTTGAAGAAGTATTTCAGCCTGACAGTACAGATAGTCTTTCTGACTACCTGTACTCAGAGGTGCATATCAAAGAACATAACAGTCCACAGGTCTCTCTAAGGGGACAGATTCTGGTCTTTAACAAACAGATCAAATCAGAGTTCTCAATGACATTTTTTTCTGTCACTTAGTTAAATTAGTATTAAGTAATATCCATTATTAATTAGACAGTGGATATTATTAAACAATATTAGTTGTTCCATTCTGGAAGCATTGTAATAGAAGTGCCTTTACTCTCGAACTGAAGGGTCCCAATGCAGTAGATGTGTTTTTATAGAAACAGTAAACTTTCTTCCTATTTCTTAGGCATACCTGAAGATTGTTCCAAATACTATAATTATTGTAATTCCTTGAAAAATGTTTGACTCAGATTGTGAGCTTGTGATCTGATTGAACAAAACATTAGGCTTCTGTGGTAGTTATGACCATGCTGTTTATACATTTTGTTGATTAGGAGCCAGCATATTCTTAGCTCTTAGGATTAAGCTCCAGAAGCAGGTATTGGATCCATGTTATACTGCAGTTTTTCTACAGAAATGATGAGATGAATTAAGTAAATATCTACAGAAACACTTAACAGTGAATTATTAATATCCAGAAGCCAGTGTAGTGACTGCTGTCTAGCATTCTGCTTCTAGAAATTTAAGTCTCTGTGGTATTTTGCTGTACTTTAAACATGGTGTGCTCTAGGAATAACTCCATAGTTTTGGAATTTGGGCATATGATCATCCCTCAGAAATTACCTTAAGGCATCTAGAATTTTTCTTAATCCTAAGATTTTGATTTTAATGCTACACCTTATCTTTTGCTGAAGAGGTGTCTCTTACCAGTATGAACTATTTTTTGCTGAACCTGCATCAGTTGTTTTTATAGAGTCAGAAAATGATACAGAAGAACGCTAACAAAAAGTCTTTGAAACAAAGGCTGTTTTGTCTGACTGCCACTGCTGTTCATGGTAGTATCAGCAAGGATGCAGCCTTAAAGGAAAACAAAGGAGAGGGAAAACTTGGTGTTTAACTCTTTTAGGTCACAACTTTGCAGGGGCATCCAAGTAACTTCTACAAATAAGAGCAGGGTACTGCTGAGCCTGCCTTTTTGGACAAAGGCTTAAATATGTATTGGATTCTGAATGCAGTGTTACCACTGAATTCCCTTAGATTTCCTGCCTTTCTGAAGTTGGACATATGTCTCTGTTTTAAAGAAATGATGCTTAAAGAAAAATTCCTTTGTAAGTCACTGGGAAAAGAGAAGTTACCTTTCAGCAGTCTTTTATAAGGTGCTGTTTAAAGCATATTCAAGTCACTGAAAGACCACCTGCTGGCTTGGAAGTCCAGAGGCTACATGCTGTACTGGGAGTTCTGTCAGGTTTGGCTGTGAGAACATATTTAACTGGAAGGAAAGTGAAGTTTGACAGTAACTGGAGGCAAATTCAGACACACAGAAATAAGCAATGCGTTGTTTTCAGTTTAACTGAACAGGAGCTTTCTGTACGGTTCAAACTATGCCTTGTTCAAGTTGCTTTTTAATAAAGTTTTGTTTTAATAAAGCTTTGTAACACCTTGAAAATGCTAGTTGGGAGGGACCTGAAAATTTATGATTCCTTAGCCTACAGCAAATCTTAATCATTGATCTTTGGAACAAATTCTGTTATAAATAAAACATAGCAATGATATGTTATGAAGGCAGAAAAACTTTCAGTAATGCAGTGCCAAAGCAAAAAGTTAAGTAAGGTTTTGTTTACTTATCTATACTTATCTGGACTTATCTAGTCCAGACCTAATTTATTTGTATTGATTGTAAAAGGAAATCTGCATCCAGTATGCTGATGCATGTACAGTAGCAGATTTTCAAATAAAGGCTTGGTCTTTTCTGTTTACACATGCCCTTTAGGTCTGTGGAGACAGCCACTGTTCCACTTTACAAGTGGGCTGTCTCTAGTATTTATTTTTAACCATTATTCTCTTTTTTAAAGCCACAGCAATACTTCAAAGTACATGATTGCAAAAAAAGTTGTTTGGCTGTGCCTGCAATGTAAATGCTTAGTTATAAGTTAAGGCCTGTAAGAACTGTGCCTTAAATACTATTAACCTGTAAGTGCTCAGGGAGAAGTGTGGTTTGAACAGAATGTAATTCTTCAAAATACAATTAATTTATGATACAGGCATGTCTACATCTGTAGCTCAGGTGAGTTTTAGTAAGAGAAGGGCATTGAAAAGGAAGCAAATTATTGGATAAGTGCTTAAATTCATTCTGCAAGAGTTATTAATGGCACTGTACGTGAGTATCAGGCAGTTCACATTGGCTTTACATTTGTATCTGTAGTAGAGGTACAGCTGAAAAGGCCTTAATATTTGCAGTGTGTAATCCTAATGAGTCTTATGAGGAAAAACACTGCGAATTTACATTGTTAATGTGATTTAGAAGGCAGAGAAAGGTCTTAGGAATTATTTGTTAAAATCAAAACAACGGAAAGATAATGCCGGAGAAGGTGTTTGTAGAAAAATTTCACTTCTTGTGGGTGTTAAAATATTAGTGTATTGGCTGAGACATTACAGTAAATCTCGGAGGGTCTGAAAGTCAGAAGCGTACTGTTGAGATGTGCTTGCAGTGAAGCAGTAAACCCTGGTTATTTCTTTTTAAGGTCAAAACTGTGTGTGGCATTAACTTTCCTTATTTCCATTGGCATTGAAAGAAGAGATGCAAATCATCTACAGCTTCCAAAATTAGGTACGCCATTACTATCTCCTAGGTACTTGAGCCTCTCCTATGACTCATTTGTAAGTATTGCTGTGCATCTGTTCACATTAGTACAAATAGATCCTGTATTTCATTCCATTGCTGATGAAATTCAGGAATAATTCAATTCTGCTTAATTCCAAGCAGAGTGTGTGTTTTAGTCTATGCACCATTATTTCAGCCCTGCTATGAGGGGAGTGGCAGCTCTGCAAAACTCCCTCTGAATGAGCAGTGGATAAATACTGTTCACCTGTGGTGGAACTGAGCTGTATTATCTTAACTGCACCTTCATCCCAATGATTAAAATTACATCTACCTTACTGAGTAGAATGAGGCTTAATAGCAGTGTGGTTTAAAACATGTTCCTGATATAATGTACAGAAACAACAAAAATGAGGAGTAAAACAAATGAGGAATGTTTCCTCTTCTTCCTTTCTCGGGAGGTGAGTTTCTTTAATCATGTTGGGGAATTTTGATCAGTGTCACCTGGCATTCCTCTTTGTGGAAGGAGTCCCACATGTGAATCTGCAAAACTTGTATGACCAGCATTTTAACTGTGCTCGAAAACGAGCCCTCTGCCCAAAGACCCTGAATTCAGTTATCATCTTGGTCACAAACTGTCCATCCAGATTTCCTGAAGATGATTGATTTGCTTCTCTGAGCTGGACTGATTAGAACTATTGGTCACAATTTAGGCGAAGGTGGATGTTCAAAATGGTTGCTCTGGTTTAAGAGAGCAGAAGTGTTCTGCTGTTGATTCACAGAACAACATTGCCATTCTGTACTTTTAGTGAATGTTTAAATGATGATCATGCATGGTGAGCTGCATGGTATCCTAACGGTTGGTTAAAAACATTGGTATAGCTTAACCCTGCTGGAAAGGGAGCAACGGACAGTAATTGCTCTCACTTGCCCTCAAAAAGACAAGACTATGGGAAAAAGCATGCCTGCTTTTCCCTTCTACAGTCCATATCCCTTCTACAGTTGTTAGAAACAAACAAAAAAAAGTGATATCTTTACAGTAGTTTCATATAACTTAATTCTGTGTTGTGTGGCTTTTTGCAGCTATTTAGCTTTTCTGAGTCAAATAGTTAAATGTAGAACTGAGCTGAAGTTACTGAACTTAGCCTGTCATAAATCTGACTTCAGTGATGATCACTGAACTGAATGTCAGAACATTAGACTAGTTCCCACTTTCCCCGTACGAGACTCATAGGAGGATTGCAGGTGTTTTAGCTTGACTACCTCCTTCCCACTTCAGTTCAGCAAAATACTTTTAGAAGCAGTTGCCTGCAAGATAGAATAAATGATATTTGTTTGTAGAGGTGGGGCATTATACACAGTACTAGGTTGAATCTCAAGAGCTGATTCTGATTCTTTCCAAGTGTTGCATGGTTTCATTCTGAACATAGCTCTGTATGTAAAGCACTTTTCTCAAAGTTGTTTCTCTGTTTACGCTTCCCAGTTCTTAATAGTTTTATAGACTTCAAGGTCACCAGGGGCTGTTAAAGTTGTCTAGTTTGACTTGTAATACAGGCTGGAGATCCTTCAATATTATTTCCCCTGTCAAGTATTTAACTTCTGTGCAAGCTTTGGGTGAACCTATTTATGAAGAGCAAAACCATGACTTAAAAGACAAACAAGTTGCTTCAGTGGTTACTTAGCCTTTCCAGAAATTTGGTATTTTATCTATAGTCTGAATATCATTCACTTTGTCTCTGAGCATACATCTTGGTCTTGACGTGCCTTTTTAAACTAGATACATGGCCTTGGTCTATGAATGTGTTTTTATTATTAAGACCAAATAACCTCTTCGCTTTGCACTGGCAGAAACAAGCAGACTGAACAACTTGAGCTGGTTGTTTTCTAGGTCTTGAAGAACTCTTAGTTGTTAACATTCTGAGATTGGTTGATGGAGCACTCTGTCACAGATCTCCCAGTGTGTAATGATAGTACGTTCATTACGTTGAATCTTTTTGTAGGGTGTAAAGTTGACAGTAAGTGATAACTCTTTAAAAAATGTTATAACACGTTATCTTAGAAATCTAAAGACTTGACCATGTAAAACATGTAGTTTGAGCTTTTGCTGTCTCAAAATCAGAATTAAATTTCCTCGCAATTACGGAGTAAAAATCAATCCCTGTTACTAGTAAAATCATACGGTGGAAGGAGGTTTGTTTTTTCTTTTTTGTTTAAATACCTATAATCTTACATAGCTAAGCAAAGCAGATTGAAGTTGTAATGAAAAAACTATCCTTTAGCTGAGACCTTTCTATGCTGAGCCTTAGCCTAGAGCATGTTTTTATAGCTGAGTTATAAACCTGTAAGACAATGTTTCTGGTAAAGCAGAACCAATGATCTACAATAGCTGAAAGCAGACTTTATGGTCTAAAACATCCTGGGATTGGTTTGAATTTCTAATACGTATTTTCAGCATATAAATTCTGGAGTTATGTCAAATTTCCTTGGCTGCTTGATTCTCTGGGAGGAAAGCATTTTGAGTGACTGATGACTATTAGTTGAATTCAGCAGAAATTAATTCAGCTCATAAGCACATTTCTGGTGAGGGACTCTGGAGTCATCTTTAAGAGGAATTATTTCCCAAACAAAAAGGCAGTCTGTTTTACTTAAAACACTTGCCAGACTCTTAAGTCACTATCTTAATGTCACATGACAGAAGCTGTAGTTATGGAGGGGACCCTTTTTGTCATGTACTGCTTATAATTCTTATTCAGCTGTTTTCTATACCAATGCTTTCCCAATATGACTTTTTAATTTAATTTTCTGATATTTAAACAGTGCTAATTTATGAAAAGGTAGCTTCTAATAAATATGGTGTATAAAATGAGGGTTTGTTCAGTTTCAGCTTAGACAGCATAGTTTACTCAGGCAGAACTTCCAAAATTAGTTCAGCTTAGCAGTGTTTAGCTCAAAAACCAAGTTAGCTTAAGTAGCGAGTGCAAATCCTATCTTGCCCTAGGAAAGCTCCTTTGCTTCTCTATACTAATGACACCGACTGCATGAAGCCAAAATTCCATTTGTTTCAACTGGAAAAAAAAACAACAAAAAAACAAAACAAAAAGAAACAGGAGGGACAGGGAACCTTTTCTGCTCTTTGCCTTTCTAAGACAGGAAGGAACAACAAGAGATGTCTCTTCCAATCGAACTTCTTAGCCTTTGCTCATTTTTTTCACTTCAGGATGAGAAGAATTATATAATTGGGGGTGAGAGGAAATGTATTGTTGATTTGGGCCAGGCCCATATAAAAATCCATCTGGGTAATTGCCCAGGTGCCCAGGGAGCACACTGCCAGCTGGTACCTGTAGATGGACTGTGCCTCCGCCTGTGAACAGTAAATTGCTGGGTCATGCAATGTGTGGGGGGGCAGAGAGCAGCCTGGAGCAGTGGCACAGTGGCCACAGAGCAGGTCTGTGCTTGGCCTCCTGCTGCAGCTCCTGGCTGGAACATAGTCAAGCAGGGCATGAAGAGGTACAGTTTTTTTCCTCAGGGGAAAAAAAAAACAAACAAAAAACATCCCAAGCTGGATGATTTCATTCTGTTTCTAGCAGATGGGGATTCAGGCTAAGATGATGACAAGGAAGGGAGTGATACTGTCAGTTGCTTTTAATGAAACTTTTCTGCAGTGATAGAATAGAGATATGAAACCACAAATGAGACTGTCTCACAAAGCTTTGCCTGCAAATGCAATATTATGAAGATAAGCTGTCAGTGACATTCTTTACCTCAGGCTACTGGCAGATTAAACAAGTCATTTCGATTGCTATTGGCATTGATGCAATATTGTCTCTTTCTCATATCTTCTGTATGCCTTGTCAGTAAAACCATGATAATTCCCTTCACAATCACCCAGGGTGGTTCTACAAGGCAGCAGCAGGATGGTGAGTCACTTGGCTTGCTTGCAGCAGCGGCCACTTGTGGCTTGAGCAGCATGCATCCAGGATATTGCTGATGTTCTGCATTGATGATGTGAAGTCATCTGCTTCAGGTGTGTACAGCTCAAACTATCAGGAGTAGCAGACAAAAATCTTTCTATTTAGATTCTTTACATTTGGTGTATTAGTTTAATTGACCCAAATTTCTGACTTGATTTTTCATGTTTTCCACTTTGATATTTGAAGAGAAGCTTAAGTGGGGAGGGTTTCTAAGCACTTCTATAGAAGTTTTAGCAAGTAGTAGGGAAGAAAAGGGATGTGTACATAATCGATGCTGTAGAACGTTCTCTAAAAAATAAGAAGTATTCAGATGCAAATTTCCAGCTCTGATGTAAACAGTACCTAAAGGCAAAGTAGAATTAGCTTAAGAAATATTCTTGCCTGTGGCTATTTTTCCAAAGACTGGAGAAGATAGCTAATATAATTGCTCACATTCACCCTACTTGCAGCACTGAGGTGAGGAACATAGGGTAACATAAGCAAAAAAGCACAGGGCGAGGTGGGAATGTATCTGATGTATGCAGTGCTGTAGCTGTTTCCCAGTACTGTGAAGGGGTTCTGAGAAACAAAGTGTTAAGCTAGTGCTAATGAAGCCTGTATCAAGATCTAGGAGGAAACCTCAGCTGGAATCCATGGACCACCGAGGGGGTTTCAGATATTCTTTTCTCCTGGTCCATTTCTGTCCCGAGCACCTCATTTGGAATGGAAACGATTTTTTTATCCAACTCAAACTGCAAAACAAATGGCTTGAAGGATGTCTGTGTGTGTGGAGGATCTGAAGGCTTCAACAGACAGATGAAAACGAATCTGTCACGTTGCTATGGGAAGAGAAAGGGCAGAAAGTTTTCAAGATGGATAAAATATTAGTTAGTTTGTTTTTTGATTTCTAGTTTTCTCCATTTTTACAGTGCTCCAATCATTATGTTCTTCAGACAAAACTAGGGAAGATGAGTCTGTCATAACATGACATGACAGACTTGTGACATCTGTTTGAACATTACTCTCCAGCAAAGAGAAGCAGTGCATTAAAGAAGCAGTGTTCATGTTGTGTACCAATCACTCCCTGAGAGCCTCCCTTTTTGTTCAGAGACTGTAAGCGATGATGATGATGAACCATGCTAGTCCATTTACTAGCATAACAGGAATCATTAACTGTCATAAATGTATTATGTCGCCATTAGATATCAGTTATAAAACTACTTGATGTCTGCACGATGACTTATAATGGATTTGGAAGGGAACTAAATTGGTTATTTATTGACCATACAGAACAACATTATTCATTGACTTGGCTCAGTAAGTTTGATTCTTTTCAAGCTGAAATGAGATCCTAAGTTTTTAATGGTCTAGCCAGTATGTAAGTTGATTCAGGAAAATTATACTTTTTCTGAAAAACTGTGAAACTTACAGTAAATTTATTCTAGGCTACATTTCTCTTTCAGGTTCACTGACTAATTACTTTTAATCATGCTCCTGAGACAAAAGCATCAGAAACTAGAGAAGCTGATGCCAGCTATATTGGAATACTGCTTCCAAGTAGCATGTGGCCTGTGAGTCAGCAATAGACAAGGCCATCAGGCATATGCAGACTGTATCACTGCAAAGCTAGGGCACGTGTTCCTTTTGTCTGGTAGCTCTGCTTGGTAGAACATTTGCTGTCTCAGGTTGCAACAATAATTTAAAAGGCTGAAGAATGTAAACAAGTTTAATTTCACGGGATGTAGTCTTCTCATTGGAGTTGATCGTATTTATCTTCACCATATAAAAATGTATTTCTTTTGGTGGAGAATGTGGGCAAAAGCTGCTTTTTAGCTTTTAAAACAGATCTCTCTCTGCTCTCAGAGAGCTGTGTTAGAAACTTATCAATTGCTGTACTGTAAAACTTGACCTTGAAAGTCCAGGTGGACTGCCAATGCTCTGGGATATTTGTAAACTTCGAGCACTGGTATCTTGCTTCTGTAAAGAGGAAAAAAAAAATTGATTCCACTTTCTCTTTTGGAACTGTTTTCAGAGGTAACTGCTAATTTTACAGAACTTGTGTGTTTTTTTTTAAACAGGCTCCCAGTCTTTCCTTTGAATCGTTTATGCCTTTTTTTGAATGGTCATCTGATCACGTTGTTAATCTCCCTGAATGTACTGTTCATCACTTCACTTATTTCACTCACTATCTGGATTTATAGTCTTTTGAGGAGGTCTTCCCCAAAACCAGACAACACTGAGTGGCAGGGAATGTGAAGAATCTTGGGAGAGACTGTAGAGAGAATGGACATCCTCAGTGTCATGGAAATTTACTCCTGAACACCTGCAAGATCCTGAGAGCCTAAATAGGCTCCTGTAAGAGGACGAAAGGAGAAACGAATCTCGACTCACTTAGAACAGAAGGAAGAGGAGGAGAAGAGGAAGCAAACACTAATAGCATAGGAGGAAAGATGCCCAGAGGAGTGGTTCCAAGATCCAGTAGAAGCACCCCTGAGTCCAGGGGAGGGGCCCTTGAGAAGATCGTTTTCACCAACACCCAGGAGGGTAACAACAAGTCGTGAAAGAGCCGGAGGTCAGCAAGACATCATTACCAGTACTAATCAATCTCTGAAAATGAATGAAATCCAAGGTCTGAGAAAAGACTTTTCACACCACCCAAGTGAACCTATTATCACCTGGTTACTTCGATGTTGGGACACTGGGGCTAACAATATGTCACTGGATAGTAGAAAAGCTCACCAACTGGGTAGCATTGCTAGGGACCCAGTCATTGACAGACATATTAGTACATGCCGGAATGGGGCCTTCACTCTCTGGAAGCAGATGCTGTTAACAGGAAGAGGAAAAATACCCCTTCAAAGATGATCTGATGCCTGAGATAAAGAAATGTACTGATAAGGAAAAAGGCATCCATTATTTGAGAGCATGCACTGTGGTGGAAATAATACATGACCATGCATTCATTCCTGATGATATAAACAAAGAACATGATCCTGAGAAAGTCAGGTGTACACCAAATATGTGGCATAAATTCACAAGGACTGCACCAGAAAGGTATGCCGGTACATTAGCAGCAATGTATGGCAGACAGGAAAGAATACCCTTTTTAAATGAACTGATTAATAGACTTCAGAACTTTGAGCTCCATTTAACCCTTCTACGAGTTCTTGTTTCAGCCATTGCAAAGGTAGCTAAAAAACTGGATAGTGTGGAGAGCAATCAAGAAGATGAGATAGGTGAATTGTCTACCATGCTTTATTCTGATGGAACTGATGAACCAGTGGTGGTATCAGATGCATTTGATAGGGACCAGGATTCCCAAAACAGCCTGCTGGAGGGACTGATCAAATTGGCTTCCTCCCGACCTGTGCCATCCAATGTCTCAGCTATTAAAAGAAGATCTTCCACTGCTCGAGCAAGTGACAACAGTAAGACTATGTCACATATTGCCTTGTGGTGTTACTTATGCGACCATAGAGAAGATATGAAGAAGTGGCATAAAAAAAACCTACTCCTGCATTTCAAGCACAGGTAAAAGAATTACTAGACAGATCAACTACCAAGGTGAACTTCTCCAAAAAGGTGACTGCTCCAGTTGCAGTGGGAAGTGGCAAAAGCTGTAAGGATGACAGAGGTAACAAATAGATAGACCCTGCCCCTAGCTGGGATGGGGGGAGGGAAGGGTTAATAGAGTGTATTGGGCTGTGTGGATTAGATTGCCTGGCACATCAGAATCACAGAAGTATAAGGCTGTCACCAAGGGACAAAATCAATTTATATTTCTGGGGTGACTGGGAGTTGCCAAGAGTTGACTACATTGGAGGTTGAAATAAGCCTCCCTGGTAAAGACTGGCAAAAAAGTCCTGTTGTGACTGGCCCAGGGGCACCATGTCTGCTTGGGATTGATTATCTCAGAAGGGGATATTTTAAGGATCCCAAGGGGTATCAATGGGACTTCAGAGTAGCTGCTGTAGACACAGAAGGTATTAAGCAGTTGTCTGTTTTGCCTGGCCTATCGTAAGATCCATTGTTGTGGGGCTGCTACGAATGAAAGGGCAACAGGTACTGATTGCTACAAAAATGGTGCACAGATGGCAGTACCGCACCAACAGAGATTCCTTGCTACCCATTCAAGCTCTTGCACTTTGGAGACTTCTTGATTTTGTTTGGCAGTCAAAGTTCTTCTGAGGCAGATCGGTATTACTTCTTTCTGAAGGCACAGCTGAGAAAGGATTTGAAGGCCTACGGAGTGGGTGGTGACTGGTGGTTGAGATACTGAAGGGATATTAGTGAGTGTTTGGCCTTTTCCTTGCTACAGTTGTCACTAGAGAAGGCTGAAATGCAGATCCAGTCTTCCAGTTGTATCAGACCTAGAAACAGTTGGAAATCTTTCAGCTAAGTGCTTTTTTTCATTTCAATTAAAGGCTAAACTTTTTAGATGGTAGAATAAATTGAAATGAGAAAAAGGAAAAAAAGTAACAGTTTTATAGATATTTTGGTGTTGAAATCCCTCTTGGCCCACATTTCAGTCAAAATGAACTATACTTTTTAATAAAAAATGTATTTGCTTCTATGTTGAAGCAAATCTGGAACAACAACAACAGAAATGCATCAAATCCAAGCCAAATATTTCCAGGCACTAAACATTGTACTGATTTAAACTGAAACCCTTCTTGTCCCAACTTCTGTCTTCAAGATATCCTTTTCTCATAACTCTTAAAAATAAAATCTCAGGTACTTATGTGGTGGATGAATTAGTGAGATTTTACTGAGAAACCTATTTTACAAAAATGTAATTATTCACATGAGTAACAATTTATCCCTTGAAAACTTATTACAGATGTATACAGGTTCAAGCCTACATGTAGCTGGCAATTGTCTGCTGCTGGCTGCTAGATAACACCTATGCCTTTCCAATGTAGCTTGCTTTCTCTGTTTTACAGCACAGAGAAATCAACTAGCTATGTCTTGTTAAATTTGCAAAGATAGGAAGATTGAAGGAGAAAGTCTAGACAGAAACAGCACGATGTGCCAGAAACAGCCTTTTAAAGAGGAAAAAAGAAAAGAGAGTTGTATGACGATGTATGTAGAAGGAGGGAGAAAAGTGCTTCAAGAATCCTCTGGGAAATGTAGCAGAATTAAATATATCAACAGCACTTTGTCTTGTTCAAACAGTTGTAGACGTTGGTAGCTTTCTGAATTCCAGTACATACAGAAGCACCAAGTAGTTATCCACTGGGGTCTCCTGGCTGTGCAAAGAATTTCATTTTAGCTATATGGCTGAAGTATCCTTTCTTGTTCTAATGAACTGTAACTCCGTTTTTGTTGTCTTTGTACTGGCTCCTTTCTGTTTAAAATTGAACAAAATGTAACAAAAATTATGTGGGTGCTCCTTAGACACAAAAGCAAGGGCACCAAATGTTAATGTTTCAAGGCTCTGTCACTGGAACTGAAGAACTGCATCATGTAGCTGGAAATCACGGTGGTCAGGTTCTCAGTGCACTGCTGACAGGATGGCAAATGTAACACATGCTGTATTTCACAGGTACTTATTTTCTGAATTCTGCATCAGAGCTTGTTCCTGTTATTTGTTTGTGGTTCACTGTTACTGGCTGGGGAACATTTTTCTCCATGTACGGCTCATTAAGCTGATAAATCAATCACTTGTGTGAGGGGAGGCAGTTTGTTGGCACTTGGTTTGCTAACACACTGCCACCCATGACCATTTTTGTTTTGATCCTTGAGGATATGGTAAAAGGCAGGAAGCTTTCCCTGTAACTTAAGTCTTAAAACACAAAAGCTGATTCTGGTGCTCAGAGCAGCTTTAATGTTTCTGAAGAGCTTTTCTAATCTAATATTAAACTTGCCTTGTTTTTACACTGCAAAGTCTGTGCTAGACTTTTTAAACTACAGCTCCCCAAACTGGCAAAAGCAGTACAAGTGTTCTTAGTAGTTACCTACAATACTTTACCATAGCAGAAGGTTGCCCTACCACTTGAGGATTTTCTTGTATATTCCTGAATTGTATGCTTACCTCTGGAACAGAAGTATCAAGACGATACTTCTTACAAGGGTCCTGAGTTTTTTGTCTGATGTGATGCTGAAATTGCTCTAGTATACAACCATTTATTTAAGCCATTAACTTTTTTTTTTAAACCAACGGCAGTGAGGTAATCTGAATAAAGTTGATAGTGTTGACCATATTGCTCAAACTTTCATGTCTCCTTATGAGCTGCACAAGAACAGTGTCAGGGTCTGAAGTCAAGCAGAGGGGTGACAGCGGGGAAAGCAAAGCTCTTGTTGGAGCTTGCTTTCGAACAGTGGACAGTGCAGAAAAGGAGAGGCCCCTTCACATTAACTTAAGCTAAACAAACAACGAGATTCCCTCTTTTCACAACAGCATATTTGCATAGTCAAGCAGAAATAATCATATATATTGTGCTGTCTGTTCTAGAGCTAGTAATCTTTTCCTTAGACAGTCTAGAGAACTTCAATAGTGTTAAGTTTTTTTTTATCTACAGGTTTTGTCAGCATCAGCTTACTATTACTTATTACCTCTTAGAGTGATGGATTTGAATGGGCTTTATTGAAGTTATTCTTTTGCATGGGTGAGTTGATGGGAGACCTGGCTGAGCATTTTGGAAAGAGAACGCAAAACCAGCATGCAGAGAAGGAACATGTACGCACTCAGCAGGGTTTCACATGAATAAATAAGTTAATCTTATGTTTCATCATTTATCATAAGTTCAGGATTAATACTTCTGTGCCAACGTAGGATTTAAAAAAAAGTAGTGAGGAATTCTGTGTAACATTTGCAGTAGCACTGTGAAGAGAACAGATGAGTACTAATGGCATAATTATTTTCATTTGTTATTGGTCCTTTGGAATGGACAAACAAGCATCTTCAGTTAAGTGTCATTTTCAGCAGTTGCAAAAAACAGGCAGGAATATCTCTTGGTCTCCTTGTAGACTGGGTTTTGCCAGTACTGTAGGTTATGAAACACAGAATACTGCTTGAAGCCAGTGAGCTTAGTGACTGCAGTTTCCTTACCTAGGCAGCTGCTGAAAACATTGGCATGGAGTCTGTTGTATAACATGAAAGTAGAATCAAGAAAAAAAAATGAGAGATTCAAAATGTATTCTGGATGTATACTGATGAATGATGCAAGATGGAAGAGAAAAAAAACGCACCTCAAAAAGGAAAGCTGAGTGCAGTAAACTAATGTTTTGTACCACCTGTACTTACTTACAAACCTCACTTGATTTCCATATCCAATTCAGTCTTCTAGTCCTTACTTAAGGGAAAAACTTTCAGAGACAGCAGTGAGATTCTCGTGCTTTTGAGGTAGGAACTCAAACTGAGGTCTTTCTATTGGAAATAGATATTCTCTGAATATTTTAGGTGGTTGAGACCCATCACTTCGGTATAACTCTGCCAGTTGCTGTAAGTAGAGAACTTAGCCTTCGCCACTTGATTCTTTTGTTTTCTTTGTGCTGGCATTAGGTTACGTGCTAAATACTCTGCTCTGTAGAGTAACCAGCAGTCTGAAAAAATGTTGAGTAAGTGGGGTGTTTCACTGGCCTCGAACTGTCAGTGTGGCAGGAGAAACTTCTCAGCGAAGAAAGGCGTGAGGAAGAAATATGAGAAAATGTCCAGTATATCAAATTATCAATGTTTCTGATGTCATGAACAGTTTCAGAACAAACAGGATGCAGACTTTGATGGATACATGTGACTGCTAAACCTGGCTGGAAAGACTTAATTTTGAGAGTCGGTTGTTTATTTTCATTAGAATGAATGTTGCAGGACTGAAAACTTGATTGAAACTTTCAACTCATGAAGCTCCTCAAGACATTGGTTTCATTCCTTGAATCAATATGAATATATTCAATAAAATAATTTCTTTAGGAATATAGGGCATGATGCTGAAGTCAAAGAACACATGTTGGCCATACAAGTGAACGGTGATGCTCACCAAAATACTTCATTCCATTAAACATATGGTGCTCAAGGTTAAGGGGCACAGATTATGATTTTAATTATGTGGATCAGTAAGCATGTTTTTTTTGCTGCACAAAAATTGATCAGTCCAAAACTGTAGGCTTTGGATTTACCATTGCTTAAAACTCCCAGCACTGCTGGCAGTTATGAGCCTGGAAAATGTCACTTTTCAAATACATCGTCAAATTGCGTGCAATCAATCCCAATGACCTAATCTCTTAAACAATTGAGTTCTCTTCTTGCAAAACTTTCTCTAATTATCCTTGGCTCATGAATGCAAGATGCAGACTTGCTTTCAAAGTTATAAATATCATAGTACTTGTTGTCATGAAACTTGTGATGTAATCCTAGCTAGTAATGTTCTTGTCACGCCAGACAGTGCAATTAGTGCTTTATTTACCCTTTTGTTCAGATTCTTAGCTGATAGCATTGCCTTGCCCACAAGTGATACAGGCTTTATGGCATTTCTCTGCTTTTGCTGTCTTTCAGAACTCTTTCTACAGCTCTGTATTCTCATGCCTGTTTTCACTGATCTGACTGCTATGGAAATCCTTTTTTTTTTTTTTCCTAAGTTGCAACACAAAGTCCAAACCACAAACTGTAAATCTGGAGTTTGAGATCACTCATTCCTAGTGTTCATCCATAGGTTTAATAGCAATTCCTCTGTCTGCTTCAAGTGACTGGAATTTCAGAAGCTAGGGTCCAAATGAGAACCCAGCTCTGCAGCAGGTAAAATGTATCTGCTCTTGTCTTAAGGAAGTCACTTCTGGGATGCTTGCTTTTATATTACCTGGATTGTACCTTCTACACTTGTGCTGGAGTACATCTGCCTATCATAAAGAGAGGGTGAAGGGCTGTTATTTTGTTCTTTTTATTGGTATTTATCTAAATTTTGCCCTGAATTTCTGCCCTACGTCCGTTCTCTGAATGATTATTTGCATCAGCTTGACATGAATGAGCCTTAATGGGGCTAATTAGAAGCCCTTTTCTCTATTAGAATATTTTCCTTGGCATAATGGAAATAAAGATAGAGTTATATGGGAAGAGCTTCTACTGCAGTGTTGATGCTGTTACTGCTTATAGATAGATAGGATACTTCAGTTGCCTGCTAATACTCTGGCAGCTGCCTGTTCAGATTTTCTGAAAGGTTATTAACATTGAGAAATTCTGGGCTGTGGTAGCAGTCAGGTCTGCTTTTAAGGTTCTTTGAAGATATCGATCAGTTGTTGCTCATGAATGGAAAGTAATGTAACGTTCAGAAATTATTTAGTTTAGGTATTAGGATAAGAGACACATGTTAGGAAATAGGAAATGTTCTAGCAGAAGAGGAACAGGAAGGAAGGTTTGAAACCCTGATTAGAAAGGAACAGGCTGCTGGCCCTAAAAACTTGAAAAATGCTAAAAACAGAGGCAGATGACAGGTAGAGGAGCACCAAGGTTGGACAGCAGTGATCTTTGAAATATACATGGCTAATGGTCAGAGAGCTGCTGAAAAGGCTGAGAAGAAAACAGCGTAACAGCAATGAGTAGGAAAGCAAGTCATACTCTTGATGTCATTTGACAGTGTGTCCAATCTACTTGGCAACAGACCAAAGGCAAAACTTACAGTGCTTCTCTGCCAGGGGTAGCAGCCTGAGAAATGAGATGGGAGAACTGGAATGACGGCTTCGTGCAAGTCTGACAGACTGGCAGCTGAGGTGCATTGCAGAAAAAAGGCAGTTGGTGGATGTGATGTTTTCAGGCTATCAACTTTACATAAATGTGCAGGGTGAGATGTGCAGGAGGTGAAGTGGAATTGTATATGGAGTCTGAAGTGAAAAGAACCAGAATAAAGTTATTGCTGTAAAACAGCATGAAAACCCTGTAGGTGGAAGTATCACACTGATAATAAAAATGAAGTGTTAGGATTGTATTATTAACCTAACCCTAATCAGGATATAGATATAGGATCAGTGATGTTAAGTAAACATAGAGACCTGCAAAGTGAGAACAAGTAGTAATATTGTTTCAGCTACCCACGGAATGATTGCCTTATCTATGGTAGATATAGGAGTAAATTTTAGGAGGTAGTAAATAACAGCTTCCCAGAACACCTAGTTTTCAATTCCAGAAGAAAAGATGCTGTTGTGGCTTTGGTCCTGATTAGTGCACAGGGCCAGCTCAAGAAGTGTTTGGGAGAGTTGATCTGTAATATCCGTTAAAATACAATTAGGTTTAACACTGCTGCAGGAGAGTCTAAACAAAATAAATCCAGAACAGAAACATTCAATTTAAAGGAATGGATCAGCATACTAATGAGGCAACAGGTCAAAGGGAATAAAAAGCATTGAAGGAGGAGCTAAAAGAAAGAAGCCTAGAGGCAGCCCAGATACTTCTCAAAAATTTATATTAGAAGTCAAGACAAACTCTCCTGAAACTTGAGTGGGGGCAGGAAGGAAGAGGAAAGAAAGTTATCTAATAAAAACCTTATGGCTCAATATAAAATTAAGGTGATTATCATTTGGAAAGGACTGGTATTTATAAATCTGTCCTTTGGAAGAGAAAAGGAAAGTCCAGAACTCATGTCAGGAAAAAATGTAACCAGGAAATTAAGAAAGCTAAGAAAGTATTTGAGGAGCACCTTGAAAAGGATGCTCACGCTCATAGTGTAGTTGTTTAAATACAACAAAAATATTGCCAAAATTGTCACAGTAAGTCATATCCACAAAAATGGCTCTAGAAAGTATGCTGAGAATGTTAGTCCATCAGTCTGACTTCCACCACTCAATAGGTGGCAAACTTGAGACTGAAGGTTGAGGTTGGCCCATAGATAAGCTATTTGGGAAAAGATCTTCATTAGAAATGGAGAAACGTGAGAAATAAGAAAAACTAGAGCTTCCCAGTTACCCTTGGAGTCATCTGGGATGGTTCAAGGTGACTGTGGTTACTGTATCAGGTACTGGCACCTGCCATAAAGCCTTGCCCTTGTTGACTTTTGTCTATCTTGCTTTCATTAGTCTAAAACAAGAGAATATTCATATTTTCAGGAGTCAGTAGGGAAAAATATTATGTTTCTGGCTAGAATCTGGTCAGACAATGGAGTGAATGGCAGGTGCTGAGAAAAGATGAGGTGGTGTGTAGACCAGATGGCAAAGGCATTTTGGCAGTCTTCCATAGGTAGGAAGTTGCGAAGTAGCTGGAAAGAAAGATGGATGGAGACAGAGTTCATACATGTATGAGACATCTGTGGCTCATGCAGGAGCAAGACATGTGAAACATGTTAAGGAAAGCAATTCTGTAGTTGGGTATTTTCTCATGGGGGGATGTCATGGCTGTTCTTCCTGCACTCACCTGATTGTCTGGCCTCCTAAGCTGTTACTTACCGACTCCATGCCTTTTTCTTTCCCATGTTATTGCGTGCGTAAGAGAGGCATAGACGATGGGCAAAAGGGTTAGTGAACATAAAGCAGGGATTGTAGCTTAATATGTATATGGAAGATAAAGGTCCTTGAGTCCTTGTTTGTTTTGGACTTACAAGCTCACTCAACACTGAGGAGAGGCTGTGTTTACCTTTCTAACTGCAGAGGCTGCTTTGGTAACCAAACAAACAGACAAACAATGAAGTCAAATGGTCTCAATAGAGCTCAGGATCTTAGTAAAGTCAATAAATTTGAAGGAGGCATATTTGTGAAAACGTTTGAATAAAAACATGAACAAACCAAATATGTGCTCAATTATTACCAAAGCTAGCATCTCTGAACTTCTAAAATGTGCTCTTCAGACGCTGTATCTATTACCCAGGGGTGGGTTAAACATTGGATTCATTTTTTTCTAATATATAGATCCATCAAGGAAACACATATATTTTTCAATTCTCTGAATTATCATTCTTGTCTAAACTGATCTATTGATCATTAATGATCAAGAAACTCTTAGAGCATGACAGATGAGTGAGAAAAATCCAATAAGCTCTCCACCATTGCAGAATACCAAGAAGCTAAAAAGCTACAATTGTCCTTATAGCATGCCTGTGAAACACTGTATGAATTAGTAAACAGGATCTTCTGGACGCTACTGGCTGACCTTTAGTTCTTTTAGCATATACGGAGTACAGCCTTTCATTCGCAGTAGCTATTTTCAGACTATATTATACTTGCAAATTAAAGTATTTATGATATTAATGGAATAATACATGCAAATATAAAAATTGCTATTTAGTATCATTAATACATCAGTCAATTAACATAAATTAATATAAACTAATAATTTTTTTAAAACATATTAAGCGTGTGCACAACACTACATGCCCTACTTCTTTAAAAAACAAATTCAAGCATTTTTAATGACTATGTGAAATACAGATAGCGCCAATATAGATGTGACAGAATGTCTGTCATCATTACTTTTCATGCCTGATTGAGTTAAAATCCTGGTGTGTGGCCCTACTGTTCAACACTGCGAATAAGAAAAGGCTAATTTGTTCCTTCTGTTGGATGCCATATTGTAATTTGCTGTTGGCTTTCAGACATTAAAGCAAGAAGTGCCATGTTATTGTCTGAAATGTTTTGCTTTGAGGTGTCAGTGGTATCCAAATTGGTGCATGGTCACAGATCTTAAGGCATGGTGTTTTCCATAGATCTCATTCTCCCTGTAATAATGAGTCTCAAAACCAAGCACCCATCAATCTTTTCCATATCAGTGCAGCACAGTGGAGAGATCTCAGCTATGCTTGGCACTGCAAGCAGGAAGACATGTCAGCTCCGATTAGTTGTGCTGGGCATTCAGGGTTTATGGTGCAGTAGGGGTGTCTGCACTTTATCCTCTTGTACAGTCAGCAGGGGTTGTATGTGTGGTCAGGTCACTGGGATGGTGGAGTTAACTGCTATGCTCTACTGTATGGGACAGATGTGCCCTATCTTTGTTAGGAAGTCATTTGTATGTAAGAAGAGAGGGAAGAAGATTTATACCCACTGAAGTCCAATACTTCTCCTTTAAAGCAATACTGGAATAGTGTGTGCTGAGTACAGTACTGGCTTTTGTCCAATGAGCAAATAAGAACAAAATCTAATACCGGATAGCAGCTCTGTAAGAGAGCAATCTGTCTTAAACCCAAGTAAAAATGGGTAATGTAGAAGAAATGGAGTATGTGCGTGTAATAAAGATGTACATCGTAATGAATCTGCAACAAGCTTAATCTGGCATTTTCTTATTCATTATTGGCTACACTTTTCATACCTTTGTAAATTATTTTCTAGTAGTTTATAAACATGTATTTAAAAAATCTTAGTTTATTGATACTGTATCTTTTCTAATTCATAATGTTTTACAAATTTTCCTTGTTATGGAATTATGGTTTGTGTATTTTTTCTCATACTTAGATGCATATGAGTATATATACATATAAAATACGGAATAGCAAATTAAATAAAGCTTCCCATATATATTTTGCATACATTTACGTTTGATCCATGCAGTTACTTACTATTTCATCCAAAGCAAACAGTATTTTTGGGATGAGATTGTGTGGAAAAATACTGATCGCAGCCTAAACAGGCAACTAGCCTGTGAGAAAGGGCTATTAGCTTGGGAATGTAAGTAAACTGGCTCTGGTTTTCTGCATGTAGCTAGAAGAAACTCATTTGTGAGAAATTGCTCTGTAGCTGTAAACAAGTCTCCTTGCTTTCTGCAAATGACCTTGCTGATACACGATGCTTTACTGTCTCCCGCTGTTGCATATATGGCCGCAGTACTAAGGGGGATTAGCAGACATCTTGCTGGTATCTGCTGGGGGCAATCCCAGGGCAAGCACTGCACTGATTGGCCACCACTCATACTGAGAACTTGGCAGACTGACCAGCCAGCTGACTCCGGTACTGTGAGTGTTTCTCTGTTAAACTGATGAATGTGAACTTGCCTCTGCTACTTTCTTCATGATTGGTGAAGCTTATGCAGAAGCATCGGTACTCTTGCATTACAGAGATGACCCAAGTAAGCTTGCCAGATACCTTTTAAAGAGCACTCTAGAAAGGAAATCTGACCCTGTGAAAACAAAACAACCGTGTTTTATTAATATAACTTTCTATTAATGCAGTTTAAAAAACTGCTATAATAGAACGAAGCAAACAGGGAAAGTAAGGCGATATGGTACAAGAAGCCACAAATAAGGCTTGATGCCAAGATGTACATGATAGAATTCTTGACTGAAGAAGGGAAGTTGGTTCTTCACTGCGACTGGGATTATCCAAGGAGTGAACAATGAGGTGAGGGTAGGATAGAAGGTGGGAGAAAGAAGATCCTGATCTAACAGTATCAGGAAAACGGTATCAAGAACTCAGTCTCCCCTACATCCTCGTAGTAGCTGTTAAATAAATCTGGTGTATTTTGGACTTTGAATGATTTTGTCATACAGTAAGTGATGAAGTCTTACTCATTTTGTGCTTCAGGGTCCCAGATAGCCCAGGTCTGTGATTCATCCTGGTGGTGAGAACTTGGCACGCACATCGTTTCCAAGCCCCAGGCAGTGACTGGACCAAAAAAAATTCCTTCCCTCAGCTGACCAAACCTGTGAGTAGTTGTGCTCACTAATGGGCATGCATGTCTAAGAAGGAATTTCACTTGATTTTGGTTAATAATGAACATTATTTTTTGATTAACGCAGATGACTAATTCATTGATTCTTATTCACTATTGTATTTTAATGTTTTACATAGGCATATCTACTTTGTGAAAAAAATCCAATAATTTTCCTTTATTATTTCCACATAAATTAATAGGAAAACCATTTTGCTATCTCTTTGTTGTAGCTGTAATCACTATCTCTGTGTTGCTTTTACTCAGACCACTGTACTTGAGGTCAGTTTATCTTGTATTGTCTGATTCTGATACAGTTCAAATATTTTTCCTTTTACTCCTCTGGTAAATTATTATTGTCTTAGGTCATTATTTTTTTCCTGCTTACATGCGATGTTAGGCTAGACTTGCTGCATCTGGCAAAATGTTCCTGTGAGCATCTCTCACTGTAGTGTTATAATGCATTATTACTTCTGTGCTTAGAAAGATAAATCATACACCGGATATTATAATGAAGCTTTGGGATTTAAGATGGGTGACATAGTAGGAAGGGGAAATATGTGTTTTAACTGGAATTATCAGGCTAGAGGGAGTTTGCCACTAGAGATCTTAAAAGGGATTTTCTTGGGGTGAAGAGTATGTGAAATTTTCATTAATGAGGTCTGTGCAATAATGAAGAATTTGGTAATGAAACTTGCTATTGGCATACAGCTGGGAAACACTGTTACCATACAGGGGATTTGTAATAGAATAAAGAGGAACGGATCAACCTTGAGGACAGGCAAAAGATGAGAGATAAAATTGAGTATCTGAATGAACAGCTTCAGGCACTTAGAGACTGCTGGTAAGAACTTTCCCTGTGAGACAGTAGTCACCACCTAACTCAATGAAGGTCAGGAGTCACTACATTTCAGACACTGTTGATGTAAAAAGCTGCTTGTGGCTTGATCATCACAGCACTTCAACCAAAATAAAGCTTTCCCACCTTTTACAAATCATGTATTTTTCTATCCCATTGCACAGCCTTCTTGAAAGTACAAGCAAGGTGGTAACACCCAGTATGTGCTCATTAGCACAAGTTTGTTTCACCTGCCTAGCATCAGAAGAAAAGAGAGGCTCTCTTCACCCACCTGTTGCATTTGGAGACAGAATCTGAATCTCTCAGGAGAGTGCATTAGAAAGTCGGATCAAGAATTTTCTGTTGCAAATTTTCTTGAATCTCTGGTTGAAATAATTTCCCTATGTACAAAGTAACAATACTGATTGCAAAAGGAATTGCACTTGGAGCCTAACAAAGAAATGCTTCAGCTACTGAGCTGTGAGGTCATTTTTGCTTTCTTGCCCAAAGGATTATCAGCGCTTTTTTGTTTGGTTGACAGGCAAGTGCCTTTCTCAGTGTTGTGCAGACCATCTCTGACAAAACCATTCCTCAGCAGATAGGTTTCTCAAAGACGGGCTTGAGCGTTTGAAACTGCTAACTTTTTTCCCCAGCATCGTTAGGTAGGCTAATGAGAGGCATCAGCTGCCTTAACAAATTCTTTCCTACTTTGCAGGAGAGAGAAAAGTGCAGTTTCACCACTAGCTTCTGTGCTGCTGTTTAAATAGAGGATCCAGTTCCTACTCTTCTTCCATCTGCTTTTTCTATCATTTATATCACATTATGGTGAAACTCAACCCCCCCCCCCAACCAAATAAAGAAACTGCAGGTTAATGGGCATATATGCTGGCACTAGAAGCACAGGAGTGGCACTGTGTTGTAGGTGGGTTGGGACTGAGGCTACTGCTGGCCTCCAGAACACGATGAAGTTCTCTGCCCAAAGGGTCCTCGTTCCCAATTAACGTGTTGGAGGAAAAAACAGCACTACAGTGTTTATGTCCCTGTTTCCAACTCAGACCTCAGTCTTTGCACACCAATTTTAATTTAAAAGGAAAGATCAAAGCACGGCTTTGGAGATATCCATTGTAAGAGCAGCAGCGGTAAGTCACAGGCTGTGCTGACAATAAGTGCTGTATCGATCCACTCGGATGGAACCCTGGGAGCGAAACGCTGCCCCAAAGCCAGCTTCTTCCATTTTCTCATTCTTCCTTAAATTCCTTTCAGCGGTGGTCGCAGTGGCATCTCTCTCTGTCATTACTTTTCACAATTGAAATCCTTTCTCCCCTTCTCATGAGATCTTTTGTGCTGTGAAATAGGTCTTAGGTTTACCGTTGTTTCAAGTTCCCCGGTGCATCCTTTTCTGTTCGAGAGCGTTTCAAAGTGATCTTTCCTTGCTGGTCTTTCACAGTTGTTAAAGCGCAGACCGCGACAGAAGGCACAAGCGCAACAGCAATTAGCAGCTGAGGGCGATAAGGCGCTGTAAATCCATCACCTGCGTCCGGGCGTTAGCAAACGAAGCAGCTCGTTAAGGTCACGGCGTTGTGCACGGGCGTTGGATCAGTGCAGAGCCGGCCTTCCCGGCGCCTCGCGCAGGTGAGGGCCGTTTGCGTGGGGCAGAGCTCGTGCACCTGGGCGCGAGGAGCGCTGCACCTGGCGCTGCGCTCAGAGAACCTTCCAGATCGCCCCGGCCCCTCCGCGGGGCACCGCGTGAGGAGAAACCTCTCCTTTACGTGCCCGAAAGATTTGCGGCTGTAGAAAAGAAAAATAAGTAAATAAAAGGATATAAGAGGTATCGTTTTATCAGAAGCTCTAGAAGGAACTTTTTGATCCGGAGGAGAGAAAGCAGCCGTGCAACCTGGAACTGTGGCTGGTAGGTGGTGAGGTTACTTATGGGGGCGGAGGAAGCGGGAAGCTTAAACCTCTTTGAATTCTGAGAGTGGAAGCGGGGTGTTTTGCTTTTAAATGTTTATAGCGCGTCTATGGTGCGGGCTTCTCTGTGTGATGGAGGCGAGGGGAGGCTTTTTTCTGTACGCGGGAGCGCCCAAGGAAGCGGGATCTGTCCGTGGCTGTTGTACCTTCCCGGGCCCCGCGCCTGCTTGGCTGCCTTGAAGGCTGGCAGCGTCCTTCGGGTTCTGGGAGCCGGGCCCGGAGCTGTGCGGGACGGCTGCACGGGGCAACGCTCCGTCCGAGCGGTGCTGCTCTGTGCGGCGCGGGGCCGCCCCGGGCGATGCGGGGAAGCGCCTGCGGCAGCTCGGCGCTGCGTTTCGGGCTTCGTTCGTCTCTAAATGCTTAAAGCAGTGTTTTTGCAACGCGTGAAAACGCGGCCTCTGTTAGGACGCGGCATACGATTTTTCTAGTCCGGGACTTTGGGTTTGGGTTCTGTTCTTAATCCCGCTTTCCCTTAAGATCCTAAGGTGTTGTCTTTGTCCTTATACAAGAACGTGATGACGATATCAACCTGCCTACGGTGGTTTTTGGAATGTCTTGAGTTTATCTGAAAATAGTCTGTGTGAAAAAAACATTTTCTAGAGAGAAAGGAACTATTCCGCTTACTTTAAATTCCTTAACAGGTCTGAGAGAGGACAAAAGCGGGTATGGAAGGCTGTTTGTTTCCTCCCCCCTCTCTCAAAAAAGTTTATTGTGATAAAGAGGAGAAAATCGTAGCGAACAGTTTAAATGAGTTGTTCTTCCTAAGCAGGAAGCCTACAAGGAATTGACTGAATTCATCCTCTGTCAAGGGTACTAAAATTAAGGTAGCTATACTAGTTTTATTCCTGTCCTTATTCTCTTCTTATTAATGTCTAAAATGCAAGTTAATATTCTGCATTAGATCCTTACAAAGGATTTTGCTTTCAAATGTAGGAACAAACAGTACCAGGGAAATGAGGTCAGGAATTTATGATGCCTGAAATGAAACCAAATTCTGAACTGGGTGATTGTGCTGGAGAGGAGGAGGGGTGTGAAGAGGCTTTTTTCCTGCCTAGCAGGAGAAACTGGTATGTACTGAGAACGTGGTTATGGCTATCAGAGGAATACTGAAAGTAGACTTCTGAAGTGAGAACAAAGCCAAGAAAAAAGCGCAACTAATGGTGCACAGTCAATTTTTAGAAGTAATCCGGATGGTTGTGTTTGAACCAAGTCTCTTGTCTGCTGTAGAGAAACTATTCCACCTCTAAAATCTTAGTTTAAAAATTAACCCAACCTTATTAAAACAGGCCGATGGATTTTCAGGAGCACCACGATTGGCCATATGTTATTTCTCTAATTTTAGCTTACATTTGAATAAGTCTGGCTCACGTTTACGAGAGTGTGTTTTAGGACTCGTATGTTCTGTCGCTTTATGAGCCTGTTAGTTTTATTCATAGATTGCGTGGGTAATTGGAGGTGGAGTCTCAGAACCAAAAAGGCTTCAGTGATCTGTTCTTATCCTTCTCTTTTTTCAAATGTAAGAAACAGTTCTAAATAACGTGTTTTATTATTCAGAAAGGGAAGTGAGAGGAGGATCAGTCATGGTTGTTTCTGCTTTATTCTGTGTAGCTTTCAGTGATTTGACTTGTAGGAAGGGTACTGTGCTATTGTAAACACGCTGTTCTAGATGAAAGTATGTACTTATTCTTTTTCTCTCTTTTTATCTGCTGTTGCTGTTATGAAAGCATGAACTGCATAACTGGTGGGCAGGTTTCCAAATAGTATGATTCCTTAGCAAAGCTCACATTCCAGAGGCATAGCAATATGGAGCACATCTTGATTTTGGCTAACTCAGCAGTTATCGAGCATTGGATCTGCTCTGTGTTTTAAGCTACTTTAATCTTTTCCTTTATTTCTGGGAGATATGCGCATAACATTCTAGCGTTGGCTTTCACGTTATTCTGACCTTTTAAATATGGGCTTATGTTGTAATACTTGCACAGAAGTTCCACACGAGGAGTAGGGATGCTGGGTCAGAGCTCTTATTCAACATGTGATGCCCGGCCCTCTGGCAGCTAGGTTCAGGCGACTTCTGTCACCTATCTTTAATCACCTGCGCTTACTGTAGACTGAGTCAATCATAATACTGCTTACACTTGCCTGAGAGACTGCTTACTGAAATGGTGCAGGAAGGACATGCTTTGACTCTGTTATGGGCAGAAGGCCTAATCTTGTTTCCAGTCACAGCAGCTAATATACTCTGGGCTGCTTGAGAGCAGAATTACACCCATCAGAGAGTCAGAGAAGGATCTGTGTTTGAAGTGTTGTACTGGTTAAACACTAATTAAATTGTATGAATGTTATTAATAGTGAAAAAGCAATTTAATAGTAGGCTTGATTGTATGATGCAGCAAAACAAAAATGTTTTCTTTTTCCTGCAAATCCAAAGCTGGCTAGCTGGAGATTTACAAAATGAACTCTTACTAAAGGGCTCCTTGAAGAAAAACCAAATCATAGAATCATAGAATTGCTCAGGTTGGAAAAGACCGTAAAGATCAAATATGGCACAACTAATAGAATTTAAATAAACTTGGGAAATTATATTGCCTGTTTCCGAGCACAGTAAGCTGTAGTACTTAATCTGTGGAAGAGCACTGAACTTGACTGTTACGTGTTTGTGATAAATGGCAGAGGTGATGTACACGATTTCGGTCTTGCTGTAAGCCTGTTGCTGACATGGTACTTGTAAAAACAGCCTGTTTGACACCCAGAAAGATCAACTGTAACTTTATTTCATAGAACGGCTTGGGGTGGAAAGGATCTTAATCACCATCTGGTTCCAACCCTCTGCCATGGGCAGGGTTTCCACCCACCAGCTCAGGCTCCCCAGGGTCCCGTCCAACCTGGCCTCGAATGCCTCCAGGGATGGGCTGTACACAGCTTCTCTGGGCAACATGTTGCAGTGTCTCACCACCTTCCGAGTGAAAAAAATTCCTCCTAATATCTAATCTGAATCTCTCCTCCTTTGGTGCAAATACCATTCTCCTTTGTCCTAGCACTTCCTGCCTGTGTAAAAAATTGCTCTCCCTCCTATTTATTGCTGCCTTTTCTCCAGGTCGATCAAGCCCAATTCGCACAGCTCATCTTCATGGGAGAAATGCTCCAGCCCTCCAATTATCTCTGTGGCCCTTGTATGCTCTTGTACATTGCAGTTAACCCCTGCTGTGCTTTAATTCTCTGAAATGCTGAGTGCTCTTTGTCCAGGGATAAGTCATCTCTGTACTTTGGATGTCTAAAATAAGATGTAAGTAGCTGCTGCAAAGAGTGCAAACTTTGCCTGAAAGAAGGAAATGGTTTCAGCCTTTGTTTCTATTTCCTAATGCTACATTCTCATTTTCTGAGGGTTTCAGAATGCTTCAGGTCATACGTAGCCCAGTACCTATGCTTTGTATATGGATGTGCATATAGGCTTGCATGTGAACTTTGTGGGTGGCAAAGTGCAAAATAAAACAGTACTCAAGTACATGATTTTTGAGATGTAATTCCAAATAGTATCTAGTATCCAATTGGAATAGTGCCCAAAATACAAAAGCTGAAAACTTTGGTAGGTAAGTGAAGAGGAGAATGTGAAACAAAAACAGCTTGCCAAATGCTGCAAAACTGTTCTTTTGGGCAAGGTGATTTCTGAGGGTGATGACCTTTTGGAAGCTATTTAGAAAGAAACCTTTTGCTTCGAAAATGCAAATAGTCTGCTAGTACTCGCAGTCAGCAGGTGGTTTACAGTGTCAGGCTACCATAGAGAGGGGCAAAGGATCCAGAGCTACTTATATTGTATCTCATCTGAATTTTCAAGTGTTTTGCATCGTTTAAGTCCAAGTATTGCCAGATGTTGAATATTTTCAGCTGCCACTGAACTCGCTAGGGTATGAGATCAGTTGGGACGTAATGAAGTGCTGAGCAGATCATAAGGTCAGCCCTATCCTGACTCTTTGAGAAGAGAAGTATTTTGCTGAATACTTTTATTTTGCTCCTCATCTCCCATATTTTTAAGAAAAAAAGCTACTATCTAAGCAGAGAAAAATCTGTACAGGTAAGTTTTAAGCAAGGAAGAATAATTATTAAAGATCAGTTACTCTTAGCACTGTCATGGACAGCCCTGCAGTCTGGACTAACATAGTCATATTGTGATTAATGGCTTTATCAAAACTCAGAAACATTTCAAAATTAAAGCAATGTAATATCCACTACCATAACAGAACCTGATAACAGGGCAAAGCATGAATTGATCTTTGTCGTTATCATGGACTGCAGGAAAATGCTTGCAACTTCATCAGTCTTTGGGAAAAATTGGATAAGACAAACTATGGTGATAGAATAGATAATAAATTAGGGGTAAATTAACATATCCTTGGGATCTTTTAGCAGTAGGTGAAGGGCTGCTTTTCTTAGTGAGGGGTAACAGCAGCTGTTTGAAAGTATGGGTTAGAATATTAAGGTTAGAAATCTTAACTCTTAAAGCAAGCTTTTTTCTTTAAGCACCTTTTCTATATTGTATTGCTTTCTTTGTACCCGCACCCCTACTTATTATATACCTTTATCTACCATAACATGATATTTACACACCCTTTTAGGTTTCCCTAGCAACTTTAACTGGGAATACAAATTGCTTTGTTTTATTCTACCTTTGGTAACTGTAGCTATGCTTAAAAACTCCTCCTTAGATAACGATAAAAACACTTACTGTAACTGTTTTAAAGAAGCATCAAATGCACATTAGTAAATACAAATTTAAATCCAGCACCTGTGGAAGAGGGTTGGGAAGCTGGGACCTGTGTACATCGGGGCAGGGAAGCTGGCTTCCCATGTTGCAGATGCTTTTCATTGATTCTCTTTATATCCTCCTGAGAAATTCAGGGCTTTGTAAGTGTAAACAGCATAGCAGAAGGAGGAGTGTTTTTTTTCCCCCCCCCACCCCCTCACTGCTTCAGCATTACTTAGTTGGGCTGTCAGTGACATCAAAGGAAGTGTTAATTGATAATGTCCAAACAGCAGGTTTGATATAGAGTTTATTTTGGTACTGAAATTTCGCATGAAAACAGAGCAGTGAGAGGTTTTTGTATCTGTTGCTGCAGTTTTTATGAACAAACTCAAGAAAAACGTGTTTTAACTTGTATCAAGTTTTAGCTTTGTTATGGTCGGAGATCTTTCCTGTCGTACCCATTTTTAAAAAGTGATAATTGCTTGAATGAGCCCTTGAGATTATTTTCTAATACGTTTTTTCTTGTAGCTGTATGGTAGACATTTGAAACAAATAGTAATGATAAAACATAGACAACAATATCCAGAGTTTCCAGGAATGTAAAACTGACGTGATAGTTTACTATTTCTGGTTAATGGATCACTTGTGATGTCCATCACTCTATGGATTGGCTAAGAGGGAGTCTACCATAGTTAAAAGTCACTTTCTTTCCCTTTGTTTTGACTGTTCTGGAAGGTCTAATAAGCCCACCTTTTCCATGGTTTTCCTAGCACTAAATTGGTAATGAAAACAAGGGGGGGTGTGACTTAAATGCATAATACTTGGGGAGAAGAACCTACTTAAAGTTCTGATTGGAAGGAAGAAACTGTGAAGTGTGCTCAGATGAAGAGTGGGGCTTTTTAGAGTAATTTAACATGCTTGTTTCTGCAGTAACATATAATCATGCCTGATCAACTGTTGTTACCTTGCATTACTGTTCAGGTCTCTACATTATGTACCCGCTGTTTTATGAGCTTCTGCTGTGACCTACAGCACTTCCAAGAACAGTGAAAAATACTGTCAGTTAGGCTTGTATCTTCTTGTAATTAAGATTCTAAAATAAAATGCAGCTGTTTTACTGCTGAAGATAGCATCTGCTGCTCTATAGTAAGATTTGCGCTGAGTAATTAGACTTTGTAGGTGAAACTTAAACTGTGCACAGGACGGTATATTATACAGTATAGCTGCTGCTTGGTGGTTTGAGAGAGCATTGTTCAGTCTATTATGCTTTGTTACTGAGGTATGTTATTTCTCATGAGTGCTCTTGCCAGTATGAAATGTAATGGCACTCTTGACTGCATTAGATGAAGTGTTGCCAGCAGGCCAAGAGAGGTGATCCTTCTTCTTAGCACTGATGAGGCTGCACCTGAAGTACTGTGTCCAGTTCTACTCTCTCAACACAAGAGAGATTTAGACATGCCAGAAAAAGCCCAATGTAGGGCTACAATAAAGGACCTTTATCTGAGGAGAGGCTGAAAGAATTGGGACTGTTCAACCCGGAGAATAGGAGGCTCAGGGGAGATCTTAGCAACGTGTATAAATATCTGAAGGGAGGGTGCAAAGAGGATAGAACTAAACTCTTGTCAGTGGTGCCAGAACAAGAGGCAATGGGGGCAAATTGGTACACAAAAAGTTCTGTCTGAACATCAGGAAGCACTTCTTCACTCATCAGGTGACAGAGCACTGGCACGGGTTACCTGGAGAGGTTGTTGAGTCTCCTTCCTTGGAGATGTTCAAAAGCCACTTGGATGTGGTTCTGGGCAGCTGCCTCTGGGTGTTCCTGTCCCTGCTTGAGCAAGAGTTGGACCGGATGGGCCTAGAGATCCCTGCCACCTCAGTCAGTGATTCTGTGCTGTATGTGGATCATAGCCAACATTAAAAAAAGATCCAATACGTGAAATGTTTATAGTATCAATTCACTTGTCTGTGTCCATATTCCTTGTTTCTGTTGGCTTTAAACTTACCTTCACAGCATTATTTTTGTGATGCATTTTTTCAAGGATGTGCACTTTGCATGAGATTAGCAATTATGGCGGTGTAATGCCTATGACCTTGCAACATTCTGCAAATTTGCTGGTACAAGTAAGTGAGTAAGTGGAACTGCAAATGTGAAACCATGAATGTGACTTAGACTTTTCAGGGTAGAGAGGTGTTTATCATTTCAAAAATCTTGGAACAGTTTTTAGTAATGCAAGCAGTAATGGTTCACTTAAATAATAGAAATTACCTGCATTTGTCAGATTAGGTTTTTTTTTCCCATTCTTAATGAAGACTATAATCTCTTCTGTGGGCAAGTGACACAAACTATCCTAGGAATATTATATGCATCACACATTAGCATGACAAAGGATTTTTTGTACTCTCCATGTATGCTTGTTCTTAAATCCACAGATTTTATTGTAATACGTGCAGAAATATTCTTACAATAGGCCCCATTATAGGTGCCTGTGTGCTTTGCGTGGCCAGGGCAAGTTGTTTGAATAACAGTTCCAGCTGCAGTTGTCAGCTAATGATTCCTTATAAAGAATGTACCCACTACATTCATCCTTGACTTCAGCTAATACCTTATGGTTATAAAAATACAGATTCTTGGCTTTAGCTAAACAAAACCATGGAATTTCTTAAAGCTTAAGAACTTTGCAGTGTTCTTGTCTTACCTAAATAACTATGACTTGGCCTTTGTTTGAGTACTGAAACGTTTAAGTTTGTGTGACGTTCTGTGCTGGCTTTATCTCCTTACAATAGGGGAGTGCTTTCATGATGATGAGGTTGTACATACCTGTGAAACAGCACGAATCACTGGTCAAATTGTCCAAGTCATGAGTCGTAGTTGTCAAATGCTACGTGTTGAAAAATCTGAACATCTCTGAAAGGAGGCTGATTTTAGGATCCTGTTGTTACAATCACCTGCTAAGGTGTGCCTAAACTTGCAGAGAAGAAGTCCGTACTGCTACTGGCAGCATACAGGTGTGTGTGACGTTGTAGCACACCTTTCAATCACTTGAAATCTGGCACAAAACTACCACCTGTGATGCCAGTGCTGCTACTGTTGATTGCCACCATGTGTATAGTGTTCTTGCCTTGAAGGAAGGATCCATCTCTGTTTGGCTGCTGGTACGTATTTATTCAAGTCCTCTTCTGTTTTAGGAAGTGACTATTTCTGACCTCATGTTCTCGTGATCATGACATCTGCTCAGTTTCACGTCTTTGGGCTTTGATAAGGTCATCTTGATTGCATTCGGAAGGCAGCAGATGTTGAATCCTAATGTTTCATCTTCCAGCAAATTGCTGATATTCTGTCCTTCCTAACACTGTAAACTGGCACTTAGACATCGAGTTCTTATCTTTATTAATAAGAAGATATTTTTATTGCTATAACTGAATGACTTAAAATAATTGAGAGCTGAATGGGCAAGTGGCAAAAACTCTGAGCTAGAAAAAATCAAGTAGTTTATGGGCTTTTTTATTGTTCCTTGTTCAGTCTGCTTGAGCCACCTGCTGATGCAAGGCCCAGAGGTCATAGGTTGTCATAAAGCTGGATGTAAGATTATTTGAGATGAATCTCAGCAAGTTGGCTTGGATTCATATAAAACTGATCTATTTCCTTACGCTGCTAAGATAATTGTTCTGCAGCATATTTGTCAGTATGAGCCATCCAGTTGCAGAGAATTTGCAAAAGGATTGTGCGGTGGGTTTTGTTTTTAACAAGAAACCTCCCTACTAGCTGGTAGCATTCATGCTTGCTCTGTCAGGATGTGCGATACGTCTGTTGCTTGTTTCTTGAAACGTTTCTCCAGATGGGATCTCTTCACTGAGATGCTTGCCAGAAAAAATGCCAAAACCTGTAGGGAGAGAGGAGTACAAGAGACAGAGATGCAGCTGATAATCCTTGCTTCTAGCATTCTGAAGAATGTATATTAGTTGCCTACAGTAAGATCCTTTTATCTGCATGTCTGAAGGAGTATTAGTCTGAGAGTAACTGTATTCCTCCAAGAATTTGGAGTCATATTTGCCTTGTTCCGGAAGCTGGATTCTAGTTGGTGTGGTGGAGGGTACCAAGGATGCTTAAATTCTTAGAATATTCCCATTAGTCCAAGAAGAAACAACATGGGGGCTGTGTGCTGACCTGAAAATGAGATGTGCAGATGTTCTCACTTGCTTAGCCTATTACAGTTACAATTTTCTTTTTTTTAGTATGGTATTGTTCTTGGGCTCTGCTAACAGTACATATGGCCATCAGCATAACTCTAGCTCATTCTACTCAAATTTTCCTAATTATTTTTCAGGAAGTTATTAACATTCTGGAAGGAAAACAAACCTGCTAGATGTAGATGCATTATTTAAATGTCAGGAGAGAGCCTCCTCTGTATGTACTGTAATAAAAGCAAATAATCTTAAAATAGACTTTTGTGACTTGCATAATAATTGAAATATGCTTTACCAGGGAGGCAGCAATGATGTAACTCAGGAACTTTCTTTAGGAGATGGTCCTGGATGGAGAAAAGTTATATGAAAGTGCTACAGTTATTGCTTGAAGAGTTTGATCTATGTCAGTCAGATCAGTTTGATCTGGCTTGAAGAGTATGATCTGTCAGTCAGATTTCATACCCTCTTTCTCACCACCTGTCTGCCCATCAGTTGATCTACAACTGATAGAAAAGCCAGCCTTCAGTAACTTGAAGAGGTGATATTTATCATATTTAATATTTATTAGAGAAAATGCCTGTCAATAAATGAGTTCTGCATTCAGCACTAAAACAACAATGGGGAAATTCTTTGGGTTTCTGTCTGTTTCATTTAAAACCATCAATGAAATGCTATCATCTTGCTTGTCAATGTGTAATTGCCTTTTAATTATAGACTGCTAAAGTAATGATTTCTTTATTTGCTGTTTAAGTAGGCAAAATCTTCTCATGAGACTTTCCCAGCATGCTGGGAAATTCATGGAAGAAATGATACTGTTTCATTCTTAAGCTGTAAAATATGTCTTAGGAGTACCTTCTGTTCTCTATAGCAAACTGCTTGTACATATAAAGACTTCAGCCATTGCTGTATCATTGTCTATAACAACCCAGGTATTCCAGATTAGCAGTTTGAAGTGGGAGGCGAGGATCAAGTGAGGGTAGGGAAGTGAGGAGTGAGGAAAAGGGGGGGGTCATTTTGATTTTAAAACTGTTGGATATGGTTATCTTTGTAGGAGTTCAGACTTACCTGAAACTTTCTCTATGAAGCTCCAGTGCTACCTGGCAGGATGATTCTTTGAAATAGTCACAGTACAAAACAGAGTTCTAAAGAATTCTGAAATCCAGGAATGCAGCTCGCCAATCTGAATGACAGGTTAGAAAGCTGACATGACTTTATTGTGCAGCACCACGTACATAGGAGATTGCTCCTCCTAGTGTGCACACAGAAGCTAAAGGACACAGACCATGTACGTGCAATATTTGTGAATATTCATACGATTTCCCCAAAGTGTCTGCCTATTCAGGGAATTGCTGTACATATTAAAATCTAATACTACGTATGTGCTGTGTTATGGTTTTTTGCAAGTGGTTTTTGGGGGTTGTAGGATTCCACTGGGAGGTGCTATCCAGCCAAAAGGTCGTGTGCAAGTAGGTCAGGCCCTATATATTAGGTCAAGAAATTATTTAGAAAAAAATGGGGCGTTAACTAAGTTTCTAATTATCACATCAACCTCGTTATGGTGCTTATTATCAACCCTAGTAGGGTACAGTGTACTTCCTCACAGCTTGTGGAACATTGAGACTCTGCTTTTAGGCTCCAGGTGTTCTGCTTATCTAAGAAGAATAACTTTCCCAAGACACAGTGTCAGCTTGTTGAATTCTCTGAATTAAATGCCAGGTATCGGTTTCCCCCTTTGGCAGTACTTAGTTCTTTTGACTACTTTTATATACTTCTTTCAGCATATTTTTGAATACAACTTATACAAAGTCCTTTACACTATGCAGATACTAGTGAGAGTGCATATCCTACTGAACCCTTATGGTAATGTCAGAACCAAATTTTCAGCTACATCCTCACTTGTCCTCTCTTTTTCACCAAGCTCTGCACCACTCATTGCTATAAGGAAACACAGAACCCAAAGCATTACAAATTCTAAGTTAAGTGTGATGGTCCTTCTTGCTTGATGATCCATCCTGATGTCACAGCCAGTTTAATGTTAAGATTGACTGCTGTATAGGTGTTGAATAAGGGAAGGGTCCTCTACACCTCTCTGTCAACACATGATTAATCTGACCATGTCTTCTGGTACACCCAATCTCCAGGTTGGTATAAGTGTACAGGTGTATTCAGAGATAAAGGTGAGCTTACAGCAGCGTGCCTGTTGAGATATAACAATCTTAAATCTTCCCAAGGAAGTGAGTATCACCTCCATCTTCTACAGAGTATTCCATACAGAATCTAATATTTTCTTAAGAAGAGGATCTCATCCTGATTCTTAGTAAGGCAAGCATGTGTCCATTTTAATTGATATTCTTGGTGTCTTTGGCTTGTTTGACTTTTAAAACTTTGAATCATCTTTTCCACTTTATCACTGACTGAGTTCTCCAAGAATGGAATAATGGAACATAGCGATTGCATTTTAGCCCAATAATTCTAGCTAGATTTTGCAGTTGTCTGTCTTAATCTGACCTCTGGAAGTAGGGAATAACTAAAGTATGTCTACTTTTGGAGTATGAGAGGTGCTCATGGGCAACATCTGAAGTTTTGATTCATCAGGCATTGGAGATTGGGTGATTGAGGCACCTGTTTATCTCCAAAGATCCAGGTTCTCTTGCACAAAGTTCCCATTGCACTGCCATGGTTCTCTTGGGATCAGTTGTATTTTTATGGTTTTATGATTTTTGGTTAGCATCAGCATAAGTGGTGAGCATGCTCATCTGCTTAAGAAGACTTCTGTATGCTATACTCAGATGGTTAACGCCATCAGTTTACCTGATGTGGGGTTTTCATTTATTTTGGAGGATAAGTACCAAACATCTTTTGTAAGCCAGTTTTTCTCTGGCAACTTCAACAATGAGAACTAACTCCACTCTAAATGTTGCTGGTTAGTACTAGACGTCCTTAGATTTGTTAACAGAATTGGATCCTAGAATGCAAGAAAATAATGCTTTCTTAATCATTGCTGGTAAGGAAGGTGTTTAAAGGAATTTGTAGAAGTATATTTGTTTGTAATAATTTGTTTTATAGAATCCTAAGCTGACAACAGTTGTGCTGATGCTGCATTCAGCTGTACGTATTGCTATTACCTTCAAGCTCTTAGGAGGCTGGGAACCCAAGGCTTTCAGGGAGCTTACATTTTCCCCTTTCTGGAAGGCATTTGGACTTTTCATGAGAGGAGCTTTAGGCCATAATACTGAGAATGGTCTTAGCTACATTAAAAGCATTTGACTATACTGGGAAAATAGTCAAATTGGAATTTCCAAACATGATATATATCATGCACTTTGAGGAATTTATAAGGCTTTTTTCTTAAAAGTTATTAAACAGTGATGTTCTTGCCAACCGTTTGAAACTAACAAACTATTCTCAATATTCACTCAGTCATCACTAGCTACTCAGTATTTAAATGAACTTCATTAGTACTTTTTTTCATTTTCTGTTTAGAAGTACTTACGCAATGGTGAAAAGCCAACATGTGAAACATTAATAATTCTGAAAGACAGAGTGCCTTTCAGGGACATGTTAAATTGTGCCAAACAGATAATCAAACTTTGCATGTTAAGAAGTGGCATCTGAAAATGTTCACTTTGTTGTAGGCTGTAAGCATAAAACAATCTGTCCCTGTTGTATCTGAGACAGCCAGTACACTGCAATGGATTAACCTTTCCTGTACGCTCTGGCTACAGCAATGCTGGAATAATGTAGTGTATGTGAATGTGCATGCACACGCATGGTACATGAAATAACAAGTCATCTGCACTGATGACTTTTTTTCAGTACTCTGTGGATGTGTAATGAAAACGTGTACTTGAGCTACAGAAGTCACTCGTGCACAAAAGGGAATTCTTTCTTTGGGAAAATTCCTTAGCATTTTTGAAATGACATGTAATAACACAAGTCATACAACAGTGATATAGTAAAAAGGGCAGTATAAGATGAGAGACTTATGGTCTGTTTTGCCTAAGATACCTGTAAAGGTATCCTCGGAAGAAAGGGGAGTCTTAAAGTCAGTACTGGGGAAAATCTAACTTGTGTGATATGAGTGACATATTCATTCTACTGTTTATTTTAAATAAGAAGAGTAGAGTTCCTGTGGCAAGCTAAGAAAACTAAGTTGAGCTATGATGATTTGAAGGTTAGGGTCAGCTCTTACTATGAACCTAAAATTAATTAAAGGAACAAAGAGCTGGATCCTTTATATCCTTTGAACCTATTCTGCACAGTAACATGGGCAGTCAAAATGCACATTCTTCACGAGGAAAATGAACACTTTTTTCCTGGACACTTTAGCTTACAAGATTAAAAGTATGGCTGTATTTAGTATTCACTTGGGTGTAATTATATGCTTCTCTTGATCAAATTCACTGCAAGTCTCTAACTCCTTATTCTTTGTTTGAGGGCAAGTAATAGCCCAAAAATATGTGCCTTAGTGTCACAAAAGAAATGTAATATGTAAAAAAGTACGAGTCATTGTTTTAAACTGAACCACTGTAAGCTTAGTCTGAAAAAGGGCTTTCTATTAAATTAGCTTATTGGTGCTTCAGAGCAATGTCAGGTTTAACAATATTGCAGTTCTCTAACTGTCAGACAATTCTGTTAGTCTGAAGACAACTTTATATTTCCAACTGCAACTAGGAGAGAAAAGAAGCAATATTTGCAGCCGGTGTACACAGATCTAATGTTTACATGTGGGTGTTGAAAACTGTCCTCCGGGGAAGATAGTGCTATAAGATATATTTTTTGTAACCAGTGAAGGGCAAAGGTGTAACCTCAGTTTCCTGATGACTTGAATAGACATAATAACATTTACTGTCCAATACATTCCTTTAATGAATGGCACTCCTTCAGTCATTCTTCAGTAACAGAAAACACTGTGTAAATATACACCCTCTAATTTAATTTTGCCAAATCTTTCCTATTCCAACCCAAGCACCTTCAAGTAGTTAATGGAATTATCAGTCTCTGATGTAGATTCATTGTGTTAATCTACTGGAAAGAAAGCAGTCTAATGAAATGCTCAGCAAAGCCCACAGCAGTGATGCATGAATTAGTGGTGTTAAGCCTTTAGCCTCCATCTGTGTTCTCTTTCAGCTCTGCTAGATACTTATCGTGCAGAAAGAGAAGAAAGCAGCTTTTTGCAGTGGTATCTAGTAAAATTTCAGTAGGGGGTTCTAGATTTCTATTGCCAATGACGCAAGATAGCATGTGTAGCAATTTCAGTGTCATATTTCATGAAAAAAATAGAATTGTAGTTGCAGAGTTTGAAGGTTTTTCTTTTTTTTTTTTTTAATTTATCTCCAACTTGGCATAGTAATTGCTAGTTGGGTTTTATCTGATTTAGCTGCCTAGCTGGAACTTATTAAAACCCTTAAAACGTTAGGGAATACTTACTGGGGAGAGGCAGGGAGTGAGTAAAGAGAAGGAATGGGAGGAGATAAAAGATTTTAAAATCATTACTTTTTGAAAGAAATCTGAAAACAGACTCTTTTCACAATTTATTTGCCAATTCTACAATTTCAGGTAAGATTTTTAGGTGCCAGAACTTTCTTCTGCAGAACAAAATATATGATCTCTGGAAACAATGCTAGGATTCACAGGGAGATTACAGAGCTGCCATTTGCATCTGCAGGGAGAAAACAAGAAAAGCCAAAGCTCAACATGAGTTGATACAGGCAACAACAAAAAAGGCTTTTTCAAGTATGCCAACAGCAAGAGAGGGTTTAAGCACACCGCTGGACTGATAGCTGATGAAAATGGCTGCCTAACAAGTATGGATGAGGAAGAGGCAGAGGCTTTTAGTGACATTTTTACCTCCATTTTTAGTATTAATGATATATCTTGGGCTGCCTGTGACTGGGGGGAGCAGTGGCAATGCTTTTGTGGACTCTGAAATTGTAAGGAATTAATTTCACGTTCGTAAGTCCATGGGGCCTGCTGGTATTCACTCCACAGTATTACAGTTAGTGGGCGTTACGTGGACCCCTCCCAAAAAGTTGTGAAAGTCTAGGAAGGTCCTAGCTGACTGGAAACTAGCCAGAGTTATACCAGCCTCCAAATGAGCATGAGAGAAAACCTAGGGAAATGCAGATCTTTAAACCTCAGTACTTGGAGAAGTTAAGGAGAAAATTATCTTGGGTTCCAGTGAAAGACATTAAAAGAACAAAGCTATTATCAGGAATAGTCAACGTGGTTTAACAAATGGCAAATACTGCCTTAGTAATTTGATCTTCTATGATAGGTCACCTGCTTAGCTGATTAAGGAGTTGGATTAAATTTTTCTGGATTTTAGTAATGCCTTTGATACTTGCCCCTCACGGTTTCTTTCTGGATTAATTGCTTAACTGTGAGTTGAGCACATCCACACTATGCTGACTGATGAACTGGCTCAGTGGCAGAGCTCAGTGTCACATCATGAATGGGGCTACCTCTGGCTGGTGGCCAGTCTCACTAGCAACATTTCCTCAGTGCTCAGTTCTAGGGCCAGTTTGATTCAGTATTTTTTTTTTTGTCAGTGATCTGGATGCAGAAGTGGAATGTGTCCTAAGCAAATTTGCTGACAAATACTAAACTGAAAGGTGCTGTTGACTTTCTGAGGGATGGGCTGAGAGACTTTGCAGAGGGATACAGATGGATAGAGTGATCAGATATGGCATGAAATTCAACAAGGGCAGGTGCTGCAGTTGGGATGGAGTAATGCTGGACACAGGCACAGACTGGGAGACAAGCGGTGGGAGAGCAGCTCAGCAGAAAGGGATCTGGGGGTGCTGGTCAAGAGCAGGCTCAGCATGAGCCAGCAGTGAGCCCTGGCTGCCAAGAGGGCAAACAGTAGTTTGGGATGCATTAAACATGGTGTAGCCAGCTGGTCAGAGAAGGTGATTCTCCCACTATATTTAGCGTTGGTGTGGAATACTGGGTGCAGTTCTGAGCTACTCAATGTAAAAACGGTGTTCAGGCTGGAATGAAGAAAAATTTCATTACTGTGAGGATGGTCAAACATTGCAACAGGCTTCAGAGAAAGGTAATTGTTGCCTCATACTTGCCAGTGTTCAAGAGGCATTTCGATAATGCCTTATTAAACGTTTGGTTAACCTTAAAGTGTTCAGACACCCTACAAACACAGTGGGGGAAAAAGGTCCCCTTGCTTAAGGTTGGCACAGTCCAGCATGATTAATAAGGCTATGTCAGCATATACAATGACCTAAGAATTTTACCCTCTGTCTCTGCTGTTCCAGAATGTTTTGAAATGTACCTACCTAGTGGCACTGATGGATAATAAATACCACAGAGAATAAGCTGATCATGGCAGTGTGAAATTTTGCTGAGATCAATAATGGTTGCATCTAATAGGGTTTTCCCAATATGCCATTCTTGCTGTCATGAAACAGTTCTCTCCCTCCACTAAATAAATAATCCTTAACACTCCTCGCCTTTCTTCTCTCACCCCATACGTTCAAGGCAAGAAGTTTCTAGCCCTGCTCAAACAATTCACTGGAAGATTGAAGTAAATTTCAAGCGAAGTTCAACACCCTGTTCTGAACATTCCAATCTGAACTAAATCTTGACATAATGTGCACTTTCATGGTGTTCCATCTCCTCTGATCTTCAGGTCGTCTCTCAAATCATGGTAGTTGGTGCTTCTCAGTTGCTCTCCTGTTCATTTAAAAAACAAAAATAAAACAAACTCTAAGTTGGATTTGCAATTTCTTCCCATCCGCATTCTTTATACCTTTATAAATCCTTCAGGGTTTTGTGTAGTTGTATGTAGACATCAGCGAAGCCTGTCTCTGTGGTTGGAATACATTTTTCCTTAACATGTCCTGAGACAGGCCCGCTTAGGGAGGCTTTCATAAATTTTCTGTCAGCTGCTTTGTTCCCTAAATTCCTGTCTAAAAGCTGGAGAAGCTCTGTGGTCTTTTACTTTCTCCTAGTTGTAAGTTCAGTCTTAAGGAAGTCTTGTTCTTGTATCCTGATGTCCCTTCAGTGCTTCTTCAAATAACTGAATAATAGTCAAATAGCTGAAATAGAAAATAACTGAAGCTAAAGTCTTAGGTTTTGATATAATGTGGTGGTATTTCTTTATTTTTGTTTTGGGGTTTTAAAAGGTTGGAAGAGGACCTACAGCTTCAAATGTCTGTGTCCTACACAGTTGTAAACTTGCTCTTGGATTAGTTTCTCTCCAAAACATTTCATAGATTCTTTCCTCATAATAGGCGCATTTGTTAGCAATAAAGTGATAAAGCTTTCTTTTTATTTCATGGTAAGAATATAAAGTAGCTTAGTAATAATACAGCATTAAGTATAGAGCATTAAAAGTACCGCATAATGAGAAAGGAATTATAAATTAGCACGACTTGTAGTCCAATCAAATGGTGATTGATAACCAAAGCATTGTAATTAAGATGCCTTTTCCCACCCAGAGCATGCTTTCAATGGGAAAGCTTAGAAAAAACAACCCAGCAAGTTTTTAGGTAAAAGCTTTACAATCAGATTTGAGACTAATGGTTTCTCTCTTGGACAAAATTATTCCAAGGAAGAAACAAATATTTTGCAATCAGGTGCTCATTGTATTTGTGCTGTGTGTTGCCTAAAGTTAATGACTTTAAAGGGATACTGTGGTTATTTTAGTCATATTGGGGGCTCTTTCTCAATTTTTTTTAAACTGATTTGAATAAATGAGCATCTTCTCAACAGCATGCATCTGTTAATGTGAAATGTTTTCTGCTCCCCATTGTCTAATGTAATACTACTCTCTAGCCTTTGATCAACAAAGTGATTTTTTGTCTTGCTGTGACAGTAGTAATGATAAAATTCTGATCTCAGCTGAGATGTGAGCTATTCTGTTGCACATGCCCACACATCGGAGGAGAAAGAGGATTCTTTTTTTCTTTCTGCTGGATTGATGTATGTTGCTTCATTTAAGCAAAACAAAAATAATGAAGCACTGTTGGTGTAGTACAGGTTTTCCTCGGCTCTTTTACCAGACACAGAGAACTGGAAAACATGTTTTAATGAAGGGAGCTTGCTAGTTGATTTTACTCCTCCTTTTGTGCTTGTCACAGCTGTTAGGATATTTTGTTTTAAGGAATATAACAAAACAAAGAGGAAGAACCATGAGTAGTCTTTCTTCAGGAGAACTGCCTTTTTCCAGAGTTTTCTGAGGGACTTAGTACTTAAATACACTTACATCTTCAAGAGTAGTATAACCTCTGTGTTTTCGCCTTGTAAAAAGCCTAACAATTGAACTTAGAAGAAGGTGGAGATATTATAGCATGATATTGCTTTGACATTTTCAGGCAAATGTGACCATTCTAAGTATTGTGGAAAGAGTATTGTCTATCCTGTAAGTTCTTATTGCCACAATGACTTAGCAATATTTTACCAATAGATATACAATTACAAAACACTAAAATCACAGTATTACTGTATGCTGAGTGATTTAAGTATGATCTGTTTGTAAGAATAGAGCAGAATGCACTTACTGGTGCAAAAGTGGATCAGCTGAGATAAATGAACAGTAATAAACTGCTATTCGGGTTCTGAGTAGGAAACATAAGGCAAAAAAATAAATTGGTGGTAAATCTGAAGTTATGGCTACCTATTTTTCCTTTAATCAGAAATGGAAGCTGCAGCTACTATTGCTCTTAACAGCTGGCCATGTGCTCTGCAGCCTGGCATCGCATAGTTCTGTGGATACTTTACAGAAGTATCATTTTACTAATGAGTTATCTTCAGAACACAGCATTTTAATGAAATAATTCTTGGCATGGGTGTAGTTTAAGCGAACACTGGTGGAAATTCCTTGTGCTGGGGGAGAAAAATGCAATGAACAGCTTTTGTTCTTCAGGAACAAAACAGGAAGTAAAATAAATGAGTAGCACTAGAAAATGGACAGCGAGTTAGATGCTTCACTTCAGCAGCTCCTGTGGTTCTTCCCTTCAGAGAATAAAATAAAGGAGGCACACATTGTGTCTGGTGTCACTGGATAAACACGTAGTATTAAATGTAAAATATACCTACGCCTCGGTTTCCCTCTCTTTCAGGTTGAGCTGTTCTCCTGTCTTTTCTAATAATCTTCTACCTTCTGTCTGCCATTTGCTTTTTACTTTCCACTGCTAGAGCATAAAATATTATCTGTGTGGACTGTTTACCATGCAGTGGGATGTGAATCTTAATTCTGTACTGTCCTGTTCCTCGGGGACTTCACTTGAGAAGTCCGGATATGTGAGGAGGAGGAAGGACTGTCACTGGGAAGTTACTGGTACTTTACTTTTCCTTGGCAATAGTGGCTCGCCAAAAGTTTATACTAATTCTCAATGTGTGAAATAAAGGAACTCAGATGCTCAGCTGATAGAGCCTCATATCTTTTATGGCTTCAACAGAACTTCACTGACTTATTCCAGCTAATGTTCTTTGCCCTTCTCACTATTGTGTTCAAAGAAGTTGTTGTGGTTAGCAGTGCTTTATGATAGTGCTTAACCTGAGTTCCTGCTGTGAAGGTAGCACAACAGTTCTGGCCTATGTTTATAGCTAATACAATCGTATCTCAACATGAGTTTATGTTAAAGATAAAATGTGTGTTTTAGCACAATGCTATTTGTAGATGTTGCACATAGTTGCCTAAAGACATACGTCAAATGTGCTGTTCTAGTTGATGAAGATTTCAACTTTTCAGCTTCTTTAGTCAGAATATTTTTGGCAAGAACCTGATGGAATATAATCATACCCAGGAAAGAGTCTACAAAGTCCATGTTATTAAGCTGGGTAGTTGAAAATGCACAACTCTACCTGCTAAGGAGAAAGAGACCTGATATGCTTTAAACAGATGGCACCTTGCTCTTAAGGCCCTGTTCTCTTGTAGCTAACCTGTGTTTCAAAAAAGCAACAAGTAACAGCACCCTGTAAAGTCTCTGTCATCTGGGTGGCCGAAAAAATAATTAAATACTCTCCAAGGATTTGTAATTAGTAGTAGACCAAGTTCTTAGATTTTGAATACAATCAGTTAATTTGCTGTGACAAATTGAGGAAGCAGACTTGCATCACATGTGGACAACTTTGAAATAACTCAAAAGTAGGATTTTTCTAAAACTATCAGATATCTTTTAGCTGTTGACTTACATTTCTTGATGCCATCTCCTGATTAATATTTCAGAGGTAGTACATAAACTTATAAGTTTATTTATACTTATACATATAGTATAATAGAATCATAGAATGGCCTGGGTTGAAAAGAACCACAATGATCATCGAGTTTCAATCCCCCTGCTATGTGCAGAGTCGCCAACCAGCAGACCAGGCTGCCCAGAGCCACATCCAGCCTGGCCTTGAATGCCTCCAGGGATGGGGCATCCACAACCTCCTTGGGCAACCTGTTGCAGTGTGTCACCATCCTCTGTGTGAAATAAGTATGTTTTGCTCATGAAAGGTCCATGATAAACTCATTCTACTGTTGCATTCATTCTTGAAATCTACAGTGTTTGATATTTCAATAACAGGAAAGATTACAGCAGTTACTTGAGCTCTCATTTCTATTCTATACAGCCAGAAATGTTTTTCTGGAAATTCTCTATAGGACAGAAGGGAATTTGGAAGGAACTGTTTCAGCATGTGTGAAGAAAACACTGATGAACAGAAGGGTAAACTGAGGCACCTATAGAGGGAAATTTGCCAGCTTGCTTTTCTAGAAAATCTTGTTGTATTGCTGGTTGGTGGTGTTTTACTCCACAGCTGGTGTTGGCAGAAGCAAGTAAACATTCACACTTTTTTCTGCATTGAGCCTTCTAAAAGTAGGGAATTTTTCTTTTTAAAGAAGTTATTAGTGTACAGACTACTTAATATTGGCAAAGGACTAAATTGATAGGTTATTTTTGACATCCAGAATGAATTTGGCAAAGGACCGTAGCCATAATGACAATGTGAGTCGTGTTCAGTTTTGAAATTGCCTGGGGAAGACAGCACAAGGAAGGGTGAAATCATCTGAGCACATAAAAGCAAGTGAATAAAAATGTGTTCTCACAGTGCTACAGTTAAAAAATAGACTGAATGTTTTTGTAATTTGTTATAGTATAGTTTTAAAGAAAAGCTGAGTTACTGAAGTGGTAGGTATCTGTTAACAAAATATGTTTTGTAGCTCTTACTTGGGCTGGAGAAGCTGCAAATTGTGTCTGTGTTGTGCTGATAAAAAGTAAAGCTGTAAAATAATATATAAATAATGTTATAACTTGCAACAAGTGTAACTCAGAGGGCCCAGAATTAACTGTATCCGAAGCCAGTTTCCATAAGGCAAATCTTCCAGATTATGTAATAGCATTTTATTTCTGCCTGTTGTACCGTCAGCCCTCATACAGCATTCTCCCTTGCTTCAAGTAACTCTCAATCACTTCAACGTGCCACCTAGAGATTCTGCACAGTTAGAGCAGTTTTTCCAGCTGTCTCTTAACTTTTCCCTCTAAAATCCTCACACTTTGTTTCATTCCAGGCTTTCATGCTTGCATCAGTGGTCTGATCTTTTTAATATAATCCATATCTCAATGCAACTGCTGCTCTATTTCCTCATGTTACAAGTATCAAGTTATTTTACTCTGCTTTTTTTTTTTTTACTCACAATTATTTGAACTCCCATGCATATGGTATAAAAGTGAATTCACGTTATGCTTCCAGGTTGGTTAGATTTGTTAAATTCCATTGCTAGTGCCCACTTGCTTTTGATTATCTCAGTAACTGAGAACTTGTTGCTTTACACAGGGCATTCAGAGATTTGGTCAAGCCTAGGTCCCTTGGTCCTCTCTTCATTTATACAAACAACTATCACTTATGTTCTCTCCTTCCCCCCTCCCCTATTATTGCAGACTCTGTGAGTAGGTAGGTACTTTTCCTTCAGCTGGTGTTCAAAGGCTGTTTCTCCTTTGGTGTATGGGAACTCTCTGCTGCTAATTGTGCAATGGAATGATACAGAGTAAAAGACCTGATTTTTCAGAAAGACACAGATGTTTTTACAGAAGTGGATGCTAAGATTTTCATCTAAGTCTGCTACACATAACCACTGAGAGATCTATGGAAGTATTCATGCTTCATGCTTGACCCTCATGCTTGAAACATGAACTATTCATGCTTCCATAATTTCAACATGTTGAAGCAACATTTGTAGCCTGTGTTGAGCTTTGTTATGTCTATCGTGTGTCAAACAATGAGATGTATTAAGCTGTGGTTCCACAAAAACATGACAGTTATTTCCTATCTGGTCTCAAAAGATTGTTTTAAGCGTTATTCAGTGCTTTGAGAGCCACAGATTCTGAAAATGTAAACAAGGAACTTTTAATCTTTAACTGGTGCAAGCATATTGACCCAATGGTTATGTGGAAGCCAACTGTTCTATATCATCATTGCTCATTTGCTGACCTTCTTGTAGAGATGTTTGTTATAAGCTTACGCTAGCATGACATTCTGAGATAAGGGATTCCCTTGGAAATGAGCATTATTGCCATGCTCAAATTCCATTCTTTAGTGCTATTGAACGGTCGTAAGAGGAGAGGAGTGAGCTTGATTTGTTATCCCAAAGGCCATAGAGCATATGTATTTAACATAGGGGAAAAAAATATGCACGGAATGTGATTGTTGCACATCAAAAGAGAATACAAGTATGACTCAAATATATACCATCTGGAATATTGTTATTTAGTAAGGAAAAGATCTGATTGGAACTGTGCCTGAGATTCTTAGGGTTTTTTCGTTGGTTTTTTTTTTTTAATCAGAGCTAACTTTTTATTTTAAAAAAGTGAAGGTTTATTTTCGTTGTTTACTTTTGCAGTTCTAAAATCAGGAGTGCCACACGAAATGCTAAAGACTCTTTATTAATTTCTGAATACCAGGTGAGCTGTACTGGCTGGTACTGTATTGGCTGTTGAAATAAGTCTTGGCCTCAATCCATTTCTTCCTCTGCAGGCTTCCTCTTGGCTCATTTAAGTAACTTTTGTAGTTGTCTCCCTTGACGAAACAAAAGAACAAGTCTTTTGGAAGTATTAATATGTTATTAGATGTTCTTGCAGCACAGACCAATGTGACATTCCAGGCCTTATCAAATTAAAACTTCCATGTCTTCTCATAACATGAAAGTTGTTATCATACCAAAATGAACTGAAACACCACTTGCTGTGGAGCAAGTTTCATTTAAAACCTTTTTGGTTCAGGGTTTTGCTTTATTTTGTATGCAGTGAATAGCTCAGAGAAGAGTTTACTCCTCGGCATGGTCAAATCTTTTATAAAAACAAACAAACAAATCCCCACATCTCCCAGAACTGAGGTCTTTTTCTGCTACTTAATTAGAAAAAAAAATTACTAATGTTTTCTATTTGTATCGATGTAAACTGTTAGTTTGCTTAGGCTGTGGCTGCAGCACCTGATGAAATAATATGTTATTTAGAAAATTGTATCAGTAGTCTTGAAGTGTAGAATCCATATTTCATCTGAATTACATACTTGGACATAATTTTGGAAAAAAGAAAAAAAAACAACCCCACACAACACAAAAGCAAACAATCAAAAGCAACACAGAGTTGCTTCTGAGATTCTATTCCTATACGCATTTATATTACCTAGGACTCTCTTGTAAAGCTACTGAATGCCATTCCTCTGAAATAAAATGAAGATTTAAGCCTCCAGAAACAAACAAAAATCTTTCTAAGGATCCTAAAAGTCTGCAGTCCTATTTCTCTAGGATGAAGAGTGATTGCTTCTTCTAAATTCTGTCTTGATAAGTAGGTCTTTTTATGAGTAATTGAAAAAAGTAGTCGTACTCCACTATTTACTGAAATTTTTGGAAACTTCAAGTAATGGTAAAGCAGGTGACATTGGATTTAGGTGGTAGTTGGGTCACAGAGCCTTCCTATGAGTTTGCTCTCTGAAGGTTTTTGATACTACAAATAAGGAAAAGCTCCATTTGCACATTAAATATTGGTTAAGACAAAAAGAACAGAGAATAGGAAGAAATGTTAGTTTGTTTAGGAAAAAACAAAGAAATAAATGTTAGTTTGTTTAGGAAAAATAAAAGTTCTGAGTAGGTCTGTGTTTGTAAACGTATTCAGTCATGAACAGAAAAGCATAAAACTACTATACCAAATCATTTACTGTATTAAATCCAAATCATTTGGATTTAATATTTGGATACCAAATCATTTACTGTATTACCAGCATGTGAGGGAGCCTATGCCTAGAAAAGACAGACATGCACATCTACACCTTGTTTATTACTGAGCTTTATATGAAGCAAAGATCTTTGTGACTAGATCTCTGAGAAGGCTAACTTGAGGGTCGGTGACATTCAGACAGAAACGTGGGTTGGAATTACAAGGAAAGAGCTGAGAACAAGATAGAAAGCATATGAAATAAGGCAACAGTCTGGGCTGTCATGTAATCCATTTTGGAAGGACAAATGGACAAGATAAGCCTGGCAAACGCTGAGAATGGAAAATGCTATCTGAAACAAAACATGCTGACGTGGTTTTTATAGCAACTGTGTAAGAGTGATGAGAAATACCTCTGAAGGAGTGCAATCTGGTGAGGAAGGAGAGGAAGACATGTAAGACATGTACCAGTCTCTCTCTCTCTCTCTCTCTCTTGATACCTCATTACCCTTTCTCTGTGAGAGGCTATAGTTCTGCCATATGAGGTTGAATTTCATTGTAGTTGATCTTTTGCTGAGTAGTCTTTGCTAAGCAGTGAAAAATAAGTCCTGAGTAACCTAAAGAAATCAATGGTTTGTAATTATGTTGCAAGGAGCAACATGTAACAGAACTAATGTAAACTTATTAATTTTCAAATGAGGGAGGGGAAAGCTTACGGGGAACAGCAGAAAAGAAAGAGACTGAGCATGGATTCCAAAAAGCAAGAGAAAAAAATAAAAGGATGAGGAAAGGGGTGGGGGGGAAGAGGCAGGAGAATAAAGATTGTCATAGTGTTGTCCCAGTACAACAAAGAAAAAGTAATTTTTACCTTGTCTTCCTCCACCTCGCTTTTCATCCATTCAGCGTTCAAAACCCACCTCTATAATATGCAAAGGCATCTCTGCAATGCCCACGTACGTCTTTTTATAACTTAAAACAAGTTAAATTTAACTTGTCTAAGAAGTTCTAAGATTGGTTTAAACTTAGAGAGATGACTAGGTACAACATATACCAAACATTATCCATTTATCTGGAGCTGAACTCATGGCCTTTGCCTTTAAAATACAGAAAGTGCCATCTCAATAAAAAGCTTCTTAGCTTGAACTGTTTGAAAGAGCTCATCTGCAGAAGGGGCAGATCTGTGCTCAAGAGCTAGACAGGTTTTGATTCATGTGCATCACAGATTGAAAAAAGTATCACTTCCTGCTCAGGATAATTCAGGCTTTGGTCACTTTAGCCCAAGGTGCAAAAAGCAATGTAACTTCTTGAGTGCCTTTGGAATCTTCTACCATCTTTCCAAATGGAAGATGTGATCATTGTGGGGGAATGGGAAGGAATAGTGCAGGAACATCTACTCAGACTAGATAACAAAGATATGTCTCCATAAGCTGAATTGAATGTATCTCCACAAATTGAATTTTGTCTAAGAATCTGAATAGAATGCAGTCAAAATAATTCTAAAGTTGAACTCTTCTGCTGATTTGTAACAAGGTGCATGAAACCTGATCTTGTAAGATGGGATGTAAATAACGTTGGTTGTGATGCTTCGCTATGGCTTTATTCAAAGACCCCTTAGCACTAAAAGTGGTTTAACCTGCGTCAAAGTCCACAAAAAACATGTAGCTCTTAAGCATATCTTTCTTTCCATTCTTTTCCTTCCCTGAGCTGTTATGCTAGGTAAGATATGCTATACCAATGAATATACTTTATTTACAGAGTGCTTTAACATGTAATAAGTGGTGGTTGTATTTCTTTTTCTTTTCTTTTTTTTTAGGTTATGAGGTTAATATTTCTTTAGCACTGGTTGAAATGGTGTCTATTCTAGTCAAGAGTTTGGGGGCAATTCATGTTGAAGCCTCTGATGTATACAAATAGTAGTAAGAAATTATTTCTTTCCGCTCTCTCAAGTGAAACAACAGTGAAATAATTGGCAAAGCATGGCATAGCAGATCAGTATCAGGACATGGTTAAAATCAGACATATGGTTTAATGACCTGCATGGTAGATTGCACTGCCTCGAGCTTGAACACCTCAAATAGACATTTCAAAAACACCACTGACGTTTAACAAATCTCTTAGACCTTCTGCTTTCCTCATAATTTAAATGTTCTGATCCACTTGTCACTTTCTCCCTGGCTACTGTGTGAGGCTGGCAGCACATCTTTTCTCCTATTGAGGGCATTTTCAATTTTCACCCCAATTATATGTAAAAGTGGACTGTCTATATATTTATATAAAGCTTTGCACAAATTCTGGATTGTGATACTGCAGAATAAATCAAAATTACAAAAAAAAAAGAGTATTCTCTCAACAGCAGACTCCTAGATATATCCAAGTCTGTGTAAACTTGTAACAGCAAAGAAAAAACCCACAGAAAATCCCACCAAATAGAAAGCCAACCAAAAATAAACCTTATGAAGACACCAGTGCAGTATGTTGTTACCAGATACTTGAAAAACGCTCTATTTGTAATATATTTTTAATAAAGCATGTGGAGAGTTTGCTACGAAGTCAAATGGAATTGTAACATCAGCTGCAGTGAAATGGGTTCAAATGAGGAGACAGGAAGCGACTGTTCTGCTGTTGAGGAGTCCAGCTTTGGTAGTACGAGAACATAGCTATAAATGGAACTATGTTTTAACCATGATCAGAACACCATTGGGAGCAAAGGCCTAAGGAACTACTAATAGTTAGTATGATAAAAGGTTAATCCATTATGTGCTGTTATGTGTAACCAGTTAAGCCTGCGAGATGCATTAACCATCTTGTTTGAAACCTTGATGTCACTTGGATTTGCTGACGGTCATTAACAACAAATACCACTCACATTTGTTTGTAAAAGCAGCTAGTTGTTTGTTAACATTTTATAAACCTCGGTGCAAAATATAACTTATTAATGGTTATTACTTGTCCTTTAATTGGAGTGATTTTAGAGAAGTTTTGCTTTACGTTGGGAAGTTAAAGGCTGTCCTGGATTCTGTCTAAATTGCCAGAGCTGAAGAACTTCTTATTTTGTGACTGCAGGCAGAATTGACACAGATGAAAGCAAGTCTAGATAATGCTATTGAAGACATCAGCGACGTGCTCTTACTGCTCTTGGTTTGCTGCCAGATGTGGAGCTGTGACACCGATGTACAAAGATAGGAAACAGGGAAATAAATATCGCTACAGAAAAATGTTGATCACAGATGAAGCAGAGCAATTAACTTATGTGATGGAGCTGAATTAGTGTATTCTGACAACATTTAGCCTCTTAGAAAGTTTCAAAACGTTCGCTGACTTATTTGTCTTGCAACCTTTTCTGTACTCCTTAAATATTTTTCCTTAGCATGTGGATGTGTACTGCTTCACATTCAAATGCCTTAAGTTATATTAGCTAATTTCCAAAGGAGTTTTGTCATGCTAGCCTCCCTTAGCATTTCGCTGGGAAATGTTTGTAATTTGGCCCACATTTCAGTTAGTTTTCACAGAGGCTTAGAAGACTGAGGCAACTTTTTTGAGCTTCATTGGCAGAGTGTACGCAGCTTCCGCAGGCTTTTGTGTGTGTTTGAGTATCCGTGGTTCTTACTGTCTCTATGGAGTACCAACTGGTGGAAAGGAAGAGGTCATTCTGCCTTTTGGCAGGACAGTTGCCTGCCTTCTCTCTTGAATTCTGGGTCTTATTGTTTGCTTAAGAACAGCAATCCCAAACCTAAGTCATCTGCTTTTATTTCTGATGAGATATTGAAAGGTACACTGGGGATACTGCCGGGTGTGGAAGCTAATGTGTGCTTCATAGCAGTGAGTCCCGCAAGCTGCTGTGCTTTCTGCACACAAACAGGACAGCCCTAGTGCAATATCAGAAGAGACATCTATTTAATGCAAATGTAAAATTACAGCACTGTCTACAGCATGTATTACTTCTTGCTTTGCTGGATAGTAAGTGCTTACAATTGTTTCTAGTTTTGAGTTCTGCCTCGTTGTTCCCACTACTGACCATGCTACCTTTGCCTTGAGACTATAGAAAACAGTCTCCTCAAAGGCAGCCTCTTGCTGCACAAGTCCTTATCTAATAGGAACGGAAAGTATTCAACTACCGCGTATCTTCACTCCAACCGGCATGATTTCACGTTGAGAGGAATTCTTCCCCACCCCGTACTTCAGAAAGTAGCAGATGTAAGACGCGAGGTGGAGAAGCATGAATATACTGAAGTAAATTGGGACTTACTGCTACCGTCCCCGATCCCGAAGCAAATTCTGGACAGGATGTGCTCGGATAGAGTGGATTCTTGTGCAAGCGGTGAGGCTCGCTGCTGTGGATGCAGGCAGCAGTGGGCTATTAATAATATAAGCCCCGCGTGGGGCGGGGGGAGCAGAGAGCAGGCGGATAAAAGGCAAAGCTGTTCTAACAGCTGGGCGGTCGCCGGCTGGCTGGAGCTGCGGAACCAATAGCTCACATGAGCCGAAGGAATTCCTACGGTTTCGCCCCTCCGGGCAAATGGACGACTCTCCGCGTGAGCGCGTATCTCAATGATACCGGCCGCTCTCGCTAGGCGAGCAGCACGGCCCGCACCTAGCAGCAAAACGGGAGCTGCCCGCCGTTTCCCACCCAGACCACCGACCGTTCGCGGGCGGCTCCCGAAATAGCGCGGCGGCGGCCGTCCCCGCCCTCAAGCCGTAGTTTGCGGCAGCGGCGGAGGGGCCCCACCGCCCGCGTGCGTGTGCGGGGAGCAGGTGGGCCCCGCCGTAACCCCCCCCCGCGCGGCTCCCCGGCGGCCATACGGCGATGGCAGCGGCCGCCGTGCCGGAGCGGGCTCCTTATTGGAGGAGGGGGCCGTCAATCCGCGGCCGAGCGAGCCCCGCTCTTCGGCGAGCCGCTTCCCTGGTCTGATTCTGGAGCTGCGGCCGGTCGCGATGGGAAGCGGCGTCGGAGGGAAGAAAGTTTGCGGCGCTCGGGCACTTGGCTGCTCGCGGCCGTGATGCTCGCGGCGGCGATCGGCGCCTGAGGGAGCGGCGGCGGCCGGGCGGTCGGCACGCCCTGCGCTGCGCCGCCGATGCTGCTGGAGCAAAGTTTCAGCTGTTTTCATGTGCTAAAACCCTGGATTCTAATTATCAGCCCTCCCCGCCCCCACCTCTCCTCCTAGGTAGGCGGCAAATATTTTTCTTCTGTGGATCGGAGAACTTTTGGCGTGGAAACGTACTGACTTCTGAGAGGTCACCGTTCCGGGGGAAGGGGGGAAAGGATTTATTTTCATCGCAGTTGAATTCTTTTTTTCTTTTTCTTTTTTTTTTCCCTTCTTTCGGATCGCAGGATTTTTGGAGCTATATGGAGGGATCCCAGGATGGTGTGCACCAGGAAAACCAAAACTTTAGTGTCCACTTGCGTGATTTTGAGTGGAATGACTAACATCGTCTGCCTGCTGTACGTGGGCTGGGTCACCAACTACATCGCCAGCGTCTATGTCAAAGTGCAAGAGCCGATCTCAGAGAAAAAGTTAGAGGAAGGCAAAGAGGACACTTTACGGATTATAGAAAGGCTGGACCACTTGGAAAATGTCATCAAGCAACACATACAAGGTACCACCTCACTCCTAGTCCCCGCGTTGCTTTCCCCCTCGCCCCACCCCGCTGTTTTCTATGCGCGGTCTCCCGTCCCCTCCCGCCGCGTTCGGGCAGCGTGTGTGTGTGCGGGGCGAGGCGGTCGTGCCGCGAGCGGAGAGGGACCGCTCCTCTGCCCGGAAACGGCCGGGGCTCCGCCGAGGCTGCGCTGCGTGTGGGGGTGCCCGGCGGTGCCCGGCGCGGGGGTACGGCCCGCACTGCCGCTCCGCACGGGCCGGGGCCGCCGGCGGAAAGGCGCCTTCAGCCCGTCGGGAGTGGGCGCGAGGTGCAGGGCGGGGGGAGCATCTTCGCATCTCGCCGTCATCGTCCTGCGTTTGCTGTTTTTCAAAATGCGAGTGCGGTTCTTATTCTCCTCCCTCGTGAGCCTGAGCGCTAATCCGTGTGGAGTGTGTGTGTGTGTGTGTGTCCGGCTGCGCTCAGGGTTTTCCACCAGCGCTGCTGTAGTGCCTGCGGCCGCTCGGGGGTTTAACTGGGACAGTCTCTCGTTTGTGTAACGTCTTTTTAATTTGATCTCCTTTTAAAGCGAGCTTTGGGAGACGAGCTGAGGTAGGTAAGTGGTGGGGGAGATGATGATGATGATTTCCTGAGAGCTTTGGGGCTTTCCGTGACTTTGCCGGGTGATCTTTTTAGGTATTATCTCATCGGCATGGTGTTGTGCAGTCGCTCTCTGTCTGCTGAGTGTGTTGGAAAGTAAGAAGGGTGGAGGGTGAATGAGAGCTCCAGAGGGACCGTCGTCTTATACATCCGCAGAACCTCTCCCGAAGGTTCAAATCCCTCCTAAATCCGCAAAGATAGAAGCAAACCACCCGGTAAAGGATACCTGACACCAGTGTACAAAAGTTCACCTGCCTCCAGGCTGCTTTGGCCAGCTGGTCTTCTGGCAGCCTTGGGAAGAGTGGAGCGGGCAGGCTGGCTATTCCCATGTGAACAGGGCTTCTGCTTAGTGCTGCAAATCGTATTAATGCATCACGGTTCAAGTTGCCCGTGCCTTCATTTCTCAGACAGTCCTATAATTCTGGACGAATTACTAAAAAAAAAAAAACCCAACAGAAACACGAAGGAAAAAAAAAACATTAGTGGTGTTTTTGTGTGTGTATGTGGGGCGGAAGGGGGAGGAGGATGAGTTCTAGCAGCACCTGCAAGTTTAATGTTTCTCTCATGCAGTCCTTATGTTTTTTTTTCTTGAATCCTGAAGTTGGTTTAAGAAGGGGAAAAAAAATGTGTGTGTGTGCCAGTGGAGTGCACTGTGGAAGCATGTATGAAAGCAGCTTTTCAATGGTTACATAGAGAAAATTCAGTGGCTTTCCATATAGAGTTAGAGCATAATTCTGTTTTGTTGTTGTGAAGCTCTGATAGCTTTATTTCAAGGAAAATCACAGTCTCCGTATCAGCGTGTCGCTTGGAACAGTGATTCTTCTCCCAGCCTTAGAGAAAGGGATACTTAAATCAGGAGAGGGTGTAGCGTTGGGATGGAGCATAAACACGATTAGTGACTTTCTCTGACAATGTAAAAGCCAAACCAGGAAATATTTCCCTTAAACATTTGCATGAACACTGAAGAGAATCTTCTAAAAATACGTAAAGGAACAGATTGGTAATGAGAGTGTAGTTGGGGCTGTGGGGGGGGGAAGTTTACAAAGTTCTCCTGCCGTATTGAAAACACTTCTAAAAATAAATAAATATAATGGTTTGTTATCCCTTGGCTGACTTCCTGTGCTTGGACTTTTGTAAATCATAGTAACTGAGGTTCACAAGAAATTCCTCTGCTGGAGATAGCAGAATAGGATGTTAACTTAATTGGGTTTTGCTTTAGTATTGTGAGATGCTCTGACTTCTGGGTCCTGCTGCAAAATTCACTGAAGTCATTGGAAGGAGTACTTCAAGCACATCAGCTTGACAGTCACGTTTAAGACATTACAAGTTTGGGACTCGTTGCCGTAAGTTGTGTAAACTGGCTGTGATGGTGGTTCTGAATTAGATACTGAGAACTGGCTGTGATTTGCTGTTAAGGTTTTGCTTGTACCACTTATATATATATATATATATATATATATATATATATATATATATATATATATATATATATATATATATATATTTTAAACGTTGGAAAAAGGTGTCAATAGCTCAGATGTTCTGCAGTGCTCAACAGGCACAGAATTAGCAAGGGTAATGGAATCACATTCTGTGGGATGTCCTGCAAACACAAGGAAGCTCTAACTGCAGCATTTTACACATGAGGTTACGTTAATATTAATTTTTAATTTGTTTTCTGATTGAATTGTTTAATTAGATGGCATCTGGGAATTGCTGTAGCATATAAATTACAATCTTAGAATATTGTATCATCTGTCCTGGAAATGAGAAGGAATGAGAGGTGGCTCCATATAAAACATTTTTTAAAGTAAATAGTCTTTAAGACATGTAAGTAAATATATTCTAAGACATTTTCATGGTACTGGTATTGGCCAGGAATGGGAAATCAGGTGTAACCACCATATTGCACGTCTTACGCCGCTGTGTATCCCCACTTCTGCACTTGTTTAAGGGCAGTCATTTCTCTGGATGTTTTCTGGCTGCTACTATTGAAATAAGTACACGTACTGCAACTGTGTTTTCTCTGCCTTTATGGTACTTCCTTTCTTATGTATTCATTTATGTTGTGTAGTCTATGAGCATGCTGTGTAGGAGTCATGCATTTATACACTGACTTCTGTGGGGCGGGATTGGTGGCACTGCAGTCTACACAGGCAATATAGACTGCAGAAAGAAGTATTTTGTGGAGTGGAAGCATGATGCTGGGACTGGCGTTTAAGCCTGGGAATCTTGGATTCTTTGCTTGGTCTAGCCCAGTTTACAAGATAATTTTGGTCAGATCGCTTTACCATCTTATCCTCGCCATTTTACAGTGATGATGTCTTGCATATTTTTCTATGTCAGTGTGTTGTATTGGCTGTGTTGTTAGTTCCATCCAAATGCTACCCAGTCAGTACTTCAAATAATTTTTCCTCATAGCTGTAGTAGGGGGGTACATTTTATGCTAGCAAGCAACCTGCTGAGGGAAACTTTGTTTCCAGTGCCTTCTGAGTTTGCAAACAAGGTAGTGTTTGAGTTGCGTGTGTGTGTGCAAAGGAAAATGAAGAAGAGGTCAGGTGGGCAGTTTTGTGCACAATGCAGTCTTTACTGTGTCTAACAAAGGAGTGTGGCAAGTATATCATCTATAATTCTCAAGCTTTATTACCAGCAAGCATGCTATACAGGACTGAGTTAATGAATACTGTCTAAAATGAAATGTCTGTCTTTCCAACCTAAGATTTGAAATCAGTTTTTCTTAATTTTATTTGACGACGGTATATTCTGTCAAGTTCACAAGGAATGTTCTGGTTCAGAAAGCTCTAAATATCCATCTTGTTCAATGTAAGAGTGCTTCAGACAGATCAAAACACACAGTTCACCTTAGCAATGCCTCATGTCTTGGCTCTGTCAACAAAGAACTTCCCTAAGTGGTGTGTGCATTTGGAAGATTGTGTGAGCAGGAGGGATGCTCTTGATCAGGTGCTTATTTGGTAACAAGGACAAGAGGAACAACACTAACAATAAGGTAGCAACAAACGTTTTCTGCACCCTAGCTTTAGGCTGTCACAGATGATGAGTTAAACATTTTTCTTGGAAAGCTATGCTGTGGTTAAGCATATACCCGTGGTAACATCTCATGCCTGCTCTCTTGTTTGTCACGTGCAGTGTCATTTTATGTTTTTCAGCTTTCTAGTTTTAATCAGAAGATGTTTACATTTCAGCTTTATTTTTAAAAATTCTGGACTATGAAATCTGTGAAATGAACTTTTTCACCACTTGAGGAATCTAAAGAGAATTGTGAATTACGTGCAATCAATAGTAGATCGAAGTTAAGGTTGCATTGCAAATACACGGCTTATCTCTGGAGCAGTTGAATTCATAGTTAAGACCAATAGATGGATACTAAGACTAATACTAAGACTAAGTTTTTTACTAGGAACTTCATTCCTCATCTGCATTCTGCAGCATCTGTTGTCATAAATAAATGGCATGTCAATGACTGTATGTGCTTACCTGGGAAATTTCATAACGGAAGAGACATGGGTTATATCTCAGCCTGCTGCTTAGAGTGATTTGCTCAGTGAATTTATTTCAGCTATTGTTAGTTGTCCTAATCACCCTCTTATGATCAGTTGGGAAGACAGAGATCTCCAGGGTGTGACTCATTCCCTGTGTCTTAGATAGGTGTTAGAATGGAAGGAGTTGCTTTCAGAAACGAAATATTGAATTTGGGAACTAAATCAACCCAGACTTTTAATTTCAGCCATCTAAAGGTTTGGGTAAGTTAATACCATATTTAACGCCTGTCTTTTATTTATTTATTGGTCTCAAACATCTGCTTTGTGAAGGCTCTCCTTTGCAGTCTGGCTAGCTATGTGGATTCAATAAAGTCAGACTTGTTTTGATTTGCTGGATTGTACCTCATCTCTTATTTTCATGGTAGCTTCCTTTTGGGAATTGTTAATTGTAAAATCCCCCCAGCTTATTTCCCTCAAACACAGAAATATCTAGGCATATTTGTCATTCAGTGCGGTATATTTATTCTTAGAAACAAATCAGCAGTAGACAGTCAGTAGCTCTGGGAACGTGGCTCTTGCTCCACTACAGAGGACCCTATATTTACCATATATGTACACCAGCAAAGAAACCTACCATCCCAATGTAACTAATTGCAAAAGAAGGAACTACTTGGATATGTAAGACGTGCGGGATTAATCTCATTATTTTTTCTCCTTAGGCCGTGACTTTTCGAGTCATTCTAGATTGCTGCATGTCAATGCAGATTAATTTGAATTTAACTTCAATGTCTTTTCATTATTAGGAATGGATGTACTAAATAAGACTTGAACAGCGTTTTCAGGTAGAAGAGTCTGACTCACTTCAAGCATTGTTCAAGATTCAAGTAGTTCAGGAACAATATACTCAAGAGTTAATGACATTGGTTGTACTGACTGCAACTTGATAATTTAGTGTTACTGTTATTGAAGCCACCTTTTTTTTGTGTGTGTGTGTGTGTGCTTTTAATGTGATCCAAAGGGAACTTAAGGTGTTCTTTCTGGTTGTTCTCAAGTCAAAGATCTGTTAGGACACTGTAGCCAAGGCTGAGGAGTTCTAGTCTACATTTTATTATTGAATGTATAACTGCATTTTATTACTGGAGATTGAATGATTCCTTTCATGATTAAAGATTACTGTATTCATCGGGTTTATGCAATGTGAATAGCGTGAAAATTGCTTTTTCCTCCCCACCCAACTCCACCTTCCTCCCTTTCTTTTTTTTAATTGTGCTTTTTGAACCAGGAAAAAAAAAAATCAGACGGCAACCAAGTCAGGATATGCTGTAGCTTTGTAGGTGGAGAAGGAATCAACCTGGATTCTGTTTCCTTCTCTGCAGATAATTTCTGCAGTTCACAAGAAAATCTTCACAAAAAGCTAATATATATATATATATATATATATAATATATTTTTTATATATATATATATATATATATATATATTTAAGTAATATCAGGAACAGAGGTTGGAAGCTATGCTCTCCGTAAGTTCTCCTATTGCTAAGCGGGACAGTTTTGCCTTTTCAATCTGAAGCTGTTTATTTTTGTAGATGTTTGTTATCTCTGCATAACGGCACAGCTTTAGTGAAGATTGGGTTGTACCACGGTCTTAGAGCACATGATTTATGGGCTGTGCAGAGATGGTGATAGCTATTCTGCTTGAGGCTCTGGACTCAGCTCAGTGTTTCATTTATGTTGGGTAGGTATCAGTTAGGGAAATGTTGCTCCAGTTGACAGAAGAAGCCTGCAGCAGTGCTGAGATGGAGACTTCTCTCTTTTGTGTCTCTGTTAGAATGTTAGTCTTTTTAGTACTAATGGATGATCTTGTCTATGTGACCAAAATATAGATAAGCATGTATAAAAAGGAATGTAGAGCAAGACCTATGTGAAAATGAGCTTGGCCCTAGTATCATGCTCTGTCAGGGCACTACTTGGTTTGAGATGCCACTGTGATAACCATTCTACCACTTGGGCATACTGTGGCCCGGGGTTACTTCTGATCCGCTGATTTGCTGTTGTTGCATGCAAAGATATGCAAAGAGAGTGGATGGAGGTGACTTCTATCAAGGCCGAAGACTTGAAGAGCCTTTGCTTAAAGGAGCCTGGAGTTGAGGCAGCCGTATGATGAGATACAAGTGTTCTTGTTCACTAGCTCAAGAAAAGACTGCTACATCTATACAGTAGATGTTCATTGTTCCTACAGTCAAAAGAATGAAGTTGTTGCCTCTCTATCTAACATTACTTCTGCCATTGGCAAGGAAGCAGTTTAATTCTTGTTCAAAGAAAGCCCTTTATACTTTATTCTGTGAAAACATACTTAAATTGCTATCCATCTGAATTATCTGAAGTGGGGTACATAAAGAAAATACTAGGGTTTTAAAAAGCAAATACTGTCTCAGGTATTGAGACAGCTGTGGCAGTTGTGAAAATGGCTGGGCTGCTTTCCCAAGGATGCCAGAAAATCATCAGTTGCCATTAGAATGACCGAAGAATTTGTTACTCAACTGTTAACGTGTGGAGTGTGACAGGATGTAGCAGCGTATGAATCATCTCTAGGTGGTTAGCACTGATAAGATTATGTTGTTAGATCTGCTTCGCTCAGAGATTGGAGACTGAACCTCGTGCAGGGTGCTGTGATGTTTTCAGATTGCTCCCTAGTCTGGAGCAGATGCTGTGTGACTACTGAGAATAGGTGAAGTAATTTACTGGTCTACAACTGACAAACCCACTTCTTCTAATAAAATTTTGTTCTAATGCAGAAGTGAAATACCAGTTTGTATCTTATCATGCCTTCACTGAAACAAATTCTTTTGTCTGATAGACTGTTTTTCTTTTAATTTCCCTTATTGGTTTGCATTTAAAATAGTTTTCTAATCTTCTAATCTTCCTTGTTTTGTCCATTAAGCCATGTTGTGGACAGAGACCAATGTCATTTCCATCTTCTTTTGAGGAATCTTTCTGTGCTGCCCTTGGCATTCCACTGCTACCTCCACAGTCTCTCTTTAACATTTGGCCTTCTTTCCTGGTCTTAAGAAATAGCTCATTAACAGGCTGTGTGGTTGGATGGTGTGGACAGACACTGAAATTGGCTGTTACCTGAAACTTAGTGCTTTGTCTTCATACTGCTACCATTAAATCTATTCTGTGTACAGTTATGCAATTCTGCTGGGCAGGTGCGTTCTCTGTACAGTAGCATTTCTTTCTGTTTTCTTCATAAATTTTCTCTGCTTAACTGATGTCTTCTAACAAATGCTATTTATGATGTGAAATCCTGAGTTTCTTGAGGCAAATATTTAGGAGCCAAACCCACATATGTAATTATTACAGCTTTTCAGTGCCTCCTCTATTTGGCTTTTAAAATAAATAAGAGTATTCTATTTGCTTTTTTTTTTTTTTAATATGGAGAAGGAAGGCCAAGTTGCTGCCTTGAAATTCTTGAAAGTCTTTATAATGCCCGACTTTTCTTTTCAAGTCTATAATGAATTCTTACTATTTCCTCTACTGAAATGATGTGAAATTTAATATACTATTTCTATTACAATAGCACTGTGGCAGATGGCTGATATCCCAGCCATCTTGCAGTCAGCACTGTGTACAAAGTTGTAGTGGAACGCTTGCCTTGAAGAGCTTCTAGTCTCCATGGATGAAGGTCAGCAGGAGCTAGGCAGAGAAGATGAATATAGAGAACTAATATGGCAGATTTATTCAGATAATTGGTGACAGGTTTGAATCACTGCCTGAGTGGCTTTAATGACTCAAACAAAAGGACTTCTCTTGTCCCATTTGTAATAGCTCAGAGAGAGCATGTGAATCCTGCTCCCAACTGCAGCACTGTTGGGTAGTAGCCATGTCTGCTTTCCTGTATAGGTCTGGGCCTGATTGATATTAATTTGAGTTTGATGTGAGCTCTGAAGTATGAGGCAAATATCTTTTCCAACATGCACATTATAAGAAGCATACCTAAAATAGCACATAATTGTATAATCCTTTGCTTGGTTCATTTGGAAATCTGTGTTCTCAGTGACTTTGTGTTAGTAATGTGGGACAGAGTATGGAAATCCTATTATAGCTTTTTTTTTCACTTGTCTAAATTTCCTCCCATGTTTTAAATGTGAATGTTTGGATTTTTCTTTTATTGGAGCTGTCACAGGTGATCTCTGAGAAAAGAGGATTTCTATAAGCAGCTTTCTGAACAATGTAAGAAAAAGTGAGAGTATTTCTAGCTTTTTTTTTTCCTTCATAGTTAATACGGATAATATTCATAGATAGAAGGCAATTGTGGACTTGACTTCAGGAAGATAATACAGATTTTTAGGCCAGAAAGAGCTGTGTCTGTTACCTGGATCTACCTAGAGATCTGTTTCATGAATCATCCAACTAATGCAGTGAATTACTGGTCCCCACTTTCATGGTGGATTCACATTCCTTTGAAGCTTTTCTTTCTGCATCAAGTCATGACTCGCCAAAGGCTTTGCAAGATGGTTTGTCATGCCGCAGGTAAAAAGGCTGTCAGATAAACTTTTCCAGCAGAGCACTCAGTGAGTTTGTACTTATCTATTACAGAATTATAATGGCTGTATCTATGGTTAAAGAAAACACCTTTTAGGATTTTTGTGTGTGCAGGATAAATAAGACTTGCAAAAGGGCGCACAGCATAGTTCTTAAGACAATGTGGTTGTATCTTTTTTTCTTGAAGGTATTTTTAATTTAACCATCTGTCTATTGCATGATCGTGCCACGTGTGTGATTGCAATAACAGCATTTCCCCCTTCAACTTGTGCTGACAGGAATGTTTTAAGCAGTTCATGAAGGGTGGAGAGATTAGTATGCTGTCATTTCTGTGGTATTTCTTATTAGATGTATTTACTTCATATGCAACATTTTGGAGGATGGGAGGGGTTGAGGAGGAGAAGAGTACAGAAGCTAAAGGCTACGTAAGACTGTGAATGTTCTACACCTTTTTACTTGAGTTTCTACTTAACAGTAGTTTCATATTAATAGCTTCCACTGATGTTATTGAATCTGCTGGAACAAGACGTTGAGTTTCTGTGGACTGGGAAGGAAAAACGTGGCACTTCTGATTCTATTCTGAAAGCCTTTTACTTTCCTTTTGGTTTCAAAACCAGCGATTCACAAATACAAGTCTTTAATTCGTTTGGTCCAATTTATGTCGATATTTTAAAATAGACTATTTAATCTGAACTATGTGTAGTCTCGTTAAGTAAGAAATATTCAGACTGTGTTATGGTCAGAATTTCATAAGCCAGATACTGCTTTTGGCCTAAAACTTGTATCAGTATTGATTTCCTACGTTACTATCAGGTATTGTTTTGATATTCTTGTCTTTCAAGAGGCAGCAGAGTTAGCATCCTGACTTTACAACATGATGTCAGCCATAAAGGATTACGACATCGTTAAACTGGGATGTAACAGATTTTAAGCTTGTGTTTAACTAATATTTTATTGTGGTTGTAAAGCTGTGTATGTTCAAATTAAGTTTCAAATTCTTAAGCTTGAAAAACAACCCACTCCACCTCCTCTTACCCCCCAAAATTAAAAAATAAAACAAATTCCAAATAAATGTATAAAGCTGTTTATAATGCCAGAAAGACTAAATAATGAACATATGCACTTAAAGAAGCAAGAGTAGAAAAAAATGGTGGCAAAATGGTGATAAAGACTTATATTTGGGTAGACCATTCTTAGTTGCAACTTTTATTTCTGTAACTGCAATCTTTTGAACAGAAATTCTTTTAGGATACAAACATTTTCATCTTGGCAATACTGTGTTATATGTCACATGAATACAAATCTATCAACAGAGACTCATACAGTGGTTTGCTTTGAAAGGGACCTTAAAGATCATCTGGTTCCAACCCCCTCCTGTAGGCAGGGACACCTCCCTCTAGACCAGGTTGCTCAAAGCCCCATCCAGCCTGGCCTTGAAGGCTTCCAGGGAGGGGGCATCCACAACCTCTCTGGGCAGCCTGTTCCACTGTGTCACCACCCTCACTGTAAAGAATTTCTTCGTAATGTAAATGAATACAATTTATTTCTGGCAAGAAAACAGTTAAAAAGCACGTTCATAATTCTGTCGAATGTATGTAAGAAAATATGGAGATATATATACAAATGTTTGACATATGTTATTGCTAAGTCTGTCTATAAATGCATGGATGGTGGAGGAGGCTACACTGAGGGACTGGATGTCCTGTGTTGAAGGTAGAAATGATCTTCACCACTGTCTCTTTTGAGCTGACATGGAAGAGTCTGTAAGTGGTAATAGAGACACTGAAGCAAGAACCTAATCAGAGAAAGTGGGAGCATGTTTGCATGATATCTGAGTATGGTGGTAATGTGAACAGACTTCTGTAGCCTGGGAATGCAAAGGATAGAGATATTGTCTGAAGTGTGTTAGAGTCAGGTTTTCCGTTGTTATTCTTCTCTGCAGTAACTGTGTAATTAGCTGATGGATAGAGCAAGCCCTGTACGTTGCACCACTTATTAGCAGAGGCCTGTTGCAGGGTGATTGACTGCTATGGAATACAGGGTCATAGAGTGAACTGAGAACCACGTTTATTGATGTCTTCTTTCAAGAAGTAAGCAAAGGTAGAGCTTCTTACATTGCAAGTTCTAGCTCTCTTGAGAGTAAATTTTAAATCATTCAACCTTGGATTCTCTTGTCATAATTAAGAGATAAGCTACTCTTGGAGATGTTGTAAATTTATGAAAGAGGAAAACTCCCTGTTGTGAGGAAGCTGGGAGAGTTGAAAACACAAAAGGAAACGTAGTTGAATGTTTGAAACATTCTTTGGCTGTTCTTTGGCTGCTTGCAGTAATAATATGTCAAAGTGTTTTTGTCTGCTTGAGAATATGTAGGAAATGCCTTTGATTTTTGTAAAATTGCATGTAATTTCTCAACTTTTTTTGATTCTATTGGTAAAAGCTTTTCTGTCTTGCATAGTCGTTAAGTAACGAATGGTCTGCTAAAAAGAGACTGGCAGTGTTCCCAAAAATTAACAGAAACCAAAGTTTAGTGTAAATATATTTCAAAGAATATTCCTACCTGTGCTCTGAAATGAAGAGGAAAACAAAAGTTTTTGATACAGTGTTGTAAAAGTTGACGGCTCCTGGAGAAAACCAAAACCATTATTGTCGTGGCAAGGTAGGGAGTCAGTGACCTCAACAAAAAAAGCGCCCAGGGTCCAGACCATACAGTACTCAAGCTTCTTTACAAACTCTGTTACATGTGGTTGTGTGTTTTTTCACCTGTATGGGTAGTACAGGAATTGATGACCAGTCAGGCGTTTAGCCCTGATTACTGCGTTGCAACCAGCGGTGAAACACTGATCACAGTCTCTAGCTCTATGGACTGAAGTGTAGTTAGAGTAGGCCTCATTCTCACCCCTTCTCCCCCCAGTTCAAATTCTGATAATGTAGTGTAGTGGTAAATGCGAAACTGGCACAGTCATTGAACTATAATGAAAAAAAAATTGTAATTACCAATGATATATTTATTTTTAATCATTATTATCTTTCTTAGTGATGAGTGGCTACACTGAAGCTTTCATATGAAGTCTTCATGTAACGAGAGAAAATTGAAATCCTGGTAGGGACTGTTGTGTTTTAAGATTTTTCCCTTATGTTTAAAATCAGCTATTGAGGAAGACAAAACATTTCTTTTTTTGGTATCACATTATTTCCACACAACAGAGGCTTCCTGGACTGAGTTATCAGTTATTATGAATGTACTTGAAGTTCTTGCTCTAAGTTCTTTCTACTGAGCTACTGTAAATCACTGTCATTGCCGTGCCACAGTAATTCATACATTTGAGATATTGTGAGGCTTCAAAGTTGAAGGGACGATCTGTGTGGAACTGATATTTGTTCGTTTTTAAATAGTAATTTCCTCTGTCCGTTCAGTCCATTACCTCAGAATTCTGCTCTGGCCAGGTTGCTATCAGAAAGGTTGGATCTTACTTGCTCGGGCCGATGGTGATACAAGGAGAACAGCTCCAATGTGTGCAACTGGGGCTGAGGCATAAATAAGGAGATGAGAAGGAAGAATTAAAGTATCATCAAGTACAAAAGGTAATGTAATTATTACATGGGTTATATAAAACAGCGTGTCAAATTGCAGGCAGTGACAAATGCTTAGCAGTGTGCTCTCTGCCTTGTGTCTATTTTTAAAACTCACGCTTAAATATCTAGCTAGCAAGGCTGTTCTTGCATGTGTCAATATATAGCTGCATAACTGTCTGGCTGATTTTGACAATAAACGTAGTGCAAACAATATAAGACTTTTAGCCACTGTGACAAATTGTGACAGCGCAAAGTCCGTCAGGAAAAAAAGAAGTGATGAAATGACAAGGTAGGATGTAGCAGCATAACTTTAAGTTAATTACTATTAATTATTTTAAGTTAATAACAAGAATGCATTTTTGCTTAAAAAAAAAAAAATAATTTTTAATGTATCTCTTTTACTCCCTATTTAATGTTCCTGCTCCAGATTTATTAAGAATGACTAGTAATTTGCCTTTCTGCTGTTTGATGAGAACAGATGTTATTTTCTCCTGACTCCCACGCACCTGGAACTGGCAAAATTCCCTAAGCTCATTCAATTATCATTCAACAAGCAGGGCTTATTCAAGCAATTTACCTACAAGGGCCAATTCAATGCAAGGTGGAAAAAAAAAATACCCTTTCCACTGAGTTTAAAGTAAACTCTGGAAAAATCCAGCTCACTTCACTAAAATAAGTATCTATTTCTTTACATTAAAAAAAAAAAAAGTGGGAGGGGGCAATATTAGCGTGTAAAGTGTGTATTGCTTTACACAGTTTCAAGACCCAGTTTTCAACATAATAAACTACAAGTTTCTGTTGTTTCTTAAGAAGGAAAATAAACCAAAGCTCCCTCTTGCAGGGTGTTTGTTTTCAATGAACTGCACACCTGTATAAATACAGTGATGTCTTAGCTTGTTTTTTTTAGAAGACTTTTCAAAATGACTATTTACCCTGCTCTAAACCTTGTGGACCTATACTGTAGCAAGTTAAGTTTTCAGCTAGCGGACATGTGGAAGCTGTATATAGAAGTGATTAGGAAAGGATAAGTTCAGTCGTGGGATGTTTCATCCGAATGCGTTGGAGTTTCTATATTGCCTATCTCTTTGAAAGGAAGATTAAACAAGGAGATGATTAGGGTTTCGGCAGGTAGCTCAGCACCACATGGTCATCTGTTTGCTCCCCCCACACCCAGTGAGATGAGGGAAAGAATCTGAAAACAATGACATAGTTTTTGTCTCATCTCACAAGTTCTATTTTTTAAGACAGGAAAAGGAAGAAAGTATATTAGTTATGGTAATTAATTACTCCAAACAAGTGATGCACAAGCAATTGCTCACCACCTACTGAGTGATGCCCAGCCTGTCCCCATGCCATGCTCAGCAGCAACTAAAAATATTGCTATATTATCAGCATTGTTTTTCTCCTAAAGCCACAGACACTGTGAAGGAAAAATCAACTCTTTTTCAGCTGAAACCAGGATGGAGATTTTGAAAAAAGTCTAAATGGCTGTCAGAAAGATGTGTTAAAACATGTAATAAGCCAAATCTCATGGACAGCTCATAACATCGAAAAGCTTAAGTGGGAATGAAGATTCAATTTCCCCCATCATCTTTGCCCATTTTATTTACCATAAGTCAGAAGTAGTGGTTACACCTTGCGTGTGGTGGCAGACTTGTGTGTTGTTGAAGGATCACATCAAAGGAACCTGAACAATGATCTTTTTATAGCACTGACTTTTAATAGAGCATCTTTCTGTGAATCTTGTTTGCAAATTAATTTTATTTCTTCTATGTATTTTCTTTATAATGGTTACTTTCAAATTGGAGAAATCCAACATAGTGAAATCTCTGTTCTGTGCATGAGGATAAGCAGGCTGTATACGTACACAGGCTCTTTTTTGGTACATTCTTTTCCAGACAAAATATCTGAACTCTCTGAAGTAATATTCTAAAAAGGGAGAAAAGGAAAGGATAAATGTGGGTTCATTTGGAGCCATACTTTATGTACCAGTGAGTGCAGTCATCCATTTTCCCTACATACCATTAAGGATGATGAACTCATTTATGCATAAATGAACCAGTTGATTTTATTTTAATATTGTCAAATAAATTTGCCTGGATCGTATGCATATAGTTGTCCCCACTTGTGCAAATTGGATTTGGAGTTTGCATTGTTAATTGTTTTAATTACAATTCTAAACTCCTGTTTCTTTATTTGAAGACAAGGTTAGTTTCTCTGTGCTTCTGCTGTAACTCACTTTCCAGAAGCGTGCAAGTTGTCTGTTTGTCCAGCAGTCTTCCTTTCTGCTTCTTGAAGAACGCTATTCTTTGAGGGCCTCAGTCTTCAAGCCCTTCATAGGCATTCTCTTCAACGAATGCTTCAAGGTCTGACTGCAGATTGTTTTCCCAGTTGTTTGGCGTATACAGCTTCATGAATTAATTTATGTTTTAAATTGGCTCTTCATTGTCTTGACGTGTCTTAATACAGCCTTTTTCCTGACACAAAAAGGTGTAGTCAATTCAACAGACAGTCTATGTAAAAAACCTTGCAAATTGGAAATGATGACAAAACTCACAGCTGTCAGAGAAGCAGGCTTTCAGTATAATATTTTTCAAAAGGCTGTAAATCCCATTTCCATAGGTCACTTAGATACTATTTGATCTTTTTTCTTTAAGTCAGTTTGAGGCCTCGATCACTGGACTTCCTTTAGTGCGTGCTACCTTTACACACACACAGAAAAATTAATCTCTTAAATTGCTTAAGGCATACCTTGGAATTTTTCCATGCACATTCCTGGTGTTAAAATCCAGATGAGAGAGACTCTGGTGGTTATACCATTTTCAGTACTTTTCTTTCCTATCTAATTGTATCGTAGAATCATTAAGGTTGGAAAGACCACTACATTCATCTAGTCCAACCATCAACCCGCCACCACCATGGCCCCTAAATCATGTCACTCAGTGTGACACTGACGCTCTTCCTGAAAACTGCCAGGAACAGTGACTCTTCCACCTTACTGGGCAGCCTGTTTCAATGGCTCACCACTCTTTCTAAGAAGTTGTGCTTAATATCCAGTCTAAACCCCCCTGGTGCAACTTAAGACCGTTACCTCTAGTCCTATTGCTAGTTAGCCAGGAAAAGAGGCCAACACCCACCTCACTACAGCCTCCTTTGAGGTAACTGTAGGAAGTGATAAGGTCTCCTCTGAGCCTCCTTCAGACTGAACGACCCTAATTCCCTCAGCTGCTCCTCATAAGGTTTGTGCTCCAGACTCTTCACCAGCTTCCTTGCCCTTCTTTGGACACGCTGCAGGGCCTCGATGTCTTTCTTGTAGTGAGGGGCCCAAAACTGAACACATTATCAAGGTGCAGCCTCTCCACTGCCGAGTATGTAGGAATGATCACCTCCCTGCTGACAACACTATTTCTGGTGCAAGCCAGGATGCCATTGGCCTTCTTGACTACCTGGGTGCACAGCTGGCTCGTGTTCATTCAACTGTTAGTTTTTCCTCTGTGCAGCTTATGTACATATGTATGTGCAGACTTGTACATATATTTGCATATAATTATACTTCAAGAAATTAAACTAAATCAAAAAATCATTCTTAGGTTGTTGACATTTCCTTGGACAACTGTGATATCACAGAATACTCGATCCTAGTGCTCTTCTACTATTTAGTAACACAATGACAAATTTGCTGTTCATAGAAGGGTATTTGGTTTGTCTCTGGCTAACTCATTCAGCTTTTGAAATGTCAATTCAAAAAGAGAGATGCAATTTTCCTGTCACCTAAGGTGGGCTTTTCTTCTTTGATGTTGCTGGCTATCAGTAGCCTAGCTGGCACACAGTTGGCCAGACTGTTTACTTCCTTCTGTCTCAGCAGCTACCTGAACTGTGACTCATTAGTGGTTAAGTTTACCATGCTTAGCTCAGCCTTGTGTTTCTCTAGAGCATTGTGCTAAATATTGTTGCTTTCTAGGACCAGTTAAATGCCTGTGCCAGCAGCACATTATAATTCTGTTATGTCATTTGGTTGTGTGTCTGCCCATGACTATTTCGCATTCACTACTTGTTTATTTGCTGAGTGTAGATATAACCTTTTAATCTCAGATTTGAAAGTTGTAAATATATTGTATTGCTATGATGTGTTGCTACTCCTACTATGAGAACTTCAAATAATGGGCAAACTAATATAAAATTCTGGGGCATTCATACAATAAAATTTGCTTATTATATAATTACTTAAAATCAGTAATATTGGTATTAAAAGGAAAAATCAAGTATCTGCTTGGTTATGTCATCACCTTTCCTAGAATTGTAGAATGGCATAGGTTGGAGAGGACTTTAAGGACCATCTAGTTCCAGCCCTCCGCCGTGTGACCACAAGATTGGGTTGCCTATGAAAAGTTGGTCCCCTTCCTTCTGTCTTTTACTTCTGAATCTGATTAAGAAAACTGTGTTCCTTTCATAAGCTTACCTTTCTGGTAATTTTGGAAACTAGTATTTAAATTGATGAGAAGTTAAAAATCTTGGAAAAAATTATATCCCTATGGTTCTCTCCTTGTGGCAGTTGAAAAGTTGCATTTATTATTACTAGCAACCAGACTATGAATATGGAAAAGAACCCCCCCCCTCCCCATAACTTCCTAGACATTGTGAAGTCTTCAAAGGAGCTCACTTAACCACAGAGGCAACTTTGCAGGAAAACTGTCATTATTGATTCCTAGGCTCATTTGTGCTCATTGACGTGTCCTGGTGTCTTTTCTAAGCTTCTTGAAAAGAACTGCTAAGCATCCATTTAACCTCAGTTTCAGAATTTCCCGTGACAACGAAGATCTATAATTATGTGATCTCACTGGGATTTACTAATCAGGCTAGAGCACTTTAGTGTATACATGTATGGTATGTTCTTTGAACAGAAGATAAGATTGGAAAATGAAAAGAATCACTGTATGCAGAAAGTGTTGTGAAGCCCTTGTGAATATTTATAGTTACGTAAAAATGCGTGTGCTTATTTAGCAGGTATGAAACCTCAGAAGAACTAGTTCAGAAAAAGAATCTTCAGATCCCCGTTCAGTGGTCTGTGGAGTATTTTTAAAAACATGTCCAGGTGTACCACTTGAGAAGGAAGAACAGCTTCTATGTTACGTGTGGCTTGTAAACCCTTATGTTGTGGTCCTAGGCATATATCATAGATAAAAATTTCAGTGCTTGTATTCTTAGAGAGTCACTTCTTTCACCATCCAAGTTGTCTTCATTTTGTCCTGTTATGTACCCTTACCATCTCAGAACAGATTTTCAGCTAAGGACATCGTTTTGTCTTCAGATCACTACTTCATCACGTAAATTTGTCAGTTGATTTTTGCATGATCATTTGTGATTCTACCAGAACCTGAACTTCAGAACAGGTATTCAGGTAATGCTCTTACCTTCCTTTGCTCAGGGGTGGTTAAGAACACAAATATTGCTTGCTCTTGGCCAAGCTGCAGTTCAGAGTTTGATGTGTTATTCCCTCACACCTGTGTTTTCTAATTATTCTCAAATTAAGGCTAGCATTATAGGACATAAAAGTGTTTTCAGTGAAGTTTACATCCTCCTTGCTCAGTATTTTAAGACGTAAATATGGGCTCCTGGACAAGACTGGAGGAAGATTATAAGATATTTCTGGATTTGCAGTATTTACTTTGCAGAAAGCCATTCAAGGTTTCAGTCTGGATCTTCGCAGAAGTTGGAGCAGACTTATTGCTAATAGGGCCATCAGATTCGGCAGATGAGTGTGTGGTGTAAATCTGCCTCTCTGAATAGCTGGATTAATACTCATAATTAATGGTTCTCCTTCCTTTTGATGTTACTGGTGTTCTTCTTCCAATAGGTGGGTATAATTTTTCTTTCATTCTGGCACAGGTGACACATTTGGCTTGCAGAACTGATTAATATCCCCAAACAAAAGCTTCAGTGTTTACTGTTCTAGAAAGAGGCTTGTCAAATCCAATCCATCATTACATTTATGTAGTAAATTGTGTTTGAGATACATTGAGATACGTAACTGGTTCATGTATTTATATTTTTATGAAACAAGATACCAACCTGACCATGTTTGGAGGCCTTTACAGTGAAGAGAGTTGCTGAAACAATGTTTGCAGCAGGAGGATGTGTTGTTATATCTCTAATAAGTAATTATTTTTTCTTTCATAATATAAATTATTTCCCTGTTTCTATTAGCACTTTTCTTTGGTGGATAATTTGTCTCCTCTTGTTTAGCCTCAAATTATAGGCTAAGTGTTCTGGTAAACTGCTGATTGACCTCATGATGGTTTTGTGCATAGGCACTGAGGGTGTCCATTGAGGCTGACGTAGTGTTTTTTGCTGTTACTAGGTTGGATGAGGTTACTCTTGTTTTTTGCATTGGACAATTCTTAACCATTTAAAATAAGAAATAAATAAGGATTTACAAGAAAGGCACTACATTTCTTTTTGAGAGCAGCTGTTCAGAAAAAAAACAAGTTGCAAAGTGCGGCATAGTAGGGGAAACTCTGATAAGGCATCAGTTCCTGGTGTTTTCAAATCTGCTACTTTGCGTTTCATGAGCAAAAGTTCAGCTAGCAAGCTGTAGAGATGTGAATTGTCTTGATCTTTAGAATCTGAAGATTCTGAAACATCTTATTCCACTTGCTGACTATGGTATGGTTGCTTTCTGAAGCATGTACTTTCTGGGATTTCCTGTACTTTAATTTAGTGCTACAGTGAAAGTTATAGAGCTTCTTAGGAGGCCTTCATCGAATGAAGTCCAAAAAATCTCAGTAAAATCAGCAGATCTTAAGAATTGTAATAGTATTATATGTGAGCAGGAATTCTTGTTCTTTAGGGTAAGTTGCTGCTTGTCGCAGTGGAACACACTTTAATTCACGGGTTGCTAAGAATTCTCTAGATATTTTATAACTGACAGCAATTGATTTTCTTTTAAAATTTGTTATTCATTAAAATCTTTAAAAGTAGTTCACCAAAACAATTGCTGTTAAATCATTGACTGGAGAAACAATAAGGAGAATTACTGTAGACAGCCTAGAATATTTTATAAATGACTTCAGGCTTCTAGCACTATGAGGAACTGCAGTTTGGAAAGAATGTTAGCATTAATCTGATATGATAATGACAGATTTGAGGAGTGTATATAGAAATTCTTGTGTGTGAACACGTAATCTTCAAAACCCGTCTTTGCCAACTATATAGGGAGTGTCTGATCTTAATGTATGTTGACTATTTCTACAGCCCACAAGTTTTGTTTAATTATAAATACCTCTGTGCAGAAATTTCTTAGTGTGGGCTTATAAGCAAGAACTTTTTCCTTTCTCTTGCTGCTTCCAGCATCCCTGAAACACTGTCCTTTATTCCTTTATCTGATTAAGGTGGTGTTTACTCAGAACTGCAGTATAACTTACAGAGAAGCTGGGTTACCATTTACTCTGTTAATATCTTAATGCCATTAAGCTTGTGTTAATGGCCTCTGTTCCTTGAACATTTTCCTTCTAGTGGAATGACTGGGGCTGCTGACTCTTCAGCTGACTTTATTGCACACATTAAATTACAAACAACTTCCCTGCTTTCAGCTCTTTATTCTGCAGATTTACACCTGAAATACTTCAAAATCAAAGGTGTCTACGCCAAACCTCCATGGAATTTTACATGTTTGGGGAGTTTAACAAGTGGGCTTCATTGAGAATGGAATTTGGAAATTTCTCATTCCATATAGTAATTTCTTCTGCAGCATACAGAACTTTCCATAGTCACACTCCAGCATTTAGGTTCGCACATTTGATTTTTCTGATCTGGACAATGTATGCTGTATCACACACAACTCCCTACTAAAAGTAAAAAGCAGATATATATATATAAATATATATATACACACACACACACATTGTTGGAGATCCACTTTAAAACAGCATTGCAGTAAAAAGGTAACGTGGCTTAGAATGAGGGTCTTTTGATAGCAGTAACCTGAGAAATCAGGTCAACAAACACTTCAAGCATAATCTAGTTAATTACCCCTAAATTGAGTTCTGTTGTTATAACAAAGAGTTAAGCAGAATGGAGATGTGTGGAGGAAAAAAAAAAAATCCAATGATAAATTCTATCTGCTATGCTTTTCCTTGCAACTGTGCCAAAAACCTGAGTGTTTATCTGTAGCCATAGTCTATTTGAACTCTCCAAATGGGAGGCAAAGCTTCACACATTTTATAGAATGATCCTAGATCTGAAAGCTTTCAAAGCACTCTTTTTTGTCTGATGTATTTCATGAATGAAAATCCTTTATGGTACCTCTTCTTGTGTCGTAGCTGCTCAGATCTTACAGCAAACTTGGAGGGTTTGGTGCTCCTTACATTTGAACTGGTAGGGCTTTGCTGTATACTGATCTGCTTTCCGCAAAGATTGCTCTCAGTAGAAAACATGGAGAGGATATCTGTAGGTGTCATGTGCTATTCTCATTTAAGAAGTATGATATTGTTTCATGAATAGTGACTAAGTCATGTCTTCAACATCGACTTCCTTTTTTTTATTATTTTTTTTAAATTTATCTACATATTCAAGTAACAGAGGGTAAAGTTTCTGTGTTGTGACTTCTAGGATGCTGGTTTAGGTCATCAATACCTTTTGGAGTGCCTTTTTCTAATTCTTCTCTTTGTTTTCTTGGAGTTGAATAGTACTTGACTCTTTCTGAGATCCTTCTTAATCTTGTAGCCCCACTGATTAGATCTGTATGAAAATGGGCAGTATGAGTGAGATTACTAGAATGTGCTCCACTATGCATTTAATAGAAACGAATTTCAGTTTGACCATGTTGTTTTTCCAGACCAGCCTGTAGCCCGTTCCTTGAGTACTTTTTGGAAAGCTACAGATGGAATGTTGACTGTTGAGTTTTTATAACTACAGAGAAGTCTGGGTAATTTATTCCGTATATTCCATATTGTTATTTTCCTGGTTTCAGCTGAGATAGGGGTTAACTTCCTTCATAGTGGCTGATGCTGTAGTTTGAGTTTAGGAGAAAAATAATGTCGATAACACACCAGTGTTTTAGTTATTACTGAGCAGTGCTTATATAGAGCTAAGGGCATTTCAGCTTCTCATACTGTCCAGCCAGTGAGAAGTCTGAGGGTGCACGAGGAGTTGTGATAGGACTGGGCCAGTTCACTCAGGCTGACCAGAGGACTATTCCATACCATATGGTGTCATGCTGAACTGTAAAATGTGGGGGAAGTTGATCAGGGGTGGCTGCTACTGCTTGGGGACTTGCTGAGCGTCAGTTGGCAGTCAGTGAGCAATTGCATTGTGCGTCACTTGTTTTGTATGTTCTTTCATCACTGTTATTATTTTTCTTTCCCTTTCTGACCTACTAAACTGTCTTTATCTCAGCTCACAGGTTTTACTTTTTTTTTTTTCGGATTCTCTCCCCTGTCTCTTTGAGGGAGAGAATGAAAGAATGACTGTGTAGCGCTGAGCTGCCTACTGAATGAGGCAAGAACAATTATGAATGAATGTATATTATTTTCTTTCTTAATCATGGAAAAATAAGAAAATTAATGTGTGTATAAAACATAGTTAAAATTTCTTTTGACAGTGGAATTGATGACTTCAGCTTATTCTTGTGTGCCAGCTAAGATGGAAAGGCTAAATGTTAGCTCTTCTGCTTGGGAAAATGTGCTAATACTTTCATGTAGAAAAAGTCCAAGGTAAATGTTGAGAAATGTTTTTATGAAACAGCCATCTTCAGAGAAAATTCCAGTGCGGTGTTTCTACATGTTTGTTTACTTGTGTAACTAAGAGGAAATGTATTTCTACAACAAAAAGGAGAAAAGTACTTACTAGGAGCTTTCTTTCTTTCTAGTACATTTACTGAATCAAGGCAGTAGTCTTACTATGCTATCTTATGAAATTTTGCTGGAGATTCAGTCAGTGACAACTCAAGGAAAAGTTGAAACAAACACACAGAAACAAACAAAAACAAAAGAACTCCAAACAGCATAAATCCATAAACTTGACTAAGAGTTTCTCGTCTCCTGCCTTTGACTTAGTAACGGCCCAGATATGTGGTACACTTAACCTGGAACTGACTTTTTAACTACAGTATCACAGAATGGTTGATGATTGGAAGGGATCTCCAGAGGTCATCTGGTCCAAACTCCATACTCAAACAGGGTCACCTACAGCAAGTTGCCCAGGGCCTGTGCAGATGGCTTTTGGAAACTGAATTTCTTCTGCCTGAATGTGTGGAAGTCATTCTTTCATATAACTGTTCCCAAGCTGCAAGCAGTTTTCTGGGCATGGCATGCATTTAGTTACTTTCATTTTATTGCATGCATCCATCAGGCTTATCGTTACTTGGTGTTCTATACAAGTGTTGAATTAAGGTTATATTTCTATATCAGATGATGATGTCTGTAGGAAGTAGGGAGATCAGGAATCCTGGTACTGGAAACTTTGTCCTGCAGGTTTCTTTGAGACTGAAACATAACTCAGTGCTAAAGTTCTTGGTAGTGATGTGCTAATACATCATGCAATTCTGCTGAACGTTACTCTCTGTGGCTGGATTTTGCTTGAAAGGATAGAAGATGGGAAAGGTCGGGAGAATTACGAAATCTTATTTCTTGTTTACAAAACAAACAAACAAAAACCAACAAGAAACTAAGAAAAAGAAACTGCAAAAGAGTAACTTCTGAGTATACGCTTCCTTTAAGTGTAACTACTTCAAATTCATTTACATATGTTTTTTGTTAGCATTTTGGAAAACTGTGGGACTCACTAACACATAGTTCATTTATCTTGAATAACTAATGACTTTGTTTGACAATTTTAACATTTCTGGTTTTAAATCAGTACTTTAGAGGCACTCTTGTGAAGGAGCAACAAAATTTGTTCAGCTAAGAAAAGCCCAAAGTGCATACTTTTAAAATAGGCCTCCACATCTGTAGAGTGAGTTCTGCTTATCCTTCTTCCTACCCAAAGGTGTCTGAGTTCACAGTAGAAAGGAAAGGGAAAAGTCTGTGCATTGTATTAATAATTTTGGATTGAATCCTACACAGCACTCTTTTTCACTTCCATTCTCCTTACGTGAGCATTATGGAAAGTGGCAGAAGGATCCAGCTGACTTAACATTTGTGTCATGGCTCCCTGTAAAGATAGGAAATTAGCTCCAGCCTATGTAAGTCTAGATTTGTCTGTAAAAACACCTGCTTCTCTCCTTAAACTATACACAGAGCTGAGGTTGGGTAACTTGCATGTTAATGCTTACTGGAAAAGGATCTTAAGATGACTGTCTCACTTGTAGATATCTTCTGTGTGCTTACAATTAGATGAGGTGAATCCTCTTTTAAAGCTTCATTAGTCTAAATCTCTTGAAATCAGTGCAGCTAATTATGTAACGGAGGCTGGCAAATCTTAACGCTGTGACTTTTTGCAAGCAAATGAAGTTGTTGTTGTTGATTTTTCCAACTAACCAATATTTTGGGTTTTAGCTTTTTTTAGGTTGGCTAGAACAACAACACATAAGCTGTACTGTTAAAATATACACAGTCCCAAGATGTTTGTATCAGTGTTTTAGCTTGATTTTTATTGTTGATCGTAGACATGAAAATACGAGACTACAAGCCTCTTCCTTGCAAGGTAGGAAACATTGGCTACTGTTGAAGTCTTCTTGAAGTCTCTGCTATGTTCTGAGAAAACTTTCATTATGTATTTCTATTTTTTTCTCTCTTATTTTTGTAAAAGTATCATCTTTTTCTGCCTAGAGCTGCATTAACCACTGAAGAAGGGAAAATAATAAGAAATTTTCTGAAACTTGTAAAGAAAATTTCTTTTCATTGGCGAACACCTTCCCTGACTTAAATTTGTACTTGTCCTACAAAGCGTATGTATAAATGCTTTGACATAATGGCTATGTATTGTAGTTGTATCTGTATTAATCCACCATTTCACTAGTAGTTGATTGTCTTCATTGTAATGAGCTTTCTAATTGGAACAATAAGGCTGATTAAATAAATCCCTCTTAAGCATTAGACTTACAGTGGGATATACTCATTGTTATAATGTTGCAGATTCTAGACCAGGAAATAATACATAAAACAAGCAAACAACATGTTTCTGTGCAGATTGGATATTTTAATTCATATAAGAACTACAGTAAGTGTTTTCTGTTGTCATTTGGGTATTTTGAGCAGTAAGCCATTATGAGTGCTAAAAGGTACTTTACAGAAATACTTTGGTTCTAGCTTCTTCAGGCTGCTGGTTCTAATGGAGTAGTAAATTGGTTTTATTTATTTTGTACAGATTTCTTGGAAGCATCAAAGAAATGATACGTCAGGCACATGGCACAAATATTTCTTTGTAGTTTTTTGAATCCTAAAGTTGTGTGGTGCTGCTTGACATGTGATTTGTAAATAGTTGGGTGCGGAAGAGCTTTGTGGTGGGTGTTATCCTTCGAAATCTAAGGAGCTGTCAGGTGGAGCAGCAACAGTTTGGCAGCTCCCAACTTAAAGCAAGGGGGTAGTTGAAAATGTGGTTTTAACAGGTATATTATGGTAGCCTTGGGGTCAACTCAGCATTATTCGGTTACAAACTTACCATTAGGTTATGGCATATCTTAAAAGCTAGTAAAAATAATAATTAAAAACTAAAAAATCCAAACCTACAAAAGCCTAAAAAAAAACCAAAAAGCAAACAACTCAAGAAAACCCCACCTTCAAAACAATACTATAAAGAACTAAAAATGGGATGGACGGGAGGGTTTTGTGTGTTGTTCTGTGATTGCAGAAGTTATGTAGGACAGGAAATCTGTGTGTTGTACAGCAGGGACAGTGGCAGCGTGTCCTACTGCATTTCCAGTGTGAGCTTCTGGTTTACAGTGTAGAAGTGAAGTACACTTCCCTTACCATCATGATTGCTTCTGCAGGGAAGGATATACGTATGAGGTTAAAGCATTTCCCTTCTCTGGCAGTGTGGGAAAAGTAACAATATGAAACAGAAGGGATCAAGACCCTTGACTTCAGTGGGAAGCAGATTTTGGCTGTTACGTGTACCCTTAATGCAGTTTGGGTGGTTGCCATCATCTGTTTATATAATCAGGAAAGAAAAAGGAAATCACTATGAAAACAGCTTAATTGGACCAGAGTTTCTAGGGCTACTGCTCTCGTGCCTTTCACAAACACTAAATAGTCTGTTCATTAAAACAAGAAAAAAATGGAAGGAAAAAGAAAGCATTTAAGTGCTGCCTCTTAGAAGGAATTTGTAACGTAAAGATTATGGAAATTTTTGATCTTTAAAGTCTTCATCTTAAGTCCAAAGTGGCACAGAAAGGTTGAAGTGTGAACCAACCTCTCATGAGCTTTAGTGTTAAGTGTGTCATTTCTTAACCATTGGGGATTAAAGAGGCAGCTGTTCTTCAAGCCAGTGGCATGTGCTAGCATTTTAATGTACGTATGGTTTTAAGGAGGAGAAAAACCCACGAAACAGAGATGAAATAGAAGCAGCTGATATACTGTAATTAGCATATTTAAATATTCTGTAAATAGTATCCCAACTTTCTTGAGATCAAGTGAAAAATAAATTTTAGTCTACATGGTTAATAATACATTTTGCTGGGTGTAAATCAATCCGCTGTTTTAATTATCAGGATTTTATACTGCAGTCATCTCAGTGGTGGTAAATTGAAGCCTTAACTAGGTCAGGCCTCATTATTCGAAGCACTCAGGAAAGCAAGTCAGTTAATACCTGCTTCCAGAAACTGTAGGCTGTCTGCAGCATGCAGTGGTCATCAGGGCAGCTGGGCTAGTTGTGCTAGCACTGATACCAGGAGAGTTGTTGTGCTGCTGTGTGCCTGGGCTGACCAGGCCTGCTCCTTGGTAGGCAGCTTTTCTAATGGGGACCATCTCTGTCTATCCTGCATCGTGCTGTACCAGCAGGCCAGCCTGCTAGCTTGGGCTCCTGTTTGTCAGGTTATAAGTAGGCCTATAAAATCAATGCAGTCTAAGAAGGGTGGTTCCAGAAATGACAGTGTGAGCCTGAAATTTAGGAAGACCAGATTTAGTGAAGTTCTGTATGTCTATATGGATTTTTAATGTGAAAATGAAACCATCTAATGAGCTGAGCCAGTAACGATAAGATGATATAAAAAGACCCATGCTTTAGAATGGCATAGTGTTATCCATGGCTGTCAGTTGGTTGTCACAGCTTGTTACCTGCTTGGCCATGTCATATTACAATTTTTGATATGTTTATGGAATGAGAGATTCTGAAGGTTGGAAAAGTTTTACCTCAGTGCTTTTTTAATAAATATCTTTTTTGTCTTTTTTATTCCCGAGGATCCCTTCTGAAGTTTCTCTGTCTCAGATTTACGTTATTCATTATATTTAATTCTAGAATGGCTCCATTTGAAATTGGGAAGATTCAAGGGGAAAAAAAACTTGAAAGCAAAGAACAGAAAGACAAGTCTCTTGCACACTGAGCGCTTTCAGGTTAAGTGGACACATACTTGGAGTCATATGGGCAGTGTAAAGCTGGTTGGTTCCATCTACTTAACTGCTTGTATACAAACAGTTGCTGCTTATACAGGATACTAATTTAAGATGGGTAAGCTGTAGGGTTAGAAAAAATATGGTATCAACATAAAAGAACTCTTTCTTGTCATAGGATTCATTTACTATTTAATAAGAATATCTCTTTCATGGATGTCACAGAAGGAATTGATTCAAACTGAGTTTTAGATTTTTCTATGAGCTCATCATATGTGGCCACAACGCAGATGGTTGTCCAAGTTTTAATCTGAAAGTTTGGGAGCATGCAGCCTTTGGCATCCATTTTTTTTCCCCAGGACTGCTTTGGTACTGAATTATTTCAATTCAAGGTGTTACAAACTCCTAACATTATTAAATGCAACTGGAGGAAATAAATCACCATCACCATCTATGTAACTGTGTTTGCTGGCGTGAAATTAAGGCCATCCAAGAAATTTGTAACCAGCCCCATAGAGAACAAACAGTCTGCCTGTTGTTCAGGGACAGATGGAGTGTATGTGGCATCATGACCTCATTTAATTTCCAAAGTTTTGTTGATTAGGTCAGATTATTAAATTCTAGCTTTTTTTGTTTGTTACCCAATTGACCCAATTGAGGTTTTCTGCCAGCTAGTTTGAGTTAGAGAGTAAAATTTGCCTGTGCAATAACTGTGCATCTATATTAGGACGCTGGACCTTTTTAAAAACAAACAAAAAAACCCTTTTTCTTTTTCTCCCCGGGGGTGCCTGTTCCTAGAAGATACAGCAATGTACTGTATTTGTAATTTTGATTACTAGGGATGAATTATGTCATTAAAACCTTGCTTCTGGTGAGAAAGTATTGCTAAATTTCTTGGTTTGCTTTGTTTAAAGCTCATTTGAAGCTCAGTGGAAAAAAAGATATTGCGCTTTTGGCACTATGAGTCCAGAAACAAGCTACACTTGTTTCTTTGACATTAAGAACAGCAACTCTATGGAGGTACAGCCATACATGATGGAATAAACACATCCCCAAATATGATGGAGATTTCTGAGAATATCGTGATATAAACAAATACTTTGTGTTAAGAAATTAATGCACCCAATTGGGGCTTTTTAATTAAAATCTTGTAAAATCACCAAATTTTGATGCTGTTTAAAAGCAGCAAACTGATTTGGTTATTTCAAGGCTGGCAGCTGCGGGTGTGTGAGACTTCATTACAAAGTATTTTACATTGTGATAACCATGGAAGTTGTTGTTGAAATGAAAGATTTTACAAACATCAGGAGATTTGCAAAAATCTATCCTCTGGCTTTATTGAATTTCTCACCATAGACAGACAGTGATCGATGTACTGACCTTGTCTAGTGGGTTTTTCTCTAGATTAATGTCTTTTACACTTTTCCTTCCATCCTTCATCCTTTCTTGTGGTTCTGTGAGCTAGCTGTCAAGGCGCAGAGATATTCATGGATGATAAGGCCTTGAGATTTTTATCCCAGCAATACCTAAGCACGAGTAATTTCTGAGTTTCAAACTTGAAGTAGGCTGTAATGAATGCCCCTACAGACAAAGTAAAATCATGGCTTTCATTTCCTTTCCTTCTGATTTCTATATGTTGATATTTTCCTTGCTGCTGCAGTCTAAGTTTCCATAACTGGGCAGTGTTGGACTGTAGCAGCTGCCATTTTGAGACTCCTGACTTAATTAAACAGCATGCATTCACTTGCAAGAAGGCATGAATTATCTTAGAAAATGATTTTATTTTGGTGTTACTGTTTTGGCAAACAGAAAAATCAGATCCTGCTCTTTTGCTGAACGGACATGGGAAGGAAGCGGTTTTTCAAAGGAAATAAGTCAAAGAGATGTTACTACTTCTATGGTATCATTATTAATAAAGTCAAGGAAGGAAAAAGCTTGACTATGTTTAAATTTCAAAGAAAATTCAGGGTGTGTTTCTTTTTTTTTTAAATGTTGCCATTGTTAACATAAATGGCACTAATTGGCACAATAAAAACCGGGCTCAAATTATGTTTGTAACAACAGTCCCTTTAGTGTCTGCCTCACACAGAGTGCAAATTGGTGAAATCTGTATGCACAGTGATGTTGAGGCTGGTAACTACAACCTCAGGCCTCTGTTTAGTAATACTGAAGACTTCTCAAAGGCAGTTTTCTTTGAACCCTGCCTTTTCCCTGTCTTGTTTGCAGTACCTGGTTGTCTTAGTTGGATATTGCAAGTTTTTTCAATCCAAGTACCACTGCCATCTCCGGTGGAAATTGTACACTCAGAGAGAATGAGGATATTTTTAGTTCGGTTTTAGAGCAGTCTGAATTCAATTTTTCAGAGTTAAAAAATAATAAAATCTGTACAGCTGGGATGTTACACAACAAGAAATCTAGGAAAGAATTTCTTTTATATTAAATCTAATAATGTCTTATTTACAAACATTCATGACAAATGATCCTAAACGTTCCGTAATTCAGTTTTCTAAAGAAGTGCAGCCCTAGTATCAAGGGCAACACAGGACAAACAGGCAGGTTCGTTTGGATTTGACTCTGTAAAGGGTGTTCTACTGATTAACGAGCACGCAGGTAATCTGGAAGAAATTATTTCTAGCACAGGTAGAGGTTGTTTAAATATTAAGAGGACACTGGCTGAACTCAGCATGCAGGGTTCAGATGTGATCGATCACCAACACAGAGGTAAGGCTCTGCAGTTAGGAACGTGTTATCCTGCATCCATCTGAGATGTCAGTGAAGATGCACAAGCTCAGTCTGTGATTGTAGGGGCTGAGCTTTTGAACATTTTCCCTTGCTGAGGAGCTGCTTTTCATTCGTGATCTCTAGCTGATTCTGTTCACATTCTGTAGAAAGTACTAGATCTTTCTGGTCACTGGTTTTTCCAGTATTTCTACTTTGAAATGCAAGAACTGAAGTATTCTATGCTTTTTTTGTGTGTGTGCGTAAACTTGCATTAAAATGTTGCACTGTGTTTAACGGCTGTGAAAGTGTGGTCATATTCTAGAGAAGGCCAACATAATTATTTCTCTCTGCTGTATTGATAGATTGAGCTTTGAATTGTAGTGTCTTCTTGTTCATGTATACCAGTTTGAGTTAAGAATCCCTTCGTCTCATATGTATACATTGAATTCAGGTGTATGCATTGATATTCACTCACAAATAGATTAATGCCAACATTATACTGTCCTACCTGGCATCTCTGAATAATTAATGGAAGAAAAAAAAACACAAAATGAATTGTACAGTGGAGCTCAGTTTGGAGTCCCCTGAAATTTAATCTCTACATCTATCACCATACATTCAATTTCATTTCAGTCAGTAAACAAATCCTTTTACTTCTGATCATCACCACATAAAATTACCATTTTCCCAGAAGCCTACTCTAAAGCCAACAGAGTGAAATGCTCTTAAGTTTAAACGCTTGGTAAATAATTATATTTCAGTTGGGAACCGCAGACTAAATTGAAGGGAAAAATTAAAGGAACTAGTTTAAGTTGCATAACAGTAGCACATGTAGTAGTTCTAGTTTTCACTAGGTGGTACTGACACTTGGTATTCAAAACATGACGCATATGTGTTTTAATATATATTTTTTGACAAATACTGTGACAAAGCCTCAGGTTTTATACCATCTGCAGAGACAAAAGCAGTGCTGTAGAAGTACAAGTCCCTAAACTGTTGCACTCTGCAATCAATAATGTTGTCTATATCAGGAGTTTAAATGGATGAATAACTTGCGTGACTTCCTTAAAGCTGTCTACAGTTAGCATCACTTTTATTCCTGATGGGAATTTTTCTTAGAAGAATCATAGAAGTTGTTGAGCGTGTCTGTCCTGAGGTCAGAAAAGTGAGACAAGCTGACTGAGAGTAGTTTGGTGCTAGCTGTAAGAGATGGTCCTGTAAGTTTGACAGGAAGTGACATGTCAAATTCTACAGGAGAACTTGGAAGGGAAAAGGAAATTAGTACAGACAAACATAAAGAAAAAATGCGCAGAATGCTTCACGTATAGTTGGAACAGCATTTATTTTGGGGAAAAAAGTATCAGAAATTGATCCTTTCTTGGGCTTGTCTATAGTTTGAAGAGGTAGGATGCTTTGCTGCTGCTTTATTCTTACTTCAGTTAAAAAAAAAAAGTATGAATTACTTTAGAGATGACAGAAATCTGCTGTCCTCTGAGTTTCTTGTCTTTATATTAACATCAACTCTGCAATAAAATGAGATTTAAAGTATTTGTGTTTTGTACTTAGATCATGTTTGGAGGTCTGAGGAGAAAGAAGAGATTAACAGTAAAATAAAGGATTTTGCCTCTTTTTGTCTCTGTGTGTCTGTGTTAGTTACAGACTATTTCCCTTTTTCTTTCTCGTGATCTGAATGATTGTTGTGGCTCCTTGGTCACAGAACATCTAATCCATGACCAATTTTACCTAATGATTGCAAATAAAATCAAGCAAGCCCTATAACTTTTCCCGATTAGGATTCATTTCACTGCTGTTGCGTGTCAGAGTAAGCGCTGCATTTAATTCCTTGGAATTCCAAATCTCACTGTAAGTTCTTCATTCAAATTAATTTGAAATCTTTATTAAGTGAAAAATAGGACATCAGCCTTATGTTCAGCAGTCTATCTGGAGTCTGGGGATTGCTTTCTTCTGCTGGGTCTTTCTAATAAAATTCAGATTTTGCCTGTAAGGGATATGGATAGATTCTGTGGAAAAAAAAATCTGGGAACAGCGGCCCAAACTAAAGCTCTATGATTTCTTTGATGAAAGATGATACCTTTATTTGGAAATAAAACTGGCTACAAGAGAGAGTGGAGAGTGTCTGTTACTTAATTAGTTCATATTCAGACAGTAATTGATTTCACAGGTTCATATGGCTAAAGAAAGAGTTAATTTGATGCTATTTGTCAAAAATGTGTACAGTACCATTTCTTCAGAGACCTGTTTTTGAATTTACTATGGCACTGGACATACCTTTTGTGGGCAAGTGAAAAATAAGTTTGGGAAAACTGCATGCTTCATTTTCTCTAGTTGGAATTCATTTTGGACTCTTCATTCTTTCAGCCATCTCTGTACTTTCTTTGCAGGGCACCGTGTCTTAGCATAGTACTGGTTAAACCATGAAAATACCTGTGCCTTACAAATGAACACATTTGGACTCGAAAAACACGATTTGGTTTCTGAAGTTCTGAATGTTCTCTATAGGTTATGGAGTCCTTCTTTGGAGATATTCCACATCTTCCTGGACACTTCCTTGTGCAACCTGCTTTAGGGGACCTGCTTTAGCAGGGGGGTGGACTCAGTGTTATCTTCACTCTTCCAACCCCTATTGTTCTTTGATTGCTGTGCTCGTCTCAATTTTTCTTTAAAAAGATTTTCACTTAGATTTAATTTGAATAACTAAGAACCTTTTTATCAGGACCCTAGGGATGTTTATTTCCCATGAGTGGCATTGAGGAACTAACAGTATAGAATGTCTGTACTGTTAGAAGTACAGAAATACGTACTTGAAAATAACATAGAATTCTACATAAAACAAAATAATATTGGCACTATAAACTTGATGAAAGTGAGAGGTAGAACACTTCAAGAAACAGCGACAGTTGGACTATTTGTGGAGAACTCAAATTGTTAACTGCAAGCAAAAACTCCACTGAAGTGAGATGGTAATAGCAATATTAATAGGACAGCATATTAAACCACTTTTGCTTTTAAATAGTTAATCGGTAGTTTGCACAGAGGTGACTCAAGGAAAAAATATAAGCAAACACAGAGTGTAATAAAAAAAAAATCTGTGGATGTCTGTGACTAAAATGCTGCAATGACATTTTATCTAACGTGAAACAAAAAGGGGCATACTAAAACAAACAGGAATTAAAAAAGCCCCCAAAATAGAAAATCAAGGGCTGTGATCCATACAGCTCTCTCTGTACTTTTCAACTGTCAACCTGCGTGTATAGAGGTGAGATTAGCTATAACTACCTTGACTGTTTTTTGCAGTCTGTTTCTGTTTGTGGGTAAGCGACTTATGCTCTATTTACTGCTTTGTTGAGCTTGTGGCAGCAGGGATGAGTTTCTATGGCTTTCGTTGATATGGAACGGCTAGAAGATGAGTTAGATTTGATGGTATGGGGTGCTTTGGAAAGTGGTGTTTTAAGGATCAAGTCCAGGACTAGGAGTGGTAAAGTCGTAATGGATCTCTAACTTTTCCTCCATGGAAAGCCAATTTAAAAAGAAGCGTGGAAGTTATATTTGTTGGCCAAACATGCCTCAGCATTATCCACAGTTGAACTGTTTTATTGATGCAGTGGTTCTTTTAATGTGTATTTTGACTTTGCATTTAAAAATGGTAGCTGAAAAAGGTGTGATGTATCAGGCTTTGCAGTGGCCATGTCAGCAAACTCCTGCGAGTCTGACTTCTGAAAATGTTCGTGTAATACTTGTTGTGTAAAGTTGTCATCAGCCTAAGGAAAACAGGGCCCGTATTTTTGAAGAGCAGATTTGAGTGTGGTTGATTGAAGCAGTAATGGTCCCAGACTGCTGGGGAAGCAGCTGTGCTTTTGATGGGAACGATGGAAGAGAAGAACTCTCACCAGTTCTGAGAGACCAAGGGCTGTTTGGGAGTAGCAAACACGCAAGGAGCAGCTGGTTCTCTGGCCACCTGAGCTATTGCAGAAATAGGTGTTGGTGTATTTGTGCTGTGTTGTTCTGTAGTGAAAATACCAAAATGTATTGAAGTGATATTGGCAACTTGGACAGTGAGGAATTGTGCTCTGTTTTTAGAGAGACAGCATCTATTCAAAACCTACTTTTAGAAGTAAACCTACTATTTGAAAGTGCAGGAAGGGAAGGAGGGGCTATGTATGTGCAAAGCCAGTCCTGTCTTCTGGATGTATTTACTCTTACTCTTATTATTTCCAAATGCTTTATGTATTGCTTATATATTTATTCTCACACCATTCCTCCTGAAACAGGAATACACTGCTTATTGCTATTTTTCTCATAGGGAGCACGGATGTATGGATGTGGTTAGCATATGCCTGGGGATGTCTGTAAAAGTGCTGTGAATTGAATCCAAGTCTCTGGACTCTGAGGTCGATACACTTAATTGCTGTCACTCTCTACCTTTGAGCTATCTTGTGTTGTGAAACCATAATCATGCTGAAGTGGGCTTGTTTTTCTGCTGCTTTCTTAACTTTCTGCATGTATCTGGGCATTGCTAAACTACTTGAAGAAGTGATTTATGCTTTGTTATGTCATCTGATGTTCCATTGCCCCTCACCCTCTCCCTTTGTTTAATTTGGAGAGCCTCGCCTTGAAATGCACATTTTGAACTAAGCTAAGAAGTTTTCTTACTTGGACTTAATAGATCACTGTCAAACTGAGAACTTCTGAGTGGTGAAGTTGTGTTTTGTTGGGGTGTAACTTCAGTCTCCACCTGTTTTATTTTCCAAATGTGGCAAATGTTTTATACTAACTGTTCTGTTTTGTTTAACAAGGCTGCTAACTTGTTACCAGCTTGTACACAGAGTAAGCTTCTGAAGGGTATCAGATTAATGATGGAGCAACTAATCTTCAGCTTGGGTTTGTGAAGCTAATTCCGTGTTAAAGAAAGCGAGCTGTTTGCATTGGCAGCCTATTAAAAGCACAGGATGATTTTGCTCTGCAGATTTTGTTGTTGTTTTTCTTACATCCCTACAGTGGATTTTTTTTTTTTTTGACTGCTGTATCTGAACCATATAAAATACCTGTGATGGCATAGCAACATTAACGTGTTTAATTAGGAGTTTATACTGCATATACATTCTTAAAAAAAAAAAACAAAACTGTAAACAGTTATTAATTACATTAACTCAGGTTTCTAAAATGCTGTATTTTAAAACAGCTATGTATTTTTTCACATTATCCAGCATTCCTTTTGGACCCTGATATGCCTGGGAGCAAAAGATGATTAGAAATAAATACATCACTCAACCATCATTTAAGCAAATTAAAACAGGTGAACGAGTGATGGTGGTCTCCCATAGCAGGAGTTTGTTTTCATGAAGAAATAGATATGCATCTACTGTCTCTGTGGTGGAGCTGATCAGGATAACGGAAAGAACCTTAAACATTAAGGTTCTGCTTTGGCTAGGTAAGTCAGAGATATATTTGCTTTCAGAGTAGCCCTACTCTTCTTTTTCATAGTGTTCTAAGTAATTTGTTAACAATCATTAAGGATGGGCAATAACAAGTAAGACTCTGGACGTTTCCAGTCATGTGGAATACTTTGATATGTTGCCATATTAAATAAAAATGAGAAAGAAAATTTCATTTGCCTACATATACAAACAAAAAAACAGTGCTGCTTATGAGCAGCTTCTTGTTCAAGGCCCTGTGAGTTTGGCTTTGCTCTTGCAAAATGAGACATTTCTCTTGCTTGCCTGATGAGAGAGGTCTTCACTTTGGTGCCACTTGTGCTTTGCTTTTTTAGGTTTTTGTTTGCTTCCATGTTACACTAACATTTTAACTAATTTTCTGTATTTTCAGTGTCAGAATGTGAGAAAAAATCATTTTTCGACATTTTCCACTCAAAATTGTTTGGCATGTTTTGCCTCTTGCTTTATTACTGTGGTACCCAGTCCTTTGCTTGCTGTCTTACAGCTTTGTACAGTATGCCAGTCACAGCTTCACTCCTCTGACTGGGTTTGCATCTCTTTTTTGCAAGTTGTTTTAAAAGAGGTGCAAAATGGTATAATTTGGCAAAAGAATTTTTTCTTTGTGTGTTCAGCTTACTTTGATAGTAATAACTGAAATTAGTGAATTTTCCCCTACTGAGTGTTGCAGTTGACACCCCTACTGCAGTCTGTTTTACCACTGAAAAGCGCAGTAGGCCTGGTGTAAGTTTTTAAGTGGATAAAGTCTCTCAGAATAGAGTTGATTGAAGTGTGATCTCATTTTACATGTGATGCAGTAACTTCTTACTTGACATCTTAACAAGGAATGTGAAAAAGTAGAGTGCTACACTAATCCTTTCATTTCCCTGTTATAATTCTGTGGAGAACTTGCTAATTTAGTACAAAATGGTAAATATATATATTAAAAAAATTGTACTCATTTATTGAAATAAAAAAAATATTAAGGGAAAATTCAGAACAGTTGGGTTCACTAGGTGGGACATTTTTTTGCACCAAATTATTTGGTATTTGTGGTAGAAACTACTGATTTGGGTTTTGTACTTTGTAGATTCATAGGCTGGTGTATTCTGGTATCCAGATTGAAAACGCGTATTTGTCATTGCTCAACTCAACCACTGCCATCAGTCAACACCATGTTACATTTACATCTCTGTTTAGCTTAGGAAAGTCATGATGGTTGTTAAGACTGCTTATATAGCGCCAACATTTTGTTACATGCATGCTTGGCTGTTGTTTGTATACTGGTATGACTGACAAACCAGGATGCGTGCATAAATTACATTTAGGACATGGTTTGTATATTCTTACCGAGTATTTATTTTGTATAAAAAAATGATTTGCAAACTGCAGGAACTGGTATATAATTTGCTTTCCTGAATCTTGCTGGCAATTAAGCTTTAGGTTGAGAGGCGTTGCTGTCTGTATATGTTGGGTTCTTTATGTGGCCCATTTGTGTAACTCAGTTTAACTCAGATGCATTTAGCTCTTCTGTGGCTGATGTCCAGGGGCATCTTTGAAGAGCCATCAGTTTAGCTGGCAAGTGTTTATTCTGCAGTGGCATTATTACTTTGCAGTGCAGATACCTACTTTAAAAAAGCTGTGACATCAGTAAGTCCTCAAGCTAAAAAATTCTGAGAATAAATTGAAGTAGCTTGTGTTAAAGGCTGCAGTATTTCAAAGGAAAGCTTGGCTTCTGGAAATGAACTTTTAGCTTGTTTAATGGCTAACATATCCCGATGTGATGTGTAGATTTAGATTCCTTCTGTGCTTCAACGATGCTTCTTATAGTTAGTTGTTAGCACTTCTTCAGGACTCCTAATGCCCTACTACCTCCATTTACATTGTGAACATTCTGAAAAATGTGTTTTCCCCATGCTGAAAGAACTCACTCTTTTATTTTTTTAATTCAATGATTTTTTTTTTGTCTTGCCAACTCTTCTCTCATATTTATTTACTCTTAATAAACCTTCTTTCTTTTCCATTTTACCATTGGTATGTTTTGCTGATGATTATCCCCGTGTTATATCTGGAATATGTCTATGTAATAGACAATGTTTTTATCAGTATGTACATGATTCCAAAAAATGCCCTTGCTATGTAGAATAAGCAGCCGAACTTCATCCTGTGGTGAAATGCGTGCTTAGTATGGTTTGGTGTGAGCAGACACCAAGTTTCCTGGTTCCATAATTGATTTGGCATAGTGATGGCATTCCATTGCACTGACCCGGAGCCATGAGCCTTCCTTTTGTTGTGATTTAAATCCAAACTTGTCTTAGGCTCAAAGCGATCTGTATTTTTTCTTTTGTTTTGTCTTTACTTTCTGGATTTGCTAATACTCCTACAGCTGTCTAACACGTCAGTCTACTTTTCTCAGTAGTTTTCAGGCAATTCCATATCTTTTATTTTCTCTGAAAACTTTTGAAGGTCTACAAGCAGAGCCTCAGAGGTCCATTCAAGTGATAACCAGAGTTTGTGTACAGGCTTGCGGCAGTTCTGTGTTCTGCCATAGGTTTTTAAGGTCCATGGTCTGTTTGCCTGTGCTCCCCACATGTAAGATACTTGCTTTTTCTTGTGAAAGAATATTAAATTCTTGTGTGGTATCCTCCAGGGACTCACTGGTGTGCCTTTGCTGTGGTCAACTGCTGGCTTTTCTCTCAGCTTTGCTTTTACTTTGCCGTTTATACCCCTAAGTCTTCTGACTCGGAATTCTATTATATATGGTTTGGGTTGCAAAATAATAGTAGTAATGTAGGAATGTAATGATTAAACAGGAGATGGATTTAGGTATGTTACAGGTGAATTTTTTTGGTAATCATTAAGAACTGTACTATGACCAAAACTGGAGAACAAGAGTGGAAATCAAGTTTTAGCTATAGTAGTATGTAAGTGACAACTGAAAAGTGTCTCTTAGGTATTGAGAAAGAACACTCAAGAGACTCATCATTAATGTGCTAATGTTTTATTAAGACTGAGTGTGTTCCTGGAGCACATTCTAGGCCCCAAATAAGAGACATGCCAGGTGGTTATGCATGCGTGACAACTATCTGAATACAGCAGATGTGAAACTTTAAGGCATACTCATATGAAGCAGTATTTTTGTTCCACTGCGTGTTAATTGGTGGTATCTGTGTCTTCAATGGATGTGTAAAAATGCATAGACCATCAGTAGCACCAGTTTGCTGTGGAATAGACTGAGCCTTGAACAAGTGGAAGGTGGAGAACTGAGGAGACATTTTGTTGTAGTTTATCCCAGCTGGCAGCTCAGCACTGCAAGGCCATTTGCTCACTCACCCCTCCCAGTGGGATGGGGGGAAAGAACTTGGGGGGGAAAAAGTCAAACTTGTACATTGAGATAAAAACTATTTTCTTAGGGGGAAAAAAGGAAGAGAGAAATAATAGTAACGATAATTTTATATATATGTAAATATTTAAAAAACAAATGATGAACAATGGAATTGTTCCCCAGTCACCAATTATTCCGCACTGATGCCCAGCCGGTCCCAGAGAAGCAGCAGCTCACTCTGGCTAGCTCCCTCCAGTTTTTAGTTTTTTCACTTGATGTCACATGGCAATTTGCATCCCTTTGGCCAGTTTAGGTCAGCTGTCCTGGTTCTGTCCCTTCCCAGAGTCTTTTTTGCCCCCCCGTCCTCTTGCTGGCAGGACAGTATGAGAAGCTGAAATGTCTATGGTTCTACCTATGTCTATGATCAGACATTTTTTTTTGCCAGAGAGTATATACGTTGTTTGAAAATCCTATGGGGCTTTATGTATGTACATGGTGAAGAAGGTATGCTGCCTAGCAGATTGTATTGTACAGGAGAGTTTTGGGCTTTTTCTTTTGTGTTTTTTGCTTGCATGCCTCCTGAGACATTCAGACCAATGAGAGCCAAGAATGCCACAGCCTTTCTGTTCTTTGTGTTTTTTAACCAATCGGTCAGGTTGCTTGAAACACTTCAATGGTTTAAGGTAGATGGCCAGTTACACCAGTCTTAGCAAATTTAACTAAAACCTTTGAAAGGTTATATTTCATAACTCTTGCATTTCAGTCAACAGAGTAAATAACAGATCTTGGGAGGAAAAGATAACAACATGTTTTTTCTCTTTCCTACTGTAAATGTAGTAGAGTCCACTTCTTCTGTGTCCTTGGTGAGTTAGTGTGAACGCGGTCTGCGTCTCTATGTCTTTATTGGAAACTTCTCCACAGGAGGCATCATTTGTCTCTGTCCTAATTCTCTTCTGATTCTAAATGCAATGGGAACATTTGCAAAGAGTAAATCTTTTCAGTGTATTGACAAAGCTGCTTCTGTAATTGTGTTAGCTGAACCAAACAATGAGGCTGAAATCCTTCGTAAATTAGGGTTTATATAACTCTAACCCAGTTCCTTGCTAAGCCTTGCATACTGAGCCAGAATAGGGAGCACAGGTTATTCATGTGCTTTGCTGCATTGTGAAATCTGTGGCCTACTGAACTAAGTTTGTTATTTTTCAGCCTGCTTTCACCAGTTTAGTTCTGTGCTGATTTACAGCCGTTTTCCTGTGGCAGTATCACCTGTAAGAAAAGACTCAGTTGTACATATGAGGGAGGCCGAGAGGAGTACAGTGTATGCTGCTGGAGCAATTTAGTTCTTGTTCTGCTTTCAGAAGCTCTACCTGAGTAGTTCAGAACTGACATGGAAATTCTAGTATGTTCATGTATGCACTTTTTTTTTTTTAAATCTATGAAATCAGGTTAACTGCTAACGGAGAGCGGCAATGCAGTGCAAGTAAGGGCAGTGAAATTCTACTTAGTAGCAAGTAGGCAGATCATCTGGATTTAACTTAAAAGGACAAATGCTTGATTAGCCCAGCCTAGTCAAGTAGGATACAGCAGTGCAATAGGAAAGGGAGGGGCATGTTTATAATGCTTGCATGCATGACCTCTATAACATTCTTTTTGAAGTCACAGAATTGTAGGGGTTGGAAGGGACCTCTAGAGATCATTGAGTCCAAAATCCTCTCCCCCCCCCCCCCCTTCTTGGCCACAAGAGCATGCTGCTGGCTCATAGCCAACCTGTTATCCATGAGGATGCCCACGTTCTTCTCTGTAGAGCTCCTCTCCAGCAAGTCAGCCCCTAATGTGTACCGATGCACACAGTTATTCCTTCCCAGGTGCAGGACTCTACACTTCGTGTTCTTGACCCTCATCAGGTTCCTCTCTACCCAGCTCTCCAGTCTGTACAGGTCTTGTTAAATAACCTGGGAAGCTCTGTTGTACAACACTGACAGCTCATGACTCAAACAGATGAGCATGAGAAAATGGCTGCCATCGTGTAGGAACAACTGGGATTGCATTTACAGTTTACAGTTATTTAAGAGTGCCAAGGCTTGGAACCTCTCTTGTTCCCCAATGTTACCAAAGCTCTATATGTTTGCTCAGGCCAGGAATGAAGGCAGGGCGTTGTATCCTGCCCTCTCAGGATGAGCATTGTGACCAAACAAATCAAAATGATGCCAGGCACAAAAACAAGGAAGTGTCAAATAAACCTAGGGAAAGAATGTAGCCAGAATTGCTCTTTGTAGCTGAGTGTGATAATAGAATCTGTTTTATAGCATTGCCTTATAACATAACCAACTTTTTCATCCGATAAAGTGCAAAACGGTTCATTTACAGACTTGAGGAGAAAAGACCTTCTGTGCTTTGCTTTATTTAACTTCCTACTGTTATGCTCCTTGACTGCTGTATTATTTCAAAATATTGGTAGGGAAAAAAAAAAGAGTGGAGTGAGTAGGCAAAGAGATGAGAGATGAAAATTTGTTCTTTAGTAGCTTTAATAGTTCTTTCTTTTTTTTTTGGGGGGGGGGGGAGGAGCGAGGGGAGGGTCATCTGCAGTTGAAGAGATGTGAATCTAGATACATTGAGTATAAGTTTGTAGCTGTGTTTAAATTGATCCTTGAGACTTATATATATGAAATCATTAGGAGTTCTGTGAAATCACATGAGATTCTCTTGAGAGTTAAGCTGACAAGTGCCAGGCAGCATATAGTGTCAGGGTACTGCTCTGAAAGCAAATGGAATAGAAAGTTCCATCTGGCATCTTGAATAAATTAATCATACGGCAACTGGATTTGCTTTTTGAGGAGAATGCTGATTATACTTTTTGTGGTCTGTATTAATGAAATATTAAGGAAATGTATACCACGGGTTTACAGGCAGGATAAGTGGAATGTTTTGTTATAAGCAATATTTATTATATATGCCAATAAATTATTCTGTTATTGCGAGTTACTGGAAAGCTGACTTTTTCAGATTTGGAGTTACTAAAAGATATGCTGCAAAAATATTTCCCAAAGATCCACAGTAGTGGTAGGTAAAATACAGCCAATCTTTGACAGTGCTGAGGAAAACAAGTCAATCCTTGTTTTCAGTGTCACTGGACACTGACAGCAGCATGTCTGAATTAATATACAGTACTTCAGCTGTGTTCTGTAAGCCTGATAGTTTCTCCTTACTGCTTTGACTGAGAATATTGATTTCCACATTCAACCTTTTCTCTACGTGCAGTTGTTCACACTGCTAATCAAATGCGATGGTGTGAAAAAACATGCTGAGGCTTTTCCTTAGATTTTCCTGGGGCTTGTTGTGTTTTACCTCTTGGCCTTTTCCTTAGGAAAGAGCTGCTTGTTGCACTGCAGTTTTGCTTCGCTTTTCCTCATCTTATGCACACACACGTATATGAATACGTACAAATATTTTTATATAGCACATCTTCTCACGTTTCCTCATTTCTTTTCATTTATAGATATGTAACATGCCTATGAATAGTGACATCTCTCATATGCTGTGACTTGCTCTTCAGAGATTCCATCAAAATTAACTTTTATATGAAGTATTTTCCAATAATATTTTACTGTGTAGTGCGTTACCTGCTGGGAAATGATTATGCAGATTCCTAAGTTCTTAGCTCAACTCCATATTTTTCTGAAGGAAAATGTTCATTGCTTTGGAAAAATAAGTCTGGCAAGGTTGGCATGCACTTCTCCTCTCACTTATTACCCATCTCCTTCCGACTCGACACCTGAAAGTAAATAATTTTCCTTTGTAAGTGAAGTATCCCCTATTTGCTGTATTACTTCAGCTCAGTCGGGGTACTGAATGCCTACATCCAGATAAAATAACAAACTTGTTGGAATAATAATAATAAAAAAAAATTAGAGAGGAAAAAAAAAGAAAAAGAAAAAGAGAGGCAGCCTCTATTTGAAAATATCTTCATGCTTTTCATTATGAGCTCCCTTTTTGTATTTATGGCCAGGATATGTTGGCATTAAAATGGGTATTATGTAACAGAGTATTTGTATGACAGCCTTTATTCCTGCCTATTCTTCTCATTGACTGTATTTTCTATATTAAAAAAAAAAAAAAAAAAAAAAAAACACAACAAAAAAAACCAAAAAGCCTATGCAGACAGATCGGAAAAAAATGTTTCTGGTCTGTTTTGGCCATGTTTCCTTTTTCTAAATGCTGTATCCTTACAGTAATGGGTTGAGTCCGGTCTGCCAAAGTATTGGAATGTAATTTTAAATTTATTCCTTCAGATATATAGTGTTATGAACTAAATTGTCATATATTCAGTGATTTATCTCATATATATCAAGGCTCAGAAATAAGACTCAGACAGTGACGTATCTAACCAACTGTAATTCTTCCAGTAATCATCAGTGTGATCTCTAACAGTTGATTCACAGCACTATAGAAGTTGACAAATATTTATCATCTTTTCCTGGGATGCAGTTCCCATTTCTGTCTGTAGATCCATTGGATCTGGTGTTTAATTCCTGTGGCAGCAAGCAGCTGGAGACATAGGGCTGGAGCACCTCCCCTACAGAGGGTGCTCCCCTATGTGTGACTTTTACCTTTTCTCATGGGTTTGTTACATTCTAGATTCAAGTATCTACTTAAATATTTATCATAATGGCTGTTTAAAATACACTGTTTTCCGTGCATCCATCTATAGGACAAATATTTGTAAGTTTGTGACTTGTAAGTGGGTACAATTCCATTGTACAAAAGTGCATTTTGCTACTCAAGTGACGTACAAATGCCAGGAGATTCTTTGTTTCTCTCTATATGTTTTTGTCAAGAGTATGACATCCTGTCAGATCACTGGATTACTGTGACTGGTGACAGACTAGACCAGCTATATAGTGTTTGACTAGCAGTGCATTTTAGTTATTAGACTTTACATTATGTTTCATCAGTGTGAAGCCTGCTGCATGGGCATGAGAGCCACAGAAATCACTAGTGTGAAATAGGAACTTTTCTCAGCTCATGCACATGATAAGTACCTAAATCAGGTATAGCATAGTACAGTGTGAGTTCAGCTCCCTGCTGAAATATGTTTCAGGTCCTTGGACTTTCATCTAAGATGCTCATACTTCTGAATTTGAGGACAGATGCGGCCTATTGTTTCCTTACCCCCACCCCCTAGTCGGCACGCAAGAGCTGTATTGTCAGCTAAACTTCCCCAAACTGCTCAGTGAAATATGTGATAATTCTGTAACTGTTCACTAGTTCTGGCAGTCTGCGCTCGGCTTACAACATCTATTCCAGGGTTCTACCGAAGGAAATCTATGGAAGTTCTTTGTCTGAGGTTTCAGAAATAAATTTCAATTACAAGTTAGGGACGCTTGGAGAAGATTCTGCTCGCTTCATTACTTGAGGGTATGCTAAAAATGCCTGAAGCATCTCTCTTATGAGGAAAGGCTGAGCGACCTGGGTCTGTTCAGCCTTGAGAAAAGAAGACTGAGAGGGGATCTGGTCTATGTCTATACATATCCAAGGCGTGGGAGGCAAAGGGATGATGCCAGACTCTTCAGTGGTGTGTGGTAATAGGACAAGGGGAAATGGCCACAAAATGAAGTATAGGAAGTTCTGCACAGCTGTGCATAAGAGCTTCACAGTGAGGGTGACGGAGCACTGGGTAGAGCTGCCCACAGAGGTTGTGGAGTCTCCTTCTCTGGAGACGTTCAAGACCTGCCTGGATGCCTACCTATGCAACCTGGCCTAGGGAGCCTGCTTTGCGGGGGGTTGGACTGCATCATCTCTAGAGGTCCCTTCCAGCCCTTACAATTCTGTGATGTGTGATTATAGAGGAAGATAGACTCACTTCTTTGCCACTAGAGAAAAAAACTATTTATGAAACCAGAGTGGGAGTGAACAAAAATGGTAGTATTTCACATTTGGGAGACATATTAGACAGGTTCTTCTAAGCCACATTATTTCAGACCTTATATGCTAGAGAATTTGAGAATGGTTTTCTGAAGGATCTTCTCCAAGTTATTACTTGTATGCAAATCTCAGAGTTTAGAAAGAAGAAAGATGATCTTTTAGTTCTCTTTGTACCGAACTCAGGATTTAATTCTTCTCTGTTGAACAACTCTTGTTGGGTTCTACCTAAAGAATAGGGTCTGCAACACCAATTTCAGGAACATTACGTAAGGTGACATAAACTTGAAGCTGTTGGAAGCTACCTCTATGTGATAAAATGTAGGTGATCCACATAGACGGGATTTGAAGAATTGTAAGGCTCAGAAACTTTATCAAATTTTGAAAATATTCTTAAGGAAACTTTGCAGAAACGTGAAAGCTGTATGAAACTGCAGCGTTCAGTTGTACCCAAATGTAGAGCTAATGTGAATGATTTCACAAACATGAAATCATGTCAATCTGTAATTTCTGGACCGTTATGTGAGAATCTGAGCACATTAACAACATCTCTGACTTTGTCAGAATATGAGCAAAGCAGTACATATGCTGCATTTATAGTTTTATCAAAGCAGCTGTGTTGAAGGTTGTGTTATTTTGACTTCTCACTGTATTATGATAGAAACTAAGATATGCAGCAACAACCTGTTTTTTTACACCCAAAACACTTTTTCTGTGATATGCTCTTTAAAGCAAATCTCTGTTTCTTCATTAAAATATATTTGATCATTTGATAAGAGGAAAAAAAAAACAATCCTAAGTACTCTAGTTAACTTTTGCACTCACCTTTGGTGGTGTTAGTGTGCTACAGTTACAGTTCTGTAGAATCACACTGGAGAGACACCTCTAAAGCTATGCTGCTGCTTAGCTGCAGAATCGGTTAGGAGTGATATTTTGTGCAAGTTTTGCTAACAGGCAATAGAAATGCACTCCACTGATCTCATTTAAGGAATTAAAGAAATCATTTGGTTGGTTTTTTTTTTTTTGTTTTTCTTTTTGGTCACTGGTATAACGCTCGTGTCATGTGAAACTGACCTGTGCCTATTCACGTTTTGCTCAAAGTAGCTATAATTCAAATACGTTGTTAATACTGTATTTTTCTTTGTATAATGAATATTAACTTTGATAGCTGAAGATGGCATGCAAAAGAGGGTGACTCGCTCCTTGGTGTGGTTTTCTTTATGACATTTCATATTATATAAAAATGATTTGCTGTTACTGTCTTGTTGACCCTTGAACATTACTATGTACCGTGATACATAGTCAGAACTGTGTATCTCAAATATATCTAAAGATTAGGAATGTAGAGTTAAGCTGCAGTCTTTCTTAGATGCACTCTTTCTTAGAGTCTTAGATTTCTTAGAAGCTGATGTCTTTCTTAGACTTTTATTTCAAATGGCTTTTTTACAGCTATGATTTTAATTCTTTTTTGCTCTTCAGAATTGCATTTCTTTTCACATTTTTTTCATATAACTTACTCTCTGCTGGAAAGAATGGACGTATATTTGCCAAAAAGAAGAGCAGCCAGAAAATGAACTAACTAGATAAAGCAGGTTTTTCTTATTTTTCTCCCCATGAGATTTTACTAGGTGAGACGATAAACCTGTATATGCCTTAAAGGGTTTCCTGTGGAGAATACACTTAGCCTACTTGAGTTTTTGCTGTGTAATGCACTTGTACATATTTAATCTAAATGTACCTTCAATTTTACAAAAGATAGCAAAAAAGCTGAAGTAAGTAGTAGTTTTATTGAGAAGCCAATGATGTCTGCTGAAGAGTTCTGGTGATGTTACTTAGTTAGCTGTAGGCTATTATTTATAATGTACTATTCTTCATTCCTGGAAGAAATTTGGAAGCCTCATTGCACAGAGTGTTTAATTCTGGGGCCAATAGGTTGCAGTGCAGGCTTTTTCGTTCAGAGATAGTGTCTCACTGTTCTTGTTTTGATACCATATTTTTTTCTCATCCTGCATACATGAAGGAAGACTATGTTAACTGTTGATCTGCGGCTTTATGAACTTCAGAGGAAAGAATAGCAAAATGCCTTGAAAAAGCAAAGCGGAGAGGGACCTGGGGGGTCCTGGTAGACACCAGGTTTGCCCTTGTGGCCAAGAAGGCCAATGGCATTATGGAGTGCATTAAAAAGCATGGCCAGCAGGTCAAGGGAGGCCTGATTCTTCCCCTCCACTCTGCCCTGGTGAGGCCCCACCTGGAGTACTGTGTCCAGTTCTGGGCTCCCTGGTAGAAAAAAGACAGGGATCTCCTGGAAAGAGTCCAGCAGAGGGCCACAAAGGTATAAAAGGGCCTGGAGGAGAATTGTTTTTCTTTGTGGATTTGAATTTTCCAGTTCTGTCACTTTTAGAAAACAGAGAATGTGCTGAACTGTCTTAGCATATATCTAGCTCACAAATATCCCCATACATGACCTAATGATACATAAAATATGTACATTTAGCTTTGAATTCTTGGTCCTCTTGTAAAGTGCCGAGAGTTTATGCTTCTGCATACGCAGAAACTATGCAACAAATGGTCTGCAGCATGGACTTTTGCCAAGGAGTGCTACTTGTCACTGGTTTTAAAAATTTCACGTTATAGCTTTTCTTATTTGAAGTTATGGATTGTGTGAGTTGTGGTGAGGTCTGGATTTGAAGAACGTCTGTCAAATTGCTTTATCCAAGTTACATTCATCTCTTCAAGGTTACTTCCCTCCTCTCATCCTTTTTCCATTCATGCCTTGTTATGTTGACACAGTATTTGTAGGAGATACTGGAATGTAGGTAAAAGTGTTGTCAGCACACTTTAAATACCAATTTATGGCAAATTTATTTTAGAAGAGGCTTGTTAATTATGAGTATGTATTCACAAGTGGTGTTTTTTTAACATTCAGGGAAAACAATTTTTTGTGCCAGTAAGGTGCCTTTAATGTGTATTTTCAGAAATTAGTCTGAAACTTAAACTTCCTTCATGTTATTTTAGAAGTAAAAACAATATAAACTGAAACTGTAATGAACAGGATTAATGTATTTTAGGGGCGGTACTGCAGTAAGTGCACAATCAGCCCAGCTATAGCAGTGTCAGGTAGATGAGAGAAGTGTGGAACAGAAGTCAAAAGGGAAAATTTGTGTCATCTCATACTTCCAAGTGTAGGAAAGAAAAAGCAGTACTGAATGTAACACTTTATTGCAGTTGAGATAATGAAAAGCTGCAGTAATAATTGAGGTAGTGTTATGTTATGATTTTTTCACTGATGGACTTCCTTTCTTTTTGTACTTAGCGTGTCCTGTGCAAGGATAAGTTTTGGCAACAAGCCTAAATGAAATAACATGGTACTGGTGCTCATTTTTAAGAAAAGCAGGAGACGTGCAGCCTAATTGCACTTCAGATGATGCTTGTTCCAAAGTTTATCTTCTGTTGCTATTAAGGTCACCTAGATTTTACCAAGTCACCAGTTCGTGGTGTTGGGTCAGTCTAACTTGCCCAATGCATCTCCATTTCTTCGCTTCTGACTTGTAGTAATAAAAATCTTATTTATTTCAGAGTCCGCTATCCCTAGCTTTGATCTGTGAGGATAAAACAGAAAATGTAAGACCTAGTGTGATTTCAAGATACACCTATTTCCTTTTCCTGTCTCTGCATTTGTTATTCTTTCCTGCTCTTCTTTGTTGGTGACTTGGCAGCAGCATGTACTGTGCCCTGACAGCCAACCCAGCTATGTCTCACCCCACAGCCAGCAGTTTTCCACGGAGGGTGGTGCTGCAGTCACTGAGTTAGTTGGGCAGCTGGAGAGCAAGGCATTTTTCCCCAGCATACACCAATCCATGTCCACCACTGAAGTGGCTTTTGCCCTTGGAAGTATATAGTAATTATGCAGCATTAATGGTATTTTGGTACTTCTGCTGGAAATTCTGAAAAGATCAGAAGATACTTCTTATCACTGTTGTGTATGGAATGGGTTGCTGGTCTGGAGCACCAAAGCAAGAGAAATAATGAAAAACCATTCTCTCAGACTGTGCGTTTATTAAGGTGGTTCTTAAAGTTGATTTTTTTCAGCGTGTCTTCAGCTGCTGAAAATTGATGTCTTCAAGTTTTTAGCGGTTGTTTTGATTCACTTTTTGTTTAGAGAAAGGTGGTTTGTTTTGCACTGCTGACTGCAGATCATTATTTCTTTAGAATCTATTCTTTGGTTGACAGATAAGAGTCTGAGTGATACTAAAATATATGGGCTACTTGCTTTCAGACTGGTAGGCTAAATATTTAGGAGCTGCAGTGTTATTGCAGTGTCTACTGCTTGCAGTTGACACTCTTGAGTTTCCAACAGTTGTTTTTGCAGTGTTCAACGCACGTGTCACCAGTGGTGAGAAGTCTGGAAGTGAGAGCCAGCAACACACACACAGCTTGTTAGAGATACCACTCAAGATGTTGGAATATAATCGGATCTCTCTGCTGAATGGCTCGTTATTGTCTGCAGGTTCATCTGAAAGTGACAAGCTTTTGAACTGTTTTTTTCTTTTCCTTGAGGTTTTACTTACTGTTCTTACCTTGGCCTCAACACGTTTTTATACCTTTCCTAACCAGTTATTTACACCAGGGAAATGAAGAATGTTATTGGCATAGCTAGTAGGGGATGTGGGAGAGGAGAGAGCACATTTACTTAACCTTCAGCTCTGATCTTAAATCTCACTTTTTCAGATTCAGTTACCATGTACATTAAGTTTTCTTGTTTCAAGATTTGATGCTCTGATCTGCTTAAAATATAAGACAGAGACGTCCTAACCACCTCACGCCCTTGAACAGACTTATATATCAGAGTTTAAGAGGGTGCAGAATATCTTAGCTATTTTCTTTCAGTCTGTAAAGACGATATTACTCTAATTACATAACACATTATATCATGATATGAGATGCCTCTTAATGTTGCCCTAGTGCAGGAAACCGTGTTGTAGTGTGAGCTCACACTGAACTCTTTTCTTATATCTACATCCATATCTTATGTATGCTTAAATCATTATGTAAGCTTATAAATCACTAGAGAATCCAAATACTGAAACAAAGGTGATGGGTATTGAGGCATCATTAGTTCAGCTCTTTATGGACTCATTCCTCCTCTTACCCTTTACTTGACTCATCTTCTGAATTACTGAGGCAAAATCAAGTTTTCTGTTAAATATGCTCACCTCTCGAGAGTGATGAAGATGAAACCGATCCTTTACATGTCATATGGATTATCTATTTTATTTACTTTTTCATGGTTGTGATATATTTTTGGCTCTTTGCATGAACCAAGCAGGTTTTCCTCTGAACTTTAAAAACATATCTTCATTAACAGCACTGCAGCAAACCAGAGAGAGTATCTATCTCCTGGAAAGTCATAAACAGATTCCAGAGTATGGAGGGCAAAGGGCCTGAGACTGTATTACTACAGATTGCAACAAACTGTTCTCCAGCAAGTTGTTGGGTTTTTTGTTTTTCTTTGTGATTGTTTCAATTTAGTCTCTTCTGTAATAAATTATAAATAGCCTTGGATTTAGGTTGCACCAATGCATATGAGAGTTACTGCTGTGCATGTAGGACTGATGAATTTAAGGTGCAAAGCTAGATTTACTCATTAAATATTGAACCCTCAATTCCCCGTCCATAAATAGTCTTAAAAATAGAGAGTGATTACATCTGTCAGATCAAGGCATCTGTATTTTTTTTTCTTATTTTTACACACACATGCATAGAAACACACACACACTTTCATTTTCTATGTCATTATTGCAGTATTAATCTATATAACAGCTCCCATGGAGTTCTTGCTGCAATGCAGACTGCCAACTTTGCATTTAAGCTAGTACCAAATGGCCTTTTAAAAGTTGAAAATGTCTTTCTGACATTGGCAGGTATTATAGCTTTTCCTTTTCTCAGTTATTTGTATCTTGGTTTTAGCAAAGGGGTTTGCTTCCTTTTGTACTTATATAGAGAGAGAAATTAACTTTCTGGTTTGGCTATTTTTTTGTATGATCTGCTTTTGTATGCAAAGTGCAAAGTATGATATGCTTTTGTCAGCCCCGTGGCTGAGATGCTCAGTTTGGCTTAAAGGGCAGTCTCACCGGTGCTAAACAAATGAGGAAGGCACCTTGGCATGTGCAGGGGGTTGTGCATCACATCATCACTAATTCTCTGTGATATGCATTACGACCAGCACCTTCTTGATAGTTTTGTATTGACCTGACAAGTTACGCTCATATTTATTTAAAATTTACATCAAAGCGCTAGAGTTTTGTTTAGCTTTTTCACACTTTGCTTTCCAAATGATAAAGATGCATTACTAATGAACACCCTTCATTGTCTTAGTCATGTGTTTGCCATTGAGGTTTCTGATGTCAGTGGAGTTATTCACACGATGCATGTATCCTCAGGTAGCCTGCAGTCTGGAAAGACGTCTGTCAAAATTACAATGGAAAAAAAAAAAACAGCAGAGAATGTAAAGTTATTCTTGTTGAAAGCATCTTATCAAGACAGTTCTTTAAAATGAGTTTTCCTTGATTGCTCTTCACGTGAAATAATTTATCTTGAGATTTTTATGCACAGAACCAAATTCTAGTGTAATTATTTCCATATGAAACCACTGAAATGAATATGATTGCACACATGTAACTTAAATCAAAATTTGCCTCCATGTTTTTGGTTTAGAACTAAGGGAAATAAGGGCAATTCAGCTGACATAGGAGATCTTATGCACAATCTGAATCTGCTCTGTGTTGCTTGTCTTCAGTCCCCTTGCAAAACGATTCTGAAACCCTATTCATTTACAACAGCAGCTAATAAGTACACTGGAATCCTTAAGGCTTGATCATAGGAGCCCATAGGACATTTCTTTGCCCTTCCAACCACATGCACAATGAGTACAGTCCTAATATGAAGGCAGGAAGATGAACAGCTTCTCAAGATGCAGCAGATACTGAGTAATCCTGGTGTCTTCCAGTGGAGCAACATCATGCTATGTGATTCCCTGTACTGACCACAGTTATAGGAGGGGCTATAGAAAAACAGCCTTCACGTCCCCGCGGATATTGAGTTATTTTTCATCTTGAAGGCATCTCTGATAGTTAAAGAAGGTTGCATAAAAACTAATGAAGTACAATTGTTGGATCACAGTATCTTCACCCTTCCCAGAGGAGCACAGGCACATAAATAGAGCGTGGACAGGAGCACTAGCTGTATTGCTTCCATCCCTTTGACACATGACATGATACCAGTGTGGATTTATGTCTGCAGTTACTATTCTCATTTGTACTAGTGAATGCTGTTTGTAAAGGAGGTAGATGTTAAAAATTTAGTTTTTGAATTTTTTTATTTTTCAAAAATGTGGGACAGCAAGTATGAAATAAGCATGTATATATTATCCCTACTGAGAAAAACTAATGGAATTTCCACCTTGTTTGACTTTCTTCTGTGTGTGCAAGAGATTTAAGTAGGATCGCAGGCATTGCTGAATACTTTCTGAATGCTTGCCTTTGGTGGGCCCAATATAGTACAAGGCTGTGTTGCTGCCGAAAGTAAACTGCCCTAGAAGTAAAGGTCAACTGCTTGAAACTGTATTATTGTTTGTATTTTGAATACAGGGAACAAACGGCACTTCTCAATTAGTCTGGATGCCATCTCATCTTGTATGCAACTGCTGAAAAGAGTCTCACTCCATTTTAAAACACACAAATTGGCAAAAGGTTATGGTTCTTTTTACATACAACCAATCTTCACAAATGTTCCTTATATACTTCCTATAGAAAACAGACGCTGCAGAAAGGAACGGGGCTCATTAACTTCCAGAGCACAGATGAACTTAAAGTAGAATAAACATTTAAAGGGCAGCCTTACATTAGAAGGGACAGGTAGCATGAGCAATTTCTATCTGCAGTTATGTTTATAAACATGGCGTTTTAGAGACATTGGAAGCTGTAGAAAGGTTTACTGTCACTGATTGCTTAATAAATAAGAAGAAAAACAGCTAGTTAGGAAGCTACATGTAAATAAGAGAGATGCAAGTCAAACCAAAGGAGCAAAAGCTGTTTGTTTCCAAGGTTGCATTAACAACAGCAGCAAAACAGTACTCTCCTTCCATTAGTTTGGATTTTAAATTTCTCCAAGAGCGGAAAATGCTGCAAGGTATGTTATTGAATTATTAGGAAGAGGTTTTGTTGGGTCTCATTACAACTGTTAGGCAGTTTTACAGTGAAAGCGAAGCTGCTTTTTGTAAGAATAACCATATTCATGCAAACTGGAAAGCAAATCGTGAAGTAGTTGAGTCCCACTCCAACCTTCAGCTGTTCCTGCATCATTATGTGTGTGACTTCAGGGCAGATACTGGGTTAATACCTTTCCCTGTGTTGCAAATGTTTTCACCTGCAAGAAGAAAGCAGCTTAATGCTCATGTCTTTAAGTAAAATGTCTTTAAGTAAAATTAGGAAATGGTTAGTGGAAAAGTCCTCTGATTTACACGTGCATAATGTCAGGCTGCGGGAAATCTTTTGACCAGCAGAGAACTTGTGTGTACTTAATTATAAACTACCTGATTAAAAAATCTTGTGATTTCTTGTTTAGCATGCCTTGAAAATACCAAAGAGTGACTTGAAGGCCAATAGCTATTAGGCTTGTTAAATATAACCTGATTTTTACCTCTGATGTTGACACCTGGTAATTCTCAATGGCAGAAGGAATGAGCCTTAATTATCATGCTGTTACTGCTGCATACAGCTCTTACAGAGGATGCTTGTTGAGCACACAGAGTTCTGCGTGCTTTAGGCACACTGGCAGGAGAGTCCAGTATGAAGAGTACAGAAAGTTGACTTTTTTTTTTTCCTGAATGCATTCACAAGATGTTTTTGTGGAGGCAAAAAAATGTGTTTGAGGAGGTATGTCTGTGATTACCAGATTAACAAACAGTTTTTGTGAAAGCTGTTAAACGCAGAGCAAAATTCCATGTCCCCGGCCTGATGCATGTGGTACAGCCTCTTATGAAGCCAATGCTTTTATACTTGAGGAATGAAGTAAGCTATCCTCTGTGGTTGTATCTGGATCTAGAACTTGCTGGAGTGAAAACCAGGTCATCAGCATATACCCCTTTTATTTCTTCTTTTTTTCCTTTCCTGTCCCATTTGTCTCAGGCACTTCCAGACCCAGGTTTGCAGGGTTCAGAAGTAACAAATGTGGCTTATTATAGTAGCAGTATTGTATTGTACAATGCCAAAAATCTGATTTGGCAGGTGAGGTTATTCTGTTCTGACTTGCACACTCCCTACAGTAAATGCTCAGCAAACAAAATCTAGTTAATGATTTTCTTGAAGATGTGTTGGTCAGTAGAGAATTCAGCTTATTTTTTTCTTTCCAACACTGGCATTGACTTCAGAGTGCTACCAGGAAAAATAAATTAAAGTCAGACTTTCATCTGTTCTTACTTTCTCTTAATACATACGGTCAGGTGAGTGGAACAAGAGCAGCTAGACATTTGCTATGCAAGGTATTGCTTATGAAACCTTCTTCAGGGTGAAGCTATAATATCAAGGTTGATTTTGTCAAATGTTATTTGCTGTGTTGATGTAAAAGATTATCAAAGGCCTGGATGTCGTGACTAGCAATGTGTCTTGAAGTGAGAGATGTGAAGGGTAGTCTATTAGTTTACTAAAAAACAGGTTAAAGGATGACCTTTACCGGAGTGTATCAATGAGTGAGAGGTAATTGTGTATTCATTAGATGAAAAGCATAGCAAGATCCAAAGGTCTGAAGCTTAGATCAAATAAATTCATTCTAGAGACTGAAATTTAACGATTAAAGCCAATGACAGGTACATTTTTTTTTATTATTTAAATTGAACTTTAGTCCTTAATGCTTTTTACCCTTAAGTAAAGACTACTGTAGTGGAAAGAGTAAGTTCAATGCAGAATTTACAGGCTGATCTGGATTAAGCCTTGGAAAGACTGCTTAAGATACACTGCAGGTTGAGGGATTCAGTGTAACCATGGGTAGAATGAGAGAACTGCTGTGCAGAAAGTAGAACTTAACAGTCAGTGATGGGTTTGGGGGCTTACTACATGAATATAAGGAAGCCAGAACGTTTTGTTGTGTGGTAAGTTGAAGTACTGTGTTTCTCAGGTACAAGGGATGTTCTTAGGTCAGTGTAAGAAAATAGGTTCTGTGTCCCTCCCCTCAGAGCAGCAGCAGCTGTTGATGGTACGTCTGAAACATTTCTTCCTAATTCCAGATCACTTCACCTAGAAAAGGATTGATGAGTCATTTTCAGCAGTTTGTATGACAAAATTTCTAAAACATAAAAGACTGAGGTGATGGAGGCAGACTTCTCTTGGTTTTGGAGTAGAGAAGTGGGAGCCAGGAGTTACTTTTACTGCAGGGCTACACAAGTCACTGCCTGTTTTTGCCCCACTGTCACCCCTAGTTTCATAGTCGGTAAAAGTAGTTAGCTATATCTCTTAAACTGTAAAAAGGTGGGAACCCAGCTGTTATACAAGAGTGATACCAGGTGTGGATGAAGTTATGTTTACCCGAATTTTTGATTTTTCTGCTGAGATATGTGGAAGTTCTGACTGCAGCAAGACCTTTCTTATCAGAGTCAGTGGAAGTTCAGAACTGTGGGTTGGGGATTCCTTGATGCAGTTCTTGTAACCTCACCCCAGACACATTGCTGTAAATACAGATGTGTTGTTAGTAGTGTTACTAATGCCAGGGGTACCCTAATTTGGAGGGAGATCCTCACAGACTCTTTATTCATCCCTTTTTTTTTTTTTTTTTTCCTCTTTTAATCTTGAGTAGAGCTGGGGCAGTTCAGCCTGGAGAACAGAATATGCTCTGGAGAGCTGATAGTGGCCTTTCAGTATCTAAAGGGGGGACATAAGAAGGAAGGTGACAGAGTCTTCAGCAGGGTCTGCTGTGATAGGACAAGGGGAAATGGTTTCAAACTAAAAAAAAAAAAGGGAAGATTTAGGTGGAATATCTGGAAGAAGTTTTTTTTACAGTAAGGGTGGTGAGGCACTGCAACAGTTTGTGTAGAGAGGTGATGAACACCCCTTCCCCGGAGATGTTCAAGGTTAGGCTCTACCAGGCTCTGAGCAACCTGATCAAGATGTAGGTGTTCTTTTCATTCCAGGGGAGTTGGACAAGGTGACCTTTGAAGGTCCCTTCCACCCCAAATGATTCTATGATCATAATAATCCAATAAAAAGCTATGTGTAAGTAAGCCAGTAGACAGTAAATGTTGCATTTTAGTTGTAATTAAAACTATAAATAAAATTATAAATAAAATTGAGAGCTTCAAATAAGTGAGAAGCCAATGACTTACTGAATAAGTTGAAGGGCCTCACTCCAGTCAAAATTCTTACTGCCTTTATCTATGGGCTGTGATATGGGGCAGGCTGTGATACGAGGCAGGGGTAGCCCATAGTATTTCCTAGATTTCGATGCAGGGAACTACAGTTACAAAAATTATTGCTCAGGCCAATGCTTGAGATCTTCCAGTTATTTTTCTTCTGTGTGCCCTCATGTTCCTTCCTGCAGTATAGCAATGATTTATATCTGACAGTTCTCTCAGCCATCATCCTGTGTACTTGTGGCTTGTATTTTCCCTCTGATGTTCCATGTCATTTTTGCTCTTCACCGCATGCTTGAAGTTCTCCCAGCTATCTTCTCACCTATTGAATCTCACTATCTGAAGGAGAAGCTTTCGTTTCTTCTCTTTTAATGGAAAGGTTTTCCAGGCAACTGATACGTCACATGCCATTGGAAGATTGGGAGAGCTGAGACAGAGGCAGTATGAAGCCTTTCCATGTACCTACCATTGACACTTCCTGCAGCTTATTCCTGAGCTGATTGAAACTGTTGATTTGCTGATCAAATATCAGCACTCCTTGTATTTGGCACCTAGAATATTTACCAGCTGTAGCATTGAAAAAATGATCCTGTCATCTCATTTGACCTATAAGAACTGGTTTGATCATAGGTTTCTCTTAGATGACATCATAGGAGAGCAGGATCAATATGGGCATTTCTGTGTTTATCTTTCAATCTTAAACAATTTTGATGTCAAAACTCACAGGTATGCTTCATTTTTCAGAGGTATTATGTAGGCTTGGGGAAAGAAAATAATTTGATTGATACTATCTATATCTAAGTGAACAGATATGTTGCTCCTAGAGTACTTCTAGGGAATTGTTTTTAGGATTTGATTGTTCCTTGTAGCAGTGCAAGAAATCCTTTGGAATTGGATAATGCAATATATCATATGCTGCATCTCCAAGAAGTACTGATCATGGAATTTATGACCAAAATGACATTGTAGATTATGATTATTTTTTTCTTTACTGTGACCTGTACCTTTCAATTGCTTTTTAAGTGTGGAGAATTTGCCCCACTCCACAAACGACCCATGCATTTGTGTGTTAGCAGCCCTAGCACTCATAGCAATGTGCCAAATTCTGCTTAACCCATTTCTCAATGTGACTAGAAAGGGAGCTTTTAAATTTTGTGGAGAAATACAAAGAAAGGATATTAATTAGTTTTATACACACATGTAAGTGGGAATGTAGGGATCATTAACCAAATATTTGATCACTTCAAACTTCTGATTTCATAGAGGACATTTATTTCCTATTCTTTGTGTAGATGGAAAGTATAAAATCTGGGAGCTTAGAGAATTGCAGGAGGATGTATGCAGATCCACTGCTGAAATAGCATGTATTCTAGGCAGCCATGGGTTGCATATAAGACTTCTGAATTATTGGACTTTGATCTCTTCTTTCACTGGATTCTGAAGTGCTTAATGTGTTGATGTTTTTTGATGTAAGGAATGGAGAAACCACATAACAATATACTGTGCATTAAGAAAAACAGACTGCAAGATTTCAAAAGTATTTGCTGAATGTATGGCAGTTGGCCTTGGGGAATTTGCTCTATTCCACCAGGGAACTGTGATGCTGTCTCTTGAGTCTGCAGAGAGAGAACACACCGAGGGTGTTTTTGACTTTGCCTGAGAATCTGTTTCCAAACTGTGACCTCTGTCAGTCTAGTCTGCTGGATTACTCATACTCTGTCAGGCAAGTGGGAAGAACAAAGCCAGGAAGCAGTTCTATTCCTCTTGTTAGCGCTAATAAGTGCTGGATTGTTGATAACCTCCTTGTCACGTAGGGGATGGATTTAGACTCTAGTTGCAATGGTAACTTTTTATATTAACTTAAAACACTGGCAAAGGAACCCTGGATTTATATTAGTTTGTGACACCATATTGTTATAAATAGCTTCGTATCTTTACTGAATCCCAGGTCCTTTTGGTGAGATGAGGGATGGGAGGGAGGAGTATGAAAAATCTGTTCCATTTTCTAAAAGATTTCTCTCTACTTTTTCTGTGGGATGGATTTCTGTCTATTCAGTCGGCTTTGGTGAAAAACCTCTCAAGATGTAATTCCTTTGTCCGGTGTGTTCAGAATTTGTGTTTTCATGCATTTTATAAGCTAGAAATCGTTAGTTCTTCAGATGCGTGTTCAAATGGAAGGTGTTCTTTGACTACGTTAAGATTTATCAGTGTAGGTCTTTTGGCATCTGTGATTGTGGAGGTTTACAAAGAGATCGCAGATAATTTCTTGACGAGCCTACTTAAAAGTCTTTAGCGTGTCATTTTTTTAATGATGAACATAATATTATAATCAATAACAATATATGTACTGTATTTTAACTTAGGAGAAGGTATGTTGTTCCTGGAGCTAGAAGGGCAGTTAGTCTTCTAATGAATTCATTCATCAAGTTTAAGTCCGTAAATTCTAAACAGAGGAGTTTTAGAATCCAGTATCCTTAAGGCATGCCAAGAATTGAATGCGCTTTCAAGATTCTAGGCAAGTTAATGTTTGAAAATATTGTCACTTACATGAAATTGTAATGTAATAGCAGAATTAATATCATCAGAGTATGTTTGGAAGTAGATAATGAATGGGTGAAACCTGCAAATCTAAATGGAAATCAGGTGCTTTAATAGCAAAAACAAACAACTGCCATCCCTGCAGGTCTGAGAGTTGGAGAAAGCTGTTTCCATAGGAAAAGTGATAATTTTTCTTGCTGTTGAAAATGCAGAGGGATCGTGATTATGACAGAATTGAATAATAATTGTTTTCTTAGACTGCTTACTTATGTGGTGTTTCTAATGAAGATTGTTAAGCTTAGCTTGTTGTTCCTACTGGGCAAGCATACAGTATTTCCTGTAACAGCTATAGTATTTCCCTTTAATGAGTTAGATAAATTGAAAGATTTTAAAAAATACATAAAAATCTTACAGCCAGCAGTCCATTTTGATCAGTTTGCATCTATCACAATATTATATACAAGATTGTTAAGTATCACTGTAATCAGATTTCATATGGTAGATAGAGTTGTGTGTCAGTTATTGATGTGAAGATTAGAAAATTTCTTCCTCACTCCTGACAATGGAGATCTTCAGTCCTCTTCAATGCAAAAATAGCTTTTTATGTAAGCAGATGAGAATATGAGAATCTACAGTCCTGAAACATATGAACCACTTAAATTGTGTTTTCTTTCAGTCACCACAGTCAGCATTTAAAACCACACTATTTAAAGTTGGAACAACCTTTTCTCCAGCTGCAGGTGTAAATGCCTATCAATTCAGAGCATGGCCAATTTAGAGAGCTCATGCACCAATAGGAGTTAGATTTCTTAAGCAATTGTAACTTTGACAAAATAGTGAAATGTTAATTTGTGCTGAGGACAGGGAAATTCTATAGGATCTCTACAGGTTTGTAAAGTTGAAGCTATTCTGGAATTGAAAATCTATAATAATACATGTTTAGAAAATAAGAAGTGATTGATGAGACACAGGGCTTCCACCTTAGCAGGATACAGAATTATAGCTTTTTCACTAAAAAACAAACAACTGATGGAAAGCTCTTTCTCTTCTCTGATGCACTTTGTTGCTCTGAGGCTTTTTTCTTAATATAGCATGCTGAGAATCTGTTGCTGAATTTACCTAAGATATTTGTCTGTGTACCTACCCCAGCCTCTCACACTGCCCAACTGCCTTTGAAAAAGAATGTGAGTTAATCAGAACTCTCTGGTGTAGTTGATAATTTCACTATTCATTCCCATTGCTTTAGTTGCTTATTCTTTTCCCCTCCAGACTCTTGTGTGGACTGACTTCTGCAGTTGTGCAGAGGTGAGTAGTTCTGTTTATTCCATAGTCCAGCTATCTAACTCTTTAGAAGGAGGTAACCAGTAACTTTATAATAACGTCCAGCAAAAATATTACATTGCATTCAATCTTCATCTGGCAAAGGTGTCCATTAAACCAGGTTGGTGAGTTTTTTGGTTTCTTTGGCTGTTTTTGCTTTTTCTCTATTTTGTTTAGTTTTGGTTCTTGTTCCTTTAGAAATGCTGACTTGCACAGTACTTGTCTCAGTTTGTTTCAGGAGCTTTCTGTAGCTTTGAAGTCATGGCTTAACCACAGTGGAGCCCACTGGTTGCGAACTCTTCCTGTTCGTTTGCATTTAATAAATCTGTGATGTTTTGCAGTGTTAAATAGTCATTTTGGTTTGTCTTTAGCTAAGAAAAGGGCAGACTTAATAATTTTTGGAAATCTGCTGTTACAGCCTTTGTACTCTGTGCTACACCACATTTTGTAGTGTAAAATAAAAACTTTATTTTCTGTCTGGTATACTGGTAATGTGCTTTTAGCCTGTTCATTTGTTAAATGTATTGATTCACTTATATGTATGTAGAATATGTAGAATATGTAGCTCATTTGCCTAACAGCATTGTTATTGTACAGACAAAATTATGCAGTGATGTCCTCATGTGTTCCTATTGTAACATTGGGATAGGTGAGTTGGGGAAATCGTCTCTGTGCTGAATAGGATGCTTGTTGTGGTCCTACAAAATACAGCATGCTACTCAGAAGGGCATTGCTGTTTTCCATTGAGGACTGTGTTCACTTTCAACCTGTCTTCCATGGAAATACAGACTGGATTTTGATGTTGCAGAAGGTCTTCTATCATGTACTGGAAACATCGGAGTCTCTTTAAGTCTCTTGGCAGAGATTCCTATATGCTGAGGTTGGCTGTTCTGCCTGGAGGGTCAGGACTCAGCATTAGGCTGCAGGCAAAATGACAGGCTGCTTGTTGGGAGGCAGCTGGCAGGATGCACTGGATAGCACCGAGGCAACTGAGTCTGATCCTCTGTACCTGAGAGGAGACCAGCAGAACGCTGCGTTCAGCAGTAGTTAAGAACTTTCTTAATATGTCTTACAGTACTAAAACTGGAGTACAAGTATCATATGCTGCATTAGCAGTGACGCTGTTTCTCTGTTGCTCTTGTTGTCTATGTTGCTAAAAAAAGCCATGGGAAATCTTAGGACTTCCAGCCCACCTGTCTCATAAAGTGCCTGAACACCCTGCCTCCTAGTGATAGTATGAGAGTCTACTCAGCTTGAGAACACTAAGACTTGGCAGATTTACCAAGGATGTGCAACGGAGAGGATGATGCAGTCTAGTCCTCCCCACTGCTACCCATTCATCTTCGGATTCTGTTGTTTTCAGACCTGATACTGACTGATTCCCATTAGCAGTAATTCATTTAGTGTAGGAGTTACTTACAGTACAGCTGTGCTGCTTTGATGATGCCATCTGCCATCCATGGGTAAAAGCCAGCTTCCCGCAGCCAGTATATGCAAGAGATACTTTTCCTAAGACACCCAAATGTTCATGCATAGAGCGTGCATGCATCATAAAACATCAGAGCAAGGTAAACTGGTGAGCTTGCTGGAATCACTTAGTTGAGATCTGTATCTTCAAACTTGGTGCTAGAATCTTGGAATAATTACATCTAATTGAGATGGAATCATCAGGAGCATCCCTGCTGGCCGATTTTCATTTTCCCTCTTTTAGATTAACTACCTGATTCAGCTATGTAAGGTTCTGCCAGCAGTGGCTGTCTGTGCATAGCTAGAAGAGCAAAATTACTATTTGCTATCTAAATATATCATCCTCTTAATTGCTGCAGGCCTTAATCCTTAATTCATATTTGATGGTTTTTTTTTTTTTTTTTTAACATTATTGCTTAATCAGTATTTTTGGATTGAAGTATTTTTGTGAATCTATCTGTGTTCCAAATATCTCCTAGTGTGTGCTTTATGGCTTGTGTCAAATAGGGGTTCCCAGTGTTGTTAAATGCCTGCATTACCGCCATGGCCCTGCATCTGAATAATTAGATATGTGCAACATGGGTAAAGCAGTAGTAATATTTGCCATTTCCTGGGCCAGGTGAAGCTGATTAAATGAAAACACCCTCTGGTTAGTTCAGTCAGTCAGCTTATGTTGCCATGTGCACTGAGAAGTGAAAACCTTACGATATCCAAAAGGCAGTGCCAGTCAGGATCATGCATCACATCAGTCACAGATTAAAGCAGTTGACTGTTACTTGCTCGTTTTACTGTAATATAGAAAATGGTATTCTATAAGGCAGACTTGAAATACATCTTTATCTATACAAGTTTAGGGAGGAGATTAAATATAACCTCATGTCAAGCACTTAAAGCTAGTTGGTCTAATAAATGGGAATGTAAGTTTTGGCCTTGCCCGTGTTTCAGTGAAAGCTAATGAATACGCTTAATCAAACTGTTTAGAAGGCTTTATTTGCATTGATCCCTTATTTGAAATGAGAAGCAAATTTTAGAAAGTCATGTTGTGTGTTCCACAGGTAGTGAGGGTGCTGAAACTTAATCTCAGAGTATGGCAATGCTTACTTGGCTTGTGATGCCAGCTAGTCCTTGCTGAGCTGAGTTGAAATAGAAAAAAATTATCTGATAAGAGCTGATGGATGAATTTTGCTCTAAATACTATATATTTTTTTCCAATATGCTTTTAGCTTCTCCTGCAGTAAAATAGTCTTGGGCCACTACCCTCTCCTTTTGGAATTAGTCTGCTCCACCCACAGCATGCATAAGGACCATTCCTTGGATTGAGGAAAGACTGTGTTCCTGCACTGTGGTTCTCCCTCAGTATATTGTAGTTGCAAAGTTTTCCCAGTGAAATGAGGGTCCGTTTGCAGAGAGAAATCAGTAGAGAATAGTGAGTGGGAGATCACTGTAGGCTGACTAGGTACATCACAGGCAGAAATTGCTTTTCTTCCAAAGCATAAATTTCTTTGCGATTGCTGGAGGCAGCGTGCTGAAGCTGGTTAACCAAAAATCTTGTCTGATATGGTAATTCCTTTTTTTTGTTTGTTTGTTTATAATACTGAATAAAACTTGTTTTTAGAGCACTGACAGTTTACAGTGATGCTTTGAGTCATTAACATATGGAGGCTATTTTCCATCTGCCATTTGTATCATTCTAGAACCAGCGTGCAACTTAGAATTGGTTGGGTGGACTAATTTGCTCTTAATATTTTTGCAATAACAAGCAACTGTTTGTCCCGTTTCAGCTTCAGGCTTTTTGCTGCAGATGTCATTCTTGTCACTTCTGTGATAAAACATGAAAATGCATGAAAAAGGTAGTTACTGAGCATCTGAGTGATGATTTCTGTGGGACTTTTCTTATGAAGCTGAAGCAAATGCTTGTTTCAGCTAGGAGCAAAGAAGGGGCCAAATGAAGCTCCCTTTTCCAGCAGCTGCAGAATCTTCCAGTCCTGCTTGTCATTATCACTAATTCCTGCAAAATTCCTGTTGGATGGGCGCTATTGGGGTCGCTTAAAACAGAGTAATTCCAGGATGGCAACTCAGCTGTTACAGAACAGCTGTTTTGATCTGAAAAAAAAACAGCTTAAGGGGGTCAGGTCATTACTTTCCATAGACTGCTTTTGAGATCCTTATTTCAGTGAGCCAGTTTATATGCAGAGAATACCTATTTCTGACTAACTCTGCCTTGAGTATTACAAGCCAACCTACTCTCCCTAGATTTCTGTAGCATTTCCAGAACTAATTAAACACTCCATATCGGTAATGCGATTACAGTGGCTCAGGATTAAGGGGAAGGGCATAGCTGAGACCCTGTCAGAAATTCAAAACTGCAACACAGAACATGCTGGGATAGTTGGATGATCAGCTCAGCTGACTTTTGAAGTTCTGGCTCAGATTACTTATCCTCAACGTTCATTTCAAGGGAAACTGGTCTTTGATTGTCACCATCTTCAAATATAAGCAGCAGTCTAGCTTGATCAAAGTATAACTTCACGTCGTGGTGAATATACTGGGTATTAGAAGACTGTATTGATCTTAGTAAGCATAAATGAAAGTAAGAAGAATTTACTGAAGTACTTAGGTGTTATATTTAATCAGAGTACAGATAATTAAGGTATGTCTGTATATACACATATAAAGTTTTTTAAAAGTGATGTATTTGTTATTCTTCAAGATAGTTTAGCTTCATCTCCCTACAGCTTGGCCTTCCTTAGTGCCCGGTGGCCTCTATTTGAGTGCTATCAACTTAAACAAAACTGCTGTGCTGGGTGGCTTTTATAATACATTTATTTGAGAAGTAGGAAGGAGCAAACACTTTTCCTAACAACAACAAGAAAAAAAAAAAGCAAAAAAGCTTTCTTAATTGCATAAACACAAGGGACAAAGTGCTTACTGTTTTTCAGGGAAAAATATTCCATTATGTCAGCATGTTGGCACTGATGGTGAATAAATTGTTCAACGCATACATGCCAGAAATAGTAAATAAGCTAAAGTATAGTATTTTAGACTTTGTACCCTATCTTAGTTTTAAGAAGGCACAAAATGGGACCATGTAGGTAGAATTTTATGTTCTAATGGGTGGAGTGAGGTAAAGAAGAAAACAACGGTATTTCTGAAGACAGCATTTAAGCAATGGTTTAAGGTTTTTAGACACTTGAAAAATGTTTAACCTAAAACTGGCACACTGTATTCTGAAGAGTTGCACGGTGGACTTTCTGGTCCAGGGAGTATGTCTAAAGAATCAAATATGCCTTAACAGTATTTCTGAGCGTGTTGTTGCCAAGGTAAAGGAGAGGATCATTGTAGAGATTAAAACATACAGCACAAAGTTAGCAGGAAGGGGTTCTCAGTCTGGGGAGTTTTGTACTGGTGGTGTCTTTGGGAAGCTGCTTTATAAAGAGTCAAACTGTGCAAATTCTTGGATATGCCTGTGAAATCTCTGCAGAGTTAAAATCCCGTATCTACTGTGCCTCACTGCTTTTTAAGCAAGAATAAATACCTGTTGTAATCATCCTTGTTGGAAGCAGGAAGCTCAAAGGTATTCTTAAAATTGTTACTGTTAGATTTGGATAGCATGATATTAGTGCTGCTGAGAAAGATTTAGGCCTCTTTCTCTGGTTATTTTCTATCTCCTATTATTTTTATTATTTTCCTAAAGGAACGCTGCGAGTAGCTCTTGGGCTTGCTTTTTTTTCCCCCAAGTTTTTATTTAAATTATTTTTAGTCCATTTTGTAAAGTGAGACACCTCCATGTCCCCCATCTCCTTGAGCTGAAGTATAGCACCAGCAGTCTATACAGCTGGCCTCTGGCCTATCCTTAGTGTGTTGAGACACGAAGATATTTGGGTGGAAGTAACTAACGATGTGCCCAGTAACATGGACCATATAGTACTGCATAGAGGAGAATGTAACCTACTCTGCAAAGCAGTTGCAATTTGGTCAAATCAGGACAAGGTAAGGAGATGGTGGAGTCAATGTCCCTGAAGGTGTTCAGGAACCATGGAGATATGGTACTTAGGGATATGGGTTAGCAGATGTTATTAGTAGGTGGACAGATGGACTAGATGATCCTGGAGGTCTTTTCCAGCTGTAATGACTCTGTGATGGAGAGTACCCAAAGCTGCTTGTTGCTTGCTGCAGAAAGTAAGCTTCATTGTCGGAGGTAGTGATAACCTCCTAGCACTTAAGTCCGTCTCTTGCTCTAAATGTACAGCTTCTGAAATATGAAGATCTAGCATTGCAGCTATTAGAGAACTAAGGAATAGAATCGAGCTACTAAGCAGGATCTTAGAATCATAGAATCATTTGGGTTGGGAAAGACCTTGAAGATCGTTAAGCTAACCAATATATACAGGAAAAAAAATTAAAAATATATATGTAGGAAAAGATAGGGAGATAACTGTTCTTTTCCTTGGATCTGAGATGTTGTATCTAATTATACTTTGGGGATTAGATCAGGATAGCATCTGATATTTCATAAATTCACATAAGTTTATTCAGGAAACATGCTTCTTTGGAAGCTGGATTAATTACCTTATGGAGTACAACATCTCTGATTTTTCAAAGTTATTTGTCATTCCTCTTTGCCTTGCATTCATCAGTGGACCTAATTGCGAGGTTGCAATTTAAAAAAGGATGCTGCATTTTGATGAGAATACATATTCTGTTGTTATTACTTCGGATGGCATAGAACTACAGCGCTATTTAACAAGAAATGCAGAGCTGTTGAAGTACTTATGCTATGACTCCAATCCCTCGTGGGTAAATTTCATGAAGAACTTCAGGAGGGAGAATAAGCCTTCTTGAAGAAAATGATTTGATTGTAAATGGTGACATTATGAGAAGTCCTAGGTTGGAGATCAGAGGAATTTGCATTGTTTTCTTTCAAGTGGAAAAAAAAATTCCTTTGAAATACAATAATTGAGCATTAGTCTTTTATTTTAGCCAATATTGCAGATACTTCCTCATGGGCTTAGTGCATATGATTCAGTCTCTTCAAGCAGAGTTAAATGACAAGTGGTGCAAAGGACTTAAGGTGCAGAAATTTCTGCAGTTAGGCTTTGGTATTTTTACATCTAAAGCACTTAAAGCTAATCAGCAGTTACATACCTGGTGCTGCAATTAATGACGGTGTATGACTGAGGCCTTAATGTATTGGAATAGTGATTTTTAAACCTGGAGAGTTTGATTTTTGAATTGAGTTTTCAGAAGGTATTAATTAATTTGAGGCATGTAGCTCCATTAATTTTGAGTCTTTAAACTGCCAACTGAGGAAAGCTTGAAGGGATTGTATATTACTGGCTTTCCAGTGTTGTAGGGTATCTTAGCTGCTTATTGTGTACTCTGGTAGCATAACAGCAACTTCAGTGTTTCAGAGAGACTTTAGTAATGGTATGCATCGTAACAGATCAAAAATTACTTCTGGAATAAGAAAACTGTGTTTTTATACATGCATGTTCATAGTAGTGGTAGTTCCACTGCAATCCATAGAGCATAGCAGTGCTTTTTTAGCTCCCTAGCAAGAAAATATGGTGTGTGATACTGCAGTATGAATTGAATTGCTTGGTTTGATGTTTTTGTTTGGTTTGTCTTCCTTTTCTGAAGTATTATCTCAAGCCGCATGTTTTGTGCGGAGTCTTGTTCTTGGTGGATCTCATACTCATTTATCAAAACAGCATTCTGCATGCACCATGCATCCAAGAATAAAGATAAGGATTGCAATGCATCCCTCTTCTTCTCTACCCCCTCCCATGTTGCATTTTTGATCTGAAAGTAGTTGACAATTTAAGAATAGTCAGAATGTGAATTACTTTGGACAGAAAGAAAGACGAACAGAAGCTGGCTGAGAGATGAGGTATTTCTAAAACTACTGCTGCTAGTGTGGGCACCTGCCATGAAAATGTTTAATAGATCATAGTCAAACGCATTCTCAGTTTCAATTTTAAAGATGGTTTTCAATGAATACTAAATGTATTTATGTAGATGTAATCAATCCAGTCGTCTTGAAACAAAATTATTAAAACATGAGTGTGTTAATAATGCAAATTAATTATGTTGCTTTAATGTAGGAATCTTGAAGTGTAAATGTCTCTAATTAAAATAAGTGTAAACTGCATGTGGCACATTTGCAGTTTGCAAAGTTTTCACCATCAGAATTCAGTATGGCTCTTGAATGCAAACTTTGGGAGCAAAATGTATGAAAACTGTAAAGCACAACATGTTTTTATGGATAAGTCAGAAAATCTAAGAAATCTGAAAATCTTCATTTTTTTTTTTCAAAAGAATTCATTAAAATGCATAAGTGCTTAACTAAATGAAATCTTAATATGAAGTGTCGTAAGTGATCCTTGGCTCCAATACAATTTTCGTGTTCCTGCATCGCTTCCTTTGCTGTTTGGTTGGACAGCACAGACCTACTCAGTTGAGTTTCTTTGTGCTCTTTAAGGAGGAGGGTTAACACAGACTTTGAACTGAAAGACGTGTGAGCTTATTGGCTTTTTCTTTTCTAGAGCAAAATCAGTATTCTGGACAGATGGCCACAGGACAGTTTGTTGGAAGCAAAAGTCTTTAATGCATGTGATCATTTTTATGTATGAGTCTGATTTATGAATAACATATTCTGCAGAATGTGAGAGAAAAGTCTTCTAACACTTATAGCAACAGCTTGGTTAAATCCAGATGACTTTAGTGAATAATACAAAAAAGTCCTTTATCTAACACAGATAAAGATAGAAATTTAATCAGCCAGCATTGCTTCTAATTAATTTGATCCAGTGTATCATACTATTCTCACATAGATTTTTGTGCACAGTGTAAAAACACTTATTTATAAATAATATTGATGCATACATGTTTTTGATGGGTGTACTACTCACGTTGTAAGTTTATTGAGCATGAATCAGTTATCAAGCTCATTTTTAATCAGTGCATATAAAACTGTTTTATTGTATTAAGCTGTAGTTTATCTGCTACTTATTTAGACAGAAGTTCTCTCATCAGGCTGTTATCTGTGTAGCTGTACAGAATCAGTATAAATTAGACTGCTTTGCACAATCTAAGAATCTAGAAACATGTTAAAATCAGTTAGAGAACTCAAAGAGATGTCTGTAAGTATTTTTCCCACTGAAGAATCCCAGCTTAAGATCATAGAATGGTTTGAGTTGGGAAGGACCTTTAATATCATCTAGTTCCAACCCCCTGCTATGGGCAGGAAAGACAGCCACTCATAACCCAGGAAATAAAAAGTGTTTTTTGTATTCTCCCCCTGCTCTGCTCGTCAAAATATTTTCCAAGGCTCATTCAGATGGAAGAGTAGTTTGAAAGGAGATCATCTGAGTTGTTCAGCCCCAAGTAGTCTTCATCAGGGCAGTACAGGATTCAGGTCTTCTGAAATTGACATGTTCTGTTAATTTGCATCTTTTATTTTACAATTGTTTTGTATTTTGAAGGAGATAATTCACATTATCATTTTTTTGCACACTGAAAAACGTTTTTCTTTCTTTGCAATGGGGTATAAATAATGAGTTTTGAAAATGATAATAATGGAAAACTACATTAGGATAGTTTCTACTATGCTATTGTGCTGGGAAGTATGGAAATTGTAGGATTGAATGTGAATGCAATTAGCATGAATTTCAGCCCTAGTGGTAACTGTTCTCACTGATTCATGTAATTATTGTATTCTTATGTTATTGAGGGGTAATATAGTGGAAAAACTGAGAAAACAATTTTTTCTTGATGTCTGATAAATACTGAATCTGAATCAATCCTACATTGTCCACATAAATGGTCCCAATACCAAGCATGTTCCTTAACTTGTAACATCTACAGACAAATAATACTAAATATAGTAAATACTAGCTTCAGTTCCCCGTGTATCGTGACTCCTAGAACAAATGTCATCTGGCCTAAGAATAAACCTTGCCTGGAACATGAGATCTAAGGAATTTGGATCCTAGAGAAAACTGAATATGGAAGAATGTTGTACAGTTAGATCTCTTCCAGATGGGAGCTGGTGACTGCTGAGTGTGGAAGCTTGGATCCATAATCTCACACTGCAACGTGAACCTATGTGTAAGGAAGTTTCTGGGTTATAGAGAGTTTGCTGTGTAGAGTTCCATGAAGAAGCAGGTTGTCATCTCTTTTTGCCTAGGAGCAACCAACTAAGCTTACACTGGGAATTGAAATGTTGCTGCAGTGTAAGCTGCTTTTTATGCCTGTTTTTAATGGCATTTACTTGTAAGACTGTTTATACCAACCGAATAGCACACTTGTATGTGTGGCTTCCGCCCTTGCAGCTTTGGCAGTGAAGGGTTTACTGACATACCACCTCTGAAAGGTGCTTATTGTTCATTCAGCAATGGCATTGGGGTTCCAGAATAAAATTTGCTTTTGAAAGTCCTTCAGTTAGCTTCTATTCAACAAGGAGGTGAGACTTCTCTTTGCAAACAAGCTATTTTATGTTTTCATCTTTAAAAGGTTGTTATGACACTTGTCGTTAGAACCAAGGGATCTTGTATGCAGGAGGACATAAAAGCAAGCCATTGTTGGCTTGCATTTGTATGCAAGCATACCCAAGTGACGTATAAATTCAGTAAGATATACTTTGCTTGGATATCTGTCTTATTTATGCTGTCAGTTTCACTTCTTATGAGGTGGTGAGTTATACTGAGTGCCTCTCCCCCTCCTCTCCTGTGGGTGCATTAATCTGCAGCAGCTTGAAGACATCTTTTGGCAACCCCCAGCACTCACTATTTTCTGTGTCACATGGCAAGAATCACTGCAGGCGGGTCGCACAGATTAATGTAATCCGTGTTGATCTGAAACACCATAGCACAGAGTATAGATTAGTTCCTCATTGCTGCTTATAGCTGACCTCTTTTTCAGGCATTACTTTATGTTTTACCTTACTAAAAATGTAAGGCACAACCAAGCATCCTATTAATTATCCTCTTTAATACCTGTCATGCTTTGACCTTTTGGCACAGCCTCACTAAGAGATTACAATACAGAGATTCAGAAGGATGTCTTACTCAAAGCTGGAAGGAGATCATGTGATGTTCTGCTTAATTCCTAAAGCTCTTGTCAATGAATATTTCTCTATTATGAATAGTTAATGGTCCCCATCTCACTAAAGTGCAGAGTAAGAGTCACTACTATAATGAAACACACCAGTGGCCTTCCTATCTAAGACAAACTGAAAGCAAATGCATTTTATTTTGCTTCTTTCGGATCAGTGTACAAGATTCACATTTTATATATATTTTTTTCTGAAATAATTCTCTATAAATACCAAAAAGTGTTGTGTTACATGTACTTTGTGCATTACTAGTGTCACATAAAAAACAGAGTCTTGTGTTTCCCACTCTGTTTGCTGCTGATAAAAGTACAGTTCTGGGACTGGAGCTGGAGTTCTTGTGTATCTGACTCTTGGTGCCCAAAAACATCGATGTTGATTATCAAGCAGAAACAGATCAAGCTTCTTGTAAGACAATGCAAAAAGCTGCACGGGTTAGTACTCCTAGCACAAGCTGTACTATTTCAATATATTTTTTTTCAGTCTCCTTGGAAATTGCATTGCAGTTTATGATTAGGAATCCCAGCATCCCTGATGTCTGTCCAAGGTGAACAGACTGAGGTGCAAAAAGGGACCTGTACAGAAATCTCAGGCTTCTTCAATAGATATTCCCGTTTCCTTGCAGAAAATGAAAAGAAGGCAGGACAGCTTATTTTTGATGTTAAAAAAATAGGCAGATTTCTCCACTTGTATTACTACAACAACAAAGGAAAACATGCAGCTTATCTATTTCAAGAGTTTTCCTTTTGCTTCCACTCATGAACACTTTTTTTTTTTTTTAACATTTTCTCTGGAAAACTGTAGATGAAAACCTAAAAGATTAGTTTATGTTGCTGCAATTTATTCATTCCCATATAATCTCCTTTCCAACTGTGAGAGAAAGCACTCTCATCTTGTTTCTGAAATCTCTGGCTGAGACGTTTTGGAAGGAGAAGTGAAAAACAAAACAAAACAACAAAAAAAAAACACATGCAAGAAATCCCTAACAATGATAACAAAAAACTTCCAACATAATGAAAGTAATATTTGTTTTTGTGGAGGAACAAGAGGTGTAGAAAAGAAAGTATCTTATGAAAATAGCTGCCTCAGGAAATAGCTGCTTTATCACAAAAGTAGCGTTATGAAAAGCTTCCCCTCTTCCTGCTCTCCAGATACATTCATATGGATTAAGCAGAATCTGTCTGTAGTGTTTATGTTGAGACAAAATAAGGTGTTCTTTTTTTTGTCTGAAAGATCTTAAAAGTGAACTTTTCCAATTTACTGAAGTTACAGTTCACTTTGAAGAACTGAGCTCTGACACTTGATTCACTTGAAAATTCTTTTAAAAGATTCTTCTTTTTCCACCATCTCGCTAGCTAGGATTTAAGGTCTGCATAGTTCCTGTGATATGGCACAGTCTGAGTAAGCTTCTGCCGTGAGAGTGACAGTCCATTAGATCTTTACCAGCTGTTGTTCCCCAGAAGATTCATTTTGATTCTGTCTGGAGATATTCTATTGGAATGCAGACTTGGTCTGCCGTATAGCTCTGTATAATTTGATTGTGCTTTGGTAAAATGTATATTAGACAAGAGAGACTCTCACGTGGTTATGGTTATGGCTGCAGTGGAAAATACGTAATCTTTAGAGTTGTATTACAGAGAAAGAATAAACCTGCAGTGTTATGCCTAGACCTTTCAAAGAGGGATATGTTCCAAAAGATATGGTTGATACATTCTGTATAGCATATGCTGACTCTGATGTTAACATCAATTGGCAAATGCTGGTCTACCCACCTGGTAAGCTGAAAATTTGCTAATTGCTTTTCCTTTACTGCTCTTCATGTGTGAGAGTGCGTGATTTAATTTGAACTAGAGGATGTTCCATTAGCATTCTCTCAGTAACTGAGAAATATATGATATCCATGTGTCGAGATTCAAATTCATTTTGCATATGTTGTTTTGTTTTTTTTCTATAGCTGTTTGTTGTGTTTATGCAAAGCAAACGTGTTTGTTTAATCAAAAAGATAATTTTCTGTGAGATTCATTACCTTGAAAAATCCATAAGATAGATAAGTTGTACCTTTACACACTTGTAAGCACAGAGCAGTACTGTTTCTGCTAGGCAATAGGAGAGATGCTGCTGTTTAATAGACTTTATAAATTGATTTATGCTACTCGTGTCTACCCTCTAGCAGTGTCTTCAGTGCTTTGGAAAGTTCATAATTCCTAATTGAGATGTTCTATCATAATACTAATATTGAGATCCAGTTTTATGTGCGAGCCTGTGATTTACTAAAATTCTGCTTTGAGTCCTTGGAAACTTCGTGATTAGAAGACAAGGGGACTTTTGAAACTCCTCTGATTTGCCTTTGGTAGCTATCTCATAAAATCAGATAGTTCTGTCTCCTCAAGCAATTGTAACTTAATTTCTTTATATTAATTTTATTCTTATTCAGAAAATTTTATCTATTCATTACATATTGTAGCTGTAATTTAGCTTTTAAAGCATTACTGATCAAGTAAAGATTTATTTTGCTGAGTTCTACGTTATTTTAAAATAGATATAGAGACGTCTTCTAACACATCTCCCTCCTGATGTTTTTCACTGTGTGAGTAGAGCTATGTAGAAGTCAATTTTGACGTCGCCAGAAGCGTTCAGAGATTTCAGAAATTTCAATGAATTTCAACTGCTTTTGCAGTTTAACTCTAAGAAGAGTTTGAGAATAAGTAGAACTTTCAATTAGTAATCAGCCACTAATCAGAGCAGTCATGTGGGATATGATTTGCAATCTTATTTTTTTCTCTCTTGGGAAGAGTTTTGACTTCAGTTTGAACCTTTGCTCAAAGTGATGTTTTTCAATTTACAAATTAAACATCTTTTTGGCATTGATGAAAAATTATCTTCTAGACTTCACTCTATCAACAGTGATTTCTGTCATAGCTGAATGTATTTCAGCAAAAGTTTTAATTCTGGTGACTTGTGATTGCCTGACAACTATTTTTTTTTTTCTGTTGTTGGAAGTTTTATGGTAGGCTGTAGTTATGGGTAAAATAACAGCTTCTGTATTTCTTAGATGGCTTTCTATGTTCTATGAAGAAGGAAGCTTCAGTGATGTATGTGGTGGCCAGAATAGAGCCTTAGTGCATCACATTCATGTTTTAGACGAGTCCTAGTTTATGTGTTGTAGTGACAAAATTGACAGAGACTATTTGTTTAGAAAAAGAAAACAATAGCAACATTTATGTAGCCTGAAGAAAGCTTGTCTTGTTTACGTAGTCCTTGGTGAAAATAGTCAAGTTGGAAAAATCAATCTGAACTGTATAGCCCGGAACAGTTAATAAAAACAAAAAAACTATGGAAAATTCTGTAAAGAGTCTGCCTTGGAAACTGGATATTGCAGTATAAAATTTAGTTCTTGGGTATCCTCCTGGAGAGGGGATTAATGTGTTGAAATGACATCTGAACTGCCTACCTGTGTAGCCTGAACCCCAATGTTAGACTTCTGTAGGCAAGCTTTTTGTTTACTTGAGTACGCCCAGCAGCTTGCTCTTCTGATAAAATGTCAAATTTTAGTGTTAAGTACTCTATCTGAATGATAGCAAGATGAATCGGTCAAATAAGTATTTTTATTATCCATGAGGAGCAAGAGTCAGTATTGATCCATTTCTGTGATTATCATAGAATTGCACGGGTTGGAAAGGACCTCGAGAACATTGCGTTCAACCCCCCTGCTAAATCAGCTACACTACAACAGGTTGCACAGGTCTAGCTGGGTCTTGAATATCTCCGTAGTAGGAGACTCCATCACCTCTCTGGGCAACCTGCTCCAGTGCTCCATCACCCTTACCATCAAGACGTTCTTCTGCATGTTAGTACGAAACTTCCTGTGTTCAAGTTTTAGGCCATTACTCCTTGTCCTATCGCTACACACCACTGAGAAGAACCTGGCCTCATCCTCCATTTGCCTCCCACCTCCCTTTAGATATTTATAAACGTTTATCAGATCTCCTCTCAGACTTCTTTTCCCCAGGCTGAACAGCCCCAGGTTACTCAGCCTTTCCTCATCCAGGAGGTGCTCCAGGCCCTTAGTCATCTTTGTGGCCCTCTGCTGGAATCCTTCTAGGAGGTCTCTTTCTTTTTTGAATTAAGAAGCCCAGAACTTACTTCAAAGCAAATGTTTAGCGCATTGCCTTTGTTTTGCATACTATAAAATTTGTAATTAATAATTTTTTTGTAAACTAAAAATCACTATCTCTTGCTGAAAGATGCACGTACAAATTATTGTTTTTATAAGGTAAAACTAGAGGTAAGGAAAAGTAGTATTTATGGTATGCTATCAAAATAATTTAGTATCTTCTCTTGTGTTTTAGGGTCAGTTCTGTGTATGAGCTATTAGAATATGTTCTCTCCTTGAAGACAATATAATGCTTTTTTTTTTTTTAATCAAGAACAATTACTTTAGTTATAAAGTAATGAGTTAATTTATTGGCACTAATATTGACCAGTACAGTTGCTATCTATGCCCCTGGAATATAGGAGAACAGAGCCAGAAGAGAACAGATACTTGCTTTATACCTTGTTGCATACTGCAGACAACTATTAGAAATAGAGCAGGACAGTGTAATTATTAACATAGGGCAGAAGTACAACAAATAGAACAGTTCCCACAACTTTCAGATATTTTTTTTATTGCAAATCGCTTTTCTTGGATAAAAAATTGAGAAGGATTTATTGAATGGATTTGCTGATGATTGTGGCATGACAGCTTGTTTGCATTCAATATTTTTTTTTCTTCTACACAGTTGTGTAAATCATACCATTTTCTTATTTCTTGGATACTAGGCAGATGATGTGTATAAAGTGTAGCTAAATGCAATGATAATACGATTGTATTTGTAAAGAGGTTATGAAATTGAATTGAATGAAAAGGAAGAACCCATCTAAAGCAGCAGCACAATGGTGGTGAAACAGCCAGTAAATTTGCCTCTCGGCCTCTTAGGACAAATATGATTTTAAATGTAAACAGTACTGAGTGATTGCTGGAGAAGAGAGTGTGCTGAAACAGGCAGAGGACTCCTCTTATGGTCAATAATCAGGTCTCTTGAACACTGTCCTGTAATGATTGCTATGTGGGCTTGGGTCAGGTTATAACCCCTCTCCAGAGGGATGTTTTAAAATGGCTTTAGCTCTGTTTGACAAACTGCTTGTAATGCTGCACTGTAAATAACAAATAAACAGTGAGGAAGAAAATCGGAGTGTTCCTGCCCAGTGTTCTGTGAACTGCACAATACTGAAAAAATGAGACAGGAACTGACAGAGAGGGCGAAAGATTGCAGTCATCTTGGTCCTGGCCCAGGGTGCCCTCAGTGTTCCTCTTGAACTAAGAGGTATGATGAAAGAGAGAGAAGGGGAAGGCACAGCAAGGTGCTATTGTGATGAGAGCAGGGAAGAATTATGCAGTTATGGAGAAATAAGAAGTATTTGAGTCTTTCCCAAGAAATAATTCTGGCAAGAACAAATGAACAAATAGTAGAGATGACAACTCAGTAAGCAAAACTTCTCAGTTACATTCATGCTCGTGTTTCCGAGAATGGATTATAGAGCCTCCCCGAGGAAGAAAGCGAATGCTACGCATCTTAGTAATGACATATTAGTGCCATGTGGTGTACTAAGAGCTAACAATGGCTTCCAAAGGGATTATTCCTAAATTTAATTTATTTTTAATGTAGAGTCAAATTTTGTGTTAAAATGTAAGCTAGTTGCATGCCAGCCAGAGTGAAATATTGTAATTAGTAAGTATAGCATTATTGATCCTAAACATTTTATCTCAAATTGTTGAATCACAAGATTGGCTGAAAAAGGTATTTAAAATCATTAAGATTCCAGGATGCTTTTCCATTTGTGAGCTTTTTCCCTTATAAGTCTCAGATTTACTTTGCATTCAGACTGCTAGGTATTTTCCTTTTCTTAAGGAGAGCTGGAGTTGTCATTTAAGTATTTGTGGAGAGAAGAAATATTGCCAGTAATAGAAGTCTCACAATAAAATAACAAAGGTTGGTTTTGTTATTTCTTACACATCGCATGCATGAAACACTGCATATGCTCCATTTCTGAAATGGAAAGGAAGCTAACCCCAAGGAATTCATCAGCTGTCACATTTCACTCTTCATTCGCTGTTGTCCTCTGTGTGAAGGGGTCACATCATTTGTAATCTGTAGGTATTGGACTGTTTCGGTTGCTGGAGTAGTGCAAATATCCAACAGCTGAGAATCTAGAAGTGTGGTTTTCTAATTTGTGACAGAGGAGATGAAAGACTGAAGCTATCTATTCAGAATCAGCAGTAAAAAAATTACTACAGTCTATTTAAAAAAGAAAAAGTCTCCAACTGTGCAATTGTAATCAAAGGAGTGTAAGCAGAGGAACTGAAAATTAAAATCTCTTCTATATCCTTGAATAATGATTGTGCATTTTCTTTTGGTGTGATCCAGCCCTGTTTGACTCTACATGTTAGCAACGCACTTCTGTTACTCCTAATAACTTGAGTTTGAATCCATATCTCCCCTCTGATTACACATCTGGACTTTGAAAAAACAAACAAAACCAACCCAGTCCTCGTTCTCCTTGGACTTTTTATTTCTGGGTTGTTCTAGCTGGACCTGGAGATTCCAACTTGGACACTGTTAACCTCTGCTCTGTGTGGATAGCCACTCATATTCCAAATCCTAAATACATGTGGGAAGTATTTCCTGAGAAGCTTCCATTGATCGGCCTCCAGTGGTCTCGTTTTATTCCACTGTGTTTCGCTGTAAATTAATGAGAATCCAGCTGCTCTGTGTGAGGCTGTAAGCTACTTCCACCATCACTGTGTCTGCTGATGTTCTGTATGTCTGCCTTAAAAAAGGATATCTGCTGAGAAGGGATTGTTTGACCACCTTCCCAAAGGGAAAGACCCACTGTTTCATGCACTTCTGCTCTTCAGCTTCTCTAAAAATTAAATGTAGCTCAAATTAACAATGTAGCTCATTTTTGGCATCTAGGAAAATGAACACCAAAAAACATGGGAAGAGATTGCCTTTGTGGCTTAATTCTGTTGACAATTATCAATAACTTAATTAGGCATTCAATAAGAAGTCTTCTGGAATCATTTTTATACTCCTTGCTTAAATGAACCACGTTTTCTTCTTTCTTTTATCTTGGTGAATTCAAAGTGCTTAGCACCAAGTTCTGCTACAAGCCTCTCTGTAGTTCTCTGCTTGAAGGAGCTTTATTGCCACTTGAAAGTCATTTGAACATTTCCCTTGAGGTAAAAGGATTCTGAATTTGAGTGTAGAAGTCATCTCTCTCAGATCCCCTTCTAGCCTTTGTGCACTGGTTCTGTGCCTTCTGGGCTGCACAGGATTGCTTATGTGTTGGAATTCTTACCTCAGAGCTTACTGTGTCACCCCATTTGGAGAGAGAGAGCCGTCAGTCAGCAGTGTCCCCTGACTGTTACTCATTGGTGCTCATGATGAACCTGCATGAGAAAATCTGTTTGGGACAGCTGTCATTCTTCTTCATTTAATTCACAGTGACTGTTGATGGAGAAATTGCAAAATACAGTTGAATAGAATGGCACACAATTTGATTTTGTCTGTTAAGAGCTGCAAAATCTTGTGAAAGACGCCTAGGACGGTTTGGGGTTTTTTTTGTCCTTTTTTTCTTCATTCATCTTGCCAGGGGGAAGGAGTATATGAAAGTGGCTTGCATGTTAATGAAGTGCCAGATATGGAACCAACTTCTGCTCCCTGGAAAATCTCAACAAGTATTAATAGAAAAGGAGTCTTGAGCTGAAGTGTAAAGCAGAGCTTCACAGAAGAGCTGCAGATTTATTGAGTGTTAAATGTCAGTATCAATGTAATAAAGATGGTACACAGTAATAAGCACTTTTCTGAAGAAGAACAATTTTCAGTAAGTTGTCAACCTGACTGGAGTTGTGAATTATTATTAAAAAAAAAAAAAAAAAAAAAAAAAGGTGAGGAGAGGGAATGGAAAACAGTCTCAGCTGCTCAGCTTTCAGAGGCATTTTCTGCAAGCTTATTCCTGTCTGTTACTATGGAGTGTTGATCTGTTTTGATGATATATTGGTTTGGGAAGGAGCATATCTTAAATCTGTCGTGCTTTACAGGTGTTTCTTTTCTTGGTGAGAGAGGCATGGGTAAAGTGTGGCTGGAATAGAATAAAAAACTATGTATATCTTGTGGTCTTTGTTCAGAAAACTGCCTTGTCTGAAGTGTGCTCAAAGCGCTACTGCTGCAATAGTCTAAAAAGAACAGCAGAAAGTTCCAGTGTTGCCTCACGGGGATGGGAAATTGTTTTATTCTCAAGGATTGTGCTTTAGATACCGGGAAGTTATTTTCTGAAAAATAAAAATAATAAAATAGTATAATATCTAAGAAAGTGTTATAAGTAAGAATGGATATTGCACAGTCATGCTGTGAGTGGAACTGCAGTCCCAATTTAGACTATTAAACACTGTTGTGTGCTGTCTCTGTGAGGCTGACCTAGTATAGATTTTCAGTGGTCTGGCACGTAGTTCAGCTTTTGCTGGCTGAGGTAAGGGAATTTGGGATAGGGTGGAGCTGGTACATGCTCTAGAGGAATCCATTTGTAGAAAAGTGTGCTGAGATGAGGCTGTCTGCTACCATCTGTGGCTGTCAGGAAGCAGAGTCAGAATTTCTGTTCCTGGAAGTCAAGGAATCTGACTGAGGTTATCCTTCAGCATGTGCAATCAAGAAACACTGTATAATTCATAACCTGCTCTACTCACAACTCGTTTTCCTTTTTGTAAACTCTCTGGGCTGATGGAAAGCTTTTGAGTTCTCTGTTATTCCATTTGATCTTCTTAAAACTACAGGTGACAGTGCTTTAAGCAAACACACAAAACAGTATGAATACGCAAATTTAATTTCTGAGTATGGAGGAGACTGTTGGATTTTTCTTAAAGTTGCTCAGTTTTGATTTGACAGCCTTGCAAGGTCCAACAGAGATAGAGAAGAGAGCTGTTAGGTAAGTGCAGCTGCATTGTGCTTGAGGCTCCTTCTTTTCAGTTGCTGTATCTCATTTACTATTTCAGTATTTCTTCACTGTTTCTGGCTGTGGGTTAGTTTTTCAACACAAGTATCAGGAACAAGAAAAGCTAAATTAGAAAAATCCTTCTTCCAGACCATAATGGAAGCACTATTTATTTAAAAGATTTCAACTTTCTTTAAAATATACTGTCTTTCAATGCCAACACCAAAGTGCTGATTATTAATCGGCTTGGCAACAACTGCAGACTTCAGTTTTGGAAGGCCTGATCTACCATTTGAGACATATCTCTGTTTTGATCACTTGATATCTGTGAATCTTCTGCCAAATTTACCTGTAGTTTTACAAAATAGATCCTGAGCAGAATAACTCTTTTCATTACCTGAATACCCGATGAATGATATTTTACCATTAAAAGACAAGCTTAAGTATTAGAGGAACACAGAGCTTTCAATGAAAAATGAAAAATAAGGCAATATTTAATGTCACAGAGTGATGAGGTTAATAGCTGTAAAGATGCAAACACTTATGTCTTGCTAAAGATCAAATCAGGCAGGAAACTGAGGTGCTCTTCTGCTATTGCTTGAAGTGAAAAATCAATGTCTTAGTCTCTTTTGCTGTAGGGAATACTGTATGAGATTGTACGTTTCATGCTCCCAGTGGGTGTCATTAGGAGCACAAGTGCAGTTGAGCTGTATAGGGATAGCTGGCATGTATGTTTGATGAAGAGAAACTAAGAACTTCTGTCCTGATTCTTGTGTCTGTAAGAGTGTTGGAATCTATTTCTCCTCTGAGCACTTGCCAAAATGCATTCCTAATCAAGTCACTGAACAGTGAGGATTTAATAATGCCACAGTTAATAAGTGATTTCAGCTTAGCATGTGGAAGTGGAAATGTTGTTCTACCATAGCACTAAGCTTCTATTACAATTGTGGGTAGACAATGCGTTGAAAGGATCAAAAATGAATGTAGTCCAACAAAGGTGCCATACACAAGTTGCTCTAAGATTGATTTAACATTCTTTTCTGCAAACAAGAATCTTGTTAAATTTTTTATTTATTTTTTATTAGATTTGTTAATTTTTTAATTCATATTAAATTTGATGACATTGTGTGAAGGTGCGTTGCGTGTGCTCAAATGTGTCAAGACCTGATATTGCTGTGGTTGCTGCTGTTGCTGTTGTGCCAGCTCACTGTAGGATGGTTTCCTCACTGACAAAACTACCTCAGAATGACTTTGGGTATTTGGTTGACCTCCAAGATAGTTTGGAAGATTTAATAATTGCTAGTCTGCATCAGTTTCTTCTTCTTCTCACCTGCTAAATTGATGTATATTTGTGTTGCAGCTTCACAAGTGGGAGTGTACTCTGGAAATTCCTTGTGCTGTCACTTCTCAGTTTGTCATTTTTAGCTGGACAGCAGCTTCTTCTGGGTCTTTTCCAACCTTAGCGATTCTATGATTCTTGGAAGCTATTTGTTGCATGAATTGTTTGCTAGCAAGAGTGATGGCTATGTAAACAATTAGGCAGAAAATAAAATATGAATAATTTCACATATAATATCATGTAATAGAATCATATCATATTATGGCTTGGATTGGAAGGGACCTCACAGGGATCATCAAGTTTCAAGCCCCCTGCCGCAGACAGGGATGCCAACTGTTAGGTCAAGTGTTAGATCAGCTTGCCCAGGGCCCCATCAAGCCTGGCCTTAAACACCTCCTGGGCCAGGGAATCCACAGCCTCTCTGGGCAGCCTGTTGCAGCACCTCAGCACTGTCTCAGCAAAAATCTTCCTCCTGACATCTAATCCAAGCATCCCTTCGTTTAGTTTAAAATCATCCTCCTTTGTCCTGTCACTATCTACCCATGTAAAAAGCTGATTTCCTTCATGTTTATAAAAGCCCCTTAAATTTTGGAAGGCCATGTTCTTAATCACTAGAAGTAATGAATTAAAAAAATAAAATATATCACCCAACGACAATTGATAGCTCATCCTCTAAAAAGCATCATGGTGATCTTAATACATCATCTTATTCAGTGCTGTGTTCTGTTAAGAGAGGTTTGGTAGGCTATTTTAAGAAGCTGCACTGAGTTTTCAGATTTCATGCTGGTGCCCCAGAAGTTCTGCTCAAGTTTGAAGGCAAAATCTCCTGGCAAGTTGGACTGTGCTGGTAATCCTAATCATTTTACACCACACCTTGTCTACATGGAGCAGCTGAAATAAAGGCTCTTTTGTTCATATATGGAAGTACTGCAGCTGACCAGAATCTGCACAAGAACTGAAAGAGAACCCAAAACAAACAGGACTGTTTTCTCTAGGGGTTCCTTTAATGAAAAGGCAGTCATAGGAGACAAAGACTGAAGGGAAACAGAAGCCAGTGCATCTCCCTCTTGTAATTTATGCATTGAGTCTAGGCTTCTCTTTGAATTAAAATAATTTCTTTAAGCTGGAATATTGAGAGGGTCCCTTTGTGCTTGTGATAGAGGTTTTATCATCTTCCTGTGTTGTTTTTATGCCACTGACCTTTTCTGCATGCATTATAGGTATGCTTTTGAGTGATGTACAAAGCAGGTGCATGTATTAAAATGGGAACCTGATCCCTCAAAGGTGTAGCAGGCAGCATTTCAAGACCAGACACACGATGAGACAGTGAAAGAAAAGAACCATTAAAAGGTCAATGTAACAGTGGTAGGTGCACTAGAGAGCAATAGTTGTGAATAGATAGGCTTCTGGTGGAGGACTTAAAGTTCAGGTTAAAGCGCAAGGAAGTTTATTAACAAATTCTGCATCTGAAGTAGAACTGGAAGCTGCCGAGTAGCTGGAATAATTGTGGGAGGATGGGTCTGTAGTACCTGCGGAAGAGTGAGCATCCTAGTAACATATTCAGAGGTGGGAAGGAAAAGTAGAACAGGCAGAACTTTTCACTGAAATGTCTGAAGGACTGTAAAAGAAGCTTTTCTGCTCTTGGGAGGGAAACCTAATTGTTTCAGTGGAGCTCGCTTACTTATTACCATGTCATCTCTTTAGAACTGTATGAAGCATTTCCACAGTAGGTGTCAATTTTACGAATATAATATCCATCAAGTACAATTTTCAAGTCAGAATTGGGCAAGTGTAACTTAACAGTAATACTGTTTGGAAAGACTAATGATGAACTGGAGCATTAATGATCATGCAATAGAACAGAATAGTTCAGATGGAAGGGATCTTCAAAGATTGCCAGATGTGACTGGATGACCACTTCAGGTCTAACCAAAAGTTACAGGGTGTAATTGAACACTGACAGACATGGGGCACCAGCCACTTCTCCATTAAGCCTGTTAATGTCTTAATTGCGTGTGGAGAGCAGCATAGAGCTAAAGAGGTGTTTCCATTGTGCAAAGATGTTGTAAAAGAAACAAAACGTAACTACAGTTGCAAAGTGTGCTAATTAGTAAGCTGATGTATCAGTGTCGTCACCAAGTTGCTTAATATGGGAGGCCATTGTTTCAGAAGTTGCTTTATGAGCTCTTGAAAAGGGGTATAAATAGCATCATGATTCTCATGGAAAATGCTTTTAATACTTATTTTTATAGACCACTTTAATTTTTGTAAGGTACAGAATAGATAATTGCCTTAGAATAACTGCTAGAATCAAGTAATCCTTTCCTTTTATTCTGGGGAGTACTGTGCACCTCTGATGTCATAACCTTCCAGATAACTCTCTGGCTTGTACGTGTTTAGTATCTCTTGTAGCCACTGATGTAAAAATTGTCGTCAATAGTGTGTCACCAGAGAACATTCTTGACTTAAAAGCTGTTTTTCTGACTTACAATTTGGTTTTACTGCCTAGACTGACCTCATTAAGTAATGAGCTTGATAAATCTGGTGACTGTTAGGAATGCCAACTGCTTTCCTGAATTGAAGACAGAATTCTAAAACCTAATCTAAATTCTCAGTAATTTTCCATTGGCTTTTCTTGAAGTCTTCCATCTATGAAGGAGAGCAGGCTGATATTTAATTTTACAGAAAAAAGTAATGATTTTTCTATAAGCTTTCGAACTTTCATCCAAATAATCAATCCTAAGTATAAGCTAAGCGCTTGAATTGATGTATTTGCTTCGGTGAATTTTGACTGATTGGAAAAATGCTTCAGTTGCAGAAATGATAGAAATGCTCACTTACATCTTAACTATTCTATGGTACATTTTGTAAAACTTAGGTAGCAGTTTTCTTAAATATTAGAATACTGTATTGGATGATGTTACAGCTAATCAGATGAGCATTAGTGTTTAGTTAAATTGGTATATAGTAGGCCCCCAATATATATGTAGCCTCAAAAATGGAGATTTATTTATTTATTTATTTATTGAACAATAAAACCCAATATCTTCTTGTGGCTCTCATCCATTTCTAAGAGTCATTCTTACTGGTTGTATGGCTGTATAAGTAGCATATCATTTTATATATATTACTTGTACATCTACTAACTTAAGGTTAAAAATTACATTAAGTATTTAATATACATCTCTAAATTAAATTTCCATTTGAACATTTGATCTTACAAAAGAATCAATAGTACTGTGCTTCTGTATTATTCAAGTGTCATGAAAATAAAATGAAAGTATCTTGTCAATAAAAATTCAGAAAAGTTTTTATTGATCTGGCATAATAAGAACAGATTGTAACGCTTATATTCGCCTTTTTGAGATGTTGACTTTTCTCTTTGTCCCTAAAGAAAAATAATTTACAGAATCAGATATGAGACAAGTGCAGCATGTATGAAAAATGTATATTCTGGACAATATCTTCAGATTAGTGCCATTCATAAAAGTCAGTGGAAAAGAAAATCTTAAAGTATGAGTCTGATTTCTGCTGGACATACTTTCTCAATGAAAAGTTAACTGAAATGCTAGTGTTTAAATTCAAATGCTATGCTGTGATATTCTAAAACCAACAAATGTGCAGGTGTGTTTGACTGGAGCAGAGATGTAGGACTTGGGGAGTCTTAAGATATTTTCATATATGGTCTGCTTAACAGGCCAGTGAGCAAGCAAATCGCAGAGACCTTGTGACGTGTGAGCCTGCACTCCAGCAAGCAGCTGGTAATATTTGGCCTTCCAGCTTTGGTAATGTCACTTTCAGCGAAACAGATTTGCAGATAGTTATTAGACCATATTAGGTGCACAGATGGTTCACATACTTCTGAGCAAGGAAACAGAAAGAAAGGGAAAGGGGGAAAAAAGCATTAAAATGGGCTATAGTTAAGCAAAGAAGTACACATTTTGTGAGCATTAAAAGGTGCTGAAGAAATTTTTCTTTAAAGAAAGAATCTTGCCTGACCAAATGATCTATGTGTAACATGGTCTAAATTGAAAATTAGCCTTTTTACTTCATAACAGACTGTACTATTAGGTCTATTGGGAATGGATACACTCCTGTTAACACTTAAACATTTGCTGTTCAAAGAATCACATTTTTATCCAGCTCTAATACAATGAATATCTGACTCTGCATGTCTGTTCTGCTGAAATATTAAATATTCCTCATGTTCCATACTCTTTAATGTCTCAGAATCTAGTTATTCTCTGCATGAGCAAAACAAATCAACTGTTACTAGTTAAGGAAATAGAAGTGTATTAAACTTTTCCTTGTAATACAAATAGTATAAGAGACCAGGTGGCTTGGAAACTGTGACAAGCAAACATCTTCGGTATTAACTTGCTGTCGCAGACTGGATAGGTAATTGAAGATGTTGGAGATGCAAACTCTCTGATGTAGAGGAATTTGTGAAAAATGGCTGCTCTTAATGTCTTCACCAATGAGAAGAAATTTTGTTTGTTTGTTTTTTAAGGACATTTCAGTGATGGTTGGTACTGAGTAGCTCAAAAGTGTAATTTTATTTTAATATTGCTGGGAAAGTAGTACTGTATCCCTGTTTGGGGGAAGATGAGATCCACAGGGAGAACATTATGGTTTTTCTGTTAAGTGCTCAGTTGCACAAAGATAATAAAGGAATTATTTTAGGTAGAAAATTAAATCCTCTTCTGCCTTTATCACTGCTGAAAGATGCTATCAGGAGCAACAGAAGAAAATTTCCCTCAATGTAAATTTCCTGGCTACAGCATGCCAGAGATGTGCTCGTTGTTCTGGTCAGGTTGACTAATCTCTCTTTTTTTTTTTTTTCCTTCTGATCTGAGGCAACAAGCTATCTTGGGTGTAGCTTGTTGCATTGGACTCTAGGCAATTCTTTCATCTTTTGGAAAATGTTGGATATCTAAGTAACTTTGCACTCTCCATCTGCTGATAGGATAGAATAGAATAGTTCAGTTGGAAGGAATGGTCAAAGATCACCAACTGGCTGACCTCCATGCTGGGCAACACCAGTTCTCTCAGCCTCTCCTCACAGTATACACTTTCAGCCCTGTAACCACCTGTGGTGCCTCCTCTGGGTGCTTTCAAGGACTGACCTTCACCTCCGTTTTATATTCTTATATTTTAGGCTGCAATTCCTCACAGCATTTTAAAAACAGGCCTGTAACAATTATTATAGATGTCAGAAGGAACAGGAGAAAAACACCGAAATTGTGTTATGAACACAAAAGGAAAGTTCTACTTATAAGCGGTAAAATTAGCCTGAGGAATATGTGGGAAAATAACTAGCAAATCCTCCCTTGGCTGCAGATGGAGCTGAGGACATAAGTAAATTGAAATCTGATATCTGCGGTTCCATTTCTGAAAGCATGGGAGAACTGCAGAACCTGGTGATGGATGAAGCCGAAGAAGTGATGAAGGAAAAATAGGCATCTGTTGCTCCACAGCTGCTAGATCTTTGGCAGAGAAGTGCCTAAAAAAGTTTTATCAGAGCAAATGTTTACAGGGAGGAACAGAACCTTCTCCTGGACTGACATGAGTGCACCTGCAGAAAGGAGCTAGTAACAGTCAGAAGCACCCCTTTGCCGAACTTCTTAGCAGGCCACTATTCTGAAACTACAGTGGATGGCAGTGTAGGAGTTTCCTTGGTGCTGATTTCTACCTCTTTTTAGTAGTATTTGGGTAAGCGTTGATTGGCCCTGAATAGCATGCCAAAGGCCTTCCTGTCTGGGAGCCTTAAGCTGCTAAGAAGGAGATGTGCTTTTAATTTTATTTTATTTATCATAAGATGTAAAAGTGGTCTTGGAGTTAAATTTCTTGCTCTCTTGTATGCCTGCTAAACTTTTTCAGACAATGACTATGGAATAACTTTCGTTATAGGGCAGAGAAGCAACCTTGATGTAGTTTTTGATATTAAGATCACACTGAGAAAGTCTTGAGTGAACAGCATGGAGAGACAAATCCCACTTGTGTGCTTTAAAATCAGATACAAATATAAGCGGAGTGATAACTATCAGCTGTAGCTCTGATCAAGAGGAAAGCCATGCCTCTTCAGCAGGCTTACAGAATTATTCTCCCTAATGAAAAATGAAATTTCCAGAGTGAAAAACATGGCATAAGGAAACTTTCTAGCTCAATTTTGTAGGTGACTATTAGGACTAATGTGATGAGCCTCAGTTCTACTGCCAGACAAATCTCCTTCCAATTTCTAATTGCTTTAAATTATTCCTTTTACAGAGATTGTGCTTGGAAAACAACTGTGGTTAAAAAAACAAACAGCAACAAAAAGACTGGGTTAAGATTTCCCAGATTCCATTCTCCAAGTAAGAAATTATTTCTTAGCCATTGCCACAAGCTAAGATTTGTTTCCAGAATTCCTGGAGCCTTTAATTTATAATTGAACTGTACCAACTGCGTTCAAGCCCTGACACTTTATAAAACAGTTTTGTCCCAGGAGAAGATTAGTTGGAAATAAACTGTCATAAGTATTCGTTTTCTGTTAGAGAAAATTATATTCACTGTAGATGTGGAAAATCTTTTGGTTTACTGATGAATAACTATTCCAAAGTAACATCAAGTGTTCTCAGATCTCTTTGGAGTTAGCTGCTTCTAAAATTTCTTCCTTCCCTTCCTTCAGTTCATATCCTGCCTGTTTTGGTAAAATGATTTGGTTATTCTTTTTCAAATGGAGCTAAATTAGCCCATCCCGCCTTAGTGTTTAATTAGTAATTAACCTGCAAGCCCTGTAGATTTCAAACACCTGCTGAATAGGTGAAACAAAGGGGGGGGGGGAGGGGGAAGAGCAACCATTTTATTTCATTTTGGGTATAACTTGAGGATTCATGAAATCTGTTCTTAGGCATAAAAATTCCTAAAAGCAGTGTGCAAATTCACAATTAAATGTCTTACATTTCTCTGGTATTTTATCACAGTGTACCTGTGATATGTACTATCCTAGTAGTCTACTCGAAAAATAATGGTAACGAATAATAATAAGTGTTTTTTCCTCTAAAGATAATCAATGAATTTGTTTAAAATCCATTTTATTAAGTAATTTTGCTGATGCCTGCCAATATTCCTGTATAATTCTATTCAGAATAGCTAGGACTAGTAACTGCCTGTCTGAAATTACATGTGCTTCTGTGTTTAATACCCAGACTGTAGGGTTCAGGTCTGATTTTGCTCTCTTTTATAGTGGAATATAAGAATGAGTAGAAAAGATTCCTGAGAAATTTCATGAAATGTAACTGTGGCATCTCTTGGCAGCTTTCTGAATTTAACCAAATTCTACTGAGAATTCATCCTTTGATCAAGTATTTAAAATGTCCTTCTGGGTCTTTATCTGGAACGAATCAGTAGCAGGACTCGTGCTGTCATTAATTTAAGCAGGTCTGTGATAGGTCCCAGTACAGCTTTGATGTACTTTAACGTTGCATTATGCAGGAGAGAGAAGTAAACCTGGATGGTCTGTATCCTGCAGTGATGCCCGTACTGCATAAGACTGGATAAAGAGGAAGACCTTTTTCCAAATTGTTTAGAAAGGGATGTCATGATTAGGGGGCCATTTTAAGGTGAATGCATGGACGCACAGGAGAGTGCTCAGAGCTGTAACTTGCAAATGAAAAAATGTGCTTCCCTTCAACAGCAGGGATGTGTTTAATTTTTAGTGGAAATGATAGCAGAATCTGTCTTTCTGTAACAATCAGCACACATTTAAGAAGTTTCTGGCATGTTCTAAGCTTTTAGATCTCTTTCAACAATAATGGTCATGTCACAGCTCCTCTTTCGCCCCTTATAATGATCATTCATGACTTCCTAATTCCACCATTCCTAAAAATGCACAGTATCTTTTCTGAGGAACAAACATGCTGTGTTGTGAAGGTCAAGGCCTGATAGTATGAAACAGATAGAATTTTCTCATCAAATTGCTTAAGAAATAATTGATAATTGATTCTTGCTATTCAGCTGATTAATTATTATTTATTTTCCTGTTTTCCAAAGTAGGACCTGATTGTGGATGCAATATAAGACTATTTAAAACTGAAAAGATGGTGTGTTAAAGATCATACTCTTTAATGTGAAATGATACCCAGGGCCCAGTTCTTGCCTCATATTAAGGTCATCAAAGCCCATAGGCTGTTGTTTGCTCTGGTGGGTACTGAGGGCTTTGCTTTCCTCTCGTCTTGCACAACAAAAATGCTTATGGACTTCACACATATTGTTCCTTATTCATTACAGTCCAGTCTTTAAATGATGCTTACGGCCTTGGTATTGGAGGGCTTTGGGTTAATATCCCCCTTCTATCATTATTTAAAGACACATGTTGAATTTGGAATCTGTTAATTCAGCAAAAATCATAGTCTTGCCAATGGAGCTTAGCTGTGTGGAGCTGACATTGGTCAGCCGCTTCTTTTCATCGTGCAGCTGAGACAGAGGAAGAATAGAGTTGATGCAGCTTGAAATAAAAAGTATTTTAAGTTATTCGGATTTTGAAGTAGCAAAGGGAATGCAGAATGCTGTAAGTTCTAAAGCCATTTTGTCTGCAGTTCTTAATGTGTAAGAATAAAAAGCAATCAGCTATTTTTCCCAACTACTGATAGGATAGATTGTGCATAAAACTGAGAAGAATTAACAAAAAACAAACAAACAAAAAACCGCACATATGTGCTAGATATAACCTAGAAAATTCTCTTTACATTCTGTTTATGCCTATTATTAGTTGTCTATGTGACTTGATATCCTTTTGCCAACAGTGTTAGGGCAGTTACCAAATGTCTATTAAGCCTGAAGACTTCATTTGATAAAATTTTCTTCTTTTTTTTTTTTCAGTTAGAATTCATGTCATCTTGACAGCTTCAGTTACTGTTGCTATTAATATTCACACAAATTTTTTACTTGCTATCAAAGGTGACAGTGCTTTTAGTTTATTATTTGTGCTTTTCTGCAAAGAAGAGAAGTTGGACTTGGTAATCTCTTTCTATTGCATTTGCAATATTTGCTATTAGTTTGCAAAACTTCAAAATGCACTTATTCTGTGATACTACGTTTCTGTATGTTGAGTGCTTTAAACATGAAGTAAGCAATAGCAAATGTGGTGGGGAGATACTTTCCCAGATGTGCACACTGATACTTCTTCAAAACTATCCTGTTCAGAATTCTTCAGGCTACATCTAAAACTGAAGCTCACCTCTGTCTCGTGTGCTATCTTATCAAAAATCATGGAACTGTGAGCTAACCACAAGCAGATTACATTTTACCTGCAAGTGTTTGCAAAGTACTTGTGAAATTGTGGCCTTGTCAAACACAGGCCTGCTTATCAACATAGCTGTTTCCTGAGATGCCGATGCTACACTTCAGTGGAAGTGATGAAACAGCTTACAGTGTTTATCATAATACAGAAAGCATACATGAAAAGGCTGTTTTGAGTGGGTGAGCTGCTTCTCTCTTTTAAGCGTTTGTGTTTATGAAGGGACCAAATTGAAATCCCTCAGAGGACTGAATGGAAGTTGGTGAAGGAGAACTAATCTAAGGAAGCTCAGTACAGCCCAGTAAGCAGAGAAAATCTCATTTTATGTGATTACTGAAAGAGGAAATCTATTTTTTGCCTTGAGTTGGGTGAATGTAGAAGGGAACTAGTTCCGTTTCCTCTTGTGGACTTTGCTTTTGGTGTGACCTCCCAGTTTTGTATAAAATTAAGAACTGTTTATACGACTCTAACTAGGATCACAGCCTGATGGCTTTTGGCAAAATGCAGTTTTCAAATAGTTAAGTGCTTTGGTGTTTACTTTAGGTGACACAGGCTTGGGTTTATGACATGAAGCATACGGAGCTTTTAAAGCCTCTCAGCTGTGCTGATGCAAACTCCACTAATCCCAAAGAAAAATGTTATCTGCTATTCATTAAATGCAGATGAGATTCCTTTTTTAGCAAGCACATAAACAGATGACTAAATTTAGGAACATGTGCAGTTGCAGTCATTATACATTTTGGATCTTTTTACCTCCCTGTCTGTACTGGAGCTCATGTTGCTATGTCTTTAAGAAGTCTCTTGCCCTAAGCCTCACTGTGGAATTTGGTTTATCTTGTTGACTTTGCAGAGTGCTTTATATATATATAGATAGATAGATATTGAGTTTATGTCTTCCTATCTTTTTGTTGCCAGATATATTTATACCCTTCAAGCTTGTTTTGTAAATCTCTCTGTACTTGTTAGGAACTGAGGTATGCAAATGCCTGGTTTATTCAAGTATTTTTTTTCAACAATGATGACAGGAGGAGGTAATGAACATGTATTGTCATTACTTACTAACTCCTGGAATGGCCAGATGTTTTCAAAAATGAACATGCTCTGGCTTGCCCTAGTGCATAAAGCAATCTACTGAGCATGGTATAGACAGCACAGGGTCTGGTGCCTGGAAAACCACCTCTCTCCATCCCGCCCCACTGATATGGCTACCACTATTTTTTTTTTCCCTGTCCACTCAGTCCTGGAAGTCCTGCTGGAACGCCCACATAAAACAATCTTTATACTTGTTGACCATTCTGCTATTAAGAATAAAATAACCTGCTTTCAAAAAATGTGGCTTTTTTGTATGGTGAAACAGAAGTTCCACAATGTACAGGAACATGACAGAGCAAGTTGGGAAAGACAAAATTATGTTCAGTGCCAGTTCCAGAAGGACTTCTGGTGTGTAGAGGTTTTGTTATGTTGGAATTTGCTCAGGGCATTACATGACCAACATGTCTTATTCTGATCAAACAACAAAAGAAAAATGTAAGGAATTTAATGGCACAGGAATTAAAGTTCTAATTCATACTGCAGACCTTGACACTGTGCTTGGATAATGAGATCGTTTAACTTAGAAGAAATAATTGTGTATTCTAAAGGTGAAGTATCTACAGAATGTAATGTCACCTTTGAATGAGATTGTTAGAAGGCTCTGACTGTTTCTCATTCATACCACTGGGACCACCGATGGTGTTTCCAATGTCTTCTGTGACAGCAGAGAATGCCAAGGAGTGATAATCAGAAACTCTCACCCCCATGCTCTTTGAGGGGTCCTGTGGCAAAAATTGAATGCATTTTGAGCAAAAATCATTAAAGCTTTTGTCAAATGACCAGTACCGAGTTACCAGTCTTCCAAGTCTTTCTCAGGAATGTTTGATTAATCCTATCAAACTCCATTTTCAACTCACCGAGTCATGGAATATACTGAGTTGGAAGAGGCTCACAAGGACCGTCGAGTCCAACCCCTGGCTCCACACAGGGCCTCACAAAACCAAAACTCAGCTTCTTAAAGCACTGTAAAAATGCTCCTTGAAGTTGGGCAGCTCAGTGCCGTGACCACTGCCCTGGGGTAACTGTTCCAGGGCCCAACCACCTTTTGGTGAAGAACCTTTGCCAAACACCAAGTCTGACCCTCTCCTGACACAGTTCTGTGCCATTTCCTCAGGCCCTGTCTCTGTCACCAGAGAGATGGGATCAGCGCTGCCCCTCTGCTCCCTGTGAGGAGCTGCAGCCGCCATGACGCCTCCCCTCAGCCTGCTCTGCTCTGGGCTAAGGAAATCGAGGGACCTCAGCTGCTCCTCATACATCCTGTCCTCTAGACCCTTCGCCATCTTTGTAGCCCTCCCTTTGATGCTGATAGTTTTGTGTCTATGCTAAATTGTGGTGCCACAAAGTACACCCAGTATTTGGAGGTGAGACTGCACCAGAGCAGAGGGCGGGAAAACCCTTTCCCTCACCCAGTGGCAGTGATGGTTCTGATGCACCCCAGGGCACAGCTGGCTTTGCTATGCCTCAGGTGAGGTAATACTCTGAGGTAAATTCCTGAATTTAAAACGGAACAAAACCTTCTAATAAAATGCAATGTTTTACATCAATTTACAAATAAAAATGTTTTTTAATGGATTAGTGTTATTGCGTAATAATGGGGCCTTCCATTAGTGACTTCCTGTGTTTCCATTTTCTTCAATGGTAATAAGCAAGGAAAGCCATTTTTTCAGAAATTCAGTTTTATTACTGAATATTTTTTTCTCAGCAGTCTCTGTTTCTTGCCCTTGTCTGTTTCTTGATTGCGAACTGGTCTCTCATGTACAGATTTCTCTTATCTCCTGCTCTTACCTGGAAGAAATACACCATGTAACCAGCCTAATGACAAACCAGTGAGTAAGCATAAGCTTGTGTACGTGGAAGTGGTTTGTTTATGCCCTGCTGAAGAAGCCTAAGTAACTGCTTAGGTTACTGTAGTGAATAGAGCTACCAGCTCATGGCAGTTGCAGTGCATTTTGTAATGCTGAGATCTGTGTATCAGATGCAGAAATAAGGTCTCCAACTCAAAACAAATAGTTTTTAAGGCAGTTTTTGGCAGATTTTTTTTTTGAATGATAGTCTAATGATACAATAAATTGTTGTGTCTGTCTACAGGTTAGGTTTGAATTAGTGCTTTAAGTGTGGAATTCTTTGAAATGAGAAAAATACTTCTGCAGTTTAAGGCTTATTTTTTTATACTAAAGACAAAAGTATTTCCTTAAGAAACAATCCTTTGACTGCCCTTTAACTTAAATGCCAGTAATTGATCAATTAGATGTTACTTTTCTGAATCTGTGGTTTGTTGTTTTTTTTTTAACCTTGTCTTCCAAATATGAGAAGTACTGAGAGAGATTGCTTTGTACAGTCTTAAGGGTGTATTTCAGAAAGTCTGAATGTTTGGAATTTAGTACTTCAATATCTTTATAACATATGTTTTGAAGATCAGCATTTAACTATTTGAGAAGACAGAAATTTTGCCTGTGAAAGTATTAAGGGATGCAGAATGTCTTAAAAGCGTAGTACTGGTGCATGTTTGAGAATTGTTTGTATTCATCTGGTAAGCATTATCTGAGGAAATTGATTTTGCTACAGAATATGTATTTCCATTGATAATCTTTTTACAGTGTCAAAAATGTATGCACTATTTTCAGGTTTCCCAGGGTTTTATAACTATGTTAACTTGACCAGAAAGATACAGGGGTCTGTCTAGCCTGATTCATCTTCTAGCACATATTTCATGACATAATTATGTCTAGAGGGCACTGGTAGTGAGAAGTTAGCTAGTGGAAACAACAACATCTAGGATTTGCAGTGTTTTCAGGTCAGAATAGGCTAATTCTAGTGTATACAGGAGGAATATAGAGCCCTTAACAATATCTTTTTCCTATAAAGTATTTGTTTGCACACACAGTGTAATACAGTGTTTGCTTGGTGATATCATGATGGTTTTATTTTTCTCCTGTATGTTTTCTTACCCTTAGGAAATAACCACTGTAATAAAATTTACTGTATAATTCAGTAATTTTCAGAAGTTTGTTACTTACAGTTCTGAGAGCTCTTGAACAATTCTTAGTAAGTCTTAAAGGCTTCAGATTTCTCTTTAAAAGATAGATTTTCTTGATCCTTACACTGACCTCTAGCGGTTAGTGTGTTTTGAGAGTCATCTTCAAACGTCCTTCTCCAATGTAAAGTAACTTTTGTACAGTAACTTTTTAGGAACTGTTAGGTTAACAAAGACAGGCAAGTCAGGAGAAATCCAATTTCTCCACGCTAATGTCTGCCCTCCCTGGGTAAGCACTCACATGTACTATATAGAACATACAGAGCTTTTGTACTAAAAGGCAAACATCCAAGTTGTCAAAATGTGAAAGCTGCCTGCTGTTTGCAGCCTGACATCTCCACCACTTATCTTCAGCATGTGAGCTGCCTTCTGACATTTTTCTGTACTGGGTCCTACATTTCTGTGAAGCCTGTCTCATTCAGAGATCCTTTGTTTTACCATGATAGTGAATTGAGAGCTGAGAACGGAAGAGCAAACTTCTGTTTTCTATTTATGTGGTTGGACTCCTGGACACTATATTTTAAGCAAGTTGGGGGGGAAAAAAATAGAGCTGAAGTTGAGAATGCATTCCCAGTTGCTCTCCATACAGTCTGTGGATACAAAAGTTAACATTAAAAACAGCTATGTGTAAGCTAAGGGCAAAATACTACTTTTTGTTAAGGCAGATTATGATATGTCATTAATAACTGCTTCTATTACTACTATTAAACTCTCAGTGGGATATGGTTCTGTTTGCTTGTTTCCAGTGTACCAAATTCATTTTGAAATTGGTTATTATTTCATGATTTTATTTATTAATCTTCAAGTGATTTTCCTTAGTTTGTCTGAGCTCCATCACTGTTAGAAACACAGATTTTGAGCACAAACTTTTTGCCTTTTGTCTCATTAGGGAAGGAAGGTCTGGCTGCCCCATGTCTCTAGGAATCAGTGCGGATGATTAAATCTCTAGACATAATAATCCTGTTTGTAGAATTCTGGCCTTGATTGTGCTCAGGTTTTCAGTGTTCAGAGATTAATTCGATGTCCCAGAATGTATATTGATTAAGCATTGCTTAAGGAATAAAGCTCAGATCATTGCAAAGTTTCTAATACAAATCTTGTTTGTAAGAGAAGAATTATGTAGATTAAGATACCTGTACACTTTCCCTGATTCAGATTCATTATTTTCTTGGAATTTATTTGCAGTTTGATTGCATGACGTGAAAAATTCTAGACCATATCCTATGAGTGCTGTAGCTTTAAGCTATGCCATGTTGGTCTGCTCCTGCTAGGAGAACTCAACAAAATCTGTTTTTGCAAAGAATGTGGGCAAGAAGATTTCTATATAATCCAAAACCATGTACAGGCAGAGGTTGGCTTTCCAGCTATGTGAGCCCAATGCAGTCTTCATATAGTCATGCTTCTTAGTTAACTTTCAGCGTTGTTGATTTTGAATTTTACATCTCCTTGTTTTTATTTTTCTTCTACAAATAATTTGAAATCAACAATCTACTTCCGACATTCTGGAATGTGCTAAATTACAAGGAGGGCTGCAGAGAGTATAACCACCTTGAGCAGATGGATTTTATTAGTCCTTTCTTAGGGACTGAAAACCAAAAGCAGAGCAGAGGGTCTTTTGTTCTCACTAGTGCAAAAGGGAATCTCTTATAAACTTAAGGTTTTTTTTTTTTTTTTTTCCAGGAACTTAGCTATTGTGAGCATGTGGATGTTTATTACCTTTTTAATTACATGCTAAAAATCAGCCCATATGAGGCGAAAGGCTGTGATGAAAATTCAGTCTCACTGCTGTATGTGCTGTCATTTAACATTTATTTTTAAAATCCTTTAAGCTCCATCTTGGTTGTGTTCTACTCATAGTATTATTATGGCTTCTTTACATGTTCTCAGGAAAGAATCTCCTGGTTTTTGTTGTTTTATTTCCATCTGTCCAGTGTTGACACTAACTACAGCGTGCTGGAATATGCAAAGATTAGATCTTGAGCTGAATCCTCCCAGGGTGGTTCTGTATTTTGTCTGTTTACTCTACTGGTTTGATTTAGATTACGGCTGCACTGCTCATACTCTGTATGGACAGACTCTCTGGCAGACTTGATGACTGTTAGACTTCTTGAGGAGCCCAGACAGCTTCAGTGTGACTTACTGAGCTGTAAGCAGCGGTAACAGAATTTAACCTACTTGGATATTTCATTTTTTTTTCCCTTAGATGCCCTTCCATTAAGGTCAGTTCATTGGGAACAAAGCTAGATTCTGACAAAAAGACTTAACTTGAATATTCAAAGCACTGAAATTCGCTTCTCTGCACAAAACGGTATTAATGTTGACACCTTGTCAGTAGCATTGTGTTTTTTGAAGGTAACAGTTGACACAAAATAACCTTTCTGAGGGAAGCTCTGTTACTGCAACTTTTTATCTTCTAAGTATGCTTTTCTCCATGCATCTCCCTGAGTTGCTGCAATTGCCTGTCAGGGTTTCCTTGCGCTGTGCATTCAAGGAGGTTAAGTTTTTATATCAGAGATATGTTAATCTGGTAAAGGATTTATAGCAGTGTCCCACATGGGATCAACCTTCCAAGACAGACATGTCAGAGTGAGATCTTGTTCTGTGTATCTGAATCAGTGCAAGTCTGGGATCCTTACCTGCCAGTGTTGGCTCTGGCCAGAGGGTATGGATTGGCTAATAGATGAATGGCAAATGAAGAGGAAAGAATGAAAGGGTCCGTCCTTCCACAGAAAGCTGAAATGCCAGTGCTTGCAGGAAATTGAATATAGATTTTCTGAGTGCTGGGAGCCAGGGTCTGAGGCCGTTAGGCCGCTGCACTTAAAATACTGGAACAGTTCCCAAAAGTACCAGCAGAGACAATCTCATACACTCTAAGAGACGATCTAATACACAGAATTGCTGTTGCTTCTTCATGATTGTTTCAAGGGTGTGAAGGCTGCTGAAACAGTGTAAGAAAGTCAGTTCCTTCAGTATCATCAAAACTGCCTTTCTGTTTCTTGAAAGCATTTGTGATTTTATCCCTTCCCAAAAGTCTAACTGCTGAACCTTCTGCCAATATCCCGACATAATTTCTAACTTATTTTTCTATTGTGAGCAACCTATTATGCCTGAGCATGTGTAGCCTTGCTCAATTATTGATGCCTTCTGTAGGCCTTTACCTGACACGGGTATCTTGGTGGAACGAGACATTTTTGCTGATTTGCTGTCTGTCCCTTCTTGTTACTGGCACTTATTCAATTCAGGTAAAAGTTTATGTGGTACATTTTGAAAAACACTTCAGATACCATGGAAAGTGTTTTCACAGTGGCAGAGCCTTGATGTGAAGCTGTCGCTTCAGTGAGAAGACCTGCTGTCAAGTGAGGAATAGAACCAAAACTAGTCTCACAGACTGGTAAGAAAAAGCGTGTTTGAATCTTTGTAATGATTGTGGCAGCCCTTTTCTGGTTTGAACAGGTTTACAATTCAGAGAAAGAATCATTATAACCTTTCCTAGGAAAATAAGTTGAAATCTGAATGCCGTTGGAAACAATGAATATTTCTTAATGAACTTTAGAATTTATTACTGGGATAGAGGCAATTCATTTGGTCGTTGCTATAGTGTGTGGCATTACACTAGACTTAGTTGTCTTTAAGGATGGAAGTTTCTCTCACCATTTTCTGTTGTCTGTTTTATCTAGGTTCTTCAAAGCTTTGCCGTGGTAGAAATTGATAGTAATAGATAAGAATACTTTTGTATAGTGAAAATTCACAGAGAGAAGTAATGAAAAATATATTGCCACAGGGACACAATGTGGCACTGGTCATTAACTGGAGAAAACTGAAGCAATGTACAACTTAGGAAGAGAAATAAGAGAAAAATAAAGAGTAAAATAAGTTTATTACTGGCAAGAATCGATGGTCCAAATTATGCAACGTAGAGAAGGATAAAGCACATTCAGTGTATGGACATAGGATGTAATGAACTCCTATTGTTCAGGGCTGTCTTTATGACGTCTCCTGTAAACCAAGTAGCTGATAATTGCAAATGCATTTTGGACACTTGATATATTTTAAAGGTTAAAGGCTTCCACAGATAGATAATACAAAAAGCCATAGTGACAATTACAGGTTTAGATGCTATGTTGCCTTAAAAATTATTCCTTGTAGATGTTTTACTATCAATTGTGCCTTACTTACCACTGAAATTAGACAAGCTTATAAATATCCTTTACCTATTTAATATTCTCATCCTAGGTGTTAATGTGATTACATAGCATATTATTAACTAATCAGTTAAGGCCATCAGAAATTTGAAGCAGTCACTGGAGTTCTGATCATTCTTCTTAGATCTTGATAAGGAAGCATGAATGGGCAGGATGAGCATCCCCAGGGCAGATATTCAGGAAATAGGTTGATGTGACATAACATAAGACTGGTAACAAAACTAAAGACAGTCTTTGAAGGAAAGTCGCTGATAAATCTTTGCATAACTGATGCATCAGTGCTGCTAGAGATGTTGTTTATGATTCTCAGAGTAATGTATGCATTTGTTAGTAGAAAAAAATCACACGTAATTAAATAATTTCATTATACAAATGGTTGTTAAATAATTACACTTTGCCAAGATGGTTAAAAACTACTACCGTTACTGCTGGGTGCAGTAATTTTCGTTTCTTTCCTTTGACGACTTAAGAATGCTGCTGCAACTTAAGTGGTTTTCCTGGACCACTGTAGAAATAATCGTTTTTTTCACAGTGGGCAGAATGAATCCTGTGCCCTTATTAGTTGTTATCAAACGATGACATAAATGTACTTTGTAAATGCAAGAATGCTTATTCTGAATTCCGTGCTGTCTTATCAGATTGTATTGTCATACTGTAAGCTGCGTACTGATTGTATTCGTTGCCTTAAGAAAAGTGACACAGTCAAATGTGAGTTGAGAGAAACTAATAAACATGGATCATAAAGAAGTAAGGAAGAAAGGAATATACTAGAATATTATAGTAACTGAGATCAGTAAATTATACTCATAACTTTTGATGGAATAATGTCTGTTGCTGTTAACTCATTGCTTGTCTGCAGTTCCCTGATAAGGGATAGATATTTTATTTTCTGTTTGTTTGTTGTGTGGTTGTACAGCCTCTGAAGAAAACATTATTTTATTGCTAGTTAAGGTGAATGTATAGTTACTGACTTGGATATTGGAAAACAAAACCCACAACAACTTAAAACACTTGGGGGAAAATACCTCTTTTTTCCCCCTTTTCCCAGACTTTGCATCACTTAAGACTCCTCTCCAGCTCCTTTGTTACAGCTGCTGGTTATGCTCAATCCCTTCAGTGAGGCAAGAGATAGCACAGGAGGTCAGGTTCAGTGCACGGTCCTTGTTTTTCACTCTTTTCTTCCACTCCACCTTCCTTCCTACGTGTTTTCTGTGCTCTGTTGTGAGCTTATTCATGGTCTGCAGATTCTGTGGGGATGTATCTGCTCCACTATGGAGCAATTCCTAATTCTCTGACCTCAGTCGTGTCTCATTCCTTTGTTCTTTTTGTTGTTCTCTTGTACCCTTCTTCTCTCTTCCTCATTGTTTTCTGCCCTTTCTTAGATATGTGTTTGCAAAGGTGCTGTCAGCATCACTGATGGGCTTACCTTTGGCCAGTGGTGGATCTACTGTAGAGCCAAGAGTGTCTGGCACAGGGCAGCACCTGATCTCTTCCCACTCCTGCAGCCCCTGCCACCCAAACCTTGCTGTTCATACCCAACACAACAGAGTAATCTGTTAAAACTTAAAGTGTGGCTGTGTGTTTCATTATACACGTGCAAGGTAACACAAGCTTGCTCAAGCTTCAGTAAAAATAGGTTTTGTTACTAAGAGAGAATTGGTTTCACGTCCTATGCACCCTGGATTTCACCAGTATCTTCTGATTTCCTGTCTCTGACATCCCAGATGTACAGCCAACTGACATCTGAGTAAATTATTAAGTAAATCAATTTAGTGGCAAAGTGTCAGCCTGCTAAGAGTTATATCAGCTTTCTGTGTGTGTATACCACTCTTTGCATGATGTAGAAAGTCACTGTAGTGAAGACCTTATGTTAACGTGTACAGAAATGTGCTGTGGATAGTAAGCTTTCTTCCCACAGGAGAAATGGGACTGATCTTTCCTTCTTAGTGATAGCTGAGCAGATAAATGTGCCTACCTTAGTATTGCTTCAGGCAGTACTACTTCCTGGCTCACCTTTGAGCCTTAGTTTCCCATGATCATTCTGCAATTGTAGAAGCAAGTGGTAAGAACTGCTTGGGAGACTGCAGGTCAAGTTCTGTTTTCAGAGAATAAGATGTAAAATACACTAGTGGAGTAGTCAAAAGGCAGCTAACGATCTTATAGTAATTGTTTTTATTTCTTGTGGTACACTGATTGAACGAACGCACTTCCCCAAGAGGTTTCAGTCAAAGAAAAGAAAGGCTTTGTCATCAGAAATGCCTGCTTAATTCCACTGTTTGAAGTTTTAATTTCAAGTTTCGGCAAGCATTTCTTTTTGGACCTTGTAAACAGCATCCATGGATTTCAGTTGCTTGAAAATCTTAGTCTTACGAATGCAACCTAGATTTTACTGTTTTATCAATCAGAGCAACAAGAGATTGATATGTCACTTGAGGAAATGCTCTTGGCCACAGAATTTGTAGATAAAAATGGAACAGATGCCTGTGTGAGAGTAATTCTGTGAATACAGTGATTCCCAAGATGGACACCCATGCATGGTTATTTGTTTATGACTATTAAATGTTTTGTTTCATAGAATCATATCATAGGATGGCTTCTGTTGGAGAGTACCTTACAGGTCATCTAGTTCCAACCCCTCCATGTCATGGGCAGTGTTGACAGCCACTAGATCAGGCTGCACAGGATCTCATCCAACCTGGCCTTAAAATGCCTCCAGGAATGTGACATCCACAAACTATCTGGGCAATCTTTTCCAGCATTTCACCATCCTCCAAATTAAAAATGTCTTCCTAAGATCTAACATAAATCTCCCCTCTTATAGTTTAAAGCCCTTCTTCTTTATCGTACAGCTATCGGACCATGTAAAAAGTCGGTCCACCTCCTGCTTATAAGCTCCCTTCAAGTACTGAAAGGCTGCAGTGAAGTCTCCTTGGAGCCTTTTCTTCTCTAAGCTAAACAAGCGCAAATCCCCCAACCTTTCTTCACAGGAGAGATGCTCCAGCCTTCTGATCATCTTTGTGGCCATCCTCTGGACCTCCTCCAACAGCTCTGCATCCTTCCTGCACTGGGGGCCCCAGACTTGGACACACTACTCTAGATAAGTCCTCGCAAGTGCAGAATAGAGGGGGACAATCCCCTCCCTCTTCCTGCTGCCATCCCTCTGATGCAGCCCAGAATACTGTTGGCCTTCTGAGCTGCAAGAACACGCTGCTGGCTCATGTCCAGCTTCTCACCCATCAGGACCCCCTTAAGTCCTTCTCCATATGACTGCTCTCAGTGAGTTCTTTTCCCTGTCTGTACTCACATCTGGGATCATCTCAACTGTTGCATTTGGCCCTCTTAAACCTCATTAGATTCTTGCATACCCACTTTGTTTATTGTCTGCCTTCTCAAATCAGTGTTATTTTGAAGTATCAGTGTCAGCATCCCAAAAACCCAGGTTGCTCATCCCACTTATTTGGAAAAGCTCATTATGTGGAATTTATATTTAGCAGTGTTTGTGTGACTGTAAATCTTTAAGTGTGATCGTATCTTGAATCCCATTTGCTCTGAAGACTGTGTTCCAATAGGAAACTTGGGTATGTGGTTAACCTGAGAAATGCTTGCATAGCACATTTTCTTGACTAGCATGTGTGCATATTCTCTTAAAAAAGTGCTGAACAACGTTGATTTCTACTGGCTGCACCTGATCCAAATATCTCTTATGATGTGAAGATAGTTTGAATTTACACAAGTAATCTTACAGGCTTTTTTGTGGAGGTCACTTAGTCGACAGATAGAGATAACTGCAGCTTTCTCCACTGCTGTGATTTTTGGATTTTTGGTATTTAAAACTATTCTGCCTTTCTTAAGTTAGGATCTTCCAAAAGTGATCTGAACTCACTGAGGTTTTTTTAATGTACTTTGCAGACTTGTAAAATCTCTACTCTGTGACATTTATCTATGTGGCAGCAGGGCTTGCCTCATTTGACAGAGGATTTAGCATGTCTTTGAAGAAGTGGAGTGGATTCTAGAATTCAGGCTGTAAGACAGTACTTTGTCATGTAAATAAACAGTACAAATTTACAAAGGTTGGAATCTAATGCAAGTGTCATTGGTTTCCTGTCAGAATTGTCAGAGGAAAATAACAAACATCTTGACTGAATCAAACAACGTAAGCTCAATTTTTGTTTTTCTGTTTTGGGTTTGTTTTAGTAAGGGATAGAAGAACGTGGTTCTTGGCATACTTGGAAAGTCACTACAATAGTGGTATGTACTGTTACTACACAAACTGTTTTCTTTAAATGTTGCTGTGTAGCTAGCTTAAGCCAGCTGTCAGGTCTGTAGGTGACTGTGGATGTGGAGGATGATGCTGTCCTGGCTCTCAACAGTGAAGTTTTTGCCTGTTGGAATATTGATAGTTAACTGAATGTTTACTTTTATTTTCTTAAGTTTGTGTGATCAGTTCTATTGAGTTGTGGTTTCTGAATGTAGCTCTTGTGAAATGAGAGTTTTTATTTAGTTGGGTAGTTGTTAGTGACTGTACAGACTATTCATAATTAGGATGTTCAGAAAATGATATTTTTATTTTGTAAGCCAGTATCTATGATGACAAATCAGAGTCAAGTTAGGCATTTGATATTCCTTGAACAGCGTACTGTTATAATAAAGTGTTTGCAGAGACAGGTGGTTCTCTAGTCTGATAGTGTGGTCACCTGAATATAGACTGAGGGGCTAGCTGGGTAGATGAGATGATGGTGCTACTGGTTGCTCTGAACAGACCTCTTGTGCAATTAGGTAGTGTTGTCTATCCTGTAATGTCTTTCCACATCCCCTTCAAAATTTCATCCTTTTCCTAGCATGGTAATTCTGCTTGAAATTAAATTGTCCATATTTGCATATTAAAAAAAAAAAGTATATAAATATATATATTCTTATTTTCTGATGAGAATCTTTTCGAAACTTCCTTCAGAGTTGTCAGTCCTGGCCTTCAGTTTTGTTGTGATGAGAAAGTTCTGTTAAAACCAATTCTATGTTTTGAATTTTTATATTTAAGGCCTCAGGTACTAATAGTTGTACTGACACAAGAAGCGTGTGAGGACGTGTTTTGTGAAGACTTACAGAATGTAATAAGCTGGAAGCATTTGCTATTTTGCCTCATGTTCGCCCTAAAGTTATGCCTTTTAAATTAATGTGCCCCAGAGCCTCTTGGGATGTAAGTCTAAAATTGTTTCTTTTTGTCTTTGTCTGTTGTAGAAGCTCCACCAAAACCGGAAGAAAATCCTGCTGAGGCATTCACTGACTCATCTCTCTTTGCTCACTGGGGCCAGGATCTCAGTCCAGAAAACAGACGTATTGCACTTAAACAGTTCCAGTATTATGGCTACAATGCATACCTGAGTGATCGCCTGCCACTGGACAGGCGCCTGCCTGACCTTAGACCTAACGGGTAAGTGTCATAGACAACCCGAGCGTTGTAGGTACTTGAATTCCACTCTGTTAGCCCAGCACTGTCTCATAAAAATCAGAAGTCAAATGAGACTTGTGAGCTCTAGTGGTGCAGTGTGCATTTTAGACAAACAGTGTGTACCGGCTGAAAGACCGTGGAGCTTCCAGCTTTCACTCAGCGCCACTTCTACTAGGAACTACTCATGTAAGGCAGCATCAATACATCCACTATTATTTCAGAATGTTTAGGTAAGATGGCTGGGGCCGTGTGAATGGACAGCCTTTCCTTTAATGCGTTTGAGTCCTGCTCTAGTAGGGCCATTCAGAGACAGTTAACACTCTACTGTTCTTCAGCCTTGGTGATACATCTTTCCCTTTCAACAGCCATAGCAGCTCTGGGGATGGGGAAGTGGGTGGAATGAAAACTGCTTTGTCTCAGATCATATAAAAAAAACAAAAGAAACAAACAGACAACAACAACAAAAACAAGCAAAAAAAAAGCAGAACAAAAACAATCAAACCTTAAAATAAATGGGATGGGCAGTTAATGAATTGAACCAGTAATCGAGATGTGCTTTTTAGCAACTTGTCAATCCCAAATGCAATCCAAATGTGATCTCATTAACTTCTTCTAAGCAAATATTTTAATAACTGAAGCAATAAGCAGCATATTTTACCATAAATCAAGTGATCTTAATGAAAAGAAAGATAGAAACACCATTCGAGGCAAGTTCACCAATTGTAAATACATCTATAGTATATATGATGGTATATCACATTTTAGACATATATGTGTTGTAAATTTGCCGAAATAGCAACCTTAAGGAAATGAATGTCCATGCAATAATATTTTTATTTTTATTTAAGAAATTTCTTATTGTCTGTAAGGACAGTAGTCTCTTTTTATTTTTTAATTGTAAGCTAATTTAGAGGAAATATAAATCTTCTGTAACTAACAAGATGCCAATGACAGAAGTGTGTCTGTTCTTAAATCTCTTTAGAACTGATTCTTCTGAATGATTTCAGTCTATATTTTTTATAATTGTGGATATAAAAAAAGACAGAGAAGTGAAAAGTTGATTTATCTGAAATAAATTTTGATTGGGATTTTAAAGGAAGTTCCAGTTTAAAATGAATCACTATCCTCATTTAGGTGAAAATTTTAATTCTTATTTAGCTATCTGCCAAAAACATGCTAGACAGTGCAGTATTTTTATAGACACATGCATACAAAATGACAGATTGGTAATAATAGCTTAGGAAGATTTTTCCCCTTAACCTTTATCACGGTTCAGAAATGAGTGGGTAATCTGACACTGAAAGGTAGCAAATTCTAGTATTGAGGGAAATGAAATGCATTGTCAGGTAGCGTGTCACTGTTTGTTGCATATATAGCAAGCACTCTGTGGAATACTGTGTTACTGGAAATTTTGAAAGTCAGGTTTCTGAAAAAAAGAATTCCCAGTTCTGATATGGAAATTCTCATTTGTATGAGAGCATGTAAATGACTATTTCAGGAAATCTCTTTCCTCATAAGAGTATATTCTTCACCACAACTATCTGTTGTTAGGATTTCTAGCACCTATTTTTAAAGGCAGTTACATTTGTCACTTCTAGAGACTGTATGGATGTATTAAAAATATTCTTGAGCTGATAGTAGACTCAAGCAGCATAGCATGAAAACCAAAGATACCTTGTTCTGAAGAGAGCACAGAGCAAGTAGCGTGGAGATGGAGTTAATCAACTTCCTGACTGAAAAGCAATAGAACACAGGTATCGCTGCATTGCTACAGTTGCTATTAGAGAAGTTTTCCTAGAAATCTCATCATCAGCCTGGCTTTAACAGGGCTTCTGCAATAGACAGTGTGGCATAAGAATCCCAGCAAAGGCTTGTAGGGAGTTGGCTGAAGGAAATGGAGTTCTTATGGATACATCCTGGCTCAGTTGTGCTCTATCATTTGTATTAATATCATACCACGTGAAGTATCAGCTGTTGGTAAGACAACAGAAATATAACTGGAGCGTAGTATAATTCTCATCTAATTGTCCTCTGTTGAGTCTGGACGAATAAAGTGATCTGCTGGGAGTGTGACCCTGAGTTGGCAGGCTAAGAACAAACAATTGTTCCTTTAGTCCCCAAATTTCTCATACTCAACTGCACCTTTGCTAATTGGGGTTGAAGAAGAAAGGTTATATTTATGAGAAACCTACAAAAACCTAAAGATGTCGAAATGCTTAGCTTCTTACAGGCTGTAAATCTAAGCAGAGCAGCCCACATAGCCTCCTCTTTTCTGCCTGCAGCTTTATGCTTGTGCATGACTTTGAGAAAAGAGCAGCATGAGGTCAGTATTTCACGTGAGTGACGTTCAGGTTCACTATCTCAGCCTTGAACGATGTATTTTTCTTCCATCCCAGGCTACTTGTGTTTATTTCCAAAGATCAGCTGGAAGGGCAAATGCAGTAGTTGCAACAACTGACTAAGTAGCCAACAACAGTATAAGCTGCACAAACAGCAGGTGAAACTGAGGAGGCAGCTACCTTGGTGACTTTTCTCAGCCATGTGTGTTTTGAGTCTTGGGTGTTTGTAGTGAAGAATATGACTCAGGATTGAATATTGAGGAAAAGACAAGCAGCAACAGAGAAATGAAGTGAGTTTCACTAAGGGAATCCCAGTTTGGACAGGGAAAGGCAGAGAGAGTAGTAGGACAAAGTGAGCACCAAGGGTCTGTGCTGTTTGCTGAGTCTGTGGTACTAGCTATGTGAGACTGTGCATCTGCACTGTACTCCTGAGGTCCCAAATTATCTGGATGTCACAATGTCCATGCTGTTTCAGCTTCTTATTCACCCAGATTAGGGAAATTGGACCTACATATCTTATTTTCTAGGTTGTTATTTCTTAGAAGTAAGCACCATAACTTTATTCAGCTTTCTCCTTAGTGTTAACGTTCATTTTAACAAGGCAACCTAAAAGTGTGTAATTCTGAATATTGAGAATAAAAATTAGCAAGAAATTACTGCAGGTTTAAGACATCAAAGTCTTCCTTCACACACTGTACCATCAAATTGAGGAACCAAATACAACATGTGAACCAGAATAGAAATAGGCTCAAGAAGGGTGCAATCATCAGAGAATTTTAAGGAAAAATGTAGTGGACACACTCTTTGGGCTTTACTGATAAATAACAACTAGCAGTCATAGATCTCTCTGTTTTCTCATCAAAATTATGTGCCTGTGTTCCTGCAAAGTCTCTTAGTACTGAGAAATACTGTAGCCCCTTTTAACATCATACTTGTATGACTCAGCTGTAACCTTTGTTCTGTCTACAGTGGTCATATCAACATAACTCAGCAGCACTGGGGAGAATTGCTGATGCTGTCTCTCACAAGGCATCCATGTATTTCCTTGTGCTGCAGCTGGGCACTGCTGTTTACCACCCATATAGCCATCTGTTAGCCCATAATGTGTCTGAGTAACAAATAACTGCTGACTCTAATGAGCTTGGAAGCATTGAGGAAAGCAGTATTGGCCTTACTGAGCATGGGAACAGGATAATACTCTATATTCATTATAGTTCTGTTGTACTCAATTATCTTAAGTAGGGCAGACAGTACCCGCAAAGCTTGTCGTGAGTGAAATGTTGAACAAACTCAAACAGAAAGGTGTTACTAAGAGGTAGGTTATTTTGGGATCCCAAACCTGTGTACTAAATCTCCCTTTGAGTGGATGTAGTTTAAGATTCTGCTTTGTTGGCTTGTAAATTTCTTGCTGCCTGATCAAATGCAAAAGAGTGGTAACATTGGTTTTTCCTTATGTGATGAAGGAGTGAGGAGTAGTGGGGAAAAATAAAGATGTATAACAGGACCCGAGTAGAGGAATTCTTCTCCTGCACACGTGATATGAAGGGAGTGGCTAAGGGAACTTTTTCAATCACTATTAACTACAGTCAACCAAAGATCTTTTCCCTTTGTAAAAAATGGTATTTGTATGAAGAATTGAAGACCAGAAGGGGAGAATTTAAAGATCAGATTGTTTTTCCTCCTTGGAGATTGCTAAATATGTGGTACTGGTACAACGTTTGACTTGCTGCAGATGTGCCCTTTTCCCAGCTGAGTCAGTGCTATTTGGCAACTAGAAGAAGCAGAGAAGGTGCCCTGTTTCCTTTGCAGAGAAAGGCTTGGATCATTTTTTTAATTGCTTTTTACTTCAAATGGTTCACCAGTCCTGGGTTGTATTGCTTTGAGTCTCAGTTCAGCAAGGGAAAATGGTAGAAGCCTTGAAGAACAGTAGAGTTGGGGTCAGAATGGAATATGCAGGATATCCATAGAAGAGAGAAAGTTTAAGTCTTTGCTCATTGAGGAGAGTTATGTGTTTTTAAGACAAAAGCTGTTTATATGTGTACGTCTGTCCAAATGTCTGTCCCACTGTCAGTATTGCGGTGGTACACGCAGACCTGTATGTAGTATGCAGAACAGCATCAAATCTGTATAAACTTGTAGGCTTTCCTTTATTAAAACTGATGTAGGAAAAACACGTGATCCCTAATTGTGAGGTTCAAGTTAGGAATTTTTATGTTAGCTCTGTTTATCCCTAAAATCCAGCTCCTAGGGATTTGCATTCCATAAGCTTTAGCTTCATCTGAGCTTAAATCACCATGTATCCATGAAATAATTCTATTTTACTGGACTTTGTTAGTGATGTATATGACTCCATGTTCGTTTACACAGTGTTCTGTTGTTTCTAATTGAAATAGACAATCTAAATACTGCATATGATGTTTGATATTTCAAAGGAATCCTTTATAAAGAGCACAAAAGTCTGGCCCTTTTCTTACAAGATTATTTTGGATAGAAATCCTAAAATTACCAAATTATTCAGCAGTGTTGTGAAATATCTGCTTCATTCTCCACTCTTTTATTCATTTCTACCATTGATTGTTCTGTCTTCTTTTCTTCCAACTGAGTCATAGCAGTGGCCACCCTCTGTAATTCTGGTTTGTGCTTTGGTGCATCTGCCCAAATGGCTCTTCTAAAAGTATTTAATATCACTAGCAAAGTGGCTGCAGTCTCCAATTGTTAAAATAACCCAAGTTAATAATGCTGTACACTTGTTTCTGCTCTTCCCAGTTTTCTCCTTTAAGTGGAAGAAGATGTAATCCATGTTCACTTTTGCTCTCGTGTTATAACATGACTTTTCTTCATTTGGTATACATTGATGTTGAGGGCAACAAAGCTGGTGAGGGGTCTGGAGCACAGACCTTATGAAGAGCGACTGAAAGAGCTGGGGTTGTTCAGTCTAGAGAAGAGGAGGCTCAGGGGAGACCTTATTGCTCTCTATAACTACCTGAAGGGAGGTTGTAGTGAGCTGGGGGTCAGCCTCTTCTCCCGGGTGACTAGTGATAGGACGAGAGGTAATGGCTTCAAGCTGCGTCAGGGAAGATTCAGGCTGGACGTTAGGAAATACTGCTTCTCTGAAAGGGTGGTCGGGCACTGGAACGGGCTGCCCAGAGAGGTAGTGGAGTCACCGAGCCTGGTGGTGTTTAAAGAGCGTTTGAATGTTGTGTTAAGGGACATGATTTAGCGAGAACCATTGATGAAGGGCAGATGGTTGGACTGGATGATCCTGTGCGTCTTTTCCAACCTTAGTGATTCTATGATTCTATGACGTGTACACAGGATAACCCTTGGCATAGCACTATCAGAGTTGAACAATTTTTGGCCAAACAGGTGTACAGAATTCTCCTTATGTTCATAAAAATGGGTTTTATTGAGATCATAGGATCCCAGCTCACTGTTCTAAGTGCTTTAGTCAGAGAAAGGGATTGGTTTTAAGTACCAAAAAAAAAAAAAAAAAAAAAAAAAAAGGATTTTATTGTATAATTTTATCAACATGAGTATCTTTAATAAAAGAAGTGAGGAATCAATCAGGTACAATTAAATCAATGTTGTAAGATGCTTAGGAGAGCAAGAACAAATCACTTTTGCTACGATCTTGGAATTCACCTGTGTATTTATCAGCTTCCCTGTCATCCAATATTTCCTTTTCTCCCAGTATTTTGTTTTTTCTGTCACCAATCTCTAAAAAATGTTGGCCATATTTGCTTGTAGTTGTATGGAAACTGTGTGCAAATTCCTTACACAGTTGAATGCTGCCTTTATTCTCTTGTAAAAGATTTTGACCACAAACAACATTTTCCAGATTTGCAACAGAAATTAACTTAAGGTTTTGCTGTCTTCAGTTCCGTAATACTGCACTGTAGTACTCAAAGATCGGGAGAAAAGAAAAATGATTTGTTGTTCAATGCCAGTTTTATTACTGTAGTTTAATTAACACTTAAAATACTGATAACACTTTAAAGGGAAAAATGAAGAATAAAAACAAATCAATAAATTTTAATACTTAAGGTGGAATTCTTACAAAACTTGGATCTTTTGCAACATTTTTAGTGCTATTTAATTCATTTTTGCCAGAATGGGTTTTTTGTTTCCTCCTATGCATCTTAAACTTCTCTTTGTCCTTTTGGTGGATGACAAAACAATACCAGGTCTTGAAGAAAATAAATTTCTGTTTCTGCTTATGTTTCTGATAAATTTTTATTCAGTTGGAAGTAATGCATCCTCCCACATAGATTCTTAAAATGAGACCTTACCCTCGATTTTTTAGTAGTATCCTTCATTGTATCCTGTATTAAAAAAAAAGAAAAAAGGAAAAAAGAAAAGCTATGACACAATGTTGTGATTTAGACTCAAAATATGCTCAGTTGGTGGCTCTGATACCCATGTGACACTTAAGTGAAAGGTTCTAAAAAATTGCAGAAAATACTTCTTTTTCATAATGTATATATTTGTAGAAGGTCTAATAGATAATTTATTAATACAGGAATTCATTCTTGATTATTGTTCTTACTCCATAGTTATGCTAAAATCATTTTAATGTGACCAGCTGAACTGCTATATCACAATGCATGTATTCAAGATGAATATAATTTTCTCACAGGCAAATATTTGAAAGAAGATTCATAATGTATGCTGTCCTCCAGCTGCCAGAGTTATGCTTGAAATAGAACACCGGGAGTTTCTCTAAATTTCTGGTAACCATGACAACTCTTACTTTAGTGTTATTAGCCCAGTGTAATTTAGCAGGGTTAGTTGTGAGAGGTAAATTTAGCTACACTGAGATGATACTCTTTAGTGTAATTTGAAATCGTATTTAGAATTTGTATTTGAAATTCACTTAATCGTCATCCTGAAGTACGTTTGGTACTTTGCGAGCCTTACTTTGCAAAAGGGAGTGACTGAGACCTGGGCAGGTTGTGGGCTTGTCCAAGGCCCCGGAATGAGTCAGAGGCAGAGCTGTCATTAAAACGTGTACATTGCTGGTTGCCATGCAACTGTGCACCTCTTAGGGCTTAATGGATACCAGAATTTGAACCACACAATTTCCTCCCTTTTTCTCCATTCAGAGTATGTTTTATACACATACACACCTGCCCCTTCCCTGTAGCTATTTCTTTTTCATTCTCAAAGTATAAAATTTTATTACTTGTAAAACTTAGCACAAAGACAGATGCTCTTGTGAAACTGCACAAATTCTCTGCATTCTGTGCAGAAACTAAGTTGGGTATGTTTAATTCCAATTTGTTTAAATAATATCAAGAAGAAAAAAGGAGATAATTTTTACTGTCATGAAAGAAACAATGGAGAATGCAGTTTTCTTAAAACTACACACACTGAATTCAAGCTAGAAGTAAAGATGATAGATGTGCCTGAATGGGGAAAAAAAAACCAGCATCATGAATTCAATTTAGGAATGTACCCTCATTGGAAAAGAACTCATTTGTAAAGCATTTAAAAAAAATTGGACGTGATGGGAGCCTAATTCTGTTGTCTTTTATCGTAGGCAGACATCTTTTGGCGTATACTGGGGCAAAATAGGAGTCAAGTGACATTTGTATCATATACACTGTTCTTGTCTTGTACAGGGTGCCAGACAATGGAAAGCCCTGTCCACTAAGATTTAATTTGAAAAAATGTAAATGAATGCAGGTAGGAAAAATAATACAAGTAATTTCATTTAAATAGATGGAAGAAGTTTTGTTACATTTCAGCTTATGCATTAATCTATGGTAGGGCAACTGTTTTCTGGGGGTCTATTTTGTAACAAGGGTTTGTTTTTAAATATAATTTGCCTATTAGGTGACAATTTTAAATGTTCACTAGAGTTTCCTTTTTATCTTCTTTGTGCATTAATACTGTTGAAGATAACTGCCTATGCTATATAGCTAAAAGACTGACTGTAGCTTTGCTTGCTGTGCCGTTATGTACCTATGCATTTTTTACTGCATTAAAATCACTGAAATGGCAGGTTTTGTAGAGTCTGTATAGGCTAATACTGAAAAAATTATTTCTAAATGCTTAAGACTTCTGAGTAGTTCATACTGCTCTCCTTTTGAATCCTAACTTTCAAAATTTGGATGAAATTTCAATCATTACATCAGAGAGAAATCTGCAAGTTTTATGAACTTGGAAAGGAGACTCCAATTTTGTTAGTTGTTATTTTGTTAGTCTCATTATGTCCATGCAGATTTGTGCATCCGACTTATGTGTAAGAGATGACGCACACAAAGTAACATTATCCATATTACAGTGCAATTTCTTTTGTTCATGCAGAATGGCATGCACATACCAATGCATGAACAGATCTGTTCTTTGGTTATCCGTATCTGTAATAGGACTTAGCATCTCCTGGAAATTATGAGATTTAGCATTTAAAAATTGTGATGGGATTGTAATTACAGGGACCTTTTACAACTCTGAACTTGAAACATACACCTTGAAAATCCTGTTTTCATCTGCTGCTTACCTATTGTGGCACATAAAATTTACAGTTGCTGAAGATTCTTCTTGGTTATGATGATGCTGAACCCGAGTTATCTGTGCCTGTTTTCACTGCTCAGTCACCTAGGCAGGTTTTTAAGCAGTGCTTTAAGAGTTTGCTTGCCTTAGAAGCTGACCTTCTAATGAATTATTTCCGAGGTTAAAATACTCACTCTAGGGTACAGGAGACAAGTGCGGAAAACCATCTGTTCTTGAGAAGATTTGGAAACTCATATGTCGAAAAGTGAAACTTCATGTACTCATATAAAGATGGTACTATTTAGCCTAGAGAAAACGGGGAGATCTCAGTGGTACCTGGTACCAGCACAAGAAGCAATTCTTTCACCCAGTGACAAAGAGAAAAGTACCTAAGACATGTAAGGACTTCTTTACTGGGATTTCCATCAAATTCAAATTACAATAGAGAAAATTGATCGGCCAGCTGAGTTTTGAATAGTGTGTACATCCGTAGTAATGGATGTCACATGTCCTGGGCACTAACTCTCTCTAAAAGCTTTAAAAGCATACATGTAAATGAATTATCTTGAATGAACTTTGTTTTTGTTTAACATCTGGAGAATGATGAAGAATGCCCACATGATATTTGTCTGTACTCATTAACTCTACAGATATTTAAAAAAAATAAATAAATGAAAAAAGTGACCATTTGTCTTCTAAATGAACGTGCAATTGAGGTAAGGAGTGTCATATTCAAGCATGACTTAAAAATTATTTGGCCAAAATATGTATTTATTGAAAGAATAAATACATAAATGCAGGAAAAGGTGAGGGAGCAGACATCCTTCTGCTTAAACTTCCTGCAGAGCTTGCAGATAAGTTTTCTGTCCTTGTACCTTTTTATTTTTTCTGTCTATACAGTCCGTCTGAGCTTTTTTATCAAAGGTGTTGTTTGGAGCTGGGTCTTTTACTGTGTTTTTCTTGAGCTGAAGAAGCAGCCCCATTTCTTGACTGGTAGATATAACAGCAAAAGTAATTAACTTGGCTATCAAGAATATGCTTTTCAAATTAAACGGCAAACTATTTATTCCTGTCTGTGCTGTCCAGAAAGACAATGTGAACAGCTGCAGCTGGGAACTGCATGTAAACAAGAGTTTGCCTTTGGTTTGCAAGCTAATTTTTCAGTGTTTTGGACTTTGAGTGGAAAAGAGAGCTCATTCTGTGCCTTGACTTTGCAGATAGTTTCAGGAAATTGTTTTCAAATATGACTTTTTTTTTTTTTTTTAGGACTAATTCATCTCCTTTTTGTCTATCAGTGCTCTGAGCAGGCACAGGGATCTTCTGATCACTGTCTACAGAAGACATTTGTTTGACTAGGGGTAGATTTCTCTGAAGCAATTCATGTTAACATTGTGACTTTCAAAGATTACATCACTGGTTTTCTGTTTGTTTGTTTACCTTTTTCTTCAGGTGCAGAAACCTTACATTTCCTGACAGACTTCCTGAGGTCAGCATTGTATTCATATTTGTTAACGAAGCTCTCTCAGTGATTCTGCGCTCTATTCATTCTGCTATTGACCGGACTCCTGCTCACCTGCTCAAAGAGATTATTTTAGTTGATGATAACAGTAATAACGGTAAGAGATTTTGGTTGTCCTTTGTTTGTTTGTTTTCATAGAGGTTGAATCGCAAATAAGAATCCTTGAAGTCTGGCTCCTACTCATGCCATTAGCATTTCAGAGGTTTTCAGCGTGTTTTCTCCCTTCCTCATATCAGTTGTACTGGGCTTTGTCTTCAAATATACACAAGGGGCTATGTTTAAAAAGAGAATGTACAAATATAGAATACTGTTTCTTTATGTTTAAGGTGTTTTGTAAGCAGAATTTTGAGTATAAGGACAGATTAAAGACCTAAGATGTCTTATGGTTCTTAGTACTTTAGTATGCTTTGAAGATTCTATGCTTTCTCTGCTCTTCCTGTTTCAGTTGCATGGTTTCATCTTCTTGGGTTTCTTAGACATCTCCTTTAAACTGCTAATACCTTTTCTCTTTTTCTTATTCTCTTCTCTGTTTCATCTGTTCATAGGTTTTCATTGGCAACGTTTACCTTGTTGCTTTTCTACTGTATTAGGATTTTGTTGTCCATGTTCTGAAAGACTGAACTGCTTCTAATTGCCTAGGCTTGCCTAGTTTTTTTTTAATGAGCCCATGCTAGGCATTATTTACAAGTCATGTTCTCGGGCAACTTTACCAATGAAATGTTAATAGTTATGTTGACTTCTAAAATTTGACTTTGCTGTGAAGGGGTTAATTCTGATCTACTAAAATACAAGGAGAATCTGAATTTATCCTGTTGAAATACAGCACTGAACAAAGGTCTTTTCCCATCCTTACCATCATTACAGCTGTTATGCGATCCCTGTAGCTAGATCCTCAGACTTGTTGCTGGTCATAGATGTATGTTGGATTTGAATAGCAGTGAAACTTAATTGTAAACAAATGAGTTCTCCTTCCCAGGCTATACTTTTCATCATTTCTTCTTCTGGTGGCTATCAGCGAAGGAAAATGTAAAACTCTGACTCTTTAAGCACGCACGAAACCCAACAATTTGATTCGGGTTTTATCAAATCTAATTCCAGTCCCAGTGAATACTGCTATGTTTAGGTTTACCGAAGGCTGCCCAAGCTTTTCTGGAAACACCTGCTCATGAAACAGTGTAGGTAAATTGGCACGTGGGATTTATAAGTTGTAATTCTTAGTTTATGGTGCAATTTATGATGTAGCAATGTGATAAAAAATTAAAAGAAAACTTGCTTCAAACCGTAAACTTTGAGCAAACTAAAACAAAACCACACATACAAAACTGACATGAATGCATGCACATATATGCAACTCAGAAATTTTTGAGCTGAGGTAGATTTCTGTTTTGCTTCAACAATGTATTTCACATATGGTTTTGCTGATGCACTATTGCTGGCCTTGATTTTCCACTTCTCCTTCATGCAATACATAGGCATTTGATAGGGAGAATTTTTGCAATGCAACATTGATACATGGTCTTGGGCTCTGGAATGTGTTTGTAAAAACTCGTTCCTGCAATATTCCAAAGAGCTCCAGCTATTATAATGCCAGGAGCTCACTGAATTTTATTCAATATTGGCGCTGCAGTGCCTGAGGCCTCTTAAAGACAAACTGGCCACAAGATGATCATGGAAGAAGAAAAATTATTTGTCTGAAAAAAGAGGTTTCTAGAGTTTGAGTTCCTTTTTCTAGAACTGATGGACATTTATTCCAACAGGCAGTTTGCAGAGCCACGTCAGAAATGTCAGTCATTTTAGTGGCCTAACAAATATGACTCTTGCACTCTGCTCTATAAGCTTCCCAATATTATTTTGTATAGTATTTATTTCCTGAAATAGATAAGAAACCCCAAGGACCACTTAAACTTTCAGGAAGACCTGTTCAGCCACATCTTGTGTTAGTACCGGTATTCATACTGTATGATATGGTATTTTTATGATTGGCCGTGCTTTTTATTCAGGACTACCTTTTTTCTCCTCCAGCACCTCAACCCCTTACATTCCTGACCCCAAACAGAAAGGCAGTAATTGAGAGGAAGATAGCTGTTGGTTTGGCTGCCTTGTCTTGGTGCTGTATGTCATTCTTAAAAAAAAAAAAATCACACTGTGCAGAATGGTACTTAGTTGCCTAGAAAAAGTCTTCAGGATTTGCTTCTGCTCCTTGTTGTGGTTTAACCTGGCAGGTGGTTCAACATCACACGGTCCTTCTCTCAATCCTCCCTTCCCAGTGGGGTGAGGGTGAGAATTGGGGAAAAAAAAACAACAAACAAAGTAAAACTTATGAGCTGAAACTATTTACTAAGAATGTATGTTCACTATGAATGTCTATAACAAATGGTGCAGAATCAATTGCTCACCATCCCCTGACCAATACCCAGCTACCCCCTCGAGCAGGAGAAGAGAACTCCCACCTCCTTCAAAACTCCTTCTGCTTGATGTTATATGATATGGAATATCCCTTCAGACAGTTTAAGTTAGCTGTTCTGATTCTGTTCCCTCCCATCTCTTTGGGCCCTTTGCTGAAAATGGCCTCAGCTCTGTACAACACTGCTTAGCAGCAGGTATAAACATCAGTGTGTTGTCAACTCTGTTTTTCTCCTAGAACCAAAACATAGCATCATATCAGAATCTCTGAAGAAAACAATTCCATCCCAGCTGAAATTAAGACACTCTTTCAAACCTTCCTCTGCTGTATCTTCCCCACAGCGGCAAACTAGATTCCTGCAGTTCTCTTTATCCTAGAGTGTATGCTGAAGGCTTGGTAATAGGCATCCATTTTGAGGTAGATGCTTGGTAGGAGGAGTGATTATAAATATGATTTAGGGTCTTTTCTGTTATTAATTTAAATCTTGAAGTATTTATTTTACTATTCACTTTTACAATATTATTTTTTTGCTATTTTTTTCCTCCTTTTTAGCATCTCTGAAACTAATCCTTTGTTTAGTGTCATTCTAGGTGTTTGTTGTTATATATAGCTCTTCAGCTTCTGCCTGTTAGTGCTTGAAAGATAAGTCTGTTACTCAGTTTCCCTGTGAAGTGACCTGAGCGGGCAAAAGCTTGCTTTGTGCCTGCATCTGGCTCCAGAATCCTCAGAGATCTGTGGGAAGCCTCATTATAAGCACTGTATTTGCTCTGATGCTTTTGCCAAGGATGGCAACTTCTATACCTTAATGTAAGTTTTTTTCAGTGAAGCTGCGACCATGGATCTCACAGGCAAGAAACTTCACAGTATGGGAAGAGACTAGAAAGAAGAAAGTGAGAACAGAGATCAGGCAGAGTGCAAATGAAAATATGTTTTATTTTGAGCCTCTTGCTCTATTTGGTTGGATTCACATAGCAGAATGGTTTAAAACAAAAGCAAATACTATGGTTGGCACTAGAAGAGGGCACCAGAATTTCTTGCTTTTGAGAGGGCATTATATACTAGTAAAGCAGCTTAAATTCTTTTTTTCCAGTCCAAATTTTAAATTTAATAACGAGCACCTGAATTGTTCCTCAATTTCAGTAAATCTGAGTTTTCAGAAAAGAACAGTGGAAGAACTGATTGCTTGTTAAAATTCTGGAAGCCTGATTTCAGAAGCCATATATTCAAGTATGTGGCCAAAGCCTGTACATTTATCTTGAACAATGTAAGCCATAGTACTTCATGCACTTCAGGGTATGTCAAGCAAACTATCTATGACTTCTTCTAAACCTTAGTGCAGTTTTTCAAGTTCCCAATTATGTTTTAGGAGACCTCAGTTAATCTTTGTGAAGCGTCCTCTTTTTTACATGAATGTTTCAAGTTAGCAAATGGTGAAAATGCCAGTGTGTGCCCTTTAAAGGCAGAAAATAGATTGGAAAGGTCCAAAAATTTGATCTTTTATTTTAGTAACACAGTGTGCATGGCTTAGTGTATGTATTTCATCATGTATTGTTTCCTGTGGGAACATGATAAACATAACATTCAGATGGCTCATATGTGCTGCTGAGTACATTATTACTGTGATTCAATGTAATAGAAAGGTAAAGAAAAAAAATACATTTCTGTGACTGCTTGTGCACACTGTATAATGAAAAGATTTATTTAAAAACAGAAACAAAGAAAAACAAAACAGAAAAATACTGAATGCAAGTTCTGCTCATTTGGGTCTCATTCAGTTCTCATATTGTTGTGAAATTGATTAACTGCACTGATTTCAGCCGCTTTACTGTAGCTTAAGTGCTATCTGTCAGATCAAAATCTTTCCCATTCTCCTCAGGAATGCTTTTTTCCTTCAGAGGTGGTGAATGTACCCATTTGTTTATAACACTTGGCAATACAATAATTTGTTCCTTTTTGCCTTCAAAAGAGGAAGATTTCCAGCTGGCTCTTTGCAATTGAGGGAGAGGGGTTTGCACAGAAAAGGCTTTAAAACACCTTTAAGCACCCCTTCCCAAACCTGCCAATGGTTAATTAAACCTCAGAAATGTACTTAGAAAAAGCCTCTGAGCTGCAGGTGACTGAAATAGCATTTTATTCACCCTCTAACTTGTCCTATCCTGTCCTGTAAGGACAAGGTGCTGACCTTCTGTGCCAGTGGAGTTCTGTCCTGGCTTTTGAGGCTTTTTTGCTGGCATTGAGCCCTTCTGCATTATCAAGCACTTCTTGAAGATATTTTAAGCTGATTTGAAATCTATCTAAAAGTTTCATAGTGAGTTATGATGTCTTCAGCTTTGTGGGGAGGCACTATGTATTAATGCGTCCAGAGTATGTATGACAAAATTTTATATTATAGCAATAATTACCATTCTCTCCAACATTTTTTTCCATATTAAAGTTAATAATAAATGTTATAGAATCTCATATTTCATAACGTCTCTTCCTTTTTCTCTGAATGATTCCTAATGAATGAAATACTCAAACATGTTCAGTTTAACCATTATCACTCTTCATCCCGCGATTTCCTTGAATATAGGTATTAAATTGCATTAATATTGGTAAGTGTCAGAAGATTTTTTGATTTATAGTGCTGAAGGCAATTAGTGGAGAGAGGTAGAAAGTGGTCACGTGCTACGGTATCACTCTTGAGAGCTTTGCATCCCTGTCCTCAAAACATTGAACAAAAAGAAGCTTTTCAAAAAGCATCCAGGATCAAGATTTTCGTTAGAAACACGTTTGTTCTTTGTTAATGTTGAAGAGGTATTTGGGAATATGAGTTTGCCTGTTTTATTTTCTTTACAAAAGCAGTGATAAATAAATCTCAGAAGTACTGTTGAAATGTTTGCTAGGTTTTCTACTACAGCGTTCTCTGAAGACGGCTTACTTGCAGGTCTAACAACTAGGTAGGAGCGTTCATTTAAAAAACACATTAATAGGAGTCTCCTTCTGGTCTTTCAGTTCAGTTCTTCTGTGTGGCTTCTTGTTCTTCTCTTATCTTCATGCTAACAAAATTCAACGGCTAATAAATGATTTAAAAACAAGGAAAAAGCCAAACTTTATTCAGACATGCGTTCACTTTGAGGCTGTGGATTATGCGTTGTGTAGGCTTTGATGTAGTTGTAATGATTTGTTTGCCTTACAAGTTAGAGGTCTTAATTCTAAAATCTTTGTTATAAGCAAACTTTCAGTCACGTTTTCATGAAGGATGGCTGTTTAATGCTAGTAAGGAATCAGATGCTAGGAGGACCAGGAAGTTGGCCCCCTTTTAAGATTTGAGAATAAATTTTGCTGTATGCGTTCTAATAGTAGTAACCTTTAGCACTAAGACTTGAATAAATCAATTTTGACAATTTTTGAGTACGTATTTTCTGCTACGTGTCCTTTGCTGATGCTAGGACTGAGATGAGGTGTGTCTGGCTTGTCTGCCATCTACTGTAGGTGCAGGAAGAAAAGTAGAAGCAAAACAGTCCTCTGGCTATCTGTTTCTGCAGCCAGCAGGAGTTAGCAGAATGAGTAATCTTGTTCTGATTTTGAGATGTGAGGTGGTGAAATCTGTGTACACTTGTTCATGCCCCACTGATGTCTAGTAATGCAACTCAAAACTCATGGCAAAAATTAGGAACCTCTAATGTCAATGGATTTGCAGATTCTGGAGCAAATCCTGCAGATTGTGTTCTAGAGTGGCTCCAGAGAGTTTACTCCTCTTTCTTGTTCATGGTTGTGATATTGTATTCAGTTGCTTCTTCAAAGGAGAGAGGTGATGGAGAGGTGATATCAAGGAAGTAAGCAATAGTGCAGAAAAGAGAATGATACTGCCAATAAAGAAGGCTATCTTCTCAACTATTCTTGCTCCTCTTTTGCTTTAACTTCTCACTCTTCATGCCTTTTTCTCCTCCTGTGTTCTGTGTATCTTCCCTTCTTATTTACTCCATGTCTTCTCTACCCCAGTATTTTGCCCCTCTTCCTCACAAAGTACATTTTACTTCTCAATTTTTCTTATCATTCAGCTCTCCTTTGCCATTAGCCCCAGGAATTAAACTTCTGATTCATCCATGCATCCATCCCTTCTTCCACTCTTCTAGCAGCATTCTGCTCCTTCCTCCATGGCATGCTTTACCATACTCCCATTTTCCTGATTTTTTTTTTTTCTCCAGCTCCATTTTGGTGGTGTTTTTCCATTTTCTGTGGCTTTCATTTAAAAATGATTATGTTGTATCCTTTTAGATCAGTGTTTCTAAACCTCTCATCTCTGAACTCGATGCTTCATTGGACTCAAATATTGACTTGCAATCAGTTACACTTGGGAATAGGGTGATGGCATCCTTTGCTGGAGGTAAAACCAATTTCTAGCACAGTAATTATAGTTACATGAAAGCTATTTGATAACCAGAATGCAATTTTCTTTGTTTTGTAATGGCAGCTGTTGCATTCTCCATTCCTTATTGCTAATGTGGAGGGTCCTTAGCCTTCATTTTCTGAAAGGTTATGAAAGCTCTATTGCTCTGAGGGTGAGGTGGACCTGCATGACTACTGCAGCAATGTGTGTGTCTCTTTTGGTGCATCCCAGAGAACTGTCATGTCTATTGGAAGAGGCATTTCAAAAGAACAGCTATTCTAATAATCTGCAATATAGTATAGTTCTGTCTGTTTATATGATTGGAAAAGTAAACTATAAATGTGTTTGCAAACTGATAGTGTAACCCCTGTCCACATCAGAAGTTAGCAGTGGGCAGCAAAGCTTTTATTGCAGTCTCCTGTCATCAGAGGTTTTGATTCAAATAATACAATGAGCTGAATTTTCCCAAGGCAGCAATTGTTGGAAGTTAATATATGGTCATCTTATCTTTTATTCCATCCCCAAAGCAGTTTAACTCATTCAATCCTAACATACTTGCAGTCTTGCAGTATAATAAATACTTTTTTCTGTATGTCGTGTTCAGTATGGGAAGTCCAAGAGCACAGAGCATCCACTTCAAAAACCAGCATTTTCCATCCTTGGAGTTTAATGTAGGCAGCAGAATAAAGTTATTTTATGCAACTCCAAACATTGTTATGGATAATAATTTTTTTTTTCCTAATAAGACAAGCCCATTGCCATGAAAGGTAGTTTTAACATTGGAATAACAATGTATCTGATTTCAGTGTGGGAGGAAGTAATTTATGTGCCATCTCAGCAGTATCTGTATACCCTATTTAATCCTAATGGCATGTAGTTAAGTGCAGTATCTGAACTAATATATGCCAGAAATACTGGCATATTGACTTAGGAAAGAAAATTCGTGGGTGAATTCAGCTGCAAAGTTTACAACTTTCTTATATCTTCCTTATTTTTTTTCGTTGCAAATGAAACAAAGCTCTGCTGGCCTTTCCTTAACTGTGATTTTTTTTTTTTAGCTTGAATCTCCGTTTACCAATTCATATTACATATCTTTTCCACGTAAGCTGTGTGCTTATATAGGTCAGAGAAAACAATGCACAGTGACTGTTTTCTTGTTCCCCAGACCCCGGGTCTGTTCTGCCATCCTTTCAAGACACATTCCTTAGTGTGAGTGCAGTCACACATGCTGTCAGTTGATGAAGTTTCTATGTAATGATAAATAGGTGCATATTGACACCTTGTAATCTTTTGGAAGAATGAATTGAGCCAATTTAAAAGAAATATCGTCTATGCCAGTTGTGATTCAGAAACCATACATGGTGCACAGCGTTAGAGACTGAAGTCAAATTTAACAAGAACAAGCTAGTTTTAAGCTCTGCTAATAGCACTGAGGAAATCAACCCACGTGCATAGCAGGTGATGTTCTGTGCTGCGATGGCATTCTGACTGTGAGAACGCTAGATTGTAAATGCTGCCTTGCTAAAATCACAGTCCGGTATTGAGAAGAGGAGCATTAAGATGAATTATGAGAGATCTCAGAAATTGTGTGATTGAAAATGTTTTTATTTTATCTCCCATCTTTTCCTTTCTTAAGAATTCTTTCATCTTTATGAGATTTTGTAGCCTTAATGAATGCTTTGACAGTTTCCATAGTTAATATTCTCAAACAGGTCTTGCTGAATTTAAATAGCAGGCATGTGGATAGATTCTTTGTAGTGACAAATAATCCTGTAGAACGTGAGGGGGAAGAGCCTATATCTGTTAATGTCAGGATGATGACTCTGGCTTGATCAGAGATTATTTCCTTTTGACATTTTTTTTCTTATACAGTGTGTAGAGGTCTCCCTACGTGTAGTAGAATTTGTATTTTGCACTGCTGCTTCCATTTGTCAGACAATCTTGATGGAATTGCAAACCGCTATCGCTTCTTTCTAGATAACTTACTGTCAGCTACTTCATCATTCTTTTGCTGCTAAATGACACAGTCCTTTGGCCCGGTGCCTCTCTAATCATTGTCTGATGTTCTGAGGCAGTCTGTTCAAGCTGAACAAATAGTAACAGTTTTACATATAGTAGAAATAATTTGAAAAATATTTTTTTTTTAAATGAGCTTCAAACAGCTTTAATGCTTCATGAAGCTGTAGAAATGCCATATACCTAATCAAATTATGGTAATGTTTTACGAAGCTTAAAGGTAGTCCTGTGGATAACCACAGGTCTATCAGTTTTATGTGTTATGGAATAATTATTCCTCCTGATCAATTGTCTCTAATCTCAGTACTCAATCAATGTGTCATACGCACAAAGTGGAAAGATAAAGAGGTCTTTTTAAATAGAAAATAAGTTGACAGCTCGTTTACCAGCAAATAAACAAGTTGATAATTCCTTTGCCAGCACATGAGCACGTTTTCTATTTTTTATTACCATCAGCAAGTGTAATGTATTCATGGAGGGGGGAGATGTAGATTTATTAAATAACATTTCTGTCAGTCCTGAAAGATTTACTTATATCTTCATGCCAAATATATGCGTATGTTTCCCTTCCCTGCATCTATATAAGTGGTCTAAGCTTCCTTTTTAGTAATATTTTCACTCTTGAAACTTTTTTGTGCCTTTGACAATCAGTTTTGTAAATGGAAGTGAAACTATGGTGTAGCAATGTATATGTGTTTTCTCATCTCATAATTTTCAAAGGAAACTGTCTTCTATTTACTCATTTTCTACACATAAAAATAGAAAAGTTTAAGGAATGCTGTTGCAAAAGTTGTGTAACTTCTTTCATAGAATCATTTGAGTTGGAAGGGTCCCTTCAAGATCATCTAGTCCAACTCACCTACAATGAACAGGGACACCTACTGCTAGGTCTGGTTGCTCAGAGCTCCTGTCGAGCCTCATCTTGAATGTCTCAATTTCTCACAAACAGAATATTTGTACTGAGAGTAGCCCTGATGTATATACAAAACATATTGCAGAAATAACATCAATACAATTCTCTATGCTGAGCATTGAATAGAAGGACAGAAGTGAAAGAAGATAGAATCATAGAATCACCAAGGTTGGAAGAGACCCCCACAATCATCCAGTCCTACCATCCATCAGTCATCAATATTTCCTACTGAACCATGTCCCACAGTACAATATCTAAAGATGTGCCATTTAAATGGCATTCCAGTAGCATGATCATATAGATCACAGGAATAGATGTGTGTCAGATGAAATAAGAGGATTTATATTTTTAGTTGTATTCTATGAGTTGTTATACAGTAGTATAGCAGTCTATAATGTCTGATACTCTCTTGATCCTAAAATGCAACAGCACTTCATGCAACAGACTACACTTGCACTGATCACTCTTCTCTTGAATTCATATGAAATGGGAATAAGTAACTCTATTGCTGTATGTTCCAGTAGGAGCTCTGGAAAGAGTTTGATGGCAGGAAAGACTGTTTATATCCTTGAAAATACATTGTGTGGAGTGTGAATTACTTCATCTGTCTCTCATAGATGTTTGTACAACAGCCTGGAATACTCTACAAAGCTGCAGGCATCGTGCAGGAATGAATAGTTCGGCAGAAGACAGATCATTAAATCCAGTTTAAGGCAGTCAGAATTATCATTCTACTGCGCATTGCAGAATTAGATTTTCTGTTGGCTTTGCAAATGCACATTCATAGTCCCTGAGGTGAGAATGGTATAATAATTGCAGCATTCAAGTTTCCGTCACAAACAACTCTTTTTAAGTTGGCTTTCTCAAAATGATGCTGAAATTAAAGTAGGCATGATATCAAATCTAAAGAACGCGAAAGCTCCCAGTTTAAGCAGTTGAAAATCATTCTTAAAAATGGATGAGTGGAAAAAAGAGGAAATTCCTTTACTTAAAAAGCTGTTATTTGTGGGATTTTTTTTTCCTCTGTGTTTGTGTGTGTGCGTGTGTGTGTGTGTTTTATCAGCACTACATTATTACCAGTTATCCCAAGCTGTTTTGGCTTGGTTTTAGTTTAAGGGCTAATTGTAAAAACAATCTTATTTGCCTCCTACGATTTTCTTTTTCATTAATAGGTTGCATTCTATGATGTGATGTAGGTTTTCTTGTGATGTAGAAATATTATCCATAAAATCATGAAACTAGTCTAGAAAATGTTCATGAATGAACGAATGAAATGTTTTGGTAATGTTAGATTAGCTTCCTTGAGTTAGAAATGTGTCACTGTTCAAAGAAAGAGCTGTATTCCTAGATGAATATAACTGGAACCTCTCTGATATCTTAATTCTTATCGGATGTTTCAGCTCCTTGGAGCTTCCATCCTTGGGAATGACTGACAGGGACTTTCAGGAAAATGAGTGCAAATCTAAGTGCAACTTACCTTCTGAGTCACAGTTCAGAGTGCATACTCAGTGTATATTAGCCATGTTCAGTATGTGTTCTTTTTTTAACATTTTTTTAATAAGGCAACAAATTAGGAAGTTGGAAGTCTTTTAAAATATATAAAAGAAAAAAATCTCAGGAGAATTGAGTTAATAACATGGTCTATTAAATTAACCTTCATTTTATGGCCCTAACCTGGGAACAGAGAGAGAGAAGACTTAGTTGCAATAAAATGGATAAAAGGTCTAATGATCTTTCCTTGCAAAAGAAAATGCCCTAGAAAAATATTCCTGTTGCATCAGAATACATCAAACTGAGTTTAATCAACTGTGGATTGCTGCATAATAGCTCAGTCAACTTTGGATAGGGAAGAAGGAAAGTAGAGGAACTATTCAGTTAACTGCGTGAGACACTGTATGTTCTGTAGTTATTTGGCTTCCTGAGACTGGATTATCAAAACACACAAAGTCGCATGAAAAACACTGCTATGTGATTTATATCTCACATATAGAATCTTATGTACCCTGGCGTATGACAAAACATATTCAACAAATAGAATTAATTTTATGGTACTGCATAGTGTTGTATGTTTAGGGTTATTTTCTTGAAAGAGGCAAAGCCCTCTGGATGTGCTACTCCCTGCTATGCTGCTAGTCTAGTTGACCTTTTCCCTTTCTATTCGAGCACTAAATGAGGATGATTCATTTAATCCAAAACAATGATCTCTTACTTTGCACTAGATATTGCTTGACTTCACAGGTCTTTATGCTGGAAATGGATTTTGTGTCAAATAAGTTTCAATCCACACTTAAAAACTTATAATCTCAGCAGATTGCTTTTTTGTTGTTTAGAGTGAATTTTTCTGCTAGTTTAATTTCCCCTACCTACCCACCTCCACTTAAAATAGGCAGATTTCGGGTTCTTGCAATTTTTAAAGGTTTGTGTCAATGTGGAATCTGCATTTCTGTCAGTTTTTATGTTTCCATTAATGTAGAAATTCCTGTGATTTGTGCAGGTGTCTGTGGTGGGAGAAAAGTGCTTCCTTTGCTTTTATATATTATTTTAAGAGTTTGATACCATTTTTAGTATCATGTGATTGATTAGCTGTGTAATTAATCAGTTATCTGCTCAGTATTCCTGACTGTAAAGTCCCCTAAAATATCAGTAAGTATAAAATAAATATGTTCCTATACTTATTTCTATACTTTTAGGAATGATGGGGCATCTTTTTGATTCTCGCATCCTTTGCTTAAAGATATTGCTGAAACTGAGGGGTAAGCTCTGCCTGTGCTACACTGTTTAACAACAAAATCATTGTAGAAATTAGCTTCAGCCTGGTGGCATCCTAAAGGGGGTTTGATTAGTGACAGCTGAGAATTATGCAAATTATATAGGCTGAAAAGCCAGTTTCGAAGGGAGCATTAAACAAATTTTAGCCTGCTACTTCTTCATTTCTTAAAATAGGTATTTGACATTAATTCTGGGAGATCACACAGCAAGCTAGTATTTTCTGTTTCTTTAGTAGAAAGAGGGATCACCTATGCTCTGTCTAGTTTTCTAATTCTGTTTCCAGCTGTTCATTTGCCCCAAGAGATAAACATTTATGCTGCTTCAGTGTTGAGCTGCCCAGTGATAGCAGTGCATGCGCAGGAGCATGCAGAGCACAGAGGGAGGACGTGAAGTGCTGGGAGTGGATCTAGATGCTTGGAACGGGTGAGCCTTCCCATGGCAGGAAGGTGTCATAGCATACAGACATCTGGGGTGGCATGCAGGGCATTCCTACCTTTCTCTGCGGGAAATAAATGCCTCTCCAATGCATGCCAAATCATGGTTCCTCTGTGGAAGACTTCTGGAATTTCACTCCTTGCTCAGATCTGACCCTACAGTCAGGTTTCAGGCTCCCCAACAAGCTTGCTCTGCATTTCTTTCCGTAAAATCATTTGCTATTGAGCTGTTAGTGGCACAGAAGCAAAAAGTGGGAACAAGTCAGCTCTAGACTGTCTCCCTTAGAAATTAGTCCCCTTTTGACTTCCTAATCAAAACCCTTCCAACAGTCCTCTTTCATTCATTAGGGGCTGAACACTAATCATAAAGACTAATTGTTCATAGCAAATTGTTTATAACAGAATATATGTGTGATGTAGTTTTGTGATTTGTGTTATGTTATGAGAGATCACTTGGAAATGAGGCACTCTTTGGGTAAGGTACTGTTTTGTAAGCAGAGTTGGACTCAGTGTGAGCAGTAATGGATCCCATCCTCCTTAATGCCATTGCAGTCGGCAATGTTTGTTACTACAAGTTATGAATAGGATCATCAATGCCTTGGCTTCCACAAACCTGCTAGTTTATGACAGATTTGATATACTCTTAAAAAATAAAAATGAAAATCCAAGGGCCTGTTAGTACTCTGAAAACTGCAATGTGTACTTGGTGAGCCACACGTTCTTGTAACCCTATGCTTTTAACATAATTGAGGAAAATGCAACCAAATTATTTTTTATCTGAAGGGAAAATCAATGCAAATAGCTGTAGACTCTTCTTTGTAATGTGGTGGATCAGTTTCATTCTTATTCAACTGATTTTAGTGGAGTTTGATTTGTTTGGGTTATATCGTATCTTTCCCTGAATCGGGTGCTGCAATATGATATATTTGATTTTTTTTTCTTGTTCAAAACATGGAAGAGAATTTTTTTCCTTTCTTTTATTGAAGTAGATATCTTTGTGTCTTGACATGATGCCTGTATTCTTCCTACACTTTAGTATTTGAAATGTTTTTTCTCTAACTAGTTCTTTCCTTTTTTGTGGTTGGTGGTTGTGTTCACGTAATTTGGCAGTGAGTAAATTTGGACAGTTCTGCATTCTGTATAAAAGCTGTTTTTTAAATGTTACTGATGAATGTGTAGTGTTCAGAGCCTACTATTCGTCTTGCCAAATCATTAAAGCTGTCATACCCCTACATACTGCTGGTGTAGCTATTCAGTATTGCTCAGGGGAGGATACTGCATTTTCCAGTAAACTTCTGTTGAAAGAAAGATCTTCCAGCTCGGTGGTGGGAGATAATGCTGGCTGTCATCCTATTGCCCCATTGAAGGTTGATCTTGAAATACTAAATGCAAAGTTGCAGCAATGAATTTTCCTTCTGAAATGTGTTATAATTTATTAATGCTAAAAAGTCAAGAGTTCCTGTTGGTCTTTAGGCATCTGAGGAAGAAATGTTCTTTTCAGTGAAGGGTTACGGGGAGAGTTTCATCTTTCATTGCAGTTCCATTGTTTTATGGCTTATGGTTCTTGTATGTAATTAGTCTGAGGCAAGTTATTTTTAAGTTTTCAAACACAGTTATCCAAATTTAATTTCCATATAGATGACTGTGATTTTGAACTGTGCCAGACAACATACTAATGTGAACTGTTAATTTATTTGTCTTTACTGTGTGCTTCGTTTCATCCACCTCTAAAAAGCATGTGACAATATTTACTGAGTAAACCTAAGAAAAGATAGGACAAGAATATATCAGGATGAATTTCAATATAGTTCCCTGTGCTTTGGGGCAAGAAGAAAGACCAGATGATCTCTTGAAGTCTGTTCAGTGCTGTTCTCTTTGATTCTATATTTGCCAAACTATTTTGGACTTTAAATAGAAGAACTCTAAGGCAGAGATTATGAACAGTAATTAGTCAGCATGTGGATTTGCAGGGCAGGGATTTCATATTCTAACAAGCCTTTAATAGTTTCTGACCCTTATAATGAGATTTCAGGAGCTGTTACTCCTTTTGAAGGGAAGGTGGGGAAGTTGCAGCCAATAGTGTGAAACTCCGTGTGCTTGTGGTAGATTTATTTTTATTCTAATATAAATAGTTTCTGACCTCAGCATTTGGAGACTTAAGCAAGTATGGAAAAATTAGATTCTCTGAAAGCCCTTAAACAGTGCTGTGGATGTTACTGTGCCAGTAAGCAGAAGTAGAGATATTTTCAGTATCTTGAATGTTTTAATGTTCCAAATGGTTGGCAAACATCGACTTTGTCCACACTAGCAAATTTTTCTGAGACTTAGTTTTAAACGGAGGTGGCCCTGTATGCCATTAAGGCTCTGCAATGCATTTGAATTTTATGTGAAGAATATATGTAAAAAAGTTCACAGCTTATTCTTTGAGGAAAAGGCCACTATGTTCCTTCTCATTTATGCCTACTCAGTTACTGTCAGCAAGTAAATAATTGCAGAGCTTAATTTCTTTAGCCAACTATTGCTGTTGGAAGACTTTTACAGTAAGGAGCAACTTCAGCTTGATGGGTATTTGTTAACTGATGTGCATAGTTTTCAAGTGGAAGGATCTTATGGTTTTATTTAGTCATTGTTATGCAGAGTTGCATAAATGTTAGTGAAGTGTAGATTCTGTCCCATTATGTCACTGTGAAAACATTTATTCTGCTGAATGCTGTCATGTCATGTTTAATCTCTGCAGATCTATGAAAATCTGAAAATTTCTTTTCAGTCACCTAAACATAGGCTTAGATATCAAACTTCCAGTATCTAGTTCTAAAACCTTGACTCTTCACATTCAGAAATGCGTATTTAGGTTTTTGGCCAAGTTTTACTTTGTCTTGTATTGTTAAAATCTTAGTTTTGGTGACATTTTGACTGGATGTGGCTAGCTCACAAAAGTGTTCAAGGGCTAAAACATATGCATCCTAATTCCTGCTTTGCTCTCAGACCATCTGCTCAATTTTGTCACTTGTTCTGCAGATGCTTGTTGATTTTATCAGAAGATATATATGCATCAACAAAAATTAATCCATTCTCTCTAAAGCAGATGTAAACTCTGTCACGGAGTCCCAGAATAGCTGAGGTAGGAAAGGACTGCCAGGTCCCATCCTCCTGCTCAGAGTGGGGTCAGCTGGAGGGAACTGCCCAGGGCAATGTCCTGTTAGGCTTGAAAAATCTCCAACATTAGTGATATCTCTGTAGCACAAGATTTAAAGTGACTAGAAATTTAAGCCAGAAATACAAATTTAAAACACACCAAAGAATTGACTACATTTTTGCATGTGACATAACTTCTTTAATTTTGAGCCCAGCTGAGCCTCACTGTACTTCATAGAATCGTGGAGCGGTTTGGATTTGGAAGGTCCTTAAAACATCATCTAGTTCCAACCCTCTGCCACTGGCAGGGGCTCTCTTCCTCTAGACCAGGTTGTCTGAAGTCCCATCCAACCTGGCCTTGAGCTCCTCCAGGGACGAAGCATCCACAGCTTCTCTGAACAATGTGTTTCAGTGCCTCACCACCCTCGGAGTGATAAATTTCGTCCTTATATCTAATCTAAATTTGCCCTCTTTTCGTGTAAAGCCATTATCAGTTGTGCTGTCAACCTCCTTAGTTCCAACACTGCATAGCTCTCACCAAAGCAGCTCCTACTATCTTAATTCACAGCGCCATTATTTCTGATGGCCAGATGCCGAGGAGTTGTAAAAGTGACTTCACTTAAGCACTTAAAATGAAAGTGCTTCAGAGTTATTAAAAATACAGAGTCAATGAAAATGATTAATAGTATTTTAGGAGTAATGTACGTGCATGAAAAATTAAAATGATGCTGTATTTGTCAAGGAAATAGAGCTGAAATAACTGTGTATAAATCAACTCAGAGGTCTTTATGCCATACCTCAGGATTTGGATGAGTCAAGTCAGCCCAATGAGTGTGTATAGCTAGACTGGACTGCTGTCAGTCACTTTGTGGCCCGAAAGCTGGGATGTGGGATAGGTAGGAGTGGCATCTAAGGGAACCGACACTAATCCAAAGCTCTGCAGCATGTTTCCTCAGTCGTAGAGCTCACACTGTGCACAGCAGCCCGTACTGCTGTCTCTGTCAGCTTCTTTGAACAATTCAAAGTGAATCCAAGGTCTCAGCCTTTCTCTGTAAGGTGCACAGTGTGAGTCCAGGACAGCAAAGAGTTTGTTCGACTTCCCATGCTGAAGACCACAGCTGACAGGCAGGTCCTGTCCTCTGACATTACCGAGCTCTGCCAGAGTGCTAGCACATGCCTGGCTGAGTATGATCTTCCTGGGGAAATACAATCAAAACCTGGGGAGTGAACTTCCCAATGAAAAAATGGTATTGCAATGTTACTATTCTCTCTTTACAGTGGAAATTCTTTGTCATTGCCGCCTTAGGTCTAAAACATCTGCAAGTCCCAATGATGTATACTTGATAATGCTATTTTAGGATTTCAGGCTGAGGTGTTTTAAGGGTTATAGGTCATGTAGTGCTGAAATACAAACTATTTATGAAGTGGAAAAAATGAGAAACTTTTTAAGAGGTGTGTCCCTGGTACTGCACCCGTGTTATTTTGGTCTGTCTTGTCTTCTTCTAGTGTGGCACAGTGGCTATAATTGTAATCTTCAGTGTTGGTAACAGAGTTAGAATTTGGAAAAAATGTATGAGGTTGGTTGGCCCCTATGTGCCTCATTAGTCTGACTCGCAAAACATCAGACAAGACTTCTGTTAGCCCGCAGGTTTTTGGACCGCTTCACTCTTTCTTATACAGGTAGCATGGCTGTGTTTGCTATGTAGAGTATAATTTACAGGTTTGTAAATTGTGGTATCAGGGAAGATAGTTGATGTTAGGCCCTTGAAGCTGCATGACTGGTGGCTTTCAGTGCAACATAGGCAGAATGCAGACAAGGTAGAATTCAATGCTTATAATTGGAGACAATTCAGTCACGTAATTTCATCATGAACTTAAGCTGTGCAAGAAGAGCATTCCTCTGAAGATGCTAAAAGGTTTAGATCTTGAGAAGTCAAGTAGTAACTACTGTGAAAAATGCAGGTTATATTGCAAATCAGATTACAAGTCACTGCAAAGCTAAGTCTAGTTCAAGGGTATTAGCCTGCACTTGTGCAAAATCTTTATTCACACAGGTCATATGGTATACTGGAAAATTGGATGGGAGGTGATAGTTTCGGGATTTCTAATCTCTATAGTAAATGGAGTCTGATAGGTTTTCAGTGCTACGTTTATTTTACATTTTCTACATTTATTAAAAAAATAAAGCTATCTAAAAATGTGATAGTGGAAGGCCTGGGTACAACTCTGTGTGTGTACTGTTTTTCATGTGAAGACTGCACTTGATGTGTCCTGTGCTGTATTTTCTCTGCAATGAGTCCTGAGGCTCTGCATTGGCCATTAAGTGTCAAAGCATTGCTGTAGAAGGTAAATTTAGAAGCAAAGAGCTAAAATTAGACTACAAAATGTCATCAGAAAGGATACAAACTGAAATCAATAGAATCTTTTGCAGAACAAAAATGATGGAAAAAATCTGTTCTAATGTATATAAATCTTAGTAAGAGAAACTAAAATTCAAGAATATTCTCCTGAAATCTTGGCTGTTCAAACTGTACGGAAGAAATGTAATTTAGAAGCTGTTTAAATGTTTTTTTGTGAACTCCAGCCACTGTCTATGGAAATTTTCTTATTTTCTTTAGTGGAATCTCCCAAGATCCAAGTAACTTCTTTGCCTGGCTTGTGCGTTTGGTTTTAGTCCCTTACATGCAAAGATTATCCCTAATGTCTTGCACAGAAGGCTGTGTCTCTGGGACCTGATACGTCAGGCAGTGCTGCTGCCTATGAGCTACCAATTCAGAGTGCTACCACCTTCGGAGCTCTTGGTGGCTGATCCAGAAGTGCCCCATGCTTCCCTGTGAGTTGCTCCCTAGTGCTGAGCAGCTCTGCTTGCGCTGACGAGAATAGAACAGGAACTGGTAGCACGGGTGGCTTGCTTTGGCCCGGAGCAGGTATTGGCGTGCTCCAGTAGTTCCAGTCACCTGCACTGTGAAGGACAAACTTGTCACCTCAATCTCCTGCTGCTCACTTGGGTGTGATTCCAGCAGTGAATGCTTAGCACTGGGAAAAGCTGCTTTTGCTGCTTATAGAGTCAGAAAACATTGATGCTACTGCCAGTTTTTTTTTTTTTTTTTTTTTTTTTTTTTTTTTTTTTTTTTTGTGGAGAGCAGGAAAGAAAAAACTGGTGTGTGCTCCTCTGTGTGCATTTGAGCAATGCTTCCACCCTGCTGGGAGGCATACTGATGGCCAGCTTGATGTACTTTGTATTTCGAATTGAAAAGGTATTATGAATTTTAATTTCAAGTTACTCTCCAAGTTACTTTTCATGTCTGAACTTTCCCTTGTGTTCTTCTGATGCAGAACATCGGGGCATCAATAACAATTTTTATATGGAAATTAAAACCTAAACATTTCATTACAACTATTAGAGAAATTTTCTATTATATCTAATCAAAATCTTAATACTATTTATTCAGGCTAAGACTACAGTTACATACTGATATATTTTATCTGAAGTTAGATATTGGATGCTATTACGTTCTCTTCAGGCTTGCAGTTTGGAAAGCAGTGGACCACATACTATTACAATAAGCAATTCTTTGCTTTGAGGTAATGTATACCAGATTTAGAGATTTTCCACAGCTACCAAATGGCACAGCTCCTGCACTGTGTAATTCCTAGGTAATCAAATATGCCAGGAAAGAAGCAAGCCAGAGTTTGTTGCTTTAATTGGAAAATGCTCATGGTTGATTATTCAAAAACAAACAAACAACAACAAAACCCAACCAGCCAATCAAACAGAATGCTTTATATGGAATGATTCAAACAGAATCATGCTTTATATTGAAACCAAATGACTTCTGACTTGAGTAGGTGTTTTACAGGAGTAAGATTTATTTGGATTTTGTCCTTTGTTGGAAGTTTCACAGAACTGTAACTCCCAAGTTAGTCAAATCATGCAACTTTAAAGCTTGTGAATTTCCCTGACGATTCTGCTGTGCACAGTGAAGGCTTTTCTCTGCTTGCTCTGTAGGAGACGGGATAGGTCCTGCTGCTGCTGCTTGTTGCAGGTTAGCAGACTGTGATGGTTGCATGATGAAATCTCTTGTGATTTGCAGAATTTTGCATGACTATATGGTATAATATGAGGGCACGAGAAAGCTGGTTTCTATACTAGGCTGGTTATTATATATGCACTTGCTGTTATGTGTGAGGTTGTATTCAGGGCCTGAGCACGCAACAGTTTTTCCTGACAATCTCTCATTGATTTCCTTGACTGCAATATTTCACTCTGTAAAACTGTTAATTACAACTGGTATTATCCTGTTTGTGTTAGCCATTAGAGAAATGAAACAAACAAAAAAAAACACATATGAGCGTCATTTGCTTTTTCCCTATTTCTCCTTGGCGCATTGGGTGCTGTATTACCATTTCTAGAGGGAACTACAAGGTTCTGCAAGTTGCAGTCTGTCTTTGAGAAAGAAAATAGTAGCAGATCACACACAACACAATCACAGACAGGCAAGATACTGATTTTGCTGACTTGGAATACGTATGGAACATTTTGCATCTGAATGTGTAAGCAGTGTCCCATAGGGTAAAAGACATTTCTCCAAAAAACAAATGACGCAGGAACTCTGTTTTGACTCTCAGAGTGAGATCTCAAAGGAGAATCAGCTTTATTGCTGTCCTGACCCTCAAGGATGTTCTTGTAGCACCATCAGCTTTGTTGTTTTGCTCCCAAGGTCATCTTTCTGTGTAGCGTATATAAGGAAATAATGACAACAAAGAAAAACAAAAACACAAAGCTCACTCTTTTCTAATGCTACCTGGCCTTCTTTTAAATGCTTCTTTAATAGTGAATGATATTTAAAATTGTTTAATTGCACCTGCTTTGAATGAGGGGATGGATTGCACAGGTCCTTTCTATTTTGTGATTACTTTTTGTTTAATCTTTCTTTCCTAGTCCTATTCTCAACTTCCTTGCTGGCAGAGTGAGGTCTGATCCATAGAGGAATATAAGCAGCTCCATCCCATACATATTTAACTATGTATTTGCATATTGAATTTTTAATGCAACTTATGTGACTGATTTCCTCTGAATCATAAAGTAGTTACACTTGGACTATTGTGTTTTAATTGGCAGTTTTGTTTTCCTTATGTATCTGTTATCATAACGTGAATCACCACACAGTTTCTCGGAGTCATGATTTATCAAACGTAGAGTACAGCAGGCAGCTTGATGAGTCTTGTGGTTATACAGTATCTCTAATATGTTCTTCAAATGCTGTTTTTCTAGATTTATGTAGTCTACTCTGGCTCTTCTCAGGCATTTTGTTTCTTTTTCTGAGTAGTGATTTTTCTGCACCACACAAGTCTAAGAAATAGATTAGAATTCAGTACTGTATATTAAAAAAATTGAAAAGAAAGAGAATTAGATTACTAGAATCAGCTGCTGTCCAGCTGGGACCGGATTGCATTTCTCAGGCATTTCTCTCTAACGTTTAAAGGTCATTTTACAAATGATTCAGGGAACACCAAGAACTGAAATTTTGAGCTCTCAGCATTTTGACAGTGGTGATTTCAGCAGTGTATTTGATGCGCTGTGTCACTTCCAACACGTGCTTTTTCTGCTTGTATGCTTCTCACTTTATGGTCCCTTTCTAAAACTTGTATTCAAGCAGGCACCAGTTCGTCTTGCATCACATACAGTGTCAATGTCTTAATTTCAGTGATTGTGTTTTTTCCTGACTGGGCTTAAGCTCTGATCATGTCATTGCAGCTGTAGTATATCCAGTAGCAGTCCCTAAATAGGACGTAGGCGTACACTATGAACTGGAGTACAGTAATGTTCGTGCTAAGATTCATTCAAGCATCCAGCAATCAGCAAATTGAGTGGAACAATTAAGGCTAGATAATTATATGTCTGTGCTTAATGATATTTTGAGGGTTCTAACACCTTTCTGCTGAAAGGGTTTGAGGTGTTGCCATGAGGAGGTATGTAGTAGAGTTTGTAATCTTGCTTTGTGTGGCAGTTACTACTGCCTGTAGTGCTTGGTAACTTCTCATCTACTTTTGGCATTTGTTTGCATAGCTGCTGGTTTAAGCACACACAAATGGCTTTTACTGTCAGTAGTAAACTTCCTAATTTGGGACTTCTGTAATCTAAGAAATGTAACTGTGCTTTTGTTATTAGTCCTGCTATGGTGCATGTAGCTGTGTCCATTGAAGAGCTGGAATGAATGCTTACCTTTCAGCAGATTTATTTTCTTTCCCTCTCTTTCTGTCAAAGCTTGCCTTTAGTAAGCTCTCCTCCATACTCAGCTGTAAGCATGTGAGGGTCATGTTTAATTCCTTTGTTGTAACGCATTTCTGTTAACATTAAAAGAGCTTTGGATATCGTCTGGCTCTTAATCCTGATCCAGTGATATGAATGAGCTCTTGCATCTGCAAAGTTCTCTGGACTCCATATGGGCCATCTCTGAAGCTGTGGAATCATGGCCCAAAAAAAAACCCAGGCAGTGCTAATGTGCTGCCCTGGGATTTGGGAGATCCAGACTCAAATTCCATCTGGAGGGTGGTATCCCACCTTCCTGGCCAGAGGTTGCAACTGTGCACCATTTAGCGTGTAGCAGAGAGACGTGTCTGCTAGATCACTCAAGGAACAGCTGCTGGTACAGGTCTCTTCTACAAAGCTTCTTCTGTGGTGTAGGCATTTGTTGGTTTTCTGGTTGCTCTTTTGAAATAGAATTGGTCCCTGGTATGTGCTCTCATGCTGTCAGATTCCCAGGACATTATAAAGCAGTAAGAAGGGATTCAGTGAAGCGTCCTCCTAACCTCCTTCCATAAACATGGAAGACGTGATGTTTGTGAGAGGACCTGAGAAGAACAGGTCAGAGCAGCCTCCATCAAACCCTTGGAAAGCAATGTGCATTCCACACAAATCTGTGCTGGATTCTCCTAGGCAAAGGAAAGCTTGTGTGTGTGCATGTGGGGGTGGGGAGGCTAAGGGGAGAAGCATGCATATTTTTTAAAGCATTTATTGTGGGAGAATGGTGCTGTTCATGTGCTAGACTGAACAAATCTTTGAGTTACAGTCCAGAGTATGAGCTGGAATAAATTCATGCAGCCCTCATTTTTTTTTAGTGGAATGGTGGAGGTTTCACAGCAACTGAGGCTCTGGATTGCTGAATACAAAGGTTGTACCTGTGAAAGTTTGCTACCCGATCTGGCTTTACGTGCTGATAGCATGGACTTCTGAGATCAGATTATACATCTCTGTCAACAAAACAAGTTAGGTGTAGCAATGGAGGAAAAGAACTGTACTGCTTTTTTGTTTGTTTGTTTCTGAGGTCTGTCCTAATCAATTCCTTGCATCATGTTAATTTCCCTTGGGTGGTTTATCTATTACCAGATAACATGAGATTATTAAATATGTGTGCACAGCAGGCCCTTTATCTCTTTGTGCATTCTTGCCCTCTGTTGCAAACATTCTATATACACAGGTGCATTACAAATGACACGCCTCTATCTGGTTATAAATATTTTCCATTTGGAATTATCTGCTTCTGCTACAGAGATGAGAGGTGATCACTTGAGCATGAAAGATAAGGGACCGGAGAAAAGGAAAAAAAAACAAAGCACTGAGCTGCATGCACAATAAGGGACATGATACATTGTGCAATCCTATTAGATAAAGTGCACCAACCAATTTTTCTTGCATGCCTAGCTGCTGTCGTGAATTCAAGTTATATGCCTACAGAGTGACTAAGAGGGAGGAGAGGTTTTTCTGCTGCATACCTGGTATAATAGGCTTGCCTTATTTGCCAGAGGGGAAGTTATCCATGTTAGTACATTCCATTTTTCTAAAGGTTTAGAAATCATTAGGGGAAGAGTGGAAAAGCAGCTCTTCCTGCTGCTAAGATTTTGGGCCACAACTGATCAGATAAAGAAGATGGAAAATCGTAGTTTAAAATTAGGTCCTCCATGGGAGTGGTGTCTTTTTGCTGATTTATCTGCTCACTTGCGACTGCAGAAGTGGAGCAGGTGCCTGGTAGAAGGAACCATGTTTGTGTCGAGAGCCAAGGTTAGAGAGGGGCATGAAAATTCCTGGATGTTTGACAGAAAAATAAGTTTTAGTGTCAGATTTTACAAATGTAATTGTTCTGAGAGCTGCGAGGACTCATTTAAGCACTCAGAATGGGAGCACGTTAAGGCAGGAAGGCCATTGAAAGAGAGGCTTAACTGACCTCTATGAACGTGAGGCAGTAATTTATTACTTATGGCACAACTTTGTATCAGTAACTTAAAACTTTAAGCCTGAGGCAGATCCACAGCTGTTGTAGGACACTGGAGTCCCATGGGGCTAGGGCAGTTTGCTTCATTTGGCCATCTAGCCTGATGACTTCCTGCTAGAGGTGAAGTGGAGGCACACAGACCATAGGTCACTTGCATGCAACTGGATGAAGAGCACGTTCTGTAGATGACTTTTCTTTTGAGAAACTCCCTGGGGCAGATGTGAAAAAATGTTTCCATATTATGGACTCTGCTGCAATTCCCCCAGCATTCAAGGAGGAGGCAGGATTGTGATCCATGTCACCTCTCTGAGCCCAGACTGGCCATTCACACAAGCCACGCCAGCTGCAGTATCGGAAGGAGAACAGTTGCGCTGCTAAGGCTTATCTCATCCACCATTCTCTTTTCCTTTCATTTGCTGAAGAAAAGTGCTTTCCTAAAAAGGCAACGCAGTGTGAATGAATTTATTAGCACTGTACCGTAATGCTGAGTAAGGAAACCTGACAAACAAAATCTTTGTGGGTTTCTTAGAAACAATCAGGCAACCTCTGACAGGTATTAGAACTTAGTTACATCAGCATTAAACATTATTATATCACGTAATTATGCATTTGTGAGGAGAGCTCTGATCTGCTGCAGACATCTGTACGTTATGGAGGAAGGTCACAGGGTGTATGACTTACAAGTGCTAGATCTGCACAGTGTTCCCATACCATCTATGGCTGTTCTTTCTCTTCAGTTGTAGCTACCCAGTCAGCTTCATCAAATTGAGTCTTTATTTGAAAAATTCTGTGCTGAAAGGGAAATGCATCTATCTTTATAAGCCTGTTTGTTTTTGTAATTAGAAACTGAATCAACAGTGTATTGAAGATGACACATTTGCTCATTCCCTTTCTTCTCCCTATGGTGGCATAAAGCAGTGAAGCACAATAATTAATGAAAAAGACTGTTTATTATTCATGAAGTATATCTGAGGTGGAAAGAAACAGAACATAGGTTAAAAATATATTACTGAAGACTATCAGTGCCATCACAAACTATATGATCCGTTCTAGAGGGAGTGTTCCATCATTCATTCCAGTTGGGCACAATGCTCTGAAACTGTCAAAGGCAATTGAACTCAGATTTCTCAAGTAAAGCTCAGGAAAATGCAAAGTGGAAGAGGGAGGAGGGAGAAGCACCTGTCAAACCTGGCTTCAGAATCCTACTGGAGAATCTTTCATGTTCTGCAGGTAATACTGACTTTGTAGGCTTCATTTGCATGTCTGCTGCATCCTGTGGTCGAGTCGATACGTTTTTGTAATGATAAGTTTTTTTAGTAAAACGTCTTTTCTTCTGGGATCGCCTGCCCAATAGAGGTACAGGCTTTGTTCAACAAAGGGCGCGCATAGCGCTCTCTTCAGCGGAGTGCCTTTGCAAAGCACGGCTGTGCAGTTTTGAATGAGAAAGGCCAGAAAATGCCGACTGCAAAATACTGCTTTCTCTCCTATGGACGTGCTGCAAAGTCACTGCTTGTGGACTAGTACTGAAGATTAGCTGAGATCCAGCACTTTCCTCAGCCTCCTGGGGCTGATAATGAAGTCCAGAGAAGGATTCCCCCATGGGTAAGCCCATGATGTTCCCCTGAGATGGTCTCCAGCTATTCTCTTAATTTGCAGAGAGCTGTAGTGCATACTGAAAGCACATACTGCCTAGTAAATGTCACAGCTATAACGTGCAGCTGAAGTCATGCTGGTTGGCAAGCCAAGAACTGAGTTCTGTTTCATTTCCATTTATTTCCATGCTACACCTAGCTATGGAAAACATTCTGTGTTTAGTCAAGCTTACAAAGTCGGTCCACATTAGGAAATGTATACGACAGGAGTAAGAATAGTCCACTTGCCAAGAACAGAGGTGATCCACAGAACAGAGACTCTTTCAAAGGAACTGATTTTCAGGTCTTTGATTAGAGCTTGCTTGCCATTCATATATTTGATAGTCAGCAGTGCTGTTGCATTGTTGTGGCAAATACAGCTTCCTGATTTTGTAAAACTATGAGCAGCCACTTGCACTGAGAACAAAGCTTTGATCTTCATGTTTTGATATTCACCCTTCACCATGTTACATTTTGGGAATACAGAACTGTTGCTGACTATTTTTGGATAGGCATAATTTCAATGACATGAATGTATTCTTTCAGATTTAAACTGCTTTTAGCTAGTGGTTGGTTTGATAGATTTTTGCTTGCTACAAATCTCGGTGTGTTGGGGATAAGCAAAAAGTATATGACATTTTGCAAGCACAGTGGAAACATGTGAATATGACTTTTTGGCTTGATATAGGAAAAAAGTGTATTGATCAATACCTAGCAAATCTAGTGTGAAATAGAAAAGTGCTCTGCACAATGTCCTTAATATTAACATAGATTTCTGAGTCTCGTTTATGCAAGATGATGCAGTCATGGATAAAACAATGATATGAGCAACGATAAAAGAAATGAACAGTGTGAGGTAGAAAATTCTTGGACTGTATTGAATCCACCCCCTAAAACATAGCTGTAGTTTAAGTACAGTCATGGTCTGGACTTGTATGGCAGATTATTCCATTTTGATTTTTTTGTTTGCTTGTTGATTTTTCATGAAAAACAGTACACACCAGCACTTCTCTGTGGTATTCTCTTACTTGCTGGCAGATGGTTCCTTTCTGTGAAGGTACATGGTATGTGCAGCCTTGCAGTGGCAGTGCAACTAGCTGCAAAAGTGTCATGCAGCGTTGTTGTCTGGAAGTCTTTCAAGGAGGGATGAATTTAAGGAATCTTTGTGCTTTGCTTAAATCATCCTCCCCTCCAAACCCTCAGAAGTAATCCCATTGAGGTGTATGGGTTGCAACGGGGAAACTTCTCTGTTCCTCTTTGTCAGACGGAGAGAAAACATCTATCTCCTTTCAAAGGACAAATGTTTAACACGGCATTAACTATCCTTTGTATGCATATTGTCCAGATCTGCTTGAAGGGACTGGTTCCCAGTGTAATTGGCTTGAGCTGGTAAGAAGTTGGTGGACTCAGTGCAGAAGTCTTCCCTGGCTTGCAGCCAAGAGCAGGTTGTGCAGCTAATGCCAGTTAAACCAATAAAAGAGTTATTGGTTATGTTTTTGAAACAAACAACAACAAACCCTGCAACAAAAACTGCTGTATCTTAATATCCTCAAAATAATTGGTTTCCTCTTGTTCTCCAGCCTTTTAGTCTGGCTAACAGGAGAATTCTGTAATGAAAAGTTTCTTTATTTTATGCTAGCCAGAACATTACAAGCTACAGTCAAGGGATAGGTTGGCCTTGAAAGCCTGAGTCAAAAAGTTTTTCACTCTAGGACAACTAGACCAAGCTTGACCAGCTTGTCTGGGGAGGTGTATAGACCAGGAACTGAAAGAGAGAACTTAGGATCTAGGAGATGGCATGCAGGGCTGGGGGGGGCAATGCTGTCTGTGTAGCAAATGCTTCTGAGGAGAAACCTGTTTCCTAAGGTCAGTTGGGAAGTAACGTGTGCTCTCACTTTGTGAACCATCAGGACTAGGACTGCACATGAGCATACCTGGCTTGTATAATCAGCTCATTTTTTAACACAACCTCACTGAAAATCCTCAATCATTCACTCACTTGTTCAAGCCAGCATGTGAGAAGCTGTGGCCCTCCTCTCCACTGCAGCCTCCAAGGGCTGTCCCTCTGTGCTGGGCTCTCCAATGCCACCTGTGTGCTGTGCAAGCACACAGCAAAAGCCAAGTGGAGCTTAAAGTGTAAATGGACTGAAAAGAAGAAGTGCAGTGATCACATTTCACAGATGGGGAATTGATTTATGAAGAAGTTAAGTGGCTTGCTCAAGATTTCACAGGAAAGACTAGACAGCATTAGCTTTCAATGTGGATCTGATGATTTCCAGTTTAGCATCATAACCACCGGAGCATTATTCGGCCTCACAGCAGACATTTATGGATTATGGAGAAATTGGGATGAAAGGGCATTTAACAGTGCTGAGGGAATTCTTGGTGATACCATAACATAAATAGAACATAGTGATGCTAATAAGCAGTAGGAGTAAACAGTGCTTTCAGTTAATAATGTTGAACAGCATATATGAGTTCTACCTTTTGCATTTCCTCATGCAGTGGTCTTTAGGCCGGAGATGCAATAACTGCTGATAAAAAAAGATTATCATATTTTAATTAGGATTAGTTTTTCTCTTCTGTATTTGCTGGTCTATATTCCAGTAAAAAAAAAGAGCAGACATTGTGGAAGTTCTTAGTAGAGGAAGAAAGTTGTTGAAGTTCCAAAATAGCAGTGGAAAAAATATAATTCATTTTATTCTTTCTCTTCTTGAAGTATTAGTAAGTTTGGCATATTTTTCTGGGAATATAAGATAGTTATCTTATTTGCTGTTATGGTAACATAATATGCACTTATGTAGCTATGGTCCAGTGTGACTGAGTGCTTTATCTTGTGACATGTTAATGCTCAATAATTATGGGATTCTGGCAATCATTTAGGCTGAATTATTGCACTTTGAATTTTTTTATTTCTATATTATTTGTGGTCCTTCTGTTGGTGGCGTTGTTGTTGTTTTGTCTCTTTCTAGATTTGACTATTTGAGAGCTCAACGTGCAGTATTCCCGTGTGAAGAATCTTGTTTTGCTGAAGGAACAGATTTTTACATCTTGGCAAACTGATGCTTCTTATTAACATCTAATTCTTTCCTTTGTGCAGAAGAACTCAAGGAGAAACTAAAGAAGTATGTTGATGAAGTGAATGCCTGTAAGCCTGGTTTCATCAAGGTTGTCCGACACAACAAACAAGAAGGGCTGATTAGATCTCGAGTTAGTGGATGGAGAGTAGCCACAGCACCAGTAGTTGCTCTCTTTGATGCTCATGTGGAATTTAACGTGGGATGGTATGTGTCTGCTTGTACCTTCCTTAAAGAAGGCACACTTTCTAAGCACTATTTCTCTTGCATATAAAGGGTGAATTAGCATTCTGATACTTCTAATAAAAAGTTTCAGAGATGGGTATATTCATGAAAAATATATTTGCGCTATGTAATGTAATCTATCTATCTCTCTCTCTATTTAGTATGATATCTAAAGGTGTAATTACAATGTATTTAACTCCATGGGAAAACTGCATGCTATGTGAGCTCCTGTTTCCTGTATCTAAAATATCTGTATTATGTATTACTGCTTTTTTTCTTTCAAATAAGTGGTAAATGGTAATTTTGGCATGAAGAAGCTGAGAAAGGCGGGCTAGTTATAGATATGAGGGAACTGTCTGCAGTTAGAAGCAGCACACTTATGACTCAGGTTTTGCTCCTTTGTGTTTCTTGAGTTCTCTTCAAATCTCAGGGCAATATTTTCAGTTGTTCTCAGGAAACAGAAAATGCTTAACATTTGTGTAGCTTCCAAATATCCAAATAATGGCGTGTAAAACCACTGAGAAAAAATTCTGTTTTCCATGCCTGTGCTTTTCAGGAATGAGCTCCCTCCAGTAATGCCCCTTATGGGCAAAGAGCTGAAGGAAATTGACCTCCTTTTAATAAAAAATAATGTTTCTTTTATGTTTGACAGTGTAAACAAAGATATGTCATTTTTTTCTCTGATATTGCTGCTCTGTGCAAAAGTAGCATGTAACTAAAAACATACATTTGAATTTGTTTGATCTAGACTTAATATCTTTGTTTTTTCTTGAGTAAAAAAGATTGTAAAAAGGCAGGAGGTGCTGTCCATAGGATAAATCTATTAGTAACTCTGATCTTCGTGCCCTTGATAATATTGAAAGCCTGAAGTTATTGTTAGCAAGGTAGCAAGGATGTAAATGCTCTGTAGTATGCAGGTAGTAATTTCTTCAGTTCTTCAGCTAACATTAATGATAACAACAGGGCATCCTTGATAAAATAGTGCAGTGTGTTATTTTGGGGCAGATTTTACTCTGCCCCATATCCATCTCAAAGCAAAGAGAGCTCTGAATGGCTTTCTGAAATGCACTGTATAAGTTGGTATGTCCATCAGTGCTATGCTTCTACTGACATAGTCATCTTTTTTGTTTTTTCTTTTCTTTTCTTTTTTAGGGCTGAACCAGTGCTCTCTAGGATAAAGGAAAACAGAAAGAGGGTCATTTCTCCATCATTTGATAACATTAAGTATGATAATTTTGAAATAGAAGAATATCCCCTCTCAGCACAAGGGTTTGACTGGGAGCTATGGTGTCGTTACCTGAACCCTCCTAAGTCATGGTGGAAACTGGAGAACACAACTGCTCCAATAAGGTAATGTGCAACTATGACCTAGATTAGTGTACAACAGGAAATGCTCATCTAGATGTGACAGATGGTGAGTGGTCTCAGCTATGTAATAGATTTACCGACTGTAATGTTAAATTAGATGTTAAATTAGTTAGATGTCCTTGAGCTGTCCTCTTTTGCATTTCTCCTTGGCTCCCTACACATTCATTAAGAAAACTTCTATCAGGAGATCTTTTAAAATAGGTTTCGTTGTTATTAGTATGGGGCTAAACACTTAGCAAAAGTGAAATAGTAGACTTGAATGCTCAGCAGCCCTCCAGTCTCCAAATGTTTTCTTCTAATTCAGTGGTAATGGGCCAGTAATGATATTTTCTTTACAAATGCAGTATGTAACAGAGTCTTTCTAACAGCTGTATTCTTTATAGTACTGCCACATAATTTTATAGCTTTGTTATGTTAGAGGAGTTAACACTGCTTGACCAACAACATGTTATCAATGACTTAAGTCCTTACTTTGATACAGTCTACCACTGTATTTGCTCTTCATGTCTGGAGTCAGGCTAACACAGAACAATACCTTTATCTCTGGAAGGAGGACAGACCTCTGAATCCTCTCTGCATCTCCGCTGTCTAGGCATTCATATCAAGGAGGTCATTAGTACCTGTACTGTAGCTCTCTGCAGAATGAAAGGATGAGGACTGCTTTCACCAGCTGCAAAGCAGAACCTTAAATAGCAGTGGCTATGAGGGATTCATCAGTAGCAACTTGTTCCATGCAGTCTGTACAAGGGATATCTTTCATCCAGCAGTTGTGTCTGTTCAGACAAACATCTCTTTTTGGGAGTTGTTGGCTTAGACACACTGGACTGCTCTGACCCAGCTGACGGTCATTTGAACAGGACTTGGAATTGGAAAGTAGTAGCTAAAAATTCACAGGTTTGCCACAGACATAAAGAGGTGGAAATTTCCACATCATTAGAAGTGTTTCATATTTTAATGAACTGTGTTAGTAAAATGAAAATACTCTGAAATATTATACTAATTCCTGGTGAGGCAAACCTGTATTAACTCTGATGACTCTTTAGGGAAAGGTAGTTACGCTCAATGAAGAACAAATCTTCAGTTCCATTTTATCCCAAAGCTCTGTACTTTGTATTTTGGAGTAAACGTCCGTTAAGAATATTGGATGTTTAGTTTGGTTTGTTGTTTTTTTCCCCCCCTTTTTTCCTAGCTCTTTCTTTCCCTGAAGCCTTTTCTTCAGTGAGATACAAGGTGTGCGTGTGCTGGATAATTAATTTGTTTTTTTTAAAAAAGCCATGTGTATTGATGGTATCTGTCATGCCTTCAAATATGTCTCTAGAATTACTAAAAAAAAAAAAGAGCAAGTATTCTGAAAAATACTTTAAAAACAAAAACAACAGTTAATTTCCTCATTTGTAAATATATCAGAAAGAATCTTTCATTGTTGTGAAGCATGTTCTATAGAGCTAAAAATTAAAGGCAGAAATGTATATATTTCTGTAGAACTGTACAGCTTGTGATTAAGACATCCTGTAATCTGTTTGAAAGCAAATGTCTGCACTTATTGCAGCTTGAGCGTTTCTAGTAAGTGCAGGGTGATTTCCCATGTACCGCTAATTAATATCCTGTTGTTCCAAGAGTTTCAGATAGCAGCATAATAATCAGAAAAGACATTTTATTTCATGTCAGTATGCATTATAAGGTAGGAAAACAAGTGAGAAGTCCACACTACTCTGCATTCTCTTCCACTGTTTTTCCTACAGGTGAAATTAAACTCAGTAGTTGATTTCTTACCTTAATATTAGCTCTGCTTAATAGAAGTTGGCTAATTGAGGTCATTACATAAATGAGCTTACAGATTTGGTAAAGATATGTGACTTGTTTAGTTTTCGTTCAGCACAATTGACTGCTGTTACAGAATACTGGTAAGTTAGGCATTACTTGATTTAGGATTGCAGAAGCTGACCTGGAAGTTCCTATTCAAGCCATTACCTCTTCTTTAAAATATGCTTAAAGATAAATGTTTGTTAAATGCAGATGAAAGTAGCTTCTGGCCTAACACACAAAACCATGCATTGTTGAGTAGCCTTTTGTTAATTATCACAGACAAGAAACTTGAGAACTTAGCAGGGGCAAACTGCTCCACATTTTGGCTACAATGTCTGGTGTCCCATAAACAAAGCCAGGGCTCTTGGATCTCGTACTGTGAGCACTTAAATCCTATGTGTTCTGGTTTATGTGTTTGTCCAGTCATTTTGAATCTATTTTCCCTCAGTAGTGCTTATTTCACTATAGAATCAAGGACACTGGAAGACAAAGCTGTCTAAATCTCTTTGAGAAACATCTCTCTAAGAAAGTCTGACATGGTCTTTGACCCAGCAATGATAAATCTAATTAATTTCTGAATAATAAAAATGTGTATTCTATCTGTTAATTTTGTTTTCTCCTGTTTTTTTTTCTTCCAGAAGTCCTGCATTAATTGGGTGCTTCATAGTAGACCGAGAATATTTCCAAGAGATTGGCTTACTAGATGAAGGCATGGAAGTATATGGAGGAGAGAATGTGGAACTTGGAATCAGGGTAAGAAATGTATCCACCTGACACTGGTAGCTTGCATTTAAAGTACAACCTGATCTTCATTATGGGGTGGGGAAAAAAATGTGGAGTCACCAGCGTAGGGATGAATGCGTGCAAAAATGATGTATAACTCAAATCAAAGGGCAAAAGTTTGCATATGTTTTAAAAAGAGTTCGTATGGTAAAGGAGAGAAATACAGAAATGGGTATTCTTTCATACAGCCAACAATGCTAGTATTCTGCACAGATGATAACTGAAATATGCAGGCCTTTATGTCACCTTCTCTCTGTAGGGGAATTGAAGGTATTCATAAAGTACTGAAGTTGCACAAGTGCACATTTTCTTCTTCTATCTGTGTACTGCATGCACTGTTTCCTGTGATTTGTGTACCTCTTTTATCTCTCTTCGCAACTAAATACCATCCGAAAATACAGAGCTGTTCTGTTGGAGAATCTTTCAGGGTTTTTTTGATACAAAAGAAATTCCCAGCTTGATAGGTGGTAATGAATAATGGAATGGTGTGTGTTATAAAAACTATATTCTACATCCTTCTATTGAAATGTTAGTGGACCATTGTATTTTGTGCATTTTGGTTACCAGGATAAAAACATGTGGTTATGTATTAGCAAAAGAAAAAAAAAAAAAAGAAAAAGAAAAAGAAACTGTCTTTAAAAAATCAATAATTTTCTGATGAGACTATGAGAAAAACAACAAAAAAACCCTCATTTTTTACTTTTGGATTTCTGCATTTCTGTGTCTACCACTCGTCAGAGATAAAATGATATTGCAAGACTGAAGGGCAGGTACATTCTGTTACATTAGAGTACAGTTGTAAGGAAAGGGAGAGAGAAATGCAATACTGCTTCTTTTAATAACACCATTCTCTTGGCTGTGAGAGCCAGAGAGTCTTATTCTATTCTTGAAAACTGATTTCACAGCTCAGTGTTGCAATGAGTTGAAAATTAGTGTCACTTCAATTTTACTTTTCTTTTTTCAACTGACAAAACTAGTCTCCATGTGAGAGTAAGGAGTTATATCTGGTTCTGCATCGTGAGAAATATGTTATCCATTCTGCTATACTTAGTCTTGCAAAAGTTGTTCTTGAAGAGTGCTTAGATAGACAAGATCAGGGACACACAAATCTCTTCACATTTGAAACTTTGGAGTAGACTGGATCATTGGAATAAGGCCCAGCTCTGATTTCCTTATGGCTTTTTTTCCCATCTCCAGTGAAGCGGTGCCTGACCTACATAAAATATTTCATCTGTAACAGATTGTAATGTGCGAGGTAGCATAATGTATGCTGCCTCATCTAACTTTATCCTGACTTGGATCTGTGTTCCTGACTCTATCAAAACAAATTACTGAGCAGATTTTTCAGCAGGTTATTACCAACTCTTCTTACAGTTCTCAGCATATCCTAGATAATACCAGGATGAGTGTAACTGTATAGTGCAATATTAGAGCTTCTGGGAATCACTGTATTATTTTTTCTGTTGCTAAGCTTTATAAGCAAGCTCCTATCCTCAGCCACCTGCTTCTTCCTGCACTTTACCGGTACGTACCTATGGCTATACACTGTTTCCTGACAAAATATAGATGGCTGCTTAGAATGTGCTGCTGCAGTGTCTACAGCTGTGTCAGTCACTTGCATCCCTAGCACTCACCCTTAGTAGTGCCATTTGATCTCCTTCAGATAGGTCAGAAGGCAATTTCGCACCAGATGTTCTGTCTCTGCAGCACCAAATAATTACCTCTAGATTATCTGCATTGCTTTCAGAGGCAGGGCCTGCTATGAATCAATAAAGGCAAGGCGGTAGTTGTTCTACAAACAACTATGTTGCAAGTACATTATTAGTGCAAAAAATACTGTTTCCATTTTAAAAATGATGCTCTCAGGTTGTTCTGTCTGCTTCATTTTTCATCACTGTTTCCTTTGTTTAAAAAGCAACAGACTTCACCTAGTATTCTGCTGTGTGTTATACATTACCATGTAGGGGAGGGGAAGCAGACATCAAGTGTGCCCAAACTGGCCTGGTGTCCAGGCTGTCCGACAAGTATGATGTTGTGTGTTGCATTCTCATTTGATGGAGTTGATTGTTTTTTTTGTTAGTTTCCACATGTTCTGAGTTTCGTAGCAAAATTCAAACAGCCCGTTCCCTTTGCAGTATTTAGGTACTGGAAAGCAATTCCTTCACTGAGAAATTTTATGCAATAAGCATGTAAGAAAAGATATTTTCAGAATGAGGAAAGGTAGCATTCAACTAGAGAAACAGCAGCAAGAGGAAGGATCATTTGAGCTCCGTTTACCTTAAGCATGTTAAGCTGAACAAGGTCCTTATTGTACTATTTCATTCCAGAGGAAATAAAGCCACTGTTAGCCAAACTCAGGCGTACCAGCTAGAGCATTGTGCGATTACAGGACTGCATAAGCTGATATCTCTGTGCCTATGTGCAGAGGCAAAGGCTTATTCTTCGTTTGCTTTTTTGGCAGCTGTATCTTCAACAGTGTGAGATAAGATTTAATCTCCTAGCTAAGATGCTTCTGAGAAGCCAAGTCTACCTACTTAGGATGTCTGCATTATGTAGGAGAAATCACTTACTGTGTCTTCTGAAATCTTGAAATAGTTCATTTTCAGCTGATCTAGCAGAGTTTTCACTGCACAGGGCCAGGAATCAGATCCTGATGCAGTGGAGACTTACGAGGATCTTCTCCCAGGAGCAATTTTTCCACCTCATCAGCTGAACAAATGTCTTTTTTTTTTTTTTTCTTTTTTGTATTGCATGAGCATATGAAAATCCCAACTATTTGGAACTAAATCTAAAGCATTGGTTGCTGGTAAGCTGTAATGAGACACAGAAAGCAGGTGTCAGAGTGGATGATTATTCACTTCATTCTGATGAAGTAGTTTCTCCTCTCAGCAGTATTCATCTCTAATTTGGAGTATTACTTTAACTTGGAAGGTTTTTACCTTGTCTATGGCATTGTAATAGTTAATTTGTAAGATATTAAACATATATAAACTAATGTTAATAGAATTCCATTTCCTTGAGCTGAAGAATTAGTTCAAAACAGGAATGTGTTTTGAATCTTAGAAGCAACACGGTATTTTCTTCTCAAGCAGATATTTTCTTGCAAAGCTATTTATTTGACCCATAAAACAAAGGCAGGCTGTTTGATGCAAGGCTTGGCAGCACCCTTTTGAGCAGCTCGGTCACTTAGTCTGAGATTGCTGAAAGATTCATTTACTGTGTTTATTTGTGATCATTTGCAATTAAATGGGCTTAAGGTTGCTTCTAAGGGACCAGATTAAATTTGGAGGGTGAGATGGAATCACATTGTTTATCTAAGAGAAGAAATGTCAATTTATAGTAGAAACAAAGTGTGAGTATAAGGCTGGGATTTATAACTTTTATGTAGGCTCTCCTTCCTGTGTTTGGACTTGCATTACTTGTAAATAGAAGCCCCTACAAATCCATTGCAATCAATGAGATGCATTCAGTTAGATCCCATACTAGGTGGTTCAGGGCTAGTTTTCAGTAGGCATGTTAGAGGCGTGTCACAGTTTCTAGAGATACCAGCAGAAGATTTCCTATCAAGAGCAAGCCTGTAGCAATCATTTTGTCTTTTAAAGCAACTGACGTGTCTGATGAAGCTTCCAAATGCTCTGTTATGACAAACATTTTTTTAAGAACAAATATTCAGCGATTTGCCTCAGGTCACAGACTAAGTCATCATCAGAGTTAAGGGAATGTAAGCTCCGGCTTTGACTTAGAGTAATTATGTGTGCCAGAAAGACTTTGTGCCTGCAGATGAATTTATGTTCACAGGGATATAATGGCTTTGTTAAATGGGTAAAAGAAAATTCTGTTAGAATGTGATAGCTCTTTAGCGGAAAAGGAATGGTTCTTTCTCCCACTGAAAGATATATCAAGACTCTGCATCAGATGACCTAGAGGGAAAATTGCATTTATAGTTCAAACTGATTAAGGCACTCTACTTTCATTTGTAAGTTTGATTTGTTATAAAATAGTATTATAATAAATATGTCTTCTTACTTAGCTGTTGGTCTAAATGTTTGTTTGTTGAGCTAAAGTGAAGCTTATTCTGTGAGTAGAGAACTAAAGGAAGAGAGGCTTATGGACAGAGAAGTAGGAATGAGTTTTTTGACTAGAAAATGTTCCAGTATTCTTTGGGACTATTCTATTGGCTATGTAATATGGTCCCTTTATTGCAGAGCAAGAAGATTAGAAGCCTGTCACACCATTACTTGTTCTGTTTTTTTCTAACTGCCCAAGGTGATTTCCTCTTTCTTTATGTTTTTTCTGTTTATTGCAAGGTGATTGAGCTCTAACTAGGTTTATCTAATTGTTTTCCCTTTTTGAAATTTCCCCTGCATCCCCTTAATGGTAGGCTGCTGGCTAGTTGGCCCATTCTGCCTTTCTGTGCCTAAAAGCCTATTGCTTGTTTACATGTCCAATCATTTCCAATCCAAAGTATTTGAGTACCCTTACGGTTTCTCACTTGAACTCTCGTTCTATTAATATGCTCTTGTAAAAGTGTTCTTTTTGATAATCATGAGCAAGTGCAGATACTTGCTCCCGAATCCCTATATCTATCTGAAATCATTCTGAACTTTTCCTTCTTTTCTTAGAAGTTTCCAGCAGTTTTACCTGTCAGTACTTCTAATATAGACCATGAATGATCGTGAACATACTACGTGTAAATAGATGTCAGTTTTCATTAAGGAAAAGCTTTGGACAATGCACGAGTCAGGCTGCGGTCTCACAGCACATCAGAATTAAGCAGCTCTGATGGTTTACATTTCCTCCTCCTCCTCGCCCTCTTGTTGCAGTGAGACTTGCACCACACCCGTGCTTGGCCTGTGCCAGCACAGCTGTCTGAAAGGCTGCACTGTATCCTATCTGAACACATCCAGTTCAGGCACAAGCTCCACGTTTCAACTTTTTTGTTTAGCCGCAGGAATATATTTCATGTTAATCAAGTCGTGTTTTGCCATGCTGCTTCACATACTGTTGTGTGAGGAAAACTGGGAGGCGGGTATGCCAAGAGGTAAAAATAACTGGGAGGGAGCAGGAAAAGTTTGGAAAACTTTCATATGTCTGTGTTTACATGGAGAGAGAGCAGCAGGGTGTGTCATGGGTGAATAGCATCCATTGTGTCCTTGTTGCTGAGTTCGGTCCATGGCACTCCACAGAGCCATGTGGGTGTTTCCCCCAATTCCCCTCAGAAAAATGAATCTAGATGTACCCCATTCTTGCACTATCAGCTGCCATTACTTGCTGTGGTCTTCATGTTTTATAATTGATTTTAATAAGTATAGCCCTTGTCTCGGGGGAGTGATTCACTTTACGGAAGAATCCTTTAGTGTATGATGTTGGATTCTGTTCAGTAATGTTGGGCTGGTGATGTGTGAAGGGAGAAAACTGGGAAATACAGAAAGAAGTGCATTCTTAGTTGCTCCTTTTGGGTAACACTTAAATACTGCTTTTGAAGATTGTGATTTTTCTTTACCTTTGCATTAAAACTTCATCAGAGAAGTCTTTTATTTTTATCCACTTTATGGATTAAAAGGAGAACGTTACTACACTGAACTGTGCAAGAAAAAAGGATTCTAAATACTAACAAAACTTGACTTATAGGGAGTAGCCAGTGCTTTCCATTGCCCACCCTTTCACCAAGAGGGAAAAAATAGTTCTTGGCAGTGAAAATACAATGGAAGTACTTGCCTAGCACTCTGTGTAACCAGTAGGGCTTCTCATTGGTAAGGTTAATTTTGTTTTGGAAATGACCTCACCACATTAACATCCTGAATCCCAAGACGAAACAGGCTAAAATTCTCTGTTTTTAGGGCTGCTGTTTGGTCAGAAAAATAAACAGCCTCTATTGAGAATAAAAGAAGGATTTGCTACTAAACTGTCATATGTCTAGATAGATAGTTGGGACATCAACAGGAACTGACTTTTGGTGGCTTTTTCTGTTTCTTTGTGTCAAGCCTCCTGTAAAATAGCTGATTTTTTTTTTCCTCCATATTTCCCATGAGTGCCCCAGCAGGTAACCTGCAACTACAGTATGTGTAATTATACACAGAGACAGTATTACCAGTTTTCCAATGAATCTTTTTTTATTATTATTATTTTTTCCCCGAGGATTAACAACTCCCACAGGAAAGTGAATGATTGATACAGCACCAGCTAATATGTCTCATTGCTCTACCCTGCGAGGAATAGGCACTTGGAGATTTCTCACAGATGCTTTTTCACTCTCTGTGCCTGTGTGGCTGCACATTACCAGCTGAGCTTTAATATAGACATCTGGATGTTTTATGAAAGGAAATTGTTGTTTACAGTGGAATCGAAAGGAGTAAAACACTTTAAGTCAATATGCACTTGTAAATCAGTGGACTCAGGTCAGATACAATTTAATTAGAGCATTATTATAAAGTAGCCTGATGTTTAATATCTCTCTTCACCTTATGTCACAGCATGGCGGAAATAACATTTCAGCTGGTATTATTTCTTGAAGTAATCTGAGAAGATGGTTTACTCTTGTTTTAAGGTGATATGGAGGCGGGAGGGGGAAATCTGCCTGGAATTTAATCTTTATTGAGAGCTCTTAGTTCTGCAAGACTGAGTGAGTAATCTAATAAAGATCAGAGAAAGACCTGTGTTAGAGGGCAAGGAGTTGTACTGTAAAATAATTGGTTAGGTGACCAAGATGGATTCATTGATGACCTTGTGTGTTTGGGTTGAAGCTGCAAAAGCCAAATACCTTTACACATCACAGCACCTTCAGCTTGGTCTTCTGGTAGACTACAAGTCTTCAGGATAAGTGCAAGGTCAGGAGATGTGATCAAGCTGAGTGCAGCTGTGGTTAGGGAGAGAAAGGCAAAAACATTAGTGAAGGCTGGTGAGATATGTTGCTCTGTGAATACTAGACCAATGATGACCTGGGGAAAAGTGATTTATTTGGCTTCGTATTCTTGATGTAAACTGGACAATGTAGTGATCTATGTCATGTAATTACTATGCCAACCAATGAGATAGATAAATTTGAAAAAGAACAGAATGAAAACTTCCACCTTCAGTGACCCCTGAAGCACCTGATATCCTGTAGCAAGGCATAGAGCAGCTTCCTGCAATTAACGAACAGCAACACAACGTAGGTAGTCTAACATCGCGTGGTGAAAGTTTTACAGCACATGAGGATAAGTGCAGAATTAACCCCCGCAGACCAACAAAAATTTCTAAGAATATAATGAAATGATTAACTGAAAGGGAAAGAAAACTACTAATTATTTAATATTGGAAAGAATCTTTACGTGTGTTACATTTTCAATCAGGCTGTTCTGTAAAAGCACTATTAATGTGAAATGAGGCTTATGAGACAATTATGGATGACTTCAAGAGTAAGATTGAACAGGTAATTTACATTTTACAAATTGAGAGTGCCTCTAGTGATGTTAAAGTGTTTTTATTTTCTTTTGAGAGTTCTTTTACGTTGTGGGGAGGGTGTTTTTTGCATTATCAGCTTGGTTATAGAAAAAAGCCGTCAATGCACAAATGTATGTTTACTGAAAATGAGAGGGTTGTATGATGGTAAGTAGAAAAGTCTTGAAAAACCTCAAAGGGCTTCAGTAGAACAGCAGGAGTAATTTGAAAAAATCTTTCTCTTCAGTCTCTGTTGTGCAACAATCTGCATATTGTTCTGAGATCTGGCTGTAGGCAGTCACTTGAAATTGTTACACCCCAATTTTCTGCTCTGCAGGAGTGTACACCAAGGACATGATTCTCTTCTCCAGCCCTTTCAGTATCTAGAAGCTGGGAGTAGAACAGAAACTTGGCTTGAGTAAGCAGTGTTTTTTCTTTTTCTTACTGTCCTCCCATATTCCGATTTTTCACATTCTGAGTTTATGTGACTCAGGACAGGACTCTGCATTCAATTCTACTGCTACGACAGACTTCTTTAATGAGAGCACCCTGTTTGAGACCATTGGGATAAGCAAAACTGTGCATGATTTCTTGCTGAATTTAGGAAACGTTAACCAAAACCAACAATACTTACTGTAACTACTGCAATCATTTGGTCAACACTATCTTACTTCAATGGAGATGCACCTAAGATTAATATATTTCATACAACAAGTGCAGATTTTAGCTTTACAGGGACTGACACCCAAATATATATACATAACAACCAGAAAACTGTCAGGATCCAGTTCAAAACCCACTGTATGCTACAGGAAACATGCACGTGGATTTCAGTAGTTTGCATGTGACCGTCCTCCCTATCCTTTCTACAGTCAGCTGTCAGAGAACTTGCTGTTAAGATACCAAAATGAATATGCAGACCCAAAACATTCGCAGACCCTGCTCATGATATAGAATAAAAAGTAGTTTCTTTGTACTTGCCTGTAAAGCACCGACCTCATTATTGGCTACTGGTAAACGATTAACAAGATTCACAACTATTTTTTGCATTAAATTGTTCCCCAAAATACATCTTAAAGGTAATTAGTGCCTATTTTTCTTTTCATAGTAATAATTAATTCACAGGGACTGTTTTTTTTTTTCTCCTTCAAGGCATCAATAATAAGTTTTTTTAATTTTGTCTGTTGTGAACTACACGGAAGCTAGAAATTGCTTCAGCTTTGAGAAATCTCAACAAACTACTTAATTATTAAAAAGTTTTGTTTGCAGTCAAAATGAAACGATGGTTTCAGACAAAGTCATACCGTTTCTTGGAGAAGCTGAATGATCCGTGTAATTTTAATGAGTACAGTGCATGCTAATAAACTGCTCAACATCATGTAGGATTTATATTTTTATTAGATTAAGCTTCCACAACGTGAAAAGAGCACTCAGTGATTAAAGAGAGAAAAGGAAACACTATTAACTAGGAAGTGCTGTATCATTTTATAATGAAATATAAATTAAATATTCAAGGGAAGAATCAGCTTCAGAATTATAACTGTTTTGATTAAACATGCAATTTAAAAGGATTTACTAAAGGATATGAATTTAAAAACACAAACGAATAGAAATGTAGACTCTTTGTCTAGTAAAATATTGTAGGGAAATGAATAAAATTTGCTTTAAAAGCTTTTGACCAGATAATTTCAGGCATGTGTAAGGATGTCACCTGTCTCTGGTCCACTCTGCAGGCTATGCAAATGCTGTCACTACTGCCTTTATCTATGTGGAAATGGATGAGGTGTGACAGCGTAGTGATATATTAGTGCTTATGTCTTTAAAAACGCTTGAAGAATCAATTTGATGTCTGTGTGCTTCTGCCACTGTCCCACTTGTGCTATCCCACTGGAGTGCCACCTTCTATCCCTTACTCCTTCAGCAGGTGATGCGCTGTGCCACCAGCTGCTTCTCTTTGCAGTGCTTTACTTCTCATCTGCATTCCTGACCCTTCTAATGCAAAGAATGTGTTTTCTGGCTACGTTTTCAAGGCTACTTTACCCTTGGTGCACGTAAATTTACACAGGTGTAGGGCCACGATTATAGAGCACGTGTAAATGTGTGACATCAATAAATTAACAGTAAGCAGTGCTTAGAGCTGGAACAAATTCTGTGCATACACTGCAACAACTGAGTGTTTAAAAGGAAGGTAGATTTCCACCTCCCTTTTTCAAATAGATTCTCTACATTCTTTAACATTCCCATTATATCTCACTCACTTTGCTTAGTTCATTCAGGTCATAGGCTCTGCTGATTTTAGTCTTTCAGGTTACTAAGTGTTAGAAGTCACCTTGGCGCTGCTACTGTGCCTTCATAGCTTGCATTTTGCTCTGGAATTTTGTTACCCTTTGGTAGTGATGACGGAATCCTTTTAAGTGGAGGAAGCTCTGTAAGGCCTTCTTGAGGGTATTCCAAATACACAATCTTTTGGAAGCGAGCATTGAAAACACGCTGAAGGAAATTCTGAGTGTTCTTTGAAAGGAGTTTGTTTGTTCTTTTTCAAACAGATTTTCTTTTGCAAAGTAGACCAACAGGAGCAGAAGCCTAAGAAAGTCCTGCAAGGGAAAGCAAGCATTCTGCATTGCTGAGGCTTCAGCAATGGTATTAAGAGTAATCCCACAGAAATGCAGTCCATTGCACTTTGGTTTTGTTTATTGTTTCTTTTTTTTAAAGAAAAAGTGCACAGCTTTGTCAGGACTTCGTCTTAAGGCAAAGCTGAGCCTCCGAAGTACAGTTTGAAAACTGGTGCTTTTACAGAATGAAATGTGGATTGCCACTTACTATATCAAGATGATAAAAGTATATTATTTTGCCAAATGTCTACGTATGTTTAGGGGTTTGGCAGGAAATTGAGACTATTGCCAGCAGTTTCCATCTCTTGATACCAAAGGTAAATGATCTTTGGGGCAACAGGAAAAGGTGCTACATTTCTTTTTAATCGTCGTTTAGGAACTTCATGAAGCTTCTTCCTAATGCTTTCTTTATTAATGTGTTTGTCATTAAGTACATTACTGATTGCAGGGACATAACACTCAGAGGCAAAATATTTTACTTCAAACCATTGCCTATTGTAAAACAAACCAAAAAGTCATAAAAACTCTTCTATTTTAGACTTTTTACTAAAGTCAATGATGCTAATTTCTAAAATAAATAAATAAATACATAAAAACCAAACTACAATAAATTTAAACCTTTATTTATAGACATCACATAAATATGTGATCAAACAAATAACAGTGCTGGGGAACTGAAAAGGTGCTATTCAGTATCCCTAAAGCCTGAATAAAGATTACTAATGGCAGCAAAAGAAAAATAGTTGTGGAATTCACAGTGAAGGTGTGAGAAATAGACCCCTCCATTCCCATTCTTATTTCTTAACTTTAACAACAATCTTGTCTACAAGAATTTCATTAGATGAAATCACACCACTTTAAAAGGCTTTACTCTGAGCTGTCTTGAAGAAAATACATCTCTTAATTATTTTTTTTAATTAAAAATTGTCTTTTGCCACAAGGTGTTGGTTCAGATTAATTAATGAATGAGCCCTGAGCACTTCAGTTGTAAGATTTATACCTTTTCTGAATGTCTTGAAAAGTCTTCCGCTCTGCTGGATGGTTACAACGATCTGTAACGTCCACAGCCATTGTATTGGAGTGACAAGAAAAGGAGCAGAGTGGAGATAGGAATGGTCAGATTGAATTGAGCAGTTGGTCTTAGGAAAGAAAGAATGAATTAATTGCTGTTCTTGGCCTAACTGCAAGAGATTTCCTTATATCAAATATAATTGGGGAAGAACGAAGAGAAACTAATACTTTCTGTAGGAGTCAGTTATTCCTGTGATAGTGTTTAGTACTGATATATCCTGCTTGTTATAGTGATTAGTATTTAGCATAGCAGGGCCAGCTAAATGGCTGGAGATCTTGTGCACATTTTGAAGAGCTGAAAATCCAGAGTCTGTTGAGACTCCAGGAGAGTATCGTGCTATTTGGAAATCCACTTTGATGTCTCTCTGCATTTCTTTGCAGCTGATCTCTCTCAAAGTACAATGAGACTAAAAATTTGGACTAAAAATGTTTATCGCCATACTGTAATGCTATAGGCAAAGAAAGCCTATGGGAGAGAAAGATACTACAGCTTGTCCTTAACCATCAGAGCAAGTCAGGATTTGTGCTTTTTGCCTTTATAGAATACTGCATCTCCTTTGACTCTCCTAGAATTCTGCAAGGCTTTGTAGCCTACATCTTGGGCAACATTACTTGCTTAGTCCTATGAAAAACTGCAACCACTATCCACGCTGTAACTTATGGTTCCTGTATCATCAGATCACATTTGTTACTCATGTATTCCTCTATTAAAAAAAAATAATAAGAACAATCATTAATTGCAGGACTTATCTTCATATATACAAACTCTTAGCATATACAGCTAGTCCAGTTTTGGTGTAGGCTAATCACATTTTCATGGTTTGCAGGAGGTTTTTGGTAAGAAATAATGCAATTTGTTTTTGAAGTTGTTTAATGCAGCCCATCTGTTCAGGCAACATCTGAATTGACTGCTTCTTCTTAGCGTTAAATTTTTAAGTGAATACATGGTTCTTGTAGAACAGTAAGTTAGTCTTTGAAAATGGAACAAAGGCTGAAGTTGTCTGGGATGGTTGCTAAGTTAGATTAATTGGATTTTGTTCAGGTACTGGGCAGATCTTATTTACAAACTGTATGAAAGGCTTGGTCATCTCAGGATGTTTTTTGAAAGCACCTATTGCTTCATTATAAAGTCAAATTAGATTCTACTAATTACTGGATCAATACTTGAAATTACAGATGAATGCACTTTTCAAACTTTCAGACCCTATTTCAGCTTCTTATAGACAGAATTTTTGACATAGTTTGTTGCTGAGATGGCTTTTAGATTTAACTGTGAAAATCCCACTAAAGATTTGCTGTTAACACGCTGGATTTGGAGCAAGGCTATCCTTAGTTACGACAAGCAGGGCGTGTGGTATGTGAATTGCCTCGTCCTACGCAAAGTTATGACCATCTTTACATCTTTCCGGTCTTTTATTAAGCTGCTCTAAACAGTGTACAGTGAATAACTGAAACAATTTATAGTTGTGTGTCAGAGCTGTACTGAGAAATGGCTTGGATTGAAAGCAGACATTGAGTGAGTGAAGACTAATGATACTTCATATTTAATCTTTGTTAGGAAATATAGCTGAACCAGTTAGAATTAAATCCTTGAGAACTAGTATTTTTGTTAGCTTGTTAAACTGGATTGCCCATTTTGATTGAAAATTAGAAAGAACATAAATGCAATTTCCAGATTACTATTTATTCCTGTGCCAAATTAATTGCCCATTTCTTTTTAAATATTTATGAACATCTCAATTTCATTCTGTTGTTGGTAGTGTTTATATTTATTTACTCTTACAGTTTTCCAAGGTTTGGACACAGACACGTCACAGTCATTTAAGTTCCCTTCCTGACTGTGCCATAGGTCTGTGAGATATCTCATCTTCCAGAGCACTTTGAAAAGCAAGGCTCTATCGCTGCTCTCAGCATATGCTGACTGCAATTAGGCACCAGTTCAGAAAAGGCTTTGTATGCATTCTGAATCCATGCCACATTTTCTGATCTCAGGAGCTGCCAAGTGCCTAAATGCTGTATTGAAGCCAGATGTCTAAATATATAAAATGAATGACTGAACAAAGCACCTCCTTAGTAAAGCATATGCCTATAGGACAGACACACCTGATGGGTATGAGGCCAGCTCCAGAACGTGATCTGCCAGCTCAAATCCCTGGCGGCTGAGAGACAGGCAGAATAATGTATATTCCTGGATGGGCTGTACAGGGGAGGAGCACCTTCATTCTCATTTTTTGCTCTCTTGAAATAAGACACCAAGCCTCAGGAATCTCTGCTAGCAGTAAAGGCAAACTGTCACTTCTTAGTGAAGCATGACTGTTTCTGGAATGCTGAGGTATTTGTGCAGGAGCAGGATCAGATGGTTTGAGTACATACAGTTTTTTTTCCTGAGCAGCATCCACTAAGCAATTAAGAATGGGCTGCCTTGATGTTGTTAGGAAATTTACATATTATGAGATGCATAGCAAAAAATATTTGTAAAATATTCCAGCTACATCACTGACTGTTAAGGCTGCAAACATTGTTTCTTCCTTAGCTCTAAGAACAGAAAGGAGACTAGAAATGAATACAATACATATGATTAATGTAAATTAGTTCAACTGTGATACTGGTCAAATCTAGAAAACACATTGGAGTGTGTTTATTAATCTGCATTACAAATGTTTTATCATTTGTAGGGTAATGTTTGTTGAAACTGTTCATAGAGCATTTTCATTAGACTACCTAGTCTTTGGCAGTCCTCCTCAAAACAAATAAATATGATCCTTTTATATGTATATTTGTTTAATATTTATAGTCTTACCTGAACCTGAAACTTTGGTAATCTTAAAAACTTCACTGGCGTAGTTTCCCTGTAATGTAAGGCTGGCTAGCCCCAGATTCTGAACAGTGCATGTATGCACTGAGAGGGTCTGTGCACAATCTAAGAGAAATGCCTGCAAGGCACTAAATCATGAACCCAGACGTTCTTATATGTGAATGCTCTATAAATAATTTTATTAATAATCTTGAAGATAACTTAATTCATCCAAGAAAACTGTGATGAGAGGCTACTTACAGCTAATTCTGTTGGAAGGTTAAGTAGTGGTGATAATTATCTCCTCCCACAACTGCATAAAACATCTGTATAGTCAAATAAGTCCTGAGCTGTTACTCCCAGGAGCAGTGACAAGCATAGAAATGAAATAATTTCAGTGAGTTTTCTAAAGGACAGCAGTGGTGTAGGGGAGCTCTTGCTAGCAGACTGCCTTTTCTCTTCCTAGGTGTGGCAATGTGGTGGAAGTGTTGAGGTTCTGCCTTGCTCCAGGATTGCTCACATTGAAAGAGCACATAAACCATACACAGAAGATCTAACTGCTCATGTTCGGAGAAACGCACTGAGGGTGGCTGAAGTCTGGATGGATGAATTTAAGAGCCATGTCTATATGGCATGGAACATACCCCAAGAGGTGAGTCACAAAGACGTGCGTTTGCAAACTTTGTCTGTACAGCCTTTGAGTTTTGGTTCCTACTCTGTGTTTTGATTTTATTCTGGGATTTCTTTGTTAGTATACATGTAAGTCTTATGTCTAGACATAAAATAGAGTTACATATATGCTGATACATACGTATAAATATGTATGTAGCTGTGTCTTCTAGAATTAATTCCTTTGTCTGTGGATTCCTTAAAAATTAATTCCTTGTCAACCTTGCTGATGAGTGTGCATGGAGATTTTAACCTAATAGTTGCAGAAATGTGAAAGGAGAAGCATCAGATCTGTGTTACACATCTTACTTTGAATTTGTGTTTCTTATCTACAGTAACAAAGACAAAATTCTATCAGATTTTTAAGGTAGTATTACCAAGGGGCAAGCAATTTTAACACCTATTGATACAAAAGCAACTGTATCAAAACTGTTATTAATACTTGTTAATTTGAAGCATCTCGTCAGTGCCAACGTATCAGAAAGTCTATTGCAATAAATTTCAAAACTAACTTGTAAAATGAAATAAAAATGTGGTTTGTGGATTGAACTGATTTCTTGCAGGTCATCAAGTTTGCACGGTAGATTTTTTTTTTTTTTTTGCCATTTTCTTTGTAGTTTTAAAACGGAAAAAAGGTATTCTTGTTTTTCCTTCCATGCACATCATTTTTCTACCACAACTACACTAATCTTTGATTTAAACTGCTAAATATATTATAATGCAGTTTATAGTCTCTCTTCATCTCACAGAGGATACTTCTGTCAAACAGCAGTTCAGACTTAAAAGCTCAAGATGACAAATGCTATATCAGTTTTTAAGAGTGGTACACTCTTCTGCAATGCAATGAGATGTCTTTGTAATAAGAAAAAAATCTATTAATGCTTATATGTACAGAACCTAGCATAAAGATCCTTTCTTCTTATTTCTTACCTCTGTAGAAAACTAGGCAAGTACACACATGGCTACATAGTTTTTAAAAACGTTTAGGGACATGTCTTGACAGCTGAAATAGGCCTACAAAGCAGGAGTTTGCTCACAACTTAGAAATTGATACAGGATGCTTGGATACAGTGGACTAGGTCAAATTCAGGTATCAGTCTGGGTGCTAATATTTCTGCCTAATCTTTGTTTATCCCAAGATTACGTTGAAAGTGTAATACAGAAGAGAAAATCTTCAAAACAAACCTAGCTCCAGTTTAGGCAAAAAGATGTGTCTCACTGTGAGAGAGGTATGGAGTGGACGGGCAGATGGCATGGCTAAATACTGTGGATAACTCTAGGAGTAATTCCCTACATGGAAGCAGATGAAATTGTGCTCTGGTAATGGACTTGGTAGGTCATTGAAATGAATTTAGTTATAACAGTCATGATTTTTCATGAAATATCTTATTCCAAGATGTTAACTACAGGGCCTTTTTGGTTTTTTACTTTGTTTTGTTTTTGTTTTTCCATGGAAGAATTCCCAAATCTGTGAAAGCTCCACGGTCAAATATTTCCAAGGATTTTGATCCTTGAAAGTTAATAGTAAAAAGGAATTTGACTCATTCAACAGTGCGCTATGACTGCCCTCTTGGGAGCCCTGTGTGTGATTTTGAAGTACTGAATGGGGTTCTAATGCAGATCTCAGATAGCGTGGTGATCTCTACATTGTAACTGCTTAGATAAATTGATTCAGAAAAGCACTTACAAAAACCCCAAGGAGAGATTTTTCGACTGTCAGAAGACAGAGCTATGCATGTGTGCTCTGCTTAGTTATTTTTTTTCTTTTTTCCTGCCGTTACATTGAAGGAACACACTCAGTTGTTCCTGGTAATAAAGCCAGTATGCCATGTGTAAGCTATTTTCCTTTTCCAGCTGTAGGGAAGGATGTGATTATGGAAGCCCAGATGCTATTTCTTTCCTCCTACAGTAAATTGAATGAGCATTGGTGCATGCAGAGTTCCATGAGGAAAGAGCAGAGATGCAATTGACCAGTTTAGTATCCTAGGAAGCCTTTTTAGTGCCAGAAGTTGCATGTCTGTACCCATGTGCCTGCATCCTCCTCCTCCCTCATACGAGTGGCAGATACACTGGCAAGCGTAGTCAGAACAGTGCATGGAATAGGATTCGTCCATGGGACCAGTTGGTTGTCTTACAGCACCCTGCAGCATATTGCTCTATTTAGTCACTTGCTTGAAAAGTCAGAAAAAATGGTAGATTAAGGAATAGTTTCCATGAAGTTTTTTGAAGGATGCTAGGTTTGAGGGGAGAGGAATCATCATTATCCCCTATAATATTTATTCCATGGTTTCCTATTTATTCCTACTATACTAAAAAGTATATTTTGCTAATGTGAAAGACAATGTCATGTTAGTTTGAAAATGCCTCTGTAGCAAAACGTAATTTTTTCAAGTTAGTGCTAACTCAGTGCTTTGAGATGCAATAAGAAGTCTTCAGCAGCTCAGAAAGCTTGGTACTTGTAAGGATATCTTATTGATGTGTGGTCAAGATCATCCAATGATGCCAGTGTTTGTTTTTTTTTAAAATCATATCTAGTGGCTAACAAAAGCTTGAGGGTATTTATGGCCCATTAGAGTTTGTTCTTTAAGTAGAAATATTGTAAGATTTGCCTGTGAAGGTTTATTTATCCTGTGGTTTTTGTTCTGAGGCAGAAGTGGTGGAGAACAGTGTGCAAAACGTCTTGCTTTACATCCAGCCAAATAGCAACTGTGGATTTGCACTTAGTTCCCTCTCTAAAATTTTCTGTTGTATGATTTTAATGTGATGAAGTATTGATTTTTTATATACAGGGACTTTGACACTCACATCTTATGATCTACAAAGAAGTATGTCACATGAAATTAGGTTAGCTAGAAATGTAGAGGAGAATCGAAGTTAGGGGAAGAGAACATTCTATAATTGCTTTTAACAAAAAATACCAACTTTTCTTTTTACATTACCATAGAAATGTAATAAGTGAAATTTCAGAAAGGTGAGTAGAGATTCTGCTCTTTGCAGTGAGGCAATAAACTCAGACTTCAGAAATGACCAGAAAGTGTAATATACTAATGATTAGGCCACAGTGGAACATCAGCGGTAAGGTTGTTTCCAGGGCAACTTGCTACCTACTGCCAATTACTTTTGGATTTGGAAAGTGCCAGGAAATTAGAGAACAACAGTTATATTCATTGGAAGCTAGATGTAAACTCCACTGAAGTCATTAGGAGTATTTCCATTGACCAGAGCAGAATTTGAAAGAGACCTCACCATGGTGACCTATATCATACTTACGAGGGGCATTTACAGAGTGTGTGGGTAACAGAAGCACTTCATGGCCAAAGGCTGGTAATCGTCATTGTCATCTTTGAAACAGTCATCTTTGCAGTGAGGAGTGAGTTTGGATTTTCAAAATATACAGGAAAACAAAATTTCATTGTAATACATTTTCTGCTTTTTTTTTTCCTGCCTTTTGTTTTATGTGCAGGACTCTGGAATTGATATTGGTGATATTTCTGAGAGGAAGGCCCTGAGGAAGAAGCTCCAGTGCAAGACCTTCAGGTGGTATCTTGTCAGTGTGTATCCAGAAATGAGAATGTATTCAGATACTGTCGCCTATGGGGTGGTAAGAACCTTGTTTACATTTCCTATTTTAAAAATGTGGGAGGTGGAATGGTGTAATAGTAGAGGTAATTCATGAAGAAAATGCCTGGCTCCAAGTAAAAGAATCAGATAAACTTGGAAGTCGCTACTTAAATTATTTCTTAGACTGGTTAGTTGATAGAGGCTGCTGCTCTACTGTAGCTCATGCTGAGATATTCTGTACATTATCTTTCTCCTTGATTTTTTTTTTGTTTGTTTGTTTAATGGCTCACAATCCACTTGATATTCAAGGCATGAGTTTTTAAACATGCTGGAGTTGTCAGTTGGAAGGCGTGCAATCAGCAGGTGAATTAGCAACGCAGGCTAAACTGCAGGCTCCTTAATACTGTAGTCAGAGCCTTAAATGTCTGTATCTTGGGATTATCATTGTCATTACTTGTGTGACAGTAGTACCCTTGTCAGTGTTGAAATCAAGCTTGAGTTGCAGTGTGCTAATTAAAGCGGAGACAATTCTTACTCCTAGAAAACCTGCAATATAAATAGAACAGGTGTACATGACATGGAAGATGAGTATAGAAAGTTAATACGGGTGCATAATAAGCGAGTAGAGCAAGGACATCCTTTTCACATTCTCTATTCAGTGTTATATTCACAAAAATTCATTTCTATGAATTACATTTGCTGTGTGTTTTTTTTTGTTAATTTGTTTTGTATGGAAGTCCCAGATAGGAAATATAACTCTTAGTAATTACATTAGATACAAGTGAAAGATTTTAAGACATTCCTCGGCAAAAAGAAGTCCCTTGAGAGTCCATATGAAAGAGCAGCCACTCTTTTATAGCAAATGAAGTGATTATGTGCCCCACAAAGTTCAGTGATGCCTTTGATGATCAATTGAAATAATGCTGGCTTTCAACACAGTCCAAAATTAACAGAAAAACGCTTCCAACAATGATTTACGTCATTGTTAAATGCATGAGATAATGGTTGCTTTCCAAAATAGCTCAGAATAATGTCAAAATCAGACCTGTCTGCAAGGAACCTCTTCCACAGACTGCATGGAGTTACCCTCAGCAGTACCATGATCAGTAGATGGTGATACAGAGTGGCCTAAGGAGAAAGAAGCATAGCTGCTGATAGATGTGTGGATCTGCTTATGGGTGTGGAATAGCTAAGGTACTTGTTGGAGAGTCTTAGAATTAATTCAGCAGCATCTAAATCAAAATGGAAGTCAGCAAGTAGGCACTGTATGATCTTATCTTCTGCTGAGACTTTTTCAGCAGCCTTTGAAAGTTATTTGCTGGTAACATGCAAACCAAAAAGAAGCAGGAGAGTTCATTACAGAAGTACTGAAGTCACTGGTCAGCGGAAAATGCATATTTAGTTACTGCATAATGATGCACATGATCCAGTCTTCTGTCTGCAATCCATCAGTATTCTCATCAACTAAATATCATGTGAGGAGTAGGCTGGATTTCATTATTTGTCTTATCACAAATGAAATAGTGAGCAGCTGTGGCAATGTTTTGGTACAGGTAGAGTGTTTTATGAAAGACATTGCTGTTTTATGAAACGCTGTTACATGAAATAAAAAATGCAGTGCCCAAATCTTTATAATAAAAGAGTTGTTCACATCTCTCATCTTCCTTCATGTCTGCTTTCCTGTTTTTACCAAGTCTTATCACGGAAAAGGAGTGATATTTCAAAGCAAGTCTGCTGCTCTGCTTGCTGATTCTCATCAGTGCATCTATTCGTGAACTGTCTTAATCTTTTTTAGAAACACCAGTATTAGTTTTAAAATGCTGATAAGCTACAAAAGCCATCTGAATGGGCACTGCTTGATCATCGGGAAACAAAAAGTTAAAATGGTGACATTTTCCTCTTGTGTAACTCAAAAACACTGAAATCAGGTATTGCAGTACACTAGCATGACATTAGGCTATACATGCAGTAGGTAATTATGCCAAATATGATAAGACAGCATTATGCACAGAAAGCCTTAAATATCTATGGTTTATATGTATGTAGCCTTTCGTTTAAAAACATTGTAGGGTGCTTTTGATTGGTGATACATATATATATAATATACATATATATATGTATATTTTATGATGCATGTGTATTGCTGTTATTTTCAACTATTTCACATGAAACATCCACTGGGATACCAGTCCCAGAGCTCACGGGAATAGTTGTGTGGGGCATTTCCAGAAAGTCAACAGCATACTGTGTCTGTAGAGGAAGATAATTTGTTTGCTCTAAGCACATGGATTTGTCTCCTTGTTATTTCAGAGGTTAAGGTTAGGTTTTGGGAAATTAAAGCTCCCAGAGCCCATTTTCTTGCTAGATTATGCAGATCTGACATAATTAGAAAAAATCTAGAACTTCTTGTGTCAGGAAAAAAATATCATACAATGTTGCTGCTGAAATAATGGTTTGACAGTCAAAGGTAAGAGGATTTATGAATTCTGCCATACCCTCAGAGTTAGTAAAAAAGAATGTCAGTGGAGCCAAAAGCTCATTTAGCACAGGGTGGTTCCTTGATTCTGGCTTTGCGTTTGAAATAACTTTGCAAATGCAGAGTTTCAGTAGCCTGTCTCTGTGTACTGTAAGGCTGTATGTTTAAAAGGGAGCAAATGGCAATAATGACTAATTATTTATGGATTTTTTTCTCCTTACGTCTCAATGGATTGGTGACCTGGTTATATTTTGCTGTATAATTAGAATTAAGCCTTGGTAATCTAAAACCACATTGCAGAAGTTAATTTTGAGTTTCCACACAGACATTAGATTTCGGAAAGGGATGATTTCTAAGAGTCTTGTGACTTTGTACACCTCCCACTAGATCAGGTTGTCAGTAGCCCCATCCAGGCTGGCCTTGGACACCTGCAGGGATGGGGGAATAACTCCAGGTGAGGCGTCATGAGGCGCAGAGGCAGAGGATCATCCCTCTGGATCTGCTCGTTACATTTGTTTTGATGCAGCCCAGGATACAGCTGGCTTTCTGTGCTGCAAGCACACACACTGCCAACTCATGTCCAAGTTTTTCATCCACCAGTACCTCCCAGACCTTCTCTTCAGAGCTGCTCTCCATCCATTCATCTTCCAGTCTGATGTTTGCAGCTTCCCAGCCCGTGTGCAGGACCTTGCACTTGGCCTTTTTTAAATGCCAGGGGTTCCCATGGTGAGGCTGACTGGTGGGCAGTTCTCGTGGTCTTTCTCTCTACTTTTTTGAAAACCGGGTGTGATATTTCCCTTTTTCCAGTCACTTTTTAATCCCAAATGCCTATTTTCTCTTTAATATTAACATTTGTCTTGTCTGTTACTGAAGTTAGTAGGTTCAGAGTTAAGATCTGGAATTCTTTGGAAGATGAGTTTATGTTGTTAAATATATTCACTGCCTGACTTAAGTCTCTGGCTTGTCCATGGTTCTTACCTACCAGTGCACTTTCTAGATTTACTTTCTAAGCATATCAAGTTGTCCTTCTCAAAGGAGGTCCCTGTACACACCTGGCAGCACTGCTTATTTAGTCTCAGACTCCATTAGACGATTCTTTTGTGTTCTCTGAACCTCTCTTATACCACCGAACATCTTCATATGTGCCTGTGGATTTACAACCCACATCTTTGGCATCACAGACTACAGAGACCTTTTAGCTATCTGTGCTCATTAATTTGGCACTTAGCTTACAGAAAATTCTGTCTCAGCATTGACTAGATAATATATAGGGATTAGTAGTGTGCAGTCCTTTCATAGCTGGATTGCTGTGGATGGGTTAGCCCTGAGTAATGCAAAGAAGACCTAATGCATACCTATTGGCCATTGGTCTCTAATTGTCAGCGGAAGGGGATATTTGAATTATTTCCAGAACCTAGAAGACTCTCCTGAGATTCTCTAAAAAGCAGTTTTATTGGTGTGTTTAAAACTATAGCTATACAGCTCAGTTACCTGCACACTGGTTTAAAAAATAAAATAAAAAGCCTTCATATACAGAGTGTACCTTAAGAAGAACACTTAATATTTACATAGAGACTTTATATAAACAATTTTTCTCCATAAAAATTATTGCTCTCTGAAGGCTTTTTGATGCTCCCTGAAATCTTGTGAAGCATTATTGAAATTAGTAATGTTAGATAATCTACAAGGAAATACTTAGTCCGGGTACTTTTTCTTTAAATAGATTCACTTCAACAACTATTTTTACTTTTGCTTATTGTAAATACATACAATTTTATTTCAAAGAAAATAATGTAATCATAACATTTTTTTTCTGGTCCTGCTTGAAACTTGCTTGATCTCTTTTTGTTTATTTTAGCTGCAGAATTCCTTGAAAAATGATTTGTGCCTTGATCAAGGACCAGACACAGAGAATATCCCAATCATGTATATCTGCCATGGAATGACGCCACAGGTTAGTTTGTTTAATGATGTCATATGTTGCTGCTGCTTTTTGTAGAGTGTGTAAGAAGAACCTTCTTGTACCTGTCACGGTCTTCCTGTAACAGTACCTCCTTATGCTCTTTAGTGTCTCTTTTACAGAAATCTAGAACATTAATTCTGCTCTAAGTTGAGAATCTATTAGCACTTTGACAAAGAAGTTTGTTTATTCATTTTGAAAGAATTTAAGAAATAGTAAAGCCAACATTGACCTGTATTTGTTGGTAAACAAATCATTCATTTCTTAAACTAAGTGTTGTATGAATGAAACAATGCATTTTAAAATGCTTTATGTGCATCCATGAACATATTCATAGTTTATTTATATGTTATCTGAAGCAATGTTTTCTCTTGATGTATTTATTGTGTCATTTTCATAAATCTGAAATGTTCAGCCAACTTCTTCACACTATACAGCTGTGTCAAAAACCAGACCCCATTCTTGTCAAATCTCTTCTTTAAAAGTTCCTTTGTTCTTTCTCTGCTGTTGTCCTTTTACTCTTCCTGGTAAGCTGGAGAGGTCCCAGATGACTGGAGACTTGCTAATGCGACTCCTGTCTATAAGAAGGACTGTAAGGAGGAACTGGGGAACTACAGGTCTGTCAGCCTGACCTCAGTGCCAGGGAAGGTCCTGCCTGACCAACCTGATCTTCTATGACCAGCTGTCCCAACTGGTCGATGAGGGAAAGGCTGTTGATGTAGTCTACCTGGACTTCAGCAAAGCCTTTGACACTATCTCCCAGAGTATTCTCCTGGGGAAGTTGGCAGCCTGTGGCTTGGACACGTACACTCTTTGCTGGGTGAAGAACTGATTGGAGCGCTGGGCCCAGAGAGTGGTGGCTGTGTGGTGTTAAATCCAGGTGGTGACTGGTCACAAGTGGTGTTCCCCAGGGGTTGGTACTGGGGCACATCCTGCTTAATATCTTGATTGCTTATCTGCATGAGGGGATTGTGTGCACCATCAGTAAGTTTGTAGACAACACCAAGTTGGGGGAAATGTCGATTTGCCTGAAGGTAGGAAGGCCCTACAGAGTGGTCAGGCTGGAACAATGAAATGATTCTAATGTGTTCTGAATTCTTTCTATTGTCTTGCACAACAGCTGTATTTATTAACTTAGAAAACGGAAGGTTAAAGATATGGTATCTCCCCAAGCAGCCAAGTGTCTGGGCATAGGTAGAAGTGTTTCTAGGCAAATATGACAGTAGAAATAACGTTTTGTATAGTCTAGAATGTGCTTGTCAAAGATAGAAATACAAATTGTATAACTCTGGAAAGTAACATATGCAAAAATGACACATAGAAAACATATTTGTGAGAGTGATTGAAGATTCTGAGAAGTGCCTCCAGTCTGAATCATTTTTTGCTCTAACTGCCTTTTATATTTGCTTTCTCAAAAGGATCCCTATTGACATTAAATAATGTGGTTTTACCCATGGAATTGTCAGTTGTGTGATTTGACTACACAGTAAATAAATCATCCTAACATTTAAGATATAAGCATAGGACAAACAATAATCTTTTTCCCTCTACCTGGATATCCTAGTGAGCTGAAAACATGGATTTGGTGAATTGCAGATGAATTCTGTCCTTTCTTGCCAAGTTACACATGCTGTAATTGTGTTTTGTAATGACTTCCTTCACTGAGGACCTTTAATATTGATCCCCAGTGGCATCATGCTTGAGTAAATTATGAATTGTGAGGACTGAAATATCTAAAAATCCAATCCATCAGACTCATTGACTACATGGGCTGTGCCTTATTTGTCACACACTTATGAAGTAAACACTTTTTACCTTCAGCATGTTTTTAAGGTGGTCATTAGGATAAGCTAAGGAGCTGTGTAATTTCACCCAGAAGCCAGTGCCATTATTCCTCACCTTCCTGGCATATCATCTGTGATAACAACATACTATAGGCGTATTTGTGAAATCCAATTGGAAAATGTAATTACAGCTAAAAGGCAAACAACAATAGCAACAAAGAGTCACTTTAGTTAGGCTTAGTATTCACCAGATCAAGAACTAGCTTTGAATGTCAGATGAAGATCTGTGTAAGTGAGACAGTGGCTAATAATTGACAGAGGAGAAGGGGTCAAGGGAAAATATTGTGTTTTTTTTTTTCATAGTTCCAAATTAATCATCTCCTTCCTACTATTGTGTATTTAACTACTGTATAACCAATGAAAATAAAAATAATTCACATAAAAGCAACCCATGTGCAAGCAAGATCAATGTAGTCAGTGAGAACTTTGTAAGAGGAGTACAGTCTTTCTCTACATGAGAATTTATGGTATTAATAGGGATAGCTCTAACAAAAACTATTCCACATACTTCTAAGAGATTTCCATTGCACATACAGAATCTCTTGTTTAAGCAGAGCTGCAGCCATTTGCATTTTCTCTAGCAGATTGGAAATATTTGAAAAAATATTGTGTTCAATCTTAGTGAACCAACTAGTGACTACAAAAGATACTGGTAAGATGCTAACTTTATTCTAATAGTGGGGAAATGCTATAAAAAGGGGATTATTTTGCCCAACTAGCAGTTCTTATAAAACAGATCAGTTAAGAATGTTGTCTCATGAGTCAGTGCTTTGGTGAAACCATTATTAGCTCTGGTGCAAAACTTTGCTGTCGCAGCTCTATCACTTGCAGTTTAAGAGCATGTACTGCTAGCGTGCAGAGCTTTGCACTGCTACACCTAGATGTGCCTTGACATATCTGCCTGCCAAGATCCATTTCCACCTTTGCTGTTTAAGCTGCTGTAAGGAGTAACCTCCTTTTCTTTCCACTACCTTCTTTCAAATGTTTTTGTACTCTTACTTGTGTGGGGAAAAAGGTGAGATGAGGTATGTGAGATCAAGTAATAGTTACGTAATTGTATGGATGGCTGCTGTTTGTTTTGAGCATTTTTCATACAAGAAGGAAATCACTGAAGCCATCGGTGAAGAAGAAAAGGAACGGTGCACCTAATATTGAAGCCCATACTCCACCTTTTGCAGACAGTACTGAGAACATAGTAATACAGTGAACAGCAATAGTTTAAATAGGTTCCTGCTCTAGTCTTGCATGAGAACAGTTCAGAGGCAAAGCGTAGTGACCTGCAGTTGTTCTTGGCTAAAGAGGGTACAGTGGGGGGATGTGAGGACGAAAGGGGAGCTTCATATGATGACAGGGGGAAGCAGGAGAAAACTGGGAGGTGGACTGACTATAAGAGAAAAGGTGAGAGGAGAGAAATGTAAAGGAAAAAGTTGGAAGACAGAACAAAAGTTGTGGCAGAACAGTACAAAACATAAAGGGCATGTGAGGTGTTGGGGATTTTGGGGCATTAAGATACTGTTTTAATTCTTGAACTGGAAGGAGCAAAGCCTCTGCTCAGACCTTAGAGATGTCCATTTCCAGCAGTGCCCCAGTTTTGCACAGAAAAGATGATTGCTTGTAGCTGCAGTAAGTACATGCCCCAGGCTTCAGTAAATTGTCTTCCTAATTCTGGGACCTGCCTGAGCCTGAATGTATGGTGTTGTCTAAGATCGCTGTTTAGTCAGGCCTGTAATCTTAAAGGCAGACTGATGACAGTGTGTCACATGCATTAAATCTACTCCTGAGTGTTTGGAAGCTTCTTTGCTGTAAATGAAACACCGCATTATTACAGACTTTATAACTGTTGTATAATAAACAAGTACCATCAGTCAATGAAGTGGTATTTTACGTGCAGATTTACGTTGAAAAGTGCTTGTGATTGAAGGGAAAATGGGCAGTTCTGTGTCTTCTCTTGTTCAGTTGCTTCTGGCTCATACCTCTCTCAGCTGGTAAGCAGTTAAATCAGGAAGCTCATCCAGGGATGTGAAAGTCAACATAAAACAGATTCTGAAGAATTCTAGGTAAGGGCTGGTGTCAGAAGACTAGATTTGGAGAATTACTAGATAAGAAATGCAGGTGAGAAGGGACATCCGTTCATATCCTTTCATATTCTTGCAAGAGATTGCAGAACTGACACTCAGAAACCAATGACTACAGCCCTATCCAGTGTGAATTATTGCTTCTCTGCTGAAGGGGAAGGAAAGGAAGCCATGACAATAAGCAGAGCTGCACCAGCTGACACGGTATGAGGCTCTGACCTGAAAGCTTAATGTTGTATTCTAAGCACAGCGTGTGAAGTACTGGAAGCTGCAGTTACAAGAACTCTCTTGAACTTCTAAAAGCTCTTTGTATGATTTATGAATGCTCCTTTTTAAGTGTTATTCAGGTATGTTTTCATAAAAAATATTTTTTCTTCAGTGTACTTTTTTAGCATGGTTTGTGTGTGTAGACAGATACGTGTTAATTTGTTAACTAAAATACATAGGACTAAAATTGACTACCAGTGAAACAGTGAACAGTCATCAGTTCAATTTGCTAATCCCAGAAAAAATCAATTTATAGATATTCATCAAATAATTACCAAAATAATTAAAGTCTCTTGGCAAGTATGTTCGGGTCAGTTTATTTTCACAGAATACTTCAGGGATCTCCAGAGCAAAACTAATGTGATCTTCAGGTTATTGAGATGCTACAAATATAAGCGTCTCAAAATTAAGTTTTCATGGAACCTTAATTGTAATAAGTCACTTCCAGTGTGAAAAATTTTCCTGAGATTCCTGCGTGTAATGAAATCCACACTGTGCTAAGAATGCTGCAAGAATAAGCACGTGTGTTGTCAGAATGAGTGTTAAGAGAATCTGGACACAGAAACACCAGCCTTGCCCTCTTAGTGGAGTGGATTTCCATGTATCTGAAGTACTTTGACCAAAATTATATATACCATGTTGTAATAAGAAGTTAATTGATAAAATGTGATTGTATCCTTCAGTACAGTTCAGACTTCCCATGACGCCTCTCCATTTACTTGGGGGGAAAAAAAAATCATAGAAGTCCTGAGTGCTGCCCCTGCCTTTCCCTGGTAATCTCAGTTCTGCTGCCAGCAGAACACCACAATACATTGCTGTCGTAAATAGTTTTAGATAAAGGAATTTCTGAAGTTTAAGAGCAGCACATGTATTATTCTTAGGAACGAGTAGGATCATGTTTTTAAGTGAGTGTGTAAAGCATGTAAGTGGTGCGTACCAAGGCTCTGTGTAAGGAAGTCATTTAGCAGGAGGCCCCACATCTAGCAGCTTCCAATACTGGCACATTTTGATGGCTGTCAGGGAATAATGCTGAACAGACCAGAGCCTGCTGAACTGAATCAGTGACTGACCCTTCAAACTTGAAAAATCACTGCCCTGAAGATGAGATGTCTACAATAAACACCTTGAGGGAGGCTTTACTAAGAAACAAAAAAAGCAGCACAGCAGCTGTTTTAACAGCTGTCAGTCACTCACAAATGGGATTGCTGCTTATGTTTGTCTTCAAGGTAAATGTTGGGCATATCCAGCATCTGTGTACAACACAGTCAGTCTCACATTTGCTCTTTAGAACACCCTTTCTTTTTAAGGACCCGCTAACATGATGGTTTGAATTTAGCACTTATGTGGTTTGTGATAATTCTTTTATGTGTGCGGAAGTACAGTGCTATACAGAAGCTGAACATTTCAAAGCATCCAATTATGTCTTGGCCCAAATATTTTGTGATGAAAAGTCACACTGTGTGGCAGAGAGAATAGCTCTTTCCTCTCTTCATACAGCCAAAGTGAGCACCTCAGTATTTATACTAAGTGGCTGCATCAAGAGAGTGGCAGCTTAGCTGGTCTGCCTGGTTCTTACAGGAGGGCAGGCAGCAGGGTACAGTGTGCAGCTCACATTGTGCTGGGCGCTGCGTTGAGCCCTGTATGCTTTGTAGCGTGGCCACCTGATGTTCTTACAGCTGGGCAGCCTTTTTCTTTGCAGTCTCATATGCTCCTGTGTAGGACTCTGTGCTTCTCTTAATGATCTGCTTGAATCTGATGGAGTGCAATGTTAGGCTCACTGTTTTCCTTTCATCTGTTCTCTAAGTCTTGAGGAAAGATGTGGGCACTGACTTCATGCGTTCTTTCTGGGAACAGGGGTATTTACACAGTAAACATTCCTGAAATAGAATAGCTAAGATTTAATCTGGGTTTTTTGAGTCCAGTAAAGATACAAGGAATAGAAGATAAAATGACTCATGGAGTTAGTGAAACTGCCTAGCAAGGATGATTATGAGCATTTATAAATTCAAATTTTTATTTTAAATATATTCTGTAGAGGGCCTAATTGCTATGGCAATTAATGTCTTATATAAGGTATTCCTGCTGAGTAGTTTATTGAGGCTATTTAAATTTCTCATAATTTCTTTCAGTTCATAAATCCTGATTTTGATCAGTCTAAAGTTAATAGAAACTGTGACCTTGATTGCAATGGAAGCAAAATTTGGTGATAGTCCTCTGCGGTTGTTCTGATGTATGCCTGAGGAGTTAAGTCCAGCAAACACTTTTTCAAAGCTGTTGCCTCTTTAGACTGTGTGGCAGATATATCAGCTAGTTAATTATGTAGATAGTCTATAGAGCTTAGAATGTATAGGATTTCCTGTTTTAGTCATGTATTTCTAAGATTGGTCATGGAAAAAATTCTAATTATTCAATTCAGCACAGAGAGAGAATTTGTTAACGTGATTTTTAGTTTTGGAGCAAAATTTATATTGAACCGTCGCCATTTGTGAAGTATTTCTGTGCTTTCTGTGGTTTGATTCAAGAGGCTTGCTGTTCATACAGGTAACATGACCAGTTACTCAGACTTCTGTGTCATTTATGTCATTCAAATGCGGTGTCCACTTCCATGTAGTGAAGGTTCTCTTAAAATTGAAGAGAGATCTCCTTGCGTGGGTAAAGACCAGTGGTGTTGCACTATTAGCTTGTGAACTACATGCATGGCTCTGATAACTATGTCAATTGTCTGAGTGGATAGATTGTATTTTTCAGCTGACCATACATCGTTATAATAGTAGGACCAGAGACTAAGCTGTGTATTCATTTTAGTAATTTATCAGACATAATGAATGGCATTCCCCATGCACAATGTAAAAGACACTTAAATTCAGAAGAATGAGCACAAGGGGTCCTCCTGCAGGATTCAGACATAGGCTGGATCGGGTCATTTTCTGTGCTCAACTTCAGTGATTGAAAACCAAAATAAATAAATAACAGCTGTAGAACTGGGTCAAAGGAAATACATTCTGCATCTCTCACTTTGGAAATAAATGAATGCATATTGCTGTTTTTTTTTTCTTTTTATATGAAATTATGTAGTGTAAAATATTGTGCTTGTCTGAACTGAGAATTGAGAGACCTTATCAGCTGGAATTGAAAGTCCAACTATAGTGAAATGAGATATTTGAAAAATATTCCTTTTTTTTCTAAGAGTTGCATTGATTTTCTTAATTTGGGGTTTACAACATTTCTATACCCTATAAAATATGGTTTTGTTCAAAGAAAAAAAGACTTTATGCAGCGGACTAGAACTAGAAAGTATACAGACTGCCTAAGCTGCTTTTGAAATCCATATTCTTGCCTAGTGTACGGGATTTTCTGTTGAATGTGATTGTGTATAATGAAGAAAGAAAATATTACAATAGATCTGTGAAGTGAAAGCTGTCACCTGTCTGAAGTAGTAATCTTGACATTCATGTTTCTGGACCTGAGGTGAAGTTAAAAAGCAAGGATTCAAATAGTTCAATTCTTTCGAGTTAAATGAATACTTAGGGTGAGAAAGAAGAACTAAGAAATCAAATTCCTTGAAAACCTACAGCCAAGAAGGTTTTAAGGCAACAGAGGTCTTTTAAAATTAAAATTGGCTAAGTGATAAGCATCTTTTGATTGAGAAATAACTGCTTCTTTTGCACAGGTGGAAGCAACGGAAGAGTCAAAGGTAACTTGGCAAGTGCCACAGATGATTTGTGTCTGAAAAAATCAAATAGAACTCAAAGCTACAACATATCACAGGAACAACAGCAGTTGTCCATAATATGTTGTATCTGTTCAGTCCTCTACTCTTCAAAATAAAAGGGAAACGATGATCTGAGAGAAAGGAAAAGGGTTCTTCTAAGCCAGCTGTACTAATTGATGTTTTACAGCAGAGTACTGATGCAATTCTATGTGTGTTCCAAGGTGTGCTGAAAAGATACAGACACATAAGCTGCCCTTTAATGGGAGGAAACACTGCAAATGCTGATCAGAAGAAAACATAATCAAAATGTTCTGTTCGAAAACTTTTACGTAGAGAAGGAAGATTTCTGCAAAGGCAGTAGAAATTTCAGCTGGCAAAAGTTCTGATGTAATTTATCTAGACTTGATAAACTTAGCTTTCATCACATTACTGCAGAAAAGAATAATTCATCGTGTCAGCAAAAGATAGTAGTAAGCAACCTCATAAGCACCCAGGGGAACATGAAGAATACTTGTGCATGAAAACTACAGGTTGAATAAATTAACACTTCTGTCACTCCATACAGTTTACAAATCTGGTGGTTCTTCTCAGCTTTTTGGTTTTGTTTTTTTAAGAAGTATTGGTTCATTGATATTGCTGTACCATTTGAAGATTACTTCTGGAATGTTTAAAATACTTTATGCAGCATTTTCACTTAGTCTTTGCATATTACCACGATCTTGCATATTTTCTGCATTGTTTTAATTTTTGTGTTAAGCCTTGGGGTTATCTTCTTCATCTTGAATTCCATTGCCTTTCTTTATGATGAAATCCCAGTTTAGTATTGTTATAGGAGAGGAACATATAGCTACTGCCTCTATAATTTGACTGGAAACAATTTATTCAGCATTTTTTTAAAAGGTGAGGCTGATGCAGGAAGAGACGTTGAGTGCAGTGTTGAAGGAGTTGTCTTTCAGGCTACTTAAGGTCTTCTTTTGGCATCTTTGCACTTCACTGAAATTCATCATTGAATTGAATCACTGAAAAACTGAAATCGTGATTGCTGTGCTTGTGGTGGTTGCACTAAGAACTTCCCTCTCTAGTTTACTTTTTCAGTACTATTTGCTCAGAATGTGTATAGTAAGAAACAACTGCACTGAAAATGTCACTGAAACAAACTATTTTGAGTAGATGTAGTGCCCAAGTATTTAAAACTATCAGAGCTTTTCATGTGTTTTTTTAATTTAGAAGAGATTAGAGTTGTTATACAACAATTCAAAACTATTCTTATTTGGGAAGTAAAAATGTACCTACATTTTCTGGCAGTCTTTTTATTGTGTTGTAGCATGCAAATTATTCAATGATACTTTTGGCCAAGAGGATTTTAAGACGTTAAAACGTCAAGGTATTTGAATACATGAAGATGAAATACTGCTGAGCTCCTAGATGATAAATTTGGCACTAGATTTTGGATACAGATCCCGTGCTTTTCATGCTGAGCACTGAGCCATTTAAAGCTCACTGTGCCTTTCATACTTGGCTTGGTTCTGGTGGGTAGGCTTACAGTAGTTTATACCCGGTGAGCTGATCTCAAAGCACGTGTAGCTGAAAGCTCCAAAAAACGCTGGCTGTTTTGTTTTCAACACTGCTGTTGTCTTTGCAGTGGTTGGCTGATATCTTGATCTGGGAGTCTGCAGTTGGCCCAGTCAGAAATCTCACTCTGGCTCCTTGCAAATGAGCATTTTACGGAGCAGTAAGTGGTATTTCCCCTACTGAAAGTAATGAGGGATCGGATATCTTAGGAAGGAATATGACATGGACCTCAGCATCAGTGAAATAGTACTCTTTGGCTTGAGACCATCAGCCATGATGCTACCAAGGCTGCAAACACCTTGAGATTCCTTCAACGGATGTGTGTAGGCCTGCTGTGCTTTGCAGAGCAGCAAGGAACAGGCCCTCGCTGCCCTCTGCCTTCCCCAGTGTGCGGTCTGCTTTCCTCCGCTTACAGGTGTGTCCCTTGTCTGGACAGAACAGCTCCTCTGAGATCTCATTTGTACTAAAATGTTGACAGCAGAGTAGCTGGAGGACTGCTGGAAGCCGTGTCTCCTGACCGCACATGGAGGTAATGGCTGTATCTGGCCGTGGACATGATGTGAGGAGGTATAACCATGTTTTTTTGTTTTCTTTTTTTTCTCTCTTCTCTTTTAACAAAAATGTATTGAGAGGCTCTTCTTAGGTAATACACCTGCAGTCTGTTGATATTTCTTACGCTGCTTTAGTACTGAGTTGAAGTATTTGCTATTAACTTTTTCTCTGAAAGATGGAATAGATTTTAAAATTTCTGAGGTTCAGTTGATTTTCATCTCAAAAATACACGGAGGACAGACGAAACAATGGGGGGGAAGCTTTTCTTTGCTAAGGTGCAAACATTTTTAATTAATGCATTTGTAAAAATAAGACAGTTTGGGTAGGTACCTGTGCTGTCTCATAAACTAGCACTATTTGACCATTCTGTATTTTTTAAGTGCATTGGTTTGGAGTGGGTCGGAGTTGTAGTTCTTTATATTATGCAGCAATTACTAGAGTTACCCATATTTTAAAGATGTCTTTTTCTAATTGAAAATTGGTTTTTCAGTCTTCAGTTTTTAAAACCAATTGTTGCTCGCAACGTAAATTCAGCAGAAAACCAATATAGTTATTGTAACACATGTACAGCATTGGAGATTGATGTAGTAATTGGTGGACGGCTGTCGATTTAAACATTCTTTTGATTCATGTTGTACTACATCATTTTTTTACTTCAAAGTGCTGAAGGTCAGAGTTTTGTTTCTCAAATTCTTGACTGGATGTGATTAACTGCTAGAGAGGGTAGTTAATACAGTAGACAAAAGTGTTCCACTTTACAATTTCTTTAGTTTTATTCATAATTTTATTATGTCGTTTTATTAATTGAAGTCATCCACTGGCTCATTTAGAATTCATGAGCCAAATTCAGTCCCTGTGAAAGCATATTTAACTCCCTCTGTAATTACATGAGCCATATTACTTTCACAGCATTCATTCAAATTCTGATTAGCTATTTTATTTTAGCTACTTTCTCTCCTGTATCGTGCGCCATTTGCAAAGGAGGCTTTTCTGCAGAAATGTTTATGGAACGATTGTTTCCAGTGTTTTTCTGTGAAAAAGAGATTTTTTTTTTTTCTTCTGTTCATTATCCATCTTTGTCCAATCAGGAAGTGGAAAGAATATTGAGAAATTATTTCCTCACGTAAAATCTCGATTGAATACTTACAAATAACTGGAAACAAAGTCATCATCAATCTGTAAGCTGAGAGCTGTGTCTGACAAATAATTTGTTTGGAATCAGCAGTCATACTGCGCTTAGCAAGAACTGACTTCAGTGTATGGTTACATTTACAGAGTAGAAGGACTTTTCTAAGGAAATATGAAACTTTAATAAGGTAAGACTTTATTTTAGCATTGTTTCAAGAGCCAATGGTTAGTAATTACAGCCAGTTAGATCCAGATTAGAAATAAGATACATAGTCATATAAAAGAAGATGATTAGCTATCACAAGCATTGACAGTAGTGGTTGGAGTCAGCAAAGCTGAGAGCATTTTGGAAACTGTAATATAATAAATTAAAAGTTACTGAGCTTAGAGGTAAGCAGGTGGAAGGATATAGCCTGTAGCATATTGAAGAGTAAAAAAAAAAAATACAACCACCAACTAGTAGTCCTTTTTTTGTTATCAACTCTATTAACATGTCAACTAAGTGGTGATGGTAGTTAGGACCTTTCCCTGAATTCTCAATTCAGAAATAACAGTAATTGTCATTCAGGAAATCAATGGCCTTTTCCTTCCTTTTTTATTTTTTGTAAGTTGATTAAACAAAGTATACAGGAATACCTCTGTTATGCCAAGCCTATCTGCTCAAATGGCTGTCCGTACCAAGTGAAAAAGCTGATGAATGCATTTAAATCTTTCAGATGTGACTACAATATTAACTTTTTTTGGCTTGGAACTGCACTGATTGTGAACACTGGAGCTTCATTGCTCTTTTTATGCTAAAGATGCGGTGATTTGTTCAGCATGCATATTGCATTCAGCATATATTTAGTGATTTCAAACTCTGAAATTAGCCTTAAAATTTTGAGATTTCCATGACTCACTTGCTGATGGCATTAATTTTGGAAGGAAAAAATAGCACTGCAGCTTATCAGCTCACAGGGTTTGTTAAAATAACGTGAAGTCAAAATCTAGAGAAAACTGAGATTGACTATTATTAGGATTTATTTAAACATCAGATTTATCCTTTGCTTGTCACTATGAACTCCGTCTTTTTAAGAAGTTATGAAACAATCAGATCCCTTTTTTCCTAGACTGCCTTTTTAAATTCAATATCACATGTTACAGGAGAAATTTTAAGTGTTTGCATAACGATGCACTGTGAGAATTGGGAACTTCTTGAGCACTCAAGGCAAATTTAAGTATCGACTGTCAAGTGAGGTAATCTGCCCAATGTGTGATGTACATGGTTAATATTCTGAAGTACCTCATTTTCCACTTTCAGTGGGAGGCATACTGAATAATTATAGCGTAACCATTTGCTGCAGAATGCCCATTTCTGGTTTCCAAATATATTTTTAATAACCTCTATAGCTTGCTTTCAATTAAAGATAAATCTGCCCACTGCAGTCTCCTTTTATAATTGCTGATAACTCATGTGAAGAAACATTGTAATGTGAGGAATCTGGATGTTGATGACTGTTTGGTCGAGGCTGAAAGAAAGTTCCTACCAGGAAAACCATTCCATGGTCTCTGGTAACCAGGATATTTCTGACAGCTGTTTTTTAGCTAATTAAAGTGAGCAAATTACACATTAAGCAAATGAGTTCACTTTAACCAATAAAACCCATAAGTGTTTCATCTTCAGTAGCAACTATATAATTCAGTAGTGTATACAGTAATTGTGATGAAGCTCCCAAGCTATTAGTGAAGTATAAACTCTGAATACTTTAGGTTCAGTAGACAATGAGTAAAAGCTGTAAATTCTAATTTGGCTGGCCCAAGGAGTTTTGTCCATGCCAAAGTGAAGGCTACCTGGCTAACACCCATGAAACATGAATCAGGTTTTAAATGCAGCTTTAGAGAGTGAGAGACATATTTTACAACCAGGAAGCAGTGTGGTAACCCATGTGCTATAGAGAACATAAGGGCAGTAGTAATTTTATTAAGTGAGAACTCATTTAATATACATACTTTTAGATGCTGAAATCTGAACAAGTATGAGTTCGTTAACATTAAGTTGATTGTTGAGGGAAGAAAATGCCTAATGTAAATAAAGGCTAGTACTCTTGTGAATAAGAAACACTTTGTATTACAAGTGAAGGTGACTGGAAATAATGTAAGAAATACCAGTTGATTAAAAAGATTCCTTTGCACAGACAAGCTCTGTACTTATGAAAAGATGCTTAGGGGAAAGATGTCAGAATTTGACCTCTGTTACCCAAAGATAGAACAACTGAGTGAAAAACCTACATTAATGTACATTTAAAAGGCTGTTTAGGAGTAGTTCAGCATGCAAAAAGATTTAATCATACAAAATGGCAGAGCTTACTCTTTGGCTTTGTAGAATAAAAGCTGGTAAGCTGGATCAGATATGAGAATGTGCTTTTCATTTCCTTTTGATGCAAAAACAGATAGGTCCACATGGACTCAGATTGTTTTTCTGCCCTGACTTCAAAGCATTTTTCTTCCCTTCAATGACTACAAGCACAAAATTACAATAAATCTCTACGTTCAGACTGTAACATTTCAGACTGTGTTCAATGCTGTATTAGGGTCAGGTACATTAGTCTGATTCAGTATCTCAGATGAGGATGTAGCTTCTCACCTGAGCTTTCCAATCATCTCCCAAGTTCTTTGAGTGTTACAAGAATAAAATTTTATTGTACCTGCTTTTAGAGCCAGTTCAATTTAGTTCCCAAAGAAAGAGCTTTGTTGGCTTGAAGCAGAACCTGAGATTTCATCTAGAATTTCCAATAAGATGTTAGTGTAATTTGTAACCCTCCAAGTTTCCTCTCTACTGTGAGTCTGACAAATACAAATCATGGACTGAGCTGTACTGGAATTTTGCTAACAAGTTGCTCCCCTGTAGCTTTACTTACGAGGATGACAACGGTGGTGAGTTCGGTTTTGTTTTGTTTTGTTTTGAAAGGAGCAAGTAAAAGGAAGAAAACAATAAATTCAAAATGAGAAAGGATATGTAGTCCTGTCCTCCAGATGCATACCAGGGAGGCATCTGGACAAGTAGTTTGTTAACTGAAAATATGGCATTTTATTCCAATCTGGTTTTGTTCTTAGGGAAAAGTTAAACAAAATTAAGGTGGCTTGGAGTTAAACTGAGATCTGCAAATGCTCTTTCATGTTTTTGCTATACATAAATCACGAGTTCCTCATATAGTCATTTGGATCAACATAGCAGGTGCAGTACAGAGAAACCTACTCAGCAAAATAGGTTTTTCTGTTTAGTTATCTCATTGTAAGCAGAGATTAAGTGTAGCAGAAATCTTTCTCTTGTGGAGAAATCCAATACCTTTCAAAATGTGTGAGGTCAGCACCTCTTTACCAGAGAATGGTAGGGTTTCCAAAACCTACCGCAAGAAAGTGCAGATCCCACAGTCTGCAGTCACTTGTTACATTGGGTGCCCAAGACATAGTTGTTGGTTCCAGAATTCACACTAGCTTCCTACTAGTTGCAGAAAGAAGAGAATGTGAGTACCAAATTGTCTCTTCGATAAGCTTCAGCACAGCCTGTGTGGGCCTTGGAGCTGGGAGTCTGGGAATTAGGAGGGCTGCTCCCCTCCTTCTTATTGGGATGGAAAGAGTACATGGTGCAGGACTGCAGTGCTGTGTTTCCTCAGTACCTGTGTTTTCTTCTTGTCATGGTCAAGGCCCAAGATCCCCTGAGAAGGAGGAAAGGGTCTGGCCCTAGAGTGCCCATGCAGTGACACACATTTGAGCTCTGAGGAGAATCAGCTATGCAAAATAGTACAAATCACTCAACAGTGTATGGTATAATAGACAGTTGTAATCATCTTAGTGTTTTTATTCATATGCAAACTAGGAAGTGCTAAAAGAAGTAATTGTTGCTGTTTCAGAACAATCAAAAAGATGTTGTACAAAATTAATTTACTTAAAAGAGTCCTGAAAGAACTGTCTTATTGTGTATAACCAGTGACTTTTAATTACGAGGGACTTACGTGCCTAGTTTTCATATTAAGTCTAAACAGCAAGACAGAGGGATTTTTCTTTGTCTCTCTCCTGCAGATAGCTTTATAGGATAATCTACTTCTGATAATAAAATAAAGGCTCCCAAGACAGGCAGAAAATGCAGCAGAAAATCTGAGACATAATCTGCCTTTTGTGATGGAAACAGTTTATCCTCATAGCCCAGTGATACTTTAGCAGCCTGAAGCTTAGCATACCTCTTGTAGCTATTCACTGGAGGTTTCTCTGTTGTACTTGAAGGTCATTCAAACAACTTGGTTTTTGAATTGTTGGTTTTTCTTTGCTGACTCATCCACCTGGTAAGGGTTTACTCAGAAATACTGAGCCTCTTCTACTTGTTCTGTGTATTAATACCTGTAAGGCCTGAGTCTGTATGTGAGTCTTCACAGTGACTGAAGGCCCCAGAAGGCAATCCCTGATGAATGAAAGCAGTGAGAGAGGCACTGCACTATTTGTGTACAACCAAGCAATGTGCTTTTGCATATCAGAGTATTTACTGTATTGTTTCTTGCCAAGGTTTACAGCTTGATTTAAGCAAGAGGCACAGTACAGAACTGACAGTCATAGAACTGAAGCTCACTATGTAAAGCACAGTAAGGCTTCCTACAGCTAGGACAATAGAATGGGCATTAATGTCCTGCTTGATATGAAAACAGTTTTCTACCTTATCTACAGCTTTATTTGTTTGCTTGTTTCTAGTTAAGTTTTTTAAATGACTATTAAGCACTTGTGATAAGAAATCTTTATGTACAGCTGCTTCTGATGTCCACCTCCCTTCTGTCACCTTCTGTCTTTCCTTTAAAAAAAAAAAAAAGCACTGCAAGTACATTAAGCGATGAAAATGTAACAGGTTATACTTTTCATTCCTCTTACCTTGGTGAGAATAGGAGCAGAGGGAAGGAGCAATGTCTGGGGCATGAGTGCAGTATTTTGGTCTGGCACGTTTCAATTTTCCTTGCAGAACTTTGTGAACTTTGCAATTTATTCATGAACACAGGCAAGATCAATGCTAGTTTTTGCAGGAGGTCAAGATATACAGACTTTTCATTTAAATTCTAGATGCTGACTTCTTTCTCTCTGGTTATCATTCACTGTCACCACCCTGCAAACAATAGAGCCACTACTTCAGGATACTTGGTAGGCAGGAAAAGTGCTATTTTTCAGATGTATTCCACTTAGGCTGCATGTATATATCTCCATTTAACCTTGGAAGACTTAAAAATGTTTCAGGAAAGATATTTTCCTTTCAGGATGCAGTTGGATTGGATAAAATTTCATGAGTTTCTGCGAGTCTCTACATAGACACCAACAATAAAGACTGAAAAGTATCAGTTGAAGTGATAGACTTTGCTGCCTGAAATACATCCTCTACAGCTAAGAAATAATGTTTTCATTTTCTATAGTCTAGTTTATAAGAGGATTTGCTTTGACTTTCATGTTGTCTATTTAAATCATCAGAAATTCTTTTTTCAGTTTTTTTGTTTAACTTGGTTTAAAAGCAGAAGTACTTCCACGTGCTCCAGAGTGAGTACACAAGGGTAACTCTCCTTTGTTCCCAAGGAACTGAAAGCTGCAGTGTCCAAATAGTTGCTTTCACTCCTGTCCACTCAATAGCTATGCAAAAGGCCCTCATCTGTTAAAGGAATCAAGCACAAGCTTATAGTGAAATGTAAACGACACCTTGACCTTTTATGAAAAGAGAAAAACTCAACTGCCAAGGATGGACAGGTGCATCGGGGGACAGTGAATTTGTCTGCAGATGAATATATGTTGATGGAGAAGAAAACAGGCTAAGATTCTGTAGGAGCCTGCAAAGAAAGCTTTGAAAAGTAAGTAGAGAATTTTTGGGAGACTGAAAGGGAAAATTCAGGTAGGACAGAATCATAGGATGGTTTTTTTGTTTTTGTTTTCTTGGTAGAAATTGTAGAGATCTTCTGCAGAAATTAGAGCAAAACAAAGAGTAGCTTTAAGGAGTAAATCAAGCAAAATTTTCCTTTATACGGGTCTTGTTAATTCGGTAGTTACCAGCATTAGGAAAACTATGGAAGTCAGTATTGAAAGTATATATAAAAGCATTGAATGGCAGTTCTATTCAATTTTAAAAGTTGATCTTAAGAAAGAAGAGTTTTGGATGTTGTTTTAAATAAAATCAAAGTAGAATGCCAGAGTAGGCAACAGCAGCATTAGGCATTCCACTAAACTATAGGCTCATGAATTTAAATTAAAAAGACAAAATCTGACTCTGAATTCCAGTCTTTTTTCTATTAAAATAATATGTTAACATTTTTTTTCTGGCTTTAAGCATCACACTATATTATTTAAAGTTCATGAGCACCTTGGCTTTATTGTAATCAATATTGTTGCTTGGAGTTTGAAAGTTAATTAGCGTATGCATGTGAAGGAGAGTACGTCAAGTAACCAGTATGTTGGTGGGCTAACTCAGTAGATGCAAATCTGAAGGTTGAAGTGAAGTAGTGAGTATTTCCCTTCCTGTATGCTTTATTGTTTTAGTCTTGATTGGTATTGTTGCTACCGTTGGTATACAGCTGTTTGTCAGCTCACCAGTAAGACAAGTTTCGGAGTGAACTGAACCTTGACTTGAATAAAACATGGTTGTAATTGTTTCAAAGTTGCATAACGAGGCTGTAATCACTGAAAACCTACCTCAGAAAAATAACATGAATCTTCTAGAATCCGGCCTGTCACTAACATTTCTGAATTGTTTTGGTAATTCTCAGCCTGTGTTCTTACGTTTGTACTCCTTCAACGGTAGGATTTTTAGGGTAGCACAAAACACAGTGACTGTGCTGTCCCGTAGCCACAGTGACTCTCTCTCCAGTTACGTCATGTGAAGTGTGTGTGGAACTGCAAAGGATAACTCTTTGGGTGTCTGACCCAGAACAAGTCTTATAAATTAATGTATAAGTACATCTGGGTACTTATACACACCTGTTTGACAAAAAATTGTGAAGGTCACTGTGTATTTAAGATGGAGAATTAAGCAGAACAAGGATGTTTGTTTAAATGCCCTCAGTAACCAGGGTATAAGTATCTAAGGGTATGTTCCAAAGCATAATTTTGCACAACAGTTTCATGTTTCTAATACCATGCCAGCTGTGCCTAAAAAGAGTAATTCTGCTCCATGTGAAATTACTAGCTTGTAGAAATAGCAGCTGCTGATGGATGCTATTCTTCCCTGACTAGTTGATATTTATAGCAGGGTTTCTGCAAGAAGGCTCTTCCCACATGAATAATAAATAGAAAAACACTTGATTTTCATCCTAGTGATATATTTGTGTTATTCATAATGAACTTGAATTCTGTGGAGAGTTTTCTTGTTGGAGAAGCAAGGTTCTTTCTTTGAGGTGCATTTATTTAACAGGTACTGCTGGGAAGAAAAAAGTCAGGAACAGTGTAAATATTTGAGCATCAGTCGTTCTAGATAACATAACTAAGTCTGGATTTACTGGAATCCACCAGACTGCTCTTTAGCTGGAGTTATACTCCAGTATGAATCTGCTGTGAAACTTCTGATGTAATATGTTAATATTACTCCTAACAGTAAAAGACTTAATGGATTCAACTGAAAAAAAGTTACAGGTCAAAGATGGAATAAAGAAGTGAGGAATTGGGCTTCTTATCCCTCGTAGTCGTTGTGCCAAAAGCAGGGTAACAAATACTGCTGTTGGTGAGCATTAAGTTTGCTCATTATAAATGCACAGTCATGTACAGTTCTCCAGAGCGATTTCATCTGGGAACATTGCCATAAGGATTACAAATGGCTTTCAGCCTGAAAATTGGTGTGTATTGCTTTAAAATTCCTTTGGGAGTTGGCAATTTATCCTTCAGATAATTGTCGTGTGTTAAGTTGAGCATCTTACTGTAACTTCTTGCTAAATTTCTTGCAACATGATAAACCGACTCCTATGAATAATTTACTGGAACTGGCAACCCAGTTCAGCTCTGAGGTCTTTGTCAGCTCTGGGGGCTCTTCAAAATTTAATAATAAACTGGGAGCCAAAAATCTTATTGCACTTACAGTCAGTGGAATTTCAGTGTTAATTGCAATGGAAATAACCATTTGACCTTTTAGGGCAAAATGCTCATGAACAGAAAATCCACACCACATCGTTGTGAAGACAAAGCAATATATTTGTGTCCTAATAAGCAAAGCTCATTTACTCTTGTACCCGAGCTATCATTTGTGTTTGTGTGTGTGTGTGTGTGTGCGCGCACGCTGATTTTGTGGTGTTTGAAGTATTTTTACTGTGCAAGAAAACTTGACTGAGTTAACTTGTGCCTTCATTGCTCTGATGGCAGATTTAGGATGTGTTCTGGGTTGCAGCTCTGCAGCAAAGTACGTATGCTGTGAGTATCCTACCAAAGTTCTACATCATTCTAGCTCTACAGGAAATTGGCAATGGAAATCCAGTCGGTAATTTTCTAGAAAAGACAACAGCAGCTTCCAGTCTGCCAGACCCTGGCTTGCTGGCTGAGCTGTACCACTGAGGTGTGTCCCCAGTTTTGGCCACTGGCTGCTTCAACAGAGCCTCATTGCCTCATGACGGAACTGCAGAACTACCTGGGGATTTTGCAAGCGAGCTTTGTGTGGTTCTGCCGTGTAAACAGAAGCAGCCAACTCTAGTCAGACAAGCTCTAACATCAGCAAAGAGGTACGTACCAGCTAGATGCGTGGGCTAGATTCAGTGGGCATTATGCCAGCCCGAACCTTCATAAATAGCAAATGGTCTTTGCTGATGTTGAGCATTCTTACATAGATCTTTTTGCTCTGCCCACTTTATGCCTCCAGCACATGCATGTGCTGTGCACTTGTGTATCCTGGTGAGTGTAGCTTAGCAGAGGGTGAATATTTTTTGGCAGTTAGGTGGCTGGCTGTACAAGTGAAATGTTAAGATTACAGCTGAAAGCGGAGTTTGTCAAGGAGGAGATGATGTGGAACAGAAGAGTTAAAGGAACTTCTGCTCTGAATGCAATAATTAAGAAGCAGGGGAGACTGCAACTCCAGGCATAAACTCTTCTATTCCTCTTCCATGCTGATTTGCTACATGAATTTGGATCAAGAGAGATGGAATCCTTAATTTCCCCTAAAATGAGCAAGGATGTGCTTGGTCCAGTGGTAAATAAAGGGTGGAGCTGCTTCTCCTTTGTTCTGGAGCTGGTCTGAGTAGCAGAATTGTATACAAATTTTTCTTTTCATTGCAGTATTTTCTTTTCATTGCAGTATTGTATTGATATTCAAGCAGATCTTTTTAGACTTAGAATATAAAATAGAAAAATATAATTTACAGCAAATCAGTTCACCTGAAAGGGGGGTGGGAAAAATAGGATTCTGAATTTTCCCTAATAATTCATAGCTATTTTAAAGATGTCTTGAGAGTCCTAGGCTGGGCAGCTGTTAACTACCTCTCATTTGTGTTTTCATATTTTAGCTGTCTTCTTTGACAGAAAATGTTTAGAACATGTAACAAACATACTGTGACTAAACCTTTCTCTTGACCTTATGAAGAACCTGGGAAACATTTCATTAGTCCTGTTAACGTGGTACTGTCATGGTTTTGTAATTTTGCTATTGGTATTCCACATCATAACATCATGGACAAAAGAGAAGAACAACTACGTATCCCAGAGGACCTCACGGTCAGAGAAGGAAGATACATCGCGGAAGATACGTCATCTGGTTGCGCGCGGTCTTTTTTCACTTTCGCTTGCTGCCAGGGAGAGGAGTGGGTGTGCTTCCAAGCTGTGCGTCTTCATCAAGTAGGGCTTTCCATTTTGGAAACTCTCTTTCTCTCTCTCATTTCATTTGCTTTATTATCCTTACTTTCAATTAGATTGTATTATATCGTCATCTTGCATTCCAACATCATAGTTAGTAAAATAAGTTCTCCTACTTAGATCATTGCCGCTGCTCCATTTTTTTCGGCAAGCCAGGGGGGCCCACGAGCCTACTGCCCCCCTGTTATGGGCACAGATCTATCTAGATAACTCCATGACAGGTACCAATCACAGTTTGCTTGTCTTATTTGTCTTAATATGGATACTCAGAGTAGTAGGAGGTAGAAAAACAGGAACTGAAGCAGTGACCCTAGAGTAGTGACCTTCTAGGAAAATAAAGAAAGCTAAGGAATAACTCTTCCTTTAAGTGGAAGATATAGTTTTCATGGCAAGAAGAAAATTGCAGGAAAAGCTTTTTCAGAAAAAAACAAAAACAAACAAACAAACAAAAACACCTATACCAACTCTTACTGTCCGGATGAAAATTAGTTATGATCAGTTATGAAGCTGTTCTTAAAAACAAACAAACAAAAAAGAAAAAAGCCAAGGAAGTGAAACAGAAAGATTTGGGCAGAGTTATATGTCAAGCTTTGAAGGCAACTGATGTACTTTTCTTCAGCACCAGGTATGTAGGCTTCTGCTAATTTAATCCCTTACTTTCTGCAAACATTTCCACTAATAACACCAAGTCTTTGTTTTGAACAAATTCTTTTGCACTACTTTAATATGCTGCCAGCCTAGGCTTTCTGAGGATGTTTCTAGAAGGCAGCTGGACCTGTTGTGTGGGCAGGGAACACAGGAAGGAAGCGGCAGCCTCCAGGGCCAACCTGTCTGTGTGTAAGCTGCACTCTTCTACCTTGAAAGCATCTGGGGGGACTGTGGTCAGAGTTGTGCAAGCGTGTAAGGCTCAGGCTGTGTTTTGGCTCTGAGACCTGTCTAGTCACAAATCCTGTGAGTTTATAACTGATGGTAACGCTGAATCCTTGCAGTTTCACTTTTCTTGACCTATGTGACTTCCTGAAAATGATGCTCCCTTCCCATTGCCCGGGAGACACAGCAGTGCATCAGTACTATTACGGGGAAAAAATATACGGATAGTAAAGTGCTGTGGGTTATAGCAGATTAATGCGATGTAAGGAGGAAGCTTATTTTATTATAGAATAAGAGAGTTGGTTTTTTTGTGTTATTGTTTTTTGTGTTACTGTTTTTTGTGTGGTTTTCTTTTAAATCATCTACTCTGATCCCAATATCAGAACAAGGCTATTTCTGTGGAAATTCAGCAGCTCTGCAGGGAATAGGTGTGTGTGCTGCTGGTGTGAAAATGCATGGTTGTATTTGGCTGAGGCTTTCATTTCATGAGTAAAAGTGCAAAGACCCTTTGACTGAAAGCTCTCTCCATCAGCAGCCAGCCAGTGTTTTAACTTCAGTGGAAATAAGCACATTTTTAGCTACCAATTTCCAGTCCCTTGAACAAAGACTATTGAGACATTTGCTGTTTTAGCAGAACAAAACTCGAAGTCTCAAAACTCTAATTAGTACCGGAGCAACTGTTCAAAAATGACTCTTCTGAATTATCTCAACATTTCTATCCAGTTGGGTTAGTTGATGGTGATGTTGCAGTATTTTAGGAGCAGAATTGCTGGTAAGGTGTTTTGCTTGGGTATTCTGAAGTGTTTGAAACAAAAATACTTCGTTGTCCATTTTGTACTTAAGACTGGATGGCATAATTGATAATATTTGTTAAAAGTATCTTCTTCCTGAATAAGTGCTGCTATGGAGATTCATCTTTATAATAACTTATTTAAATTACAATTACATGCTCCTTTTTATTAGGGCTACATAGAAAGTAATGAAATGCAAGCATGGTTTTTATATGTAATATTTTTTCATATTACAGGTCATTTCATACTGCAGGTCAATTTAAACGATGATTAATAGAAAGTCACGTATGCATACCTAACAAGTACATTGTGAGATGGTACCTCGGGACTCTCCTATTCCGGGGCTGGGGTAAAGGAGCTGGGGGTTGTTCATAGTTTTCAGAAAAGCTGTCTGGTGAGCTACACAAACCAGTATCTTACTGTTCATTAGCAGCTGAAGCAGAATTTGAACAAGTTGTGTGCTTATAATGTGATAGAATTATTGGATAAACATAGTAATGAAAATACTGTGCATAATGGGTTCTATTCTGGAAGATGATGAGATATTATTGGATAAGATACGATAATATACAGTAGTACTATAATAGATAGTAATTATATTCATGGTAATATAATAATATCCATAATATTAGATAAGCAAAGCTATATCCTGAAATAGCTCAGTTAGAAGTAATAACCATCACAGTCAGCTTCAGTTTGAGTTTATTTTCCATGCTGATTATAAGCTGAAAGATGCCTGTCCCCGTGGTATTTGAGAATACAAGACTTTACACTTATTTTTCTGAACTGGTTGACACTGATAAGTGAAGTGATGTTATTGGGTAGGTTGAGCTGTTTGAAAGGTAAGTGGCAACCTGCTTATTATCTCTGCTAAGCATGATTACATTTGATTGTCCTATTTCTGTGAAGTTTTGCCAACAAACAGATTAAGGTAGTTTACCCAGCCAGGGCCATCATTTTGCTTCTGCCCTGCAGGATCCACTCAGACTGAACCAGACTGAATAGGAGACTAAATTCAGTAGTTAACTATTACCAACAATGTTTGTTGGTTAACTGTTAATCTTAAAATGTTATGTTGCTTCCTGTATGAATGGAAACAATTTAAAAGCAACCATAGGGTCAGCCTACTGCTATTCAGTACATTTATATTTGCCATTTGGTTTTTGGTGAAAGTGCTGCTTCTTTTTAGAGGCCACAAATCATGTTTGTGTTTCTTCTTGCAGAATGTTTATTACACAAGCAATCAGCAGCTCCATGTGGGTGTTCTGAGTCCCACTATTGACGATGATGACAACAGATGCCTGGTGGATGTGAACAGCAGGCCCAGGCTCATTGAATGCAATTATGCCAAAGCCAAGAGAATGAAGCTTTACTGGCAGTTTACTCAGGTAACTCTTAACAAACATTACAGAAGGTTCAGAAAACTGTGTTTCTGTATGTGAAGTGTGAATAATCAGTTTACCAACAAACCAGAACCATCCTTGTTAGGTTGGACTTTTCTTTGCACAGTGTGGGGAAGCTATGTTTACATTTAATTTCTATGTTAACTCTCAATAGGTTACAAAACTTTTATTATGTTCTTAGAGGTGTCAGTACATTATTTACTAATAAGCTTCTAAGATGTTTACTGTTATAGAATGAACCCAATCTAAAAAGAAGTGATTTTGTAAAGTCAAATGCAAGCTAACCTATTTAAGAAGGGGAAGGGTAAAGCTTTTAAATGTAATTTTTTTGGAAGTAGCAACTCAGAACAGGAAAGAATGGGTTGCAGTTGATCGTCTTGTGAGGAGCAAGTTTCTTTTTTTTCTTTCCTTGGTTTTTGATTAAAAAAAAAAAAAGTGCACATAAAAGCTGAGAAGTGATTTCACAGTGATGGGAATGTTGAGACACTTGAGACCAGGCTTAGTGCCCATACTTGACAGATGATTTAGAAATATAAGGGAGAACTGTAAGAAAAAGTTCTGCAAGTACTGAGGCTGGAACATGCTTTGTGATATAATGCTTACAGAGCTTGCTACTCAGTTTAGCTAAGAGGATGTGGCAGGGTGACTCAAAAGCACATCAGCATTTCCGCAGAGGGAGACAGGTTATCCTGAAAACAAAACAGGTTCCAGTGGCTGGAAGCTAAAGATAGTCAAATTTGATCTTTCAAAAGAGGATAAGACTTTCTAAAGGTAAGAACTAAGATGGTTAGCACATCAGGTACTGTCTTACCTGTTTCTTAGGACAAATAAAATAAGATTACAATATTTTCTAAAAACAAATACTAGATTTAGCTCCTGGACAAAATTCAATAGCTGAATAGTTTGAATAGTCACAATTTCTCCTCTCCAGTTTTGACTGTATGCATCTGGTTGAGTGCTCCTTTTCTGTGAAATATGGCACAGTCGTCTTTTCTCACCAAAACCTAAGTTAGTGATATGTAAGCCCTTGGGCTGAGGCCCAACATTATGGAAATTTTATCCTTGCATTTAATTTCTTCTGTAACATCCATGTTTGCAAATGTATTTTTGGCTAGCTCATCAGGTTTTTTTTTTTCTTTGACTTAAAGAGTTATTGTTTAGTATATTGGGACACTGGTGGTACAGATTAACCTCTATATATTATTGTGCAAAGACCATTTGAATGGTGATCAGTAAAGCATACTGTTATCATAATTTGTGCTTATACTTGAACATAACTCAGATATTTGTCTTTAAAAGGTAACTCACAAGTAGTAGACTTTGAACACCTAATCTGGATAGATATCCCAGCTTTCACATCTGTTATCTTAAGGGCAAAGTTTTAATCATTTCTTCTCTCAAATTTTAACAATTATCTTGCCAGGGGATGAGGGTAATTTGGGGATGTTTCACTATGGCCGTATCTGAACCTGATTTCTTGGTACCATTTTTTGAATGCAGAATTAACATATTTCTTTAGGTAGCCTTTTGGTAACATTTTTCAGTAGTGTCTACATATTCAGTGATTGCTGCTTAGTGACAATTAATGGTTTCTGCTCCAGGATACTGCTGCCATTTTGTCATACTCAGTACATTAGAGCTCATTTGGTGTGCAGTAGTAGGATGTAATTAGTTAACTAATAAGAAAAAAAGTAGTCTGTCTGTAACTCCATTTAATAGCACTGTACCTTCTGTGGGAGATGAAACTCAATTCTGTAGATTGTGCTTAAATCTTCTACAAAAAAATACTACCCAGAAGAAAAGTTAATTAGTAATTCATCATAAGGAAACAAAGAGACAAATAAAATAATTAAATGTTTGATGTTCAAAAAGGATTTTGTTAATACTCCTGCTAATTAAAATGCTGTTGTTTCTCAACATACAGCACAGTACACAGCCTCTGGTGTATGCTGTAAGCTAAAAGAAAACTAATGAGAATGATCAACTGATGAATTCTATTTGAAAAGCTCTAGGTTAGTCTGGGGAAAGGATGCATTTCTGTGAATGCTCTGGAAGATGCCTGAAAAGGATAGGTTTTTTATTACATTTTGAAAGTTCTGGTATTTCTTTTCCATATTACGCAGTGAGCAGGACAACTGAAAATAAACAGGACTGTAAGTATTGATATTGACTGTAGTCTTGAAGTCTGTGAAACATTAAAATGTAGATGCTGGCAATAGCTGTTTTATAGCACTGTCTCTTGTCTGTTAGCATGCTTTGACTTTCTCTGGTCAGACAAGAATTGTTATTAGTAGCATTTATGCTATAAATAATTTTGAAAATACAGCAGTGCAAGTGGAGAATTGAGTCAGAAGGAAAATGAGAAAGTCTCTCTGACTTCCAAACCAGAGAAGTGTAAACCATCTGATCTAAATTTCCCTGCATTCCAGACATGAATGCAGGGAAAATCAGTAGGAAATCATCCACACTTGAATCAGTATTTTCCCTGCATTCCAGAGATGTATCTTAAAATTTGAATGAGGATACTTTCTTGTTGTCTTACGAAATGCACTCTATATCCTAAGAGGTACCATGATAGTCTGTGGTGGAGCAACGGTCTGAGGAAAGCTGATAAAAGGCTGTATAGCTTTTTGAAAAATGCATTTTTTCAGATAAGGTACTTCATGCTGGTTGACTGGACAGAAGCCTTTGGGAGACTTTGTGGTAGCTTGTCTGTACAGAACAAAATTGTATTGAGCGTTCAAAGCTTGTGGTCTGTGTTTGTATAATCAGGATCCATCTGAGCAAGTTTCCATGCTCCACAGCTTTGTACAGCTGCCAAATGCAATGAGAGCCAATACAACGTACGCTTCAGTGACGTTTGTGCTTCCAAGGCTTCTTCGAGTGTTTATAACTGCAATTATGCCAGATCATGTAAGTTAGTCCTAAACAGACTCTTATTAACTGGGTAGTGTTCAAGAATTCTGTTGTCATGTTGTCTGTCAAGTCTCCTCCTCCTAGGGAAGTGCTTATTTGGGGGATACTTAAATGCTGTAAGTTTGAGGGGTTTGACACTTCACCTAGTTCTGTGTGTCTCACCACTTATTCATTTAATCAGAACAAAACTAGGTCTTTTAGCAAAAAGCTAAGCAATTGCCAGAAATGACACAAAGCAGTGAGGTTATGAGCAAGAATTACGTGGTAGCAAAGAGGTGGGAATTCTACTACAATGCTAATTTATACGTGGTATCAAGAAACCTGTTCTGGCATCAAGAACCATTAAGAACGCAAAAACAAAGATTTGCCACTCAGTGTTCCCTATTGAGTATTATTCATGACAGTATTTTCTAGATTTACTTACTGTAATTACTGCAGTCACTCTGGGATGATACATGGTTTGAAGGCCTTGGTTGTGATACCATCCTGGCAGTAAGCGATTAATCCTGCTCCTAGCCTGTGAGCTCTTTATGGCAAGGAACAGGTGCACATGCAGTGTGGTGGCAGCAGCGGTCTCCCCCCTGTAAATCAATACTTGCAGGGAGCGTCCAAACCTACAGCGCTTGTCCACAACAGTTGCTGTCCACACGTTCAGTAAATCTGCTGTCCTTGGGAGTACTGCTGCACCAATTGTCTTACATCATCTATCCTGTGACAGACGAGGTACTCTGAGATGTAGGTCATGCAGGCTGATGGCCCTAGATGTTTAACTCCTTGTTATACCTTTCAGTGAGAAGCACATAAGGCCAAAATTGTGCCATTCTGAACCAGTCATCTGATACCATTAACTTTCTTATTTGTACTGAGAAATAGAATATTTTAAATGCTGGAGCCAGGCATTTATTTTTAAGAAATTCCTCAGTTTCTAGTCTGATTTCTCAGCTTTATTGCAGATAGAAAGGCAGTTGCGACATAATGTGAAATTTCTCTCTAAATACATCACCTGGGTGACAACAGTTATATACGTAGAAAATTGAGAAAGTATACTAATGGCACACTAGGGCCCCTCCAGCAGTATAAAAAAGGCATAAGGAATATATTTTTCCACAGTTGCTCTCTAACTTGCAGTATCTTAATGAACTGCATGTTTATCTTCAGTTGAGTGGGGTTGGGACTGTTTTTTATCCTTCTAACCAGGCTTGCTCTGCTGTCATTATTTGCTGTTGCAAGAAGCATGTCAGGAGAGGGCTATGTGGAAAAGAGTTATGAGAAAGGACATGAGGGAGAGGTAAAAACCTAATGAACAAATAGTTCTAAGGCTGTTCCACGTTCAATTCTTTTCAGTACAGCAGGCTCTGCTAATTTAATTCACCTTCCAGCTACATAAAGGTAAGCAGAGGTTCTATCTATATGGATGGGCAACTCACGCAGACTCCTGGGAGGGAGAAGCTGTGCAGACCACATGCTCAGCACTGTCCTGTATTCGTACGCACTCAAAGTCACAACTCCCTGCGATAATTGCATTGCTTTTACCTGCAATGAAGTGCAATTCCAGGCTGTGCAAGAGGATTCTGCAGGAAATCTTCCCATTCAGAAGTGTTCAGAGAAGGTGGTTTATTCCATCTTGAGAGGCTGTAAGTAAAGTTTGTTGCTGACAACTGTAGTTACTATGCACATAATTTTCAAAAGTTATAGCGGGAAGATAAATGGAAGATAGAAGGGAGCAAATGATCTACTCAGTTGTTATAGCATGCCACATCATATTTAAATAGGTGTTAAATAGATCATATCTATTTAATCTATAGAATTTATATCAGTGTAGCTGTGTAAAGAACGAACGTACCTTAAGGTTACTGAATGTGTTTCCATCTTGTTCATCCTACAGATGTTGGCTTTTTCTGGATCGCCTTTCTCCATTTTCTTACTTGCCTTTATCTCATGACACTATAAGATGTGCAATACTACCACTAGCTTGAATGATTACCTACAACCACATCTAAAACAATGCAGAGTACAGACCGCACGCAGAATTAAATGGGAGGCTTATGTACAGAGTCTGTTTAGTTCATATTTTATATGCCCGCTTCCTGAGTTTATAAAGGAGGAGCTAATGATGATGAACAGTGCACAGTTTTCTTCTGATGTCCACTCCCAATTTTCAATCTATATGTATTAGGCAAGGACATCTTTGTACAACAGGGATATTAACAGCAGTAGAGCTGTATCTAGGGAAACAGATGCCCCTCAGAAATTCTTCAGATTTTTCCTTTATCAGGGCCACATGACAGAAAACAAAATGATTAATTTATCAAGAATTTAAATTTCTTCTGTACTTCAAAACCCCACAGGATGCAAATACGCTCAATTTGTATTTGCTGTATTAAGACATGCTATATTACTATGCAGCTATATAATTATGCATTGTTAACTGCCCAGCAGCTCAGAACACAAAGTTATTGTGATCTTATATAAAAAAACAAAAGAGTTTGATATCGCAGGAGAGAGAAAGACAAACAGAAGCTTAAATTATTCAATTAACTAAACCAACAGACTAGGATAGGACTTCTTGAATTATACCTTGCTATACCCCTAAAAACTCTTCAGTCTTATTTACACAGAATATAATTATTCAGAAATATAAAAACCTGAAAGTATTCTATTTTGAATCCTTGATTTCAGCTAATATACAAAAATGTATAGGCTAAAGAATCAGATTCAGAAAAAAAAATATATAAAGTGTTGTGTTTTAGTAAATGGTATTAAATCTCCTTGCAGTGTTGATGCAATTAACAGCAAAGGGTTGTTGTTGTTGTTGTTCTGTTGAGCCTTCTATTTGGAGTAATTTTTCAGCAGCAAGCTGTAGTCTTTGCAAATTAGGTGTAGAACTTACCAGCCAGAGTTTTTGTGACTGCAACAGTTAAAGGAGCTTTTAGTAGGTGCATTTCAAGTCTTTTCCAGCGTATCACATTATGCAGTATTTACTCTCCTGAGGACTACATTTAAGCTCCAAAGATGCTTGGGCTGAATTAATTTAAAAGAAAGCTAACACATACTGTGTTTTTCCTTAAAAACAGATATCCTATTTGCATATTTAGCATGTTACTATTCAACACCACCGTTATTTACAGAGAAATTATTTGTTCTAGTCCAACCCAATATTCCTAGTTTGTGACATCCAGACAGGCTCTCCAAAAACTGCAGAAGGTCTCAGCAAGGTCTATTACAGACATGCAAGAGAATGTCAAGCCTCTAATGCAATTTTACTGATAACCATCATGTACTTTCCCACCTGGATTTCACGGGGTCTGATCTCAGTTCTAGATTCTTCCTCATTATTGGACCAATTATTGAACCAATCACTTCCTGGTTTTTGGAGTTCTACTTTTGTTGGCTGTGAGACGCAGGTATTCTTCCTTTGGAGTACAACCATTTCTCTTAACTTCCCAGGCAAAAACAAAGCTCTGCTCTGATGAAATCAGTAGCAGTTGCATCTTGAATTCCAATGGAACGTAAGTAACTTTGGTTACCAGTCAACATTCTACAGTCCAATTAAAGATGAAAATATGGAAAATACTTTAGAAAAATGTTTACTAAGTAAGCAATTAAATTAGGATGCAATGATGATATATATGACAAGAAAATAAGGTTTATTGCTAAGTGAGATGATCAAACCACCAAGACTGATACCTTGAATCTGGCAGTGACAATAGCTAATATAACAGACAAAAAACAGATTTTTTCCATTACTGTCTGAACAAACTGTGCAAGGTCTGCACTGCAGCAGCAAGGAAATTCTCATCCCAATATCAATTCTTATCAGCTTACGGCATTCTCTAGAAGGTAAGGAAAAGGCTATTTTCACTAACCACATACTGTAACTGAAGATCCCCAGAGCCCAACCTAAATTCCCACGTTAGAATACACAGATCAATTGAAATACTAGTGTAAATTCATTTCTTAATTTTCTTCACTTGGCACTCAATTTATTTCTTGGTTTCTAGACATTGGTTTAATCATAAGCATATAATGACAATGCAAACAGTTCTGTTTCTGGGTAAAAATGAATTACAAAGCCCTCAACACTGTGCGTTCACATTAGAAAACCCAAACGAGTGAAATGCCACCGCCCCTAAAGAAAATAAAATTTCATTCAATATATTTTTTTCAATATATATATTGAATATATTGAATTCAATATATATATATTTTTTCAATATATATTTTTATATATATATTTTATATATTTTTATTAAAACTTCTCTTGTTTTAATAACCCTAAATTATAGGCATCCCAACACACTGCCTAGGGCAAATGTCTATCTTAAAGAAAAGATAAAAAGTCTTAGGGGTTTCTAACAGTGTTGAAAGGAATTTCTCATTTGGTCTATGATGATTAACTAGCTATCTCCATACGCTAACGCTAGTGGTAATAATGTGAACTTTTCATCCAGACATTAATTTTTTTAATGCGGTGTTAGAACATTTTCATCCATATGGAAAAACAGAGAAAGAATGAGGTAGTAAGGTGCTCCTAGGCATAACCTTCAGTGGCATGCTGTGAAAGGGTTTTCTCCATTAGCAACCTCACACTACATCATGTGCACACAATAACTGGGAGGAAAGAGATGTTAACAAGCATTTTCCACAAGTTAGCAACACGGAAAGAACTTATAAAGCAACATCTATGCAAATGATGAATTCTTCAAAATCGAACAAAAAGGCAGAGCCTAGAAATACACATCAGAGATCAGAAAATTAATTAACTAGATTAATTACCTTGTCCAGCAAACTGCCTCCAACAGTGATCAATGCTTGCTGTTTCCCAGAAAAGAACTCTTCAGAGCCAGAGGCTCACAGCAGCACCGTAAGGGGGTGTTACTTCGAGAGCCCTGTTGCGCTCCCTTCATGAAGGCTCCCATTTGTTTTGTCCAGATGATGATCTCGTTGTGCCTATAAAAATTTGTTTTTAATCAGTGCTCTTAAAAGTAACCCAGCCCATTAAAAATAAAGTCTAGTCAGTCACTGAACATTGATGCCTGTGGCAATTAATTTGATAGGTTTCCTAAATTCACAGAAGGCACAATAGTTGCGCATTCTTAGTTCTAACAGTTGTTAGACCTTAGAGAGGTTATTTACCAGGTTCCCACAGTTATTCATACGTTCTGGAGCAGACTATTTTCATTTACATACTAAAAAAAGATATCTAATTTTTACTTCATTTAGTATATTTTTAAATTCCTCACCATTCAGCAGATGTCAACACGTGAATCACCTGTCTCACCAGCACATACTCCTGGAGCTTACTGCCTTCAACTTTTATGACTGTCAGCTCTCAAAAAGGCATCCAATTTATTTCTAAATGAATTGTCCTATCAACTTTTTACTCGGGACAGCAGCTGTATTCAGAGATGTGATGCTCTTCATTATCAATAGCATAAGGCTAGTTCTTCCTTTTCTACACTCTTATAAGGTAATCCCAGCTACCTGAAGATCAATGCAAATATATCATCACTGGGAGTTGTTGCCGAAGCCAAGCCAAACTATTTTCAGCTACAAAATCTGCATTTTGCTGCAATTATTAAGACTGTTTTTCGACCTTCCCCCTTTTTATTATTGTTTTTCATTAATTATTCAACACTTTCCTGTGTTAAAAAAATAAATAAATGCCTACAGTAAGTGTTTCTGCCACCTATTTTTCTGGTATGACAGAAAGATTTCCTGGCCACTACTGACATAATAAAAGATGTGTCTACTGTCTGAAAAATCTCTAAACATCTTTCCAGTTTAGGTAATGTATTCTATCCAAAGCCTGCTTCAACTTTCTTAGTTTTATCACCATTTGCTATGGTGAAATTCATTTTCAAATTATCACATCTTAAAGAGGTTTTTCGTGTTTCAGTCAGGGCTCAAATATATTTTTCTGTGAGGCAGTATTTTCTAAATCTTATTATTAACAATGGCCCTTTGTAATCTGTTGTGATGCAGTTTGATTTATGCCTGCAAAATATTACGGGCAGGCTTAAATCTATACATTCTTTTTCTGATTTTTATGCTGTTTTTTCTGTAATTTGTTTTCCATTCCAATTACATTCTCTGTCTGATGCTGCATTTCCTCCTGCCCAGTTTAATTGCTCTTATTTAAGTACTTTAATTAACAGGACTGTTTTTTCCACATCCTGTAGATTTAATACTCATTTAAATAGCTGTGCTTGGAACCTGGACTCCTCTACACTCATGCAACCAATCTAGTTTAAACAAAATGGAAAACGATCAGAGTCCACTCATTACTAAAATGTACTTTGGATGTGCCAATAAGGCTTCATCGTTTCATTTGTCACAGCTGCAGTAGTAAAAATTTGTTACAGCGATATGAAAATCTAGCAATATGAAAATCTAGCATTTATGATTAGATTAAAAACTGAACAGTTAGAAGTCTCAGTAGTAAAACAAAATGTGAGGTAAATGGATTAAATTGATGTAACTGCTGAATGATGCATTTTCAGAGGATGTTTCATAATCCTGACTCCTCGGTACTGATACATGCATGTAAGACCAGTACCCAGACGGCTGCCTGACAACACAGCATGAGTGCTGGAGGAGAAAAAAAACCCTATTGTCTTAAGAAATGGCTTGGCTGATCCCTGTTATAACTGCACCTAAGTATGAGATTATATACAGGAAATAATTCTGTTGGGGTTGAAAAAATAAACTCATATTTAAAAATAATGTCTGGAAAAGTTTCTCCTTTGCCTCATAGTAAATAGTGACATAAATAGCAGATAGACAACACTTCCTTAATGTTTAACGTTTCTGCATATAGTGTTTCACCCATGTAATACCAGTTTAGTACACCTTATTTTCACGGTAGTCCAAGCAAATATAACAGGAAACAGGTCTCTTTGAAGAGCAACAACTGACCAAACTCATTGCTGAGGAATATTTCACTAGCTACTATTCATTTTGAAAGATCTGAACAGCAAACTTTACCTGTCTGCTTCTTTACAGAGTACCTTCTGGCCAAAGAGTTACAAAATTTGTCATACTGCTTTTGATTTCAGAAGGAATGAAGCAATTACCTAAATATACAACTAAATACATCCTCATTTCCTTGATACAGCTGTCAAGTCAAAATTATAAACTCATTATCCAATATTTTCAAGCAATACAGATAATTCACGTAGTGCTCCATGGGATCAATGGATCAATTAGTGACTTTTTCCTGTCAACACTTTCTTACTTCAGCAACATTCATACCAAAGCAATCATAAAAAAGATGAAATGACTTCTAAAGCTCCAGCAATTTATTATCATCCTTTTTCTTTTTTTTTTTTAAATCATCCTTTTTTTTTTTAGCCAGGCTAAACCTGGCTTACTAACAATCATTGAGAATTTACCCAGTGAGAAGATGATGCATTGTTGGGAACAGATATCTATTTTAAATATACACTCATCATAATTCTCTGTTTCAAATGCATCAAAGCAGTTGAGTACACCAACTGAAGTACCAATAGAAAATTAGATACTAACAAATGCAGTGATCTTAATAACATATATAAAAGACTGAATATACTTTGTATGTGTTTATATAGACATATATATACACACATACATAAATAGTAGATTTAAGTAGACTAAGTAGATTTAAGCAGTGTAAGAAACAGATATGCCTTACAGTAAATTGTTAAACAGAGCTATCAATATCATTTCCTGAAACGCTGACAGCTTACAGCATTCATTTAATATCCCTCATTTTATAGGTGACCAAACTCTGTATAAGATGCGTGCCTGAGAGCTTTCTCTAGGCTACGAAGCAGTGGTTCATTCTGAAGCAATATCCTCACTTTCCTGTTTTCTCTTTCTATGTTTTGTTGTTGTTGTTGTTGTTTGTTTGTGGTTGTTTGTTTTTTGTTGTTGTTGTTGTTTGAAAACATGAAACTCAATATGAGAACCTGAGGATACAAAAACCCATCACATCTATTTTAAAGCCTGAATATCATGGCATGAATATCATCACCTGGCAGCTTTGTCAAGCAGCTGAATTAACCAAATCAATTAATTTCTTATTAATTACTTATTCCACTCTAATGATGGCAGGTACCCACATTTGAATCCTTCCTTTAAAATAACCAAAATACGTGAAGCAGAATTACTATTCCTTCCTGCCTTGTGTTTTTCTGTCCATAGCTGAAAACACAACTCTGGCAATCAGACTTCGGATTAATAACGAACAGAAAAATCACTTTTAGTTCTTGCTGTAAAGAATTTAGAGAGTAAATACAATGGTAAATCTGAATTAAATACAGCCAGAAATCAGAACAATTTTACACCTTGACTAGTGAAGTGGCATCTGAGTAAATAGGCCTGTCGTGTAGTACAAGAAATACGTGAGCATGAGATGAGACTTCAGAATTTTTGGCAAGGTACACGTTACAGAAATTTCCTAATGCATTTTTCTTTTCTTGTTTTGAAGTCAGAGGAGGCTTTGCTTTGTTTTGAAGGGTGTTTTTCTGAGGAGTGTAACTTGGCACCTAACACTAACTCTGCAGCAGCAATAATATGGTGGGGCAGGAGGTTCAGGTTAGATTGCATATGTGCACTATCTCTGCAAGAGCAACTGCATTTAGCATGTCCTGTATTTGCAAAGAAAGCTGTACTGATACTCTGTCCCATTTGTAGCTCTCTGAATCACAAGCACTTCAACTACAGGGAAACGTTATGAAATCTTTCAACTAAGCTTAGTTCCACAATGACCAATATTCCAGAGGACCTCCACTGCTCTGCCAGCCAAGCACAGGAACGAGGATGCTGGGCCACATGCCCCATACAATAAACATAACAAAAACCAAACATGGTACAGTCCAGCAAAGATTAATTACTTTGTATGGCTTTCATCACTCCATCTTTAACGTAGAAATACACAAGCACATAGTTGCAACATGGTACTCTTTCTAATAGCATGCTAGAATTTACGTACTGCTACACGTGGACCAGCTGACTGCAGAAGCTGGCTCATCCTTGCGCTGCACACTATTGTAGTTCACAGATATAGCACATGCTATTCTTAAACGCTGCAGTATTGGCTAAATTCTGCTTTGGTGAAAGACCTGGCAGTCTTTTCAGCATGAGAAGTACAATAATTCTAGAGGAAGTCAAAAGTACTATAGTATTCCACTATGTGTTACGTGACCTGAAGTTAGCTCACATGCCAACAGCTATTTGCCATAACAGGATTGGTGACGTGAAATAGTGTTTACATTAGAAGTATGCTTATGGACCACTCAATCAGTTTTATGTGTGTTTAACGCTACCACGAGTTGAGAGCATTTGTGCTTCTCACAGGAATTGCTTCAACCCACACTGCAAAGCCCATCACATTCTCTGTTCAACTTAGTAGTGCTGTCACGCTCAGTCTGTTTTTATAAAATACTTGACCTGGATTTATTTATCCACCTGAAACTCTACTGCCTTTGTGCTGCCCCTCATCATCAGTGATCTTAATCCCACTTCTGTTCAGCTGAGCAGAATTTCTCTGTAACTAGTTTCAGCCTACAGAATCATTTTTTTATATATCATAAAAAACATTATTCTAATCTAACAAATCTTTGCCTTTAAATTGGAAAGTAGAGTTTGTAACTAGGATGGGGAAAGGGAGCTAGACAGGCAGACAACCTCCACGTTCGGTTACTCTGAGGCTTACTATCACAAAGGAGGATTTTGCTGAGCAATAAATATGACTGTCAAAAGTTTCGTGCAAGTTTCACTGATCAGTTACAAATAAATAATCAAAGGAATACCTTTATCTGTATTTGTCTCTGGGTGTTCAAACACTCAGTGCTGACAGATTGCTGAAACCATTCAGTAATATTGTAACTCAGAGGCCAAGCCAGCCAGAGTAGCAAGATGTAGTGTTGGCTTTTGCTGAGTGTTGCTTGCATTCTTGTTTTCAGTGGAGTTGCTCCATCATGTGCTTTAATGAATTATACAGCTCATTAATTAGATAATATACCTTGCTGTCACTACCCTACAGATAATAATAAACCAATACCACTATAGCAACCTTGCATTAGCCATGTGAAGGGGGGGGGGGGGGCCCTACATAAAAACAGTCTAATTAGAGGTAATTTTACATACTATATAAACCTTTCTCAGTGTACTTCAGAACAGTTCTTTTATTTATACGTTTAACTGGAAGGAACTGAAGCTGCATAGGCTGCAACCTCTCAGAGGGATTAAGCCATGATTCTGCAAAGGCCTCACATCTCTTACAACTGAATCGTTCTATTTCTAAAAGGACTTAAGCCTTTGTATTTCTCTCATCTCATCTTACGGAAAAACATCTCTGCTCTCTAGAACATTCAACTCACACATATTAGCCATTGCTTAACTTTGGTGTCTCTTTATGTTCCACACGGGAGGCTTCAACATTCTCAGCACAGTGATTTTTTGTAGCCACTGCAGAGCGCTTTGTAGCTCATCAAAAAGAGCTTCCTCTACCTTTTTCTGTCTTAAGTCACTAGCTTCTGTTGAAAAGAAGATGCTGAAGAGATGGATACTGCATATTAAGGCCAGATGTGAGCATTCTAGCTAGTTTCACTCATAGGCATAAATGCTATTCTCAGGATGGATACCACTGAATTCATTTCACGGCATTGGACAGAGAGGAGAGAAGAGGTCTACCAGCAAACACACTTCTGTTTTAGCTGTCATGCTTTAGGTAAAATTGAGAAACTGAATTCTGTTCTTTCACTTACGCTAATCAATGACTTAGAAACGACAGGTGAAGTCTAGAAGTACCATACCTACATCCATATCACACATCCAGACAGCGGGCAAGGAAGGGACCCGAACTCCCACAGTTGGTTAGTTTTCTGACCAGACATTTCTTATCTTTGTTCAAAAGCTAAGCTGAGGATGCCTTAGACACCATGACGGAGAAAATGACTAATTGATATATGTAAATTACATGGCACAGATACAGAACTGGTTAACTTCAATGACAGAAACACAGGCACCTCCAGCATCAGTTGGAAGCTCAAGGACGTTGATCTAACTTTGGGGTTTTGGCAGAACCACTTGAGCCAAGTTGTGATCTCTAATTCCACATTTGTGGTGCTGCCCCTCAGTGCCACGGAACACTGACTGTGCAGGGGAAAAATTATGATCAACACTTTTCATTAAAATTGGGACTGTGTACTTTCTTAAAATTGAAAGAAAATGTAGAAAAATCTTCAGCAGTTTGTTTCTGGCAGTAAGAAAATATTCATTACATTGGAGTTTTACCTCTGCAGCACCTCATTCAAAGCTCCATGAATTCAATTGAAAAACTCTCACCAACTTCAGTGAACTTTAGAAGGCCTAAGTCACTTGAGCAGAGATTGAGTGAACAAATAGTGTACAAAAAGCTTTAACTGATTTCCTATCATAGCTAGTCCAATTTTTTTTCTATTTCAAACAATTATAGTGCTTATGGATGTCTTAGAGTTTATGCTGTCACCATACACCCACATTTAACTACCGTTATTAATGTGGATGTCAATAAATTCTTACACAAAAGTGGGATAATACAGTTCACTCAGCATTTCATTACAGAGATCCTGATGTACAGAGTGCCTAATGTAAGCTTGTCAGTTCAATCTGGATTCTGCACTTAGGCCTACCAGGGAGAATCTATGGGAGCCTCATATTTTGAGTATCACAGATTACTCCTGATGTGGTCTCTCTTAGTCCAAGCCATGTTTAGATCTTAGAGATCTCAAACCTGTTTCTGTCTCACTAGCCAGTCCTCAAAATGTATTACTGATATAACAGGAGGAGAGGATGCTCCTATGGTCACCTGTCTGAATGGAGCACAACCTGTAGTGAATGGAATGACCTGCCCTTGCCTGAAAAAAACAGTCTTCTCTGAAGACCAAATTCAGCATTTCTACTGAATATAACAAATATCCCTGTGATTAGAAGAGAAATCTCTCACACTTTTGACTTTCTATAACAGACCTGACAAAACCCACAAAAGCTAAACAGCTTTATGGTTTTTCTTAATCACAACTATATAATTTCCTCTATTGCATGAATAAGCAATTTAAATACATAGCTACTCTTTCTATACTTCAGCTGTACTAAAGTGGTTGTACTGACTGACTGACCCTCCATTCTTTGATTTGCAGATTAAGCCAGTAAGATCCTCTAGAGACAGACACAGCCTTTCAGACTACTGTGCAAATTATTCTACTCTTTATCTTGGAAGAAACTTCCCAGACAATAATGTGTACAAGTTACCATTATTAGATAGGACAGAGTATGAAAGAACCAATAAAGAAATTAACCCTAAAGACTAAAAGGGAAAAAATGTAGAAAAATGATTTGTTTTGTTATGTCTGTTGGTTCCGTTATTTAAGATTGTTTTCACTCCAAGTAGCAGCTAGTGAGGGGCTTTTAGCACAGCAGTATCACACTGATCGATGAATGAACAGTAGGTATTGAGCACCAATGACAAAAGATTATAAGAGATCATTAATTTCAGTATTCAAATTTTTTTTCCCCACTGTATACATGGGACACCCCTGGCCAAGACATTGTTCCTTTTTTGCCTTTTTTTCATGTTTCAGTGGTGATAACCACTAAGCTAGGTAAGTAAAGCAAACAGGAAAGCTTTTGGACTATGGTTAATGAGCGCGGCCAGAAATGCAGCTTGATTCTAGAAATACCATTTGCTGAAATGCTAACCAAGCAGTTATCACCATTCTAAACTGCCTCAGAGAATAAACCAGCCTGTGACAAAAGGAACCTTCACTGCATACCCAACCTAGTGCCTGTCTTGCCCCCAGTTTTTCCACAGTAGCCTTGGACTTCAGCAGATGGACACTGGAATGCCAATTCATATTGTCATGCAGTAGCAATGCAATGTGATCACAGTGTTTAACCCAAACTTTTTTTCCCCCCACCTTTATAGGGAGGTCCAATCCAGAACCGAAAATCCAAGCGTTGCCTGGAACTGCAGGAAAACAATGAAAATGAATTTGGATTTCAACTCGTCCTACAGAAATGCACTGGACAACGCTGGTCTATAACAAACGTCTTGAAAAGCTTGTCATCATAGCAGACTGCATTTTTCTACCCATTCCTTTTGCTACCGTGTAGCAAATACCGAATTGTTGCCTGCTGTACTGTGTTTCTTCCCTCCCTGTTCCTTCTCTCCTTTCTGTCCCTTTGATTTTATTCTGTGAGCGTGTGGAAATTGAGTTTGTGAGCCGAAAATAGACATTTCATTTTACAATTATGTTTTCATTGCATTTATAGAGGTGTTGAATGATAGGTGATGGGTAGGCTATCCTAAAATATTTTACATCTGTAAATAGAAAACAAATGGAGAATATTTATAACTCAAGCTTTTATTGAATAAAAAAAACCAAATACTATTTATTACTGTCTAGCTGTCTCCAGGGTAATCAGCTTAGATATTAAGTGGTGCTTTCACTGTTTTCATTAACTAAAGCCTCATCCTGACAAGTAGCTGCCCAGTATCAGTGTTTTCCAGGCTTCTTGTTAAAGCCCTACCTTAGCCAAAATTCAAAGGACTAAATGGTGGCCAGCACTACATCTCTCATGTGTCATGCCCAGGGATTCAGAGGTAGTGCCAGTTCTGTGGCCATTAACAATATAACTCCCTTGCCATCACTTCCCCAGTCAGGAACACGAAGATACAGGAGAAACTAAAAGCAGCATAGAAGGCAGACACAAAGAGGGGGTCACATTTTCTTTTCCATGATCCAAATAAAAAACACACAAAAGGTACACTGGTTCTTCAACCAGCTGGACTGAGGTGCAATTCTATAGCTTCCTCAGCTTCAGCAGGGACCTGCCTTCAACCAGAAAAGAGAACAGAGCCAGGGCTATGAAAAAATCCAACTGGGGCAAGTTCTTCCCTGGAACTACACGCATCTTGAAGGAGATCTTATCACACAGGAAATAATGTTGATTGCCAAATGCAGATATATGTTAATAGATCGCTATGCTATTAATAACATTTACTTTCTGCACCATTTATGTTTTCTTAAAACATAAGGACCAACTAAGCCAATGCTTAACATACACAGCCTAGTACCAGTTATTGTTTCTGAGTCTGCTCTTTCAAGTAACTGAACAGCCAGCGCTTCAGACTCACCAGGCTGGCACTCAAGGCAGAAATTGGCTTTGGGTGGTCTGAAAAAGTTGTATAATGCTGTTCCCCAGCAGAGTGCTCCTGCTACTCCTGCCACCTCTGATAAACAAGCAGTAATAACGTTATTCCTGGTGTCATGAGATGAAGACCTTGGACACACGAGGAAGCTACTTCTATGAGCTCCAGTCCCCTGTGGGGGCTGCCTAGGCAGCTCACCCAGCAGTAGCAGCAGCTGCTGGGCCATTCTCGTGTCACAGTTCCCACAGAGACAGGCACCAAGCACACACAAACATGGGCTGTGCCCATCACAAATCTTTCCAAGGCAAGCAGAGCAAAGCATGGAGAGCAATCCCTGTCCTGGTATCAACAATTCGTCCACCATAGGTAAAAAGAAAGCAATATTAAGGTAGCTTCTTAAAATCAGCTGTTATACTTCAGTCTAAACTTCTCCTAAGTCTTCCATTACCATTCCCAGTTTTCACACTGCTAACATTTTTAGTACAGAAATATTTACCATTTGGCAGAATCTAGGTCAACACTAAGATTTCAAAGGAGGTTTCAATGCACTGTTGTGTTGCTGCACCTCAGCTAAGACTGGGGTGATAAGCTAAACTACAATACTAGGATTACTGACCTCTGTATATAAAATTCTCCCTCTTTTATTATCCTCTATGCTTTTTAATCTGTTGTTTGTTACCTTAAAGTAACAAGTAACAAATAACCTCTTTTATAGCAGGTTTTCTTTTTTCTTTCTTTTTTTTCTTCTGTTAAATTAGTTGTTGCAGACTGCCTTTACATTCAGGATCAGCTAGCAGTCTTGTTCTTAATAAGTGGTTATTGTCATGTCACATGTTAATTATAAATGTTCAACATGCTGCTATATACAGTTACATTAGCTTCAGAGAAGAAAGTGCAGAGCCAACAATGCAAAAGCAGTTACAGTCAATGAACACCACCTTTATCCCTGTACTCCAACCAACTTAGAGGCCCCTCAGACTGGTTTAGGTACAAACACGCACTGAAAGAACAATAAATGGAGTGTCAGAGTACCACAGCTGGGAAAGATGAAGCAACTTAGGTTTCACCCTATGGAGAAAACAGGGTGTTTTCCACAAGGAGGTACTTGTTGTACATGTGAACCAATCCCCTTGCACACTGGAGCACGGGCAGGGTCATGATTGGAGAGGGCTCAGTACCTGGCGTATGCAGCCTTTCTAATCATTCTCAAGTTTAGCTACTGACCAACTTGACAATTATCTCCTGAAGACCAGATCAATGAGGAAGAAACTGCATGATCAGACAGAGGAAAAGCACAGGATTCATACAGTGTAGCGTGACATAAACTTATCCTCACTTCAGCAAAGATGCCAAGAATTAAGTGCACGGGGATGCAGCCATATGTTCTCAGAAGATATTTTCTTTTACACATCTCTTCTCTTGGAACAGAGAAAAACAGCACTGTCAAACAAGTGTAAGTGAAGAACAGAGCTATCTTTTGCTCCACCTGGCACTAACTTACAGGGAAAGGGAACTGCTGAGAGTTCAAGGTCACACATCAAGAGAATGCAACGTAGTTTTTGCTTGCTTATACTTCAAATTTATATACACACACACACACACACACACATATGTATATGAAAATCTCTCTATATATAGATACCGTGTATGTGTACACACACTACCAAACACGTATCTGTATATCTATTAAAAAAACAACATATGCATGTGTATACACATTCACAAACGGACTCTTTACGAGGAAAAAAAGATCCCCCTGAAGCGCCTCTCATCCAACCAGTCACAGAAGCATATCAACAAGACATGGATCTGAAAGGCTCAGAACGCTTATCACGATGCTACCCAGCATACCTTCAACACTACTTCTGTTTTAAATGCATACAAAAAAAAAAAAAAAAGGCAGAAAATAGCTTCTCTCACATTTAAACTTTTGTTCAAATAACCATTAAATGTTTTCCACAGGGGTAAGTTAGAATAACTTCTCAAAACAAATACAAAATACTCATGCTAATGATTTCGCTCAGGAGGCAATCATTAATTGCTCTTGAATAACTGTATTCTCTACTGATTTGCTGTAGTGTTTCTTAATTTTTTCTTCTACGCACCCCACTTTTATCATGCAAATACTCAAGGAGTGCTGAACAATGCTCAGCAGTGCTACTCGCAGCTGCATTCTGAAACATCAGTGCAAAGTATTTTGGCTTATTGACTAAACACAGTTTTGCATTGTCTGTTCCAAGTAACTACTTCACCTCAATTCATTCTCATCATGCAGTCTCAGAAGAGGATCTTTGTCATCTTGTAACACCACTGCAATGTATTTTCCATTATAGTGTACTACTTCCAGTGAAGTACCTTCAAGTGAAGTGCATAGCATCTAAGACAGATTTTCCAATTGAGAACAAAACACTTCTCAGGATATGAAAACAAAGTCTTTATAGTACTTGCAGAAGGAGGGAGGTAAGTGGACTTTCTGTTCAGCTTTTAAAGGAAAGAATGATTCTAAGACATCTGAAACACAGTTTAGGAGGTGATTAGGTCAGACCTGAAGGAAGAATTAGGAGCTTAAGTCCATCCTTTGAACTCTGCTGACATCCTCGGTAACTGGTGTTCAAGTTGGAGGTCCTGACTGTCTATAAATAATTGCATACCAAGTTTTTAGAATACTCAAACTTCCTTGCCACCAGAAATTTCCCTACCATCATCTCTTCTGAAATCTAATCCAGGGTGCCCCATTAGTCCACTTGCTCCTGCCTTTAACCACAAAAGAGAAGTCAGACTGTTCAGCTAAATCCAAGGGGTCTTTGTGCCGCAGCCTTTTGGGACATAAAAATGCATCCCCTTGGCTAAAGGCAGCTACTTGTTTAAATCCACAGCTGAGTACATCTGCTCCCCAGTCTTCAAACACTGAATAGAATATAGTGGTTTGCCACCTCTCAGCCTGGCAGAGAGCAAAGAGAAAGCTTTTTTTCATTAGGGTTTACTGGGCATCATATTTTTGTTATTCACTGTTCTGTCCTTCACCCCCCCCCCCCCCCCCCTTTATTTTCTATATTCTCCTAAACATCATTCAGCTGTCGTTACCACTTGAGCTCCAAATTCTCTAGAAATGCTTACACTTGAAGAGGAGAAACTAAAAACAGTCCCAAATGTGTCTCCTGATCATCTTGAATAACAGATAACAAACCATAAATTAAAAGCTCCTGCTGCTTCCCCCCCCCCCACCACCCATCTGAAAATCACTGTGCACATTCTTTCTCAAATCCAGATCCAAACATCTTCATGAAAATAGTGAAACTGCACAAACTACTGTGCCAGTGCCTGCTATTAACAGCCATGAGTCCTCATTTCACGTAAATCAGGATATATATGTTGATTTTCAAGAACGGCATTGATTTCACACTACAAGGAGTCAGACTGGATCCCCAAAATACCCTGAAATCAAAACTGATGCTCAACGCCATAAATAAACCTTCTTAAACATTTGTTGAAGTAGTATTCAGAACTCATACATGCGCTGTGAACCTATATGAAAAGGCTTACCAAATTGGATGCTGAAAATACCTCTTTAAACAGTTGAAAAGTACAAAACAAGTACTGCAATAGAAGAATTAATTCTTCCTGTGCACAGCAACTTGCCAAAAGTGATCTTAAGCTGTGAGTTTTTATGCTGAACATACATAATCAGATTCAAGAGTCATTTGGAGCTTAAGAGATCAAGAAAGATCACCATCATGCTAGCAAAATGAATTTAATTTTCTCAACATCATGCAGTGCTCATATGCTTTGCTATAGAGCATATTTTGCCTGGGTAGAGATCACACAAGAAAAAAATAAAAAGCATACCACAAAAACAGCATCAGTATCCATTTCGAATTCTAAGCAGGTATCTCTTTTCTAATCAGTCTTTCTTCCCTATTCTAAAAAGGCTGAGTCCGAACTTAAATCAAATTAGTTTCAGTCCAAAGAGCTGGTATCTAACCTTTCTGCCTACTACTAAATGCAATGTATGCCACCTCTGTGTCTCTCGGGTAGATGGTGCCTAGGGAAGCAGAGTCATCTTAGCGTTTTCATTTTCATTTTTTATTTTGTGTTCAACAAAGTTGAAGGAAAGGGTTCTCAGCTCTCAGATTTGATAGCACAGAGACAGAAATATTTAAGATGATACTTCAGGCTTAAAATAGTTTATATCCACTGTGGTTCCATAGCATGTCTTTGCCCATTTGGTCTCACAATCAATACCTGTTGACAAGGACAGCAATTTTAAATAATTCTGCTTCTTACAAGTGATGCTTACAGGCCTTAAATACTTAAATGAAGTTTTCTGAGAGATTAAATCACGTGGAGCTTTCAGCCTCTCAAAATATCTGAAAAGAACACTGTGTATCATATAAATGCTCACAGTAGTCAGGGTTTACTGATGCATTGTCAGAAGCCCATCTATTCACTTAGACTTCAGATTGCGTGCAGAAGCAAGGAAGAATCATTTACTTCATGGAAACCACTCTCAAGTCCTTTTGTGAAAAAGGAGTATTAGCAGTTAATCAGATGAGCTAGAAAGCTGTCATCTTTTCTAGTACATGAATTTCTGTGGGACCACTTTAATAGTCACATTTCCAGGGGGGAAATGGTTATTAAATCTGTCTTATTAATTATGGCCTACTGAGACAAAAGAAAGGTACAGATCAATGTAACATCTGTCAGTGTTAGGGGCAATGTAGAACGAACAGACTAATATGGATTACTATGCAAGTCAGAGGTGCAGGAAAACTGAATTTTCCAGCACCTTTGCTGACAAGTCACACCTCAGACCTGCCCACAGAACACTCTGATGCATATATTTCACTGAAAATCTAAAAAAAAATGATCACCTATGTCACAGTTCAATGATCTCTTATAATTGTGGCTGGCAATTCAGATTTTTGAGAGTGAAGCTGGTAGTAAGAGGCTACAATAGGGTAATCTGTCAGCACCTCCTTCTGTATCCAGGCATAGCTGAGACTGCACAGAGGCGGGGTGGAACAGGACCAGGGTATGGGGACACAGATTAGGGTTGCTCCATGGTATGATTCCAACACCCCATTGGACACAACTACCACTTACACACAGCACATTTTGCTCTCCAGTTTTGTCAGTTGATCCTTCGTGATCAAAGTAGAAGCTTGTTAGTTTTACTTGTGTCATGCCTCGTACTGAATGAACATCAGGTTGCACTTAATGGTAGTTTCCATTAAAAAATTTGAAGAACAAGGTAAATTTTGCAGTCTACTGATAAAGCCTAACTTCTCAGATCAGGATGCATTCTGCCTTATTTCCCTCCCAACTGCATCTAAGAAGCCATCATGTGTGTGAGCAAATGTTTTAGGCTCTCTAGCTCCTTCAGTACATTTCTTATGTGTTTTATATATCTCACCAAGGCTTTTCTCCATTTCATCAAAAGGATGTTGTTTCCATGGGATGAATAAGAAGGTCTGCTTGCACTCCAGAGATCACCTCTGCCATCTAAAACATCCACAGTACTGGGCTTAATGAGTGCTAATTTGTGAAAAAACTTACATTTCACTCCTAAAGCAGTGTTCAAGATCTCTCTCTAGTTCTTTGATCTGACAAAAAAGTTTGAGTAATTTACACCATATGGTGAAGGAGGGACTATGGTGTAAGATGTTTTATTATCTTTGTAAGTAGTGGTATTAACATGGTAAGCACATCTTTGAAGTGGTCTAAAGCTTTCACTTCTATAAAGCAACAGAACATAAGAGCAAACAAGTATATTTTCCTCTGCTATCACAACTACACAACTTACTGTTCCATGGAGCTTGTAGCTGAAGGAGCAAAGCACCATGGTAAATACTGGTATCTTAAAATTTGCCCTAGCCAAGGCAAAGTTATCATCTAGTTAGAATGGAAATGCTGAAAAATATGGAAAAGAGGAAGAAGAAAGAAAAGGCTAAGCAGTCAGCTTACGCTTTCCTATGGCTAGCTTATTTCCTGATGGAAAAGAAGGCACACAGCCACGTATGGTGAGAGGTACGTGCTGATATTCGTTTAGCTGCTGAAACTGCCACTTAGGCATTTTCCTTCCATCCTTTAATCAAGTGTTGAATATCAGATACTAAAGCTAGAAATCGACCACATATCAGAGGCTGCCTCTTGCTGGTTTTCCACACTGTGCCTTATAGGTACCCAGTGTTTAACTCTGAAATAGCACCAATATTACCCTTGCTTTTAAAGCCTTAGAAGAAATCCCTCAGGCATCTGTGCCAGCAGTTGCCTGTGAAAACACAATAGTATTCTTCATGGGTTTATACAGCACCTTTCCTACCTCCCCAGGTGCTTCACTGTTACAGTAATAACCATCACAAAAAGAGCATAGAGTAGAAAACCATAAAAGGAAACAACCAAATTAAACAAACAAAGTTAAAAAATAGCAGATCAAGGAAAGTGATCCTGCCCCTCCAAAGGAGAGAGATTTAGATTGGATATAAGGAAAGAGCTCCTTAGCTTTTATTTACATATTTATTAATGGAAAGAGTTGTGAGGCACTGGCACAGGTGTCCAGATTAGTGGTGGATGCCCCTTCCTTGGAGACACTCAAGGTCAGGGTGGACAGGGCTCTGGGCACCTGATCTAGCTGTGGGTGTGCCTGTTGCAGGAAATTTGGGTCAGACGGCCTTTAAGGGTCCCTTCTGACTCAACGATTCTATGATAAGCTATAGTCCAAGTCAAACCTTGAAGCCAAAGAAGCAAACTCAAGATTGCAGTAAATTGCAGACAAATATCCAAGTGTAAACATAATTTCACAACTGGGATGCATAGTACTTGAGGGACTAACTATCCACACAGGTAATGCAGACACTGATGCAGAGTTTTCTTATCTTGTTCATGAAGGGCAGGCAACAATTTCTACTTGATTCTTCTCAAGTTTCTGGACAGGGCTTCTAGACACATATCGCATGTCATTGGGAGTAGCGCATAGATTTGTCTTTCAAAATAGATCTTAACCCTAGCAACCTTTACTAAAACACTCAATGTAGGAATTTCAAAAAACAAAGATGAATCAGGTGTTAGGAAATCACACGTAAACAAGAGGGAGGATTTGAGAAGGGAAAGAGGCTCTATGAACATAAGAACTTGAGAACTAACATTACGGATTTTGAGAGAAAAATGAATTAAGAATAGCATCGTAACTAAGATCACAAAACCAAATAAATACAAGTGAATCTAAAATTACCAACATGCTTATTTGAAAATAAAAATATTCACATGTATGTTAATCCTATACGCACATTTACTGCTACTTTACTTAATGAGATTATTATTTCCAAGGCAGTCAAAGATTTGTCACATACAGAGATGTATAATATAGAAAACAGAGTTTTCGTAACTAGTTGCAACAATTTTTAGCTTAAATTACCTACAATCCTACTTGTACAAAGCACCCTAAGGTATTTGGTGCCATCTGCTACCCATTGCTCTTGTGTAGAACGTGCAAATTTAATCGGTAACTATCATTGCTTTTGAAACAATGCATTTCTGATCTGCATATAAAATACAGCCCAAATGTTGTTTCCCCAATATAGCCGTAAGACCAGAAATAGCTTTATCGGCTATTTAGTCCTTTTAAAATGTCATCAATGATTCATATTTGATCTAATAAGTTTTCTTCAGTTATTACTGCCAGTAAAATACCCTCAAGTGCAATCTTTGAAAAGTCTCCTGCACAGTTGTTGATTGTGCTCTTATTCTTCTACTTGCATTTCTTTTCAATTCTTCCCTTGATAGAAATACTTAGATGGCTTAGACTACGAGTCCTTTCTAAGTTCACGATTCATTTGTATTGTTCCTTAGGCACTAAACACTTCCTCAGTTTAAAGTTGCAAATCCATGGTGAGGCCAACATTGTTGTTAAAAGCAACCAACAGGATTAAGAACAAATTACACTGCACACTACTCCTGTGCCATCAAAACGTACAAAAAGGAAGGAAAAATACAATAATGGAAGAGAAAGAAGATGTGTAAGTACACAGCGCAGCTTTCCATGCCCTTTACCAAGGCCTTAAACAAAGCATTTCTCACTACAACTGCAATCGGTAAGAAAATGAAAAGAAAATGAACTCTACCCCATAACTGAAGTCCTTATGCTCTTCTGACAATAAAAATGGGTTGCTGAGAGCTTTCTCTGGAGTACTGATAAACCAAAAAGAATAGCAAAATAAATTACCCTTAGTTTGCTTAGCTACACACATTAACCACAAAAAGAAAACAACACATTTTATTTGGTGACGCCAAAGAAAGACCTGAACATACACAGAGCCAAGAAAGCAGTACTCCTGCTGGATGTACAGTGCAAATCACACTTCCTTATTCTATGGACGTGCAGTTTCCTCACCTCTTAATGCCAGATCTGAGAAAAAAGGATGGGCATAACCTAGCACAGAACTGTGCCTCATTTAAAAAGAGCCTCCATTGTAGCAACTCGCTTTTTGGTTGTGAAATTTGAAGGTCTTTCTGACAGGAATGAGGACGGATACGTTCCCTGGACTGTTCTGACAACTAAAACCTATATGTGACATTGAAAGCGAGGGGAATTACTTTCCAAATCACACAAGGAAATGTCTACATTTTTTTGCGTAAAAGTACTCAGGCAGACAAAAAAGCAACAGATTTTCATCAGAAGTCTGGAAAATGCATCTAAAAATGACTATAAAATAATCTGAAAATAGGCTCTGATATTACCCACAGTTTTAGTAAATAAGCTATAAAAATTGTAACTAAAACACAGATAAAAACCATAGCTAGCTGTACAGTTGTAGTGTTTTCCATCTCCTGCAATATACCATCAAAATGCTACAGGGCAAATCCATGAAAGCCAACCATTTAGACATTTCCCATGATGCATACAAACCCAGATATTGCCGTATGCTAAACAACCCCATGAAGTATCACTTACTTGATTGGCAAAACCTTGTCTTTGAAGGTCACAGTATTTGTAACACCTTCTATGTTTTGCTGTGCTACAAACATACTACCTTCCAAGCTGGCATATTGCTTTAAGTACCCTTGGCATGTGAAACCATCAATGCAGTTTCAGCCAGGCCTTCTGAGTACTTGGAATTGGAAGAACTTGGAAATGGTGTTCCAATCCTATCTGTGTGCATTGTTGGCTGCATTATGGGCAGTCCTTACTGTTCTTTGCATATCACTGACAACAGAACAAGTTCCTACCCTTAACCCAGATGGAATGGAAATACCGTTCCAACCATAACCAAATTGAGGTAAATCACAAGAAAGTCATGTGCTAGAAGTGGCTTCTCTAGAAAGCCCTTTTACAACAGCTTCCTATTGTTTGAGAGTAGTTTTCCATCTTTCCCTTCTTATGTACTATGAAGTACTGCCAAACAGAAAATCTCATGAAAGGGATCACCAAAAAGTCGACGCACTTACAAACAAAAGGTAAAATTCACACATAAATGAGAAAGTGTAACTACAGTCACAGCTATAACATCTTATCCAAAGCCTCGCTGTCAATTTCAAGCTTATTTTGTCCTTATTATCAGTGCTTCATCAATGCTTCATCAATGCTTTGGTAGGCAGAAAATTTAATCCCAATGCAACATCACATCCATCGCATCTTCTAGACTACTATCCCAGACATTGGTGCTTCCTTATTTTACCCATTCAAAGTCAAGGCAAACTATACAGGTCACCTGCCAACTATGCCTAATTTTTCTTATCTGTGCAGTTAAAAAAGACACAAACACTGAGGAACTAGCTCTGAGATTGCTGGCTACTTGGTGAAAAACTGTACTGCTAACAACGCACTGCTTGTCATCTCAGTATCCCATTCTGTTATTAAATGCTACCTTAATATCATGCATGAGGGAGAATGAGAAGCAAAGAATTGAGCATTTTTTCTAGGACTGTCCTTATGTATATCTGAAACAGAACTGAACCAATATCCGCCAGTTCTTGGCATCTTGAGTCACAAGATTCACTCTATCCCCTGGGGAAGGGGTAGTAACATTAACTTAAAACACATCACCAAAGTCCATATCAATTTACTGGGCAATGGGGGCTGTCCCAGTTTCCCATTCCCACTGTCACATGCAGTAGAGCAAGGGATTTTTATCCCTCCCAAACAGTACAGCAGAAATACAGGTAAAGATACTGCTATAGTTACCATAACAACTGCTTTTAACTGCATTTGTTTTCAAGAATACATTTTTTTTCCTTCATTCAAAGAGCAACAGTATATTTATTATTGCTAAATGAATGTTTCTCAAGAGCTGAATTCTTTTAAAGCCATTACCTTTGAGCACATACTTTAGATTTGCAAGAATAAAATAAGAGTGCTTCTCATTGTACAGTATGATAACAATTCTAATTAATCTCTCTTTCTATATATATGTATGATATTAAGAGCTTTTCAGAAAATGAGATTTGGTTCTGCAGAAGCAGAGATAACATCCATCAGCTTGTTGGTAGCACGCTTCTTATACTTCACAGGCAGTTTGAGTTCATTTTTATCTTCTACACAGGTTTCAGTGATCGGTAACAGCCCACTTTGGCACTGAGGTCAAAATATTTTCCTTCATTTCTTTATCTACCAGATATTAAAAGTGAGCAGGGGCTGAAGTTTTATTCGCATTGTCATGTAAGACTTTTCAGAGATTCATTTTTCCCAATGACTCTATCACAAACAAGGGAATGCTCCTGCAGTAGCTGCTTTGGCCAGAAAGATTTGCTACGGAACAGAAAGGAAAATCATGTACAGTAATGGCTGTAGACACAGAGTTCTCCTACTTAAGATCAGGGAGAGATGAGAAGAGAAGCAGTTTTGCTGGAAAAGGGTCTGAGACACACACAGGTAAGAAATTGCGGTTCTCTGGATTGTAACGTCTTACAGGAAAAGATGGAATGACAGCTTAATCTACTGCAATACACAGAATGATTCTTTCTTAAATGGTAGAAAGCATTCTCAGATCATCCAGCCTTGTCTTGTTTTTAACAAAGGCTTTGCCACATACAGGGTGTTGAGGAAGTGAAGTGTCAGATGTACAAAGCGCATAGGAGACAAAAGTCCATTTTAAGGCAACTGACAGATTTTTGCCAAGGACTTGGAAAAACATAACTTTTAATCTCTGGTCCCTGAGAAAACCAACTAACCCAGCCTTCTGGATATTTATTATCTCATTTTAAGTCCCAAAGGCAAAAGCTCTGAAATGTGCATCTAATGTAGCTTGCTTAGTAAAAAGAATATATATTTCTAATTATCCTGTAGATTCTTTTTATTGCTGCATTCTAACTGTCTACTTGTAGCACCTTAGAAAACCAATAACTCCATGTCTCTTAGAAACCACAAGTACAACAGCCAATAGCTATATTCAGAGGGCAGCTAGGTGGTTGTTTGCTTGTTTGTCTTTACAGCTGCTACTAGGAGTAACTAACATCACATTTCTGCAAATAACCATTCTGCCTTGGCAACTTGGTAATTTAGGGCAAGTGCTGCTCACCTCACTCACACAGGTACTCAGCTTCACAAGCAGCACTGACAGTTTCCTTGCATGAAGTGAAAGAAAATATCATTTTAGTTTAGGGAATTGTTTTTTTAAAAAAAAACATATTCTGCAAACTGGTAATTTGACACAGCCTATACATTCAAGTATGACTTCCACTGGGAGAAACTCACCAACCAATTGTTTAATGGGGTGTATTAAAATCCTCTCTCTCTCTCTCATTAAGCAATTAGAAACTCCTGTATACAGAGGAGCATTTCCAAGTGCATTTGGAGAGACAGTGGTACAATATGTATGAACTATTGTTTCCTACCAATTCTTTTTCCCAGTAGCCAGGCTAACACACACTGATCATCTAATGAAAGGTCCAATGCTTTGTCTATATTTAGTCTTCATGCTTTCTAATGTGCACTGACTTGCCAGATTACTTATATTACTGCCATCCACATCACAAGCACTTCATAAATGCTCTTCTGTGAACTATAACCACTGAACAGCCAAAATTATCTGCTTCCAAAAACTTCTCTGTAGCAATGCATCAAGTCCAGAGACCTAATTCCAGTTATTTGCTGTTAAACCACTACAGCCTCTTTTTGTAAATGATACACAAATAGTTGTTTAGAGTTTTGCACAGGACTAATTGGGCAGGAACCCAGGACAGACATGGGGATTCAATCTCTAATTATGATATATAAGACCCTGACCAAGCACATCAGCTGTTTGGACTTAGCAATCGTTGACTGTTTCAGAACAGCTACCTTGTAATTGCTGACCATTTTGGCAAAACAGCAGATTGACAAGAGTAATAAACTTAATTTTATGTTATTATTATGAAACACCTACACTTCCAATAGAATAAACCAGAGAAAGGGCACTTCCAGAGGGCAAAATCCAGGGAAACCTGGACAAGCTCAATAAGCGGCCCATGAGAACCTTGTGAGGTTTAACAAAGCAAAGTGCAAGGTGTTGCACTTGGGTTGAGGCAATCCCAGACATGAGTACAGACTGGGAGAAGTACTTACTAAAAGCACCATATAGATGGGGATCCTGATGATAAAAAGCTGGGCATGAGCCAGCAGTGTGCTCTTGCAGCCCAGAAAGCCAACAGTATTCTGGGCTGCATCAACAGACGGATGGTCAGCAGGAAGAGGGAGGGGATTGTCCCCCTCTATTCTGCCCTTGTGAGGCCTTAGCTGAAGTACTGTGTCCAATCCTGGGGCGCCCAGTACAGGACGGATGCAGAGCTGTTGGAACAGGTCCAGAGAAGGGCCACAAAGATGACTGAAGGGCTGGAGCACCTCTCCTGTGAAGAGGGGCTGCAGGAGCCAGGGAGACCTCATTGCAGTTTTCCAATACTTGAAAGGAGCTTATGAACAGGAGGGAAACTGACCTTTTATGTAGTCAGATAGTGATAGGACAAAGGGCAAATGTTTTTAGATTTAGACTAGATGTTAAGAAGAAGTTCTTTACTCTGAGGTGGTGAGGCAGTGGTACAGGCTGCCCAGAGAGGTTATGGATGCCCCATACCTGGAGGCATCCTGAAGGCCATGTTGGACGGGATCCTGGGCAACCTGATCGAGTGAATAGCAACCATATCCATAGCAGGGGGTCAGAACAAGATGATCTTTAAGGTCACCTCCAACCTAAGCAATTCTGTGGTTCTGTGATTCACATAACAGTGTTTCCATGCTGGAGTAAAAAACTGAATAAAATAAGTAGGGTAAATTAACAAATAAAAGCTTTTTCTCTTTTTGTCAAAAGGTAAATTATTTTCCCTTTTTACAAGGGGTTAAGATCACTCACACAGAACTGGTAGCTACATGAAATAGCCTTCTTTCCTTAAAAAAAAAATTAGTAAAAATTCAGGGAAGTGGTTTTTCTAATACCTCCTTCTCAAAGAAGTCTTGCAAGGGCTTTCTCCTTGGTGTACTTTATCTCACTGTTTCTAAGTAATGCATTAGAACCATATTTCACAGAGAAAAATCAAAGCTACTCTTGCCACCATCTCTGCTAACACAGATGTCTGGCTTCAAGGGATCTACTTTAAGACCATTGGCAAGTTCCTGTTGTTACAATGCCAAAATATCCCTTCAACAACATTATTGATATTCTGTGAACAACAATGCTAGGCAATTGATACTTTGAATTAGAACAGCTCCATTGAAAGGGCCCTTCATACATCATCAAGTCCAACTGCCTATCCACTTCAGGGATAACCAAAAGTTAGTGTGTTATTAAGGACATTTTCCAAATGCCTCTTCAACAGGCATAGGGAACCAACCACCTTTTTATGGAGGCTATACCAGTGTTTCACAACTGTCATGGTAAAGAATGTCTCCTAGCCCTGTCAGAGTTTGTGCCATTTCCACGCATCCTGCCATCAATTCCCAGGTCAAGAGTCTGGCCCCTCACTCTGTGCTTCCCCTTTCCTTCTTAGGAAGTGCAGAGAACAAGGAGGTGCAGAGCAATACTGGGGAGACAGTGGGTAGAACGCTGTGCTACAGCTGGGAAAACATCTCTGATCAGCATTTCTCAAAGTAGAATTTTGTCTAAGAAAACAAAAATTCACACTGAGGAAAGGTCTCCTCTTAGTTATACTTCTATTAATTTGGTCCCCTTTTATCGACTCCCAGTGTTTTGGATTCTGATCATTTGCGCATTTCTGAGGCACTTTTGAAAAACTGACCTTAGTGTTTGATAATCATCCTATTTAGCTTTAGTCGTGGTGCACAGCTAATCAGCATTTGTATGGCTACTATGTCATGCATACGGTGCATGTTTAGTGAGTATTTAATAAATCCTTTTTACTTCCCATTCAAATAAGATGTGGGGCTTCATTTTTTTATCCGATCACCTTGAAACAATGGAACTAGAACATCTGATGTTGTATGAGGACCGTTTGAAACTAATGCCCCCTGTTTTATTATGTTGGCCCACAACATCAGAGTTGGGTGTTGGTGGTATGGCAGTAGAGGTCGAGGCATTACTTTCAGAGTGACCTTACTAGTTCCTTTTCTGCATAGCAGGTGCATGTCACATAAAAATTACTTGGAGAATAAATTAATGTCACATCTAAAGCCAGTATAGCTCATATATCCAGCACATTTCCTGTTCTCTCAAAGCAAAACTTCGGAGCATAGCATATAATTAAGTCAATGAAGTAGTCAGTGTTCAGAATAGGAAGCATCCCTGTCACTCAAGATGAAGCACAGAGTAGGATGTTTTCAAGAACTCTCATAAGCTGAATAACAGCGCCTCTTGCATCTGCGAACTTCAAAACTCTTAGCAGCTTAAATGCCTTTGAGTACATTATTCGTCTTTCTATTTGGCAGAGAAGTTAAGTGGCTTCCCAGCTCCCATACTACAGTAAATGACTAGCACCAATAGCCAGGGGAAAATTTTCAGAGAGAGAAATGGCTGTTAAGTGTCCAACTGCCATTTGTGCATCTGAGCATCTTCTCCATTAATACTCATCACCTAGTTATAGCAGTGCTTTAAAGTGCTGCCTAAATAATTTAATAGTCCTTATAACATCCTCATGAAATAGTTAACTAATTTATCTGCACTGTACAATGAGCAAAATGGGGCATAGAGAAGATAAGTACTTTATACAGACCATTCAGCAATATATGAACTAATCGTAAGACGTGAGTAGATTATGACTTTTCACATGTACTTTCCCTTTATATCATTATAATGGCCCCACTATGATATTGTAATATTCCTTTCAAATATATAGATGCTGTTCTGTCCACAATTAACTAGAAGCTTAAATAAAAAAATTCATTTGACAACTGAAATAACTGCATGTCATACTATGTATGTAGAAATATAAATAAAATTATACTGTGCTAAGATAAGAGACAGATGAGCTTATCTAAATATATATTTTTTTAAAAGCAGCAGAATGGAATGACTTTATAATGCACTAGTAACAGGAAATAGAATCAGAAATGAATATAACACTAAAATTTGGCAATTCCTTCTTGACAGTATAAAAATATAAATAAATAACTAAAAGTACAGTACCCTAAACTTCTAAATGACTTTGGAAATAAACCCAAAAGCAAAAAAAAAAAAAGAAAAAGAAAAAAAAAGCTCCTTACTCCTATTAAATTGGGAGGCAGCTACAATTTTCTACCAAAATTATTCACTGGGTGGAGATTGGACTGGGGAAGAAAGAAAGAAAGACAGAGTTACATGGTTGTCTGTTTCTTCTATGGCATTCTGATTTTTTTTCCTCTCCTAGGTCTAACACTGTAGATTAACGCTGCTGTGATTACATAGGAAGTATGTGGAAACTTGCACTGTATTTCTATTATAGAAAACTAGAATTCTGTGATGCTCATGCACTCATCTTGTGCATTCACTGCATTATAAGCTTGTACTGCTTTGACTCTGAGCATCTGTATATAACTGTACAGACCTGTTGTGAAAGGGCTGCCAGTGGTATTCTAACAAGAAATCCAAAACTTGAGAGTTCTGGAAACTTTGAGGGATGACAGTAGTGCATTATTCATTGAATTGCCTCCTCTCAGGGAGCTCAATCTGAGGAGAAGGGTGTCTAATGTGCATTGTTGTAACAGCACATACAGAATGGCTACTGTTAATAAACACACACACAATATATATAAATATATTGCATGTATATACATATATACATCATCCTTACTCTAAAGAATTTACAATTTTAAAGATAAGTAAACAGGAAGGGAAAGTATACCACATGAATAAAGAATAAAGGGCACTGGCTGGTGCACACTGTGTCAGGTATGTTCTTTTTGGGCAAGCAGGCAATGAAATGGAAACAGAAGAGCATATCCAGCGAGGATTATAACAAAGACAGAAAGGGCATCTGAACCTTTGGGAAGATGTTTCAGGTTTGAAAGGAAGCAATAGTGACCATAGTAGCTTGTCAAGACCTGCGTCAGAAAGAAAACAATAGTAGTTCTACTGAATGCAAGAAAGAACAGAAGAGAAAAAGCTGACAGCACCTACCTGACAGTCTACAAGTGTTTGTAATGCATAAACATTTATTCTGAAACATAGGGTCAAATAGAAAGACACTACCTAGAATTAAGCTTGTATAAGCAATTCAGGTATCCACATGAGAATAAGCAAATGCTGAGGCCCAGAGCAAGCCCTTTGAAAAAAAGGTAATTCATATCAGCCTAAATAGAATGACAGTACACAGGATGAAGTGAAGGAGAACTTAATCTAAGCTCGCTAAGAAGTGTAGGAAAATGAGTGAGGAATAAAAAATGGAGGACAGAGGAAGAAAATTCATCAGTTTCATACTGCTGTTTGATTTTAAAGAGTAACTGTTGAGACGCTGCAGATTTAAATAATTAAATAAATAAAAAGCATATTCTGAACTTCCCCTGATTAAGTATATACCTTCAAGTTCTTTAATGTAGAAAATCCCAGACTTGTCCTAGGACTACACCAAGTCTGTGTTTCTGGCCCCAGTTCATCTAGTTGCATGTGCAATGGGCTCACAAGTCAACTATGGATTAAGAAAAATACTGGTCAAGAAAGCCAGAAGGAAGTGAAGAGAATATAAAAATGATGGAGTAACAACAGAATACATGCATTACTTGTTCCAAAGAACAAGAGAGGCAGAAGGAAAAAGGTGAACAATCAGCCACAGCAAGCACTGAAAGAAGAGAACAGAAGATAAAACCTATGGGAAGTGAAGCAAGATTCAGATGGAGAGAATGGCTGTCCTGGCTCATGATATATATGTTTCGTATACAACATAAAAAACATTCATTAAAACACAACTAGAGAATACAGAGCAAACTCTAGTTATATAACTGTCCAGTTATGTGAGCTGATAATTTCATGCTGCCCAAGTAAAATGAAATATCTGATTATTTATTTGGCTGTATAGCATCACTGACACACAGTTGTTGTAGGATTGATAGGAATAAGAAAGCAGCAAAAGCATAACCAGGGTGTCATCGCCCACTTGTCCTTATTTTCCCGTACATATATTAAGTTAACAACAACAACAACAAAGAAAAACAACCCAAACCCAGAAAACATACAGAATCTGAAAACCCTGTCTTGAATGTTCTGCTTCATTCTGTCACGATGGCAGTTGGTAGTTATTATCCCAAATACAAAAGCAACTCCTATTTCAGGTATAAACTAAGGAATAGAACATTCTGACACACAAACATAACGTGGCAAAATATAATGTCTTGAGCACTGTCAAATGCCTGCTGAGGTAAAAAATAAAAATAAAAATAAAATCCCCACTACCTTTATCTTTCGACCATACAATGTCCTAATGACTTGAATGAGAACTCATACAAAAAACACAGCGATTTTTTTCTGGCAGACATTTTTTCCCTGGTTGCTTCAAAAAAACAAAACAAAACAAAAAAACAACTTTGGCCAGAGTGCATAGTCCAACCTCTGTAATAAAAGCCTCTTTTCATACATTTTAATTTTCATAAGCTGAGCTTTGAATTCCAGTGCTTGTAAATGGAAAATACAAGATCAGTTTCAGCATCTTTTTTTTTCATTTTTTCTGCCGCTGCCCACCCCAGGAAGTCGGAGAAGCAAATTCTAAAGTACCACACATTCTCACTTGTTATACCATTCTGCACAGACACAGAACAGCTGCAAGACAGGAATTCTATGCTAAAATTGTACAGTCACTCCATTACCTTAAAAGTCTTTCAGAAAAACTCTGCCAAGTACTCCAGGGCCTGGAATGGATTCCAGAAGAAGATGGAAGGGGAAGTATAAACAGAAAATTCAGTCATTTCTTAGCCTGGGCTGACATAGGCAAGAATATTAACAGATACTTTGTCAAAACATTACACTGCTTACACCCCACTTGAACAAAACCCTAGAATGCGCCTAGCTTGCCTACTACTGTGCCATTGCTATTGCAGTGTTACGGCTTTTAGCTTATGCCAAAAGTAGGAGAAAGTATCTTGCTAAAAATTTCTGCCAAAGCCTACATGTGACCTTAAAGGGCTTAACCTCCTTTCAACTCCTGGGTCTTAAATGCAGAGATTAAAAGGGCTTCCCTCAGGCTGTTTGAAAATTATTTCATCAAAGTTCATTTGGAGTTGGCTCATGACCGATCAGCACTATCTTGAATGCCTTCAGGGATTACAGAGGAGACCTCCACATGAAAATATAAGTTTGCTGACTGAGTTAATTAACATTTTCTATTTATAGGATTTTTAATAGATTCATAATACCACAAATGAACCCTAAATTTCAGTATAAACCTTTTCTTTAGCACTTAATTCTGACTAGTACCTGCAGAGGAACATAAATAAAGCAAGGACAGAAAAACTTACAGAGAATGCCTGATTTTTCATTTGTTGATATGTCATGCTTATGGTCTCCCTATAGAATTAATTTGGTCCTCTGCTGTAATGTGCCATCTCTAAAATAACATGATGTTCTAGTTACCTCTACTACTCCCTTCTTCAAAGTATTCTTTTTATGTGCAGAAACACACACCTGCCCTACCTTCAAAGAATCATCACTATCAGTTCTTGTCAGTCTGACTGCATATTCAAACCCACATTAGTCTGTCTGGATTTACAAAGAATTTTTTTTTCCCCCAGAGAAATAATTTATGCTTGCTTACTTCCACTGTAAAAGGAAATGGGAATCTCATTCATAATTAGAACTACTGATCTTTGAACTGCAGTTTTTCACAACTTCCTGGACTTAGAAGATAGACCAAAGCTTTTTTCCTCTCAAAGAATTTTGCCTTTGTCACTCACTACATTTCTAACTAGGACTAGTATCAAGAGCACAGACATAATGAAAGTCTGTAAAGCATTAAAATTCTCCAGAGAAAGAGGTACTTATGACTTATGGATGTGACATGAGAGAATAGTCTTGTTTTACTCTAAGATTTCTCATAAACAACTTCACACAGCGCTTAAACATCCCATTACCCCTAACCTCTTCATGCTTCCAGATTGCTTGTCTTCTGTAAGGATAGCTATAAGCATCTAGGAAAAGCAGAATATAATCCTAGGTATTTCCAGAGGTTTGCTATGCCAAACAAGCAAACAAACAAAATGAACATGGAGTAGTCCATCCAAAGATCTACCAGCTGGAAGAGGTTAAGTAAACAGTAAGGAGTGCAAAGCATGAATAGAAACTTCAAAACCAAACTGAGTTCTTATTCCTCAACTTACAAATAGCTGTTCAAGAGCAGCTATTATCTTGTCAGCTGGGCACAGATGAATATTCTACCCCTGGAGCGTTCTGTCTGGCTGTAAAGGAAGCAAGTCTTCAGCTCAGACCTACATACACTGCCAGAATACAACCTTGCTCAGCAACTGTGTTGCACAGTGCCCTAGCAAACAAAGCTGTCCCTCTAGAACAGTTCTACGGAAAGGATTTCCAAAATAAAGGAACAAAGGCAGGAGTGGAAGTTTCCCCTCCCGACTTCTACAGCTAATAGTCAGTCATCAGACACTGTTTAACTTTGGAATGGTAATTGCCGAAATGAAGGGCCAAAAAACAGACTCTGAGCGTACATAGTTAAACTTTTGAAGAAAAGAAAAGAGGAGTGCAGGAGAGACCGTTTAGGCAAACAGACACTAGAAAGTGGAATGCAAGTTTTACTTATATAATATATTCTGTAGACGTACTTGTGGTAGCCATACACAGTCCTGACCAGCTAAACTAAATCAGAATGAACACAGTTCCCGAGACATGAAATTTCCTGACTAAAGAAGAACAAAAGATGAACATTTCTGTACAGAGCTGTATATGGACAAAACGCGTACCCTGGGTGAAAAGCATATGGTTCTGGATAAAGCTTGTCTATACCTGAGCAATTGTGCATTTCTTCCCCTCAAAAAATCCCAAACAATCAAACTATAAGCCTAAAAATGAATGCTTTGGCTGTCTGTTGTTCTCTACTATTATCTAAACAATGGTTTCTTATTTGCAGTCCAGATTCTTTGAGGATATAAGCCAAGGACACATAAATATTCCATGCAAAATAAATACATAAAAACTTGAAATAATAATAATTATAAAATAAAAGGATGTCGTGAAAGTTGAGGGATGGAGCCAAAACTGCATGTTCAGAGCTATTTAGGGAAGCGTGGTGCTATAAATGCTAGCTGCCAGATTATGAATAAAGAAGAATTAAACAACTCAAATTTCACTCAAGTGTTCTAAGCTGCAATTTTTGTTCAGACTTTGTCAGAATTTTATTATTATTATTGTTTTTAACTGAACTTACTGCCCTTGAGTTGCAATGTTCTTTGTTAATCTAAAATACAGTATTAGTTTACTAGTGCAAAACACAAGTGAAGTATCAAGTTGGTGCATTCTCACTTTGCCTATCAATGAAAATCCCACTGAAATCCATGGAATCATTTACAATATATGGCATGTTTATAAACTTGATCTTATTTCACATCACTGAATAGTCTTGCAACACAAAGCAACTGGAAGCATGCTGTCTGTCCTATCATGCATATGCTTGGCTAGGGTTTCAAGCGTAATAATTTATCTGAGAGTGCATTTATTTATAACACTAAGGGAGGTGTGGATCATTATAGCCAGTGAACAGCTCTAGAATTTCAGTAGTAATCAAGAAAGAAAAGGGAGCAACATACACCTACTTACAGGTTTATTCATCTAAGCACAAAAGCATGGGTTTTACATGTTGTATCTGTGTTGGATCTCTGCCAGCTTTGCTTGTTACCAGTTAAGGAGATTCAGGTTTGCTTCACCGGTCTTTTGCCCTAGAATTCATCTTAATTACCACTTCTTGAGAGAGCCTCAATCATCACACAGCATTTTTACATGCTGTGGAACAGAGATGCTGTACAACTCTGTGTGCATATTTCAGAGTTCAGAGGCAGTCATTTGAATGTTCTGGAGTTGAGAAAACTGATGCAAAGGATAAAAGCTAAGTGTTAGTTCCAGTGTTCCCATAGCAATCAGCTCATAAAACACTTCAATTCGAGCCAACTGCAGAAAATCATTCTTCAAAGCTCGTTTCACCATTTATAGCTGTGAACTTGGAGTGAAGTCACCCATAACACTTTTAACTGCTTTAAACACAAATATTGGTCATTGATTTCTTTTCAGTTTCAGATAGGAAAGGTTTGGGCATTACAAATACACAAGAAACGCATCAGCATTAGCAGTTCTTTGAGTTATTCCCTCGTGGAGAAAAATAATCTGATCTCTTCTCCCTTGTGATGCACTGATGATAATGGTACTATGCAGAATACAGCTCTGTAGCATGAAATTGCAAACTTTCACTTGAGAGGTTGAGTGCCAAAATGTACTATTTGGGTAACTTTGGTAATGAGAAAAAAAACAACATTAAATGTGGGACAATACAAACCTAATTAAATCAAATGCCTAAATGAAAAACAAACCTCATTATAAAACAATTGCAACGAGACTCAGGGAGAAAGCATTATAGATTACCTTAGTATTACAGCTTCCTTGTATTTGGGAAATCACTGGCAACATGACTAACACTGATATAAACAAGCTACGAGCTGATATCAAATTTTGAACTTCAGCACCAGAGCCAGTCTGAGTAGAGTCAGGTACCATGAAAGGTGAGGATGATGTCTGAATACCTAACACATCCAAAGCCCTTTTAACATATTCAAAACCTTGTAGCTGGACTAATGACAATTAAAATCCATGGTTTAACCAAGGGAAGGCCTCACACCTCTCTTCTGATATGCCATACAATTTTCCTAGCTCCTCAGCTATTGTTAAGATGGCATCAATTAGTCCAGTCCATGACAGGACACCTTAATTTCAAATAGAGTAAGCAAGGATTTTGCACAGCTACAGTCATAGGAACATGGTTATTAATAGTTTTTTTTCTTTAGTTTTCAGCTAAAGAATCAAGTGTAGTGTCATAAAGTAATTTGAGAGGATACATCAACAATGATAGCTCATGTAAAGCAGTGACAGATTTCGGTGGGTTTTTTTGTTTGTTTGTTAAGTTCTTCCCCTAATAGAGAGCAATATAAAAGACGCAATTAAGACAGCCTTGAAGTACACTTAGATTTCACTATGCTCCAAAAATATTCAGCAGCATGTAGTTACTGCTGCTCCATAAACAGAGAGCATCTCCTCTCCATCCTTGAAAGCTCTTTCAGGGAGCCTTCATTAAAAATTGTCAATTTAGATAGTACTCACTCCCAGTCAAGTAGAAAGTTGTGGATATATTGGTGCACAAAGGACTTAAGACCACACACCAGTGTATCTCACTGTAAGTTACATGATATATTCAAGCAGGCATACACTGAGCATAAGCATTACCTAACCTTAAAACATTACTTGATCATATTTTATGCAGACAAAAATCAGGGTTAAGACTTCATCCATGAAGCTACACATAGTAATTGAACTGAGCTGGTTCCAGGACATTACAGAAACATTTACAGTTAAATGAGCAATAAAATTTTAGGTTTTACTCATTAGCATGTTCACATGACAGGTGACTGTATAGGCACAGTAATATAACAGAAAGCCTCTTTTCTGACTATACATCAAGACAATATTTGGTTATGGCACAAGTGTTTCCAGCCTATGTACAAACAGAAAATAATTATTCCCCTGTTTACTGACCAACCAGAAAATTCTGACTGCCAAAAATCCTCCTGGGTATAGCAGAACAAGGATATCATCCAAGTGTCTGTTATACTAGCGTGCAGTAAGCCAGTATATTACACACACCCGTAGTCATCCTTTCAAATTAGATGGCACTGAATAGAAAGGTATTAAGCCTAACCAATCTTATAAAAGTCCTGTTCTGATTAGGAAAACAAAACCAAGTGAAGACTTCTATCCACTCAAGGCAAAAGCATGATCCTATAGAAAGCAGAATTGGGCAGTCACAAGATATGCTACAGGGTTAGAAATCTGGTGCTGCAGGGTTTACGTTGCTCTGGAGACTCTGATATCAGAGAATTATATCATGAGACAGATTCAGGGAAGAAAATACAGAATGATTAGATTCAGTAAAGAGACAGACCAGTGATAACACCACTCACATTCAAAAGTTTACTAAATCGTGATTCCAGCTTATAATATTATATAAAAACATTTACTTCTACAAATTCCCTGTCTTCTATGTTGTCAGATGATATTTTCCAAAATCCTTTTAAAACTTCTTTTATATCTAGTTTTTATTATTATTATTATTATTAAATAAATAAAACCACAGTCTCGTGAAATTTTGCGGCTTCAGAAATGAAACGGGAACAAAACTCTTATCACAGGAAGTTCTGGCATTTGAAGCATGAAGGAAAACCTGCAGATGAAAAATGCTTTGGGCTTCTGTTCGCTCTCTCCATACTTTAGCAACAACCGCTATCATTCAAAGGCAGTAAAAGACAGCTTGGAAAGAAACAGTTCTACACAGCAGGTGAGCTGGACCAAAGGTCCCATTCAATCCATCTTAGCAATTCTGTGATATCCTTTTTAAAATCCAGGTTTCTGTTTAAGATTTAGTGCCTTAAAATGCTTCAGTTATGTTAAATAAAAAAGGATAGCAATCAACAGAGCCTCTAAAGATATAACTTGTGAATAAAATGCAAGAGCTGGTCCAGAGCCTCCTATTTCATTATGTTGGCCCATGATGTCAGAGGTGGATGTTGGTGGTACGGCAGTAGGGGCTGAACCTTCCCACCAATATCCCATTATGTGCTGTTGCCGTGTGACAGATGGCGGCAGAGGGGCACAGTGACAAAATGGCGCCTGACATGGAAGTGTGGATGAAGCAAAGCTGCATCACTGAATTCCTCCATGCGGAAAAAACTGACACCCACTGGCATTCATCTACTCTTCCTGAATGTTTCTGGAGACCAAACAGAAGATGAGAGCACAGCGAAGCAGTGGGTGGTGCAGGTCACCTCTGTTGGTGCAGATTTTTATCAGCACAGCATGAAGCTCTTGTTCACTGCTGCAAAAATGCATAGCTAATGGTGGTGACTATGTTCAAAAACTGTTTTGCTGCTGAGAATTTGTTCTATCAAATAGTGTTATTGTACTCTTTGAACCTGTTGCAGTTTCCATGGAAATAAATAGGAACTTTTACTTTCTGAGTGATCTATGTATTTATAAGGACAGAAGAGACTCTTTATCAGGGGACAGAGTGACAGAACAAGGGGTAACAGTTCTAACTAAAAAAAAAAATAATGGTAGGGTTAGATTAGACACAGAAGAAATTCTTCCCTGGGAGGGTGGTGAGGCCCTGGCACAGCTGTTCGTGGAAGCTGCAGATGACCCATTCCTGGAGGCATTCAAGGCAAGGTTGGATGAGGCCCCGGGCAGCTGAACTTGCAGCAGAGGGGTTGGCACTGGGTGATTTTTTAAAGGTATCTTCCAACCCCAATCATTCCATGATTCTGTAGCAAAGCCAAAAAGAACACCTACTCATCCAGAACATTCTGAAGTAAGAAACCAGCATTAATTTTGATTATACTGTCTGAACATATATGTATGTATCTATATGCATGTGTTTACATCATATATATTTTCTGTGTAAGTTTTGAAATGGAACGGGGAAAGAAAAGGCATGAAATGCATTTTATCCTGACATTTTCTTATGTAAAGTAACAAAATGTAAGGAGCTTTTTTTACTGAATATTTTTTCACTGACATCCTTAAAGTTTCTTTTTTTAAATTTTTACAATAATGTACCTTGTTTCTATTTATTCTTCAGCCTGACCTTCCTAGAATGACCAAGCTGATATTGTGATTAATGAGCCAATTATTTTCATCTACGACATGAAACAAAACAAATAGCCTATTCCCATTCTATCTACTCTTTTAAAAGTAAGTATCCCCCCCAAATTTTTTTCTTTTTCAAAGCTTATGATGGATTTCTTATGCAATTCATCCACTAAATTAATAGGAGCTGAAGACAGAAGGCTAGAAACACAGGATTCTACTTGCTTGTGACTTTAAAGTAAGATGTAAATAGATCTTTTCTTAGTGAGAAACACTTCGAGAGAACACTAACAGGAGTAAAAAAAAAAAAATGCTTTAAGTACAATGCTTTAAGTCACCAAATTATTTGCTATTGTTTAAAGAAGGAAGGAAAATGGAAAATAAAAAAAGAAAACTGTGGGAAAAGATTTCTTTATCCAAGGAGCACTGAAGTTAAGCAAATAAAAATGCTGCAGTAGCATGAGGGGAAATGCATTATACTATTATACTCAAGGGAGAGATGTAAAATAAGTAACACAGACATCACATGGACTATAATTTCCAAACTACCGGTTTTGAGAAGCTCATGCACATTTGAACAGCTGCATACAAGTTCTTTTGTCATTCAGCTATGAAGCCTTTGACATCCAATATGATCTGTAGAAAGGGTCGCTTTTATAGCAGAAAGAGCAAGCAATTAACATTTGTCAGTATCTGTTGCAAAAGAGCTATGTTCCTTTGCAACTTTTGATGTGTACAGGTATACCAGAACTAAGTCTACCCGTGAAAAGAAATTTGATATGCACAGTAAATGCATTGCTTCTCTTTAGAATTTCATAGAATCACCAGAGTCGGAAAAGACCTCCAAGATCATCCAGTCCAACCATCCACATATCACCCTATTTCCCACTAAACCACATCCCTCAGTATAACACATCTAAATGTTTCTTCAACATCTCCAGGGTCAGTGACTCCACCACCTCCCTGGGCAGCCCTCTCCAGTACCTGACCACTCTCTCAGAGAAGTATTTCCATTTATTTTGTCATTAGTATCATTTTCTTTCAAGGGAACTTCCAAAACAAGAGAGAGAAGCAACTTCTATGAAGCTAAGAAAACAATAGTGCATGACTGCATGATCATCAGAAAAACTGCTCATTATGCTTTGTGCATTGCAGTGCACTAATTTCTCTACAAAAAACAACAACAACAAACAAATGACAACCAAGCAACCAAAACCCCATGAAGTAATCCTACCCTGAAGTACTTGATTTGAGGATCCTACTTCTGTACTTTTGTGATGCCTCTTCCACTAGAAGATTTCCTCTACCAGCCTACAGTGACCTAATTTTCAATAAACTAGTCAGTCTGACAATTACCAGTTTGACAGATATCCTGGTTTTGACTGGATTAGAATTATTTTCTTCACTGTAGCTAATCTGATGCTACATTTTAGATTTTTCAGGAAAACAGTGGTGAGAACACATCAGTGTTCCAGTTGTTGCAGAGCAGGGCTTACACAAAGCCAAGGATTTTTCTGCTTCTCGTGCTGCCCTGCCAGCAAGGAGCTGGGTGTGCATAAGGAGATATGAGGGGTACAGCCAGGACAGCTGACCCAAACTGGCCACAGGGGTGCCCCATGCCACATGGCATTATGCTAAAAAATAAAAGCTGATGCTAAGGAAGAAGGAAGGGGCTATGATCAGGGTTATGACAACGGGTCCTCCCAAGAACCTGTAATGGTGGAGCCTTGTTTTCCTGTAAATAGCAACACCTACCTGCTAATGGGAAGAAGTGAATAAATTAACTACACAAAAATAAAACTCTGCATCACAAACTGAGGAAATAACTTGCCCAGCGTCATTCACCAAGTCTCACAGAGAACAAAAGCAGACTCAATCTGACCTGCAGACAGTCACAAACACTTCTCTCCTCTTGATTTTTGATTAGCTCAAATGATAAATAATCTACTTGTGAAGTTAGTGCTGTTGTTCATGACATGGTGCAGATAGAAAATCACTGTTCCCAGCTCCACATGGCTCGCTGTAGTGGATGAAAAATACTCAGAGGGTATCAGCTTTAGAGCTCCAATTTATTAATACCTTTGAATACAAAGGAAAACCCACTGCTTTCAGAATCCAACAAATAATTCATCCCTGCCCAGAGCTGCAGGTTTCCTGAATGGTAATTTTAAATATTCATTGCCTTTCTGTGAGCACCTAAACCATGCACTCTCTGTCTAAGTGGGGGGTACAGATGCATCCCACGGCAGAGCACACAATCTCTTCCAGCTCTAAATGAAGAATTACATTTTGGGGGGGAGGAGGACAAACAACAAATGCACAAAAAGAAAAACAAACAAACAAAAAACACCACAACACACCACAAAGAAATCGCCACACCACCAGAAATATTTCTGTCTGCTAAACACAGATCCTAGAAAGTACAGAACATTATAATCCTTTCCATTGATAATTGTATCTTGGATTGTGTATCAGCCTATGAAATGTGATGAAAACAGTGAAATAATGCATTTTTGTAAGAAAATATATCTTACAGGACAGCTATTATCACTCACAGATCAAACTTATCTGTATTTGTTTATACTTAGCACTTGGATGCAAACTGTTATCCTCAGACTATGATTTCATACTATTGGCTACACAAACCCTGAGCAAAGCTTCATAATGCCATTTGAGGAATTCTGCTGATGAACGGTTTTCCCTATCAATTAATAATTAAGACATTCTATGCTCTAGAGGTCAGCCTGTCTTATTAATGTTTGCATTTGTCATTATAACAGTCATACTTCTGTATCAAAACTTAAAATGTATAAATACGTTACAGAGACAGAAGTTGATAATGTTAAAAATACATAAACAGGTAGGAGCAGTACTAGGACATTTAAGTACCTCCAGTGCTGAGTATGACAGACGAGAACTTTCTAAACAATGCTAACCTATCAAGGAAAACAACAACAAATCTTTTAAAGTAGATGTTTTTTGTTGTTGTTGTTGTTGTTTTAATCTACAAAGTAACTCACTTATTCTTTCTGATGAAGTGCAAAATAGCATAGCTAATTTAAATAAGCGATGTACATTCTTCAGGAGATAGATGAAGCTGTATACAAACTTTAGAACTTCATACAGAAATTACAAGGGAAAGGTACAATTTAGTGCTAATTTACAGCACAAATTCATCCTAAATTCCTAAGAAATTTGGAGAAAACTGTGGCACTTCAGCAACCACTATTCAGTACCTAAAGAGTGGGTAAGTTTATGCACCATTTTAAACATCTCTAGAAGTCTGACAAATAATCTGCAAACTGAGGAATCCTTTTATTCAGTGGCTCTTTCTTGAGGTATGCAACATTAAGGCGTGGAAACTGTTCGATTTCAAGAACAACTAAGAGAAGTATCAGTACGATAACCATCTGTGCCACAGGCAACAACAGGACAATCTGAAGTACATAAAGATTACCTTTCCAAGTCTCCCACATATTCAACCCGGTAGGACTAATCTTTCAATAAAACATTAGAAATGGTATCTCACCCCAAACCTGGAATTCAAAGCAAACCAGTACTCAAAAGTGATGGAAAAATTTAAGCCATCGATGTTACTGAAAATTTTAACTACAGACTTCAAATAAAGAAATTTCCTTTTTTAGGGCACTCAATTACCATTTAGTATAACGCTAAGAGATGTGGCCCTTCTCTTCGTCCTTCTCCTTCACCTCTTGAAATATACTAACTTAATTAGTATTATGTTAAGCCTCTTATTTTCTGTGTTCAGCATCTAATTGATCCTTCAGTTTTCAGAGGAAAGCAATCATTTAGCTCTCAGGCATTAACACCCTAACAGCAATACATGGTTTGTATTGTATTTAAAAGAAAGAACTCAAGCTATTAAGACTAAGAAAAATACCACCACTGAAAAATAAACAATTCTGAATCTCCACACTTAATGACAAATGGGAAACCTATGCACACATTCTGATGACAAGGACAGAATTTTAACACACAGTATCATTACAGAGGGAAGGTGAAATAAAGGAAAAACATTCAAGTCTGAGCTACATTAAAAGAATGATGTACTCAACAGATGTGATGGTTCAACTAATTACTAGAGGATATCATAAGTCTGACTGATTCAGCTGCGGCATGTTGTTCAAAACTAGCTCTGTGTCTATGTCTCATGGAAGCACAAAAAATGCTTTGAAGTGAAAAAATGAAATAAATTGTGGTTGTACTCTAAGACCAAAAAAGGCATTACGTTCAAGCCTTGCCTAACTGACTACTCACCATCACTTCATTTTCTGTTATGTATCTTAAAACAAACAAAACACTCCACTAGATAAATGCTGAGAATCAGAAAAGACAAAAAGAAAACATGCTTGCTGAGATAAATTTGTAACATACTTCTTATAGATCATCCCTCCGCAATCTTATCAACACCCCTTAAAGAAAAGGACTCCAAAACACAGCAAGTAAAAACAAGCTGGGATGACAGGTATTCATAAATACAGAGGCATCACAGTAGCAGATTGAGTTTGTTAACAACCGTCTTTTCATCCTTTCTCCCTGATCCCACACAGAAGCAGCAGATTTAAAAATACGCACAGGAACAGAAAGATCAGGAAGGAATTTTTTTCCAAGAATCAGTAATTTTTAGGATGAGTATTAGTGGCTGCTTGATAGCCCTAGCAATTTAATATAAAATCTCTACTCCGTTCTTGGAACAAACAACAAAACAAAGAACCCAACCCAACCACACAACATACAATCTAAAGCCCAAAGCTCAAGTACAGCATTAGAAGAGGAAAAAAGGAAACTTGAATATATATGCAGTGAGAAAGAAGACATAATGCATCTTTTGAAATTAAGTTAATTTTGCTCTCAGGTAGTATGGAGTATTTCTTTTGTTGTGAAACAGGTTCTCTATCATGCCAGCTTATTATCTGAGGTGTTCTGCCAATCACCGTAGCCCAGTCTTCCCAGGGGTTCAAGCTACTAGCTCAGATCTTCAAAACCTGCTACATTCCTTATTTATGAATTGGTACGCTTTGATCAACCATACCAGTTACTCTTTCCTCCTCCCCATTTTCATCTTTTATCAGTCCCTTGCCAAAATTCCATTTCAGAGAAATATATGAAACACCATTACATTCAGGGCAATACTCTGAAGATCATCTGTGTTAATTTCAGAAGCACTAATATCAAGTAGGCCTTACCACCAATTTTTCCTGTCATTCCCTTCTCCTTACAAAAAAGCCCAACCACACTCTGAGAATATTGAACTCAAAAAGACAGCTTCACACCCACCTGGGGAAAGCATTCTCGATCTCTGAAGAGGCCGAGTATGTAGCAAACAACACAAACAAGTTCAGTACATACTAAATAGTCAAACTGAAGAGCACACTTAATTATGATTCTTAAAAAGAGTGGTGAAAGACTTCTGTAAGCAGCTAGCAGGTATTCTGTTTAATTTATATATTCAGTGGCAATGGATTTAACTAGCAGTGTGACTGAGCCTTTGATCAAAGGACAATCGATACTGCAATCAAAAAATAAAATACAAAGATTACAGGAAGTATACAGCCAGATGCAATCATTGTGAGTTCACAGCAAAATGCTCTGCATCATGCATAATGGAAACGCAGCTCCCTGTAGCAATCCAGGAATTATTAATTATTATTATTTTATAGTACTTCAAAATCCATGAAGAAAGGAAATGAGAAGCTAAGGCATTAACTGCTCTTCAGAGGCAAGGGAGTTGAAGGAAATCCTTATTATCCTTAATATACTCTGGCCTGAAAGACTGAAAATGGACAGCTTTTTCTTGCCCTTTTCTGAATAACAACAGTAAACAAAGTTCATTTTTATAAGGAAGAATCTGCACATCTGTTCCATCAGTATCCAGAGATAAGGTAGTATAACACAGATGTATAACACGGTTGCTTCAGTCTTTTGTTGCTGGGGCTGCCTTTCTTTCCAGGGAAAAAAAAAAAAAACCCAAATAAATAAATAAAGAGCCTTGCAATTTTGAGAAGAAATGCCATGCATCTCAGCTCAGATGTTTTGTGCTCTTTATCTCAGTATAATGTCTGGGAGAACAGGCAACAGCTCAAGAAAAAAAAGTGTCATTAAGACCTCTGTCACTTCTTTCATGTAGAAGGAGCTTCTTAACTGCCTCATTTCCCCTTAGGGGTCATAAAATTAAAAAGAAAAGCCCACAGCTCTGTGAGAAAAGTATACCTATACTATCATAGCAGCAACTTGATTGCTGCAGAATATGAGTGTTATTGCAACATTGACAAGGTATGACCCTCTTCATTACTTTAGTTGGCAGTTTCATTATACTGTCAGAATTTTAAGTGTGTCCATTTTCCTTTTATAGATGATGGTTCTGTCGATCTTCAATCAGCGTTCAGTTGTTATAGTCCTACTATACCTTCAGCAGCGTGGGAGAGAGGAGAGTGATGACACCAATCCTAAACTGCCTTATTTTACCCTGAAGTAGCATAACATGTCCTTTTGCTTCATGATAGAGCTATCAGAAAAAATGGATAATTAACATGATGCTGGCTCAGGAAATCAGACATCTCAGGAACTGCTGTTTTAAAAAGAGTAATCTAACTTCTCTACTGCATGCCTATATTTGTGATGGTCTTCTGATGATTACACACAGCAGTTTTAATTAAAACCTAGATTTTTTGCATCTCAGTTAATAAACATTACTGAGATACAGGATAAGGTAATCTGTGGAATCTCTTCTACCTTTTTTTAGTGAATAGCTGGAAGACAGTGAGAAAAAAAAAAGAAAGGTACTTGCAATGAAAGCATAATGCAAAGATTCCATGTGACAAATTACACCACTAAAACTCTTCCTTATTCACACCTCAAATGACCACCTTTCAGATTTAGAAGTAAAGCATGAAGTCAGCTGCTTGTTGTAGAAAAATCAGAGATTTGGAGTAGGCAGGGGTCTAGATGCTTAGAAGTGCAAAACATTAGTGTCAGCCAAAAGAGCTAACTGCACACTGGGGTGCCCCAGGCACAGCGCTGCTAGCTGATCGAAGGAAGGGATTTGTTCTGCTCTGCACTAGTGCAGCCTCACCACAAGCGCTGCGTACAGCTTAGGGAACCACAATATGAGGACATAAAACTGTTACAAAGCATCCAAAAGGAGGCAACAAAGATGGTGAAGGGTCTAGAGAGAAAGACATATGAGGAGCAGCTGAGTTCCCTTGGTCTTCTCAGGACAGAGAAGAGGATGCTAAGAGGAGTAGCACTGATCTCTGCTCTCTTCTGACAGAGACAGGGCCCAACAGAACAGCATGGAGCTGCTTCAGGAAAGGATCAGGCTGGATGTTAGGAAAAGTCCTTCAGAAGAGGGTTATCGGGCCCTGGAACAGGCTCCCCAGGGCAGTGAACATAGCCCCAAGCTTCTGGAGTACAAGAAGTGTTTGGACCATGTTCTTGGACATAGGGTTTGAATTTTGGGTGGCCCTGCGTGGAGTCAGGGCTTAGACTCCGGGATCTTTGTGGTTCCCTTCCAACCTAGGATATTTCTGTGATTCCCTGGTTAATGTTAACTGCAAATACGATCTTAGGAAAAGACTCTACAGTGGCATTATCATGTTTCTACCAAAACTTACAAATGTCACTAGCTTGCTTCACTGAAGTCTTGTACCAGTAGCTAACACTAAAGTACCTTAAATCAGTAAAAGGAAGTACCAGTACAGATAACGTCCTCCCAGTTTTGTCAAGTGCTCTCTTTGACTCCTTCATTAAAACAATGCACTCTAGCTGAATGGCTCCCACCCATTAGTCTACTTCAACTTGAGAAAGCAAGCCTCACATGATTTTTTAAAATGCATAATGTTACAAGAAATATAAAGGACACTGGCAATAGTGAACTTTATAGATTGAACAGGAAGAATACATACTACAAGCAGAAGTAAGGTCAGGTTGCAAAATCCCCATGGTGTATTCTGAACACATTTGTAATGATGTGCTGAGTTTCTGCATACCCTAACTCACGTTTTTGAGGATTAACTCAATTCTAGCTTTGTTTTATAAAAGAACTATTACTGTAATAAAATAAATACATAAAGAAACTTTAACACAAACCAAGTTATTCACTTAAGTACAAATTTAAGGTCACTTAATATCAAACTCATAAGGTTCAAAGATGCCCATAAAAATCTAGTCTTTCCAAAATGATTAGGTATTATCACCAATATCATCAATACCACCATGGCTGTAGGAACGCACAAGAATACCTACTTCAACAAACTTTAATCATGGGATTTTACAAAACCAATTTCTCATATCCTATCATTAAGTATCCAAGTATCTCACTTCTGCCATATCATGGTTCAAAACCTACTTCAGTGTATTTGACACTGTGCTTCAGAAAAAACATCGTATTTCTCCTCTGATACTTTCCATCCACACAGCTGTTTGCCCTTCTATTTGTGAAGTATTTAAAACATGCTACAGTTCTAAAATAACTACAGGATACCTAAACAGTGCTCCTTCGTATTAAAATGTGAGGTTTTATTAGTATAGAGGGTGAAAATGAAAACAGTTCAGGAATATTTTCTTATGTCCATCATGATACCTGTTTTTTTTTTAAAAACTTATTTTTTGTGGGGTGGTGTTTTTGCTTTTCTATGTATATATGTATGTATATATGCGTATGTGTATATATATATATATATATATATATATGTATGTATGTTGAATATATATGTATGTATGTATATATGTGTATATATCTATGTTCAATATATTGAAATGCTTTAGGAATTCTCCGGCTACTTGTCCTTCCTTCTAATACTTCAGATTAGATTTAGAATATCAGCCACACAACTGTGCTGATGCCTTCACATCTCTTGCTGGCACTCCTACATGACTCTGCAACATTAAGAGATTAAGATTAAGAATGTGTTCTACTTGACACAGAATTCTGAAAACCTTGTTCTAAGGCAACTACAAACATTTATTAAAATAGATATGACAGTCCGCATCTCTTAAACCTCACTTAGTAATTTAGATCTATTTGGTATACTTGTAACCATTTCAGGAAATGCTCAAGGAAGAAAAGCCTGAAGCCTAACACCATATTTAGCAGTCCTTTTATTTTTAATCTGGCTATTCAGAAAACTTGCATTTGTTGGTAGAGGAAGCATCATTTGGTCCACTGGATACCTTGTCAAATTCAGAATACCAACAGCCCAGTTGATCTGGCTGTAACTAACAACAAAAGAAAACCCCTGCAGCAGCACTAAAATTTAAGGGCAAAATTATTCATATCTGGATATCAATGAGGAACAAGGGAGATAATAGAGCTTTGGATCCATTCACTCTCAGCAAAATCCACCTTTTTTTTTTTTTTCCAAGCAACTGAGAGATTATATCATAAACTTTATTTAGAAACTAGTGAAACAAAGGAGGAAAGGGAAGGAAGCAGGATAGGGTAGATGAAGCAGATTTCCCTTTCTACCCCTCCCAATCACATTTTCCTTTTTATGTTCTTATATCAGACAAAACCAAGCTCTTAGCTGCTTGGAGCAAGAACTCTGATGTTGTACTTTTCAGAGTTTTCTGATGATCTCTCCATGGGAAACGCTAAGCAAAGTCAGGTCCCAGTATCTACGCTGTCAATCAAACTGAAAAGAAATCTGATTCTCTCAACAACTTCCTTTTTTTTTTTTTTGCTCGATTACTCCTTGCACATTCTTACAAAGTTAAACTGTGCAGGCTTATACTAATAGCTTCAAAGTCAGCTCTTTGACACAGAAGTTTAAACATGGTCTAGTAAAACTCAGAAGTGAAAAACATTCTTTAAAAAGAAATTAAATTATATTCACTTGAAGTTTGGTAGTGGGTTCTACTCCTTAAATCCCAGCCTTCAATTTAAGATGATATTGTGCTGCTGAAGGCACCACGTGCATGTATTTAATTAGGACCAACTCTTCATTTAAGTACAGTAAGAGTGTACCATTTTCAGAGTATTTCTCATAGAAAATCAGCCTCTAGACAGTGGCACATAAATATAACTGCAGTTCAGATAGGAATTCTTATCTATATAGAGAAGTTTCTGTGAAGTATAGAATTCTATGTTTTTACCATAAGCTGAATTCTTAAAAAACTATAAATTTAATCCTTCTATCAGCAACAGGGATCATCAGGTGAAGAGTTCACTTCAAGATTCCTGCCACTTCAGAGTGAGTAATGGATAGCAAATTTTCCCTGTTTTATTTCCTATTTGTAACCCTTATTCCAAACAAAAATACACCGCTTATCTTCTACGTATGGAAAGCACCAAATACACTGAATACACCAACAATAGAACAATTGGGTGAAAAAAAAAAATGTAATGGCTTACAGGATTATTGTACCTCCATTACACTTGCAATCTATGTGCTAATTTGCTATGAAGTAAGGCTGAAAGAGCTGAGACATATCAACCTGGAGGAGTCTCAAGAAGAACATTATCAATGTGTGTATAAATACATCAAGGGAGGGGACAAAAGAGGACAAGTTGTTTTTTTTTTGTTGTTGTTGTTTGTTTTTTTTTTCCAGCGATGTCCAGTGCTGGGACCAGAATTAATGGGCACAAACTAGAACAAAAACTGTTCTGTTGGGAAGCACTTCTTTACTGTGCAGGTGACAGAGCACTGGCACAGATTGCCCAGTGAGCTTGTAGAGCCTTCTCCTTGAAGATGTTCAAAATCCACCTGGACATTGTTCCTGGGCAGCCTACCCTGGGTGTTCATGCTTGAGCAGGGAGTTTGGACCAGACAGCCTCTAGAGACAGCCCCTTCCACCCCTAACAATTCTGTAACTTGTATTCTACATTCCATGATGCCCGTGATACACAAACAAGAATATCTCATAACTGTTCATCTTCCTAATTATAAATTGGCTCTGAACATTACATTACATACATTAAACTATGCTAGGGCATTGCTTTTACAGGATTCACATACTACTTCAACATGGAATACTCCTGTCATCTCATACAACAGGATTCATGTGCCTTAATCTTCCAGCATGAGAAAAGAATTTTTCCTATAACATACACAGAATGATACCTGAGGATGTGAAGTAAACCATTAAAAGATCAGGAAACAACAAATATTACTATTGAGCAAGCAATATAACTGTGCACATATATCAGAATTTGTGTCACAGGACCCTGTGCTCCTTAGTTTCATAGAGTGGACAGTACACAAGGCTGAGGACATGCAATCCAATTCTCTGAGTCCATTATCAACTTCAGTTTTATTCTGTGTGTAAAATGTTGTCTAAATGAGAACTGCAGTCTACTACAATAACTATGTAGAGGTCTCAGTCTTAATGAACGTCACAGTATTCCTCAAAATAAAATAAAATAAATATTCCTCAAAATAAAAAAACAACAACAACAACAAAAAAACCAAACCTGTAATTGCTGAGGCTGGACATTAAATTGTCCAGAGAACTGTCAGGAAAACATTTTATGATTCTGCAATACTTAATTCTATACAGAGAAAGTCAGAGACCCTAATTCAAAATCAGTGAGGATGTTCTTTTTGTAACTTCGCCTTTTAAACGTTACAACAGGCAAGCTTTCAGCTTCATGTCAAAGAAGTACTCAAGAATGAAATCAGAATTCTCACACGACTCACTATTAATTAATTTCCACCACATACCTGTATGCTTTCTATTATCCAGAAAATATGGAAAACATACATAGTTTTGGACAGGAAAGATAACAAAAGCCTATGAAAGGAGAGAATATGAGTAGATAAGAGGGCATGTACTGAAATTAAGAGTAAGCAGGATCACACACCTTTTAACAGCCAACTAGAAAGAGGCTGCCAAGTTCGCTCACAGTCTTTGTCTCCAGAAAGCAATGACAGGAGATTTTTATTTTATTTTTAAATCAGGCTATTAAAACCTATGCTTTCCTCTACAACTAGTGTCAGTGAGAAGCCAATGATAGCCCCATGAGCTACATCAGGAGACTGTAGCATAAAACTGTTAACAATTGGATACACTATGTCTGTTTTCAATGAGATATCTACGCCTGTAGTATCAGATCCATTCTACTACATTGGAACATCTTGGATGCACCAAAGCCAGAAGTTTTGAAACTTTGTGATTTTTCCACCTACTTCAAATAGACCTTATGTTTCTAATATAACTTGGCTTCCACAAAAACATATTTTTTTAACAAAAAACTGCTGTATAGGTCCCACATACTAATAGTCATAAACTGAAACTAGAATAATTTTATAAGCTTCTATAATCAAACTAAGAAGTAATAATGATAAGTTTTAGTTTTTAACCTGTTCAGGGAAATGTATTACCATGATTTCTAAGTCCACCCTCAAAGCAGCTTAAACAAGTTTTTTTTTTTTAAAACATGTTTTTTTGACTACATATAAACTCTTGGTCAGCCAAGACAAAATGCCAAACAAATGATTTAGAGCACATCACACAGATGTTATGCAAAATAAATTAAACTCCCAAAATGTGAGTGACAAGTTCACCTCCTTTATTCTGCAGTTTGACTCAGCTCAGTAAGTCACATACATGAACATGAAAACACATTGTGATAAGATCTGCCCTTGATTTTTGTCAGTTTAAAACCTTAATTAGGCACCCTGGGGCAAGGTAGTTAATGGTTAATTGCACACTGCAGCAGAATGAAGTATCACTCAGCTCCAATAAAGGCTCTCATTTATTTCATCTTAATAATAACTACTTCTAGTTTCAAAATTCATTGCAAGATAGACACAAACACAAAAGCAACAGTATACAGTTGTGACAGTTTTACACACACATAATATTTTATGTAGTTGAAATCTCCATATTCTACTGTGGAAGTACCTTGCTACTTTTAAACTAATTCTTTAGCTAGATCCTAAACTAAGCTTTCACCACAAGTACAAAACAACTATCAACATCACAAGGCCACCAGTGATGAGCAGCTGTACATCTACAAAGATTAAAGAATCTTTGCCCTCCTTGAAGCTCGTCCTTGGAAGCAGACATTATCATAGACTTGGAAGATTAAAAAAAAGAAAAGAAAAAAGCATTCTGAAGAAAAGAGCTCTCCCACAATAGGCGAGTACCTTGTACTATACTCATCTGTAAACTCTATACTCATCAGAAACTCATGAAATAGTCTCAGTAGCTAAAAGCCAACACACCATTCTCTCATCTAGAATGAGACATCTGCAACCACCAGTAAGAGGGCCACTGCCCTGTTAATATCAGTCACAGAGCTCTATAGAATTTATTATCTAAGCAATAATTTAATAATTAGTTTTTGAATTTTACCAAGTTCAAAAGAATAAAATAAGCTTTTTTTTTTTTTTTTTTTTTTAGTCTTTCATGTGTTCAACAGATGGACAATTTAAAAAAAAAAAAGAGTTTGACACAACAGCTACTTTATCCAGCACTCACAGGTTTTCAAAGTTATCTCAACATATTATGAATTCTAGGTATGAATACTATTAGTTATGACACGACCTAAGAAATAGAATTCAGTCACGGTGCATGCTGAAACTACTAGAACTATAAAAACAATATCTGAAAAAAGTGCCAATCACAGATTAAAAAAACAGACACGGATTAAAGTCACTAACCTTTTTGTTTCTCTTCAATCTTCTTGTAAAATGCGGATTTCTCAGTAACGTAGCAAGGTCCCAACTTGCAAGAACGAAAGAAAACCAAATGCATCCAGCAGCACCTACAAACACAGTGACCACCACTTAGTACTTAATAAAAAGCATACTTTTAAATAGCAAAAATACAAATAATAATAATAATAAAATACTACAAGCAGACAAGTGCATATAATCACATTACACTTACAAAAAGGAATCCTAAGAAACTGGTTCACATCACCTTTGAGTCGCTTACCTTTTCATACATGTCTCAAAGAGCAAGTGGAAGAGTATCCACGATTAAGCAAATTCTGCTGCCTTGTACCTCTAGCAGTAGATCCTGATTTTCAGAGACTATGCAGTCCCGTTTTCCTTTCAGAATGACTAAGATTTGCAGTAACTCAAGACTAGAAGGTAGTATGCCACACTCGCGATTACAAAGACAAATGAATGCTTTGACAAACAAACATCAGTCAACACTTTATTTTTCTCCTTGTGCTTCAACCTTTTGTTCTACCACACCTCCACTGTTCTCTGCCCTCCATGGCTGCCACTAGCTCCTGCAGCTGTGCATGCTGGTGGCCACACCCCAGCTGCGTGTCATCACATCTAACTTCTTGCACCTGGGATGCACTCAACTCTCCTCCTTACCCCTGCTTCATTGCTTCAGACATCCCTGTGGTTTGTAATTCAAGTTGCTGATCTGAATTGTTTTACTATAAAAGGAAAAAATTGTTAGGAATTTATGACTATTTTTTTGTTGTGGTTGGTTGGTTTGGGGTCTTTTTCTGTGTTTTCTTCAGCAACTTCCAAATGTAAGTGGGTAGATCAAGACAGTAAATCCATTAACAATTTCTGTTTCCTTTTGCTAGAGTTATTAAAAGGAAAAGAAAATACAAGTATGAAGGTCAGACTCAGTAGAGCCTGAAGCTAAAAAGCAGTATACAGCAAGAATGTGTTCTATATGGATATAATTGTTTTAGTTCCTCATTACTATTGCTTACACTGAAACTCTTAAAAACCATATTAGAACAAAGTCTTTGAGGGGGAGATTATTGTTGTTTTTGTTGTTCATTCTGTCTTTAATTTATGACTGTAATTAAAATATAGCAGTGTAACTGAATATTTAAAAAATTCTGAATGTAACTTCACTTTTTTTTATTTTGTATCTCTAAGTGATTATTTTCTTGGGAAACTTTATTTCCAAGATTATTTAATGTTTTCTGATACCTGCCTTAACAACAACAACAAAAAAAAAGTTCAGAAGATGGCCCTAGTTTATAGGTAGTATTTTAGCTGCATTTCTTCAAGTACCTGTACTAAACAGAACAAAACAGTGGATACTGACTCGAGTGTGGCTACATTTATGCTGTCTCTCCTTTCAGAACTGATAGGGCAGCTTTCCTTTTACCTCTTAGTTCTTATGTGGCCCAAGTACTACCAATGTAACAAATGCAGTAGTATAATTAACTCTCGGGTTGACAAGGAAGTAAGAGGTACATTGCAGTTTGGTTGACGAAATGAGCAGACGATGATCTATTGGTGTGAGTGCAGTGTTCAGGACAACAAAGATTTAGTGTAATGTAAGACTAAGGCAAGATTAATGTGTTACAGTATTTAGACAGACAGACACTGTTTGTCACTGTAAGACTGATTGATGATGTTCAAAATGAAAACATTCTATATTTATCCTGTTTTTATCAGAATATCAAGTAGTCCATGACATGGAAAGCAATTACAGGCAGACCTGAAAGAAGTAAGTTTCCCTACGTACATTTTAATCTTAGTTTAACAGAAATTTTGAAAAGAAATAAAAGGACATTCAAAGATTAATTGTTAAATCTATTTATGCAATAAATGCAAGGTGATGCATTTGGAGCTAATGACATAATTTCTCATTTGGGATAACTTCCTGTATTTTTTTTGTTGTTCATTCCAAACATACTGACATATTAATTCTCTAGAGCGAACCCTAACATCTGTGTGACCTCCTCAGTTGTGCTGACATCAGGTTTTTCTGTATATTTTCTCTAGCTTAACAGGTGCATGAAAAGAAATTCAAGGAGAAAACATGAATTTAAATTGCATAAAACACTGCCTAAAAAAAAAAAAAAAAAAAAAAGGAAACACAAATGCATACTGAGCAGGTAGAGAGTGGGTCAAATGGTCTTGTAAAATTTTAAGACTCCCTGAGAAAGAGGGTTGGAAAGTACTGAGAACAAAGACTATAATTCAGCTTTTGTTTTGTTTTATTACTGTTCTACACGTCTCTTTCAATATTCTGGGAAAATCATTACATTTGCTGCTTGTAATATTTGCTACTCCACTTGAACGACCTTCTCTGTCTTTACAGGTAGGTTCCAATGTCAGCCTTCTGTTGGATTGCTTCTCATCAGGCTAGTGCTCCGTATTAAAGGTTAAAAAATAAAAATTAAAACCCCACTCCACACTTCATGCCACTGATCTCCTCAGAAGACATTTTTGAGAGGATGCTGGATGTTTTGGCATTCAGTAACTTCACTCATAGCAGTAACTGAAGGAGTTCCAAGTTCTTTTGCTGAGTGTAAGCTCCTTAGACAGTTTTTGTCTGAGGGAGCAGTAAGCTACTTACTACTTGCTACTTCTCTGAAGGGGTGGTCAGGCACTGGAATGGGCTGCCCAGAGAGGTGGTGGAGTCACCGAGCCTGGTGGTGTTCAAAGAGCGTTTGGATGTTGTGTTGAGGGACATGGTTTAGTGAGAACCATTGGTGAAGGGCAAATGGTTGGACTGGATGATCCTGTGGGTCTTTTCCAACCTTAGCGATTCTATGATTCTAAGCTCTCCATTAGCACTTAAGCTGTGGACACTGAATGCTAGAGGACAAAAATTAACCCAGATAATAAAAAAATGCTGTTGGTACTTGTGAAATTATTTTCTACCAAATTGTTAGTATGCAGAACTTGCCTTCTAACAAGGCTAAGTTCTCTCTATTTTTTTTTCTTTTTTTTTTTAAGTAATTTTATTTGCTGCTAGCAGCCTTTGTCAGATCTCTCTAAATATCCACATAAGATGTTGCATGGCCTTTTATATTATGCTGCTGTCTTGGGGGAAAGGAGTATATTCCATAGCATAGTTAGGTTCTAATATGTATGTGCTTATGTTCTTTGTTTTCTCTTGTGATAAGATATTAACAATGAAGCACTTTCACTGATAAAAAAATGAAGATAAGAAGTCGTGGGAGTAGGAAAAAGCTACGGGGTGGGGGCTATTATGAAAATTTCTTTATAGATTCAGTATTTCTAGTATTTTGAGATTACAGTAAAATCTCATAAAGTCTTAATGTTTTACAGCACTTTGACATTTTGTTGCCAGTGTCATCTTTTTCTTGTAAATTCTGACAAATAAAACCCTTAGTGACATCTATCAGGGTTTTCAGGCTACCTGTGACACAGAGCAATAGGATGCTTGTTTCCGACACTTACAGTAATAAATTTCAAATGTATGCGTTCCAAGTAAAATTTATTTGCAGTCTTTCTAAGGTCACTGTTCTTTCTCAGGCCTAACATTAATTTGAAAGTTACTGGTTTTTTTTATTATTATTAATTTTGTGGGGGTTTTTTTCCATGTGCAATTGTGCTTTGAATTAATATTGTATTATCAGCATTATATTGTGTAAGAAAGTCCATTTACTGGTGCTGAGCACAAGATGTACAACATCTTGGGCATAGACTGTAACAGTTTGGGTGCCAGTACCATCTGGCAAATTCTTTTAAAAGAAAAAATTACAGAGCAGCCTGTGAAGAAGCTGATTTTGTTGTGTGCTCTGAGAATTTGTAATGCTGTAGGAGACTGAAGAAAAGAGAAACTCAAGCAAAGTCCCTGGACTACACTTTCATAGGACCTACAGCAGTTTTAATTAAACTGATATAACTGATAGTCTTAAACTTCTGCATGCATAAAACACAGAGCTATGTGCATGTATTTTCATATAAAGAACTTAAAAATATTTTACATGGTAATATCCATATCCTTCTATACTATGTGCAAATTAATTGCTATTTCAGGAAACAAAACATGTCTGCTGAAATGCTAGTATCTTCTTTTTAACTATGTCAGTCTTCTTGCACCTCATTCTGTATTTGTGGCCTCCAACAACCACCTGTTTTTCAGAGAGATGACTAAGATTAAGTGCGATGCAGTTTTTAATCCAGTGAATTAAGATACAGGAATGGAAAAATAATCAGATATGTTGAAAATAACATTGTATTAATTTCTTGACATCCATCATTAAAATTATTAAAAATTATATTCAGCTGTATTCAGTTATGTGGACTATGCACAGGTGATAGCTTTTAAGCTCTTTGACTTCATTCCCATTTCAGTGCATTTTTGAAGTGCATGGCTGTGTAATGCCATCGTAAATAAGGAAAGTGCAAAGAACTTTAGACCGTGCTTTTACTGAAAACAGTACTGGTATAAACAATTTATGGCTCTGTTAAAAGCATGTTACTATTTCAAACCTGAATGTTAACGGTAGCTCTCTGGTACCCTGAGTTGCTAATTCTACTGTGAAATTAATTGGACTTCTCAGCATTCTATTATTTGTAGAGTAATAGACACAGGCATCACTTTTCTCATTGTTTTTTATGCCATTTTTAAATATTTTATCCAATTTTAAAATGAAATTGAGATTTTATTTTCCAATACCTAAACATCTGTTTCTTCATGTATGCAACTATGATTTTTGTTAGAAACTTTTAGTTCTGCTTTGTGTCTCTTTGCTTCACCAAAAAAAAAAAAATATATATATATATTTTCCTATATATATATATATATATAAAAAATGGATACTACATCCAAGCTGTCATATCACTTTGCCTGATTATGTATAAATATTCAAAGACAAGCTATAAACATATGCTGCCAGAGCAGAGGTTTTTTTTAAAAGAACATTATTCTACTTCTGCATGTAACATAATCAGGAAGTGGTGGATGATGTTCATTTTTTCATTTACTAGCTTACTTGCTACCTTCACCTATAAAAGTTGATTGATACAGAATTTTGCTTACTATCATTTATGTTAAAAGACTTCTCAACTACCTGACATTTACATCTCAATTGAATTTGTTCCCCCTGATAAAATTTCTTTAAAAAATGATAATTCCAAGGTTTGGTCACAGAGTACTTACAGATATACAGAGGTCATAGTGTCTCTCTTTACCTAGCTTTAACTTTCTATCCCTACAGAAGGCAATCTTAAGAGTAAGGTTCAAAGGGCTAGTAAGCAAGCTTACTCATTTACTCATGAAGATATCCCACTGACATGCACAGATGCTCTCATGCTATGTATAGAATCATAGAATCACAAGGTTGGAAAGGACCTATAAGATCATCTAGTCCAACCACCCTCCCATTACCATTATTACCACTAAGCTACTAAACCATATCTCGTAGCTCCTCATCCAGGTGCCTCTTGAACACTGCCATGGACAGCGACTCCACCACCTTCCTGGGCAGGCCATTCCAGTGCCTGACCACTCTGAGAGAAAAAGTTTTTCCCTATCTCTAATCTAAATCTCCCCTGGTGCAACTTGTGGCCATTTCCTCAGGTCCTGTTTGTTGCCTGGGAGAAGAGGCCAAACCCCTCATCATCACAACCTCCCTTCAGGAAGTTGTAGAGTGCAGTGAGCCTCCTCTTCTCCAGACTGAACAATCCCAGCTCCCTCAGCCGCTCCTCATAAGACTTGTGCTCCAGACCCCTCACCAGTTTCGTTGCCCTTCTCTGGACACGTTCCATGGCCTCAATGTCTTTCTTGTACTGAGGGGCCCAGATGTTTGATGTTTCCAAGACAACATTTAGGATTCAAAGTTAGGACTTGTTGGCTGACAAAAGAAAGTGGGTATTTGTGTTTAAACATCCTGCAGCATCTCTGTAAAAATAATTTCATTTCTGTCTGGCAAAGTGAAGTTCAAGTTAATTAGCTGATTAATTTCATTTGTACTGCCAGCATCTTTTTCAGGGTAATGGCAGTGTTCTCTGATCTCAACAATATAATATTTGTTATGCAGAAAGGAATTCTCAACTTCCTTATTGCTGCTGCCAGTATGCGTAAATAAAAATAATATATTACCGCTCTGGTAGGTATTCAGCTCATCTATGACTCTTATATTATGTTCCCCCTTGAACTTGCTTCACAACTTGTTCATTCAGGTATGATAAATGATGTCAGATGTTACACTTTGCTTAAAGATAGCAGCAATAACGATCATCTCAAAAGCTGAGAAGTTATTCAGCTTTCAGACTTTGAAGTAATCTGCTTAGTTTTATATTTCTATGCATGGCTCTCTATATTGCTTGTAAATTAATATTAAATGGTCAAATATCCCAGAATTGATTTACTGATATAAATCAAAGTGTGACCCTTATCAGTCATAATGCTGTATGTGTTTTTTCAAATTATAGATTGGTTGATCTTTGTAATTAAGAACCAGAGGACAGCTTGCTACATTGATGCTTAGTCCCTGGGACAAAAGTAGGACAGCAGAATAGATCAGAAATTCTCCACACTAGGTGAATCTTCTCACTTCAGAAACCGAAGACCTTCTCCGGGTGTTTTATGGTAAGATCTTACCAAGAATAGGCAATGTGGGACTTCATATAGCCTTGCAGAGGGGCTCCAGAGTGTATTTTCCTTCTTTTCGGGAGGAAAGAGCACAGAATTTTACTTCTACTATGTTTAGTCATTAAAGCACTGAGGGAAACAGCAAACTGATATGACACTAGTCAATAGCATAATATTGAAAAAGGTTATTGGATTGAGGATGCATAAATGAAATTTCTTCTTAAGCCCTTTACTCTTCTGTGCAAGGTCTTTTTATCAACCTATTCAGTAATTGCACCCTAGAGAATAAAATGTCTTTCTACTTGTTTCCTTTTCCACACAGCAAAAACTTAAACAGAGATAAAAATATAAAACAGTCTCCCAGTCAGACTAGGAGCACCACAGGATGTTTTGCATACTTTTGGACCACAGCGGAGGCAGAGTAACCTCAAGATGTTATTTAAGGGGCACCCTAGAAGACCATGTATGTTACAACCTTACATTTTCTTCAGGTTGCTTTGTGCTGCTGAGTCACTGCAAAGAGACAGGAAAATTATATCTGAGAAATCCTCTCCTGTGAAGTGAGACTGAAGACAGAAAAGAACATATAAAGATAGACTAAAGCCAATCCTCTGCTACAACCTGTGTGTGAGACTGTTCTCCAAGTGCAACTGAGTGTAGCTGGCTTTTGAATGCCTTGAAAGACCAAAATTTCAGCTGGGGACATCCAAGAGATGTTATATAGAGTTCTGAGCAAGAAAACAGTGTACTTATTGAATACTAAGCATGAACCATCTGAATTGAAGGTTACCCTCACCTAAGTGAGAGAAAGCATCATTATTTTCCTTATTTTTTTCTTGGCACAAGTCTGTACATCTTTTCAGTCAAGATATTCCAGCTCTAGAAATAGCTTCATGTCTGGGATTCACTACAGTTTAATCAGACACAGCATAAGCTACTCTCCAGTGAGTTAGATCTGATTCCTCAGCTGAATTTCTAATCTAGATTCTAACCACACACACTTTGGCAAAGCAGACGACATAGGACATAGGAATTTACTGCTATTTTGTCTTTAGCAGCTTTCCTTTCATGTGGTGAGAGAAGACAATGTTGCCAAGGGCTAACACAACAAATGCTTCCTTCTAAGATCACCTAAAATCATTCTGATTTTTTTTTTTAACTGGACAATGGGTAAAAATCTGTAACTGTGGAATAAACAGGGAAATAAAAATTATTTTTAAAAGTTGGCCATTTATATCACTTGTTTATCCAGTTCGTAATATTCAGTGCATTTTATTGCATCATAAAACCCTCATTCATACAATTATTCTTTTTCCTTTTAACGTTTTTCTTCCTTGCTGTGTTGCTGTGTTCTTTTCTAAGAAATGGCTGTTATCACTGTTAGATAAGAGAAAAACAGGCAATGTTTGTTTTGCTTTTGATCACAGTTGCTACTGCATCCTATTACTGTTTTTCTTTTTCCAGGCAGTGAACACCACATGGATTTCATTTTCTAATCTAGAAAAAAGATGCTGCAGCCAAATTAGTTTGGATTAGAAACACTGAGATTTCCGTTTTCATCACTGTCTCCACACATAGCAGGGACAGATACTTCACATAACATTGAGAACAGATTTATTTACATGACTGTGTAACAGGCCTAATTAGTCTTATCCATGCAATTACGGAATCAGAACTACACTCTCAAAGCTTAAATATATGCTTTCTACTTAATACTGATCCACTTGAAATCCCTCCCATCTTATTCATACATATTTCCAAGTGTGTTTATATCAACTACTTTAATAGTTTTTCAGAAGCCATAAATTACTTAATTATAAACAAACTGGCACACTCAATGGGTCTTACTAATAACATATCTCAGGTAAGTGAATGATATCCAGCTACTAGCAGTGATGCAGTTCACTTAATGATGCCAAACACTAGAACCCTTTTAGTACCAAAAGGCACATTAGTGTGCTTAGGAAAGAAAATAACGTTCCTTCAGTATAGAAACTAAGCACGTACACTGTGTTCAGATAAACTAATGTGGTCACTTAAGTGTAAGCAACTCTGAACTTACATTAAAAGAGAAAGATCTCACATGATACTTATGTTCTTACAGAATAAACAAGATGCATACTTACTGAAACAGTGTCTTGTCACTCATCATCTCAATCAAAGATGAGCAGCTGTAGTTTTGTTCCCCTGTAAAATAAGGAAATATACAGAAACTAAGCACATGAAGTAACTTAATCCTATTTAGCAAACTGACAATCTGTTTATCAACTTATCTAGACAGTTTTACACGGTCATTAAAACATTCTCTCTATGTGAGTTAGAACTTACGGTTTTGCAGGAGGCTTCATGGGAGATAAATATATCCAAGGTCCTTTTTTTTCAGTGTGGTTTGATAGCAAGGCCTTATGAGTGGTAGAATTCAGAAGCTTCAAAGAACACTACTGACTTTCATGCATACTTCTAAAACTATATGATGTCATATACAGGGTCACTACAAATACCAAGCAGAGGCATGCTGACATCATTCAGCTATGAAAAAATACTGAAGGGAGATATGGTACAAAATTCATGTATTTCTTCAACATTTTGGCACTAACTTCATTTTGCAAAAATTTGATGGTGTGTCTCCCTTTAATTCAGTGGCTAAAACCTTTACAAAGAAGAAATCTGGGCTCAGTATCTCTGAGGAGCATTTAAAATCACTTAACTTTTTCTCCAGCAAAGGTATTAAAATTTAACCAAACCATTTGAAAGGCAGGTAAAGGGGCAAATACAGATATGCTCTCATAATCAATCTCATAATCAGTTGACTTCGCCTATAATTGATCATCTTTACATATGTAAAAGGAATAAAGATCAACAGTGTTCTTCTGCACTATGTACCACACAACCACACAGTGTGCGAAGTTCCCCACCTAGAAGACATCACTTGATGACATGGAACAATGTGCAAAAGAAAATGCCTTGAAAATTTTCTTTCAGGGTACTCCTGCTAGAACAAACCCCAAGCTGGAACAGTCTACTAGGGTCTCTCCCCACTAAAATACCTGTTAAACTGCAATTTCATTTTGCAAATGGAAGTCCCGGGAATAATATAAACTGTTTACAGCTGCCTTGCATCCTGAACATATTTCGTTGCGCTAACAAATTCTACTACAGTTACAGAAGCTTTACACCACTATTAACTTTTCTCGTATTTTCTGTCTTGAGAGAGCTAAATAGGTGATCCAGCAGATGTTTTCCACCTTTCATTTCTCTATTTGTATATCTCATTGGATACATTAGTATAAAGACTGCTATGGTTTAGGTCTACCTTGAATATTTCTGCCCTATAACAGCATTACAGGTCTAACATTTCTCTCTGCAAAAGTAACTACAGAGAAGAGTTTTCTAAAATGTCCAGATCTACGTTTCAGTGACAAAGGTAATATATTTAGAGGCTCAAGATCCCATGGGTTCTGATATGTAAAGGTCTGTCCAATTTTTTAACCTGATTAAAACACATTTAGCATTTTCTCCACTCAGAACACGTACAAAAATTTCACCCCTTCTCAGCATCTTTAAAAGTCAAGTTCATTATCGGGCTCGGAGATTTCCTGTCAATGCCGGATGTGAGACATGTACATTCATCCTTATTCTCACCTGTTTTCAGTTCAGAAAATTTCAAGGTTTCTGGCAGATGAGAGTGTTAACCTGTCTTAGTGCTTCACTATCAGTTATCAAACTAATAGTTCACACAGTTATCTGCACTTCATTTTTTGTGTGCTCAGGTCTTGAGCTACAGTTTCAGTGCACTGATTTATTTCTTTCTTACAGTTCAGATACTGCTGTTTATTAATGAAGTCCATATGAATAATAGCTGTTCTCCTTGTCTTTCTGAAATCACAGACGTGACCCAGAACATCTCTTGCTTCTATCCTGAGAGGAGACACATTTTTTTACTTTAAAAGTACTAACACTATGCGCTACTAAACATCATTTTCTTTTATTATCTTATTTGAATCCAAGTTAAGCTCTAGGTCTAGTCATGTCATATAGGTGTACAATATGAAACCGTCCTTCATTTAAAAAACAAAAATAAAAATTGTTCTCCAGTCCTCTTCTACTTTGCTTTGATTCCATGTTGCTTTTGCCTAACCTACTTCACAGGAAGATTAATTCTGCTTCTCATGAACTGTGCTGTTCTGTCATCTCATGGGATTCAGCTGAACCATGAGAACTGTTACATCAACAGAATTACCCATAAATAAGGGAGCCTGTATGTCAAAGGAAGCACAAATTATCTCAGTAATGCTGAAGAAATACAGCACTGGTATGACCCTATTGAGAAAGCCTTGTGTTTTCTTCGCTTAAATATAATGTGGGTTGAGCTGAAATGTAGCCAGACCTCCCACTTTCTACCATCAACAACTAGGGAAATGTTGACAGTTTGTAAAAAAAAGTTAAGCACTTCTAATATAAAGCAAATCCCCTAAATATTTAACAAATTAACTTCATTAAAATATACCTATAAATATTTTACTATCTAATCATCTCTACATTCTTTGTCTACATGAAAAGAAATGTTTGCTGCTTTGTATTATCAGCACTGCCATCCGCACATACCCGTAACCCATACAGCTTTAAATCACTAGGATTGTAACAAGAAATCATTCATGAAAACAGTGACCTTCTTATAATTTGTTTGTATGTGTGTTGAGGAAGAAATCCATTCAGGCACAAAAGCAACTTGCAAGAAAGGTGTTTGATATAAAGTGTAGATTTAAACAAGAAACAATATTCAGTTCATTATGCATAGTTCCAAACTTACGGATTCAAGGATATGACAAGATCTGTATTGTAGGTAATGCTGATCATCTAATGTCTCCACTTAGTTTCAGTGTACTGAACAGTACTAGAACCTCCATCAATTACGCCTACGACTATTCAGGGGAATATTTTAAAAGGGTGTCATTTTCCTTTTACATATTTTGATATAAGCCAAAGAGTCTTCTGCAGAATACCTTGGGTAGTATTAATCTCTAACACAAACTTTTCACTGAGAGCTTTTTTGAATTGTTATGAAATTCTACATCTACCATAATAATATACAGCTGCATTTACCACAAAAGAAAAATATCATATGATTGTGGTCATTAGAAGCCATCGCCAAACAGTTCAATTAGAATTTAGGCAACCAAAAATGTTATTCTTTTTTAATGAGCAACCAAAATGCAGATTCTACACTTCAAAAATCTTCCAGAGCTTGATATCTGGCTCATACAGCTGCCAAGTTTGCCTTCTCAGTAGCAACACCAACAGAGAAAGCAGCTGAAAGAGAGTCCTATTTACATTTTTCACCATAATGAAGAATAGGCACTTCAAATGTTCTATTTAGGCAGGTGTATTTGAGGCTGCAGTATTACCACACTAAATATTTTTCTAACCCTTAAGTAGTGTCCTAAAAATACCAGCTATTTTCTGTTCATATGTGCACAAGGTAAGAACTTAGAATGCATGTTAAAAATTTATAAGGCAATATAACTGCTGTTAGCTCCTCTGACAGTACAGAGACCAAAATATTATTGAACAGCTAGAGATATCAAACATTGAGGCAGGGGATTATAACTCCACTGGTCATCTAAGATTTTTCTAAAGAGACTACGATTTTATTGTCACTAGCAATTCTGGAATGAAATGGCTCTTTAGAGTCAAGAGGCTTTCTCATTGCTTTCTTCCCTCCACGCTATTTCAAGTGATGATAAGCATCAAGTGATGACCAAGACATAAATGTATTTTTTAAATCTGTGGACAATTAAATTGAAACTACAAATTTCATAAAAATCAAGCCTCAAGCCTTCTCAACACAGAGACCAACTGCTTATTCATTTAATAAGTAAATATGCATTTATTAAATAAAAGACCTTCATTAGCTGTAATAATTAAAAAAAAACTGGATATCAGTTTAGAGTCTGGAGTCTCCTGCTTTTGAACCCAAATCCTTCGTTATTATGACAATGGAAATGAAGAATATCACTATGAACACACTGTGTTGTTAAAGAGCAAATAAAAAGGGGCAATCAGTACCTTGAAACAGTATAAAAAAGGACAAGTACGTGTGATGAAAGGTGGTGTTATGTGTAGCACATGATACACAATTTGAGTTTTCCAATGTAATGTTGTAAGTGTTTACACTTACTATCTACATGAAATTTCAAATTACTTATGTCATCCATAGATTTCAAGTTTTACACTGAAGGCATATGGGAATACTTTCTACTCGTCAGGTGAGTTTTGAGAACCCGGCCATAAGTTAAATGCTTGGGCAACTTTATAAGGAACCTCATTCATATAACAATGGGCATTTTGCATTGTACGATTTTGTTTGGTGGATTGATGATTTATGAAAAAAACACAATTCATCTTGAAAATAAAGGTGATAGCATTTTAATCAACATTTTTACAAATCTTCTTCCATCAAACCAAAAGTGCACCCAGAGAAAAGGGTTACCAATCCACTCAATTGGCATGGAAATGCCCTCAAACTTCACAAAAGCTTTCGATGATGAAAGTTCACATTTTATTATGCCGAGAGTGTTTGAGATTTTATACTAAATATTTGATCATATAAGACATAAGATGTTTTAAGCACTTCGCTGAGTGTGCGTTAGAAAAAGCTTTTCATCCAGAAATCATTTATGACTGTCCATTTATGACTTAGTTTCTTCTAGAATTCCTTAAACTTAGCATACTTTCTCAATAATTTATTTCCTTTTGTTTTTCTGTTGAAGCGATGGCATGATCTTAACGTAAAAAAAGATTCTCCAGTATGCCATCAGAACAGGCTATTCCACTCATGGTAAACCCTATTCATTCCCTAGTCTTACTCAGATGACAGTTTAATTACTAAATAGTTTTCCTTTCTCTGTTACTGTGTACAGAAGAGATTTGGGGCTTCTTCATAAACAGGTTGTTGAAAAGATGTGGAGTAGGTTTGGTGACTACAGGTTCTACCTTTTGGCAATGTCATTTTTCCTAGGTTGATCTAGAAGCAGATGAAGTGCACAGGACCTCTAACAGATTGAAAGCTAAAGATTGGTTCTGGTTCTCCACTCAAGACTGTGGAATAGACCATCAGATCTCTAGATCTCCTCTGCACCTTTTTTCTGTAGCCTAGTATCAGTCATATAAGTCATTGTAGACTGTATGCTTGTATTCCCATGCAAAGATGAAGAATTAAGTAGTAACCATTTCAACTGGTACTTGGGAAGTCCAGATAAGAAAAGTACATTCTTTTTCTCACCTCTCCTACTCCCTCTGTTCATTAACAGTGTTTAAAACCCCAACGCTCTCTTCCAATTCTGTTACCTTTTCTTAGATTAAACCATTTATAGAACCTCTTCACAAAGGGCTCTTCTCCCTTTCTCTCTTGCTTAATAACTTTCAATAGCTTTGCCGAGGAAACGATGAGCAATATTCCTGCTTTGTTTTTTTTTAATTTAATGGAATAAAAGCCATGGTAGTCCCATAGTTTTCTACCGGTCATCTGGTAAAGTACTAATTGCTAGGACAATATTAAAAATTAACAGAAGGAAATACTTAGAAATGCTATTGCTTGATTAGAAAGGCTATCACAAGAATGTAGATTAAATGTTTAAAAACTTACTGAAATTAAAGTTATTGCACTGTGAATAATTTTTTTTAAAAAGTAATAAATGTGAATATTTTTGAATTCACCAATGTAAGCTGATCTGTTCAGAGATGCAACATTCTCAGATTTTAATCGCCTGTGCAAACAAAAGCAGTCAATCATTCACTTGTCTTTTGGCTACCTTTGTGTCATGACAGCATCAGTTCATGCATTTATGTCATCTCAGCTCTTTCTGGAGCTTGGAGTCCAGCAGCAAGAAAGAAGTCGCTGCCACTTGGACTACAGCCTCCTGTTATGATCCTTCATCATCATGCTGTCCCAGAGGGCAGAACTGCATGACGCCCTCTGCTGATTTACTTTCCAGTGCTTCAACTTAAAAAGTTGAAGCCTATCTTCTACCTGGTAAAATTGTTTTTATCATTAAATAAATAAATAAATAAATAAAGAGTTACCAAATAACAGATTCTAGTCACATCTCCCAAAGTATTTCTAAGGAAGGCAGGGTCTCAAAGAAAGTCTTTTATTTAACGGTTGTACTTGTGCCTCAGAGGGATGAGGCAACATTCAATCTAAACCTGCCCTAAAACTGTCTTACTGTCTCCCTGGAGTCTACTTCTTGTTAGATACTTGCACAGTTCACAGCCTGGCACTGTGCCACCGCACTTTTCTCAAAACAGCAACACCTCCAATGTCTGAATAATGTCATATGAAGGTCAAGAAATTGCTGAAGCCTGAACACAATTACTCCTATACCCTTATAAACACAGTTTTCTCTTAATAGATGATGGTAGTTTTGTAGACACATCCATGCAGCTCTACATTAAACATGCTTAAACTCAGGTTTCTTCCCTGAAACAGTCAGCTATTCCAAATATTGTAGCATATAGACACCTAGCCATGATGAAAAAGCAAAGAGTATAACTACACAGCATGCAACTGTGTGGAATAACAACACTCTGAATCTTAAAAACTCTCTAGTAAGAGTATTAAAAGATTATTTTGGAGAAGTATGTTGCCCCAGTTTTGGCTTGGATAGAGCTAATTTTCTTCCCTGCAGCTGGTATGGTGCTATGTTTTAGACTTAGGATGAGAATAATGCTGATAGCACGTCAGTGTTTTTGTTGTTGCTGAGCAGTGCTTACACTAAGTCAAAGATGTTTCAGTCACTTGATTCAATGTCAGCAAACCCGGGTTGATGCAGCACATTTCAAAAAGGCACAGTTCTGTATCCGATGGCTGATACAGGAGTCATATAAATGGCTGGAACTTGACCTCTCATGTATGTAACTGCAAAAAACAGTTACTGACATAATGAAAATAATTATTCAAACCGCCTGAGTCACTTGTTGACAGAGAGGTTAATTCAGCTTATGCACTTTCCTGAGCATAACCTGAACCTAAATAGTGATATAATAAATTAAAACAATTACAGTAGCTACATTTCAGGAAACCTGGCTCTATTCTCAGTCCAGAACAGCAGAAGCTTCTTGTTATTTGTAATGACTAAACAAACACATATCCACAGATCTTCACAATAAAATCTGTTTTAATTCTCATCTATGTCAGACTTGATGTCTCAGAAAAGTTTAACTCTCTAAACACTTCTGTGTGAATATAACTAAGATGACAGTTCAGTAAACTCACTGCACTATAACAAAAAAAAAAAGATTGCATTAACAATAATAATGCTTCTGATCTAAGACTTAGCACTCCACTCTTGAGCAAAAGCAATGGGCATTTGGTTATACTAAGAGTATATCTACTTGATGTCAGATCTGTGGGAAAATCCTCAGCAGCATTTCAGCTGACCCTCTGATTACAGCAGTAAAAGTCTGTAGAAGACTTGATGAAAACATCTGGGTAAAATTCACCAGAGTCAGTTCAGAGATAATAACAGCACATCAGTAAATCTCAGAACACTTAATAAGATAGGTATCATTTGTGCTTCCAGCAAGAGAAACAGCTAGGTTCCAAGTAGTAAGAATCATTGCAGCAGGTCAAAGGAACAAGTTGGAGTTAAACCTGCATCCTCTTTATCTGTTTTTACAGTATTTGTCCCAGATTCTACATGACCCTTACACAGAGCTCACTGAAACAAACAGCAAAATCTCACCGAGAGAAAAGCTTTGCAGCAAACTGTACACACAGATCTGGAGAAAGAACTCTTTGAATTGAGCAACAAACAGAATAGAGCTAACACTGGAAGAAAAGCTCTCTATTCCAGCAGAGAATCCTGAATTCATCCGTTGACTGTCAACTAACTGTCAACTAACTGTCAAAATGTTTCGCCACCCCTGAATGCCAAAACTCAGGTATTTGTGAAATACCAGTTATAAGCTTTCTGGAATAGTTACTTAGCTAGAGCAAATGTAATTCAGTGAAACTCTGCTAATTTTACACGTTCATTGGTTCACACTGCAACTGACTACAGCCTCATGTCATTCTGTTGACTACCATTTTACAAGGTCATGGCTGTGCTCCATTCCTATTGAAGTCTGAGAGGACTGAGAGTGTTCATGCTCTCTCAGGAATGTGTTCTATATGATCTGCAAAAGATGTGTATAGCCTTTTAATAATAAAAGATGTATGTACACTGGTGTATTAGCATTATATTCTCAATAACATGCTTTAGGAACTGGAGATGATAAATCTCTTTTCTTAGCTTGCTGCCTTGCCCTATAATGAATCCTTCCATATTCAATTCAATAAACTAGAAATTTAACCAAAGAATAACGAGAGCTATGATTTAGAAACTGATGGCACAAATGATTTTAGACTATGAACCACAGCACATGACTTTTGCCCCTTAAACAGTTTTGTTCAATAAAATGAAATTATGAACAAGTGACACAGGAGTTTCTTTTTCTCTCTCTTTTCTATTAGAAAACAACCAGCTTAAAGAAAAAAATATCAATATCGCATTATCTGCTTGACAAGAATGCCAGGAAGAAACTACATTATTTAAGACCTGAAAATACCCTGACTTGCAGAATGCTTCATTCCATTTTAGACTCAGTTATCAACAATTCTTCATTCATCATCTAATACTCCATTGTTGATGACTGTGAACATCATTCAACTATGTGCTAAATCACAAAACTGAGTGTACTCTATCTGGTTAGAATGGAGTTAATTTTCTTCATAACAGCCCATATGGTGTAGTGTTTTGGATTTGTTACTAAAACAGTGCCAATAACACACCAGGGTTTTATTTATTAGTAAACAATACTTGCACAGCACTGAAGTATTTTCTTTTTCCCAGTTTCCACCCTCAAAGAGTTGGCGAGAAGTGGGCAAAAATTTGGAAAGGATTACAACCTGGACAGCTGACCCAAACTGACCAAAGGGACATAAGGCCATAAAAAGTCATGCTTAGATGTAAAACTGAGAAAAGAGGACCTGGGGGATGCAACACTGCTCAGAGACTGGCTAGGCCTATCTGCCTACTTGTGGGGGATGGTGAATCAATGCATCATCAGTGTAGGTGTTCTCTTTTTCTCCTCATTCTTCTGTTTCCTAAATTTTTTTTGTCTCAAACCACAAGTTTTCTGTTTGGGTGGGGGCCATGACTGAACAGCTGTTGGCCCACCCAATAAGATTTAAAAAATAAATTCACATCTACTACATGGAAACTCCCATACTGTATTAGTCTCCTGCAGCTACTGATTTTGCAGGATACCACACTGCCAATGCTAAAGCTCTGTCTTCCCCCTCTGAGCAGTTTGGAATACAGCTACACTCTGATACCTAGGAAACAAGAGAGTCTCAGAGCTGTATTAAGAACAGCACTGCCTTAGGTGAGATTGTAAAACAAACAGGACTCCTAAGTTCTCTTTATTTTAGAGATATTTAAATATATATTTGAAATGACAGCTGTGGGCATGCAAGTTGGCACTGCTCCTTCTTGAGTGGAAATATACTGCGTTAGTGAGAGATTCACTGATAGGCACCGATAGCTTAATAGAAAATGAACAAGACAACTATCAACTTCCATGCCTGCAATTCTTTTTTACATTGCCATTCCTCATATGACCCCTTGACTTAATGGAACTGGTTACACAAGCCTTTAAGGAAGATGTCACAGCTGTGCTAAGAAATAGCGCAATTTCAGCTTCAAATTTTCAGAATGGGTCTGTAATTTTCCAAAGCGTTAATCCAAGATTTTCTACTAAGAAAATCTTACCATTTCACTGTCTAGGTATCAGTAGCTCAATCTAAGTATACAGCTTCATTTCTTGACCCTAAAAACAATTCCAAAGTATCTACTTCACCATGTTTTTAAGTGATCTGAAGTAGTCAGTAATTTTATTACATAGCTTTTCATCTGGCCACTGAGGAAAGTAATAAGGTAAATCTGGCATCGGTGGAATATCAAAGAAATTGGGACCCTAAGTTAGTGACGTTAGCCTAGTTTAAATGCTGCTGTTGCTCACCACTGGAAAAGGCATTGCTCAAATTTTTAGTAGATATTTACGGGTATTTAAAATCACTTATTCATATTCTGAAATGCAAATTGCTGCTGCCCGGTTACAGTAATCTTCTCAAAAGCCTGCGCTATAGATTGCAAATATTTGTTCCAATTTTGGAAGAATACCTATTAGCAATGGATCCTGTAAGCTGCACTTCAAGTTTTTTTTGCTGTTGGAATTCCTTTAAAGGTTTACAAATATTTGTGACTTACTGTTGATTTATTACTTAGTGCCGAAAAAGCTCTGAATGCTCTGCAGGTTGAACAAACACAGGCATTTTCCGTGTGAGCTTATAACTCGAGTACAGAGCAATAAATGTAAAGATCAAATGATAGATCACAGGAAATATTAGTATTCCTATTGAGTTTAGCAGTAAGTTCAAAATAATGGGCACCATGTACTGATTAAGGTGCCTTTGAGGTAGACAATATATTTTGCACTAGGAAATGTACTATGCAAGATAGAAAGTACCTCAGAGAAATGAAAGAGAAAGGGACAAGAGCTAATCACACTGTTTGGTTATCAATTCCAAAAATCAGGTCCACAAATCTTTAACTTAGTCCAGTTTACTGTTGTTGGAAAAACTGATTACAAACATCAAATGCAGCAAGTTAAGAAAGCTCCCAAGTCTAAAATTACATTTTCCATTACAGTCTTCTAATTTCCCCAGATTTAAAACACACATTTTTAATGTACCTATAGGGGAAAAAATATTTGCAGATTGCTTTTCTCCTTCTGAAACAACACAGCCCACACTCACAAACTTCCTCTTTGCTCTTCTGTGAACTTTTCATTGCTAAGTCACAGAAAATGAACATTTCCCTCCTGAAGCTGATCACAGATTACTTTTCTCAGAGCAATTCTGTACTGTTTTTGTGCCAGTGGGGCCCTCAACAATGCCATGCTGAGAGCCGCTGATTATATACCAGGTATGTTTCACAGCTTGATGATTTCATAGCTCAGAGAAGCACTCAACTAGGAAACACATTTCAGGTACACTCCAGACTGTCACAGATGTCCAGATTGGACCCAACAGTTAACACTTAACACTCATTAGAAAAAACCCACACAGAGAGGTCCAGTAACGTTACAGAGACTTACAAATCTGAGTAACATGGTGATAATTTTTCCATTTGTGTTTTTTTTTTTTCCCCAAAACCAAAATATTAATTGCTCCTTTTTGTCAACTTCAGTTTGCATTGTGTATTTATGGGTTTTTTTGGGGTAAAGATTTTGTGTGTATCCAATCTGAGTGCAGTCACTGAAATAATTGTTCTCAATCCTACTGTTTTCAACCATGTCTGTAAAACAAGTACATACTAAAAACGGAACTATTCATTTTGCCACCAAAAAAAAAAAGGTTCACAGACCTTGTGGAAAGGTGGTTTATTTATTCTAACAAATAAACGCTTGCTATTGAATTATTTTGGGCTGAAATAGCTGCTGTAGATTTAATAGTAAAGAGTTTAATTCATAACACTGTTAATTGGTAAAATACTATAACATACAACATCAACAGGTAACGTGCATTAACTACTTTGTCTTTTTCAGATGCATGCAGGGATGACAATATTAGCCTTCAAAATATTGCGTGTGTGTTCTTCAGGATCTAAACTATTCTTCATGCTCATCAAAATGTACGGCCTGTTTAATTCTTAGCTTCTCTTGAATTAGATTGGTCAAAACTGCTAGTCCCAAAAAGGAGTGGTATCCTAGCAAAATCAGAGAATAATACTCTGCTATTCCGGGTACTACCAAACAGCACCACAACCTCTCTGTTTTACAGTGCAGTCTCTTTCCTAAGATATTTTCAGCTGGCTATCACCTCTACTGATTTTTCTTAATTGAAAATTCACTTCAGAAATAGCTTAGAAATAGCTTGATGAAATTTATACATTTTTATTCTTCACCTTCTTTTAAGTGAAATGATCTAACATAGTAGCGTTCTTTGTTATCAGAAAATTAAACACCTAATGACTATTGATAGGACTTTTGACCATAAATGTAATTAAATTGTTATCCCCATGCATATTGCACTACAACTGTGCACAGGAGATCATCATCATTTTCGTCTTCAGAACAATTTTGAATGAATATTTTTTGTAATTTAATGTCGATCTTAAATCTACTTTTAATCTTAGGAACATTTCCTATACTTCATCTATTGACAATTTTCTTCTAGTCTGCTTCTAAACTCACAACTGACTATGAACAAAAAGGCTACTAGGTTTTTTATTTTTATTATCTCTATTTCCCTCTAGGAACAACAACACAAAAAGAATGGGACGACTTATGCAATGAAGAGGAAGATAAGCCCACATGTAAAACAAACAGCACTGAATATTCAGATACAGATACATAGAGAGGACAATACGAGGAACATCTCTAAATGCATCAGTGGAACAGACTAAGTCCTCACACAATTTCTGTACTAGTATAACAATCCAAGCACAGGGCTTCAGAAATGTAGAGCATTGCTACAGGAGTTTTATAGCTGCACAGGCAAAGCACGTGCAAGACTATCTAATGGATTCTGAGTTTCTGTTGTTGTTTTTATGTATACACCTGTAGAAATCACTAAAATGTATGTATTTGTTTTCAGGTTCAAATAAATAAATGCTACAGACTGAAATACTTCATCCTAGCAGAACTTCCTTTCAGAATGTCTTCTGTCTGTGAAAGCCAGTCTCCAAAGAATTCATTCTAATGAGAATTTAAAGTAAGAAAATGTCCTCTGGCTTTTAGTACAGTCCAATTCCAAAAAATACAGAGCTGAAATACAAAACCTTGGTATGGTGGAACAGCAGGATGAATCTTCTGAAGACTGTAATTTATTCTTGATGCTAAAGAAACTAACTAAAAATGCTGTAGAGAAAAAATATTTTGTATAATAAGGTAAAATGTCAAGGTTTTTAAAACCTTTGAAACCTTTGCATTAATTATAGGAGCAGATAATGAGACACCAAAAGGAAACAGATGCTAAACTCTAACTCAGTACACAGTGGAGGGTCCCACACATGTAGTACAGGAGCATGTATACTACACAAAAACATTTTCAGAGGACATTAAAGCCACATGATTGAACTCTCAAATAAAAAGACACAATTGTACTAATGCTGCATTCACAATCCTGTCTTGCCCACATATTTATCAAAGCACAATACTATACTCCACTATCACATACAATTTATAATATAATCCAAAATTATCAGTGGGTTATTTTATAAAGAAATTGTTACCAAAACCATACAAAAGTCAGAGATACATACAAAATAGCTAAACAGTGGCATATTACAGTAATTGGATTTATCTTCTGCCACCATCTGTACAATGTCTGAGAGGAAAAATTACGTTCATCCCAGAAAAATCTCTCTTGCCATGGCTTCCTGACAGTGTGTTAGTGTTTCTATAGTTCACATAGCTGAGACAGCTGTCTTCTTCAAACTTAGAGCAAGTCCACAAAGATTTCCTTTGATATATTAAATCATCAGGTCATATCAAACCACATCCCACAGAATATAAAATGGAGCGCTGTATTCATTGACAGTCTGTCAACTGTATAAGCATTAACATCATAGGGGCTGTGTAGGGTAGGAAAATGAGATGGGAAGAAGAAATTTCCCAAACAGAGAGATTAATGAAAATACATAAATAGACAATCTAATTACATCTCCTAAATAACGCAAGTATTCATGCCATCCAGAAACAATGTATTATTTGACCATTCCTACTATTTATAATAGTACTAGTACTCTTCAGTAGAAAGTCCAACTCCAAATCAGTATTTCTGCCCTATGTGTTTATTCCTTGATTAGAGAAGCATTTTTAGTCATAATAGTACATAATTACAAACTTCATTTCAAGCACTTAAAATATGGTTCATTTTAGATTTTGCTTACCTCCTATTGAATAAATGCTTTAAAGCCAAAAATAATTTGTCTATTAGAAATTAATAGCTCTATTTCTCTTGGGGAAATTCTAGTAATTAGGATTCCTTCGCTACAGTAAGTAGCGAAGAAATCCTAAAAATCAAAGAGAAAAAACCTAGAATTAAAGAGAATTTCCAGCTGAAACCTTAAAGATATGTATTTGTATATATAAATACAGAGAACAAAGGACAGGCATCCAGCTACCATTAGGATTCTGCTCATTAATAACTAGCAGTGATGACTCACCATTTTTATAACACATTGCTCCCTAGGTTCATTCTCTAAGAAGAAAGTCCACAAATCCAAGTCCAAAAATTATAAAAATTGAGAACAGAAATATAAATAGCTCAATAACTATCGTTCCTCTCCATATAGCGCTCCCTCTTCCTAGTCATGCAATTAGAAGTCATTTTGTTTCTGAAGTGTTCTGCTTTATTTTCTCAAATGAGTATAGTAAGAGCATTGCAAGGCTGCAAACAAAGACTGTAGAAGCACACAAAAACAAAATATATGAATGTAATATGTTCACAGTATTGGAGAATAATACTTCATAGTACTGAAAAAAATAAAGTTATGCATTCTAGATATACATAGGGATTCAATGGTGGTGACTGCCTTGTTATGACACTAATTGCAGAGGCAACATCTTTATTGTTTGAAAATGGATTATGTAGTCAAATACAAAATTGCAAAACTGCCTAGGATATTCCAATTTCAAAATATGTTAGCTAAAACTCAGGCTCCTTACAGAACAGAAGGCTTCAGTATAAGTGAAAGAAGATTTTAATATGTTAATAAAAAATTACAAGTTAATAACTTCACTGGAGAATCTGCATTAAGCTTGTAGATGGAATTGTTGAAAAAACAAAATGGAAGTGGTTACAAACTTCAGGGCATGATAAAAAAAAAAGTAATCTTCCAATGCTTATGCAGCTAACACAGGCATTTTGAGATTGTACCATTGATCATACGGTATTTCAATTACCCTGAAACTGATGTTACAGAAAATTATGGAATATCTTAGGCAGGTTCATGAAAAAAACTTTTTTTCCTGCCATTGTCGGTTGACTGTCAAGATCTGGTACTACTTTGAATTCAGGTCTTGAATATGGCATAATAAAGAGGATGTTGGGGAAGATCAGGAATCCAGTCAGGGTTCAGATAATCATATTTTAAGTTACTTGCACACGAAGAATGAAATTCCTTTGCCTTTCTAAATGAAATCAGAAGAAAAATAATTGAGAAACAGACACTTCAATGTTGGAAACCTTCTAAAAGAAAAGAGGAATATGAATGAGAGAAGTGCCATGTTACCTCCACAAGGAATACCTATTAACAGTAAACTGTTGCATTTTGACAATTAGAACAAAGTGTATTCTTGTGGGAAGAAACAAGCTCCCGCTTCCTTACTGCCATCATGCTACCTCCTTCTGACTATTGGATGCATCTCCCATAAGTGAAGAATCTGAATTTTGCAGCAAAAAGAAGCGAGCAGACAGCATTACAAATTATTTAAAAGGATATTTTCTTACTGAAAGTGACTTCATCTTAATTGTACATTCCTTTGGCAACTTCTGGCACTTAACTATATTATGATTAGGGTGCCTGATCATGGGAGAAAATGCTAAGCATGTCCTAAATTCTGTACTTCTATTCCAAGCCATTTCTGTTTCAATTTAGATTAGCATATCTGTCCTAGAAAAAAAAGAATCTTCTATTCCAAACATCTCCTGTGAACTGCCATAATTCCTAAAGTAAATCTGAAGGGTCAAGAGGGTACAGAATGTTTCCAGGCATCTTCTCACAATACTTTCATTGACATCTGTAATGTCCAGGCTTATGAGCTTCCAGCATCTCTGTATCAACTAAACTTCCCATCTTTCCTTTCCTTCCCTTCTGCTATGCTCTCCCTATGTGATTAATAAAGCCACATCACCAAACCTGGCAGTATACGTACAGGAATGTGTCCTGAAACTCCAGAGAAAATAAAAGGAAAGTAGGAGGTGCATAAAGTGAAGAATGAGCAAGAAAGGAGGAAAAATACAGCAGGGATGAACTGATCCTTTTCACATCAGTGAGTTTTTATTGTGGTGGAAATGGCATTACTACCTGGTGGAATTATGCGAATAGCTTAGGGTTAATCCAAAAAATAAAAATACAAGTAGCACTTGAAACAGAAAGGGGCGATTTGACAGGCCAGTGAAACAAAGAAAGCACTTTTAGAACAGAAAGGCATCAGTAAGTTATAATGGGCCATAACACAAATGCTTCTGTTGCTGCCTTGTTTTTTCAGTAAGCTGTACAGATTTTACCTCCTAGACTTCAAAGGCACTGTCCATATCTCCCTTTAAGATTGATGCTAAATTTGAGAAGTGTAAGGTCTGAGATTTGATATATGTGAAAAATGTTATCCCTCTGATAGCTCTGTCTTTTACTGATGCTCTGTAAGTACATTCAGGACTTCACCCATCTAGTTCCTTTTTATATCTATTTGGAAAGATTTCAAGCAAGAAAACGAATACAAACCAACAAGCCAAGGGAATAAAGCATGTAGAAATACAACATAATTGTTATTTCCTCTCCTTAGTTGTAGCACAAACCACCATACTGACAATATGCAAACGCTAGTTAATTCTGTCTCATCTTTTATTACCTTGTAAATATGATACGCAAGAAAACCAGGTACACTGTTATTCCTGCAGGCTGACTTGAAACAAACTATTTAATGAAAAAAAAGAAAAAAAGGTTTAAGTAAAATTAATTTTTAAAGGAAATGCTATTATTAAGCCACTAACATCAGATAGGAATGCTGTAGTATTCAGACCTCATTAATATGCTACAGAACTTCGTATAATGCTGACACAAAATTGTCTGAAGAAATATTTCATGTGGCATGCATTACTTTTTGCTGTGCATATAGATGTATTTAAGAGTTTAGACACTTTAAATAAGGAATGAGATTCTATTTCACATCATATTCCACTGAGGTCCCTCTACATTACGGAAAGCGTGTTTCTGCAGTGATATAAGCCTATGAGCAATTCAAAGATAGCTCTCAGATATTAAACAGTTCCTTGAAAAATCATACTGATTTACAGAAAACCTACAGATTCAGGCCCTATAACATTTTATCTGGTAAAATAGTGCTTTAAGCTCAATGCGACCTCTATAATATGGTAACAAATAGCAGGAAGAACTCATAATGAATGACACTATTTCATGCACTTGTACTTCAAACACATTGCAGTTTTCTATTACAATTCTGTACTTAGAATCAATAAATGAAAGTTTGAAGATGCTGTTACAAATGAAGACAGATACAATACCAAAAGGAACACACTACAGCTAAAATCACTGACATCAGAGAAGCTCCTAGAACTATGTGGAGAGTGACTGGATGCTTGCAATGAAGTTTCTTAAAACACAATCTAGTAGTCACTTATCTTTATTCATGTGACTTTCTGATGCTCTCAGTTCAAAACAGACTTCTGTGCTCTCTTTCAACTACACAAAAAGAAATTGTTGGGAGCAGCTCTAGGGCACACGCTGGGATATTTAAGATTTAAGTGTGTAAGTGCTGAAAAAATGACCAAATAACTGCTAAGTCAGAACATCCTTGGGAGCAATGACTTGTGATTTTGGATGACTAAATTGAAATACTCTTAAGAGGGCTTGATTTTGCAATTATAGGTCCTCAACACTGTGTGGTAAGAATCACAGCTCTATCCCATCTTACAGTATGATGGAAGTGGAAAAAACTGTCATTTCTGAAAAATGAACTCTTCAATAAATGGTAGAAATTTAGGCCTCAAGAACAACTCTGCATAAAATTTATTACTGCTCTTCCTAACAAACGGCCATTGTGTAGAGAGGCTTGAAAAAAAATCACAGATTGCTCTCCTTTGAGGTGATTTTACTTAGTTTTGAACAGAAACACTCACAACTCAAAATTCATTACAAAACCTTCACCTCCCCTCACTGATCATTAGAAATAGCCTTGAGCCCTCCAAGAAAGTATCACCTCATGAATTACTGTGACTGTTCCACCTGAACTTATCTGTATCATATTAGAGATGGAAAAGGCTTTTTTTTAAAAAAAAAAAAAAAGCAAAGCTTTTTGAAAGTATCTCCTTGAAGGTGTGCCATAGTTTTATGATTTTTATTATCAGTATTCCACATCATAACATCATGTAATGCACTGGGACTTAAAGAGTTAATGCTGCAGTCCCATGGATTGTTGATAGTTCTGGGTACTTGGTCCCACAAGAGAAGGATGAACTACAGCTCCCAAAAGACTTCATTATTCCATTTTATTTTCCATTCAGGGGGAAAGATAAAATTGCTTGTGAGTCATTGGATTGTCTCTCTTTCTGCTCATCTCCGCTGTGTGCACTCTCCCTAGCTGTCTCACCTACAGCATTAGAGTAAGGCCTTCAGTTTGGATACTCTAAGTTATTTGATTAGCTTCAATTCCAAGTATATTGCTGTATATTGTGTCCACTCAGATTCCACTATCATGTTTAGTAAATTAAGATTTTCTCATTAGCTTGTTTCTGCTGTTTTCCTTCTCCCCCTTTCTTATCTTCCCCCCTCCTCCTTTCCCAGAGCATGAGTTTGTGGGTCCCTCTGCCCCATTAGTCACAGAACTAGGCTGAAACAGGTCAGAACGGATGACAAGGTGGCACAGATACTTGCAAGAAATGTATTAAAAACAAAACAAAAAACAAAATAATGTCTCAGAGCCTCCCGCTTCACATTGCTTTTAATGCCGAAAATAAAAAAAACTTAAAAATAAAAAGCCTGTACAACCTGTAGAGCAAGGACAGAAAAATTAGTACTGCAGTTCTTCTGACCTCTCTCTTACCGGCAAGAAAGAAAAGACCTGGTTGTTCTAGTTGTCCTCTGGGAATTCACACCTTTAGGCAGGAATATGTGGAGGAGAGACAGCTCTCCAGCCTGAATTCAAGCAGCTGCTCTTCAGAGTTAATGCCTCACATCATTTTGCATCCCCCGTTTCGGCAATAAAAAGATCTCCTCTGGGAACCCAGAATAAAATGTATAAAATACAACCCTTTAAAGATAATTTGAGAAGAGCAGATGTATGTTGTATGTGTCTCACAGTTACTATAAAGATGACCGACAAATGTTGCAACACTGAGATAGCTTTTTACTCACAGAAGTGACTGCAGTAGTTTGAGGGAAGTCAAGAAGCTGGACTGCTAACTGCAGCAGGACTCTCTCCACACTATTTTTTTCCTCTACAATAGCATTAACATTACCTTACCAAGCAGGCTTTCACTGATAAAATCGAATAGGACTTTATAGCTGAATAACTTGTATGAATAACATAACTTGAATGTCACAACAACATAGATTACAAAAACCTTGATACTGACCTCCTTTTGGAAAATTTTCAGGTAAGAAAGGGGGCTGGGGTTGAAAAATGAGTGTGGCTTTTTTAAGTCATGCTATAATTACTGCCCATTTTAAGCTGTTTCCTGATAATTCCTTCCTGGGAAAGGGTAAGGCAAAACATCTACATCATTAAAGATGCAACAAGCATATGACTGGAATCTCTCTTGGATCAGCAGACCAAAGGTGAGGAGCAACACAGCAGACATCAAAATGCACAAGTGTGGTCTGAGTAAGTTTTGAAGTCCTATGGATGAACTTGAATCTTAATCAAAAAAACTGAAGCTACCAGTCTTGTGCTGGTGAGCAGGCATTACCTGATGCCATTACCTGATTCTTCTTCACTATCAGACTTCTCTTCTTCCATGTGTAATGAATGAGCACATGCTAAAATAACTGGTTTCAGAGTAAAGAAAGCAAGCAAGACTACTCAAAAATATTATAACAGGCCACACTAACTGTCACGATAAATGCTGTTTGTTTTCAGGTATGAGAAGAGTTCTTAAAAGCAGAAGTGAAAATGAAGGTCCCTTAGTTTCATTCCTGCACACACAGTAATAGAACAAATGGATAAAAAGATAGAGAAGTAAACAATTTCTTGTTTAGTGACTTTACTGTCCCTTGTCAAAACTGCAATACCTGTGAGGTGTATATCATTGTCAGCTTTATAGATGTTAGTTCTTTACTTCCCAAGACACAATATTTTAACATTAAACTGGTGTCACAGTGGGGGTATTCCAAACAGAACAAGTCTATATACGTTATTTTTAATTTTTTTTTTTACATCAAAATACTGCAGACTATAACCACTGCTGTAAAAACTTACTTGTGAAAATGTCTCTCATAGGTAATAAGCATTAACTGCCAAACCACTTGATAAATCAAGAAGAATATTTACAGTTAGGTTAACACACAAATAAGCAATAAACAGATCAAAAGAGTACGAAACATATGTAGGGTATGATTGAAAGTGAACAGCTACCCAATATCACTTTTCAGCAGTAAAGCATAACTGAAGCCTAAGTTTATTCCATGTTTCTTAGGGAAAAAAACCAATCCACGCCTGCCAGATTTCAGCACTGTTTTGCAAGTTGCTATCCGTGGACACTGTCCTCAGTACCACATCACCTTGCTCCATTTGGTGCAAAATAATCCGGCCAAAAGCTGAAAAGCAGCATAATTGAAATTCCAGCAATGACTATCCCACAAGCCCCCAGTGCCACCAGTCTTTCAAGCAGGGGATAAAAAGAAAGTAGAGCAAAGTCTTTCATCTGTAACGTTCTCTCTCTCCAGATCAGTATGCATGCAGAAGCACATTCACAGGAGTCTCAGCCACGATTTAGGAAGTAAGTAGCAAGCCAGCTGAATGTCTCTAGCACTTAGAAATCTGAACAGATCAGACACTTGCCTTTAGTACAGATGCACCCACCAGTATAAGTGAAGTACAAATTTGCCACCAGGGCAACCACCTTCAATAAGTGGTGTGGTTTCCTTCTCCTCCCTTGATTTCCAGAGACAAGAAATTCTACACCCTACTTGCCTTGCATACATTTTTAAAGGCATGCATCTCTCTCCCATCTTTCCTCCTGCCTCCTACTCTGCTCACTTCCAACAATTTTAACAGAGGAACATAGAAGTTAAAGAAAGTTTTTATATGCCTTAACAAGAAGATAAAGTTAACAACACCTTACACCATCCTGACATTATGCAACTGAGTTATCATTCCCATGCTTTAAAATTCTTTTCCACAGCAGTTTTAAAAATGGAAAGGAGGTAAAACACTGATAGTATGTAACCTGATACTCTTCAGAAAATACGAAATGAAAAGGAAGATAATAAAAGAGACTGGCAGCTACAGCTTCTGTCACTCATGCTCTGTGGTTGTATTCATGCAGATTACAGATGCACCCTAGCCAAAGCCCTCATTTATTGAGTATTTGTTCTAATTACCCCAGGTTTCTAAAATGCTCAAACGATGTATAAATTCTATTTGGAACTCTATGCCTTAAAAACAGGCCTAAGATTTTTATATCTTTTTTTCTTTGTAATGAAGTCTGTACATTTTCATGCAAGTCTCAATCCCCCATAACCCCTGGAGTGGATTAAAATGTCACCTTTTAGATCAAACTGTGGGAATGTTTCAGAGATCAGGAACTTCAGAGTCCACCTTTGGCATCACTTTATGAAGGAGACATTTGTTCCTTCAAATGTTACTTTGATTTACTTGATATAAGTAAATATTTGCTTCATTTGATTACTTGATTTAATTCACATAATAGAGGAGAGGAAGAACAACATTTTGGCAGTATAAGAAAAACTTACAATATTTAAATTGTAAGGATTTATGATTCAGACACACAAATCAGTTCTGAACAAGTAGAACAAGACTGAAATGACTTGAACTACAAATGCAGCAAGGAAAGCCTCAAGGTTCGACATCAAGCTCAAAATGGCAGCTTTAAAACATCATAACACAACAATTCCATGAAAGGCCAACACATAATGATGTTCACATTTCAACCTAATTTGCCACTCATTACCACTTCTTAAAGCGTTCTACTTAAGAAATAAATGGTATTGTCAGTTATTATTTCATCATTTAAATATTTTCTTATGATTATCTTATATCTGTCCATCTATTTTCCTAACACATTATCCCCATGACATTTGACATATATATATATTTAATGGTGCTTGTTCTCCTGCTTTCAGCTGCCTCAAAGGTAAAATTCACATGCAAGTGAATTAAGAGCTCACAGTATTTCCTAAAGAAATTGCACTAAACTTGGACTTTTGCATATCTATTTCGAAGCAACTGCTGCTTCCACAAGCTAATGATTTGTTCAGAAGAGACAGACAGGTTCTAGCCTGTAATCTGTTACTTAGCTGAGAGCAAGGCCATTCATAGGATTTAGAAATCCCACAGCCTTTCTCCAGATTCAAGATTTTCCCCTCCCATGGCTCCAGCAATGGCTTTAACTGACCTTGAGAGCCTCAGTTCCTATCTTATTTCTACTGACACTCAATACCCTCCAAGATTCTCTCTTTCCTAATAATTTTCCTTGGCACCTTGTACCAAGTTCCAAATTTCTTCATGTACTGGGGAAATGAAGAATCTGCATCAGTCATACTACTTGCCATTAACGTATAGCTACAACACTGTGGTGGTACAAACTGATGTAAAACTGATTTTGAATGCATAAAACTTAAGCACTTAATAATAATCACATTCATTCAGTTCTTTTCCAATTTCGAAGTATACTAATATTCCTGGAGTGACAGAAATTACTGCTATTTTGTTGCATCTTGAGAGCTTGTTAATTGACTTTGTACTGGCAGACAAGTGTCATTAGCTTAGGATGAGCATGCACTAATTGTCCAAAGTAGTCAATTACAGTAAGTAGCTTTTGCTTTCTGGAGTATTTAAAACCTATTTAGAGATTTATTCTTGCTAATGGCAGTAATATTTGTGTGCTGAGAGTGGAATTAGTGTGCATTTCCATCTACATTGTGTTGCAATTGGATCAGGTAAGTTGTGCTGAGTCACAGTTTATGAACAAACTTCAACCATACCATGACTAAAAATAGAAGTCTCATCACTTTATACACTAACTGAATCTAGCTCACTTCAGTTAAAATTTAAAGAATTTTAGGTGAACTTTGGAAATTCAAAACAGATCTTGCTAACAGCTGTAAGCACACTTCAAAAGGTAATCTCTGTGAAACTATACTTAAAGGCTAAATGAACAATTGTAATACAAGGCAAGCTTAATTTGTCCTATTATGATTTATAACCTATGAAAAGCTAACATTTTTCCACATCCAAGAAGCATAAACCACACAAACTCTAATATTTTTTCAACAATGATATTTTTTAGGCAGTTTGTAATGGATTTGATAAGCATTTCATAGGTAGCAGTCTAGTATCTAGCGCATTACGAATCTGTTTTTCTCATTGTTCATGGGGCTTTGCCACCAACGTGAGTAAAGTCAAAGCAAAGGTCTTGAAATTCTGGATTTCCTTGAATCCAAACTTCACTGCCTATGATTTCTACAGGAAAACAAACTAACTTAATAAAAACCAGAGCACGAGGACTTAGAAGTATTCAAAAACAGTAGAACTCAATGTGAGAACCTCACAGTGAATGTTCATAGAGCCAAATGTTCAAGTGAAAACTGCAGGTGATTTTCCAGTAAATTAAAAACAGATAAAGCAACCCTACAGTAAAACTTCTTGGAAAGGAATTGGGAAGCGGTTGTTACTGTGTCGAAACAGATTGCTCTAATACTTAAAGTATCACTAATGCTACCGGATTTGAATTACAAATATTAAGAACACTACAAGAACTGTTACTCCTGGTTGTACCAGCATAAATTTCATACTGAGTGAGATAAAATGACAAAGCCATGAACAAAATAATTTAGTTCTCAAAATGATGTCAGAGTTGGGTTTAGGGCTCCAACAGTATTTTAAAGTTCCCTCTTCACTAACTATAGATATTTCAGTGGCAAGAAAAAGGTATCAGAACACCAAGTGGTATCACAAGTCTTTTCCACTTTCTTTCATTTGGGTATATGGATTAGTACAAATGGATTCTGATTTGATGCATCTCATTACAGATTCATAAGGTTAATCCAGACTGCCTTCAATTATGTCTTTCAATCTGCTCTAGGAGATGCAAAATTTGTAATAAGTGCTCACTCTAGTAACACACCATCCATTCTGTAACAGACATCAAGCTTTACTGTAGGCTTTTCCCATTTCCTAAAATTTCACTTCAACTACACCCTTTATCATCCACCACAGTACTTTGCAAAATCTCTGGATTAGAGTTTACCATCATCAGATTTGCAGTCTTCTCATCTGTCCATCACATTAGAATCAGTCATGCTCTCACCTTACAATACTATATTTCCCTTACTTGTATTGTATGCAGAGACAGGCTGCAGAAGCATAACTGAGATGAATAAGCTCAAAGTATTTTTAAAGAAATAATTCTGATCCACTGAACAGAATAAAAGTGCTCTGCAAGAATTAAGCTGGTTTCCAGTATAGTCTGTGATCTAGTAATTGACAAAGCAAATAAATAAATGATATTAAACCCACCTACCAGAATGTCATATGCAAACACTAGTTTCTTTCTCTTAAACCCCCATGCTATTGCACAACAAACCACACCTCAAGTCTTTTAAGATTCAAGAGCAATTATCTTAAAAGCATTTATGCTAAAGAAAGTACTATTGATTGTTGCTCATCAGCTTTCAGCACATGTACAGTACAACCAAAGGAGAATTAAATTGAGCTGTCTAATTGCAAGGAATGCTTTGAATTACCAGAAAACAGTTCAGCAGCTCATCCTGAGAGCAGATATTGTAGATGCATGGCATTTGGCAACTGAAGTTCAGACTGGATTCCTATTATTAAAGACCTGTATGTATATTCAGACGTTTCACAAAATGCTTTTCACAGGACATACCTAGTACTTTACCTCTAAAAGCTAGTTACTAGGACTTCAATACATATCTACCTAATACAAGCGTAAACAAATGCACTACATTACTTACAAATTCTTTGTATTTAAATTCTGGAATTCTAAGGTTAAAGACTTATCAGAATGTAAATTATTTCTGAAATATAACAAAAATCCCAGTGAACTGAACAGTGAATAAGATTATCATAAAAATTCTAAACAATCACCTCACTGTGCACTTATCATCGATCCTCAGAAGGAGATTAAAGATGTATATATTTATGTTTCAGGTGTGATACATTTGAAGCTATGTCCAAGTCTCTTAGTTCAGCTGTATTAAAACTTCCTACATCTAGTAAGTTAACAGATTTCAAAAGCTAAACAAAAAAACGCCATTGAAATTATTATATATAATATAATAACTATAAAAACACTATCAAATGCCAAGATTAATTACAGAAGCGGAAACTAAACAGAAAGACTTGCAACACGTTGAAAATAAAGTCAAAGCATCTGTCACTGGGTCAAGATTGTCATTGGGTAGGCAGTGCAGCATGCATAAGGCTGATTAAAATAATCCCTCCAGTAAACTTTTGTAGAGACATGAAATTTATAGGACTTAAGAACAGAGAGTATTGAAGGAGTAGCCAGCAACAGACTGATACATTACCTTTGGCTTATGCCATAATCAACACATCTTATGGCCAAGAAACATTCTATTTTAGTAGCTTATTTGTATGTTTAATTTTCACACCTCTATTGCCGAGATAACAGTAAAGCACCTACAGATGCAGACTAAAACTGAACCAAGCATTGACATAGATATAGCCTGGGGATATAAAAACATTGAGATTATAAGAGCCATATTGAGAAGACTCTCCCCCAGGATGTTTATTACTTACTTAGTTTTGGAAAATGAAAGTTCACAAATTTGAGCATTTATGTGAATCAGTCGACACAAAATCAAATTCATTTACTTTGCATCTTTCTACACAAGTCTGGGATGGAAAGACAGACATCAATACATTTTCTATTTGAAATGCTAATGAATTTAGCCTCCATTTCTTCCAGACGTCCAAGTATTTGGCAGAAATTTAGAAAGAACAAGAACAACAACAACAACCACTCAAGTATCATAAACTGATTCTCATCCCATCCATTCTGGTTTGACACTGGGCTACAGCTACTGACTTCACTAGAGTTTTGTGCTAGTGTAAATAAGACATAACTCGGGCTCATACACCTTACCAGCTATCAGTTTTTACATTTATGTTCAAACCAAGATCTTTTGCAGAAGTTAGCTCATTTTGGTCCATGGCATTTTTGTAGAGGACTAGTTAGATATTTGCTAGTGACAACTTTGACAATGATCAACAAAGCCAGCAGGTGGGCAGTTGGCAGGTTTATACTCACTGCTGCAGCAAGCAGCAGCCAGAAACAACATCAAAGAAAGGAACTAGTAACAGAGTTATCAGACTTGTAAAAATGTGTTTAAGAAGTTCCACAGAAATTTTTTTAAAAAAATTCTATTACCAATATTGATCACACAAAACCTGAGCTCAGTTATTAGAATATTATATACTTTGCTCAGTTGTTATTACAATATGGATCCATCAGGTTTGAGATTTTGCATCAAGTGGTTGCTATAAATATTATGGTGCAATAATGACATTGTACACCACAATCTAAGACTGTAAATATAAGAACAGGAATTTAAACAACAGTATTAAGTCCAAATTATTCAGTGGGATGAGAGGGAATGGCTTCAAGTTGCACCAAGGAGGTTCAGATTGGATATTAGAAAAAAATTTAGTTTCAGAAGTAGCGAGACACTGGAACAGGCTGCTCAGGGAGATGGTGGAGTCACTGTCCCTGGGGGCATCCAATAAATAAGTAGACATGGAAAGTAGGGACACGTTTTAGTGGGCAATGTTGGTGGTAGGTGGATGGTTAGACTAGATGACCTTAGAGGTCTTTTCCAATCTTAATGATTCAACAATTCTGCGCATTCCTCTAGAAAACAACATATGTTAGACTATCTAATCACCTCCTAAAGCAAGCCATGCTTCAGGTTGCACACTGAGCACATGCATTTGAAGTATCTTTCTGTCAATAATATGTAGAAACACTGTTTAGTACTTTAAAAGCACTGCTTATATTGAAATTTACAAACCTCTTGTAGACGTTCCAGCAGTAAATTGCATCTTGCTGTCACACTGGCCAAGCATCTCCCCTTTTGTCTGGACATACTGGGTGACGCTGTAGTGCTTCCACAGCTGAACTTTCCATGCTAGTAAACAAGCTTTACTGCATTTGGGTAATAAAGGGCTGATAAAAAGATAACAAACAAGATCAAAAGATTAGTGAAAAATAATCACATTCTTGATTCACTTCTTCTACTGCTTCCTGTGTACGAAAACAGACTTTTTTTTTTTTTGCATACTCAATGAACGGTGTCCCAAGTATTAAAAGCAAAAACAATCATATCTGTTAGAAAATTAATTACCTGCTTCAGATATGCAATAATACCAACAAAAAAAGAAATCTCTGAAGCAGCAGCAAAAAACATTCACCAGAATCTTGGGAATACTCCCTAAGCAGAGGTTCTACAGATTTCCTTGACTTATTTCCTCTTATTATTACATTCAAATATACCAGAAAAATCTAGCATTTACTGATATCGGAAGCAAACAGACTTAATGCTAGTTAATTAATTGTTAGGACCCCACTGAAAGTATCTTCTTTTGTTGCTGTTTGGGTTTTTTTTTGCATTTTTTAAACTTCATTTCAAAATAATTTGTTCATATGTGTGCACACATTGGTGTGCTTCTAATCCAATACTCTACATTCATAGTGATCCTATATTATCACTGTAATAACCTAATGGCCCATTTTACAACTAGATGTGAGAGTAAATAAGGAAGTTGGCACTCAGTTTTGCCACAGACTTGCAACTACAGAATTTATTTCTCCTTTCACATCAAAACTTGTGACTTACAATTTTTCTTAACTTTGCCCAACAACAACAACAAAAAAAGAAGTAATTATTGTGAGATAGTGAAATTGTTAAAGTTTTCACTAAGTAGAATTCCTCCCATTTTGCAGTCATTTAAGACCAAAGTTTGCTCTTTATTATTGCTTTTTAAGTAGACTCATCCAGGATAAAATAGAACACATCAAGTAACAGACATATACAGATCACATTCTATGGGAGAAAAAACACCAGCATCATTTAGCCTACAGAGAACAGATTTAGAGAACATCTTCAAAAATATAAAAAAAAATATTGCCAAAAGAAACTGTTTTCCAACTGTGTCATACACGCGAGACAAAGTAAAAGTATATAATTTCTAATTTCTACACGAACCACTGATTTTGGACTTTAGGAAAGATTTTCTAATGTGAGGGTAAAAATGCTAAAGTTCTACTGCTCTACTTCCTACAGAACCTCTGGGATGCCTAGAATGGATTATCTCAGACAAGATGATCAACACCTGTAGGAAATGACACTAATCCAGTTCTGTTAAAGCAATTAGTTTTGAAACTTTTCTATATCAAGAAATTTGGAAGGTAAATAACAAATCTCTTTTGAAAAAATGGACATTCCTTTCATCAAAAGTTCCTTCTCCAGATGTATTTTACAAATTTATTATTCACCCTTGTTTCCCTGATCATTTAATCTCATGCATAGAAATTAACATGTAAGATTTAAAGCAAAGCAAACAAATTACACAATAGTTATTCTGAAATCTGTGATACTGGACAATCTGTGGTAGAGAACAGGTTAAAAAAACCTTCTGGTTTCATCAACTTTTTTCAGCTGGCACTAATTACAACCTGCTTACCAATTGAGAAGCAAGAACATATGCCACATTCATTCACTGAGTTACTCCCTTTGAGTCATCAACTTAGCATAAGCAAAAAAACCACACTTCTTAAAGAATACAAAAGGTTTACAATCTGTAGGGGATTAAAAGTTTTCAAGTAAACACCCACATTTCTTGACAAGGTTAAACTAGAACTCTTGGATTTATTCAACTTTATACTGAGTCTTTGCACATAACAGCATCCTTTATGGATAAAGAATTAATCTCTTCTATTTAAAAACAAAAATAAAAGAAGAAAACAACACTAATTAACAGCTTTTGTCCAGTTCTGCTCACAAAGAAGCAAAAGTGCTTCCAACAGATTCTTGGCAATGCCAGACAAAGCATTCACAAGTAGACCACTAGTCATATGCAGAGTCAAACTCACCCAAGTGGTGAAGGAGCTCTCTGACAATACAGCACTCCTTCTTGGGAAGCAGCCTAGGTCCAAGAGAAGCCCTCCCACCAGCAGCTGGCCCTTATATGAGCCCAGAAAGGCTCCACTCTTCCTGGTGGCATGAGGAGCACAGGTGCACACAATGTGCCCGTGCTCCCTGGGCCAGCCACACCCCTTCACCAGGTGCTCAATCACCAGCTCGTGTTCCCTACAACCCCCATTACCATCAATCCTTATTAATCCATGAGATATCCAAATTAAATTAGAGAAGATACTGTGTCAACAGGCAGCATGTGCCAGCTCTTGGTCTATTTGATAATAACTTGATAATAAGGGTTTGTGTACACTCTTGATCTCAGCATGGAAAGAAAAAAAACTTTATACTAGTAGCAGATAAGTTTAACAGTACAATTCAGTTTTTTATATATCAATCATACATCTTATTTTGATGTGGTTTCTCTAACCACATTCGTAGGAATATGGAAGCACCAATAATATGAAGAAATTCTGAAGTGTATCACCTTCCTGAACAGTAAAAATCTTTGACACATGGTATCTCTGCTGCCTTCCTTTCAGCTTGGAAAAAATTCACCTTTCAGTTATCATAGGTGTAAATGAACACAATGAAAGGACTTTAGTGTAAAACTAACCATCATGCAAGACCTTGTGGGATTTTTTAATCTTTATTTTTTAATTCTACAGTAATAATTAAAGTATTCTGATGGCTCTACTTCAGTACTAATTTATAATTAACTTCAGGTGCTTCTTTGATCTTACTGATATATTTTTTCCCATTTTCTTATCAAGAGTCTCCATGCAGGCTGTAATTACACTTCTTAGTGTGACAGTGACTTTGAGTAAGTAGACGCATTAATACACACTTTGGGGAAATATTGTTTGAGCCAAAGCAAGCTCTTACCACTGAACTGGAGTATCATCTGAAGCACTGCTGATTAGAAACATATTACATAAGCTCATAAAAGGTTTGCCATAAAAAGGAAAACATGATTCTCAATTTAAGGTAATGGATGGCATGGACAGCAAAACTAGTGCCTGCCCAACAATACACACATTTACAGCATTAATATCACAACTCTACAAAAGGTGTGTGTCGTGTTTTACACCTGTGTAGGCTCCTTTTGCTAAGGAGGAAGATATTTCAATTTTTTTCTGAATAACGAACAAAAAGATTTTTTTGACGTGTTAAAAGCTGTTACAGTAAGGCAGCAATACAGTGTAATGTACCTAAGGCAATCAATACATAACACAAGGGTGGCAGGTCAGTGCAACACTTTCCCTCAGCTAAAAGAGTCAGCTGTAATCCTCAGAAGACAAACCTTAACTTCATATTTTTGACATATAAATAAGACATGCATCAGCAGCAAGGTAACTGAGATTCTCTAATTAAGCATTTATCTGAGAAATATTAAACAAAAGCTGCCATGGAAGTGCTAGGGGCAGCTCGTCTGTGAAGACATCAGTTGACAGCTACAAGTTGGGACTGGTGTAACTTCTCCAGTCAGGAAATGGGTGTTTCACCAACAGGCTGCTCTTAAGTTCAATGAAGACCACAGGTATAATTACTTATAGAAAATGGGCTTTATACAATACAGCGTTTCTTTCTACAAGCAGAGTAAGTATACTGCTGCAGAGCACTGTGGGCTCTGATAACATCAAGATGCGTGAGGAGTTTGTTCATACTGAATAAGTACGAAACATCAGTACCAATTCTTCCCTACCTCTCCTACCAGGTTCTGCAGAGACAAGACTCCACAGCATCATCTGTCAAATTCCTTTCTGAAAGGAAGAATCACATCTGATGCACTAGCACAAGCTCCCTTCAGCTTCTGCCTCCTTCAGAGTAAAAATAGAAGTAAATTAACAAATAAGAGAAGAGTCAGAACAAATAGTTCAATTTTGACTGCTTCATTATCACCTAGACTGTCCCCATTTATTTTGCCTGGTTACAAAGGACCAGTTTATGAAAATGAAACACCAGTAAACCCACTTTGCAAAAGAGCTTTTTATGCTTATACTTTTTGTGGAAACAACAGCTTCCCATAAGAGATGAACCTAAGACTGATGGGTGACTAACATGAAACCACATCCTTCTTTTTATTATTTTTTTTCCTCCTGCACTGCTGAGATAAAACCAAAGTAGCACAGACATCAGTTATTTGCTCTGAAATATGTACAGTCACTGTCAATCACAAACATTTTAATTAAATCAATCATATGAAAAAAACAATGTTTGAACAGATTCTGCACAAAATGCTGCATGACAGTAAAGGAAAAAAAAAAACAACAGCACAGTACTAAAGAGATTACCCAGAACTAAAATGGCTCATTGCCTCAGGGAATCACGGAACAATCTTTTAAGACAGAAAATTTCATTTCCCAGTCAGATAACACAATAGATGTTCATTTTCTTCAAAACATTCAGTACTATAAAATGTAAACCAAGAAGAACCCAAATGAAAGTGAAATAAGAGTTAACTGAATGATTTAGATTCAGCATGGTATCAGTGAAGTGATTCAGTAAGGCTATGGTCACCTTTAAAATTTATCACAAGCAAAGGAGTGAACGTACAGCTCGTCAGCTAGTTATTCATAGACATGCTGCTGTCCCATCATACAAAGTTTGCTGTGTGGCAGAAAGTCTCATATTAATCAAGAGGTGAAGCCAAGCATATCAGTAGCTACCAGAGAATACTAGCACACTAAAAATCCATACTCTACTCATGACACCTGGCTGCTGTCCTAATAGATTGCTAGAGCTCCTAATTAAAACAACTTTCCTCTCAAAAGTATCTGTAACTCTGGATACGTGAACGTACTGTCATAATGAACCTCTGCCTCCTCTAAGGAAAGAGCCATACAAACAACCAATTAGTGATAAAAAACAATGCGTGTTCTTTGCATGCGCTGTACTAGCCTAATACGTAAACACTGCACATATCCCTTCACATATTTCTGCAGCTAAATTCTCCTTTAAGGGAAGAGACCAAACCATTTTGGAACAAATTTTACAGCATCGTAAAAAGGAGAAATTTGGAATGATCCCTTGTGACTAATTGCTTCAATGTATTCAAATTCCGGTTTGTGTGGAGATGCATACTGATCTGCACATATAGATTGACATTGATATTAGGGGCAAAGTGCGAACACACAACTAAATCAAGCTTTCCATTCTGTAGTAAGAAGTCATTTGTCAAGAATAACCCTTAAGGAAATTTAAGAATTAGAAACTGCAGTCACTTTGTGCAGGCATTGCTGCATGTGACTGCATCAAAATGAAGAAAAGCCAACCCAAAGACTGCAAAACTAGCCTGCATAAAGTAGCTGTTGCTTTTTATTAAAAGTCCCCATAATTTGTTAATTATCTTCCTTCAAAATGAGTATTATCACTGAGTAACTAATCCTGAGAAAATAAAGCAAGGCTCATGCTAGCTCTGAGGTCCTTCTGTGTGATCCATGTGAAAAATCCTGCTGAGTTCGAGGGGAAGCTGCACCTCCACTTGTGTCTTTGCCCCAAATCCACAGCACTGTGCATCGCTTTAGGCTTGCAAGCTAAAACCACAGCAAAGCCAACAGTTCAATGTGCAATTAGGATGCCTCATTGCAATGTCCTTCTGCCTTGTTCCCAAAGCCATGCTGCCTATCCAGCTGGAGACAAGGTGTTCACCTCTTTGCAAGAGGTCACTTCTCCCGCTCTGATATGCTGACAAAATAGGCCAGAACTAATACGCTCTCCATTTAAAAGCTAGTGAAAATAAAGTAACAGACAAATACTGGCTTGTTTACATTACAGTAAGCAGTGAATCGAAATGGCTCCATCTATGAATCTTCCTTTATCCAGCAGAACTGTGGGAAGTAACTTATTAACCAGTTAGGTGGTAACAGCTGAATACTTTGCACCCTCAGGAAAACAAATGGACTATAGAAGTAATCAATGCAATGTGAAATGCTACAAAATGCACATATTTCTCTGTAGAAGAGATAAAAGCCCAACTCCCCATTACCTCTTATTTTCATCAGCAATCTTTTTCCAAACACCCATAAAACCCCCGCTGTTACAGAGGAAGACCTTTGCCTACAGGGAGCCTGTTTCCCTGCACAGATATATCAAAATATGTTGCTGCTATCTTCATTCTGCTTTAATGCTGTAGACAGAACTGAAAATCCCACCCTAACACACACGTAAAACTACATATTTTCCAAACTGACTGTTCCTGGATGCTTAACACAGAATCCTGCATTACATACTGGCTTAGGAAGCATGCTTGATGCCTGAACCCATCCTGTCTTGCTCTCAGCCCTCACCCGGGGCAGCCCTGCAGGTGTCATACCTTTCCTCAGATCAGCAGGATCCACACTGGCAGGAGCTCCTTTGATGGAGGTTTTGTCACTCTGTGCATCCCACATCCAGCCACAGCTTACATCCCGATCCACTTGTCTAAACACCAACAGACCATGACAAAAGAGAAAATGTTCCTCAGTAACATTTACATCCTAATAGTGACTGCTTATACAATTTTTTTTTATGAAGTCAGTGATACTACCAGTGATCCATGGTAAGTCTTCAAGCAGTCATCGCTAGTTTTGCTTGCTGTCAGTAATCACCTTGTGAAGTGAATAGCTTTATTCCAAATAACAGCAGGGAAGTCTCATTTGCCAAGACAATTAACTCTATTGTAACTGGAAAAAAATGCCACTATCAAGCAAAATTTGTGTTTTGCTGAGAAAGGATTATTTGCCTTACTGAGGGGATGCTTGGATTCAGAGTCATTATCTCCAGCCTGCTGGAGGCCTTTCAGCAGCCTGATGTGAACCAGCCAAAACACCTCCTGATCTCAGGAACTGTTTCTTCCCACTACAGCTTGCCATGTGCCACCTGCCTACCCTGTGGGCTTGTATGTGTGCTCTCTGGATGCAACAGTGCATGGCACACTGGTGCAGAGCTCATCTCAGAACTGCGTCCCAGGGGACCTCCTGGGTCTGCAGGCATGCAGCACTGGGACACGGCATCCTAGCATGACTCAGAGAGCAACAGGTCTTCAGCAGTCAAACTTAGTGCCCAAAACAGAAGCTCCTGCCCAGCCATATGTAGGCATCAATTTAGAGATTAATTAAGACATTTCAGTTTGGGGGAAGTTATTCCAATACTTTCAATTTAAGGATACCTCTCTGAGCATTTTGTTCAGCATAAAGTTTTAATACTTGGAGTTTTACTTGCTTCAGGTTGAAAACAACATTGTAGTGGCAGTTCCCTCAGGAAAAGTTCTACTTTTCAGTCTTTTATAGCTATTATTTTAATCACCTCTCTTTAAAAAATACATATATATGTATGTATGTATGTATATGTTAAATGGTCTGGTTAGGCATCAAACTGAGAATTATTAGAGAAGTACGTTCTATTTCTCTATTTCTCAAAATCCATGTGCAGAGTTATAAAGGTATTAGCTGTTACATGCAGCCAGTATTTCTTCTGCCCTCACAGCAATTTTGCTTTCTCTCTGAACTAGCACCTTAGGGAAGAAAGAACAGAAATATTTATTTTCTACCTTCAGAATTGGTTTTTCAGCTTCGAAGTGTTCTCAGCCTTCTGTTTATAAACAAGAAGTGGTTTTCGTTTCTTAAATATCTACTTCCATTTTACTGAGCGTCTATAAAGAAATACCGCTTGCAGCGCGGCGCGCCCCCTGCTGCCTCTCCATCATGGCGGCGGCTCCGCCCCGCGCGCCCAACGGTCACTCACTCGGCTGTAACGGTCCGCCGCGCGCCCGAACCACACCTGTGCTGAAAGCAGCGCGTGGGGACGGCTGACTCACGCGACGGGAAATGAGTGGATGGGTTCTGCCACGCGGACAAAACAAAGCCCGGGGAACAGTGTAGCACATGCAGCCGTGCTTTCTGCTGTGATAAAGGAATTTGAGAATAGGTACGGGAATTTTCAAATCGGTATAGAGTTGCACTCTGAATTCTGACCGTGTCTCTTCACCAGACCTTCATAAGCCCTCCCTTACCAGAGAGAAGTACCCCTCAGCTCTCAGTCACACCACACTCGTGTCATCACAAGGATGAGCGCAGTGGGGAGGTGGGTGGTGCATTTCAGCGGTGACAGCACCTTTTCAGGTGCAGATTCTTATCAGCACAGCACGCAGGCTCCTCACTGGTGAAAATGCACAGCTAATGCCCGCGGCTATGTTGAAAGAGCAATGAGAATTGGCTTTTTTAAACAGCGTTATTGTGTTGTTTGAAGCAGTTGTACTTTCCATGGAAATAATTAGGAGACACTACTTTCACAGAGCAATGTTCATAGATGCAGCCCTAGACAATTCCTCTTCACCCAGTGCGGCCCAGGAAAGCAGAGCTGGGCAGCCATGATTTGCGGTGTGAGAATCGCTACACATTGTCCTCTATCGCACTTATTCCGGATCAAAGCTATATAATGAAAAGCTGTTAAAAGAGAACCAGATAAAGAATCAACCTGCTAGGCAAAAGGAAGTAGCCAATGGTAACACGATAAAATACCAAAAGAACTATTTAAAAAGCCCATATCTCCAACTCTCAGCTAGATGAATACATATTTTAATAGCACTTGATGAAGTGTGCCGTCTCTCATTTTTCTCCTACTACACAGCCTGTATAATGAAATTCTTTACAGGAATAGATCTGTTCACCCAAGTGTTCATTTTTCATTGGCATATACATCTTAACACTCCATCTTTGTCATACGAAGGAGATTTGTTTTACTTACCAAAGTTTGGAGCTGGAAGATATAGTGCTTTATTTACCCCCATACCATAGAAGCAGTTTCCCTATCACTTCCGCATCATACTGGCCCCTACTCCTGTTCCTACAGAACAGTGTTCTGGTGACAGTAGACAGCAGCCCTCTTGGTTAATCTGCTTGTTCTGTAACTTCTAAGGTTTAGAAAATTCTATACATTCTCTGAGAGAAAGGATGCAGCCAAGACCTGCTATTAGGAATACCTTTGTTCCAGGCTAATCAAGAATGTTATTCTTTAAAGTTTTATGTGACCATTACATCGAGATAAAATAACTGTAGTAATTCTATAATTTTATGATATTTCAACATTGTTAATTAAAAAAAAAACAATTTTTAATTACAGCAATTTAACAAATGATATCTAAAATGACTAATTTGCCTTTTTAATTCCATAAAATATATTGATCCCCTATTGGATGTAAACAGGTACAATTTAGCAGGTAATGACCTAGGTTATAGTCTTTCTCCAAAATTAAGCATTATATTCTAAAGAGCAAAAGAGTTTGACACACACAGGCAATAATTATTAATGAATATGTAAAGAACTGTGTGTACTTAAAGCAGTTTTATGACTCACTACAATGTCAAACAAAGCTAATTTATATCACATCCTGATTCCCCCATACACAGATTTGCTGCACATATGCTGTTGGTCTCTGAGTCTACACGTGATGTACTCTGTGAAATGCATGAACAAATTGGTCTCATTGCCTTTTATCACTCTGCATCCAGAATTCTGCATTGCCAGAAACTAGGTATACAGTTACAAATGAGATCTTCTAACTCCACAAGATAAATGATTGTGAGGCAACTTAAGAGACAGGGTAGCGCTGAAAGGTTTGCACCTCTAATACCAGTAAATCCCCAGTTTCACTGGATGATTTAGGATTCCTGCTTCCTCAAACAAGTGAGTCAGGATTAAGATGGAGATAAATTATTAATTATGATTTCAGTTTACATATTGTTGACATACTATCTTTACTCATCAGTATATGAAAGTAGTATCCGGGATATATATTGTGTATATGTGGTTTATATTTACTATACCACACATTTGCAAGTGTAAGAGTACAAAGAGATTGCCAAGTTATCAGGAGTTATCAGCCTAAATTTCCAAACAAGACCATTGATTACCACTACTCATTGGCATTGGTTTATTATGAAGGTAGACTGAATAAAAATGTGGGATTTGTGTCTGCACACAGATATAAATGCACAAACACAGCTTCAGCTAAAAACCAATTGTCTCCTCCATTTGCCACAATATCAGCTGTATAGCAGAAAACATATTCTTTTGCTTCACCGTTTTACCTCATCTTTTAAACACAAAGTCACATTCAGCTTCATTTATTTAAATTTTAGTCAGCTGTCATTAATTTCTGTTAAAATCTTGATATTTTCACAAAGATGTTAGGAACATTAGGTTCATATGCATACCACCTATATTAATAATACAGTGCTATGCATACCACCTATATTAATAATACAGTGCATACGTATAGTGCATACAAGTGTTTTGGAAAAAACTGCATGAAGAGCAATCACTCACACATGCATTGTTTGCAAATCACCTATTTATTCCATGTGATGTGGGATTTTTTCTTAGTATAACTAGCGGTTATGACATGCCCCTTGTATCACCTAAATAAATGCCCCTAGCAGGAAAACTTTGTTCAACTATGTTTGCTGGCCCCAGCAGAAAAACATTTCATTTCCATGGAATTTAAAGATTTTCCTTTTCAAGTCAAGCAATCAGTTCTACTTCTTAAAACATGTCTTCCACGTTCACCCATCACTGTTAGTCTTAAAGAAAATTTCTTTGCAGTAGGCCAATCCCCATTGGTGCTTCCATTACCACAAACCCATACCATGCTTAGCTTAAATAGCGCTCACAAACAGACCTAGTTTTCTAGTATTCATTAGGCATGTCATGTTAGCTAATCTGCCATAACATTTTTATCCCCTACAGGGATTAAAAGAAAGACATCCTGTTGTTGTGAAAGCATGAACTAGAAAAGCAGTGATTCCCTGACAGGCCTGGATGGCTTTCGTACACTGAGCAAAATTTATGTATGGAAAGTAGAGCCTCTATGCACTACTTAGTCCAGAACACGTCATCCACATTAAAAATATCCATTATTTCAGTCAGTAAAGATATGTACTTGACCTTCCTGTCTCTGACCTCAAAGCCAAGGAAAAAAGGCTTAGTATGCCACCGGACTTCATTTGGGGAAAGACTAGATACAAAGTTGAAAAAGTATAACATTATTCAAAAACGCTTCACAGCCTCTTTCTGCTGTTTTTCTTCTACTGTGATTCTTAAATCCCTCATTTAGGTGACTATGCAAGTAATTTGCAAAATTCATGGAACATGCGGCATTTCCATTTCTTATGCTATTAATAAAGATAGTAAAAGAACTGATGTATGCAAGGCACATTTCTCTTCTGGCAATTCTGGCAATTTGGGTAAGTAAAACATTTTTTAATGATACGGAATATGAACTACTAGCTATTTTCACATTTTAGCTGTCAGAAAGAGTAAAGCCGACACTTTTGAAGAAGAAATTAAAGGTCCATTTGCTAAGCTGAAGGCGCTTAGCATTCCTGTCACATCATATCTGATTAGGGAGACCAGTAGAGGATCACAATTGTTAGACACTGTTCTTATTTCAAAGTTCGTTTTGTTAAAAATGCCTTAAGTTACTTTCCTGTCTCAAAAAATTTCAGAGTTACTAAGATTCTGCCAGCAAATGAAATATCTTCTGAATAGCAAAGGTTTTGTTTTCCATTCTGTTGCCAGTGAACCTGAAAGGTTCTGTGGCATGGAAGGTTGACATAATAGATGTTTCCTGTATAAAACATGATTCCATTTGGGACGGATTTTTTAATCTAACAGGGCAATCAGAGTGGTAAGCTGTTACCACATTACCCACTGTTTCAATCATTTCTTACAAGGCAAAATTTCTGCCCCCCACTGTTTCCATCCAGTAGCGCATGGAATAACTTGAGGATACAACCTAAGATAGAATATCCTTCCACAAGACATATCTTCAAGTCTATTCTATTTGGTGATGTACGTTTATAGTTCTCACTGAAACCAAACATCTCGGATAATTCATACAAAGTATTATGCAGCTTCTACTTAATGTTCTCCAAACAAACAAATAAACAAAACAAACAAAAAAAAACCCACCAACCCAGAACTGCTTTCACTTTTGTAGGTCTTGTGATTAAAAGCAATGCTTGAATTTTCTTCCTTGCAGGCAGGGCAGCCATGCTGAATGCTTGGGGGAATACAGAGGTCTTATGTGCACACTGTGTCTGGAGGTAAAATAAATGTTTCTGCCTTAGAATACCCATTCAGCCTTCTCTGTGCTTCTACGAAGTCGCCTCATATGTCAGACTCCTACAGATTTCTGGACCCTGTTTGTTTTGGCTGAGTACCTTTTTGGTCCTCTCTGTAGATGACAGACAGCAGAGGTCATGTATCACTCTTGTAAAATAATTATGTTAACAGATGAAGGGTGGAATTGTATCAAAAACCGTGCAAGTACCTCTCTCTGAAATCACCTAAGCTAAGAAGCACTTTCCTTGCACAAATTGAATCTGTTTTCTTGAAAAAGCCTTAGGCAAAGCCTGCTTAGACTGCTGGGAATATATCCCCCTGTTTGTACCCATTGGCCTTCTTATTCATGAAGTTGGTTGACAAATAGTGGCAGCTCAGCAGTACTGGGAACACTCCTTGCATTCACATTTTTCACCCTGCAGCTTCTGGTTTCACTCTCAGTGTTACTGCTGCTATTCAATGTTCCTGCTTCCTTATGATTGTGTCTCTACTTACACCACTAAATCATCACATGCCAGGACATAGCACATATGTTTATAATCTTTTCAAAACTTACCCACCTTTCAACAAATAACCCCACTCTGGTTGTTGAATATCCAGACTGATCTTTGTGCTGTATGGCCAGTCAACAGACAGAACCGGATTAACTTTACCAGCAGATGCTCAGATGCTCTGAAACTGTGAGATCACAACTGGTCAGTCTATTTCTGTCAACTCAAGCATTTGTTATATGTAACTACTCTTCTAAGGGGCTCTCCACAGCACAGATTCTGAAATTTACCTTTTCCAGATACTAAGGTTCATTTAATAAAATACACTTTCCTTTCAAGCCAGATTCCTGCATTTCCTACCTAATTTATCTCTGTAATAGCACTGTTTACTTTTCCTGTGGGCCAGGGAAAGAAAGCAGGGTAAGAAAGCTGGTGTAACTAGTAAGACAAGTAAAAATAAACAGTACTGTGGAACAATTTATCTCTTTGATAGGAGAAAGTATCAGCAGAGATTTAATTATTGAGTAGAGGTGACTATTTTGATTTTTATCCTGAGGCTCTTCTTACATTGCATGGAGCTTTTAGAAGGTGAGACTGAATCTCTAGTTAAGCTTTAACTACAGGGCATCAAACTACAAGCTGAAGGAAACAGAGAAATTACATGGCAACACTGCCAATTCTTTCTGCAAAAGATCTACTGCATCTCGCCACGAATGAGATGTCAATCCTGTAATTAGCAATTCAGTCAGCATTAATTGTGTGTATGTTACTTCACATCAATCACTGTCATTTCCAGGATGTTTTATAGAACCTAATTTGTAAACAATATGCAAAGGTTTAATACACTTTAAATTAATATTGTGAAACATCTAGCATAACCTTCAGTGAATATAGATAACAGTGTGCACATGTGTTTTGATTCCTAAGTAGGAAAAGGGAATGTTTCAGCTATTTGATTCTATACATAGACTATTAAAATTGTATTAGGTCCTACAGGAAACCAAGCATTTATTAATAGCCAAAAACACTGTAGCCAACCCGTAACATTTACCTTCCAGAATGAAAAGAATGAAAAAGCAGGAGTATTAAAATAAGTTAAAGGCAAAACTCATTTCAGCAATTCATACCTTACGAAGCAATACCTATTCTTGATTTAAGATACTACCAGGGAAGCATAATTCATGGCAATCCTTGGTAATTGTGAGTCCAGATATTAAAAATATTTTATCCACTGATTCTCCTTTTCAGTTTCAAACATCACAACTGTTTTTAAATATTTATTTTTGTGTGATAGACTTTAAGAAGTCCTCCACTGGAAAATTATATATCTCATGTATTATGACAAGATATATTTCTTATATAACAACCACACTTATACCTTCAATTTGTAGATTAAAATAGAAAAAAAATAGATTAAATAGATGGAGCTCTGAGAACTCTTCCTCCTTTAATATATATTTTCCAAAGCTTTAAATATTATGCTGACTCTTCTTACTAATGATCAACAACCTTGTTGAGTTGTGAATATTATTCTTCCTCTGGGAGACCTCTGAAAGTGTCAAACAAAACTTCTACTTAATAGCCTCATAATGACATTAAAATCTTTGCTCTCTCCTATACCACAACGACTTGTGACTCAAAAGTAGTTGTTCATCCATTACTTGTGTTCCAGTTAGATACTACACTTAATACAGGCAGAAGGTTCCTTAGATATGTCTCTTACTGTGAGATTAAGGAATGCTGAAGGACAAAAAGCATAGAAAATGTTGTGTGACAGAATGTCACAAAATTAAGTGGATCCCTGACTTCAGTCTTGTCTCCTCTGGAAAGCTCAGCCCAGACCACAGTCTGTAACTCTCGGGAGAAGCTGCCAAAATGCAAATTCCAAACTGGCTGCTGTCTTTTCTTTAACCTGAAACCATATTTAATCTAAAAAGCATATACATTGTAAAGCTTAAGCACTGGTTTGTATAGTTTTCAGTTTACAAGTCAAACTTTGTGATAATCTGTTCCTTTTTTTTTTTTTTTTTAACAGAAAATAGCTTGTTATAAAAGTTGCCAGAAACAGAAGGGCATCTTTTCCTTTTAAAATGAGGTAGCATTTTCAATACTTTATGCCCTTCACTTACCCTCCCCCCTAATCCTTTTTTCCCCTAATCCTTCCTTTTCACATTGTAGTCAAGATCTCCCTTTCTACTACCAGTTTAATATCTCAGACTCTTTTCTATAGTTGTTGTAGTCAATCTTTCTATCTCAGATTTTTCTCTCACTCCTTTTTACAGTCAATACTGTCTACACTTACTTGCTCTTAGTGACATGTTTGTGCTTGAGCTCATTCTTCAACTTGTGTTCCCACTTTCTTACCTTCTTGCTACAGTCAATTCCCACTAAGTCTGACGACTAAAGACTTTCTCTCTTACCTGTATCCACAAAATGTGTTTAACATCAACATGAGTGGTCCTGTGGTATTTCTTCATAGGGGCATTTCTTTGCAGAGCAAACAATCTTCTCAATAACACGAACAGCTAGCAGATGAAAAAAGGTAGGAAAGATCAGAAGATCCCTCTATCAAAGTGTACAAACTATCCACACCAACATCTGAGGTGAAACTGACATATATTCTAGGGCAAAAGATATAGAAAATAAACAGGCTGAGTAAAAATTTTAATTACCTTTGTGGCTAACAGATAAAAACATATTCAATTTACTTATATGGACAATGGATATATTTTACACTGTACACTAGTGTTACCTATAAATAAGTAATCACTTATCTACAAAACTCACTTTAAAATACAGAGAAAATAGTGGAGTAGATGGCTGTGCCAAGTAATAAATTCTGGAAAGCAAACCAAGTCTTGATATTTTGAGGACTCATGGATGACATTCATGGAAAAAAACAAGATCTATCAGCAATTGTAATTTACTGTGTGTATCTTTTTCACTGGAGGAACTACAGCAAAACAAAAGAGCCCCAAAGAAAGCCTGAGCCAACGTTGTACTGGGTTCTGAAGCCACTGTTTAGGAAGATGTTTAAGAACATGCTTGGCTTCCAGCATGATTAATCTCATTACTTTCAGTGGAACTATTCACATAGATCAGTTACACTTGCTGAAACAGGGTATGTTTACACAGAATGATAGGAAAGAAAATCTCTGTCATCAAATTTTCACAAAACAAACTCACTCAACTAGTATTTTGCTAGTACAGCTTCCGCAGTTGGCTGGCCTCAAAGAGCCATTCAGCAATCAAGCCACCAAAGCTAAAAGCTATGCATCATCAATCCTTTTATTTTTTGCAAATAGAAACACTTTTTGCTCAGTTAAACATTAACTGGATTCTTGGCATATACCTTACTTCTCATTTTGGCTTCTTTCACTCAGAGGAATTAGCCCTCTCATAACTCAGGTGCAATAGGAAACATTGCAGTGACACAAGGCAGCTTATTCAGGAACAACAACACTTAGAACTGCTTAGAACGGAAAGCATCTAGGTCAGGATAGATAAGCAAAGAATACATCTGTCAGTATCTGGAAGCATTAATTGCTTCTGAATTGTTCCTGAAGGACTGTTTGTGACTCTTTTCATTGTGCCAGCATCAACTCAGCCTGCTTTTGTAGAGCTTTCCTGTGTTCTATAGCCTTTAAGAGCAAATGTTCACTCAGTCATGGTGTGCCTGTTGTATGGCCATGGCAATGCTGCTCATTTCAAGATTCTTCCAAGTTCATTTGGATTTGCATTTCTGACAAATAGCTCAAGAGGGAAATTGCTATCTTTGGTCCTACTGAGACACAATCCAAAAGTAGGTGAGGAACAGACTCAGGTACATTTCACATAAAAAGCAATACAAGCATTAACTGCTTCTTCTACAGCTGTCATTCCTCCTCCAAGTAATTTCTGTTTCTTTGAGAGTATTATAGTGAAATTCTGACCTTCTGAAATTAATGGCATTTTAAAGGAGTCAAGACTTCCCACAGACTCATTCCATCCACCTCCACAGGCTGATAGATCATATTGAGTGAGAAGTCTAGTACAAACCTGGTTTTGGCTCTAATATGCCAGGGCCCACCAGCAGAACTGTTATATTACCTCCAGATTTCATTTCCATGCTGTCACTACTCCCACTCTCCAAAATTAGAAACGCAGGTTTTGTTCTTACGTGGGTTAGAACATAGTCTATGCCATAAGTGACAAAAATAGTGTCTCCACATCGCTCATCTCAGACACAACTTCTGTATATTTTGAGTCACAGTTTGGAGATTACCTGGCCTGATATATTCCACTTCTTTTTAAGACATTTTTTCTCATCTTCAGACAGTCTGGGATCTTATACTTGCTGATATTAGAAGCACCCGGATCACAGCTAGAAATTTCATCAGTATCACAATTAAATTTCTGTATGCTACTGTCTGCCTTTAAGGCAAGAAATACTACATATGAATTAATTTACCTTCACAGTAAAAGAAAAGTGCATTTTTGTGCATGGACAGAACAGACAAATATTCTGTACTTCACAGCCTATAGGAATACATTCATAACAACATGGACAATAAGCTATGAAAATATCTTGTAAAGTTCTAGCAATTAGTTTACATGGATGCTAAGATATTAATAATCCAGTCTTGCATATACTGATGATCCATGCTGCACACTGCATTGCAACATATGCACTTCAACAACTTTCTCTGCATAAGCTAATGTTGACATGGGAGCTAAAAAAAAATTTAAAGCAGGGGCTTTGATAAGCTTTTGTTTCCAGTTGCACAAACAACTACAATAGCAGGTGGAAGATTACCAGAGAGCAGAAGAGAATGAATTTTCCCTAACATTGTATTTCAGAGATGAGGAGCACAAAACAACACCTACTCCATTACATTTGGCACAATGGGCTTCTGTCTTTGGGCCAGATGTGAACTGCTTTTTAAAGGAAAGTGGAAATTTAATTAGAATCTACTGTGGAGAGACTGACCTTACACTCATCTGAGTTTTCATTAAAGTTGCTATATAAAGCACTTGATACATTGTGGGCTGCAGCTGTCAGCTTCAAGAGCTAGTTTTAAAAGCCCTAAAAAAGAATTAATTGCACAGTAATGTTTGTAGCACTATGATTAGCACAGCTTGCAGTTCCATTTCAAGAATAACCATTTAATTACCAGCAGTCAAAAGAGGCAGTTCATACAGACTCTGGGTCAAACTCTGAAAACTATGAAGTCTGCACACAATTCCCTTTAATTCTGAAGGATCTTGCCAGCTTTTACCACCTCCCAGGATCTCACTCAGTAAAAGGAATTGCATTTTTTTAAAACAAATACTTCCTTCTGAAGTTGTGAATGCTAAGTCATACCTTTGGTAGGGCACTTGATGAGGGCATTTACTTTTTTAAAATGGCATATTTGCTTTTACAGAAGTGTTTATTTTAAGAGCCTGGAGGTCTTTATTTACAAATGTACTGTATTTTTTTCCACAATGACATCAACCTACGGCATCTGTTGTTTATGACCTTATGCAAAACGACTGGAGAGGATGTTACAAAAAGAACTGAATACCAAAGTATTTGCCAGTTTATCTCCTGCCACAATTAAATTCATAGCTTTAAGAAACCAGAACTTTTTCTTGATTTGACAGGTAGCAGAACAAAGCACTTGTATTTTAGGTGTTATCTGTCATGTTTTATCTGAGAAAATTTTTTTATATATTTCAACAATGCCAAGAAAACAGGCTTCCAGATTCATATACAAAAAGGCAGCTTTCATTAATCACTGATTAACTAGGCAGCAATCCAGAATAGCAGCTTGCTCTGAGTTTGATACCACTGTATATCCATCAATAGATCTCTAATGTATCCGAGAACATTGCGTACTTCCACTAAAAATTTCAGAAGCAGAAATGCCAGAGATTTCAATAATGAATAATTATTCGTTATTACTGCCAGTAAGTTAATATACTAATGGATCTCTGCCTTATTCCCTGCTTGTAAGCTAACAGAATGTTAATGTATGTTTTCATGTGGTAACATTACTCAAACCCTGAAACACGACATTAATCTTAGCAAGGAGGCTCTGATACTTTGCTGAGTAAAAATATTGAAGCATAGAATAAGTGCTGCCCCATTGTCTTATAGTACCATTGTAGTTCTGCAGAAAACTGTGTTAAAAGCTGTTGTCTCTTGAATAGTTTCTAAATTAGTATATACACTATTACTAATTGCAGAAACATGAAAATAAATGCAACTAGAATTCATTTGCTCTGTTTTCCACAAAGGAACACCCAAGAGATGAAATAATCACTGATTATCACTGTAAATCCTTTAGCATCAGATACAGTAGTCCAGAGTTGGGCAGACATGCCCAACTCAAAAAGCACAAGGTTGTCTGTACAGGCACAACTGGTATGCGTCTTTTGCTAGATGAGGGGATCCTATCTCTTAAACATTTCTGTAGCTTCATCATTCATCCAAACCTCTTGGACAAACTAAGCCACAGCCATTGAAAAGGGCATCTAACACTGGCCTAATTCTAATATTGTCTATTTGTAGAATGAGTACAAAATAACCAGAAGTTTGTCAGTCAGAATTGCCTTCATTATTATCTTTGAAGTAGATTTTTTTTTAACTTTGATGCCTCCTTCTATATCCACAAATCAACAGCTGCTTGCACCTCTATGTGCCAGCATATTTTTCTGTACTGTAGTCTTCTGCACTGATACTTCACACTCTTTACTTGCATCAACCCAAGCAATAAACTTCAACTACCTGAAATATAAAACAAGCAAAAATGTAGCAACATTGATGTCTTCCAGGGAAACTATAATAAATATTTCCAAGCAGACACCAATCCAGCCAACCTAGCCAGCTTGACTGATGGATCTAAGTCTGGATTAATAATGATGTGACATACCTTTCAAAGTTTTAAAAGAGTTTTATAAACCAAAAAAAGAATGACTAAGTACAAGCTTGTCAAGCACAGCCTACATTTAAGGGTCACCCGCAAATCACATTGGCTCTGCCTGTAACCTCAACTATCCCTTGATGTAAAAAAATATATATGCATATGTTATTTTATCATTTTTTTAATAAAATTTTCCATGTGTGGAGTTTGTGCATGACTGCAGGAATACTTAGTAATAAATCGCTTCTTAACTGTCTCTGCAGAATAGACCAGTGTCCTGGAAATGGAGAAGACTTCATCTTTCCATTGCATGGATAGTACATAGATGTCCTAGTTTGCTTATGTTACAAGGCCAGGAATGGAGCGAGTTGTCAGCCAGGAATAGTTCTTCTGAGAACATGCAGTTTGTCCAGCAAGGCTGCTGTGTAGTACAGCTCACGCATCACAGTCACCTCATGCAAAGCAAAAGTTCAAAGCCTCACAGGACAATCCAGCCCACCAAACAGTGAGGAAAACAACCTTTCTCCAGTGAGCAGCAAAATAAACCAGTTTTTCAGCCCTGCTGCAGTTTCCTAATGAAATCACAGACAGCTCTGCAGGGGCAACTTTCTTCTTCAAAGCTTTTTAGAAATATTGAATAATCTTTGCATTCCTTCTGTGGGCAGGAAATTATTAGTATCTGCCAATTAAAACCATTACAGAAATAGAGGTGTAGAGAAGCTTAAGAGCATAGTTCAGATGTTCTGAGTGGAAAAGACAGCCCACACATTCCTGAGCTAGAGAACACTTTGCTATGTTCGAAGTTCTGTTTTACCTTTTGCTTTGCTAAGAACCAATGGCACCCAGTATAAAGATGAGGTTCATTCTTTTCCTCTCTTCCCAATGTATTTGATGCTACTAAAAAGGTAGAGAGATAAAATAAAAGGGTCTGAACAGTATCTGGAGCATCAGCTATGTTTTGCCCACCTTTTAAAATTCACAGACAGATTACCTAGATGAACATAAAAGAGAAAGTGACTCAGCTGTGATTTCTCCAGGAAGATGATTAGGCCATCTGAATTCAAGAGCAAAAAAAAAAAAAAAAAAAAAAACTCCTGAACCACAAGGTAAGAATCAGGGCATGTTCAAATCTGAAAACTGTATTCACAAAGATGCCCCAACATACTGCTTCCTAAAATGCAGGAATAAGCAATATTTCTTCCCACCTTCCACAGAGATAATTCAAATGCTTTTTAATAATTCAAAATGCATCATTACACACTTCCCTACTGATTGTATAGATAGGAAGCAAACAAGGAGAAAGGAATCATCTTTCACTCTGCTATCCTGAATCACATTCTTTGCATGAAAGATTTTGCAAGTGGAAGATAATTTTGCCTGCCTGAACTACAACTTACAGTTTTTAGCACATTATACTTGTACTTCACCATGGTGAGGCATAGAAAAGCTCAGTCAGGACCTCCAACACTCACTACACCAGTATGAATTCTTGAAAAGGAGCCTGAGAGTGTCAGAGGGTATATCAAACCAATTGTGGTTTATCATACTGCTCCAAACACACAAAAACATAACCACTCTTTCGTGGCTTTCATTTCTCTTTAGAGAGAAATTGTTTTTCTAGTTATTTAGACTACAGACAGAACAACTGTCTTCCCATTCATGAAGGTTTGGTCCTTTGTAATCATCAGGATTAGGCCCAGGGTTGCTTTCATCTAGCATAATTAGGGATAACAGTAACAAGGGAAATGCACATGGAATCGTGGAATCATAGAATCGCTAAGGTTGGAAAAGACCCACAGGATCATCCAGTCCAACCATATCTTATCCTTAATCTAATTACAAATTTGTTATCCCCCAGTATCATCAGAAAGATTGAGCAGTTGTTTTCAGGCTGCAGTTTGAAGATACTTGATCTTCAAGATAAGATCTACAGAATATTTTTCATGTCTACAAGACATATCACCAAAGGAAACAAACTACATCAACACAATTTAACTAATTAGGACACAGATCATCTCTGAACAACGTTCAGAGGTCTGGTCACTGAAAATCTTTAAAGCTACTTCATTAGGGCAGTTCTTCAAATAGGAAATATGCAGATCACCTTCTTTGAAGATGCATCAGGTCTTAATGTTTTCATGACAACTTAGGTTATTTATTTCTTGCTGTGTCATCACAATATTCCCTACTGTATTTTACCATTCAAGAACATTCAGAATGTGTAGCTGATCACAGACACTTTCACAGACAGATGAAAAATTAAACACATGGCATTAACGGGAATCAGAGGAACAGCTGAGAATTCCCACACTTCCTTGAAAAAATAGCTATGTTGGAAAGGATCTATCAAGCACCCTAAGTAGATTAGAACAGGATTTTATCTAATAATGCCAGTACCTTTCTAAAGAGCTTCGCATCACATACAAACTAGCAACTAATAGCACAGGGTACACCATGCTGATTAAGTTAGAACTCTGGCATAAAGTAGACCTCTGCCAACAGAAAAATTCCTTTGTCTTGCTCTTACTTTCATGGTGTTTTTTCCTTCCACAATCATCATCACACTTTAAGGAAGGATGATACACAGCATGAAGAGACAATATTAAACTGTTTCCTCAATATTTTTCTCAGTTATTTTTGGACCCTTCTTTCTGAAGTCACAGACTGTAAAATAACATTCTCTTGTCTGTTCTCCCTGTTTTTCTTCCCTGTGTGTTTATTTTAACTAGAAGATACATCTAAGAACCTACATCATAGGTTGTATTTTTTTTTACACCTTGTAAAAACCAGAAGCCACAACGGTCCAACAATCTGTGAGTCAAAATTTCAGCACTTACCATCGTTACCATACCTTGAGAAGTTAAACTAATCATAACAGTGATGGTGTCCTGACTTTTAAGCACAATAGTGACTGGAAATAACTTCAATAGCTGGTAAATTGACTGAGTATTGCTTATTTTATTGCATTAAGATCAACCAAGAGAAGCATATTCCTCTAGAGGATATGTACTACACTAATGTCTAGCAGAAGACAATTCTCACTCTCCATAATTAGCAAAAACAAGCACAATGCAAAAAGTAGAAGAAAAGAGGTTTAGTGATGCCAAATAGCAGTCTTGAGATCTTGATAATTCATCTGCTAAACATTAATTCATCAGTGCAGCTTTGTACTGTGAGGTTCTACAGTATAACAATAAGTTACCATATCCAATCTCAGTACTAACAATAATCAGTTTAAAAAAAAACTTCCAAGAAATAAACTATGAAAATGCATTGGGGAAAACATTTATTTACATGCAGTCAAAGTAAATGGTTTATTTAGTTCACTCTGCAGTGAGACTGTGTTGGCTTTTTTTTTCTGCATAATACCTTGCACTGCTACAATAACACTTACAAAATGAAACATGAATTGTCTATCTACATTTAGACTAATTAACTGATAAGAAACATGCATTCTGTTTGTTGTGAGTGTCATGTCATCCCTTGGATTTCCAAATGAATTTCTTCTCAGAGAGCTGTTTTGTTTGTTTAACAGGTATATCCTTATCCTGTTTCTTTGGATAAGAGTGATAGATGACAACGTAATTAATGGATAATCACACAATAAAGTTTGTGGACCTGTCCCAAGATGACACACTGTAGAGATACCAAAACTTTTACTGTATAATTACTTTGAATGTTATTTGAATCCTAAAAATACACTCCGAGATCTTCTATTTACCCTCTCTGAAAGGATGAACAGTTATGCTTCACAAAAGACAGCAAAAAAAAACACCCACAACTCTGAATTGTATTTGTTCTTCTCCCTTAGAACGTGGAGGATCCCTCTGAAATAATCCCAGTATATTTAACAGGGCTTGACTCTTCCAGTAATTCCTGTCTGAATAACTGCCAACATCTATCAGTTTTGACAGCTACCTGAAGATACAGAAGCATTTGCCAAACCTTTCTAAAACATCAGTTTTGTAGCCTGTCATGATGTACAAAGATCTTTGAAATCTCAACATCTACCCTCAATTATCACACAGCAGTATCTAAGACAATATAGAAAGAGTCACCATCATGTAACAGCTGCAATCACAGCAGGTTTTTTTAATAGTGATAAAAGCTAGTGAAAAATCTGAACAAGGAGGAAAAAGAAAACCAGAAGATGCCAGAGAGGAAGATTAGAGGAGGATTCGTAAACAGAAAGTAGAAAAGATGGCAACTAGAGTAAGTCTTGGGACGATGAGAGTAAGATAAAAAAGAAAAAAAAAAAAGAAAGAAAGAAAACAAATACAGCAAAACATAGTACTGATTTTTTTTGTAACTAGATAAAGAGACAAAGATTTAAGGGCTGGTGCACAAATGGAGTATGCTACAAGGAGGGCAGCTCCTGTTTGATAAGGTTTGATAAGGACAACTCCTTAATATGTGTCAAGCTCCACTGATTCAATTTTTTTTTTTTTTTAAAGATAAACATAGTGGTAGATTGTTCTCTTTCATGGATGGGAATAAACCCTATTGCAAACAAGAACATTTATACTAGCTGCAAGGAGGGTGATGGGGCTTTTGAGGATATAAAAGACACTTATACTACAAGAGCTAAGGAATCACACTTCCTTCGGAAGGAAATCTAAATGTTGATTTTCCAGAGGTGAAAAGGAATTGATGTAAGTGTCCACCAATGTGGGTCCCAAACTGTACATTTTCATCAACCATAATAACTTATTTTAAACAAGCAAGTTTTATTCAGTGTTACTGCCTGTTATTCAGTTTTCTAGGAACAATGACATATATTCCCAACCTATTTTTTTTTTAGCCCTGGAGCAGTAAGGCATACAGTCTCCATAATCACTCTGTACAGTTACCTTGTTTGTCCGTTTCTTCATGCTATTGGCACTGGTTATCCTGCTGCTTCCTTTCTCTCATATTGTACTCTGACAAATTAATTTCACAAAATGCTATTCAAAACAGCAGAAGAGGCCTGCCTTCTATCATCTCCCACTAAATATCTCTAAACAGCTACCTATGGCCAGTCAAATTTCTGATTTGAAATTTGAAAAGTAACAATCATAACTTAAACTTTACTGGCATGGATGCATATTAACCATATGAACAGAAGAAAACTAGTGTTTTAGAGAAATCATCTAATACAGTTTTCATGCTCCCTTAAAGATCTAATATGGATCAGACCAAAGAAGAGAATATATTTTATATATTTAATATATTGACTGCAGTCATATCCTGAAAAGGATCTAAGCATACTTTCTGACAGATAGCCAGCCTGAAGGATTATTTATTTTATACTGTACAATGATCTCTACTTTGCCCTTATTCTTTTTCATAAATTATCATTTTGAAATTGCAAAGTACAGTTCCATGACCCAACAGAGTGAAATCAAAGACATTAAAAGTCATCAAAAGCCATTTATATATGATGGAGAAAGACCTAAAAGCAAGCCAATAATTGTGCTTGAAAACTTATTACTTTCTCACCCAATGGCAGAATAAGATTTTATGAATTGATTATCAGAGCAATACAATGTATTCTGGATGATTATAGCCTGAATGCCCCATTTAGAAAAATTTCAACTCATGAAACTTTACATATACCGTCAAGCCATTCATTAGAATTTAATGGGGTCCACTCCTTGCAATGGACATAACTGTTGTATGTTTGTCAAATTTTCAGGGATTACTCTCTAGCAGAGACTGGAGTCTTTGATTATCTGATTATTTTTCTATACAAAGGAAGAAAAGTTAAGCATCAGTTGATGTAATACTTCATGTTAGATAGAAATTCCACAACATGCTCTCATTTTACACACTAACTTGTCAATCAGAAAGTAAGGAAAACATATTTGCACTATCTTTGCGATCTACTCTGTAAGACATAATAACTGCACCAGGAAACAGGAGAGAAGTATAAAAGTACTATGACATACTATTAATCAGTACGGTATTGCTTATGCTCTTTACAAGTCGATTTTGCCTGTGATTTTTATTTTGGTCAGAAAACAAACAACAACCATTTGGTCTCCTCCTCAAAGCACACTGATTTCTCCAGCTGTTTTCAAACTCTTCTGCTGTATATATATATATATATATTTACCCTTATTTTAAATTAATATTCACCATCTTATTTTTCAAAGCTCGCTTAGTAAAGGCAAGGAATGAGTGATCATTCTGAGTAACTGAGGCTTCAATTTACTTAGTGCAAAGAAGTGACAGTTCAGTTTTTACCTTTAGTGAAAAGCAAAAAGTTCTTGAGCAACAGGACACATGGTGCCAGTCTTGCTAGCATATTCTTTGTTCCAGGCAGTTATTTTTTCTTAGACTGACAATGTCAATTTATGTGAAAAACCAAGTCATTATTAAATCACTTTTGTGGAATTGTTTCCTGTGCCAGACACAAACCTGTTGCCATAAGCAAACAAGTTTCACTGCTTTTTCAGACAATACTGTGTAGATGCACATTTGTGAAATAGGAAAACATATTTTAGCATGAACAACTTTACTGTCCCAATGTACTGTAAATGTTATGGCCTTCTGTATTTTTATTACTTTCATATGTAATCTTATTCTTAGTAAGAACATTCTTATTACAAAAGTATGTTTGCCTCAATAGCATTCCTGTGAACAAAGCATTTTACATATACTGATGGCTAAAACAAGAATGATAAAATATGGTGCTTGTATTTCTCAAACAATTAGTCACAAATTATCTAAGGATTATCTGATTCACATTCAGGAATGAACAATGAAGCTCGGAAAGAAACAGCAAATCTTTCAATGGGCATTCTCCATGTTAATGATAATGGAGATAAGTAGAGAAGATTGTGCATACACAGAGTGGAGTAACTAACACAAGCAAAATAAAGAAATGGAAGGTATCAAAATGAGATTAAAATGTTGCTTATTGTATCAAAAGAACTGTCAGCTCTGGGTCCTGCTTATTTCACCTCCCTGGACATGATGACTCACAAGTGCTTGAGGGTAACCAGCACTAAGAACTGACCATAAAATCAAGCAGGAGCAGACAGTGCCAGGGTAATCAGCTGTTTCAAAGCATATGTAGTACTTCTGTGTTGCTGTTCTGAAGGTTTTATACTTTTGTGCAGGTGTAATTGTTGATGAACAGTTGGTGCCTTTAAAAAATATTATTTTAGATGAATTATCCTGGGTAAAACCAATAAAATATGAAATCAAAATCTGTTTTCAAACTTGTAATGCCATGAAATACAATCATCTGAATTGAATGTATATCACAAAAAATCTCCTACATTGTTGTAAGTGTGCCTGAGTATACCTTTCTTGCTGTTTAGTGGGTTGCTGAAGATCTACTCTGAGACCTTGACCTGCAGGGGAACAATTTAATGAAATAAGCTTTTTCTTACATTGAAAATGAGAAACAAGGTCATAGATGTTTGTCATACTGATCTGTCTCATTACTCCCAATATGCTCCAAAAACAGCTGAACCATATTACCAGTATTACCAATGAGTCAGCATGAAATCTTCTCTGTGGAAAGACAACTTGCTAATCTATCATTCTTAACGTGATTCATGTTGCTGGTTTTGGAAACTTTATCTTTAGACAAGCAATATTTCAACCTTTATGACAGTTTTGTAAAAAAAAGAATAAAGAGGAGGGAAGGGAAGGGAAGGGAAGGGAAGGGAAGGGAAGGGAAGGGAAGGGAAGGGAAGGGAAGGGAAGGGAAGGGAAGGGAAGGGAAGGGAAGGGAAGGGAAGGGAAGGGAAGGGAAGGGAAGGGAAGGGAAGGGAAGGGAAGGGAAGGGAAGGGAAGGGAAGGGAAGGGAAGGGAGAGTCTTTTTTTATTTATTAGTATACCAGTAGTGTTAGGTGAGATTTATTAGAAGAGGCAGAATCTTCTCTTATGTTAGGTGACAATCATTAGGAAGAAAGATCAGATTTTGCACCTTTTCTTAGATTTGCCCATTGACGTCACTATTCATGCTGCGAGAAGGGATACACAGGACGGATGAGATGATGCTTTAAATAGCATATTTAAAACAAAAGCAAATTTGAAAATTTTCCATCTCTGAAATAATTTAACTGTGATAAAACGTAACCAGTTAGCTTTAAGAAAAATAGTGTATTTCATATATATATCTAACCTTACCCAAGAGAAAGCAAGGCAGAGATGTTTAGCAGTTAAATTACAGTCTTTAGCCTTCAATCACTCACCTCCTCTAGTCATTGGTGCATTAAGGATGTATCTTACCTAAACTCCATAGTTTGTCCTGCTGAGGTCAACAGTCTTTGCTCAGCCAAGAATATATGTACTATAACCATTTAGAAAATAGCACTTAAAGTCAGTTTGTGTTTTCTATGTTTGTAAGTGTTACAATCCACAGTATCTCACAGGTATTGAAGCTTAAAGTTATTTGCTGCTTAACACCAATAACTATAGTAAATCTTAGAAACTGTCTGGTTCGCGATTCTTTCAAAGGAGCAAAGAGTGTGAAAATCATAGCTGTCCTGAGTAAAGCTCATTTATAGGAAATATATGTTGAGGAAAATATTTCCATAACATTTAACAGAAGTGTTATGTGAGACTGACAAACTTAATTAAAGCTACCATTTGCCCTCTTGCACAAAACAGAAGAAAGTATGATTTCTGCAAGATTAGTTTATTCATTTTGAAACCATATTGTAACTCCCACATATTAACTAGATACATTTCAGTATTAAGTGGAAAAAAAAAAAGAAAGAAAAGAAAAGTAGTGCTACACTATTCTCCTATCAATTACTTGGAAAATTAATTCAACTGTGAGCTTGCATTGCTTGACTTGATTCACGAGCTGAAAGGGCTGGATTTGTGTTTGCTTTTGGAACATCAGGGAGCATGATATGCACATCAAATTTTTCTCAAATCTCTAAAGCCTGAGACTGTTGATATTTCATACGCACAGTCTCAGTGTACTTCATGCACATTGGTGCTGGCAGAAGGATCTCTTTGTGAAGAAATGGAGCAGAAATGGAGCTTTACTTCCTCATCCTATCTTTTACTTAGCTGGTTATATTTCTAATTGAATTGTTACATTTTTGTTGGGTCCTGGTTAAAAGCGTATCAACTTTCGTAAAGCATTCAACACACAAACTCCCTAGAATCATGTGTTTTCTCTGGCTTTGTGTGTACACTTGATACTGTAAATTTGAAAACTGACGTTTTCTTTCTTTCATAGACAAAACAATACAGGAAAAACCACAAGGAAATCTACCACCTCTTTCACTTGCAGAACTGGGACTGGCTGTTTTATGAAAAGTGTAGCTATTAAGAAATAAGCAAGCCTCAGAGATACACAGGTGATAATTAGGTTATCTGTATCAAAAATATTTTCTCTCTCCAAAGTTTGGAGGCAACATGTATTATATCCTAGCCAGTAGTTCTTAGCAATCTCTTAAGATGATGTGATTACATCAATACAATCAATGGCAAAAAACAACAGATTATACACTTTCTGTATGCTGCAATGTTTCATAGAAAACTTGAATGAATGTTGAGAGGTGAATATGGCCAATACAACTTAAGAATTACTGAAAATGTCTTCATTGTAAAACAATAAAGGAGGGTTGATTTGTGGAAATACAGTTTGGGGAATTATGTCCTTTATGATGAACCTGAGGAGAACACAGTAAAATTAGGTTCACTGTATCTGAAGTTACAGTTGTCAAAAATGTCATAATCTGATTAAAACTTTCACAAGCATGCACAGGTATCCAGAAAATCCCTCTGCAATTAATTATTGATTCAGGACACAAACGCATTAGTCAAGAATCTTGGAAGAAAAAAAAAAAAAAACAGCAACAGCAGCAGCTTTGACTCTTTACATCTCTTGTGAGAACAAGAAGCAAACCAACAAATACAAATTCCAGGCAGTAACAAAGAACAGCATTGAAGATGAAAACATGGTAAATTAAGAATACGAAGTCTAATGAAATTGCTGGAATATAATATGTGATACAGAAGAATCACAGAAGAGACTACTGCAAGAATTTAAAAAAAAAAAGTTGGGTAGGATTTGGTTATGACAAACAAACTGAGTTACAATATACAGTAAGGCTAGTAAGGTCCCTTGACACATAATTAGCCATGATCTGCTGCAGGCATCAGGCTACACAGAGCAGCAGTATGAAGTAACACACGTACAGAATGCTCATGACTTACTGGATGAGATGAAGCTAAAACACTGTAAAAGTACTAACATTTGGAGGAAATTACATCAAGTGAGAGGAAATCCTGTAGAAAATGGGGGGGAGGGGTGTAAATGGGTAGAAATGAAATCAGTTTCAGAAAATACATCTCTAGAATGTTTTTATGTTTTTCAGACCAATTGTCTGTTGCAAATGGAAGCTTCAGAAAAGGTTCCAGAATGATCAAAAATTACGAAGTCATCAACTGTCAACAGCATTTGCTCGAGGTTAAAAACAATACAGAGTAGAAGCAATACATAGTAATAATTAACAACAGCAAGTCAAAACAAATCTTAAAAAGTAATCGCCTCTCTGCATGTTAGAAATGAGGCTTGATTTTGATAACGACATCAAGACAGAACTTAAGCCTACAGTGACATCCTTTCTGTACAACAGCTTTTAAAATCGTACCATATTCTTTTCTTTTTTTCTTTCTTTCTTTTTTTTTTTTTTTTTAAACAGATTAAGCATTAGGCAGAGATGAAATCTGTCTGGGCTATAGATTACTCCAGTGTTGAAAAAAGATTTTAAATTCATCATGACTCAAGGAAAGAAAAGATCAGCATACACATTCTTCTCAAAAGAAAAAAAAAACCTACACTATTTATATATTGTGAAGTAGTCTTTGCAACACCGCAGAGTATCAAAGAATCACTAAGAAACTGCTTATATCTAAAAGCTGGAAAGAAAAAAGTAAAAATTTGTCTCATTTAATACACATACCATGAAAATAAAGAAGAGACTTCTTATCCTTGATAGTTATTGAACTTTAACACAGGAAGTTATGTCTTCACTATATCAGTCTCAGAATGGGGTGAATCCAAGCAGATTGAGTGAATTTTCACTGTCTGCTATAGGAGAGCCTGAAAATACTATGTAGGATCCAGGGAAAGTAGAAGAAAAGTATGACTTAGGATCAAGACTGTAGCTGTTGCCATGATGAAGAGATATTGAATAGGTTACAAATCAACCAACAACTATAAGTATCAGCACATCAGTTTAAATTAAGAAGGAGCAAGTGGAAACTAATTAAGACACAGGTTCAAACCAAGAAGGCCAATTATTTTCCTGTATATGTACAATGCAAGACACATACATTGACTAAAATGGAAAGAAATCTAAAGACTTGCAATAAATAGGGTATAAGAGTGATATTTGGAAGAGAAGTTTCAAGGGGACATGGCACAAAATAAGTGAAATGCTAATCCTAGAAAATGCATGCAATTCTATTCACTTCATGGTCAAGTCTTAAGACCAGGATAGCAGAAGGTCAGTGTTCTTTTCATTAGCTTATCATTTACATACTTTTTTTTAATATGTATATATACATACACACTTTTGTTTACCTAAACTTCACTATTTTTAATAAAAATTCCCACTTAGAGGAAAAAGGCAGCTTATAGAGGAAGACTGAACTGGGAGAAAACAAGGAACAAAAGCTCAACATTATCTATAGCATAAAAGATAACAGTGAAAAGTCTGAGATACAGCTAAACAGGAAGAGTATTCAGTGTGATTCAGAGAAGTACAAAAAGCATTCCGCTGGCACCACTTAAAAATATTAGACCTGCAGGAATGTAATACTATGAACAAGATTCACAAATAAGTGCTCTATTCAGTATGCCTAAACAGACTTCTGTGGGATTTTTCCTCTCTCTCTTCAGAAATTTCAGAAAGTTCAAAAAGAACTTGGAAATCTGGTTAGTAACTTTTAATACAGCCTGTTACCTACAATTAAACATTTAATAGGATGGCTAAGGTAGGAGGGAGGAAGGTTAGAAATGCTTAGAAAAACCGTTCTAAGTGCCTAATCTAATTTTTTCTTTTAATACATCTTTACAGTCTTTCCTTAAAGGTAGTGATCTAACAGGCATTAAAGGGATATTAGATGCTTTTTTACATGCCTTTTAAACTTTTTTAAAGCCAGTGCAGTTGCATACACTTCCTTAAAGGATGGAACAAAATCTTAATGCTATGCGCATCTCAACAGAAACAGAAAACTTTAAGAAACATAATGGAAAACCATTCTTCATGTCACGACTGCTATTCTTTAAGGATAGGATGTTGCTTTGTTAATTTGGATTTTTCAATCCTAGCAGTTCAACAGTACCCAAGAGAACAGCATCCATCACATTGCTAGAAAGACTGGCTTATAAATTGAAAAACTGCTTTGATTACTGCACTGTACCCTAGTATTCCTCCTCTCCCTTACTCTTTTGGCAACTATTTTTAAATAGACCCTTCTCTTTGTTTGCTCTTTTTGGCCAATTTAGTCTGTTTGTTTCTACCTACTTCCTACCACCTTGGTGAACCTTTCACATACTACAGTCCTGAAAACCTTCAATTCCTTGCACACCAGAAATCTCAGCAAATATCTGAGCCTGCAATGTATTTCAAATTCCACCCATATTTTTAATAAAAACCATCAGTGGAACTCAGTACTGTACTTAACATAGAAAGATTAAGCTCATAACTTGAAGCGTAAAGGAAATTAGAACTAGGTTGGAAAATATTTTCATACCTTTTCTGATTGAAGGTCAGACTTATGAGTTCGGAGAGTTAACTTTAGGTTGACTGATGTTACTTTCTACAGTTGTCCACACAACCCACATAATCAAATCCATAACAGGCTACATTAACAGAGCATCTGTTTAAGAGCTCTAAATGTGTAGCATGCAGCTACTGGTAACTTTAGTTGCCACACTAGTATTCACCTGTGCTCTCTGAGCAGAGCCCTTAGATGATTACCAGCAATCTGGACCTTTGATGTAATCATGTTTTGAATTTCCTTTTTTCTTAGAGGATCCCTTTTACAAGTAGACAGTTCTAACCCTAACTGATAGCAGCTCATGGTCTACGAAGATGTTCAAGTGTCCTTTTGCTGGAGCCTTGAATTTCAGTTTTATTAGGTTGACTCACTTTTGCTATGCTAGGAAAACTTGACAACTGCTCTAAATTATGTTTTCATATCAGCAAATACAACCAGTGTTCAGATGACTTAAGCTGATCTGAATCAGCTCCCTTCCTCCTTTACATAACACAAAATAACATAGCAACTTGTTTTGTAACTACACCACAGCAAGTAGTGTTTCAACCTACATTATTACTGCCCATTTTACAAATTGCCAATCCTTTTGATAGGCTCATGCCATAAAATTCAGAACAGAAATTCTTATTTCAGGCAAATTTAATGCATCTCCTTTTAAACCTCTAGAGCAAACTACAAGGCAGTGTAGCAAGCCAAACGTGTGTTAATTTTGACCTTGAGAAGTAGGAATTTCTATTCCTTTCACTTACCATGTGCCAAGAAGAGACCTGTGAAGACAGGATTTTACTGTACAGTGCTGATGCTGCACTACTTACCCTTGTAGGCTGTGAGAAAGCAGTCAGGAGAAGGGAGAAGAGTAAGTGGCATTAAGAGACAATTGTGTTGGGGGTTTCAGACAGGAGGCAAATCATTTAGAAAAAAATCTTGTTCTAAATCTGATCTCAAGGACAATTAATCTCATTCACATGTGACTACTTATGTGTTTCTGTTGCTATGATATTTCTTGTATACCTTGGTAAGGATGGTTTTATGATCAAATTACATCTTAACTTCCACAAAAAAAAGAAATGTAGAATTATATAGCATTTCATAGCTTTATGAGTATTCTCATTTTATTTTATGCTTTTATACTGGCACATGTTTAAAACAGAGGCAATAAATAAAGGACAAGCCATTCATTTTACCATCAGCACCCTATCAGAAAAGTAGAAGCTGTTTAACTGAATAATTGGTTACTTACACTCCCGTGTACCTCTAACAAAAGCTGCAAAACCAATCAACAAAACACAAATTTCTCTTGAAATTAAGAGTCTGAAAACAGGAATATCAGCTCCTAAGTGAGTTTATACTCTTCATAGTTTGAGAGAAAAACATAATAGGCAAACTCATTGGAATGCTTTATTTTTTTTTCTTTAACTTCAGAATGAATATATAGATAAAGCAATCACAGAACACCTAAGGATTTGACACTTTTTTTTTTCTTCATTAAACTTTGACTTCAATAGTTAAAACACAGGGATATCTTAAAGTATCCTCAGCTGAATCATAAATTGAGTTTAAGTGAGGGAGTCATTTGACTAATCTTTTAACACCTAAAATTTAGACATCTAGATGGATGTTCCTACATTTGCTCCCAAAGCAAATGTAATGATGCTAACTTTCTCTGACACTATTGTAGCTACCTAAACATTCAAAAAGAATAAGAAGGCTACAGCCAAATTAAAACTATCTTCTCTATGTGAGCATGGCATGTTTCTATGCATCTGGATGATTTTTTTGGATGCAATCACTTCTTAAGTTAGGTTACTTTGTGTTGTTATCATACTCTGGCACAGCACTGAAACACCTGTCATTCCAATGGGTTCCTGCTTATCAGACAATATGATTTGCAGGTCTTCAGTCACTTAGGTACTGAGAACACACTGAGTAACAATTGTCAGTGGTTCAGGGTTGTTGCTTTTTGTTGTTGTTTCTTTATTCACATTGTTTTAAAAAGCTACATTTAACTTTGGCTGTTATTCAAAGTATCCAGTAACAAAACAGAAGTGCTCATTCAGCTTGAAACTAAGTCAGTTGGCCTTCCTGAATGCAAGCTGACATTTTCAAGTAAATCAAAAGGTGGTGTTAAAAATTCCCTTTATCATTACCTTTTACAGTGGACAGTCAGCAACTTGTGTTGGCACCAGGAACAGAGCAGTATTTCAAAATATAAAACTAAATGAGGCTATTCAGTAAGAGATGTCATGTGAACTTTGCTTTAGTGGCTGAAGAGACGCTAATTAATTACCTAAATTGACCACGCAGTACAACTATAGTCATAGACAAAGATATGTGAAAAACTGTGAATTCAATTTTTTTAAATATGAAGCTATTTCTGTTACTTGTTCTCCTCCCACACTTCCATATGTCAGTTGCTTTTATCTGCTTAGTGCAATCATTCAGATAGAAAAGCAAAAACTCTTCCTTATTTATACACACATCGTGCTCCACTATGGAGACCCCCAGCCTGGTTGGAAATCTGAGACATCCAGAAAAAAAAAAAAAAGAAAAGAAAGAAGAAAAAGAAAAGCATATACATTATTAATCAAACCATTTAAAGGGTTAAGTAATTTCATTCTTACAGCACCTCCTTAGTCTTCTAAGCCAATTGACATGTGCAGCCCTCTACCTGGGATGCTTTAAACTCAACTATCACTCTCTCAGTTCTAAACTATACTCCTGAACATCTTTAATCTTTTTAAGCATTAAAATAACTTGAATAAGAAATATCTCAAAGAAAGGATCTATGACATTTTTACTCAAAGCAGCAAATACATTCAGCTGATATAGCACATATAAGAAACTGTAACTAAGAAGGCAACAGCAGGTCAGGAATGTTTAATACAGTACTTATTAATGGCCATGGAAATTTAAAGTGCTATAAAACCAAGTCAAAATGGATATGATAAAAAATGTAGGGTCAGCTGGATTATTTAAGCACTCAGAGGATTTTAAATTGAGCAATACAGTGTTTCTGCCAGTGCTAGTAAATCCAATAAACATATTTCACTCCATTAGAACCAACAGATTCAATTTCTACAGTGTCTCATGTAAGGTTAAATTCAATATCACCAATGTCCCTTCCTCCTCTGAAAGACCTCAGCAGGTGGTGACTCATATAAACCATTTCTAAAGTAGAAATTCCAGAGTACACACTACCTTTAAAAACTGGGCTGTTGCTTTATTCTATGAAGGTTACATACATGCTTCGAAGTGTGGAAGATACTTTCTGTTATTTAAAGCTTTGGTTCAGAAAGAAAACAAATTTTATTAAGCCTCCAGTGGACATTATTTACTATTAAGTCTATTATTTCTGTTGATCAATTCTGTTGATCTTGGAAAATACTAAAATGAATAAACAACTGTATAAGCACATATGTCCAGAAGAAGCTGTATTCTGTTTTATTCTTGTTGATCACATAAAAACAGAATATATAAAAATCCAACATCAGGCACAATGTGATTAATGTCTGATAATTTAAAGTGAATAATCACTGCTTTCTATGAACTAGGTTTTTGGTTTAAATTGCATCAATTATTTGATACAACATATAGCTAAGTAATAATAAATATCTCTCCATAATAGGGTATGTCTTTGAAACTAGAACACTACCAAGATAAACAAGACTGTTTTACAGTGAAGAGGAGGAGGAATTTCTCATGCATCTAGTAGCCATCCCTTTTGTTAGTTCTGACCTTCATCTACATTACAGAAACATTTGACATCTCCATCAGTATTCTGCTAAAGACTCCAAGGAAACAGAAGAGTAAAATAATACAAGCAAGAAGATGTATGTTGCTCTCACCCAACTTTCCTTTAACTCCAGAGTGACTGAAACAAGACTAAAACCCAAGGAGGGAAGAATTTTATTAAAATCTACTGAAGTTCCAGATAGTTGAACATTGACTTGTATTTTTCTACATACTATCAGAACCATAGAGAAGGGTAACTTTATAGAAGTGCTATTTTTTTGCAGAAGATTTGGAGGAGAGGGGGATACCTGCTTTGATGTATTGTTATTTGTCAAAAACTTCAGGACATTTGCAAGTTTTGTTCCACAGGTAATTTCATAAATATGCATAAAATCAAACCTGGGGAAGAGCATATACATTCCAACAAGATTTTATGAAGCAAATAGGAAAGATAAATAGAGGTATATGAGCTCTGAAGCACTGAGAAGATCTATGGGATCAATCTTCAATATCAAATAATCTGGTTGTGAAGACATACACAATGAAAAAAATGCCTCCATCTTCATGGGAGAGAGATATTAGATTATGGGAGATTAACATGGACTGAAGAGGAATTTTATTTTTCTACAGAGAACAAGAAGTTCTAAATATTTTGATTATCTCAACAGGCACAAAAGTAAAAGTTTTTGTTAAAAATTCAAGAAATATCTACACATCCTTTTTTTTTAAATTAAAATTTCTTAATAGAAGCAACAGAATAGTCTAAAACATGGAAAAGAATTTAATGCAGGTTATGAGCAATTCAGACATTTCCTTTACTAATAATTGCCCCAGCTATGGAATATACTCCGCTGAATGTAATTTTAAGCTGACCTTTTTTGGAACAGTAAACACAGACAGCTAAATTCAACCAGATGTTCAAGGCAACGCGTCCCATCTGGAGAATCGCACTTCAAGGAAAAAAAAAATAGAACGGATGCAAGCACTGGAATTCTAAGAGGACTACAGTGATAACACTCATGGAAAGACTGAATGCATTAGACTTCCTATAGTCTAGACAAGAAAGAATAAGAACACAAGACTTGTGTATTCACATTCAGGAAATTAAGAATGTCCTGCTTAGACAGCAAAGAATGTTTTCAAATGGGGGATTTGGGGAGGAGGCTGAGAATGATATTTAAAACTTAGTAAGAATGGAAACTAATAGAAAGAATAGCAGTGTACAAAATGAGACAGCCCAGCAACGTTCTGACTATCTACAGTCACAGGTTTTGCAGAGAAGACCACACAGATTTCTGTCACAAATTCTGCAGGAATAGCTGATTCTGCACTAGAACATGGAAACAATCCATGATTTCTTGGTGTCTTTTCTAGACACGCATGATCTAGGAATATACAATGCAGGAAAAGTTACTCTCTTTTACTACCCTTTCCTGTATCTTTCATAAGCCAGGGTCTGGCAGATTCTACCAACATAGAGCTGGAATTTGGCATTAAGATCTTATTAAAATGGCCAAAATATTGAATAAATTGCCTAACTATAACTACCCTCCTTCAGTTCCCCTGTAAAGGATGTGATAGTTAAGTCCTCCCCCTTTAACTCGTGGGGCATAGAGTGGACTACAGCATCCTTTGAAGACCAAAAATACATGTGTTGTCAAGACATGCAGACATACTGCCCCCATGCAGTAAATATTTACTGTTTCCTCTTGATTCAAACAATTGTGAAAAAAAGGAAAAAAGCAAGATCAAGATCTAGTCTCTCCTTAGATCCTCAATAAAATAAAAACACTCTTTTTATTCCTCATTACGTTAAAATCGTAAATGGAATTATTCACAGAGGGAGCTTAGGAGCTTAGTGTAGTGGCATGCTTAAAGCATGTGAGATGGCACTGAATGTACCAATCCAGTGAAGAGTTGTATCTCGTCTCCACCAATACCACAGCGTTTATCAGGGGAAAGGAGTGCCCAAATTAGGACTAGTGCTTTCCTCTCATAACATAACCATCCCATCAAGAAATTTCTGTTTCTCAGATCTGTCATAGTTTTCCTATCAGAACACCATTTTACTTTATCAATTCACTTAGAATTTTTTTTTTTCTATTCTCATCTTTTTCTTCCTTCATCTCTTCAATCCTAGGCAATTTTTTCTTCTATGCTACAGCGTACAGTAGAGGGATTCAAGCTTGTTATTAGCTTAATTTTTGTAATGACTGGCATTCCACCTAGAAACACATGAATGTTTGTGCAAAAGAATCACACATGGAAAGTAACATTGTTGCTTCACTGAGCATATTAAAAAAAAATCAACTAGTTTAATTACATCCAGGTTTGACTGTGGCATGAGTATTGCAGTATTTGATGCACTTAAATTCAGGATAATTGAAGTTGAGTCAGGTTGAAATACGGGAAGTATGACTCACTGTATTGCAGCACTAAGCAGCATAAGCTATTAATTTAGGTGCTAGAGAGCAGAGAAAATTTAAGAGACCCAAGGTTCATTCAGTGGGTGTTCACATTTGGCATCAGTGTTACTGAACCCGGGATATTAACATGCCCCTCCCCAGCCATCAATATTCTGGATGCAATTCAGGTTTTTGCAGCCTTCTCACTGTATTTCTGTGCACATATACTCCATGTCAGGGCATACATACTACAGAGTACAACTCTTCTGGAGATTCCAAGGCAAATTTTTAAAATGCAGACAGTTATAACCCTTAGGGTACTAAAATATTTTTCTTTTTTGTTTAAATCTATGTTGAGAGTAAAATATCCACTAATTTTGATAAGAACCACATTACAAAGACTTTACTGAGTACTGAATCAAGTTCTGCAAAAACTTTTACATAACCCAATCAACTTCTGTAATGGTCCCACTGCAGCAAATACAACTACTTAAATGTATACAGATGTATATGAGCACAGTGACTTGCAGGATTGCATATGCTTCTAGTAGCACATATAGAATGTAGGAACTATTATGGTAAGACTGAAAAAATTATGTATGTACAAGTATTTATCTTAAGCCTTTGTCACACATTGCTTAAACCATTGTTTAGCATATTTCCTGTAAGTCAAGAATAAACTAATGTTTCCAGCAATTAATTTAGAAAATTTGAGCATTTATGACTACAAAGAATGTTTAATAAAACCCAAATCAATAATGGCTGTGATTTCAGATAAAATGACAGAGGACTGAAAAGCTGAATCTAGCCTGAAAACAGCTTCTTATGATGAGAACTTCCTTCAAACATTCAGGAGAAATTGTTTTTGATTTCACGAGACTGAAAATTGTTCTATTCCAATCAACTAAGAACACCAAATAGCTAACTACATGGAGTTGCAAGATAAAAACAACAACAACAAAAAACAACAAAACAGTGTGATAAAGCAAGCATGCACAAAGTAGTGTTTACAACCTATTCTTCACCAGTGACATTACTTCTGTGATACTCCATCGACACAAGTGTTATAAATCTTCTTCAGACCAAGGCAGAGTATTTCAAGATTTGCATTCAAACATAATGATTAATATGAAATTTATCATATTCTTTTTTATCTGCTTCAACCAGAACGACACCCAAGAAGCATGGAATGCTACTCCAAAGTATACTCAAACGGAAAGCAACACGTAGTTGTGCCATTGTCATGGCCTTCTAGCACTTGGAAGGCAGTACTGATGAGATGGTAATTTTTCCAGAGTTTTGTTCTTGTCAGTAGCAGAATGCAACTCCCACCGATAACCATAAGATCTCCCTATTCAACTACAAGGTCTCTTAAGGATAGATGCTTACACAGATGCTACAGAGAACATTCATCTAGGATGAAAGATACTTTAACTCTTGAGTAACACAACAAGGTTTTGTTTTACAGAAAGGTCAGGTCCTAATCACACTTGGAGTTAAACATATAACAAGAACACAGTGCACAGGGATCTAGTTGCATTAAAAGCACTATTCCACCATAAATATTTGTAGTCAATACCATAAAGTGAAATTTTTCTCCTGCTGTCAAACTGACCAGTAAACAGACAAATTGAAGAAAAAATCCTGCCTTATATCATCTTCCTTCTCTGAGTTGGAAAAAATCCATCGTAAATGAAATACTAGAATAGCTAATAACTTGGATATTTCAACCAACTTTTATATAGAGAACTGAAGAAAGACACCTTATTTTCCTATAGTTCATAAACATATTGCATAAGATTGAGTTAAAGTGTAACTGCGAGATCATTTTGGTCTTTTAATTCTCTGCAGGTGCATACAATAGATGGTACTGCTGCAGTTTTGTAAAGATACTAAAAACATTAGATAGAGATACTTAAGTATTTGCTTCATACTGTATCTTGCAAAGAGCAGACTTCACCTATTAGTTACAGTGCCTTTCAAGCTATAGGCACTTGTAAAGGAAAAGAAAGCACATACTGTTTAATGATGTTGTCATCCTAAGCATGTAATATGTCAAACAACCACAATGGTTAAAAAAAAAATTCACACACAAAGCACCAGATTGAAACTGAGAACATGTATATGAACATATTTACTATTTCAGATGGATGTTTTTCATTGTCACCTTGTCCAACCTGAACATTCTAGATCCATGACAAAGAGAATAATTCAATTTTAATATTAATCTCTACAAGAAAAAGAAAGAAATCACTTTGCTGAAAGCAACTCAAATTGTGCCGAGTAACATACAACAGCAATTTCTTGAGTAAAGATTCCGCTTCAGAAGAAGACAACGAAAGATGTGTTGGGTGTACTTATTTGTATACTGTAGTGACTGCAGAAGGAAACAGTCTGTTGCAATGGAGAATGGGAAGACCTGAATACGGTAATTTTTCCTATGATATTTATAAATCTAACACATTTTTATTACATAAAAGACCTCACTCTCCCTCTGCCCATCATAGCAACAAAGCTGCAGAGTTATACAATAACTTGCACAGCAAATAAATTTTTATACTTGTAAGCTAATAGCAAACCTCTCACTCATTTTAACAGGTACAGAATTTGGTCCACTAGTAAGCTATAACAAACAAAATCAACATGTAATTCAGAAAGTTCTTAGCTTGTTGCCAAGCACTACTCAGCAGCAGTAGAGACCAGTAAACCTCTGACAGCAGGTTGCTGATGGTGTACAGTGAGTTAGAGCAGCTCTCTACTCCTTTTAACACAGTATCAGTATGGGTGCAGGTTCCAAAGGTACATTGCACTTGCATCCCTAAAGAAAGCCAGGATGTCAGCTGACAGCACATCAGCAACTTGTCAGTAACAGCCTATGTTCAGTATTCTAGTACAACAGAAAATTTAAAATGGTTCAATCCCAACAACAGTTGCACTACATTTAACCACAGGTCAGAGTATACATGTACGTAGCAATCATGGACTAATTGACACAGTATGCATTTCCCTATTGCATTGAAAGCCAACGTGCATTCACGTGCACATGAACTATCTAGTTTTAAACCTTGAAGGAAACATTTGGAGAAAGTTATTCTCCGTCCATTTCCTTCCAGTCTCAAAGTCAGTACCTGCCCTTTATTCAGTGTGGCCCAAAGATAGGAATGGTAGCCTGGCAGAAAAGAGATTACAACCTCCAGCAATAGAGAAGGCAACCTCCAGCAAAGGAAACATACTTTTAACAAAACATACAGAAGAATCCTGTCCCACAACAGCAAGATTGAATGAAACAAACTTCAACCAATCCTGTTTTAACTTGCCTGACCAGACACTTAGATTTTCTTGTAGTTATAGGCTCCAGAGCAAGGAGTTAGAGAAATCTCTCAACTCACTTCAAAATCTTGCTTTTGTAAACATTTTCTCAGTGCTGACAAATATCTATTGACAGCTTAGTGTGACCATAGTGAATCTGTTTCTGGATGGAATATTGGTGACTCAGTGCTTTCCTACAGCAAGCATTGAGTCTGTAAAGATCATAGAACGGCATGAAGTAAGGAAATCTGAACACTGAAAGAATGCTTCATTAAAAGCAGCACTGGGTCCTATGGTGATTATCAGATATCTAAATGTCATAACATTCTCCAGTAGATTCCTGAATGTTAGAACAGGCAGATGCATATAAAATAAAAAGTAAAAAGACCAGCAGATTAAATTACATGGTATGCCTCTCTCAAAATAATGTGCTTTGCATAGATTTAGTTGCAGAAACTATGACTGAAATTTTCTAGAACAAGTTATCCACAATAGTGTGTTGTGCTCGTGCACAGAGCAGCTGAAAGAAAATAAGCAAAAAGCTTATTTATAGTGATGTTTTGCCTTCGTTTGGATGTATTTACATCATTTTCAAGGCATATTCTTTAAGTCTGAGTACACTATATTGCCAGTTCAAGCATATAGGAAGGGATGCAAACGTGAAAATATTCAAAAAGCTTTCTCTCACAAGTCTTCAACCTCATACAGTAAACAAACATACACAAAATAAAAATCCAATTGTTGAAATTAATCTGCAAGGTTGTTAGACTGGCTCTTACAGAATTCTTTGGGAAGCATCACTGTTAGGCATTTCATATTCTTATTATTTCATATTTCGTATTTTCACTATTATTTCATAGTTGAGCCACACAACATGTCCAGCAGAAGATGGCAGACAAATGCAAGGAACCTTCCTTAATAAAAGCGCTGTTGAAAATGCTGCATTTGAACAACAACAACAACAAAAATTGAAGCAGGCTCCTAAGAAAGTTCCTCCTTAGGCAATTCCGCAAATTACTGTCATTGATTCCATACGTATCTCCTGGCTGCTGATTTAGGGAACTGCAATGTACATGCTAAACTAAGTATGGTACCGCAAGATACTCAAGTTCAAATGAGGATGTGGGGTGAGAAGACATGTAGTTCTTTTCCCCCTTTTCTCCTTTACATACCAGTATGTTTAATCTGGGTGCAATATTACATTTTTGTCAAATGGTTAGGCGTTGGTGCATAATAGTGGGACTCAGGGAACAAATGAACCCTTACTGAATGCTTTGAAATTAAGCAAGTGTATGAATTCATTTCTTACTGTCATTTGTCTAAAAAAAATAGAGAAATGCAGTATGAAAACCTAGAGGTCTCCATGCAATAATCTCTATAACAGAAAATACTAGATCTCTGACTGATATTGATAGGCCTGATCATTAACACTTTTACACCAGTTTCATGCAGATTTCAAACAAGTAATGACTCCACACTACAAATATGTTGATTTTAACTTTAGATTTACAGTACTGCTAAAACATCTTGACCAGGCTACAAATTTATTATGTATAACTTCAGCACAGTATTAGAAATAGGTACTACATTGATTATCCACAAAATCCATCAGCAAAAAGATACATGGCTACACTGTTGTCACTGGCAATAGCTAAGCACGTATTTAAGGCTTTAATTATTTAACATTCATAATATGATCTGCCTTTCAAAATATACAGTCATATAAGTACTGGCCCAAATACCATTCACCTGAGATCTTAAAAGCAGTCCCTTTTCTACCCATGTATTTGGTTTGCACATGGTTTCCCTTCACTGTCAAAGGTAAACTGAGCAACTCAGTATGTGGTGATATAGCAAGACATATATCTGCAGGGGTGGGGAGAAAATCCACCGACCATTAAAACCAAGCCTGGTTCTGGGTGAGACAAAGCAAGAGTCTGCCTGTTGCTATGGAGAACTGGGAGCAACATAGCAGCTGAGGTCTATGGCCTAAGTCCCTTCCTCCAGAGTCCTGGATCGCTCCCTTCTTAGCGCTAACATGAATATGTCAGGTCCCATCTTTCCCCTTGCCCCTCTGCTTCCCTCAGGATAGCTAGAAAAAGAAATAAATTTAAAAAGCCTTGGGCTACCTTAGAGCAATCCCCCTTGAAGCATGGAGTTCAAATCCCCACTGCACCACATTCTGGCTGTCCCCTCCCACACTCAAGTTGAAAGTCTCAGCCTGATGCAAAATGAGATGTAATTTAACGTCTTGAAAATATCCACAGCATATTAAAATTATTTCTCTGCTTCAATTTACCAGCCGTAAATTATTTAATTTCACTTATCTCACAGCTTTTTCAACTTAAAACAGCAAAGCACGTTACAGGTTGGAACACCTTAATCATTTCAAACACACATTTGATTATTTAAGCTAAAGATTTTACTCTCACAAATTCTCTAAGATAAAATATTTGCATGTTTCTTAATTCAAAATTCATGCATAACCTCAAATACATATATTTTTGGAAGGGAAAGAAATGTTGGTTTCCTTCTCCCCGTCCTCCTGCAATTTTGGTAAGGAATAATGTCCCCAGTGACAATAGAGTAAATTATAAAAAGCTTTAGTATTTTTCCCCACTATTTCTCACCTGCGTCTCAAGTTCATAGTAACTGTCAAAAATTATTTCACCACATGCAAAATCCACTTATGTGGCAGCCACCATCTTACTTTACTGCACCGCTTATCTGCTTACCTGCTGCTAAAGAAAGGTGTGTTTAATCTAATCCTCTTATCTTCGAGTCATGAAAGAATATCAAGCCCCAAGTCAGTCAACTGGAAAACTGAAATAATTTATATTTGGAAATGCTTCTCTGCCTGCATCATTTTCTCCTCAGAGCTCAAGGAAAGACATTAATGTTTCTACCAAGTTATGTGCAAACAAACTGAAATCACATCATCTCTGTGGAGCCAATAGGTAGCCTCTCTAAACATTCCTAAAGATTTTGTAACAAAGTATCTTATATTTCATAAAACATCAGTGCATGTTTTTGCTAAAACAGGAAAAGGATATCAACTGAAACACCATTTGTTAAATAAACTTATATTCATTCAATATGCCACCTTCTCAGTATAGATGTGATATAGAAGTTCACAATAATCAAAGTTGAGAACTAGCTGAAATCAACTGGGAAATGTGATTTAGCATTAGTTATATGATATTTTCCCATAAAATTAGAAATAAGATAATACCACAATATGTTTATATAACCAAGATTATTAAAATTACATTTAACGTTTCCCAGATCTGTCATCCTAGATAAATGTTTTCCCTGATCTGTTATAATTCAAAGAGGCGCCAGAGAAGATTAGGTTCTCAATTTGTTCCAAGCACACTGTGAAATAAAGACTTTCTCTAAGGAAATCATGGTCCCTAGAAGAGAGGGCAGGATATAGGTCAGGACCATTACCTGCCCCACTTAGATATATTAATGAGAAGACATGCACTGCCAAATCAAGTGAGAGTGAGTTACAAAACACCATATCTTGAAACATCGACACCGGTGTCTGGAGTTCAGGTTAAGAGACCTAGATTTTCCCGTGCCTGAGCACTCACTTCTTCCATTGTATTTCAGCTCCCTCCTCATGAGTTGCACTGAGACAGCTGTTTCTGAAGCCACACTGTAAATCACACGATCGAAATGTTCTAAACTAAATATAACTTCATTTCTGTTTGGAAAAGGTCAGAAAGGTGTAACTTTAATGGTAGTGGAAGAGGAAAGAAAGTAGGAGAGGCAACTTCAAGATTTGACTGGAAATGTTCCGCACCTAAACCTTAACTGGATAATACATAGCTAGCATTTCTCTGAAATTTAGTTGTATTACAGTTCCGCTCCAGCCCTGGGCCTTTATATAAAACAGAGGAATGATAACTAATTCAAGTGATCATCACTTCACTGTTCTGAAGAGCCTAATCTGCTTTGACACGGCCACATTGGATGTCCTTGAACAAGAATCAACTAACCCAATCCCATTTTCAGTAACCTTTCTGATGGTGGTATCCTTTTCATACTTCTGATGGTAAAAACCCTAGTAATGTCACAATTTAAGTGTGAAACATGCTTGAGATATATATGTATTTTAGGCCAACAAACTGTTCTACAGATCTCAGAGCAGAACTGAAACAACACAGATGTTTTGGGTGCTGATCAGCAAGAAGAGCAGGTCTTAGCAAGTTCTAAAAATGAGAAATGGAAACACAGAAGATAGCTTGAAATTGTAATATCGTCAAATGTATCACTGGGAAGGGAGAACTTTTACATTCTTAAACCAAAAGAATAAACGCAAAAGAATTATTCAGCTACGAACATACAGCAAACTTTTTAACTGTAATTCCAATCTCATAAACCTCCTTTTCTAATATGGTGATGGTTTCATAGCCTCTTGCTTCATTGGATTTAAAATTCCCTTGGTTGTAAAGATTTCTCTAAGCTGCTTCCCTTTATGAACATCTTGCCGTGGAATAATTCCTTTACTTTACTTTTCTTTATTTTTCCTAGTGAAAGGGCCTGCAAATGGATCTTTCATCCTTCACCCTTCCTCTTTCCATTCAAATTTGAAACAGAGTCAGACTACCACTGTACATATGTATATCTTAAAGCTCAAGTTGCTTTATAACAAGGCAATATGTATAAAGCACTGGATGTGCATTAGGATCTAAATCTGCAAGAAGAGCACACAAGTATATTGTATGGATTCATGAAGTTTCTAATATGTACAGTCAGGAAAACAAACAAAAAATAAACAAACAAAAAGAAAACACAACTCTACTGAAGAGGATATTTGATGGGATGGAAAGCATTTCCTCCCTCAAATCACAGGAAGGAGTTACATGACTTGTTCTATGAGAATCCCAAGCAACAAAACGTTAGAACATATTCTAATTATTGAGATATTTTTACAGATCAGCTTTTGCTGGGTATGCTCCATACTCATTATAAAGCAAGCTACCACTATACCCCCTAGGAAGGTAAGCAGTCTCAGAGGAAGCTAGGACTCAAATTATTAAAACATTTCATACATTTAAAGCAATTTCTTAAATGGCACCTTGGAACAAAGCTAACAGGTAGAATATGTTCCCTCAAGAATAAGTACCTATGGCTATCAGTTGCATTCCACTGAACTTCCTGACTGCAGCCTGGAGAGTTGTTAAAAATCTGTTAATGAAATGCATGTTTTCAAGCTAAATAGCTATGACAAAGAAGTGCTTGCAGGTATTTTCAATATACATGATATCTTTCTTCAAAAATAGATCTACTTATACTAAAAAAAAAAAAAGAAAAGAAAATGCTGTCTATTGCTGGGTGACTTTACATCAGATAAATTCTTATTTTTAAGAAACTTACAGTTAAAATTTCTATGTTGTTATGCAAAGGATTCTTATGGACTGCAATGCATCAGTGCATCCCCATTGTCGATAACTGAGCATTAATCTATAGAAATCAAATTTAAAGTCACACTGTGCTACTGTCCACTGACACTAGATCTCACTGTGATTTTGGCAAAGTCATTCTCCCTTTTTCTCTTTCAAAGAGGGATTAGAACTTTCTACTTGTAAAATGAGATGATCATAAATACGCCACAAGACAGGGAACTGATGTGATTTAACATAGCATTTGGAAAGCCATTTGTAGTTTGCAAATACCAGTAAACGCTAAGTTCAATTATTTTCTTATACAGAATGTGAAATAGTGACATGCAGTACTTGAGCAAAAGAAATATATGAGGCCACAGCTGTGAGCACCCACTGTTTCAAAAATATTGTATACCATAAATACTTGACACTGCATCTTTATGACCTACTTTATATCACCTGCTATTCAGAACGTTTCTTTGTCTGAAAAAGAGCACGCATTTATGTAGCTTGTAGTTAATGCATTACATTAGAATTCAGAGCTCTCTGAGCACCAAGCTGTCCGTCCTCTGATACACAATGAAAGGTCTTTAGTTCTGTTTGAACTGAAGCAGGAAAACTGAAGATTTTACCGGGATTATTTCTTTGCCTCTTCTTTGAAGTTATAAAGCAATTTCAACACTTGCTTCTATCTGATTTCAAAAATTCTCATTCCTTTCTGAAGCGTACACACATTTCTTTATGAGAATGATTTTTTTTTTGATATTTCACTTGAAATATCTCTGTCAGTAAATACCAATCCCTCTCTCACCAGAGACATTCTATACTAATAACATTTTTTTCCCCACTATTAATTAGGGAAATTATCATAATTGTACCAGCTGTTGCATTAAAAATCTTATGGCTCACAGAAATACATGTCCTCTTCAGGGTATCCATGCCTGTTCTGGACTCAGTACTAGAAAGACATGCCTTCCAAACTCTCTTAAGGACACAGACATCTATGCATCCCCTTCTGCCAGCTGGAAAGCAGGTAGGTCAGTACTGGTGAACATGTCTACCAATACACTTTGGGTATTTTTCTTAACACTTGGAACTGTACAGTTGGAAGTCTGCTTCCAGATCAGAACGAGCAGGAGCCAAATCTGAACGCAACGCTATTTAAGAATTGCAAAGCAATTTAAGAAGCTGACTCTTGGCTGAATTTACACTGGGAAATTCATGTATACACATTATCTTTTGGCAAAGAAATAGCCCCGTGTTGAGATACTAATATTTTTATTCATGAGGAGAGCCTTAATCCATGAGAAGATGACTATGCTGTGTTTTGGATTTGTTTAAAAAGATAGTCAGGAGCACGTTTCTTTTACACAACTTATGAAATATATAAATATGAAATTCCACAATGAAAAGATTATCTTCTTCTCTTTTCATGCAATATCAAAATAAGAGGAAGAAATTAAAATCCTGTTACTTAACTACCTAAAATGAAATTCTTTTTTCATATATTTCCTGGTTATGAAAATCTCACTAACAATCCAGATAGAAACCCAAATTCCTGCTAATATATTCAGAAGATTCAAGACAGTATCACGCAGCTAGGTGTTTCTCAAAAGGCAGCTCAATTTTGACTTTTCAAGTCTTCTAGAAACAGAAATGTAACTCCTTACATTATTTAGTATATTTTAGTTTTAGCCTAGGGTTCTGAAAGGTGTAGCAAATTTAGATGCAGAAGAGCCTTTCACACACTTTCCTTCATTTTTCTAATGAACAGTCTCAATTAAATGTCTTTTATTGACCAGTCCCAGCAGTCAACCCCATTCTCTATTAATAATTTTGCTACAGTTTCTGCAGTGTCATTACATTCCATTAATTGCCCAATTTATAAGAGTAGATCCTCTAAAATACTGCAAACCTAACAGCTACCTAATTATTAATCCAAAGCTAAATTCTACTGTTAAATCTTGTCAAAACATTTATTCCACTGTAAATATTTGCTATGGCCAGTAATCCAGCTGCTGATCGTTAGTTCCTCATCCCACTATTAATTGTTTTGGCCCACTAAGACAAAGTGCTGCTACTTAAAGGCAAAGGGAACATATTAACTGTATGCAGGAAACAACCTTTTAAAACGTGTATTCACATCAGTACTCCGCACACAAGGATTATTTATATCAGTTGAGGAAAATAAAACAGACAGAAGAAGGAGGAGGTTTCTGTGACCAATTAGAACTAACTAGCACTACTCAAGTATTGAATAAGTAATATTTACTATGCACTGAAATGCTTGCAAACCAGAATTTATTCCTAAATCTCAGTAATTATTATTGAAAGCCTGCTAATTTCACGAGAACACTGCACTCCTGCACCAACTGTAAAACAGAAAAAATAATGTTGAATTACTTAGCTATAGGACAAGAGATCAGATACTTACTAAGCTTGATTCATGTGCATAATTCCTCATAGTGAAGCACGCAAATCATATCAGGTAACTCCACACAATCATGTGATTACAAATTTCATATGCAATTACTTCAATACTACATATACTTGCAAATATTTAGAATACAAATTTGATATATTTACATATTTTATACAAATAGTTAATACATTTTTAGAGTCCATGTAGATACTTAATATTCTAATACCTAATTTTTATACTTCAGTAATAACATAAGACACAAAGATAAGGCCATATGCTCATTACAGAGGTTTTCAGCTGATTGCAGAATAGTATTTGCAACTCTTTTTTTCTCTCATAAGGCATAAATGGTAAAGTATTAAAAATCAGTTTGCTTTTTGTTTTTTGGGTTTTTTTTTTGCTTATGCCAGACAATATGAAGGCCACTCCAAAAGTAATGCCTCCTAGTTTGCCCACAAAGTCAGAGGCAGGTATTTGGTGGGATGGCAGCGGAGGCTGAACCTTCCCACCAGTATCCCATTACATTTTTCTGCCATGTGACAGATGGTGGCAGAGGGGCACTCTGACAGAATGGTGTCAGGCATGAAAGTGTGTATGGAGCAAAGGAGTGCTACTGAATTCCTACATGCAGAAAAAATGCACCCATTGGCATTCATCAAAACTTGCTCATTGTTTATGGAACCAAACAGTGCATGTGAGGCAGTGGGTGGTGCATTACAGCAGTAGTGACAGTGACATGAAATACAAGCCATTTTCCAGACAGCCATGCACAACTGCCACATCACAAAATGAAGAGTGTCCCAATCAGTTCATCCACACGAATCAGAGAATTACAATCAAGGAACTGCATACAGACCTGAATATGGGCTTCAATGCACTGAAAACCATGACAGCAATGTTAAAGTAACATAGGATTATTTGAGTTTGACACTTAAAGATTATCTAGTCCAAATCCCCTGCAATGAACAGGGACATCTACAGCTTGATCAAGTTGCTGATCCCATCCAGCCTGATCTTGAATGCCTCCAGGGGCAGGGCATCCACCACATCTCTGGGTAAACTTTTTCAGTGCCTAACCACTCTTACTGTAAAAAATTCTTTCTTATATCCAATCTTAACCTTCCCTCTTTTAGTCTGAAACCATTTCCCCTTGTCCTGTCACAACAGACACTATTAAAGAGTCTGTCCCCTTCTTTCTTATAGCCCAGCTTTAGGTACTGAAAGTTGCTATCAGATTTCCCTATAGCCTTCCCATCTCTAGGCTGAACAACTCCAGCTCTCTCAGACTGTCTTCATAATTATAAATTGTAAAAAAATATCACGAAGTTTGGGCCAGGTAGGTCACACAGAAACCAAGAAAACACCATATGCAAGTTTGTCAGGACCTACTGAACCAATAAGAGGCTGAAGGTGAGAAGTTGCTTGGGTCGGATCATTACTTATGACAGGATGTGGTATTGCCCCTACGAACCAGAGTCAAAAGAGCAATTCAAAGAATGGTAACGTGAATTCTCCATTGAATAAATAGTTCAAGACACAGCCCTCAGAGTAAAGTGAAGTTCACTGTTTTTTGGGATAGAAAAGGGATGGTGCTTCTGGATTTCCTGCAACTCAGACAAACCATCAATTCTGGTCAGTACATCACAATGTTGACTAAACTGAAGGCTCAAATTTCTGGAGTCAGGCCAGAGAAGAAGAAAATCTTTCCCTTGCAACATGATAATGCCAGGCCCCATACCAGTTTGAAGACTGTGGAACACATTGCCAATCTTGGCTGGACTGTCCTACCACACTCACCTTATAGTCCTGATTCGGTACCTTCTGACTTCCACCCCTTTGGGCCGATGAAAAATGGGCTATGCGGGTAAACATTTTCCTAGAATTGATGTTGTCATAGCAGGTGTGAAACAGTAGTTCACCTTCAGCAGTGCAAATTTTTATGAGCAGGTCATGCAGGCGGCTGTTGTTCATTGCTGGTGAAAATAGTCGTGACTATGCTGAAAAATAATATTTTGTAACTGAAAATTTGATCAAATAGCATCATTGTGGACTGTTGTAGTTTCCTTGGAAATAAATAGGAGGCATTACTTTCAGAGTAACCTATATATATTCCAATATTCATGTGAGAGAGGATAACAACAATGCAACAATGCAGAGTGGCCTTTTAATTAAGTTCTAGCAGCAGCTACCTTGTTGCCCCTTATATATTTGATAGTTTGCTAGCAAAATCATCTTCTGAAATACTTTTTTCTTTTAGCTTCCTACATAGGAATGAACTTAAGAAAACTATATTCAGTATTCAGAATTTCTGCAGATGGTTATACACAGTCTGTTCTTATTTGCTGTTTCTATGACTACCCGAGCAGCACTAATTTCTTCAAATTGAATGGACATAGAATCCAATTTGTACATTTAAACAAGAACATGCATGATTTTCATTGAAAGCTGTGCCAGAAAGAGCATGTATACATATCTATGTGTGCTCTCTCTCTCTCTCATTCTTTCCACATTTCACTGTAAAACACAGGCATACATATTTGTTTTCAATGATTTAACAAAACAGAGCAAAGTGCAATCAACTTTAACTATATATTTTATATGAAAACTAGGAAATGTTAGCCAGAGAATTCTACTTTTCCAGATTTTCACTATGAGCCACGTGGATTTTTAGTGGGACAAAACAACAAAATAAGAATGATAACAAATACATTCTGCCTTTCTCAGAGGCTTTCCTATGTATTGCTGTAGGCTTTCAGCTTACACAGTTTAGCATTCTTTTTTTCCCCTGTATCGCTTAAACCCAGTATTTCATTTGAATTCTGTGAATATAACACAAGAAAGTACTGATACGTGTATGCAGATGTTGTGAGATTATGACTCACAGTATTGATTTCACTAATAATAATAATGTATTTGAGCAACGTCTTCTCTAGTAAATCCTATTCTTCTCAACAGAATACGGGGGTCTCAGTCACAAGAGGTCCAAACACACCAGAAAAGCGCACTACAAAAATAAGCAAAAATCTGTCATATCCGTTGAAGGTATTTCTAATTTCTAATTGCAGTCCAAGTAGACATTTTGTTTTGTTGGGGGTTTTTTTTGTTAGTTTCTTTGCTTTTTAACTCCATTTTTTATCATGTACTGACTGGCTTCTCATTCAAAAAAAAAATTCTCTTAGGGAAAAAGTTATTATCCCTTTGATAACTCTGCCTGCAGCACAGCCAGGCAGCTATACTACCATCTCCGCCACAGTGCACATAGCCAGTGCACAGGGCAATGTGCAGCACTGGACAGACTGCACAGGTGCTACACAGGGAGCTCCAAGTTCTGAAAAACACAGCCAACTGCCTTCACCTTATTTCATGCCAGCTGGCTTACCTGTCTGATTTCCCTTCAGATATTGATGAATTGACGTGAAATATGTCTGCTAAATCAACATTTTTCAAAGCTCTACTGGACTGCTATAAACAATATGAATGGATTTAACGTTAAGTACCAGAAAATAAATCAGGATTTAATTTTCTGATTTGAATCAATATGCGAATGGATTCATTATTTTGTCCTCTAGGCATTTTCCTATCCTAGTTTTCCTATGTCAGTCTACCTCTTTCCTTTGAAAAATCCTTTAGAGGGAGCTGGAAATACTGAAAAATTATCTTCAACACAGTGAAGGAATCCTCTCCAGTTTTCATTCCCTTCAGCCAACACCCCATGCAAAACATCATTCAGCAACCCCTGGGGTCTGACCATGTACTCTCATTGTTAAGGCATACAAAAAAATCTTTTCTGACTTACAGTATCACAGAAAGACATTTCTTTCTTAACTCCTAAACCATCAGTTTGATGTGTAAGTCAGGTAGCAATGAGAAAATAGCCTTCCTTACCTTTCAAGCTATCCTTAGGAGGAGAAATATCAGAGCTAATTATCTCAGGAAAATAGTTTACATCCGTGTTTGAAGGAACAGAACACCTCGAGTTCAATCAGTTGCTTTGAAAGTGCTCTTAACACAGTCCAGGGTAAACTAAAAGCAAATATTTATTTATTTTAAATTAAAGAATAAGTAAAAAACATCACCTTAGTTCAGAAGAACAATGAAAGGCACAATGTATGCATTTTCCAAGCACTGGTATGTCTGAATAACTTGTATCAGTAGGCTTCTCTTATGCTACCAAATTTGGTTAATACACTAACATATTTCACAGCATTCCTAGCTGAAGGCAGGAAAATCATCGCTATATTTACAGAAAACAGATCAGGGAGCCTGAATTTCACCTGTTCTTGAAAGAACTAAAATCAAGGTCTCCCGCCTTCCATTCTTTTCCTTCTCCTACCACCCTGTTATTTAGCATCCAAACATCGGAGCAGGATTTATGATTGTGTTTCATCTTTTACTCTCATGTGCCACCTTCTGTTTTGGCAATGCTCACAGAATGGCTGAAGTATTTTTCCCTGTCTGCTCTGATGGACAGAAAACTCAGTGACTGTAGTGCTGTCTTCACTTTATTATGTCCATCCATCAGTTTATTCCAACTAAGAGGGAAAAGCAGTATTTGGCAAGAAGTGTTCCCACAAATAGTCTGATCACTTTTGTTAGTGCTCAGAGAAGAAATTCGTAGACAGTTTGTAACATTTTTAACCACAGTATAGTTCCATACAACTTCTATGTAAACTTTTGAGCCTCATTCCAGCAAACACATGTTTACATTATAGGAATGATCATAATTTATTTTAGTCGTATATGTTCAATATCTTTTGTTGGATTGGAGACAGACTTGCAACCTATCTTTTTCAAAACCTTTTAGCCTTGTTATCAAATAGTTCTTAAATCTGGCAATTCTTTGGAGGATAAACCAGATAAAGATAACCACTTGCTTTAGGGAAGAGTAAAGCCATTAGGTTTGCCTGTATTACATGCAGTACATGAAGGCGGCTAACAACATACTGAAATAACATTTTTATGATGCAAATAAACATTTTGCTTGTACAGACTTACTTCTGGCTCAAGGCCTAAATGTAATTATGGCTCTAGGGTACAAATGGAATACATTTCTTTAAGCCCTGCACTGCAATTGTAACAGAGGCTGACACCGAAAAGGAAGGGAGGAATCCTGACATGAAATACAAGAGCTTATCAGTCAATAAAAGTCTATGGTAGGCATAACATATGGTTTAATTGTACAAAAGCTAATGAATGTGGGCTGGATTTGGGGGGTTTAGGGTGGTAGTATTTTGGGGGGGCATTGTGGGGTTTTTTTTTAAGGGGTTGGGAGGAAATGCTGGTATTTTGTTTTTTGGCAGTATAAAATCTTTTTCATGTGTACTGCTAGCCTTAGATAATGGCCATCTAACCAACAAGTTGTTAATTTTAGGAAACATTCTGCATATAACTGGTTCAGAATATTAGACAAATTCATGAATTGGAACACTACTGGAGATATTAACATACTGCTCTCTGATCCTAGGAGTTATCACAGGATCTCTGATTCAGTAGTCAAGTGTCCTCCTCCCTGGTCTCCCAAAATTCCAGTTTCAGTTTTTTAAAAAGTAACATTTATAATCAGGGGAAAAATAGATTCAATAACTTTACCACTTATGCTCCAAGCATTAGCTAGTGACAGCTTGTAACTAAAATATTCAGATTACTCTTATCAGGCTAAATAGCGTTACTCACAGAGTACTGGCAGTTGAAAAGTATGCAGCAAGAATTTTTTTTCTACTACCATACTAGATTTCTTGGCATGATTCATGTTTGTAGAACCAGAAAAGAAAACATTTTAAATTTTGCATTCTTCAGGCTCTCTCTTTAAAGAAGCTACGTACCTAGGGATGCAGCTATGTATCTGCCCATCTCCTAAATATTTCCTGCAGTTCTCACTGTCAAGCTCAGTTGTAAAGTGTCTGTAATGAACCAAAAAAAGAAGGATTTTTTTTTGTCATATAGTCACTTATTTAAGAATCTGCAGTTCAGCTCTGTTTTTAAAATCCCCATCTGATAGTCCATAGAGATTAGACATTTATAAGAGCATTCACGTTACATTTTTCTTCTATTTCTTGATAATTTCTATATTTTAGCTTTACATAGAAACATTTGAAATAATGATGCTGCTGTTCAGAGTAAGGATTTAGCTTCCAGAAAAGGCTGTACAGTTGTATTTACTGAGGAAAACGCATGATGCCAAATTCCAAGAAAGAATAAAGAAATTTCATTGAGATTTATTTTTCTGCACTCCAAAGTGTTATTGTGTCTGCAGTTCTCAGATTAGTTCAGGAAGAGTGCCAACATCATAAAATATACCAAACAGTAATGAGAAGCTCCCTTGGCACTGTGGTGGCACCTTAAATTATTTTTGATGAACTAGGCAGGCTTCCAAGATTTCCTTTTCAGAAATCCAAGCCAACACCCGGACTGAACAAAATCAAGCTTGGCTCAGTGGCAAGCAGTTGAAGTCTTGGGAAAAGAGAAGTTTCCTTCCCCTTTCCCAGAACTCTTTTGCTTAATAACACAAACCCATAGGACCCAGATTATTAGCCCACAGTCACACACTTTTTAATAATCTGTGGGAGCCGTAGGAGTATATAACTGCTATTCTCCATTAGTCACCATCCTAATCCCAGATTCCTTTAGCTTTTCGTCATTAACAAATTTAAATATAAACAGCTTTCTCGTCTTTCTTGTCTTTCCAGCTTCATAGTTTGAAGGACAGCTGTATTTTTTTAAACTAAAATTTTCTTCTAAAAACATACAGCAGTAACTACATGACTAGGAAGCGAGAACAAAATAAGCTTGTATTGTCCATGTCAAACATAAATAAAGAATAGTATACTCTGCATTCATTTCTATTCTTGCCACAAGAAAGAGGAGCCAGCATTTCAATGCCTTGTTTGCCTCTGCAGGATTCCAAACCACACCAAAGGAAGACTGACACATTGAAGGGTATATAAGCAAGACTCCATAACCTGTCTCAGAACTGGGCACGTTCAATCAGTATCATCAAAATGCCCATAACCAGATAACTCCCACACGTTTCCAAAATAATACTGAATGTAGCAACAGGAACATAAAAAGGTCCTCCTGCTGTTATGTCTGTGAATGAAACTGCTTTCTGGGACAGAACTGTGCATTTCCTAAATGAATAGAAGGCTGAAGATACGTCTATTTTTAAACCTACTGCAGAAACCAGGAATAGCTGAGAACAAAAACCCTAAATTGGACTGGATGATCTTAGAGGTCTTTTCCAACCTTGGTGATTCTATGACACTATAAATTAAGAGCTTCCACAAAAGCTTTTACATAGCTCTGTAGTGCCCTTGGACATATTTACTACATATAGGATAATATATAGAACTATCATTTCATTGCAATCTTCACCAGATAGCAAATAAGGAATGGATTAAAGTTCTTGTAAATAGTGAAAAATAGTATTCCTCCTGGCCAGCTAGCTGAGCTCAAACACAATTAGCACTGAAAAAAAATAATAATCAAGTTTGTTATCGGTAAAGCATGTATTAGAAAGCCTTATCTGCTCCCACAGACTAAGTTCAACAATAACAGCTTTGATTCTCATCCAAATCTCTAAGATTTGTCTAGAGGCATCTAAAAGAAGCGTAATTATAACATTAGGATTAACTATAAGGAGATAAGGGAAAATGAATTCATTTTACTACGAAATAAAGAGGAAGTTGGCATACCAAGAGAAAAAATGACCTAGAAACCTAAATGAAAAGGTATATTTATTTTTCCTTTTTTTTTCCTCCAGTATTTGATTAGAAATATTCTTAATTTTATTCCTGATAATTATTCAGGATATCCATGGATCTGATGGATCCAGACAGCCAACAGCTCACAACAGCAAGTATCTGGGAAATTGCAATTGCTAATATAAGCCTGGCTGCTATTCAGTTTGGAAAAAAAAAATCCTTCCACTTATTTTGTCCTTATTTTAACCTCTCCAAGGAGATAGACCTATGTGAATCTGAGTCTTGTATCTTCTTTAATAAGAAATAAGTCACTGTGGGGAAAGAGGCAACATGAATTAGACAGGGACAAGGATGGGAAGACATACAAAGATACTGAAAATTTGAAATTCATACTAAAAATCTCTCTGTCTGCATAGATATTTATCAAAAGTGCATGTCGTATAATTTAAAAGTCAGCTCATCATTAGATCAGTATTATGCAATGAAGCATAGTTATTTTTCTAAACCATAGGGTATTGGATGCTTTGTTCACAGATTATCAAAACTGTGAGATTCTTGGTTCAATGTTTTCTCTGAGATTTTCTGCAGATATTTCACAACCCATAAATGTCAATTATCAAAGTGCACTCACGTCACCTCTGCCACTACCAGCGTTTGTACTTAGCAGCATTCCATTTTCTATCTTGCTCCAGCTCTTTCCCCCTTACTCCACATCCTCCTTCCTTTATTCTTCTTTAATTCACAAGTGAACATATGAGAAATCTATGCTATCGTGTCATCTTGAATAATATTTTAAGAACTTTCCAACTAAACAGTTGCTATGGATTCGTGTTACTCTCAAAGAATACTAGGTTCCCAGCGATCCATCTCACCCCCTTGCAGGAAATTACTGCCTTTACATCAGAGCATATCAGCATATACGCATGCAACCCTGATGTCTAAGTCCACTGCAGTACATATTAGTACCAGCTTAAATGGTAATCTGTGAATGACATTAGCAGAAGTACTGGCACACAACTCACTCTCTTGGTGCAGGACTTTCTGGCAAAGGACTGGGATGTAGAAGGGCAACAGAATTCAGAACTGTTCCCACTAATTCATTCAAGTCATTCCACCAAAGTCCCCAAACTTCCCCCAAAATACTTGGCCAGGTTTCAGAAACAGAAAAGCCAACAACCATAGCACTCAAGCAAAGCTTCTCCTTAGAACACTTAGCTCAAATGCTGACATGCAAACGTCACAGCTTGTATCAGTATGAAAGACAGTTTTGAGCTGTACCAATAAAGAACACCGCACTAAGTGCCTAAACGCCACTGCCCATTCCTATTTCAGTTCCTCATTGCTAATCTGAAATAAGCAAGTTTCCTAAAATCATTATGCCTCTACAAAAACAAAAGAGCTCTTGTATATTAGGAAAGACAACCCTCAGCAGTCATCATTTCTTGATGGTTAAATGTTTTAATATTCATTATGGAGGTGGAGGGAAAAGAAAATGGATGGGAACAGCTATCAAGATTATTCTCTTTCTCCTTTCTCTCCACTAGATTTAGACTGCCCTCACTGCATTCCCCTCACACACCCTTTGGGGTGGGCAACACTGACTATACTGCTTTAGAAACAAGTCATGTAGAGACCATATGCCTGCAGGCTGGTGGATGCGGTGTGAAAGGGGAGAAAACATCTATTTCCGTAGGAGAGGAAAAGATATCATGAATTTCAAGAGATAGGCTCATACCAAAACGCCTGTCTATACAAACACCTTTGAACTTCTGCAAAGTAAAAAAAAAAAAAAAAAAAAAAAAAAGGTATTTCAAACAGTGATCTGCTTAGCTTTCAGTATAGATACTTTCTCTATATCCCAGTAGAATATGCTTATCTGAACAATCTTCTTAAGATTTTCAGATTTTGTCACAGATACAGCAGGTATGGAAAAACTACACAACTAGGATGATTTTATTCTGCACTAAAATCTAGATATTAAATAAGAATTAGACTGCATTCTGTAGCTGATTGGTTATATAATTTTTTTCATTTTACTCTAATGAAAGGGATGCTTCTAAAATAGTCAAAACCAACATTATGCCATATCAGTAACAAAAGCTTTTATAACAGACTTTGTTCCCAAGAGTTTACAAACTAGATGTTCGTACAGAAGTTCCAAACTTGGGTCTGCCTCCTAGCAGTCTCATTAAATTATGCACTTAAACCATTCATACTTAAACGTACACAAATGTCCACCAAAAAAAAAAGTAGAAAAGGTGGAGATCCGTAGCTGGATACTGGAAATGCTGGTGTTCTGTCAGTATGGGAAAAGTAGTTTTGAATATAGATGAAGTACAAGAGGACACTCAGAACATTTACAATCTATAATTTATCTTGATTGTATAAACCTAAATATTTATAGACATGTATTTTTCCTCCACAGTACTAACCCAGTTTTATTGAAGACAGATAATTTTCAGAGCACTTCTTAAAGTGCAGCTAAAAAAATTCTGATCTTATGCTCCAATTATAATACGTCAGACTTTATACCTCAATAAAACCACAGAAAATATTAAAAATATTAACGTTATACTTTCTTGAAAACCTGTTAATCAAACATCTAGCCTTTATTAGCACACAGCTAGCATTTTCTAACATCTTAGGGAAGTTAAGCTATTTAAACAGATTTGATTCCAAGTACTAAAGCCTGAAATCCCAATTAATTGGAACCACAGAAACTCGTACTTACAAATTCACATTGCCATCCAGTGAGCCACAAATATAACTAAAATCAGAAGATAAATCTACCTGCCTGTAAGTCCCTTTGAAATACTGATAAAAAAAATATTATAATGTGAACAATTTGAGACAATTTTTACATGTAATAAAATGAAAACGTCAGGACTTCTCTTTTTTTAATGACATTTCATTTTATAATGTGTTTGCTTGTGATTTTAATAGGATATCTCTTTAATATCTTTATCAGTTGTTTGGACAAAAGGATCAAGTGCATCGTCGGTAAGCTTGCAGATGACACCACATTGGGACAAAGTACTGATCTGCTTGAGGGTAGGAAGGCTCTGCAGAGAGATCTGGATAGGCTGGACTGGTGGGTTTAGAGGTCTTTTGCAGCCTGAATGATTCAATGATTCTACAGTCAGTGTCCATTCTTAAAAGGAGAGCTTTATTTAAAAAAATACTGAAATGTTTTTGTTTCAGTCTTGTGGACTAAAAAATGTATTTAGTAACACAGCATTATGTAAGCGGACATGGAATCTGTTTGCATGAAAGAGGGGGTTTTTTTGCATGCATGTATTCATGGGCACACATGCAGGCACAAACTTTTATATATTAGAAGGCCCCAAGTTTCCTACTGCATCAGTTGTAGCTCTAGATGCCTCTCATGGAACCATACAATCCCAATTATGCACATGATAAACAAATTAACACCATCAGGAATTTCCTCTTACAAGAGCTTTGATTTAAAGCACGACCAACGTAGAAGTTGTGTTCACATCGTACCAGGCTATCTAGAAAATCTTTTTTGATTCTTTTTCTGTCCTGGATGTAAGCTGAGCAGTTAGGCAAAGCTAGATAAGCTCTAAACCACATGAAGAGGAGAACTGCTAAAACACAAGTTGTTTTTTTCCCCTTTTATTTACTTAAACTTAGAATTTATCAGATTGCTGGTTTGAATAGATCCCAAGCCTCTGACATGCAAAAATTACATGCCATTATTCAAGGGAGCTATAAAAATTCAAGACATTTTAAAATCTGGAAAATGCAATAAATCAACTCTAACACAAGAGTTTCCAAATTACAGTGATTTACATGCGCAGCGTCAAAGATAAAACATCACCAGCTTCCCATCTTTACTTCTGCCAAACAGCTTCGACCGATGTAAGGTGAATTTACCAGCAGTGAAGCCACCAGAGATGTGTTGAAATACACAGAACAAAATGCCCTGTAAAGGCTGCAGTCGAGCATTTTGTAATTAAGGAATCTAAAGGGCAGCTCAGATGTGATTGCCCAAACAGTTTAATGCACTAAAAATCTCCAATTTCTTGATAATCCTGGCCTACTGCAGCACAGTCCACAGGCCCACAGCAAAGGAAGTAGTTCCTACCACCCAAGGAACCAGCAGCTTTTTTAGCCACTTAAGCAGATATGTTGGAAAGACTATCCTTCCTCATCTCCTTCTTTCACAGATAGAATTTGGTTTGAGGCAGTCACCAGAAACGAGCTTGTATCTTAAACCTCATATCAAGGAATACCGAGGAGATAAGAAGCAGGAAACTGCTCTGTTGTAATGCTCCTGCGCTGTGAGTAAACAAAGGATCAAGTTTCCCAGGCTTTCAAGTCTGGCATGCTTCCATGACTTTATACTCTCCATAAGAATTTTAATTAAAAACAAGCCAATAATATCTCACAGTTCATCCAAATTATCATTTAACTTCTGTCTTCAATATTTAACTTTAAGGGCGCTTATGAAGAATTTTTATTCTTCTTTTAATTTGATTATTTTAGATTTTTTCCTTTTCTTGCACAGTTTATGTGACTATCTTACTTCTAAGTCTGAGGTCTCCTGAAAGGTGATCAATATTAATGATCCATTGGGTGAGTTATTCTTAATAATCCTCCTGAATTCAAATGACTGGTTGCGAAATTTCTAAGACTTGCATTGCACTCACAGTCCCTGCTACAAGACAAAACTGGCAAATCTAGATCTGGAATGTTGTTCAAAACAATGCTATCAAAGTTCATAGAACCACATCCAGGAAGCGCAAATCTATCTCTTCTTAGAGCATACAAGAAAAACTGAAGTAGAAGGCTGAAAGAGAACCACAGATAAAATCTGAGGCCAAGTGCCATAATGCAGCAGGATTGTGGAAGACACTGAAGAGAAAAAAAAAAAATTGAAATGTGGAAACATTGAACAACACTAAGCAATATTTCCTCTAATTGCTGTTTGGTTGCAGATGGAGAAAGCTATGGGCATTCCTTCCATGTCCTTCAGGAATCGCATCTACTGTACAACTGGAAAGATACCATTAAATACTGATACCACATCGTATTAGGCCTCTAAATCTCTCAGAGCTCCCAAACTACATTGAGTGCTCTAGAATAACAAAATTCTCTAGCAAATCAGTGTGGCCATTTAGATAAACATGCCTGACAAGCAGTACTATTTCACTCTTGTAATGGACCAGTATCTTTACCCACAGTGAAGTTTATGCTGCTTGCCAATCCTAGGCACACATTGTGCATGCTCAGAGCTTTCTGTCAGACAGTCTTCTTTCACCCCACAGGCCAAGCAGCCTGAACAGCATAACAATAACATGACTTCAGAATTGTTTCTATTAGAAGAAAAAAAAAAACAATGATGCACTCCATTGCATACAGTTCGTCACACGCAGGCAACAATGCAAATTTTCAATCAAAACATTATTCACCTCTTGCAACTGCAGTTTTCAATCCAGCTCTCTTCATCATAGACATTAGCGTCAGACTGTGCCATTTTGACATGCTCAGCACAACCTCCTATGTGATTCCTGTGAGGAGATGTGGCACCTGTCAATCTGACTGACAAGACATCCCAGTTTTGAGCATTGCTCTGACACCAGTCCCTACTACAAGGTTTGACAAATAAACGCTTCAGCTTTCCCCTGGTAAAAAGTGAGGATTTATGCCATAATAAGGAATATAGGCCAGTAGGAAGTCCATGCCAGAGTGATTATGTTACTTGATAAGTCTTTAGAAAACAGTGACTCTCTTCTGAATAGATACATAATTCTTCACGCATTCAGATGTCTTCCCAACGTGCAGAAAGAGCCAGGGGCATCAGTGCTTATAGTACTTCCCCATAGTGACAAAAACGTATGCACAGCAGCCATGAAGGAGTTCAATGAGATTAATATGTATTGGAACTTTCATAAATTAGGACACAAAGACACACCAGCCAGGGAGAGTCAGTCATATCTGAGGGTCAAAGAAGTCTCAAAGTTGAGTGAAATAATGTGAAGTTTAAGATCTGCTATCACATACTCCCAAAATTTCCTAGGAAAGGTATTCAGCTAGTTTCCTCTCTCTGGTTTCCAGTGCATATTGCAAGATGATAAGAAGATTAGATGAGTTAACTTCTTTGTTTTCCCACTGGCACTATTAAGAATGTGCCAGTGGCTACAGTATGAGGAGAAAGCTGTCTGACAAATTTAAAGTAAATTCATGGTCAAATATTAAGCTTCATTCATCTTCTTTTTGTGTTTCTTAAGCAAAACAGGGTTCTCTAAAAATCTTTTGGGAGGCATAATGAAAGCCATGCAAACAAAAACATAGTTGATAAATTATTTATGAAGAAAAGGGAGAACATTCCCAAATGCCAATGCAAGGAACGTTTTTACTAACACGTGAGGCATAATAAAAATAATTTTAAGGCAGAAAATTAGATAACTGCCATAACACGCACAACAGGGGGAAGATGTGAATTATGACTCACAGAACACAATCTGGTGCTCATTCAGCCAGTTACCTTAAGAGGCAGTATTTTCTCAGTGAGAAAATAAGAGTTTACCTATCTAATATGATGAGATTCAATGGATGAATTCAAGCTTCTTGAGCAGAAGCCTCAAAACTTATTGAAAGAGACAATTGTGCTTTACTAAACGATGAGCCATGTACTTCCTTGTCTTTCACCAAAGCAGTAGAGTGATGCTCATTTGCTAATGCTACCACCCCATAGCAACCAAGAGACTTGGTTACTTGTTTTTATTTTTAAAATTTCCTTCATGAATAAAGCATTTGTTCTATGGGGAGTAAACAGAGTAACAACAGAGTAATGTCATAGGCATCTTATTCTTATGAAGTGCGGGTTCCCATAGTTTCAGATGGCATGCGTTATTGAGCACACTAACACCAATTTCAGCAGACTTTGCTCCCATAAAGGATCTAGGCATAGTGTCACGAGGTCATATTAACTCCAGGTATAATGAATTGAACTGTTAGAAATTTTGGCTACATTGAAATACAAAGTTTGGCTTCAAAGGTTTAGAAGTTACCACAGAAATTGGTATGTGGTTGCCATCTTTGCAACTGCTTATGCTCAACAATTAGTCAGGAACTAATTATATGCAGCCTCAGCATCTGTTCCTGTCAAATAATAAAAGATCTTATATTAATAACATTGGCAATGATTAGTAACAACTGCCTGATTTCTATGAATAATGTTATATGAATTGAATTATTTCTGTCTTTACATATATGCAAAATTAATTTTACTGAACAAATTCCTTGCTGGGTTATGTTCAGATCTGCATGTTTAGGAATTAATAAAATTCACTGAACTTTACGCAATTAATCATGGCATTGTATAATCACTTGCCACTTGTCTCACCCACTGTCAGCCGTTTTACTTTTACACATACTGAAATCATCAAATAGGTCAAAAAAAACCCCATAAATCTAAAGATTTTGTTAAACCTCCATTACTTTAGGTGTAAAATAAGTTAAAGAAAATCACATCAGACAGATAATGATCTGGAATTGGGATTAATACGCTGCTGATGTGTTCAAGCTCTACGGTTTGTTAGTAACAACCATAATCTCAGATCTGATTGAACCAGTGAAGAGAATCTCTTTCTCCTTCCAAACCATTTTGAATCTGGCTCTATACTCCGTGTGAAGAGAGAATAAGACTCTCTCTTAATGTAAAACAAACAAACAAAATCAACAACAAAATAATCCCACAAAAATAAACCAAGCAGAAGAATACAGAGCAGTTATTTAAGTTTAGAAGTCAGGATTAGCTTGACAGAACATCATTAATGATTTTATAAATGAGGCAATAAAACAAAACATTAATAGTAATAGCATGATGCAACCAATAACAGGGCTGGAAGTCTTTGCACAAGTTTTCCCTTCCACCTGAGCATCCATATAAGCAGTGTTCAAGCATAACATCTGTAAACTGTTCAAATTATTTAAAATTGATGGAGGCTTGCTTCAGAAGGAACCTCTCAGGGACCTAATAGAGAATCAGGGACAAGGTCACACAAACAGAACTGACCTCTTTCCTGCTTACGATTCATAACCCAACTACAGTGCCAAACTGCAAATCAGATTTAAATATTCTTCTGAAGATTAAGTAAATGAATATATACAATTAGTAAAACCATAATTGCCAGTGCAATGTTCCCATTATTGCAATAAGAAGAGTATGTCTGTGGAATAAACTCTGTCTGCCTCCCTTTCCAGGATAGCCAACCAGTGAAGAAAAAAAAGAGAGAGAAAGAGAGAGAGAGAGAGAGAGAGAGAGAGAGAGAGAGAGAGAGAGAGAGAGAGAGAGAGAGAGAGCAAACCATGAATAATTCAGGATTTGACCTGCTTTATGCAAAAAAGGACCCTGCACGCAGATTTCAGATGAATCCCATATTCACTGGAAAACAACTCATTTACTTTCAGAATAGTAAATGGAGAAAATAATTCCCATTTAGGCTACTGCACTGTATGTCTATTAGGCATCCTGTTGAACACCCAGTGAAGGATTAGCTTAGCATGAGAATCTCAGTCTCTTATTGCAGAGGTGTGAATCGCACTATGAAAAAGTTTCATCTACTATTTTGCTTTTTTTATTGTTAAGTAAGCATACTTGCATAGGCAAGGTTGACAAAAATTAGGCAGCAGAACTATTAAATGATAATTAGATCACATTTGAATATCATTTTCTATGACCCCAGTGAGGGAAAAAGAATAGCATTAAGTTCTCTGGTGCTTTTGTCCCCAATTAGAATTTCATTAAGTAATTTACTCACTTTCAAAGAGCTACCAAAAAGCTAAAGGGAAGAGCATTCCACATGATGTATGATTACCACTGTTTCAAATTTGTCCAGAAATAGTTCTACAACATACAGCAGGGAAAGCTGCAGTGAACTTGCTATCACCTCAGATATCCTGGTGTACTTTCACAGCAATCACTAAATCAGATCAGGTGTGAAAGTGATCTACTCACTCACATCCCATCTCAGACAGCAGGTCTGGCCAGATACATCAGAGGCAATAACAGGAGCTTGTCCAGTCATGGTACACTATTCTCAACTGAAGAATTCTTCTGTTCCCATCTCTCAGTAGGATTTCACATTAAAAACAGGCAACTTGTGATGTGCCTTACCTACCAGACTCCTACACAACAGGTGGATGCAGTTGTCAATATAAGAGGCTGCAAAACATTTAGTGCCACCAGTGCAGTTAGCCCTGATCTGACCTTAGAGAGAGCTTTCCAGGATTTCTTCAGGATAAAGGCACTGCAGTTTAATTTTCTCCTTGCAACGATTTAGAGTGTCTGGATTTTGACCACAAATTCAGTTTTTACAAACTTGATTTTAACCTGTTTTGCAAATATCTGTGCTCACATGAAAGAGTCGTTAAGCATCTGAAGTAGGTTCCCCATTAAAGGATTCTTTATATAAAGGTTACTGCCTGCGCCCTGAGAAAAAAATCACGTATAAACTTAATTCATGGGAGAGCAGCAGATAAAGTAATCCTGTTCGTGTGTTTCAGTGCAGGTCTCCATTTGAAAAGGAATAAAACCTAGAATATATTGATGGGTTTCTTTATTCAGCACGAAGTTGCTCTACTCTGGAATGTGAGTCTACAGGTAGTACCTCAAAGCAAGTACTTCTGTGATTGCAAATTGACCACAGTGACTGTTACACAAAGAGCTAAGTCAGGTGAAAGGCAAGTTGTGACAGTAATCAACAGCAGTCTTAAAGTATCTATTTGTTTTTGCTCCATTTGGTATTAAACAACTATCTTTGGGCTGAGGATGTCGCCTGAGAAAAGGTAAAGACTGCTTTCAGGAAGTAAGATTAAGGGGCTCTCATCTATAACAGCGTGCTTATTGATCTCTAAGGTATGGCAAGTGAATGGTAAGAATGTAAATGAAAAACTGTGCTACATTTATCACGATCATAGAATCATTATGGTTGGAATGATGTAATGTATAAGGAGAAGTTTTCAACATAAGAAAGAGTCACACAGGATTCTAGGTGCATACATATCAAGTGGCAGCTTCTTAAGGCAAGTATACAAACCATTTGTCAGTATTTTATCTGCATTGCATATTGCTAAGACATTCTGCCATGCAGATAACAAAGAAATGGTGGCTGCCTCAGAGCTTCCTGTCGTAAACTGTCTGCAGCTGCCCCCTTGTGTGCCATCTGCTGCTCACTGACAAATGCTCAGAGCCTCCATCACTTGAGCTATGGATAAAATAGGACAACAGAGAATGAACAGAGGGAAAGAGTTCTAGATGCCCCAAAATGCAGAAAAGGAAGTCTCCAGGAAAAATGAGAAATGGGGGGGTGGGAAAAATACAAACTCTATGACCTTATTGCTGACATTTTTTGCTGTATGTGCTTAGAAGAAAAAGTTATGGCGAGGCACACACACTGGGTACTTATCCCTATAAACACATCAGACAGTCTCCAGAGCATAAATGGACTGTTACTCCATTTCACCCGTCGAGAAAAACAAAAAGGCCAGCTGCTTATGGATTTGACTCACTGAACTCAAAATGCTGCAGTGAGTCATATGTTCCCTTTGCTCACTGTGGGGTTGTCATAGTAATGATTTCTCCCTGTCATTTTTCACTTTACCACAAGACTCCATGGGATCAATTGCACTTAGCTCAGCATGGGTAAGTATATATATAGTAGGCAAAGGAATGGCATTGCAACTTTTGCTTTTCCCCTCACTCCATTAAAGAGCATCCCTCAGCAGCCTATTACAATAGCATTAGAGTTCCTAAAATGTGCAAGGATGTTTCTACAGGCACATCAGCCAATAGAGCTGGCCCAAGGCCAACTAGAAAACCTGTTTACAGAGCCATAATCAATTCATATGCACTGCAAGGAAAATAGAATACCTGATTTATGCTCAGGTATGCTCTTACAAACTCCAACATTTAAGTGTTTTTCTACTTGCCTTTGGGCATAAGCTCATAGTTCTCTCGAGTCTTTTGTAGGAGGCACATGAACTTCACAAAGCACTGAGCATGGTGGTGGCTGGTATAGCTGCACTTTCATATGGCTCAGGGCCTTGGAGTAGTTCACTTGGTAACTGAAAGAAAAGTGATGAAGGCTCAAAATACCTTTGAGCACTACGTTGTTATTTACCCTGAATAGAGAAAAGCAGCATCCTCACAGAAGCCACATCTCAGATGTTAGCCCTTTCACCATCTTAATGCTCTGGCAGTCAGACTTTTTCTGCCTTAGCTCCCAGCATTCTCATCTTGGAATACTCAGACCAAAGTTACTCATCTGAGTGGATATACCCTTCATGTAATTGTTCTTCAGAAAAAAAAAAACTTTGGGTATGCTTGCCTGGATCCAGCTTTTGACTAATGGAAATCACTCAACCTGAGCAAATTTTCTCAGTGGTCATCAGCATATATTAAACACCAGGGCTTGCTGGTGTTTTCTATTTTTTTTCTTGTTACTCATTTTAAATTCACCTTTTACTTAAGTTCAAGCATTTACTATGGAACTCACACAAGATCATCTTGTCTGTCCTTTTAAAACAGTTCAATTTTCTCTCACTAACTATACTTGCTTTTCACTGAAACAGTTCCTCATGAGGTAAACGGGCTGATTTAGTGAAACACAAAATCACATATTTCAGGAAAACAAAGGGCTATCTGGGTCATATGCCCTTAGGCAGCACGTCACTGCACCATTGTAATGTGCTTTCATTAACTTCTTTTTATTATTATTATTTTTAATACTCCAAAGAGACAGCATCTCAAACCATCCATGATAAATTCCTCTTTGCCCTATTAATATATTGCAGGCCTAGAAACCATTTCTTAGTATCTGCAAACCTTCTCTCCACTTACTACACTACCTGGAAAGTAATTTAAATGAAGTTCCTTTCACTACTTCCCATAGTTACAGATTGTGAAGTATATTCTAACTGATTCCCATACTGCACTGGAAGCCACAGCAAGTAGCTTGCACATTTCTCACATGAGAATACTTGTGATCTGGAGCTCATGAACCATGATGTGGTTTGATTAAAGGGTCAGCACTTTGGCACGTGCTTCTCAGAAATATAAGCAATTCATAGAAACACAAGTGTGTTACTGAGCAAATTCACCCCAAAGTTACTAACTTAATTTCATATAACCATTTTCACAATACTACTTACTCATTTTTAAGTTATCTTCATTAAAAAAAAAAATCCTTCTGTAGCTACTCAACATTGCAGATGAGCAAGATTTGAGTCTCTAAGGGCAGTACCCAAAGCCGGACATTTTCAAATGCAGCTATTCTGAAAGATTTAGAAGCTGCACGTGGGTAATTTACTTCACAGGTGATCTGTGGTTCATGAACTGAAATCTGCAGTTTCACATCCACCTACAGCCAGTAATTACTCCACATGCCTATATATACATGCCCATATATCAAATAACGGAGAAAATAAATCAGGTTTTATAATCAATCATTATTTAGGAATAACTATCATTAGCAAACGCATGCATGGAGAATAGTAATAGAAGATCCAGAATAAGGACAGAAAAACCTTAGGAAAAGAAACTGTAACTGAATTATGAGGGCTTCTCCAAAGGTAATGCCTTTTATCTAATTACGTTGGCCTTTGGTCCATCCATACTTCCATACCTGATGCCATTTTGTCAGAGTTCCCCTCTGCCGCCATCTGCCACACAGCAGCAAGATGTAAGGGAATTTTGGCGGGAAGGTTCAGCCTCCACTGCCAACCCAGCAACATCCACTTCTGACACTGTGGGCCAACATAATGAAACAGGAGGCATTACTTCTGGAGCAGCCTTGTGCAGTGTAATTATAGACAGCAGTTTATTCAGCCTTCAGTAGTAGGAAGCAAAACCAACATATAGCAGTACATCAGTCACCTCTAAGAAAATTCACTTAGGAAAGATTCCAGCAAAACCTAGAGAGAAGATGGGTGTGTGGGCATTACACTCCTTCCACAGCAGTAGAGAGCTGCAGCTATTTGCAGCACACCTGAACCTCGATGTTCCCAAAAGAACCAAGTGTCCTGAGCCATTTCTTCATGTGAGACACTCCCTCACTGTGAATCTCCTATCACAGAGCCAGGCAATTTGAACTGCAGTGCTAAGCATAAACAGGCAGGAAACATCAGTTCCGCTCCTGAGACTGGGAACTTCTCAGTGTGGGAAGGAACTCCACTGAACATCAGCACAGACTTTGTTTTTTTCATGAGACATGTTTACAGCTGATAGCAGTGTCTGAAGCAAGTGGTTTAAATTAGATCCTCATATTTTTGCTTATGAAAGACTTTATCTTTTTAGCCACATAGCTCAAACATTACAGTCGTATCAGCACCCGAAAAATGCACATATTGCATACACAAATGGTCTCAGAAAAATTCTTACCGAATTAGAGGAAAAAAAAACAGCTCACAAGTGAGCATTTATTCTATGTGAGCATGCCAGTTTCACTGGTTTCTTTAATTGCTTGTATGCATGAGCAACTTTCACCCAGTTTTAGAAATGTAACCTACTACTGTTTAACCAGCTTCATGGTATATACTGTAATTAGCATGTTTATAGCCCCCAGTGCAAAGTGTTCCTACACTGTTGGCTGAAAACAGTAAAAATTGAATCATTTCTTTTTCTTTGTTTCCTACGTCATTCAAATATCACAATTGAAACCTCACAAAACCTGGCACGCTATTAAGACTCAGACACAATAAATGATGACCCCAAATGTTTTTGAGACAATCCCCTGAAGGTATGTATTCCACACAAAGCCCCACAGTCCAAATTTCAGAATTATTTTTGTCACTTGTGACAGGCATTATGAACCTGAGTTAATTAAATTAGGAATGACTGTAAACAGAGTAACAGCTCAGAGGAAATGCATCTTTTTGATAATATTTGCCAGAGATTTTTGATGCTGAAAGACAGGATCTGCCTGGGGAACAAAGCTAAATTTACCCAGAAGATGAATTATATTATACAGTTAATATGACTAAAAGTCTAACTTAGGACAGACTTCCATAAGAAAACTGATTGTTCTGGTTGACAACAATAGCACAACCGGTACCAGTATTTTAATGAGCATATGGCTACTAGTCCCTGAGAAATGCAGGGACAACATGGGAAGTGTTTACCAGTTTTGAGGCTATTAAAACACCGCAGTTTCTCTTTGAGAAAGGATGCAAGTCTGCAAAGTCTGTCAGCTCAAAAGCAGAATAATCACAATAAGATACCAAATATAAAGATAAGACCATTCCAATAGATATAGAAGTCCTTACGTAGTAAAAGCATCAGATCAGCTCAGACAGTTCAAATAAACTGTAACAGCTATTTCAGAAATTTGTCACTGTCTGAAGCCATGCCATCAGCACATTTTGTCTTGTACAAACATCTCAAGGTTTGACTTCCAAAAGCAAACAGGGACTTATTCTTAAAACTGAACAACTAAAACACAGTTTATCAAAATTATTTGTCAGGAATACATTTCATAGTTTCATCAATCCTCACAGCAAATGTTTATTTTAATTTCAATTAGCATCCTTATTGGGTCCCATTAGGTCCTATTTTAATTTAATTAGCAATCAGCTCTGATGAATTTGGAAGTTAGCCAAGCTCTTCCCAACCACTGTGCTGGAACTTTATCACAAATTATTAAATAGGTCCTCCAACTGAAGTTGGTGGAATCTACATTAACATTTACAGGCACGTTAGTCAAATTGCGACTACATTAGACGTTCTATACGGATCCAAAATGGTGAAGTATCAAGTGTCACAGAGGTTCAGGACTACCTATATGAAATAAATACCAGGATTGCAAGATTCAACCTGCAAAATAGCAGGAAACTCCACAACATGAACAAAAATCCCTCGTGGGATTTACACATTAAATCTCAATAGAATTGGCCAGCTACATCTAGTTATCATCAAACATCTCCTGTCTTCTACAAAACTTGTTAGATCGTTCCAATATGCTCAAAAGGTTCCAAGTGGTTTGCTCATTTGTATTAAAAAAAAAAACTACTATCATCCAGGCCAATGATTTTTGCCACAGTATTTCATCCAAATTGTATTAGAAATTACATTAACTATTTTTCCCGAAGGATTACAAGAATAAATGTTTCATCTCTTAAGATAGCTAGCAAATTTGTGTTTGTGATCAGTTTTGTTTTAATTATAGTTAACTTTGGGGCAAATATTGCCTGAGATCTGAGGAATTATCAGAACTAAGTTTTTTATGCTTTGAATTTCAGCATGTGGGGGAAAAGCAGAAAAAAGCTATTTTTTCTTTACACAGTCATTAGCTCCTTAGAAGAGCACATATGTTAGATTTTCAAGTCTGTTTTATACTGCTCTGTAACATCTCAAGGATTTCCTAAAGTATTTTAAAATCGTTTTTATAGAAAAAGAGAAGAAAATTGCAATGGAAGATAAACAAAAATCTTCTCTGCACGTAAGATTATTATTTTTTAATGGAATACATATGACAGAGTATTTTCAGCACAGTCCTAGAAATGTGTCAGTCTCAAATCTACCCTGACACTATCAAAGAATGCTTTCATGCTGGCATGTTGCAAGGTGTTTATATTAATTGATGTGTAAAACTCAATACGTGGTACGTCCGCAAAAACGGATAAATACATGTAAACCTCTTCTAAGCCTTTCACAGAGTAAATCAGTGGGGATGAAAAGAATCAATGCTTGTTCATCTATTTTCTTTCCAGCTGCAGAAAATATGAAACTGCTCGTCTCAAGAATGTTATTATGAAGTAGCAAGCAAATAACTGTCTAGAGAACTGCAGAGAAGTACACTGACTCTGTAAGTTATAATGATTCCTGCTCTGCGAACCTGAAAACTTCACAATGAAGTCCCATATATCTCTCAGAACAGAAATAGTTCTCCAAAGTTTTTTTCACAGTCACATCTCAGGATGATCTATTAATTCCTGACTTCTGTCAAGAAAGAATCTCTGATTTGTTGCAGCTTGCTCCTTCAGCAAATATTTTATAACAAGCTGAGACAGCCAATTGAGCTGGCTTGCTCATTAAGATTCTTAAGTACTGAAGATCAAATTTCTAGACCTTGAGCTTAAGCTCTATCAACAGCAGAAGTTAATTATATTGGTTACACCTCAGTGACATGAAATAAAATCTTCTTGTGCTATACATATTTAGGATACATCAACATATTTCATTGCTGGCTGTTTGCCACAGAAGCTTCTTTCACACTCACTAAATTTGTCTTCAAAATATGAAATAGTCCACTCATATAAATTATAATCCAGATCACATGTTGCTTCATTCAGCCCAGATGTATCCACTCCTCCCATAAAACAAAGAATTAACCCATGGAAGAGAATAAAATTTCTGGTAAAGCCCAGACGAGTCTTCCAGGACTTTTGCTGCTGATTCATTAGCACAGTGCAGTGTATGTTTTGCAGTACCCCTCTATAAAATTTAATCAAGGCCACTTTAGTTAGTTGTCTACAAAATAAGAATGAAACATCATCATGCTTACCATTTCATCTTTCAAATTGTCAGTATTTGTAAAATATGAGTACAGTATTAAAACATCATTAGTAAATGCAGCAATCAGATTCTAGAAGATTGCAGGTTCAATCTAGGCTGTCATTTACACTTACAAAATATTAATAACAATTTTTTTTTTTTTTTACAGGCCATAACGACCCTCCTTCCTTACCTCCTAATCCCCCAGCCTCAGTAACAAAAAACTGTTGTAAATCAAAATATTTGCTTACCTTAAGGACCTTTTTGGAAGACTGCCAGAGCAGACTCAAAAACTCTATATTTTTTCAGTCCTATTAGGGATGCAGATAATTTTGAATGTCAATGATCATTACAGATACGGTTGCTCAAGTCTCTGCAGTCTCACCATGTCTTAAGGCTACACGCATCCATGAAATGTTTTAGGAATCCGGGGGTAAGGGATGGTTTGGTTTTGACTCTTAGCAGCTTATTCTTTTGCATTCAGTCTGATGCACAGTTTAGCTGGTGGTAATTTCTCTATCTGCACTATATCATAGAGCATTGCATACATTTCCTCCTGTTATCTTGCTAACTTCTCATCTTTCTGTAAGTCAGATAATTGGTTTTTATTTTGCAGACAAAACAGAAAAGTGCTTAAAGGATTTTTCTTTTTGCAGCCTGGCATTAGGCCTTAATAGATGTACATTGCTCAGCTTATCACTTGAAACTGTTTACAGTTTCTATTAGACTTCATACCACTTTAAAAAAGACTTCTACCTGAGTAAAAATGACCTTGGCATCCCTCTATCAGAGGAAGTCTCCATTGCTATCCATATAGTTTGGCTCTCCAGTTTGTCAAACGTTATTAAACAGAGGGAATTATCTACACCAACTTTATATGGTGAGTATGGATAGGATTTATGTGTCAGTACAGACCCTTTCTTTTCTCTGCCTTTGCTTAGGCACTCGAAAATATTTTATTATAAGCGTATGTTCGGTGTCTGAGCTATTTATGGAATACATAAAACACTGAAGCAAACCAAAGCCTGAAACTCATGAGGAAAATTAATCAAAGAACAGAATGATTTTTCAGGAATGATGAACAGCTTTTCTCATTTAAGAACATAGATCGTGCATCATTAAGGCAGCTGGACAGGTACACCACAGTGCACATGCAATAGGCTTTACTATAGAGATTACTTAGATGACACTGTCAATATGTAGGTGGGAGGAAATTTAGCAAAGTACGGGGGCTGAGAGAGAAATATGATTCAGGTTAACGATTAGGGAAGGCCATTCTTAGCCCTTCAAAACTGATCAATCCAGTATTTTCTCTCAGTATGTTGCTTGTCATATTATAGTATAGCACAATGGATTCACCACTCCAGTAACCCTTCAGCAGACGTGGTTCAAATGATAGCTAGGTTTTCTGAGGTGAAAGGCAGGTTTTCAGGAGAGTCAGCATTTCAAGAAATCTAAGATTTTATAGTCTGAGAGCTATGAACGATTCTAATAAAACAACATCATATTGTTATAGAGCATTAAATTTTATTTCCACCACAGGACAAGTTCAGCCATTATAAAGGTAATTTGTTAGAGAAAATGACTTCATCAATAATGTTTCTTTTCCTAATATGCGATATTTTTTACTATTTGTATTTTCAAAAATTTTAAAGCTTTTGGAATAAATCACATATGGAGAAGTTATGGCTTTTCAACAGAACTAAGGATTTAAAGAATATATTTGTTATTTGCAGTTATAAAAGCATACGATTATTTTTAAACAAATGACAAGTAGATTCACTGCACTAACATCAATTACATAATTGCAACTTCTTTTATGACATTAAAAAAAATGTGCAGAGGTACAAAGTTTGTAGCCCATAAATAAAACACAGGATGTGTCTTCGAAGAACAATGACTATTAGCAAATATTTGAAACATATTTTAGCCACTACTTAGAAGGTTTTATTCTCAGTCAGGCAACGACCTCAAAGCTGACAGGGTAAGAACATCTAGCCTTATTGACCAAGCCTAGTGGGAGAACAGCTGAAGTGTTGCAAAAAGGTCCAGTTGCAAATCCAAACATTGTACATACTAAAGCAATAATCCAAAGCAGTACTAAGAAACTGCTTCAGGAGTGAAATAGGCAAAGCACTCTAACTTTCAAAATCCACTCAGTTGTTTCAAATCAGCAGTCACACAGATTTTCAACTTTCTTCAGTGTGGAGCATTATCTTATGACAAGCAGTGGTGCAGATTATACAGATACAAGCTGTGCTAACTGTTGTAGAGCACTGATCAACAGTAATCTTTGGAGCACCATTTAGAAAGAATCCACATACTTTAGATTATAACTCAAAATCCATCACTGCCTTTAGTATTTAAGTAGCAGTCAAAAGCAACATAGAAGCATTCCACTACCCCAAAATGTGAAACTACTCAAACATTTGGATGCTGTTTAAGGGACTTTTATGCTGCTCCTGAAAACAAGTGAGGTATTTTGATTCCAGCTAAAAAGCCTAAATCTCAGAGGTAAGAATATCTAGCCAAATTTCTCCTGCTTTAAATGCATTCTGGCTCCATGGGTTAAAAGATCAGATGTGACTACACAGTTCAAATGAAAGCAATCAAACAGGAACTATCCCTTTCTAGAAAACTGAGACAAATCACTCTTGCACAGCCAGCCAGCCAACCTGCAGGTGAAATCACCACATGAACCAGCCAGTGGAAAAACACACATACCAAGCAGGGCTTGAGCTAGCTTTCCGTTTTCAAACTTACTAAATCAATATTCAAATAATGTTATTTTTCATGTAGGAAAAACATGTCTAAGTTGTTAGCAGAACTCATTATTTTCCAATGCAAACTGTATCATTTTACCTACATAACGTGCTGTTTTAAGCTCAACAGTCAGTAATACCACAATCAAGATGCATAAGAGACATTTTATATTCCTTAGACTGCAACTTTCCTGTATATACTTCAAGCAATTTTTAAGGGCTTCTGATCAAGATTACATAAAATTCTGCTTCCTAACTATTCCTTGCTCTGTATATTACCTTGCTTTTTACATTTTCCTCTCAGAAATCAGTGGCAATATAAAAACATGAAAGAGCATGCAGTGCCTCCAGCAGACAATTTAGTGAGAGCACCAGGGCAGCAAGCTCCCGATTTCTCCAGATAGCCTCTGAATATCGGATGTTACTTAGTGGTGAGAAATCTTCTGTTGACATCAAAAATCTATAGGGCCTTTGCAGAGAGGAAGTTCTGGAAGCAATCATAATTTTTGGTTCCACTTTGAGCAAGTTAGCTGAAAAGCGACAGACGGGTGATGCGTAAGGAACTGCGCCGCGACAATCAGAGTGACACTAAGTGCAGCTAGGAGCGTGGGTGACTTGTAAAATCTAACAGCACTTTTAAAGTATGTGTTTCTGCTCAAGATTTAATTCTTAGCTGTTTTTCCGTGATCTTTCGACATAAAATTGAGTGCTAGAATTTTGGCCTTGCATGCAAACCTATTTTCCCAGAAGACCAAAGTTTAAAAGTTGAAACTTTTTAATGAACTAGATTATTTCAGATGGCAAGATAAGGCACTTTCTGAAGTTCAGGAGAAGGATGAATTGCCTGTTTAGATAGTATAAAGCTGACAGCTTTATGAGACCACCATTACAGATAGGTATTTTCTTTTCTGTTCCCACTGGCTAGATCCAACTTCACAGTAGTTAATGCAACTTAAAGATGGTACTCAAAAGCATCACTCTGCTTCTTCACTAAAAATCCCTCTCTGCTAATGGAATCTTAGTCAAAATGTGAAAGGAATAACATTCCAGTAAGTTCATGATTTGGAAAGGGAATAAAAAACGCAGTACTGGGAAGTCAGAGCTGACATTTGTGGTGCCAAAAAAAAGGGAAGCTCACTACATAGAAAGCTCACTAAATGTTTTTTTCCTGTTTTTAGTTTAATTCTTTTCCTAGCTGAGATCATTTATATATTTTATTTTCTAGTTAGACCACCAGTAAAAACTGACTTTTTAATCCAAAGAGAGAGGTCTTTTCATGTTACATTTATCTCCATAGCTCTTTTCTCCCTGCTTAGACTTCTTTAAAAAGAGGGGGGGGAAATACCTCTTTTGATCCTCAAATTCAACTCACACGACATCTTTTCTGCCTTTGTCTTACAGCAAAAAAGAAAACTTCAGTAGCTCATTTTACACTCAAGCTGCTTTCCTTTATTTTTAGTGATTCTCTTGCTCAAGTTTAGCCAGACTTGTCCTTGTGCTTCTTCCAGCATGACTGGCTGCCATGGCTCTTATTTGATAGTTCCAATTGATAAAACTGTTTGTAGGTCAGATCAGCATCAGAGGTCTCCACCCTGCAGATGTTCGTTGTTGTTTTTCTTTTTTCAGACAATATCTCCCTATTTTAAGCTGCACTTAAATTTAGGAAGATTTCAAATAACCAGTCAGCATTGCCTACATCCCTATCCTTTTCTAAAGATATGCCTTGCTTAAAAAAAATGTTTCATTATTTAATAGCAGAAGGAAAGAAAACCTTTAAAAATACATGTTCATGTTGATAAACTTCACTACACTAAGTTCTTAAATTAGACAGCATAAACCATGATTTTGATCTGGCAATTCTGTAGATCTATGGAAAATGTTATCCTATTCATTTTTCACTAAGGTTGGTTTCAACCTACTACTGAAATTGTGAAAGTGAAATTATACTTGAATCAAGAAGTGTAATAATACTGATTACAAGATCACAGAATGGTTGATGTTGGAAAGGACCTCTGGAGGTCTCCTTGTCCAACCTCCTTGGCTCAAGTAGGGTCACCTAGGGCTGGCTGCCCTACATAGCTTTCAGATGGCTTTTGGGCATCTCCAAGAAGGGAGACCGCAGCCTGTCTGTGCAACCTGTGCCAGTGCTTCAGCATCCTCATAGAGAGATTCTCTTTATGTTCTAACTGAACTTCCTGCATTTCAGTTTGTAACCATTGCCTTGTCCAGTCACTGGACGTGAAAAGACTATGCAAATGACCTGCACATATTTAACAGAATGTCTGTCAAACATTTTTAAGCCCTTTAAAGAAATTGAGCTTTAGTGATGTCAGTGCTTCAGCATACAGATTACTTATGACATCTTCAGAATATTTGAAGACACAACTGTATTTGAAAACATGCTCCTCCCCATCATTTTCAGTTGAAACCAGGCTGCAACATTTAGTTTAGCAAAACAAAGATATACAAGTTCAAGCTTCAAGTAAGGATTTGAACACATTTTTTTCAGAAACAGAAGACTGAGGTTCCATTAAGTGTCCTACACATACTAATTCATCTGATTACAATTATTTGTACACTATTCATTTGGCAGACCTTACATAAATTAATGTTAAAGCACTGATTTTCTGGTTTAATAATTCAGAGTTGAATATCTCACAAGAAAACATGGCCTAAGGTGTGGTCAACACACCAAGGAGCAACATGCAGTTGGCAAAGCATCACACTGCAAAAAACTTCTGAAACAGCAAACAGTTTGCAAAACACTTCTGAAGAACTACTTGGATCAAAACTAAAGCTGGCTGCTCTGCTCCCTGTTTGTGTTTCATTTTCTTAAGCTCCCCCCCCAAAAAAGTGCTCTCACAGCTTATACTTCCACTGATTTCTTTCAATGTGTGTAAGATGGACACATATTAAAACCAGGTACTTAAAACTTCTTCCTTTCTCTTCTTCCTTAAGTACTGTGCTCTCCAAACAGAACAATCCATAATTACACTTGTAACTTTGTTAATTAAGCCAAACCACTCATATCACTCCAACATCAGTCACACCTATAAACAGGTTATCAAGAAGAGAGAACTAAGCTCTAAGTGAAGCAAGAGTGCATGTCAACAGTTGCAGTCTTAAATGAGAGACACTGACTAGATATGTGAAACTTTCTCACCACAAGTATAGTCAAGCATCAGAATTATTTGCCTTCATCCCTGGAGGTTCTTAAACCTGACTGGATGAAAAATTGAGCAACCTGATATGACCAGTTTTCAGCAGGAGTTTGGACTAGAGACCTCCAGAGGTTCCCACAAACTTAAATTATTCAGTGATCTACTGTAGGTTTTGTTGGACTGCATTTGCTGAGTGTGACAGTGATACTCAAGCCTAACATTCACTTATTTTGTTTTATTGGGTGCTGTGGTTGCTTTCTTGCTTTCTTTTTCCTTTGTCTTTAAAAAAAAAAAAGACAGTTTTTATTACTGTATTTTCTAAGTGCCCCACAATCTATACACTCTGAAATTTATTCACCCTTGCTGCATCTGTGACACAAAGAAACTGAATGTCAAAGCATGGTGAATTATATTATATATATATAAATCTAGACCTCTGTATAGTAAAGTGTTCTGATATCTAAAATATGAATAGGTGTCTCATGGAAGTCTGCTAAGTAACTAGAAACCCTAGCTCACCAAATTCAAATCAAATCTAGATTCAAGCAAATTAACAGGCTGACACAACATCTGTGCTGGAAAAGAGTCAGACTAAGTTACTGCTACTCCCTAACTACTTGATGAACCAAACGCAAAACAGCCTCAGCTGACATCACACTGTAGCATAACGCAGTAAAAATTGGACACACAGTTGTGTCATTTATATCCATATTTATAGCTTTCCGGTATTCTCCACAGAAATTAGCAACCACTAATCTGATTCCTGGATAAAATGACAAGCCCGGAAAGCAATAGGTGCCTTGACACAATATAGTCTATTCCTTTGTTCCTGTGGTGTCTGGCATACAGTCCTATCAGCTGCAAAATCATCATGTAGGGTCCTTTAATTGATGGATGAGCCCTTCACATGGAAATGGAGTTATACAGTTTCCTATAGCTCTTTACCCCTTCCTCTCTCATACATAAATATGTCGTACTTCACTCTTCATTATCAAGACTCTTGATTTGAAAACTAAAAATTACTTATTTAAAAAAAAAAATTACCAGCAACAAGTTGCAGAATTAAAAAAAAAAAATAAAAGAAAGAAAGAAAGAAAGAAAAAAAGGCAAGAAAGAAAGAAAGAAAACCACAGTAAAAACTAAAGCTAGAAGTTCCAAATCTAAAAGAATTGCCAAATGCCCACAAACAATCTGATACACATAGTATTTTCTCCTCTGTATCCATCTATGCATTTTTCCAGGTTAGCAAAGGGTATATGACTTATGCTGGGAAAAAACCCTTGGGAAAAAAAAAAATAATGATGAATTTATCTCTTGCAAGTGCATACTTGTCAGTACATTTTTCCTTCTGAAAACTTGCGTTGCACTTAAAATTTCACTAACTATAGCTGTGAGTATGAAAAAATGCAATAGTAAGTTACCCAGAAGGAATTTGACTGAAGTGTCCAGGCTGGTTTTAATCAATGTATTTATTAAACTTCAGCACATGGTATCATCCTACATTGCAAAAGGAGAAAATTCTCATTACTTTGTCAAGGCTATTTACCTGAGCTTGATTTTATGAGGAAACTAAGAACGCTTGGTCTTAAGCTTGAGGCCATCTCAAATTTGTTGCAGTATGTGTCTGTGAAATGTACTGTACATTCTAATCATAAATGTGTATGTAAAAAAAATTCAAGTGTTTTTGATTATTTTAACAGCATTAGTAATTATTGTTTGATATAACCAAATCTACAATGTTCAACACATTTTGAAAGCAAACTATTACTCCATTGAATAATTATTCTTCTCATTTCAGATCAGGTCTGTAGGCTACATTGTTACTTGGAAAAAAAAAGATTATTTCTATTCAAGTTAAATTGAAATGACAGAATCATGACTTCCCTCAACTTTGAAGGCAGCATTATGAAATTCAGACATAAATCAGATGGTTTGTTCTCTGTACTGCCAGAATTGCAGGAATAAATTACAATTTTCCTTTCACTTTTAATGGACACATGCAAACCAAAACAAAATTACCCTACCTCCCACTCCCCCTTACAGAAAAGCCAGAGCTGTTCTGATAGAAAGGCCTCTTCATGATTTTATAACCCACTGCATCCTTCACAGCCCTGCCTGTATGACTCCCTTTCCAGAAAGGAGTCTCAATCTGCTGTTTATACCTCTTCGAGGAGCAACCGTGGGTTCTTTATGGAGGTGTCTGAGTCAGACTGTGTTAAGCCAAGCAGAGCAGGGCTGCTATTTGGATTCAGAAGAGCAGATGATTCCTCTAGAGTTCTTATCTTCTACACTGCGTAGGGACTGCTTATGAAAATGTCAGAATGCATTTTTAGCATTTCAGCTTCCAGCTTTTTTTTCCCCTTCACATTTCAAACATATTTGCCAAAAGAGCTCATAGAAAGATATACAACAGAAAGAAACATGACAAGTTAATTCATTATTTTCAACATAAGCTCATTCTCCAATTGTTGCCAATGACAAAAAAGTAAGAAAAATACATCCCAAAACATTGTTGAGAGAGTTCTTTGGACAACCGTACAATTCTTGTGTTGCGTTACTCCCAATAACTAAATAAATTTTGTAACCAAGTCAGCTTGTCAAGTGCAAACTTCACCTTGTATTTGCTTCTAATTAAATCCCACATACAGGTACTTTCTGCCAGGGATGGTCTAGATTCAAACATGAAGTAGTTGGCATACTAATTTACAGAAAGACATTCTAATGTTTATCAATATATTGATACTTCTTATATCAACATTAATATTTCTGATCAGTCAAATTCCTGTAACTGTGTGAGTTCCCTAACATTGTGCTTTTTCTCTGTAGCTTTAAATCCATCATCAAGCTATCTGGTTTCCACGCCATCACTTACTAGGCTCACCAGTTTTCTATTTTATCCACCGAATTATTATTTGTACTTACTACTTTTTTTTTTTTTTATAATAGGAAGAGTCATCACACAGCCAGATCTGCACTGCTCTTCTCTTTCTCAGCTGTTACCCACTGATTGCCATGACCAAAAGTAGATTTAAAACTCTTTCTACATGGACCTGCTTACAGAACCAAAGCCAATAATTAGAGAGAACAGAAACAAATCTGTGCAATCACACTGAGCTCCCTGAAATCCATGCTCTGCTTGGATAATCAGGGTGGTAATGAAAGTAAATGAAACTGAAGGAGATTACCTAGCTAAACACAGAAACGAAACAAAGCAAAAAGAAAAAAGCTTCCCCCAAAACAGCACAAACCATTTGAAAAATTTCAATAGGTTTTGCTGCATACACACGAGAATTAGCCTACACAGTTACATCAGATATAGATTACTTATTCGAGGCCCTAATTTTGTCAGAATTGTTCACAGTGAGTGGCTAATTGCTTCAGAAGTTCTCCCCCAGAACTCCAAGTGGTTCCAGAATGATCGAGTTAAAACATACACAATAAATAGGGAATACAGTAGGTAAAAGGGTACTATTTGTAGTTGTCCTAAAGCAAAACTTGAGGATTTTTTTTGCCTTCAAATAGTGTTTAAGAAATTTACACAACCTGCATCAAATGATATGACACCCGAAGAAAAAGTCTTGCTATAGTACACTGATTTAATAAAACCAAGTCTTTCTTCTGAGTATTCATGACATACCCCCCCCATACAAAGAGGTTACTGCTTAGTCTGTCAAGGCCTTGCATCGGCAGTGGTTTTCAAAAAAGGTAGTCCAGATAGGCCCAAAGCACTCAATGAGCTCCCAGAGTTCAAATGGACTTCAAATACCGTAATAAGTTCTTCAACCCAGGATCGGTTATTGTAGCCATTTTGCCAAACCTTACTGCAAATCGTTTCTTTTTCTAAGAAGATAATTTGCTATTAGCATTTATTCTGATAGACAGGGTACCTTCCAAAGCGAGAAGCTGATATTCTACCTCACTTCATCCTCATTAGGCATTCAGTGTAAAGTAGATCACATTAATTTGGAAAAAACAGTAATTCTTAAAAAGAAAGAAAATAGCAGCTTCGCTCCTTATTTAGTTCCTGTGAGCACTGCCCAACACAGATGCTATTTTACATTGCCCTTAACAGTATTTTCTGACAGTCCTGAAGCTTCACTACTATCCTCAAGAGAACAGTACAGGGAACAGATCCATGCTCACCCCAGACCCTCACGCTTTTCATCATTCTGTTCAAGGCCGACAGTCTATAATAGCTTTCCATTTGAATACAATAGATAACTAATATTAGTAAGAACTAAACTTAACACAGTTGGTAAGCATCGCCAGCTTCACATAACTGCATAACCGTGTTCAGCATCTGTCAAAAGATCTCCAGTAAGGATGAGTGTTTATCATTAGCCCTCTTTTAAGCAAGGGCTTCTGAGCTCATTACTAAGTCAGTAACCCTGCGCTTTTTTGAGGAACATAGCAACCAAGCACATTTGTCAAGCTAGAAAGAACTACTGTGACACCATTGTTATCAACTTTAAAGGTTCTTGTACTATGCCACAGTGATGCAAAAGTCAACAACTTAATTCAGAACTAGTTAATCAGTGCTTTCAGGTTTAAAGTAGGATATAGAACCCATTTCCAGTATATGTAAAGTAAGCAAATAAGAGATTTTTTCTGGGAAGGCCAGCTTTTTACAATAAAACAACAGCAAACATAATTTAACAGAGAATTCTACATTAAGGTATGAGTTTGCAAAATTAACCCCCTACTTATTCCTTCCTCTATATACAAGTACATAAAGAGAATTCTTTAATGAAACTTAAATGAATCTTCTTTCATTTCTTCATTTTTAACTTCATTTACTTTAATTTTAATTTTGTTTTAGCTTGTTTAATGAAAAGAATGAATGCATCTTTCATCTATTCTGTGTCTCAGCATGGGTTCACAAAGAAACAGGACAGAAAGATAACAGGTTCATAAAGATAAATTACAAAGCCCGAGCCTTCAAGGAGAAGTGTCAAAGATGTCCCACAATTCTATCTCATACAAATAGCATTAAGATCAGAGGGTTTTTCCTGACTCCTCTATTGCCTGAATAATGTCTAATAGTGTGGCCCTCATATTAAGAAAAGAAAACTAAGGAAAAAAATATCTCAAAAAAGCTCACAATACAGGAACAGGAACTGGAGCCTATGGACTCAAAGCACATCAAGAATTTACCATAGCAATAACCCAGAAGATTAAATTCCTCCTTTGAAGACATTTAATCATGTTTTCAGATATGCCAGGGGAAGCTTTCATAATATGAGATGCTATGATTTTTTTATTTAAAAAATAATATGTTTCAGCCTTTGTGGCCCAAAGCAAAAATACAAAACTACATACAATGACTATGATTTCCAGAATGCTATATAGCATTATACCATTTAGTACACTAACACTATTAAAACTGGTTTCAAGTTTTTATATTAGCTTCAGAAAATATATCTATTTTCCCTCTTGCAGGCTTAACTTTAATCATTAAGAATACTAATTAAAAATACTAAGAATAATAATAAAGTGACTCAAAAGCTACTTGGCATCTTTAGCTCCTACTGGTGTTATCAGAAGTTACAGATGTCTCTCAATCTCTAATTAATTCAAATTAGAAGTTTAGAATATGCTTATTGAAGTAAAAAAAAACTTTGTACAGTTTATATACTCACTTTACATGTGAGAGCTATAGTATGTGCAGTGAGTTATGAAATGGGGTATTTTATGCATTAACCACACTTACATCCTTACTACTGATCTGTGATACACAAGCAGGTACCATTCGCACATAAGACAGATATTTGTATTTCATGTAAGAACAGCCAATACACTTCTGTATCTCAGTCCTCTGAACTAACATTAATCACTATTTTTCTTAAAGTAATATTTTAATGTGCATGAGAGATGCCCACTTCACACCCATAAGATTGGGTCTTATAAGACCCAATAATAAGATCTCAGTAATAGTCATCTGACAGAAGATACTATCTTGCAAAGAAACCAAAACCTTGCCCTCAATAACTAGCCTCCTCTCATATCGTAGGCTACCACAAGTACAACAAGGTAATTTGCTACAGCAGGATACAGATTTGGCAGTCTGCCAGAGCTGTTCTCTACCTTTCTGATCCTGCCATTCTGCAAAGAGCAAGCTGTGACATGCTGGGGAGGGAAAGTCAGAAGGTTGACTCTGAAAGCAAGGTGTAAGAGAAAGAGAAAACAGACCTTATCAGGAGAAAGGGTGGATTATTTTCATCAAATCTAAGGTGGAACATACACAATTGCTTTTTTCCAAAGTAACGGCTTGTTCCGAGTACAGAAACACACTGAGTTAGTTCTACCAAACTTGAATAGGTTTGTCACTCTATGTTCATTCACACTCAGCAAAACAAATAGCAAAAAATAAAAATAAAACCCTAGATAGAAGGTATGAAACAAAAGCTGAAGTAAAAGCTAGGAGCCTAACAGAAAGTCCAGCTCAATCAGGTCACAGATTATGCTTGCTTCTAATTGTACCAGAAATTTGCATGCATATTTTAGCTATGTGTTATCTAGTAATTTCATTCTTCTTATAGAAGTTAATTTTATTGATGTTGAATTCAACCAGCCAACCTTCACTATTTATTTTTAACACTTTTGATGCAGTGCACTTTTATTGTTGACATGAGTATTGATTAAAGCCTCTGCTGCCAGTCATTCTAATTGCCTCATGTAAATAGAAAGTCTAAAATGAGTATGAATTGCAAGTAACATTTTACACCTGAATGAACATCTGTGAAAGTTCTTTAAAAATTAAGTATTCTTCTAAATACATCTGTACTTGAGGTAAAGGACAACACATAAACAGGAAGGCAGTAGTGAAGGCATGAGAAGAGTCTGGTGAGGTGCTGTAAAGTTGCACGGTATCTTTAAGGTCTTCACAGCACAGACAAGATTCCTACTAATGAAGGCTGACCTGCATAACACAGAAAGCTAAGCTTATATCATTTGAGAGGCTATATTCCTGCTATTTTAAACTGTGATGCAAAGTTTTTAAGTAATAAAGCAATTCTGAGAACTCCTAAACCTACCAAAGCTGTAAGATATGTACAGACAACAAGCCTTATGCAAGTTCTGAAATGCAACCACAGAAAAAGTATAGCATAGTCCCAGATCTCTGAAATAGGCAGAGGGAATTTGCCATAACAGACCAAACCATTTACCCAAGTGAGCCAGTAGTTCAGTATCAGCAGTAGCTGACATTTATTGGCTCAACCAGGAGCGTAACTCAGAGGAGTGCCTGATGAAATTTTTCTCTGTATCTTCTGAAAACTAGCGATCAGGTTTGTCGCAGATCAAATTTCATTAGCTAGATAATGTAGCAAGGGACATAGTAAGATGTAAGTAATGACATTTGCCTTTCATGGAATGAGTGAGTAGACTAATTACAAGTGAGAAGAAGAGAACTTTGAAACATATTCTGTGAATAGATGTAGAACATATTTTAAGTTAGTTAGTTAGTTTAGTTGTAATTTTATTCCCAGAACTTTAATTATTTTTATTAAGCCTGAGAAATCAGGAGTGGAAAGCACCAAACAGGCTCCTTTTCCTTCTCTTTCCTACAGCAGGCTGCATTACTCATTTACAGTACTATGTTTTCCAGCCCTGTTTTATTTTAAACATAACTTCAAAGATATCAAAGCATCCCACACTTTCCTTGGGAATGTCCTCTAAAACAGTATAGAGGGGTTTATTTCCAACATTTAATATAATTTTCTCCTCCTCAGCTTCATCCCATTACTCTCACCCTGTCACCTTCTAACAGATTTTGAAAATAAGTAGACGTGGATCTTGTATAAGTTTTGGACACTATCATCCATATTTTGAAACAAGTATTATAACATCCCAAACCTACACTGTCTTATTTCTAAAATTTCACCCCAAAGTCACAGACAGAATTATAGCCACTTTCCTCTTACAAAGAACTTCAGTGAAGAAGAAAATGAACACCTTTCTTATATAGCCATGATTGCAAAAGGCTGTTGAGACCTCATCTCAGGTGAAGTATTTTTCCATGGCCTTCCATCAATCTCAAATTCACCTACAAGAAATCTTGGCTGATCCTTGGCAGTGGAAGAAAAGTTAGTATATCAGAATGGAAAATAGTGCTTTACTGAATGTTATATTAGATTTCAAAAGAAAATATTCTGTATATTCTATAATGCAGATTAATGTAATGGTGGTATCAAACCAATCTAAGAAAATTATTTCAACTAAATAGACGTGAAACAGTTTAGATTAAGGGAGAGTATTTTGTTTTCTTTTTGTATGTTGAAATCTATCTTGTTCTTTTTCAATCCCTCCTCTTCAGGGATTGGAGCACCTCAAAGACAGACAAGTACTGTAAAGGCAGACGGTGGTGAGGGAGAACTCATTAGAAGACTCAAAGCCAAATTAACATTTTATATTTGCTCAAAGTAATCAGAACTCTGTAATACTACAAAAAAAAAAAAACTCTGAAGATAATAAAACCTAACTTATCTACTGCTCTGAAGGACAAATAATGTCAGGGTCTCTTAGAGCTTTATTGGAAAGTGAAAGAAATTCTGATGATGCAACTGAATCAAGGTAGTTTCACAGAATGATGGAGTTGTAGGGGTTGGAAGGTACCTCTGGAGATCATCAAGTTCAATGCCATGATAAAGCAGGTTCCCAACTACAGGTGGTGCAGGTAGGCATCCAGATTAATTTTGAATATCTCTAGAGAAGATGACTCCACAATCTCTCACAGTACTAAACCTGATATGGTCATAGTTAAAGTTATCTGGAGCATTACATAGATAGAGTTCAATCCTTCCATCACATCAAGCTGCTCCACGTTGATCTCATCATGTAACAGTATTAACAGCTAAAGTCTCTAGTTTACTGGCTGCATAGCTCCTACATGTCATACTGCATGATACATAACATAAATTCTCATTTTTACTTTTGTGAATGGGAAAATGTTTTTTTCACTACAGTTTGGAAATTCAAATGAGATCAAGAGGCTTAAGAAGATGAGTTAGAATGTGGAGAATTTCTAAGAACTCTTATTCTACAATGTAACTTGCACAAAATGCCATCCTAAATGCATGCAGACTTCAGAATACCTACCTCAACTATGCAAACACTTGCAAAAAACAGAAATGAAAACCTTTTTAATGTATTACTGTTTTAGAAGATATATCCTTATGTGTCACAGGGAGAATCTACATGCCTCTACTCTATTTGTTTGATAACTGCCTACCTCAAGGGAATTTGAAGGCACTTCACTGTGGCAAGAGCTAAAAAAATACTGTAAACTTCACTGTTTACAAAAAAGACCTTCATATGAAATACTATCAGTAATATACAAGCTAAACAACCTGTACGTAGTCCAGCTACAAGTAAAATCATTACATTCTTGCCCAAAGAAAAAGTAGCAAAATTACAATCTGAAATTATCTCCTTTCTCCTCAGAAGAAAACAGTCTATCACACCTCTTTATTTTGTGTGTATCATCTGACCAGATGCTCTAACTATGGTGTAAAGCACACAGGCAGCATAGGCTACCATCAGAATTCTTTCTGTTCTCTACCTTCTTTGTTCCTTCCCTGAATATCTGAGGTGGTGTTAGAGAGAGCAGGATAAGAAAATCTCAGGAAAAAAAAGCAATAATTCTAAACCAAAAAGAAATTCTTATTCTAAAGGAGCACATCCATGATGCGTAGTTTCCAATCTGCCTCAACAGACCTTTATAGCCCTATGAGTTATATTGCTTTGAACAGTAGTAGAGAGATACCAAGCTAGTAAAGCCCTATTAGTATCGCAACTGCTGGTGATATTCATGATGTGTGCATAGAAGCTCATGTTACCTTCAAACTAATTATAAACAAACTCATTAAAACGTACAACGTAAATCACCTACAATGTGTTTTTGGAATAAGCATCTTACTGGCTCTTGCACAGTTAAAATGACTACAACCAAAAACTTGCATTTTCTCCACAAAAATTCTTGGACTGAAAACAAGCAATCTTGTTAAACTAAAAAATTAGTTGGGTTTCTGTCACAAAAGTGTTCTGGATCACATCTCAAGTTCAAAATCCCTAGCCACATTATACTTGTTCTAAACAAAAAACTGTTTTCTATTCCCAGAGTGATGGTGAATGGAGTTAAATCCAGCTGGCGACCAGTCATGAGTGGTGTTCCCCAGGGGTCGGTTCTGGGGCCTGTCCTGTTTCATATCCTTATTGATGACCTGGACAAACGCATTCAGCGCACCCTCAGTAAGTTTGCAGATGACACCAAGCTGGCAGGAAGATTCGATCCATCTGAGGGTAGCAAGGCCCTACAGAGGGCCTGGATAGGCTAGATAGCTGGGCTGAATCCAATGGCATGAGGTTCAACAAGACCAAATGCTAGGTCCTGCACTTTGGCCACAACAACCCCAGGCAATGCTACAGGCTTGGGGCAGAGTGGCTGGCAGACTGCATAGAGGAAGTGGACCTGGGGGTATTGATTGATGCTCAACTGAACATGAGCCAACAGTGTGCCCAGGTGGCCAAGAAGGCCAGAGGCATCCTGGCTTGTATCAGAAATAGTGTGGCCAGCAGGAATAGGGAAGTAATTATCCCCCTGTACTCAGCACTGGTGAGGCCGCACCTCAAGTACTGTGTCCAGTTTTGGACCCCTCTCTGTAAGACAGACATCAAGGCCCTGGAGCATGTCCAGAGGAGGGCAACAAAGCTGGTGAGGGGTCTGGAACACAGACCTTATGAGGAGTGGCTGAAGGAGCTGGTATTGTTCAGTCTAGAGAAGAGGAGGCTCAGGAGAGACCTTATTGCTCTCTATAACTACCTGAAGGGATGTTGTGGTGAGCTGGGGGTCAGCCTCTTCTCTCATGTGAGTAGTGATAGGACTAGAGGGAATGGCTTCAAGCTGCACCAGGGAAGGTTCAGACTGGACGTTAGGAAATACTACTTCTCTGACAGAGTGGTCAGGCACTGGAATGGGCTGCCCAGAGAGGTAGTGGAGTCACCGACCCTGGAGATGTTCAAAGAACATTTGGATGTTATGTTGAGAGACATGGTTTAGGGAGAACCATTGGTGATGTGTGAGTGGTTGCACTGGATGATCCTGTGGGTCTTTTCCAACCTCAGCGATTCTGTGATTCTATGATTCTTATTTCCCACAACAGAAAAGATTTCTGATGGTTTGAAGTAGTTTTAGTTGGAGCCTTCATAAAACAATAAAAAGAATTTAAATCAAGTTTAATCACAGGAATATCAGTTAACAAAGCTTGCAACTCAAGCCATATTTTTTTTCCTACATCACACTATAATCTGAAAAAACAGCTAGTGTCCTCATTTAACATAGCTGAACCTACACCCCAACTGAACTCATAGAATAGAACCTTCAACAACAACAAAATAATGTTAATCTAGACTCCCTCAAAAGTTCAAAGTAGTCTGAGTTTCTTCATTTGGTATATCTCAGAAACGGACCTAGGTGGTCAAGCATTCACAAAATAAAAAAAAAGACTACTTATGGCTCTTACTTAACTTCTACAGCTGTAGATATAAATACTAGCTTTCATATGTATAAATCCATTGAATACACACAAACAGAAAGCACTGAGGCACTCTCAGTCTTTAGAAGTGAGGTATGCAACCTTTTTAGTAGATTTCTTTTACTATCAGAATAATGAGATCAGAATAAGCTCAAAAGGAATGACTAAGTTTTCTGAATCATTGTAGAGTGAGAGGAAGGACTGATATCAGAATTAGGGTGAACTGACAGCCCACTCACATTTTGAATTAGTTTTCTTAGGAGGACAGAACTTCATTCTAAAAATCAAAGTAAGAATTGACAATATAAAGAAACATGAAACTTTTTTGAATGAACCTACTATTTGACTTTTCCGCTGATTTTATCCTTCATTATTTTTTTCCAGAACAGTGCAGAGCCTACTTACCATTTGCTGTAACTTCCCGTGACACTCCAGATTACAATATGAGAACAGTTTCAAAGGTCACAGCTGTGCACATGAGGTTTCCACATTAACAAATGCAAACAAAAAAATCCCATTATGATGATTGAACACAGGTACTGAACACAGAGACAGTAAATGACATGAGTGCTGGTTCTTAAGCGTTTGCTAAGATTAAGCAGAAGATCATTCTTATATGAAAGGAGATGATAAAAATAAAAACCACCAAATCCATTTACGAAAATGATCAAACAATACAGCTGTCTATAACAAATAAGAAATGTATTTGTTGTGTCAGAAGATTGCTTACAATTTGAAGTACCTCCATACGTGGTAAATTTGATACTAGTTTGTAATACAGAAGCACTTGTTTTCTCCACATTACATTCTTAAGAACTGCACAGGTTTTGGAAGGAGGGGGAGTACAGAAGGGAAAGTTGCATTTATAAAGTGAGATGTTTTAATTCTACATATCTACCAACTCAGGGACCAATCTTAAGAAAATGTTACCTCCTGTCAAGGATTTTTATTTTATCATGTCATTCCCATTGGCTTTTCATTGCATTTTCATGCCTCCCTGCTTCAAGTATGTCTGTCTGCATGTGAAATACAACTACAGTCAGTTTGAAAGATCGTGCTCAGAGTCACCATGCTATTTGAAAGCTTATCAAACCTTGATATATTCTGTAAACTCTTTGATTCAAGATTATGGGCTGTGATATATTTATCTGAATTCCACTGGCATAGACATTTGTTACTAATGAAATAATAATGACGTAGTGAAAGCCATACCATGTAGTGAAAACAGTTTCAGAAAGGGAAGCTAAAATACTCAGACTAGAATTCCTCTACCTGAGGAACCACACACAAGTAAAAAAGCTTTACTGAGGTGCAGAAAATAAAGCCTTAATAATGCAATTTTACAATTTCTAATGCCTCAAAATTTAGATGTAGATTTGAAGATCTACAAAAGATGTCTTTTACAGAGAAGTTTTCTCTGGGAAAACACAGCCTGGAGGCTAACAAGTACTTCAGGACTTGCAGCAATCTTTCCACAGATTTTGTCAGCTGAAAGGGTACAGACAAATCTTTTTCACTGTTTTTACAGCTTTTGTATGACATCCGTAGCCATGCTGAAGGTCCAAAAAAACTCACATATCAACTGTCTCAAATCCATACACTTGAAACTCAACGTTCCCCAAGAACAGTATTGATTTCCCTTAAGTGTATGCCCAAATAGTTACAGCAACAAAGTATTAAGGATAAGAATAAATTCCAGCTAGAATTACACAAGTCAAAAAAATTGCAAAATTTCTAAGTGAAGAACTGCATGCTGATGCTCAATGTCTGGCTGTGTGTGCTGGCAAGTCAGGATTTCCACCTGGTGGGACTATAGAATAATTCAGGTTGTAAGGGGTCTCTGGAGGTTGCATGGGCCTGCCTCCAGGTCACAGCAGGGTCAGCTCTGAGTCAGATCACATCCCTCAGGGTTTCTTCAGTTAGTTTTTGAGAAACTCCAGTGGCACAGACTGTATTGCTTCCATGCACAGCCTAGTCCAATACTTGGTTTTCCTCATGGACAGTCAGAACTGCTCTTATTTCAAATTTATACCCACTTAATCTTCTCCATCCATCCTCCATCCTAAATATACAGTTTTAAAGAATTTACAGTCTAAAGTCTACTTTGTACTTTAACACATGATACTTCACACAGTGCACAAACCTGTACACTGAAACATCAGCCTTAAGTACAAAATCATTTCCCCTTTCACATCTGACACTGATCATAGGCCTTGTGGCTCAGCTGGTAGACTGTCTGAACTGCTACTAGAGGGTTACAGTTGTTGCTTATGTCACCTATTTCATTTCCCCAAGAAAAAGCTGGATGATAATGCCAAGAGATGAGTTAGTGTCACATACAAAGTACTTCAAGGGCAACTTACATCATTTAGTAACTTTCATGTTAATAGAAAAAGAGCAGGGTGATATTTTTCATTCAAAGCTTGTGTCGTGGAGAAGTGATTATCTAATTTTATTAATAATCCCATACTCATGGGTAGTGGCTTTTCCTGGATATCCTGTTTCTGTATGTATAATAAGGTGATACATTACCATCCATGTTGAATTCTGATTTAGATGACACTGATGCAAGTTACATATCTCAATGAGATTGCATTCCCAAAATTGAGATAACTGGTATAAAAATGTTTTATTCCCTTCTCCTCAGCTAATTAAAATTCCAGGTTTTGAGTAGCTGTTATCATGCCCAGAGACAGAGATAAATGGATGAATACACAGAAAACTCTGTATAACACATGCATGGAATAACTTCAACAGACAAGAGGAAGGCAGAATTAATGGTTACTTTCAAACTGATAACAGTCCTAAAATGCAAGCATTGCTCTGCCTCTGCCCCCAGCATACCCTTCATTTATCCAACAGCAGTCTATAAAAGAAAAACTAATTTTAAAATCTAATCCAGGAGAAAAAAAATTGTTTCTACAAGAGAGATTTTGGAGTATTATGCACACAGATTCAATTTGAAGGATGTTTTCTTTTGTTTATTAATCATTGTTATTAATGTATTTTTTTTCAAGAGTACATTGTACCTCAGTGAAATATGATGATCGATACCTCAGGTCCGGAGACTGTTCATGTACAAACAGTAAGAGTTTATAAGCATTGGTAAGTGATACATGTAGAAATCTGACAACTGGGACTTTAGAGAGAAGCATTTGTTAACTATCACATGCTTTTCAAGAATTCAATCTATGTTCAAATAAAGCAGATAGAAGTTCAGGTGCTAGGCTAAATTTTATCCCATGTTTTTGTCTAAAAGATAAACTGAATATTTTTCATGAAATACCTTCCTCGATAGAAATAGCACAAAAATAGAAGAGAAAGAACCAATTTCACTTTCAAAACCTGCCAACAGCTAAAGAAACTTCCCAAAATATTCACAACTTGATTCCACTCTCCTTCTCAGTCCCCTGAAGATTTCAAAATTTACACTTGCTCCCAAGTCTTTTTGTATCTCCCGTTTAGCAGCAGAATGCAAGTGGAGACTACATATTAATTTATAAAATTAATAAAAGTCAAAGAATAATTAAAACAAACACATTTCCATTTAACATTTGAACAGATAATGTGTAAAATAAAGGTGATTTTGCTTGTAAAACTCGCTTTTTTTTTTTTTTTTAAAGAAAGCATCGTATCACATAGGCCCAAGATTGAAGCTACCAGTGTAATCTTTGCCTGAACATAAGAACCTCCAAGGGGGGACAAACAAAACAAGAAGTGAAACCCAATCAAGACCATTTCAAATGAAGTAGCTGAGGGCAAAATAAGTAAATTAGTTTGGGGATTTACCTGTCACCAGTGGAGAGTGTTCTTAGAAAAACCAAATCAGAGAAACAAAACGTTGTGAGAGCAGGCATATTCTCTTTCAATAAGCTGTTTTATCAGTCACAGTTTTCAAGCTGTTTTTCTATGCTTGTTTAAACTTAATGTATAAGATGGCAACCACTGGAATAACCACCATGGAACACAAGGTGTGGTGGGGAAATGTTATTACCAGATAATAGCAACATCCTAAGAAACATCTGTTGTGGAAGCAAATCTGTTCCTTGAATCGCACTATGGCTCACTGTATACTCTGCCAGAGGCCCTAATGTTGTCTTTCTACACAGGCAGTCACAAAGAAATGGCATCCTATTTTTAGGCAGTTTAAAAAAGGAGCATGGGGGTCATATTGCTCCTACAAGACAGAAATAAAAGACAAATCTCCCCATTATGATGTTTCAGTTGAAAATGATAACGAGCAATACGATCAAAATAAGCCATTTTGAGAATACGCCAAAAATAAATTAAGTGATAGATAAAACACATTGAAAAAAACCTAAATACATGCATTTAATGGCAAAATAATTTATCTCTAGATAACAAGCATGTAACTGGCTTAACAATAGAAGAAAATTTTCTGTGGCCCAGCCACACATCTAATGAACAGAAGTGTTTGTGATGAACGATTATACAGTGGTAAACAGTTACATTGCCTACACGCCCAGTACATAGAGATGAAGTCACTTGTTTTTCCTTTACATGTTGCATACATGAGAAGAAAGTAAAGTAAGATTAAAAACTTAATAAAATATGAAGTAACATCTAAAAATAAGGAATTCACATCTGATTATTACTATGGAATAGGCTGTATACAAGTGTTTTCACTCTTCAGGTCAGATTCTCTCAAATATTTTGTTCAAGTATTCTGAGAGTACTGACTACACATTAAGCAGATATTACAGCTCCCAAACACTATTTACTGTCTATGTATAACTGAGTGTACATTTGAAACCATTACACCGTGGAGTATGGACAATTGAAAGTGGATAACTTGAGATAAAATCTGAATCATGACTGAAGTAGTGATGCTCATTTTTCCAAGGTAAAAGTTAGAAAGAGCAATTATTTCAGAGATGTTGCAGGTCACAACCATCGCCCCCCCCCTCCTCCAAAAACAAAACAAACTCAAGGAGGTATCATCCTATCTTCTCCTTCCTAACAGACAGCATGGTTCCTAGGCAAGAATAGCAATTCAAGAGACTTCCTGGTCATTTTTTCCTCTGCTCCCTTGACTCTGAATTGTCTGAATTTCCAGGACACCTGTATTGTCAAGATTACCCTCTACCCTCACTCCCTTGCCTTTTAGCAACAATACTACATTAGACAGTTCTACATTATCCAGTTGTATTTTATTAGGTCCTACCACGTATTTATTGTCATGTTCTGGGTTGTCTCCCAGAAGTTGGTGACAGGCGTAGGATGTTCATTTTTAAACAGACTAGTTTTATCGTTTATTTTGGACTGCTAAAATCATTGAAGCTTCTATTGAATCCCATTTTGTTCACTATTTCAGTGCAAAGCTCCGCATTAAAGCATTATCGCAGATGTTCACATCTCTCAGTAACAGCACCTTTCAAGAAATGTACTTCCAGTTAATGAGAAAATTCAAATTAAGGTTTTCATGTGAGTTGCAGTGTTATTGGTAGTGCTTCTAAAGTCATTTATGCTGGAGTTCTGGATTAATGAATTTCCAAGACAAATGATATATTATTACAAAGACAGAAAAATAGAAGTCAGACTACTAGTTCAGAAACCCCGAAGCATATAGACATCCAAAACACCCAACATGAATATTGTACAATATAGCTTGAACTATCACTTCTCCTGTAGCCCAGAATAACACCTAGAGAGAGCCAATGTGAGGACAGAGTGCCCAGAGTGCCTCCAAGAATGCACAGCAACAATTCAAGCAAGCCTCTTGCATGAAACCACCTAAAACGAAGTACAGCATGGTTGTTCATGGTTGTTTTCCTCTGTCAGTTCTGAAAGAAGCCTTTCATGCTCTGTCTCTTCTAGAATGACTGTATCATAGACATAAAGATAATCTCAAGTTGGAACCCCATAATTCCCAATCTTCCTCCTTCTTCTAACACAAACTCTCGAAAACAAAAGAAAGGGGGAAAAAAAGTGGTAGAACTACAGCTTTTCAGGTTAAGAAGCATTTTGGCAGTCCAAAAGCTTGCATGCAGAATTACAGCCAAGTCAGTATCTACATGCCAGTTATGTTAATATATGCCATGGCAATAGGCTACCCATCACTGAGAGAAAACGCATGGGAACACGCTCATAAATTGTTTGCTCAAGTAGTTGCCATAAAATCACCATATTCTCAATTCTCTCCCCTCCCCCCAAAAAAGCAGCTTACAGAAGGCCAGCATTTTCTGTACAAACCACTATGTGAATTGATCCATTGACTTTGCCTTTGATTTCTACAATCCCCTGCTGAAAAACACCTTCAATAATAAATCCAGTTTCATGACAGACCTGAAGGGTTGTGAAATTGATTGCAAAACTTGAATAAACTTGAATTCCCTTTGCTGCTCACCAGTGCTGCAAATGACATCTCACAGAATAGTACCTTCTTCCTTCTTCAAGTACCCTGAGCTCCAAAGTTGCAAGATTCTGTTTATTCTAAGAACTGTTAACATGTCCTTAATACAACTCCTTAGCATTTACAAGAAAGACTTCTATGTGCCTTTGAAGATTTCCCACGAAGTTATTATATATGGGCAGTTAATTGCTCCTTTTGCAAAATGTATATCATTATTACAACCTTGAAAGCTATATGAAATAAAACACCCTCAGCAACCCTCGTTAGAAGCATAGCCGTAAGCCTTTTTAAACCCCTCATGGCTATTGAGAATGTATTTTTGTGGATGTTTTTCACTGAAGTACCCAGACTGTTCGGTATTTTGCACAGATGTCAACTAAGAGCAGCCTCCTCTTTGTCAGGCTCCGAACTCTTCTTCTGAAGTTTGTTTGATCTCCACTGCTCCACTAGAATCACAGCTTGATATCTGTTCCTAAGCATTTCAACTGATATCTACATCTAAGCATTTTACCCAGTTAATTCTTGCTTTAAAATACATTAATAAATTTCAGAGAAAAGAGTGGAAACCAGGTCTGAACTCTTCCATGTAAGTGCTTTCATCACTGGGACGTGTTCAAGCATCCTTCTCTCTCGCCTGTGAAATCCTGACCTTCCCCTTCTGCACAGAGGTACAGCTCTAACAGGATCATTGAGTCATGTCTTACCTCTGAATAGCAGCACACCCAGGAAGGACAAGCTGCTTGGTAAAGAGATTTTTCTGGAAGCTTTAAGAATGCATCTGAAATTCATCAAAACTAGTGGAGGAAAAAAGAAAAAACCAACAACAACCAAAAAAAAAAGCATACAACTGATTCAGACCACACAGGCCTAAAGACAGAGACTTCTGTATGCCTTCAGGATCATCAGCAGAATATACATTTCCAGTCTTTTCTGTCCTTGTCCCAGCATATATCAATTCTACCTCTCTCTTGATACCATTCCCTACCATCCTGTAATCTCCTACAAACAAAGCATGCAACTTTTATATATATACATATATATATATATTTTTTTTTTAAGTTCTTGCCTAGACATCCTCAGTGCCTGAATTTTAGCCTCAGTATGAAGTCATTCACTAACTTCACTGGGCCCTTTCTTAATGCCAATCTCAGAATATCCTCACAGGAGAAATAAAATGAAAGACAAAATACTTTTATGGACACAGGTTCCCTATCTTATGCTCTGAATACTCAGAAAGGATGCTCTCCTCATGACTGATCCAGATCAAATTTGTGGTTAAGTCATATAGTAGTACAGAAATCCATCAGTAGTGTCTTCAAAACCATTCACAACTGGTGATATTTTATGTATCTAGCCTTAGGAATTGGGCCTAGGTCCCATTAAAGGCATTTTATTGACTTCAGAAAATTCTGAGAGAATAAAGCTATCATACAATAAGAATGAAAATATTTATGAACTTTACAGTATTTTCAAAGCTGACTATTGAGCTTGAAATGGCAGATTTACAGAAGTTAAAATGCTTACAAATGCAACCAACTCTAGTGTAATCTTTTCCCCCAAAATGACTCTTCTTCCTTGTAAAATACTCAGTAGCTACAGCCATTTAAAATAATTTATTTTATACTCTATCATTTGAAAACAAAGGATGATGATTGCACATTTACATAACTCTTAATTAGACTTTGATTAAAATACACAATGAACTGAAGTAGAAAAGTCTTCTGATGGAAAAGGTATTTGGATCATTTAGCTCTTCTAAATGCTACACAATTTTCCCTATGTCCCAGAACACACGGACGTTAATGAACTAACACTCCAGAAGTCCACTCAACTGAAAACAGTAATGTAGTCCGTGCAAGAACGGCATCTGAAGACGTCCCTTTCAATAAGTTGTAAACCCACCTCTCTGTCATTTAGGTAAAAGCTTGGCAACATTCTCAAAACAAGTTGTGCCACCCCAGATGTTAAAAACAATATTTCTCTTGAATAACTGCCTTGGATTATAATACTAAGTTAATTTCTTAGTTTATATTTTAACTCAAATTAAACCATTCTGGGAAACAGGAAAAACAATGGATCTATTTGAAAAACTACAAGGACTCCATAGAAACATTTCTGATAAACTCTAAGAAATAAATATTTTCCATTACATGAAGAGATTTATGAGTCACTCCCACCCTGTAGTTAGAGCCTGTGACACCAGAAGCAACTCGGCAAAAGCCAAGTAAAGGAAACTTTCACACTGATGAAGCGGTGGTAGTCTTCTGTTAGCTACTATTTGTAGCCCAATCCAACATTTGTTTCAAGGAATTCTGAAGATACAGTCAAGGCAGTGCTGATAAACAAGGTGGAGACAGCTTTTCAATCAGATTTTCCCAACCACTGTATGTAGTGGAAATTTGTGCTGGGAGTGTGATTTTTTTTTTCCTTAACAGTTTCTTGATAGTACTCATTTCTAACAAGGAAAAACATACTGCAGTTACCACGGATTGGGATCAGAAATAGCAGCAGCCCACATAATAAAAGTCTGGATAAGTAAGCTTTAAAGTAAGCGTTGGATTATGATTATAATAAGAAATACAAACAAGTTTAGTTTGGACCAAAGCTGAGAGCAGCTTTGGACTCTAGCCCAAACTTTCTTTATATATGCATTACCTTTTGTGGGATAAAAACAAAAGGAAAATTCACTTATGACATGTCTATTCAAACCAATAACGTTACTTCTATGCTGTGACACTACACTGAACTGGTACCCAAACTGCAGTAAGCAAGCAATTTTTGAACAAATACCTTAATACTATTTTAAATTATGAAAATACTTATGTCACTTCTTCCATGTATGGTTAGGAGTAGCTTCCACTGATTCCATGATAGTTTTGTCCAAGAAGAAAACCCTTGTAAAAGTCAGCTAACTGAAGGATCCATCTTGTTCCCTTTGAAGTTAGCAGGAAAAGTACTGTCCAAGTAAAACTAGTATGGTTATTTTAAATACTCACCTTCTAGTCTCATGAATATTACTACATCTTTATGCTATCCAGATCATCAGCATTATTATCAGCAACAGATCCGTTGCCTACTGTTTTCAAAGACGTCTTTTGATCTTAATAAATACCCAGCAGAATCATTATGTTCATCTATGAAACCTCTGTAACTTGGATCCTATATTTTAACAAGTACCCACATCTCTGTAGAAGTGATAGTATGACTTTTGAAACATGAACCCCATGAGCTACAATATCTTTAAGATATTCCTTAAAATGAACTGAAGTACTGAAACAGCTCTCAGCCTGGTTTAACCATCTGTGGAAGATTTATTCCCATTAAAGCATTAAATTACGTATTTACTGCTCTCATTTAGAGGACACCACAGGTCCACTGATATGAACAAAAGGCAAATATACTTTAATTGTTTCAAATATGGGCTGTTTAGGTCTGGCAATATAAACCCTGTGTAAACTTAGAAGAACTGATTTTCAAAGGTGCTCAGAAATCCTTTCTTTATTTAGGAGAAGCAAGGACAGAAATGTGAAGCAGCAATACATGGTTACTCATGTGATTTCCCTATAAAATGCCCAGCAGGTTCAAAAGAATGGACTCACATATCTACTCCAACAGAGTTCCTGTATAACAGATCAAATTGGACATTTGCACAGCATTTCAGCGCTCAGTGGTATGCTGTGACAGTTTTATTTCACTTCTCCAGGTTGCTGGACAAACATAAAGCCTCTCATAGACTCTTGCATGATCAAAGACCATATTCTTCCTCCGAGAAGCCTGCCACCTGGAAAGAGGAATTGGCAGAAGCGCAGTCTACCCATATATATCTCTACAAGGGCTGTAGACAAATGACTAGGCTCTGGCAAGTGCTTAAGCCAACTGCAGAGGACAAGGAAAATTACTCAGTATGGCATACAAAATTGCCAGAAGGTGACACAGGAAAGTGAGAGTCTGGTGGAAGTTACAGGTAGCACTGCGAGGAATGTCTGTTTTACAGGTGGCAATGGCAAATTTATACAAAAAAAAAACTACACTTCTCTAATTGAAGGATATACAGCAGACTTTCTGGAGAGCAGAGCAAGGCCAACAACACATATGCAGGACTGCCAGTGATGCCCATGTAATGGTACCAGAAATCCCAAATGCACAGATTCAGCAAAATTGGGTCTAGTGGGGGAAAAATGTTATTCAAGATGGGGGATTTTTCCAGTGAGGACACTGAGGTGGAGAAGGGGAAGAACGTGGACAGCAAAAGGAAGGGCTAAGAAACTGGAAAAGGAATAATCAGGCACGAAAGTAATGCTGCCTTCAGGTGGATACCTGCTCAGAAGCCTTGATCAGCTCAGCTGAAATTAAGACAATAAAACAAACCCTTCTCTTCTGACCTAAACCAGCTTCCATGGTTAGGAAATGCAGGAGAAATGGGGATAGTTTCCCTTGTAATGACAGATCCAGCATGCTGGTATCACCATGGCAGTGCTCTTTCCACAACTGGTGTTACCTACCTCTTCATAACACTATCGCCTCTTTAAGAGACTACGGAGAGTCTTATGAATCTAGTCTGATACTCTCAGTGAACACTACTGTAGTGATTATGCTAACGTGGCTGAACCCAACTACAGTACAAAAACTTGCTAGAACATGCTGCTTTTATCTAGTACCAGAGTGATCATTCAGACTGAGAGAGGTCTACAGAGCCTATTACCCTGAATAAAACAGATGGGCAAAAAATAGTAAGGGTAACAAAATATATTCACCAAATAAATTTCTATCTCAGAATTCCATTCAGAAATGTTGGAGATTATTTGGTATTTTTTGTTGTTATTGTTTTGTTTGTTTTTGTCCAAAATGCAAACCAGAACTTGCAGGCATACACTCATATGAAGGAAAACAATGTTTTGCCATAGAGTACAAGTTGCAAACATGAGCCAGAGTTTAGAATTTCCTGCACTATAACTAGAAGAGAGGCACAATTAATTCAGAGTAAAGATTAATATTTTGCCTCATTGGACAAAGCACATGACTAAGTAAATTCAATATATTGTATGCATCACAGCACTCAGTTGTACTACTGGCTCAGTTTAGAGATCTAAAATCCAGTTATACCTAGAATATAAGGCTGTTGGCAGAAGAAAAATGCCAATGTTAACACACTTCAATTTGGATTTTCAGTAAGAGCACCTTCTGCTTCTCACTCTCGGAAGCAGTAACAATCACCAATGGCTATTTGTGCACATTTATAGTCATTATTTTACATTTCCCTCTGCATTTCTAAGTATCCTGTTTTATGGACCTTGTAAAAATACATGGGTGAGCATCTGCATCACAAGCCATGTAACTGCAGAAATGTTAGATACTAATAGGGAAAATATCTTTCATTATTAAAAAAAATAGCATTCTCACATTGCAGTTCAGAAAAGATCACTCTCCATAATGTAGGCTATCATTAGCCAGTAGCCCACTTTTCAAACAATATGCAGTGCAACAATATGGGCAATAGAGATCTGTACTGCAGGCAGTGAAGCGCAGTGAAGATTTTTTTATATAATTTTTTTCTAAAGGAGAATGCAAACTGTTGAGTATGTGAAGAGTTTGTGTGCACTCAACTAATTTAGCCTACCTAAGCAATGACATCCAAATATGCTCTGACATAGGGCCAGGATTTGAAGGACCACTGGAATAAAAGACACAAAAGCAGCTGTTCCTTCTCTAATCAGTGCATGCAGCCAAAGGCAATTACAGCCTCTACCAAGTATTCTTCAAACAACTCCATGATCAGGTGGACCAGAGCTGATCAGGAAGATACAAAGATAGAATTATACATTAGTTTCAAGGCTGCCCAGCCAAGCTGGTTTGAGGGGCAAGAGATGGCATTTAGGAAGACTTAGGAATTATAGAATCATAGAACGGCTTGGATTGAAAAGGACCACAACGATCATCAAGTTTCAACCCCCTGCTATGTGCAGGGTTGCCAACCACCAGACCAGGCTGTCCAGAGCCGCATCCAGCCTGGCCTTGAATGCCTCCAGGGATGGAGAGGAGAACATAGTTAAGCATGCCCTTAATTTAATGGAGGAATATGCAGAGTAACTCATGAAAAAGTTAAATACTGAAAGAATAAATACAAATTGTAGATTTTCTGCAGTCTTTTTTCTTATCATACGTGATTGTCAATTTTTCTCCTTTTTCAAATGACTCAATACATAAAAGCACAGACCAAACTGATAAAGGCAAAGTAATATGTACTGTTTTTTACTAGAATTTTTTTCTGGCCATGTTTAGTTCAAGTGGAATGATCACTGTATTGGAAGCCTGCCAACTGCCTTCCAGTTACAAAACAACAAGTTTCTTACATCTCTATTCACTGTACTTTCCTAAGCCAAACAATACCACATGAACTGTCTAATGAGACACTCTGCAGGTTTAATCTTTCCAGACAGTACAGTATCAGCTACATCTACTTAAATGCTGTTCTTATAAGAGCACTGAAACAGAAAAGCACTAAGAGATACCATCTCCATTGCATTTGAGGGGCAGGACTTATTCTAAAAACACTGTAAAACAGTGACTCACGCACTAGCATTAAGCACTGGAAACTATCTTCTCACACAGTAAGAAAGAAACAGGATTTCTTGCAAGGTGTGCTGCAGCGTTTTGAATTACCTACCCAGAAATAGCAGATACAGACTGCTTGATGTAAGCTGGCAGTGCTGTAACCCCACTCAGCCTTTTCTAAAATGATTCATGCAACACTTGCTGCTAAAAGTCTGGTTTCCTCATCCTTGATCTCCTACCTCCCAGACACTTTTCTCAGGTCCAGGAAATGCAAATAAACCCAGAGATTTTGAGATCCCTTTTTCACAGTGGAAACGTTGCAGATATTCAGTAATCCTCAGAAGTTCTCTAAGGCAATCTTTAAAAATAACACATGAAGCTCTGTAAAGGGAAGCATACTAATGACACAGGAAACTGCTATGTATCAGTTGCCCAGAGTATGTTATTAAGGCAAGAAAAAAAAAAATGAGTTAGGTCCTTGAAAAACAATGAGAAGATTATTGCTACATGAAGCCACTCACTTGAAACAGATTGTATCTGGAAGAGACTTTGTGTCCCACTAGAACACAATGGAAAAAAGTTTCAAAGGGATTTCAAAGTAATTTTCTTTCAGATAACTCAGTTAATATAGTGTCTTACTACATTTAAATCCAAAGAACACATTTACTAAATTACCAAATTTACTTTGAAATAACTTTGAAATCAAATCTCACTGAGATCAGGAATGGTTATTCTGATTAAATTATCACATCAGAAAAGAAACAAACTTAAAAGTATATACTTGTATTATACTTGTATACATGCAGCACTTTCCCATATGTAGTACCATTCTCTTCATTTTTTGGAAACACCAGGCCCACCTGACTGAATGAGAAATGAGCTACTACAAGCTAGAGATACAATCTTCAGTCTCCGTTGAGGCCAGTGTGCTAAAAACTGGAATAGAGACTGTGTGGATCTTCAAGGATAGATAAAAAAAATGACAAGTTTGTGTATAAAAGTATCAGAAAATAACCGAATCTGGAGTTCATGCTTTCAAATACACCTAGTGCCTTAGATGACACCAAGAACTACTGTTTCCCAAAAAAGCATTTCAAGTCATTCTAGGAGTTACGTTCACATAAAATATATTAAAAAAAGTATGAGAGTTTACCATGTAACTTACCATAAAAGAGCTTAACATCGCCCACTTACGCATGCTGCAAACCAGTAAGAGGCAAGGATCATTTGATAACTCTCCGGATCTGTACATCAAGGGATCTCTTAATAGAGTGATCTGAGTCATTACTGTCAGTAGCACCACGAGGACCACTGCTGAAATTCATGAATCGTAGACTTCAAGAAAGTTATTCATAGGGACCTGGCTGTGCTCTCACTCTACTACCTGAAGAAACTCCATTGAGATGGAAGCTAGTTTGCTCAGTGCAGAACTCCGGATTGCCTGCAAGCCCTCTGAAACTGCTCAGGATAAAGAAGGTCACTCCTGCCATGAGCAGTTTCTTGAGCAACTGCAATTTTAGCCATTATGACCCAAACAATGCCTCAGCTTCCAAATACAGTTTTAGAAATGCCTGAAAACACACAAATACAACACAAGACAGATGTTCTGGCTATCAGTGTTAACGTTAATTGGCTTGGGACCTTCTATACTGGAACTAGTACTACCTGAAACAGACCAAGTATTATAGTTCAGTTTTGTTCTGAGTCAACAGTAATTTCAAAGCCTAGAACTCAAGTAAGAAATAAGCTTAGAATGCCTTATTACATTCATTTGGGTTAACAGCCTAGTTATGATTCACTTTCTTTCTTGTTTGCCTAACTTGATCTGCAGCTTGAGCAGCATCACTGTTGCTTAATTAATATAGGAAAATGCAAATAGTGTCAAATTTTAACTAGAAAAATGAGTTTGTAATGCTATTGTCAGCAGGCAAGCTTGGATAGCATCCTTTGGTTCAACACACTAGGAAAAGATAAGTTGACTCAGTTGTGTTTCTTATAAACTTAGTAATTATACAGACATGCACTACTGCACAAAAGAGAATCCACAAAATCTTCACAATAGTAAGTTTCTCTTGAAGCTCTTTGCAGACCTTTTAGGTCATTTAATAGTCCTATTCATGCAAAAAGCAATGCAACTTCAGTAATAAAATCCAACCTTATGGAGTGTCCTTTTAACAATCCCAGTTTTATATTGTCATTAGAGCAAGTGTGAGCTCTGCCTAGCAAATGAAGGCCACTTCCCTCTTCCTCTAGAGGAGGGCTATTACATCACAGACATTCTATTAGGTCCTGTCCATTCCTCAGATACCTTGCTGCACCAGGAAAATCTATTTGTTCTATGTTTTATTAAGTTAGATATAGTTTTTGTCAGAAAAGTTCTTTTGTCTAAAAAAAGATTTCTGTATTGTATGTGAGGACACAGACTGAGGCCTCTTCCTCTACTGTTCCTGCATCTCTGCATCAGTCTTTGACCCATGCTCATTTCTGCTTTCTCTCTGTTGATACAGTTGTGTGGAAAGTCACTTAAACCAGACAATTGAAATACTTCAGCAGAGGGTGTATAAGAGGAGCTCAACAATTAAATCCTCTTGCCAGAAAGTGAAATCATGAATAGGATTTATGTTCAGTTATTCTCCACTGTGCATCATACGCCAACTACTAGCTGGGGTTTTTTGTTGGTTTTTTTTTTTTTTTTAACTCAATCTCCAGTTTCAGATAATCTGGAAAGAAAATACAGTATCTACATGATACTGAATCTACATGATAAACAGGACATGGAAAAGGGAAACAAAGAAATCATACAGGAAAAAAAAAACAAGAGAAGATGATAGGCTACCACTATTGGCAAAAGGATTTTGTCATATGCAAGTTGTTAGGCTAATTATTAAAATCCTCCTAACATGAAGAATGGGATGGGTGACACAGACTTTTGGACACAATTGCGTAAGAACAATGGTTAATTCTCTTTACGTGCTGGGTCAGCTAGAAATATACTGCAATTTTATGTAGACAACAAAAAATGCAGATTAAAACATATCAAGAATATCATTTTCTAGAACACTACACCAATAACATGAGAAAACAGATAGGAGAGTTGCAGATTGATAGGAGAGGACTGCAAAAAGAAAAGTTCAATATCTGAGCTGTAAAAAAGTAGCTAGAAATGTCAAAATTGACAGCTATCCCCAAAAAAGATCCTAGAACTTATGAGTCTATGTCTCTTGATACTTTTGCAAGTCTATAAGAATAAAACCAGAAGAATCTGAACCTAGACCCTAATTCATGGGATCACAGAATGGTTTGGGTTGGAAGGGACCTTTAAGATCATGTAGTTCCAACCCCCATTATAGGCAGGGACACCTCCCACTAGACCAGGTTGCTCACAGCCCCATCCAGCCTGGCTTTGAATGCTTCCAAGAAAGGGCATCCACAGCCTCTCTGACAGCCTCAGCTTCCAGTGTCTCACCATCAGGTGAATGTCCACCACACTGCTTTGATTATCTGTGTTTAATGAGAAAAGCCCCAGAGAAAACGTGACATATAATGCAAATAGCATGACACAGATGACATAATAAAGTATAATAAAGTAACAACAGCAGTGCTAAACGTTCATCCCGAAGAAAATAGTAGAAACACAACAGATGAAAAAATCAAACTCATTTTACAAAGCTTTGTTCAGTGGCCCCCTTCAGCTACTTTCTTACCAGAGTATTCATTTAATTCAACACCCATTAGGGGACTAAAGGGAAAAACATCTGTATCTTAGGAAAGATAATAACATTGATACAGTATGGTCATTAGTTTTCACTCTGCAGTTCACTTTAAAATAGTGGAGCAGTTGCCTCTTCTCCTCTGCCAACTCCCCTACGGCATGAAATAACTACTAAGCCATCAACTATTCCTACAGTGATAACTTTCAGATAAAAACTCCCAAAGCTTCCAGTGAGATGCTGAACATACCTTAGAAGGTGAAGTAAAGAAGCAAAAGTGTCAAAATCAATACTTAAGGGTAAGGTTTCTGTCTTAGAAATGCTTTAAATTTCAGTTGCAACTCCCAAATATAGTTGGTGGATTTGTTGTTTTTTTGGCTTTTTGTTTTTAAAATAAACTCCAGAAATAGAAGGATTGGTTAAAAAAAAAGTGAGAACCCACTGCTTTTAGAATTTCATATAGAAGAGATGTAAAAGCAATAAAAAGGAGAACAAGTCTAAACTAGAAATGCAAGAACAAAGGAAATGATGACATTTATGGTCAGTTACAAGCTTGATGTGCCACAACAGCCAAAGAAGAATCCAGGCAGTTGCAATGAAGGCAACACTCTCTTTAAAGTACTTAAGATATAGTGGACTGACAAGTGTGCATCATACACAAAAAATAAGAAGGCATAAGGTGCTATAGATGCTATTTGTAATGCAATTTTTAAGGCATATCTTTATATCTTAGAGGACCTCTAAGTGTGATTTGATACTTCATTTACTTTTGCTGTCTTTTCCTTCTCAGTTGTCCAAGTTGTTCAAAAAAAAAACCACACAGGTACCTGATTTCTTATCTATACTTAACATTTTAGATGGCTCTGATAAAACGAGAAATGTATTTGTTTCTATTGCTGTGTTTCCTGCTTTAATTTTAAAAAAATGCAAATTGTATTCCCACGAATTGCACTAGATTTGAGAGACTAATTAGAGAGGCTAATTCCTTTTCTGCATACAACAAACACCTGTAGAAAGCTGCAATTCAGTTTAACCCACATATCTTAATCCTGACCCAGGGAGAGCATTTCTAAATTGACATCCATACCCAGCTTAATTTTAATAGTCTAATCTTTGAAGCCATTTTAGAAACGAAGAATGCTAGCCATAATAGGATTAAAGGCAGGTGTCTGTAAATAAATAGTGTTTAAAGATGCATGTCAAGCCCTTTTCTTGCTCCCTGTTGCTTCGCATTTCCTAGAGACACCACTGTCAGTACCACAAACTCAGTTTAACTACTAACCTCTTCCTACACATAATTCAGGAAATTATCTGCTACTCCAGGTGCCACTGAGTCAGCCTTATTCAAAAAGCACTGATGCAGTTAGCAACACCAAGCTGCATTTTCTTATGTGAATTTCTTCTGAAAAATAATTTCAGGCTGTTATGTTTCATTCTTAAAATGATTCCCACAATGAATTGGAACAGTATGCTAGATCAATACCCTCCAATCTGACTCTTAGCAACGAATTCCCATAGTAGCAGAAAGATTCACTGTGCAAAGCTAAGTCCATCTGCTTGGATCAGTACCTGTGGGAGGAAAACCTACATGTTTGTCAACGAGTAAGAAAATCTAAATGCCACGCCAGTATTTGTGCATGGATTCTGTGATAGAGAGGGGGGGAAAGCTAGTTTCCATTGCTGTTCAGGGACACTCTTGCTTTTAATTTCTAGAGTAAGAAATAAGATGTAATCTTTATTTATAATGCTTTCCCTTGCTTAAAACCATCTATTTATGAACTTCATTAAGTCTGTATTTTAAGCTCTTTCCCTTCCAGGTCTCTGTTGATTTGGTTATCTCAGGTGAAGCAGACACACTCCAGAAGCTGTGTTAGATAAATATTAATAAGGGTATTTTTCTTCAATACCTAGACATAGTCCACTGTTGCTACTGCTACAGCTAAATTCTTTCAAGACTTACTCCCAAGTACAAGGAAATACAAGAAAGTACAAGAAATTCTTCCAGTTTAAAAAAGAACAAACCATATTCTAGAAGAAATACCAAATAGCCTTACTACTGAAGCATAATCCAATTTCACAAATGAGCAGTATTTAGAGGAACAACTGATCTTGTTGGAAAGCATTGGTATAAGTGCACCTAAGCTCCAGGCCTCTAGCTCCTGAAATCCCCTCTGGCAAGATTCAGACCACGTTTAAGGGATGCTATTTCAGCACAGAAGTAAATACCAAGCATCATCTGAGATATTCTCCTCAAAAGGACACCATTTTTCTTAATGATCAGTTCCGCACAATTTTGTCTTCAGTATTAGAAATATAAATAAAGGAGGTTTTTATCAAACGTCAACTGAACAAACAGAGGGATGAATGCAGCAAGTACAGTGAATGCAACAACAGCAGCTCCTTAAGAGCATCCCTTTATAAAAACTGATGGAAAGCTGTTCCGTATAGCTGCAATATGCCGTTCAGCTCATGTCTCTCCTTTTCAAGGGGAAGGTACAAAAAGGGAGGTAGATCATGCTTACAAACACCTGCCTTTTCAAAGAAAAATAATAAAGACTGCTACTACAGATTACTACACAAACTCATTGAGAGTTCACATTTCACTGCCTAATGCAAATACATAATGGGGATAAGATGGAATAACTACACATGCTGAAAAGTAAACAGTTACGGAAACGGATGTAATGATAGAGCAAAAATAGGCTTTTAGCTTTACTATAATATACATTAAATGACTCATGAAAATAACTGAGGGAATTTCTCCAATTGCACATGAGGGTGTAAATAGTCAAAAACTTCACATAGGTGAATGCCTGCTTCAATCACACCCCCATTTCAACTCCTTAGTGACTGATCCAAATGCACCTCCTAAACATAATTCTGAAAGATTAAGCTGCTCAGAGTACATGTACAATGCAAAAAAAAAATACATATAATTTATCTCCTACTAGTATTTTAAAATACAAATCTACCTCCTAAGTCATCTGTTGCTATATCATATTCTATGCTAAGAACTCAAACTAGCGTAAGACTCAACAACTAGAAGTCAACTTATAAGTCAAAGTTTTTCTAAGAAAGCAGAGCATGTAAACTTGCTCTGTGGGAGCTGAAGCTAAAACAGAACTTCCAGACTCAGTCTTTGTGCTTCACTTTCACACCACATATGAGGGCTGTTCCACAGGTAATGCCTCCTGTTTTATTAAGCCAATCCACAACATCAGAGGTGGTTGTTGGTGGTATGGCAGTAGGTGTTGAACCTTTTCATCAGTATCCCATTATGTGTTGTCACTGTGTGACAGATGGCAGCAGAGTACTCCTCTGACAAAATGGCATCTGACATGGAAGTGAAGATGAAGCAAAGGTGTTTCAATGAACTCCTCTATGTGGAAAAAACAAAAAAGCACCCCTTGAGGTTCATCAACACCTGCTGAATGTTTATGGAGGCCAAACAGTGCAAAGTGAGGCAGCAGACAGTGTGTCTCAGCAGCAGCAACAGTGGGTCATCTCTCTCAGTGCAGATATTTACAAGGATAGCACGCGGGCCTCTGCTCTTCATTGGTGAAAATGCACAGCTCATGTCAATGACTGTGCTGAAAAAGAAGAGTTCTGTAGCAGAGAATTTGCTCTAACCAATAGTGTTATTGTGCTCTTTGTATGTGCTGTAGTTTCCATGAAAATAAATAGGAGGCATTACTTAAGGAGCTATTTGCATGTTTATTATAATATGGGGTCACAAGGAAAGGAGGTTCCTGCAGCCATATAATTTTTTGCCCCCTCTGTTCTGACTTTGAGTCAAAGTGATTTGACTTTTAACTACCAAAGGCATGAAGATCACAAATCACCTTAAAGGAACGTTAATTTCAAAGCTCATTTGTGGTCAACATATGCTGACATTGTCTGTGTCAAGCCAAAGAACTAACAATTTGAGCTGTGTCATTGAAATGTAATTAGAAAAGGACAGCTGCGTGCAGTTCTGGTGTGACCCTATGGAGCAGTGCAAAATAAAAATCAACACCAGAAGCATCCTTTGACAACTTAATGGAACACAGGCAAACAAAACCTGTGTGATATATTTTTTAATTGCTCCTTCTAATGGAGCATCACAGAACATTGCTTCAATTAATGTGCAATTTATCTCACTTGCATTACCTGAAATTACTTTCAGGGATATATTTATTAGGGTCAAACTTATTCTCTTGTATATTAAATGCAAAGAACAGCCTGAAGAGGGCGATAAGTGATGGAAAACAGTTCTGAGCATGCCAAGCCAGCCACTTTTGTCTTGGGATCTTAGAACAGCTATGTCTCTCACATCAGTTCATGCTGGAGGATGGAATGGCTTTATTTGTGCACGCTCCACAGAAAAAAAAAATACAAAACACAAAACAAATACATACTCACGTATGTAGAGGCTGTACAGAGAATTAGGAGATGCCAACACTGCATTAGCATCCTCTCAGGCCCACAACATCACACCACAATTCAGAAAGCTCCTACTACTCCAAGGGCAGTAAGCAGCTCTCAAAAAGAAAAAGTGGATCAGTATTCTGGAATAATCCTTTAGACTATGGAAAGATATCTCATCTGGGTCCACAAAATAACGCTCCTTGAAGTCACAGAAAGCTATTCTCTGGGCTACAAACTGGAAGTGCCACCATGTCAGGGATTAGTGAGCAGCAATACCGTATGGCAGGCTATGACATTCCTCCTCTAGACAGCAGAAGGAAAATTATCCTTGGGTATCCAGTTAAACTCTGAACTTCTTGCTTCTATTTTCTCAGGGGGAAAAAATGTAGTAATTTTTCAGCCACGCTGGAGTTTAATTTTGTCAGCTTTGCTTTCAGAAGAAAAAGTAATATTTTTCCTCTTATTTATTCTATTTTCAATAGTGAATAAAGTAATATTTAATGTGAATAAATGTTAACGAATACAGAATATAGTCTATCTTTTGTGGATAAAAGCACAGAATTTGAGAAGAAAAGTGGAGTTTTTAAAGCTTTACAACAAAACTGTTTTTCATCAGTATGCACAACCGTACATCTAAACAATAATGTTTTAGCAGACTTTTCAGTTGAACTAGCGAGTAGTAAAGATTCAGACAATACAATTTCAAGCAAATACTAAAGAAGAAAAGGTTAGGTATACGAGAACATTGCAGAGTGTCGGGTCTACCATGCACAGGGGAATTGTTGACAACATATTCATATTAATACATTTTCTTAATACCAAAGGATCTTATCCAATCAATTCCCTACGCTATTATGTTTCATTTAACAAATTCATCCCCTTATCAGAAATACATTGGAATTGCACAAAACTAATTCCACAGATCATTAACATTTGCAACACTATCTTTTCTTAAAAATAATAGCCATAATTCTTAAAGCTACGAGGTTGAATAAACCACTTAGACAGACAATGCATTAGCATTAAACCAGCACAGATCCAGGCTAAGAGTGACATCCAGTGGACAGACCTATAATGTAACACATTTGGTATTAATACTTACAAAGATACGTCTGTCCTGTATTATATATGCCACAAAGGCTCAGGTGTGTGATAATGACAACTCTGAATTTTCATGGAGTTGAAAGCTGTACTACACCTTCATTCATCTTGAGACAGAACTCCTATCATTTCACAAGTTACCTGCCCTAGACTTAAGTATTAAACCTGGCAGCAACTAGAGGTTTTACATAAATAGAGTAACACACCTCTGACAATACATTTGTAGAAGTATTCATTGACACAGGTAACTAATTATCCTTGGTTACTCAGCTTCCTAATATCAATTAATTTCACAAGGCAACAGAGACTATAAACATTGAACTGCTATGTTTTGATCAAAGAAGCTGAACTGTGGAAAGGCTAGGTGAAAGTGATGAGATGAAATGTAGACAGAAGCAGATCTTTTATATGTGAACAGAGCTGTTCCCCTTACTCATCTCATCTCCTTGCATAAAAACACTTCTCTCCAGCTGCATGAACAAAACAACAACAGAATAGAACCTCCAAAAAAATCTCAGGTGCATTTTCACCAGTGATAGGTGGGAGATGCAAACACTTAAGCAAAGGGAGACAAGCTCCTTATAACCAGCATCTTTTTTCCTCCTTTCATTTCTACATATGTAACAAGAAAGAACAGTCATCTGTGACACTATTCCCCCTCTTCTCTCTCTAACTCCCAATGGTTTCCACTGTACAATCGGTCTTACTCCCTTACTCCACTGTCATCTGACTGGATGAGTATGAAAGCTCCCTGCTACTCCAGCTCCATTTTCACTCTCTCTGTCACCTGCCTTGCTTGACCTTAGATCCCCTGAGACCTGAGAGAAAGGATTAGGCAAAATTCTACTTTTGCTTTCCAGCAGTTTCTTTAGCTATTGGCTCTTACCTCACCAGATCTAATCTCTACAACCTGATAATTAAAGCAATCAAAATCTTTATTAGAAATTCACGCAGCATTCACTACAAATTCAGGTAAACGTGGGAGTGTATCCCAGACCCCGTTAATGAAGTTGTTAATGGGCAGTAACTGAAGGGGTTGGGTATAAACAAATCAACTACACAGTGATTGTAACAAGCTTCTTGCAAAACTGCTGTGTGCCTGAAAGAAGTTTCAAGTTCAGACTTCTAATCCCAGCTGGGAACTAAATCCTTATTCAATATAATTAGACACTGTTCCATAGCTAGTTAAATTCAAATCTAGAATCACGAGCTCTTAGTCCGTCACTTGCTCAGTCCCACCAACATTGTAAGTCCAATAATACATCTATAATACATATAAATACAAGTACATATAGTCTTGCTTCTCCATGAAAATTGACTGATTCTTGAGTTTGGTACAAACTACTCATCAGCCTTGACAAAGATTGTTCCTTTAGCACAGTCACTATTCCATATTCAAAAGCACTGCATTTTACTTTAAAAGCTAAAAAATTGATTACTTCACTTCTACCTAAATCTTCAGATAGTTTTTCCAGTATATATTCCCTGGCTTCAAAATCAAATAAGTGTTTATTAAGAAGAAATATCTTTATTTCTGCCATTCTGTGACAGATTTCATGTATCAAAACATACTGAAGTAATTACAACAAAGAGTTTTACCCCAAATTTTTAAACAAAGAGGTAAGACAGCAAAGCAAGAGTAAGTAACTACTCTAACAAAAAACCTTTTCAGTGTCCAGTTTTCTAGGCACAAAATGATGCTTAGTGTATTGACAGTCTTCTTATACAATCAGTTTCCTGTTTTGGAACAACAGCTACACCTAGTATCACTTACTGTAGTGTAAATTCATGCTGTGCTTCTTCCCCCAATATGGAGAATAAATCGCTCTATAAAATATTATTTCCATAATCTAGAAATTGAAGTTTCCTTCAGCATTTCCACATAGGATGATCTCTCTATGGTAGTAAAGGAATCCTTACCAGCTGATCAATGACACTACCCAAAAGCAGAATCTCAGTACATGAAAATCGGTTCCCACAGGCATGAAGGACCACACTCCCAAAGAAGAGCTCAGAGGTCCATCTGAATGCACAGAATCTCATGCCTAAATGCCACAGTGTGCACTTCGTTTAATATTATGAATTAATAAATGGGCAACTAACTTCCATTTGTAGGAATGAGTGTCATAATATATAAAGTGATTGCAGAGAAGCACTCTATTCTTTTAAGAGATAGTCCAGGCTCTCACTGACAAAAAAAAAAAAAGCTGGGCCTTTGTGATGAAAAGAAATTACAAATAGCATATTGGAGAATTGATATACAAACATAACATTCCATGGTAAGAAAAAGCATGCATTTCCCTGAAGCAGGCAGCAAAGCAACTGGTGTTTAAATGGAAAAATCACCTCAACAAAACCAAGTTTGGTCTTAAGCAAGGACTAAAATTAGCAGTCCAGACACCAGAATTGTTGGGCAATCTCACATTATAGAGTCTATTTTAAAAATACAGGATAAATCAAACAAAGAGGAACACTGAAATATCCCCATGTTACAAATAAAAAGCATATATCTTTTCTAATCACTGCACTGTAGAAGACAGCTAGTTAAGCCATGAACACAACTTGAAATATGACATATCAGAAAGACCTTTCTTCTGAGACAGAAATAGCAGCTATATTAACTTAGAATAATTATAACATTTGCAAGGATATTTTGGAAGGGAAACATGGAAGACAACTTGAATAAAGACAAAGGCATGCCTCGATGCACTGGGTGTGCTACAATTACAAGTAGAATTTTCCTCAATAGAGACAAAAAGCAATTATTGATTACTGAATCCTTTGAAAGCAAGTTGGAACTGCATTGGGTTTTTGTTCAGCCATTATGCCTCAGTCTTGCAGCTGGAGCAGCATTTAGTCCTTTTGTACTATACCTTTATTTTAATGGGAGACTTCATTTCAGCAGGAAACAAATATATCAGCGTCAGCATCTAACACCTTTGTGTAGCAGCTCAAGAAATAGTCTAAGATCAGAAGCACAAGTCTGCTTTTTGGATTGAATTTGTCAAAAACCTTACTGCTGTCTTATCCTGAAAAGCGTGGAAAAATAGTCCTACTGCTCACAAACAGAAGCCCTTACAGAAAAGTAAAAGGAGATTAGGAACCAAGCACTGAAAACATTGAGCAGATGTCAAACTACAGACTTTACAAATAGCCTGAACCATTTGTGTGTGGCTACTAAAGTTGCCACAGCACAGCAATTACAGCTTGAGAATCACAAAAGCGCATTAAAAACAGTATAGCCACTGGTTTAAAGCAACATAGTTACTTTTAAACTAATGAAGGCATAAACTCTACAAAAGAAAGAGCAAGAAGGAACAGCTTGCATTGGCAACCTAGTGCAAGGGACCATAATCTTCTTTGAGCAAAACAAAGAAAAGATCAGAAAGGCTAAGGGCTAAAATGGAGCTTTCTGGTCGTTGAATCTATCTGATCTGGTAACAAGGGGCAGCTTCTCTCTGGCCAAATTCTGCAATAAGTAGAGCAAAGAAGATCCACGTCTGCAATTTTTTTTTTCTTTTTTTGCTTTCATAAAGCCAGTGATTTGTCAGCACAAACTGAAAAAAAAGGAAGAATAATTACATGTGACTGAAGGCAACTAGCTAAAAGCAAATCTTGTTACATAACTTTAAAGAATTTTACATTAAAAATATAAAGGAAATTAAATTTCGTACTGCAAAGACCACCACCTAGGGACTAACCAAAACAAGAAGACTATGCTATATACCGAGTAAGGAAACTGTACTGCAAAGTTGGTAAGAACAAGTGAGGCTCACTGAAGGCAATTCCATGACGTTACCAGCTCACACTGACCATACTGCAAGGAAAAAACGTGTACAAAGATTCATTGCCACACTGAAAAACAGACTAACTGTGATGCAAATTTCAAGGCAGGTTTCTTTTATTGTTGAGACAAATCCTAAGTATTACACTTCCATTGCATTTGTGAGTCCTTATTCAAACTTAAGCTTCTGCAGCTTTAAGAAACAGCCTGTCTACGTTCAGAGCTGCAGGTTTTCATAGACATGAACAGGGACCCTATTAGTACTCACCACAAATACAGGAGGAAGAGTACCTTAAGTACCTCAATTATTTTCCCAGTGACTCAGGAATGCCGATAGAAATGCTGTGCATAGCACTATATAGAAAACTATCGTGTCACAACAGCTTCCAAGTGGATGCATATCAGACTTGCTCTTTTATAGCAAGAATTCTACTGGAACAGTAATTAAATACAGGAGCTGCAGCAAAGTAAATCCACCAGAAAAAAAATCAAAACCCATCATACCAAACAACAAAAAGTAAGAGAGGCCACAAGCCTTTCAACAACGGAACAGCCTTTCAAATTGAGTGGGAAATACGTTCAATTTGCTGTAAATTGTAGCTTAGACAGAATGCTTCACATCAAGTAACAACACTGAGTGGCTGCTGTAACAGGCGTAAATGCTCTGGAAGCGCCCAGTAATCTCGGGATGCCAATCAATGCAATTGTCTCTGAGGCTCTGGAAAACTCCATCTCAGGAGCAGTCACTGCAGATTGCTTTTACTGAGGCAAAACTAAAGGAATTCAAACAGCAGTAGCAGCCTTGACCTACTGAGTTTGCTTTACAATTAACACGGTAGCTTAATGTAGACTGTGAGGATCCTACGGGGATCAAGATGCTTTGGCAGCGTTTTGCTGTAGTTGTTTTTATTAAATGTATTGCAGCAGCATTTAGAAGCATCATTAGAGCTCCATTAGGCAAGCAGAGCAAAACATACAAAAAGGAACTGTTCTGTGCAGAGTTGTTTTAAGCAGGGGTAAAGGGAGGTTATTCCTGGGAAAAAATGTCATAGAAGCAGTCCTAAGATGCAATCAATCTCCAAAAACCTCCTGACCTTCATTTTAAAATGACAAGTTTCATTTTTGGCCTAAACATGTGACAGCGCAGGGTTTTCCTTGAAACGTTTCAATTCAGCTGAAAACATTCCCAAGCTCTATGTTTAAGAACAAACTCATCACCTCATTCAACACAAGATATGAGAGAAAGGAATGAACACACCAAAGGGGAAGCAAAGAAACTGATAGCATAACAATTCAATGTACCAACTAAGCTGGTATTTAATCAGCTTTTGAGACATCTGAGACATTCTTCATATTTACCTTGTTGCAGCCCAGACAAACTACCAGTTCATGGGCTCTAAAGAACAGACTGTTTCTAACCTGAAAGCCAGCCCCTAAACCTTTTACATAAGCTAACAATTCATGCAGACCAACACTTGTGGATTAACATGACGGGATAAAACACATTAGCAAAAGAGGCTGAACTTCCGATCTAGATCCAAACACGTATTTGGATCTGAAGATTACAGAGAAAGCAACAAAAAAATCTCAACTCTAATCACTATTGTCTTAAAAGCTTTTAAGAAACCTACACAGTAAGGAATTAAAATACCTTGTATGATATAAAACCATTAAAACAAAAGAGTACATAAATGCTATAAGGCTTTGTTTTGCTATTAAAGAAAGCCAGTGTTGAAATCCAAAATGTTCTGATTCAAACAACTTGAGGCTGATAGCTCCAGCAAAAAGACATGCTTAATTTTACCTATTGGTTGTATTAACGCTGCTCTGCATAATACAGCAAAAACATGTAACACGGAAGAACACTGAAAAAAAAAGTCAGTCCTTACATTTAATCTAACCCAGCCATTGACCATAGGAGACAATACACATTATCCTGTCTGAAAAAAAAAGTACATTCATTAACATGTTGTAATCATTTTTATATCTTAGAGAAAACCTCAACTGGTTTTACTTCATTCTAATAGTGCTACACAAAAACATGTCTAAGACTGTCAACACAAATGACACGCAATAATAAGCTGTCATTAATCCAAGTACCATTAAGGTGTCTTATTGAGTACAGTTTAATTTTTTTCTTTCTCAAACTGTCCCTAAGCCTGCAAAAATAGCCTCCAAATTGTGAAAGATGGAGAGCATGGACCAAGTCTGCGGGGAAGCAGCAGTGGTTGTCACTGTGAGGCTGTACTCTCCCAGTCATTCAACTACCACGATCATTCTGAAGGCTTATATAACTTAACTATTAATATCACTGATTTCCTGTCCATCTTTTTTTCCACTCAAAACAGCAAATAGAGAAATACAGCCACCACTGAGGATGGTTTCACCGCACACACACTGTAGAGCACATACACCTACTGTTTGCAGGACTGTGACAGGGAGAAATGGGCAATTTAGGACAAGACTCCTCCCTCCAGCACAGATTGCTGGAATTCAGGACTACTTGAATCATAATACTTAATCTTCTAGATTATTGTGATTTCTCTTCTGTTTGATGGCTCAGGAAATTATTTGGTCTCCACTGATTTCACCATAACAGAAGTAGTGAAAACGACAGCAATATGTCTTCTCTACAGAACTAAGAGGGAAGGGGAAAAAAAGGGGGAAGAGGAAAAGCAGACAACGCTTATCTTTTTAAAATCTGTGCCTGTGTTTTTCTGAAGGGCACTTTTAACACACATCAATCCAATTTATTTTTGTTGCTCGGTCTGAATGCGTCTTCCAGTGTGAACTCCCCTTTCAGAGGCTTTTTTTTTATGCCTGTATTCAACTGAAAACAAACTAATTGCTTGTTAATGGCCTTCTAAATGCCCAGATTAACCTTAATGGCTTTAAATGGCATTTCAATAGGTTATTCTGGGTATAACTATTTACACACACAGAGTTTTGTTTTTTTAATTGAAATTTTAGCTCCAGGCTCTTCGCTCCGAGACTCGCCAGAAGAGAGGCATACATACACAAATTCACACACACTTTTGCTCTCACTTGGCAGACCGACTGCAATGACAATTGCAAGGAAACGGGATCCACATTGAAGTCCACACTCTGCCTCAATAACGCAAGATAAAACGCTCTGAACTTTGACACTGCGCTCCTCCTTCAACCCCAACTGTACCCTTCTCCCCCTCAACATCTTCCTTCAGCCCGCACAGAAGACAACGAGCAACAGCACTGACAGTAACAATAGATCTATCTCAGACAAGGCGAGGCTGAAAGAACTGATGGTAGACACTGATTCAACAGCTGAGCACCAACTGAGCATGCATCTAAAAAGACACATAGTGCACATATAATCCCTTAGATTTCCCCCTGACCAAGTCTGGGGCTAGGAATGGATCCAGTCACTTCCAGGCTCCTTACCTCCACAGTTCACGTAGTTTAGGAAGCAAAGGGGTCCACTCTGAACTCCTAGACTCGGTGGAGAGGCTCCTGTATGTGTGTTTAAACCAACTCCCTATGTAGTAAATAGGGAAAGTGTATCCAGCGATCTTAAATCCTGTGAAGTGCTGTTAGATCACTACATTGTACTTATATTATGTCAATAAATATATTCCTGCTTCTCTTTTGCTAGTGAAGCACATAGCGTAGCTGCTGCTGCCTCTGACTTGTTCCTGTCAGAACAGAGATTTACATCTCCATTATTTTATGCGGCTACTGTATGCTCGTGTACATCGACTTGCTGCAATCTTCCCAGAGATGAAAGGGCTCAAATGCTGATGATCAAAACATCATAGTATTCTGGTGTGAAAGTAGGGGGGAAAAAAAACATGAAACATCAGGAGCTTCTAAGAAATAGAAAAATATTCACATGAAGCATAGATTTGCATAAGCACCTTACTATGAATAAAACATCATTATGAGGAAGGAGATAAGCAAGCCACACTTGTCAAATTCTTTCACTTTGTTATTATTTCTTTAGCCTCTCATTGAATCGAGAAGGTAAAGACACTGGGTTTCTTGCTTTGCTTTCAGTACGGTGTTTGGTATTTTGTCACTTAGGTTTTTAAAATGACAAACAACACTGCTTTCATGACTCTTAATCCAGTCCCTGAAAATCCTAGGATATAAAGACTGGGGCAAAAGAATGCTACTAGAAAGAATTACAGAGGACAGAGACAGCACTCACTGAACATTTTCTTTTCAAAAAAAATTCTTTACAACAACTGAAAATTTTCAGGTGGTTTTCTCAGAATTTTTAATAGATACTATATTAGAGCATAAGCATGGACAAGGACTGCAAGTGCAAATCAGTTTAAACTTGAACATTTATGCCTTCCAGACTAGACTGAAATGAACCTCACCTATTTTCATTTCAGCTACTGTTAAACTACAGTAACTACTGTAAAATTTCAAGTTAATTAAATGAGGCTGCATAAGTTGCCTTTGGACGAGATGCATATCACCCAGCTAGCACAGCAATCCTGGAAACATTAAAAAAAGAAAACACAGAGATCTACTCCTGTGGTCCTAATTTTTATTATGCCTCTCTTTAAAAACTATATTATGTTGCATAATATCTGTTACCTCAGGTGATCACATACAAATACTAAAAGATCTGAAATTTACTTTGATTATTGATGAGTAAGCTACATTTCCTCTCCCTCCCCTCCCCAATCCCATTTGTTTCCTGCAAGATGCAATAAAGGCTTTTACACATGAAAATGAACTAGAAGAAATCTTTAAGCCACGCTTAGGAACATGAGTAGATGAACAGCTGAGTTGCTTCTTTCTCAGGAACATTAACACCACAATTAAAGAAAAAATTTGCAGAGTTCCAGAAGATAACTAATATACCATTTCACAGCACAAAATTTGTAAATTCAGGGTTAAACATTACCCGGCAGAACAGAAAACTGCTTGCAGAAAAAGAACATTCTGCTTGCCATTACGGCAGACATTTCTTCCCTTGTATTTTGCAAGGAGAAATGGCAGCGAGCCATGGTCAATCACATCCTTACCTGTTTAAAGCTCTTTTGTTGAACTTATTTACAAAAGTGTTTTGGGGCAGGCAGGGGAGTTTTATGTGTTTTAGATAACAAGGGAGATACCTTGAGCCAGACAGACATACTACCACAAATTCTAATAGGTATGTCACACTCCACTAAAGCTGCAGGCCAAGCTCCTTAATCCATCAGGTTATACTCCTTATGGGATACAGCCTGATCTCCATTGTAGACTCTCTTGCCACACTAGAGTATCATAAAAGCCATAAAATCGAGCCCTCAGACAGACTGGGAAAATGAGGACACTGAATATGGTTTTCATGAGTTAGTACACTGGAACAGCAGAGTGCAAGGATCTTCAAGTCTGACAGAAATAAGATAATGCCATCTCCTATATATTCTACCAGATTTTCTTCCCCTAAAAAAAAAGAAAAAGAAAAAGAAAAAAACAGCTCTGTTCTGCATGGAAACTGCCCAAACAGTAATTTTCACTGAACTGAACTTTGAGTAAAGATTTCTTCTTCTCAGAAATAGATAAACTGAAAATCTCCACAGGAAAATTGTTAAAATATTTTAATTAAAATATGAGAAGTGTTCTGATCTTAGAAACAGAAGTGTTCAATTTTGGCTTGCTAACGTAATTAAAGACATTCTAGCAATTTCAGTATTAGTGCCAGCAATGCTGCACTGTTGATTTTATATTCATTAGTACTATGTTTGACAAACCAGAAAAGGAAAATTCAGAGGTGCGCAGCCTTTCAAATACCCATGCCCAGATAACTCCCTCATGAAGAAAGGAAGCTCAGCTTCCAATTAAAAGGAAACTGAATTCTTTCCTTTTCCTTGCTTGAAAAAAAGGTATATTCAAAATATTCATAATGTTATTTCCCATCAATAATTCCACTTTTTATCGTTAGAAAAATCTTATAATGGAAAATCCTATGTTCCACAAAGTTATTTAAGATACAAAGGTTAATAACTTGCCCAAGTGTTTAGCCATCTGTTTGTTCCTTTGTCTTTTTCTATACATGAAATATGTTCTTATCTACTCTGTTCTTAATTTCCCAGCAAAACATATGCAAATGTCACAAGCAGAGCCCAGGCTTAAGTTACCCTTTTAACACTCATACATTGACTGAAATTAAGGAAAAACAAAGCAATTTTTTTGCAAGCCTTGTGAAACTTGTTCATATATTTAGGTAGATAAAAAAAAAAGTCAACCTAAGTACGGTCTTTACAGTAAACGTTGGCAGCACTCATCCACATAGTACTTGCCACCGTAGTGCTCCATCACACTTCTCAGACTTCAAAGACAACTTTTCAAAGAGAACTTTACCCTCAGAAGTGCACTGGAGAAATGCGTTCAGAATTTGCTTTTTTCTTTTGTCCTTTTCCAATATTTAAGAGACTGTTAAGCATTCTCGCCCTTGCCTGACAAGTCTGTGATGTACATTTCTCATGCAGCAGAACAGCTGCAGAGAACTGACAAAAGCTGACAGGAGGTTCATAACATAAATCATGATAGTAGAGAGGTTTGCCAAATAAATATAGAAACTCAAGTCAAGAGCAAAGAGCAATGCATTTGCTGTTCAGGCACATCACAACCCTCCTGTGGAGGACACTGGACAATACAGAACAATACGGCATGCCTAATTGGTGAAACATCAGCTCTTCACTGAAGAAGTATACTCTTACTGTCACCTTGGTAAGCTGCAATCACTTCATATTGTTATAATAAAAGGAAGTAGAAAATTGCTATGGCATAAACGGAAAAGACGTCCACATACATTAGGTGTTTACAAGACAAAAAGAAAAAGTGAGTTGATCCCTGGGAGTGGAAGCTGAATGTTTTATTTCACCCTCATCCTTTCCCTTCTGCCTTCTTGCTTTATCACCACACTTTGATTTCTCAGTGTTTTGAGCTTGTTCCCCTCCCAAATTCTTTGACTCTTCCAGTGTGTTTTCTGCAAGAAGCACACCTGCACTTGGATTAGAGCATGAAAAGACCCATCCCCACATTCACCCTGCAGAATTCTCATAGAAACTCGTGGGTGTTCAACTCTTTAGATTGCCAGGGCAGCATTTAGAAAATTGAAGTTGTCTTGGGCCACATATACATTGGTCACCCCAAAAGTAATGCTTTCTATTTGTTTCCATGGAAATGACAACAGATACAAAGAACACAATAACACTATTTGTTAGGGCAAATTTTCAGCCACAGAACAGTATCTTTCTAAACAGGTGCCAGCATTAGTTGTGCATTTTCACCAGTGATGAACAAGAGCCTGCATGCTGCACTTATAATACGCACCAGCAAAGGTGACCCACTCTCACCACTGCCGAAACACACCACCCACTGCCTCACTGTGCTCACATCCACTGTTCAGACTCCAGAAACATTCAGCAAGCACTGGCAAACATCAGTAAGTGCAATTTTTTCTGCGTGGAGGAATTTAGTGACATACCTTTGCTTCGTCCACACTTCCATATCAGACACCATTTTGTCAGACTACCCCTCTGCTGCCATTTGGCAAACAGCAGCAACACGTAAAAGGATATTGGTGGGAAGGTTTAACCTCTATTGTCATATCAGCAATCTGCATCTCTGATGTTACGGGCTGACACAATAAAGCGGGAGGCATTACTTTCAGAGCAGCCCTCACAAAACATACAATACTGTTAATATATAAGTAACAAACAAAAACATTTTAATTAAAAATATTTTCCTTAAAACATTTAAAAAAAAGAGAGAGAGAGAAGAACAAAAACCAAACTAGTGGGGTGTTTGACCTTGTTTTTGTGAAACTGACACACCAGTTTGCTTTGATGGCAGTGCATGCTACTCTTAGTGAGTTCAAGGTGTTCATCAGATTTTTGATCAAATTTTACTCTTCCTGTACTTTGCCCTTGACAATAATTGTTCAGAACGTGTGTACTATCAGAAAGCAATGACTTGAATAAGGTGTGATCGTGAATTATCTGCTAAGATGGTAATTCTGAAAGTCCTGTAAAGAGACATGATCAGATTTTGGAGCTGAACATCTGTTTGCAGATCTATACATTCCATGCAGTTGACATGCATGAGGGACAAGATCTCACACAGAGAGACCCATACAGGCTGAGCAGTAGGCCCAGGTAAATATCATGAGGTTCAATAAATCCAAGTGCAAGGTCTCACACCCAGGTTGTGGTAATCCCCACTATCTTAAGAATGAAAGGACTGAGCACAGCCCTGCTGAGAAGGACCTAGGGATACTGCTAGATGGGAAGCTGGATATGAGCCAGCCGTGTGGCCCCATAGTCCAAGAAGCCAATCGTATCCTTGGCTGCATCAAAAGCAGTGTGGCCAGCAGGCAGATGGAAGTGATCCTGCCTCTCTGCTCTGCACTGGTAAGGCTTCTCCTGAGTACTGCATCCAGACATGGAGCCCTCAGTACAGGAGAAACATGGACCTATTGGAGCACATCCAGAGAAGGGCCACAAAAATGAACCGAGGAATGAAACATCTCTCCTATGAGGACAGGCTGAGAGCTGGGGCTGGTCAACCTGGAGAAGAGAAGGCTTCAGGGCAACCTGAGAGCAGCCTTTCAATAGCTAGAGGGACTATAAGAAGGGAATTCTTTAGCAGAGTCTGCGGTGATAGGACAAGGGGAAATGCTTTCAGGCTTAAAAAGAGGAGATCTGGGTTGGATATAAGGAAAAAGTCTTTTACAGTGAGGGTAGTGAGACGCTGTCACAGGTTGCTCAGAAAGGTGGTGGATGCCCTGCCCATGAAGACATTCAAGGTCAGTATGGAAGGGGCTTTGGGCACCTGACCAAGATGTGGATGTCCCTGCTCATTGCAAGGGAATTTTTGTGTTGGAGGAGATGACCTTTAAAAGGTCCCTTCCAACTCTAAGGATGCTATGATTTTATTTTGAAATCCCTTTATCAAAATGGAAAGTGCAGCTGTGTATTCTTCACCATTCAGAGCCCTGTGTTTAGCCAATGTATCAACATGCACACAATATTTGCCACCACTTGAGTCAGTACTGCATAGCACTGCCCTCCCCATGCCCTGCTTTCAATCAGCAGTGTTAATAGCACACTGACAGTTTGGCTGTTGCTGAGCAATGAGCACGTGCTCAGGGCCGCCCTGCAGGGAAGAGGCACAGCCTTTAAATCAATGGGCAGGGGTGCCTGCATAGCGAGCCCATGCTGGGTCACACATGGTTCACAGGTTGGACAGACCTGGCATAGAAGCAAGCCAGAAAAAACAGCAATGAAATTTCTCAGAAGAGCCTGTAGCAAAACTGATGTTTTTACAGTTTTACTAGGGTAAACTGACTCATTGTATTACCACTCAAAACATTTTTGTGCTTGCACCAAATGATCAACTACATTATATGGTGTCTGAATAAAAAGTTACCTGCTGGAAGGAAAACTGTTCCATAGAATCTGCTTAATCTTCAAGTACCACTCAAGAGTTGTGACGCACCAAGTTTCGTGTATTATCAAAATGAATGCACCTCTTTTCTTAAGCACGAAAACATAATTGCTTACCACTAAGCCATGTGATATCCAGCCAGTCCCTGAGCAACAACAGCCACTCAGCTAGCTTTCTTTAGTTCCACTGTTAAACATTATTTTGCATACAAAGAAACAAAATTGCTTCTGGCAGGTTCTTGGTGATGCCAGGTAAAGTATTTGCAGGTAGGCTAATAGTTACATAGAGAAAGAAGATCTCACTCAACAGATGAAGAGGCTCTCTGGCTATGCAGCACTCCTCAGGAATTGGCCTCAGAAACAGCCTAGGCCCAGGAGATACCCTCCCATCCATGACTGGCCCTTATGAGCCCAGGGGGGCTCCACCCCTTCTGCTCATGCGTGGAGCACAGGTGTACACAATCTTCCTGTGCTCCCTAGACCATCACACTCCTTCACCAGATACTCAATCACCAGTTCAAGCTGTAACCTAACAGCTCCTCTACAAAAATGATGCTTTACAATAAGAAATACTCCTATGGTCATTTAGAGTCAGCTGTACTGGTAGTGCCCCATTTGAGCTTCCTGTGTACCCCCTAGCCTCCTTCCTAGTAGGTAGCTTAAGAAACAGAGAAGTCCTTGATCCTTTGTAAGCACTACCCAGCAACTAAGCATTGGCATGCTATCAGCACTAGTTTCATCACATATCAAAAACACGGCACCATATGAGCTACTACGAAGAAAGTTAACTGTAACTCAACCAAGGACAACAATCTAAATAGAACTAAGTTTCCTTCACTACATCAGAACTGCTGTGTTTAAATAGTTCAATTTATGACACTTTAAATATCATAAGGTACTTGACATAAAATTCCACATTCAGAAAACAACTGAGAAATAATATTACTAGCCAGGCTTGGGATTTCACTAGTCACATTCTTTTACCTTAAAGCTAGAACATATAACATCTAAAGACAAGAATGTAAACATGCAAAACAAAAGAATATAAAGTAAAATGATTCTCACTCAAGATTTCATAGAATCATCAAGGTTGGAAAAGACCTCCATGATCATCTAGTCCCAATTTCTTCCTAGTTCCCAAAGTTTACAGTTCAGCAGAGTTACTCAGAAATTATCTTGCCCTAAAAATATTACCCTCATTTATTATAGTTTTTATAAATACAATCCTTTGTAAAGTTGTGTCCTTGTTCTGCTCACAAAGATGCGAAGTTTCTTCTGACAGGCTCTTGCCAGTACCAGATAAAGCATTCATAGGCAGACAACTAGTCTTACAAAGAAAAAAAAAGAATCAAACTCACCCAACTGGTGAAGGGGTTCTCTAGCAATGCAGCACTCCTTCTCAGGAAGCAGCCTAGGTCCAAGGGAAGTCCTCCTACCAGTGGCTGGCCCTTATATGAGCCCAGGTGGGCTCCACTCTGGGTCCACCCCTGCTGCTCATGTGGAGACACAGGTGCACATAATCTTCTGTGCTCCCTGCACCAGCCACACCCCTTCACCAGGTGCTCAATCACCAACTCAAGCTGTGAGCTAACAGTTCTCTTGCAGTCCTCCATTACATTAAACAAAAAAAAAATATTGCTTTGTACAATCATAATATGCAGAAAGTGTATTTTAAAATGAACTTTCATGTGGAACACTTGCAGCGAGTAGAAAAAAGCTCAACCTATGTGAACCCAGGGCTCTCACTCAGAAAGGAAACACAGGTTCTACGCCACTGATATCTCTTGATATCTTCAGTCTGCAGCAGGACTGATTCTGAGGCTGCAACATTTGGGAAGTTTTTATTTTGTTGGTTGGGTTTTGCTGATAAGAAGTAAATCAATAAAAATGATCATCAGATGAATGGGCATCTGTGTTCATAGCGGACATTTCAGTTCTATGCATCTTAATGAAAAGATGAAAGGAAATAGCTGATCAGATCTTCCACTTTCCTTTTCAGTAAAGAGAAAACCTTAGCTCCTTTTGTTCACATGAAGTTTTTACAATGAAAGGATGTAGCTGGCCCTGAAACTGAAAAGCTAAATATTCATATATTTTTTATTACACATTTGAGTACTTGCACCAACATTTGCAGGACTGTAACACTGCAGCTTAATACACTTTACCATAGAATTCCTATGAAGTGAATAGCAGCAAATACAGCTATTAACACCACGTCCACTTCTACATTTAATTTATGAAATCTTCATTTCAATCTCCTTTACATCAGTGGATTAGAAATGCATGATTAATTGTGATTGTTTTTCCTCCTCCAAATTAAATAAAGCATACCTTTGGTAAGTGGATCGGATGAGCATGTGAAATATTTACAACACTATCTTCTTAGTAACTTCTCACAATTGCAGTGAATCAGTCTGTGAGAGAGAACCTCTGAAAAGCGTGACAGCAAAAGTAAAAGCAATCCAACAGTAGCTGCAGAAGATTCCACACTAGGAATAATTAAAGCATAAATTAAATAATGATTAAATAAAGGGCTTATATAAGGATACATAATTCTGTTTCGGTGCTTGGTCTCAAATCAGAGCACAGCACTGAGAAGAGCTGACAGGTGACCTACACAGTGCTCAAGAACGGACTGAACAGCCTTAAGTCATCAGGAAGAGAACAGCGCTGTCTAAAGATAGGCTGAACAAAAATTTTATAGACAGCCGCATATCTCCAAATGCCTTTCTCAGGTTTGATGGAAGCTTTCACTTCAGATCCATAGCCTAGATACTTAGTCTAGGAAAGGCACAGGTTCTTTCAGGAGCTGAGTGGCATTTGCTCTACTCTACTGTAGAACGTGCCTTATAAAAAAGGAAATTGTTCAGGTAAGACCCTAGCAGTCACCTAAGAAATAAAAAGCTTAGGGTTGATTTCTTTCTCAGAACAAGGGAGCTCCAATTCCTATCTACCATTTTCTCACAGAACATACTAACAAACCAACTGGAAACTATTCTTCTGCGTTCAGCTAAAGCTGCATAACTGTAAGGAAAATAATTCAAGACATCTTAAGCTATAGAAAAGGATCACATGGGAGAGTACAATTCCACATCTCATCTATGACTGTTGTATTTTTTATTACTAATAGAAACTTTACTGCAAGCCAGAAGAAAAACAAGGCAGTCCTCAGAGGGATGCTTTAATGAGTGGAATACAAAAATACCACACATTTCTTTGATACCATAACCACAGTTACATATGCCTTGACATCTGCTTGTCACATATTTATACAAGCTAACTAAACCTTCACTAGTCTTTAATGCTCAGCTGGTCAAAAGTAAGAACATTTCAGTCATACTGGGGATATTTCAATCATGAAAACAAAACAACAATGAACTCCAAATGCCACATAAGAGTATCTTTAGAACTATAATTTAAACACATTAACAAGACCAAAAAAATAGGTCTTTAAATAGTTGCTTCTAGAAGCAAGAATGAGATTCTGGCTTTTACTGCAAAGCATTGAAAAGCCAAGGAAAGACCAAGAGAAAGATGAGGAGATGAGGGGGGGAGGTTGGGGAAGCAGAATACTTCAACATTTCTCTCACCATTAATCTTCTGACAGGGATTTGCTGCTTTAAGTGCTTATAGGCCAAATAAGGCCTATAGTGTTTAAAAGGAGCATAGGCAGGAGAAAAGCAAGTTATAGTTTGTTTTCCTTACGTTCACCTTTTGCATACAGTGCTACAAGGAAATAGGTGTGGTATTTTTCCACAGTTACACATTAAACATAAGTCTTCTAACATTTATTTAGCAGGGAGAAAAGGCAGCACTAAACTGACAACCTCAAATACTAAAACATCTCATTTCTGTTACCCCACTACAGCTCCGGATACTAAACCATGTTAGAATAGGTGACATCACCTGCTACGTAACATCATTTTCTATCTGCTATAATGATGAACAGTGCTCCAAGTTTAGAGGATAACTTCCTGGAGCATACAAAATAACACTCCAGCTGACAACTGTGGCAATAGCTCTGTATGAAACAGACTAATCAGTTTCCTCAGCCCTTCCAGCTGATATGTCCAACATATTCTAACCTCACCTGTGACAAACCTACTAAGCTACAAATCAGAGAACTTAATGCCTAATAAATATAGAGGTATGTAGCATTTGATAGTACACTGGGTACAGACTTCCAAGAGGGAATGTTTCAGGAAGTTCCTTTAAAAACCCTCTCCAATTAAGTGTTCTCACATCAGGTGATTAAATGACTGCCCAAGAAGTAGTAATGATGTCTAAAAGAATAAGAAAACAACCAAACTCATAATGAGACAAATTCTGTAATTGCTTATTGAGGGTTAATTTAAAACCAGCTGCTATTTCAGAAAATCTGAACAAAAAAGGTGCATTGATACTATGAAATTAATGTGAAATATTTGGGATTAAACATGCTTAAACCATTCAATTGCTTGTCACAATAACATCCTTGATAAATAACTGAATAAATTTGAGTCAAGCTCAGTCTTCTGCCTCTGAGGAACTAAAGGCTCATTACCAGTATCATTATCTAAAACTAATTAGTAGTTGGTGATTATAGCCTGCTGGCACTGGGAAGCCGATTAACATTCTCAGAAACAAATAGGCCTGGGCTGGGGGAGGAGGGTGATAGTGGTCTTTTGCTTTAGCCTCAAATAGCATAAAGGGAATAAAATAATTAACTATTTATACCTGTGCATGAGGTAGGTCAGTTTATTCCATTAGTCTATAAAACACAGTGATAATGGATGTGCTTCAGGCAGTTTCATTGTTTGACATACCCTAGAGTTCTAAGGGTTTGTTTTGTCTAGTTGGAAGATTAGAGTAGAAATCTTAAAGTGCAATTAAATATATTATTGCTATTATTTAATTAAATAAAGGCTGGATTTACTTTTCAAAACAGATTTCAGTGGCATGCTAGAACAGCATTTTCATTTTTCTTCATGAGTGTAATTTGTGGCTAAATACTGTGATGATTAGTATAATTACCTTAAATAGCACTGGGTGAATTTAGGCAAGAGGGATGAACCAGTTGTGGAGCATTCTATGGAAAGTTATTATTTTCCTAATAATACTCTATGTAGTTTTCCTGTTTTTAAATAGTGAATGGATTTATTTCAAATTCCAAATTGAAGTTCAGATCAAATTTTGGTTCCAGACAAGCCTGCAGTGGTGCAAGCCCTTACAAGAGGTGTGAGCCCTTACTTTGTGGATCTGGTAACAGTCAGATTTGCAGGTAGTCTTTCAAAAAAATTAGATACCTATATAGGAAATTTTCCCTTTTCTTATTATTCACCACCATGTAAAGTGTGTGCTGTTATACAGAGTTCGTTTCCAATGCAAATCTCCACTATAGTAAAAGATTAGATGAACAGGAAGAGGTTAAGCTTTACTTGTCATCTCCACTGCTCCTTAGGTGATGAGAAATATACATCTATGCATATATATTCACATGCATAGATACACATGGGTAAAATCTGCAGAGAAAACCAATCTTTCAACTCTACTGCAAGCGAAGTGATTTCTTTTTCAAATCTTTTATTGCATTAAATATTTAGAAGCACTAAAATTTCATCCCTGGGACAGCAGGGAGAATTGAAGGCTCAATGGCAGGCTGCGGGAAGCGCCCTACTGGCCTCTAGTGGGTGCCGGTCTTCAGCACCATCACCGACGTTTGTTCTTAACGCTGAGATTCTTCAGTTTTTACATAAACCTTTTCCTTTACTTGGAATAAGAAAATGTGACACAAATCCCCTGCTTTTATGAACCAGAAAAATAGCATTCATGGAGCTCTATGTACACATAAATGTGACATTAGCATTACGAAGTATACTTTTTCTCTTAAAGAGAAAGGACAGAGGACAAGTGGTACGCCACATCTAAATTTGACGATTGTTTTTGAATAGCACAAAAACAAGCACTAGAAATTTTGTTCAATTATTCATAGGAAGATTATAATCTCTCATGTAATGTGGAATATTTAAATCACACCTTGGTGAAAAATACACAAATAACACCAAATATTTGTACAAAGTAGTGAGCAGTACCAGTAGAACCCAACTTGACTGTGGTCATTGAAGTAGAACAAGTGGAAATGCCTCAGTTTACTAGGCTTTGGATGTCAGTGCAGGTATTTCATTTCATAAGGCTGTATCTGTAATGCTCAGACTCAAAAGAAACATTCACAACCTGCATACAGCAACGGGGAAAATGACATGGATCCTTTTGATTATCTACAGCAATGGCATGTAACAAGAATTTTATCTTGCACATAAATATGTCTGAATCTTACAGTGTCTTACAATTGAAAATAGAGTGCACACATTCTCATTCTGATCTAGATTAGGAGGACATCGTGTGGCAACATGAAGTATGAACAGGCTTTTTGACTTTCCCTACACACAAGAAACAACTCCCAGCTGCTACACCTTGCAGCCAGAAGCATGAAATACTCTTAACAGACTCTCTGAACACATTCGATACTGCTTCTATTTGCTATTAAGACAAAAGAGGATTAGTAAGGTGATCTGCAAATCTGTTACTAAGATACAGATGATCTATTGCATCCATAAGATGTATTCTCAGTTTCTACACCCTAGGCAGCCATTCTACAATTTTACAGTCACATTTATAGAGTTAAATCTCAAGCACTTAGATCAAACTTTGTTTGCTGAGGCCCAATCAAAAGCAGTAACTTGTGTGCCTGTGACCTAAAAGAATCAGAAAACGACTCAAAGGAATATGTAAAGGAGTTCCACCCTACCCCAAGAGCCATTCATTTCTTGAATGACTCCATGGTAACTAGAACATGAATTAACACAGTCCTAAACAGGTACTGTTTGAATTATTTGATGTTGCATTTCTCTAAACGCTCCATATTGTTTCCCTCTTCAGGGGCAGCTATTAAATGCTTAGAATATCAGCTGAAGACTAAACGTATCTACAAGAATCTCATTAAACCTTAATTTTAAAAATAGAAAAGAATATGCTTCAGTTATAATCCCTGTCATACACTATGGAATCAGCTCAGACTGTTCTGGTATCAGTTCAGGAAATCAGCCAGAAATGAAAGAACAGAACAGTTTAATAGCATGGCTAAGGATGGACAAATCTCTGCATGGTTAGAATTTCTTTACAGATAATCACTGAAGAATATGGGAGTTCTGATTCACAAAAAAAAACCTGGCAAATGAAATTGGAAGGATATTTTCTCTTTCCAGTTTCTGTCCAAAGAACATAGGCCTGGATCATGCTATTTCTTTTTTCGAGTTATTTCGCTGAAATAGAAAAGCCATCATAAAGATATTAACACTATTTTTCACTTAACTTTTAAAAGTAAATCCTCCCCATGGACAGAAAAAATTTTGCAATGCTGACTTTAAACGCACAGCTGAGATGATCTACAATATTTTTTATTTACAAAGCTTTCGTATTTAGTCTCAACCCTGTAATAGTCACAGAAGCCAAGCTTCTCCTGCTACAAAATTCAGCAATCATGAATCTTCCATCCCTTTCATTCCACTTTACACAGAATATATATTGACAAAACAATAGTTTTTTCACTCCCTTAACTCACCACAGTGAACAATCTTAAACATATCTTAAACAAAGGTATGTATATTGTAACAGTCCAAGAAACTGCACTATCAAGTTTGCAAGCTGGGTAACTACCTTTCAAGTACAGGTTATATAGCTGTGAAGACTGGAAAAGGAAAGGAAGTAGAGTCCTAGAATAGCATTCTAACAAGGGTAACTGGAAAGAAACAAAGACTTAAATACCCTATTTCATATATATATGTGCTGTGTTTTATCAGCTACAAAAAAGCTTGCTTGCAGGGGTGCTGTTAGAGGAAAGCAGTTTTATTAACAGAGGCCTTCTCTTCTAGCAGCAAGCAGAGCTGAGGCCCCACAAGTTCAGAAACAGTGGTTGTAAAGCAGTGAGGGATCTCTCAGTACAGGTAAGGTGGGTGATAAAGTAGTTTCAAGATCAAGCTTGGTTGGTTTTATGAGATGTGATACCTGCAGCAGCAGAGAGTTGGATTCTACAGTCCAGATAGTTACTTCCACTCTGATTCCTATTCTGCAGGCTGAGTTTGGGAAAGCATGGAAAAGTATTAAGTAACAAGAGGAACTTGTACCAAGAGCACAGTTGCTCAGCACCTTCGTCAGAATCAAAGTGAAATACAAAATAAAAGAAAAAGGAAAAAATATAGGTTAGCCAGCTGTTCAGGTTAGGAAACTGTTTCCTAAATCACATGGTTTTTGAAGGGCTGTAGAGTCACCAAGTCTCCTAGTGGTCACATTCAATAGAAGTCAAAACTGAGTCCAAAAGAAGTTTTCTCCTTAGCTGCTTTCATTAGTCCTGCTGTTAAGTATGGCCAACAGCGTGAATTTGTCCATCTTTCATGCTCACTTAACCTCTCCTACTTCATATGGTTTTGCTTTATGCTAGGCAAATACACTGATAGACAAAAAAAATCAGGGCCAATAGGGCCAACACCAGTGTTGCACAGCAGTCTTCTAATTGATCAACAGATGCTTGCAGATCTACCCAAGTGAAGTCACAGAAGGAGTACAGAGTGTTCCACCAAGGGGGTTATTTAATCTCAGTAAACAGAGGAAGGGGAAAATAGGTGTATTTACCAAAGAACATACTGTTTCTCGAACACTGAAGGAACACTTCCAATGTCTATCTACCAAATGGTCCCTGCGAGGGAGGGGGAAATCTCTGCTATGCCAGGCAAGAAGGGAGCTTACACAATAGGATTTCAGTCTATTTCAGTCTCACCTGCTCGCATCAATCCCATTTGTAAATTCAGTAGGATAAAATGGAAAAAGGAGGGATGCAAGTTTCTTCAGCTACTGCACTCTGACAGCAAGGAAATGGCTTCTATCAGCTAGTATCCAAAATAACCCAAGGTCAGATTTCCTGGAATGCAACTGTAGAGCATACAACCCTCTGCCATTCTCGTATCTCCTGATTCTCTCCAAGCTACTGATTTACATCTCCCACCTGCTGGGTAATCATATGCTATCAGTTAGATTTGTTTGCACTTTCTCAAGGATTGCTGGTTCTAATCTTGAGATTTTGGACTCCAAGAATCCCAGGTGACTACTACCCTACTACACAGTTCAAAAAGCAATCCAAAGGAGTTTCTGCTTGCCTGAGACAGGATTCTACAGTCCTGCTTGGCAAATGCTTTGAAAGGATTTTTTAATCTCACCTTGTTGCCTTTCAGCACAGTTAGATGAAACATTTCTTGAGCATCTGGGTTGACTTTTATTTGAGGTTTTACACTCAGTCAAAAAATATTTATCCAACAGATGGAAACATGATACACTAGTCTCTAAAGTAAGCACGCCTTTGGAAAATCTCATGCCTGAGTCAACACCAGTAGTTAGCAATTGGTTGCTACAATTTCTAAAGTGCCATCACACAACTGAGAAAATGTCACAATCAGTCTTGCTGTCTTCTTCATAGAAGAAATGTTATGTCTGTAACTCAAAAAAACATATGGGTCATCTGAGTAACAGAAAAATCAAATATCTTAGTGGAGTTATTGATACAGGGGGATGAGTCAGAATTTGCTTTACGTAGTGAAATAAATGAATCCATTTTGCTCAAAAGTTCTCAGGAATGCCTGGTAGATATTTAGAAGTTTTTGCCATCCTAGCCAGGCTGACTAGAAGAATGACCAAATAAATATAACACAGCAATTTGCACTTCATGAAGACATAAACTTATTTGACAGAAATAAATGGCATTTGACTTTAAGCTGTAAAGGCAAAAAAGTTAAGTCATTTTAATGCAAGAGGTAACTGCCAGTTTAAGTGCAGAACAGCTATAAACTATCACAAGAAACAAACTAAATGCACCTAAACAAGCCAAGCATTTTAACACTGGCAATCATTAATTATCAGTTCAAGATCTGGACTTTACAGACAATTTTTATCTAACTAGTAAGAGGTGGTACAGCTCTATTTATACTAACAGGCACAAATATTACCTCAGTTTCCTTTATTTCAATCACATACTGGGACCTCAGATTTACATATGAGAACTGGAAAATACTCTGGGCATGCAGACTTAATGTACTATTTCCTAAGAAAAAAATTGGCTAGCCTAACATTTTGCTTGCACAACTTACCACAAGCCACTGGAAAAACAAAGATGTGATATTTTCATCTGAAGAATCTGTTATCAATATTGTTCATAGAGATAAGGTTCAGGAAAGTTCAGTTCTATATTCTCAGGGATAGAAAGTAGAAATATCAAAATTTAGATTATAAAGGGTAAAGATTGCTATATTACAAGGCAGTTTGACAGAATTGCAGAGGTTGGAAGGGACCTCTGGAGACCATCAAGACCACTCCCCTGCTAATGCAGGTTCCCTACAGCAGGTAACACACGTGGATGTCCAGACCCCAGAAAAGGAGTCTGCAGCTTCTCCGGGCAGCCTGTCCCAGGACTCTGTCACCCTCACAGTAAAGTTCTATTCCCAATGTTCACATATAACTTCCTATGTAGCCCTCTGATCATCTTCGTGGCCCTCCTCTGGGCCCACCCCAACAGTTCCATGTCCTTCTTGTGTTGGAGGTCCCAGGACTGTATGCAAGACTCCAAGTGAGGTCTCACAAGAGCAGAGTGGAGAGGCAGAATCGCATTCCTTGACCTGCTCATCACAGTCTTCTTAATGCAACCCAGGATACAGTTAGCCCTCTGGGCTGCAAGTCCATCGTAGGCTCATAGAGTCTTTCATCAACCAGCATCCCCAAATCCTACTCCTCAGGGCTGCTCTCAAGCTAGTCTCCACTCAACGTGTATCTATGCTTAGAATTGGCCCAACCCATGCACTTGGCCTTGCTGAACTTCATGAGGTTGGCATGGTTCCACATCTCAAACCTGTCCAGGTCCCCCTGGATGGCATCCCTTCCCTTTGGAGTGTTAACTGCACCACTCAGCTTGGTGTCATCTGCAAACTCGCTGAGGGTGCACTCAATCCCACTCTGTCTCCTACAATGATGTTAAATAACACTGGCCCCAGCACTGATCTCTGAAGAATGCCACTTCTCAATGATCTTCACTTGGACATTGAGCCATTGACCACAAATGTGATCGTGACCATCCAGCCAATTACTTATCCAGCTAGTGGTCCATCCATCAAACCCATTTTTCTCCAATTTGGCAACCAGGATGTCATGCGGGACAGTGTCAAATGCTTTGCACAAGTCCAGGTAAATGATGTCAGCTGCTCTTCCTTTGTCCACTGATGTTGTAACTCCATCATAAAAGTCCACCAAGTCTGTCAGGCATGACTTGCCCTTGGCAAAGTCATGTTGGTTACCACCAATCACCTCATCTCTATTTTCCATGTGCATTAGTAGGGCCTTCAGAAGGATCTGCTCCACAATCTTGCCATGCAGAGGTGAGACTGACTAGCCTGTAGTTCCCCAACCTCTCCCCCCCCCCCCCCTTCTTGAAAATGGGGGTTATGTTTCCCCTTTTCCAATCAGTGTGAACTTCAAACTGCCACGACATTTACATTGGAGTATGTCCACTTCTTGATCATGTACTTGGAAACCAATTATTTTTATTGGAAATACTATTTCTGTACACTTACATCCTCAGAACATATTCTTTTGAGAATACAAGCTATACCTGTGCTGCTGAAGTGAAGGAAAAATTTTCAAATTGAGTGAAATCAGGATTCTGAAGTGGATTAGGCTGATGTGAAAAAGTTTATTTCCCAAAACACTGTGCCAGTTCTGTAAGCTTTCAAAACCATCAACTCCTAGTTATCTTGCATGTTCAGTACTTCTGAAAACTGTAATTTTTTTTTGAGTCCCCCAGATTAGTAAATTAGTAAACACTTTAAAAGTTTTTTTACTTGTTTAAATTCACACAGTAAATCAAATATCAAATATGTTCTGGTTTGTAACAACTTCATTTTGCCTTTACTTTTCTACACATGCATCACCTGTTACGTGGCCTCACTTGCCTAGGATATAGCCATTAATGTGAATTTGATTAGCATACATATCTACACAAGCTAACTATACTAAATTATGTATATCCAAGTGCACTGAATATATGAGTCATCTGTGCAATTACATGCCCAGAAGTTGCAATAAACAAACATTTAGGGTTGAAATTTATTTTCATGTATTTTGCTCATTGATTTCACTTATGTTTCAGATCAAAAAACTCATCCCAGGCAATCAAAATTCGAAGATAATGCCTACATTTCAAATGCTTTAGTTAGCACACTTAACATGTTTTCTCTCTTAATATATAAATACAGGTTGTGTAATGATTTCTGATTTTACTTCTAATTCTCATAGACATTTGAAGATAAGCACGTTCCACAAAACTAAATAACCTAATCATGGACCTCTGGAAGTAATGAAGTTTTTACTCAATAACAAACAACTTTTCCCCCCAAGAAAGCTTCACTGAATTCTACAGAACTGCTCAGCGTATAATCCTAATAAAAGTACCTGTGCAATCACATCTTACCACATAATGTTACACTATTGTCTTTTTTTCTCTTTGCTTTCTCAAAAAAAGCATGGGTTTAAACTATCATACTAACTCATTGCTCAGAAGTTGTCATATTAACCGAATTATTGTTCTCAGTCTGTATCCAAAATTCTAGATAAAGTTGCCTGTGACTTCAGCATCAGATGTGCTGAGGGGCAATTGCTAATGTAAGTTACATCTACTTCAGTAGACCTAATTCACCAACTTCACAGTGCTACTGACAGATGTTTCAGCTGTTTTTAAATGTGTGTTGAAAAAAGCACCATTTCTAAAAAGCCTGAAGCAGAAACACAACTTTAAGTTTTGTCTAATAATTATGAACTAAGAGAATATAAACAAGAAATGTTGTGCAATAATTTGTACTCATAGATCTCAAATCAGCTGGCAGTAAAATTTCCAATACTCCCTGTTGCAGTTACTCTACAAAATGCTAGAGGAAGGAAATGCCATCTTAGTATTTTACAGTGACCTTTTTTTAGTATGTTTGATTAGCTACTGAAAGCATATGATTCAGAAAATCAGAATAGGAGTTGAAGATAATACGAAGACCCGTAGGAATTAATTAACTCATATGCTGAAGCTGCTATTTATTCCCCCCACCCAAAAAAGTAACCCTGAGGAATTAGGTAGTATTTAATAATCAAGCAATGGTTAGAATTACTCATAAGATTAAAAAGTAGATGTCCACAGTAAAATATCAAAGCCCAAATGCTTGGGGGTTACAGACTTCCCAAATGAGAGGTACCAGACTCAAACAAGACGAAGAGCATGATGACAGAAACCCAGCAGAATTTAGAAAACCCTCCATCTCAAGCAAATCAAATACTGGTCACCCACTGTCCTTGAGATTAGCAGTATGATAAAGGGGCTTGCCAGCTCTGGGATTTCTGCAGAGTTCTGAACAAGAAGATACTACTTCTCTTCACCAAATCTCTCCAGACATTAAAGCTACTAGAATTAGCTCTGCTTGTATTAGCTCTGCTTACCAGCCTCTGCAAATTCAAGTTTTATCTTTGACATGTATTCCATGGGTGTATAATACACAAATACATAGAGCGGTGTGGTTTGGCTGGTATCTACAGAATGTACAGCTAGAAAGATTATCACATTAAAAAGGGATGATCAAGAACAAATGAAAATGCTCACCTATGTCCCAGGCTCACTGAAAAGTCTCTAAAGGGAGCAACCTCCAGAAAGAGATCCTTCCTTAGTGGCAGTCACCCCTTAGATGGGGTCTAGGAGAGGTGTAGCCAGGCTCCACCCCTTCTGGTCACACAGGTGAATTGCCTTCACCTGCACTCCCAAGGCAGATTCAATGCTTGCCTCAGGTGATCAGTCAGAGGTTCAGGCCATGATTCAACAGCTCCCATACCAGGGGCCACCGAAACTTACTTTAGACTGCACTCCAGCAAAACTCACATTGACCAACAGCCATAGCACTGAAGGCAGTTTTGTGAGCAGAACACCAGTATGATTAGTGCTTCAGAAAAAAGAGAAGAAAAAGTTTGAGTTCAAAAAATGTTTGTTTTATACTTTTCACAAATACAGTTTTTTACTTATAGATTGGTTTTCTTCATATGAAGTCAGTAATGCTCACTTTTAAAGGTGTGAAACAAGCACTAAATCTATCAGGTTACAGTTTGTAAAGGCTTTAGTTACCAACTTCTGCACGCCTTTGTGACAAAAAGAAAGATCAGTACAATAGAATTTTGAAATAAGAAGCATACTGTCCAGGGAACTAGAATAACAGAAAAATAATATACAAAAAAAAAATAATACTCACCTATTTCCAAATACCTAGGCATACAAGAGAAACTCCACAACAAAGGGATCTGTGACCAGAGATCCTTCCACAATGGCAGTCAGCCCTTAAATGGGGTCTAGGAGAGGTGCAGCCAGGCTCCACCCCTTCCGTCACAGAGGTGAGTTGCCTTCACCTGTGCTCCCAGGGCTGATCCGGTCCTTTCCCCAGGTGCTCAATCAGTGGTTCAGACTCAACAGTTACTATACAGTCTTATACCTCTGCTCACCAGATTACCCACTTTTACCAAATTCTGATTTTCATACTGAAAATGAAATGATCTCTGTTTTTTCCTTTTTTTTTATCTACGGATTATATTACTGTTACTAGTTTCCATTGAGAACTATACCAAATATAAATGCAATAAAGCATCACGTGTTCAGTTATTTTAACAGAGTTTAAACACTAAAATGTAGGTTCCAGTAGGTACCAATGCTTTGCTATTCCATTATTAGATTACCTCATGAAAATAAATGCCTTCACTGCTCAGAGCAAGCCCTATTTCATCTGACTAAGGCTGCAGAATCAGCCTCTTCATATCATATTACCTCATGGGCTTCTAGGCTAGAGCTCCTGTAAACAACTGCAGTCTCAGAAGACAAGCCTTGGCAAGAAATCTGTAAATTTACTAATTTCACAAGCATTTGCTTTACATAACCATCTTGAGTCCTGTCATTACTACGGAACTATCATATTTCTCTGTATTCACTGATACAGTATTTTATATGAAGGACTCAGAAGAATATGGTTAATAGCAGCATTGCTATATTGTCTGCAACTAATGCTATAGAATTAAGTGGTGTACTGGATTTCATGCAAAGTCTTAAATTTATCACTTCTCAGAAAGAATTAATTCCTTATAGTCTGGCTGAGTATGTTAGCTTTTGGAACCATGCAATCAATGGATGCAACAAGATGAGTCCTTAAGTTTCTATCAGGAGGATTTTTGAAGTGAATCTTCTGTTCATTCCCTCTTACGTTGTTTCACAGGTGATGGGTTGAGTGTACCCAGATATCCTTCAAATGAAACAAAGCTGAAAGATGCTCTACCGAGCACTTCACGTGCTCCAAGTATTAAGGGACTTTCTGTTCACAGAAACAAACTGGAGCTAGTTCAAAGCAGACTCCCTGTGTTCCCCCCAATCACATACACTGCGAATGTCCAGTTCTCATCACTGACCATATATCTGCTCTTACTGCACAGCACTATATACTAGTAGAGAGATGGACAATATTAGTTCAGGGCTGGGGGAAAGTTGGAGACAATTTTACGTAATAGGATGTCATTTCCTTTTTCAGACTCAGTCTTCCTCTTAATAAAAATTCCTTGATTAATTTATTCAAAAAATAAATATTTTGGATTGCACTGGAGGAATGCATGCAAATTAGTACTACATATGTTAGCAAGTTCAAAGTGGAAACTCCAAGTTCTAATGATCCAAATACGGTGTGCTATGTGCAGCAAAAATGCTAAGTCATAGCAAGAATCTGTCTTCCTACCACCTGGTAGGAAGACAGGGCCAACCCAGGGAAACTCAGGTGTATGCAATGCCCTTGAAGGACAGGAAGGGGTGGAGCCAGGATCCACTCCTTCCCAGACCTCATTTAAAAGTTGGCATCGAAGGTGAGGGTATTTTCCTGGAAATCTGTGTGTACCTGAGGTCTCCTGAAGGTAAGTTGTTTCTTTCCTTTTTTTGCTATGCCTATGATTGTTGCATTTGAGCTAACTCTCACTTGCTTTAGCCTGGGGTTTTGCTGCTTTGCTGTTGTTATGTTTTCTATTGTATTATGGTATCCATACCTGTGTGTAGGTTGTCTGCATGTGTGAAGATGTATGTGTTAAATATGTGGTTTGTGCTATTAGTTTTTTTTACATCTATGAAACAATCCATCATTATAGCTGGTGTTATCTGTTGCCTGCTTCTGCAGCTCAAGGAGAGGAGTGGTATATCTGAATATATCTATCTAGAAGTGGTATATCTGATGATGCCATTAAAACATCTGCTAGAACGCACTCCTGTAGCTGTTCTCCATCTCCTTGACTTTACTTGCTTGATTGCTGCAGTTCCTAAATATGGCTAGTGATCCTGAGAGCTGAAGACAGTAGTGGTTCTGCGTGGGAAACACAAGTAATATCAGTGCTGTGACAAGAAAGCAGAAAAAAATGTATAAACCCTATCTCCACCTAAATTAACCTTCCATGGGATCACCCTACACATGTGATCATTTCTATTTTTAAATGTTATATTTTCTAACATGAGTCAGTTACCAATCTATTTCTGATCTGAACAGGAAGGACAGCAGAACAACTTTAATCACAGCTGAACCAAAATTAGAACTGAAAATGGATCAGATCAGTTCCTCTATTTATACTAACAACTGTTAGATGTACCTATATGAGCCCATCAGAACAAAAAGGGGTATCTATTAAGCTCCCTTTGTAGCTACTGAGGATCAGAATTAAGTCAAAAGTGTCATTCAAAACACAGTTTAAAGTGGGTATTAGAAGGTGCTTGTTTTGTCCAAAACATTTATTTAAAAAATAGGCTAAATAAGTCAATCAGTTAACTTAAGTGATTGTATAATGGGTGACTGTAGTAACATGCCTACTCAAAGCAGGTAAGATTTGGCTTTCTGTTATATTTTGTTTGTGCTGGTCAAAGCATGCTTCATGAAGCCCTTGTTCAGGCTTCATGAAGCCCTTGTTCAGAGATGAGCTTCTAAACAGGACTATGAGGAGAATGGTGGGCTGAATATGAGTCAGCAGGGAACTCTTGGAGGGACTGAAGGCCAGCTGTGTGCCAGACTGCATCAGCACAAGCACAGCCAGCATGCTAGAGAAAGCTGTTATTCCCCTCTGCTCAGCACTTGTGAGGCCACTGAGGCTGGTTTTGGCGCTCAGTAGGAGAGAGATGCAGACAAATTGGAAGGAGTCCAGAGGCAGGCCATTAGGATTGCTCGGGGACTGGAGCACATTACTTGAGCTGAGGCTGAGAGACCTGGGGCTTGTTTAGCTATGAGGAACCCAAACACACCTTTTTTACCACCTACAGAGTAGCTATAGGTAACATGAAAGTAGGCACTTTCCAAAGGTGTACAGTGAAAGAACGAAAGACAACTGTCCCTGTGCACGGGGCAAACATTCACCGTGGGAGAGGCTGTGGGAACTCAGTTCATGAGATTTTTCAGAATTAAACAGTACAAAGCTCTGAATGTCTGAGATTAGCCAGGCCTTGATCAGGACTATGTAAGAGGTGACCTTCAAACAACCCCTCCAACCTAAATTCTTCTATGATTCTAAAACAGACTCATACATCATGCATACAAAATTATGTTAAACTGCATGGGATGGAATGATTAAAAACCAATATAAGATTTTTAATGGTTATGTCAATGGGTGATTATAAGAAGCCCTTTTTAAATTTCAGAACAGGGATACTTTAGCTGCAGAAATGATACAGATGGAAAAAAAGAATAAATGTTTAGTAATAACATTGTGATGTTATTGGGGGTGTTTCATTATTAGAAGATTGCCAAAATATTTTGGAAATGCAGCCAAGCACTAAGAAGGCAGATGTGAATTGATTAAAAATATTAAACATTTGAACTGTGTTAAAACTGTGAAGCGACTGTTTTCTCTACTGTCTGCTGAAGCGCTGCTGCTGGTTTTTCAAATCGACTCATCTGCCTTGTGATTCCTTTGGAAAACTTGCAGATAGATGACTACAGTAATCAATATCTTAATCCTTATCTTTTTACATTGTGATACTTAAGTATTTTTATTGAAGTGAATAATATACAAACAAGAATGTTTTTGAAGTGCTTGATAGACTAATGTAGTTTTAAGCACAAAGGTTGTCCTTAAAGCTAGTTGCATGTAAAGAAAACACTCCTACAAAGAGGGTGGGGGGCAAACAGCATCTTTTTTTCAAGCTCCTGTGACTACTAATGACACAGTTTCCAGATCAATTCAATACCTATAACATAGTGGAAGGTTTACATGTGAAGCTGATACTTACACTTAGATAAATTTATAGATATATATGTAAATAAGCACTGGAGACAGCCACGGATACAGCAAAATGCTTAATGTGATTTCTTGTTTGGTTGCCTAGCAATAAAATCTGACTCTAGGAAGCTGACAAATACCGATTAGAGAATAGAACTGAACTATTTAAGGTACCTAATCTATAATGCAAAAAGAAACACAAGGCTATTTAAGAAAGGAGAGTGGTAGGTGAGGGGAGAAAAATCAATTCTATCCAGTGAAATCTATTCAGAATGTGTGATACAAAGAAGCTACAGCACCTAAATTATGAAGAAAGCATCAGTCTGTTCACTCTGTCGATATTTTTTTCATTGTCCTCCTTCTTTTAGCAGAGTCTATTTTCATCTTGGCTAATGGATTTGGCTTTTGAATTGCTGTTTAACTTTGTCAAACCCCCTCAACAGTAATTGGAAACTAACAGGGGAATGAGATTAAAAAAAAAAAAAAACCTTAGTTGGAGGAGCGTTACAGCATTTCTCTTCCTGGAAAACACAATATGATAGCACCAGAAAGTCTGGTGACATTTATCATGCTGGTGGAGAGTCAGAAGTCCACACTTGTGCTTTATTTGGTATGAAGAGCCTTAAAATTGCCCTGATGTCTTTTAAAATGTTTATAAGGTATTTTCTCTCAGTTCTTGCAATATTGTTTTCTTCTCAGTATTTAAGAGGTAGAGCAGGAACTTCACTAGCCAAAGATAAGAAGCATACTCCAAATCCAGTACAGACTGGAAGTACTTCCTTCCAGAGTAGTACTTACACTGATCTTTTGTCCTTAAAGCCTAAATTGAAATAGGTGAGTTTATTGTAAAATGGGCTACTGAATTTCATTCCAGTACTACCAGCAACATGGAATTTAATCACACTATCTGTGCATTATTCAAACCTGAACCGAGATCAGGCTCCTCCTGTTATTTCCAACACTTCCTTACAACATTCCTCAGCAAAAACTTTTAAATTGGTACTTCCCAAGACTGCTGCTGTTGGAGCTATTGCTGAACAATATTCATTCTGCTTGGGACCCAAACAGTTGCATGATTCTTATTTGTCCTGTTACATGCACAGATCTCCAGACACTTCCTATGTGACGTACTTGGGGTTTGTCTACACAAGGAAGTAAAAATAAAGGAAAAAAGTAGTCTTAATTCAGAGCACAGTACTAACTCTGATGTAACTCCTGGTATAAACATTCTTACCATAGAGAAAGCAAAGGCAGCTTTTCCCTCTCAGAATGGGGATTAAGCTGAACAAAATGTTCCCAGTAAAATCCAAAGGTTTATTTATGCTCCACAATGCAGTTCTATGCAAGGAAAAAAACGAGGCATACTTCAGTATCAGAAGCAGCATGTCTCCCACCTAGTCATGTATTTCCTGGTTAAACATGCCCACGTTCCCAAATTTCACGTAGGGGTAATTTTAGGTTCTGTACACAGCTTTGCATTTTGGCTTGAAAACATCCTCAGTGTCACCAATGTACAGAATAGGTCATTACCTCACAGTTAACATGATTTTTTTTATGATAAATTCCTTAATTTCTTAGTCTTCCTTCCTCCATTATACAGAATGCATGTGGACTGACAACATACTGTTTTGGTCTATTACTGTAGTTCCCTTGTCTGTGTTACAGACCCTTAAATCTGAAATACCTTTATACAAGACCTGAGTTGTATTTATTGTATAAAAGGTCTCACAGCAACAGGAATATACATGACTGGTTTTTATCTGGTCAGTTTTTTCACTGCAGTGATTAAAAACTGCACAATTACCTAGAAAGAAAAGCAGATCAAAATGAAGGGCAGGCAAGAGAGGATCTGGACACAGGAACTGTGGTAACTAATGCAGTCAGTATTAATTTACTTAAGATACAAACTATTTAGCTGTTTCAAAATGATACTGCCTAGTTAGTAGAAATTGACTTATTTATACATGTACCTAAATACTTTTCTCCTCTATGCTAAAAAATTAATTAAAAGGACATACTTGTTCACATACATCCCTTAGAAGATGTTGGTTTTTTTGTAGGGATCTATCAACAAAGATTAGAAGGACTGGGTTGAGAAGCACTGTTCCTGCAAACATCTGCAATGCTGAGACTACTAAAAAAGGGCAGTCTCTGTTCACCTCTCACAAATCCTCAGAATGGTTTGATGTTAAAGAAATTCATCAAAATTAACCAGAAGTTTTATCTCATTAAAAAAAAAAACCTGTTGAGGTACTAGGGACACAGTGTTGACTGTGTTCTCTTGTTGATTCTTACTAGTTTCATACATATTCTAGGATATCAGCAGTTATCCTGAAGATTTTCTGGAAAGAGACAGATGCAATAGAAACCTCCAAGGTGGAAGCGTTATCCTTCCACTAGATGCTTCGTTTAGGTCAACATGGTCATCTTTGCATCTGTTCTTACCCTGTAAATACAAAATCCAACTCTTTTTCTCATCTGCTGTAAGAAATAACAGCTTGAGCTATCAGTTTCACTGACGCATGTACCTGTAATTTGAGCTCTGCTCTTCTCTCCGTCTTTTTAGTTTTAATTTTGTCTGAGAAGTCCCAGGAAATGTAACACATTTGGTTTGAACTCTTAATTGTGAAAGCAAGACTGTAAAAACCAACTTCCATGACTCCATGTTGTTGTTGGCTGAAACTGCATTGAAAGTTCTGCTGCCAACTGCCTAACAAAGACTGTCTAACTTGTAAGTACTATATTCATAAATATTTGTTCCTTTCCATACATCTTACAATATCCACTGCTTGCAAACAAATCCATGTTGTCAATGCACAAGACAACATACATTACTTGCTATATTCTGATAATAAAACATCATCCTGCATTTGATATTTTCCGATGCTTGACACTGAACAGAAAAACCAAATACCTCATATTCCTAACCAAGATCAAATGATCCTTGTAACTTACAGTTACTGCACTGTGAAGAATGTGAAAGGCAAATGCTGTTGGCATTTTTGTTCTATCCATAACAACTGTGACTATTCCCTGTATCTTATTTAAATTATATACCTGCAAATACCTAAGAAATTGTTTTCAGGATTTGATTTGATTGGGGGGGGAAAAAAAGGAATTATATGTCATATATGATATAGCCTAGGTTACATATATGTACCCTAAGCCATCATTTAGTCTGGCCTAGTATCAAAGTTTATTAAAGTAAATGCACCATAAATGTGATTTACAGTGTAACAAGCAATTGTTACCATTTGTAATGACAAGGTCTGCATAACTCCTCCGTCTGAGTAAGAAAAAAGGCATCTTGGTGCAGGCATGTTTTGTGTGCTTACAGGCACTGCTTTGGAGATCTCTGCTCAGTGTCTGTGTAATCATGCTTAAACCTGAGGCTGAGTAAGAGTGTTGTACTCTCACTGAAAGTAAAACATATCCATCCCACATCCTGTGTTTGCTGTCCTATTAGTCAGGTAAGCCTTAGGATTACCCTGCCTGTGGGGCAGGGAGCTGCTCCAGCAGGTTGAGCCATTTGGACTCAGCCTTTTAAAAAAAACAGCCCATGAAAGCAGAAATAATCATTGTAGCAATCTGACTATAACTTTTTAGAAACAGTTAAGTACTTTTGTTACCTACTTCAGTGATGCACACTTGTAACTAAATAGCCACAACATCGTACAGTGGAAATGGCACAGTAGGAGGCCAGATCCTCAATGGACATCAAAAGGAAGCCAGCCGTGTGCTCAGGACTTTTTTTGCAAGACAACTTCAGTTGCATAGGTACTGATTTCCCTTCAAGAGCAGAATGACAGCAATTCTGAGAGGTGACAGCAAAAGTGATGATTTTTTTCTCATAAAAGTGAAAAACAACTGGAAACATCAGCACCAAACCTTTAAAGCCACCTCTGGTGAGAGCTAGGAGTGAGATTTCTGACATCAGTTTTATTGCTTTACTCCCCAGTAAAATTTCTAGCTGCAAATGCTTCATGTGAATCCTGATTCTGTAAGCCTTGCTGGCTGTTTTCTTTTTTTTTTCCTCTTGTTAGCTGACTAAACTCTAAGGAGAGCAATAAATGCTGCTTAGCACTATTTACAGGGATTACAAAAAAAGATTAAATTTCATTAAGTATAATAAAGATAATATTCTTAACATGACTTCATGTCCGGGAAATAGTAATACTACTGTTATGCTCTGCATTTTTGAAGAAGCCAGAAAACTTCTTTTAGATTCTTTCTGCCTAGGATGTGTAGATCAATTAAATAATAGTTTGAATACAGCTAATAGTTTGGTAACTGGCTGATCAACCTTTACTATACTAACCAGGATGCATCTTCTGTTGAGGTATCCTTAGTCTTGATAAAGGCTTATATCTCACAAAGCCCAGCCTCTACTGCAAAGATTCCTAGAAAGAGCTCTGCCATCAGAACAGAGGAAGTCACCAGTAAGCTTAATATTTCAGTGGTACAAATACCAGCCCTTCTAACACAGCTGTCTCCCTCAGAATTTCTGCAGATCTAGGTGGTCCTGTCAGCAGGCCTGAATATGGATAACAATCTCTTGTAGATGTTTGCTCTTATTTCCATTGAGAAGAGAACGTGACCTCCAGCAAGTAGAGAGTTAAATTTCCTGCCCAGCTTTCACATGAGTGCTCAAAATAGGTTAATGAGGCTGCATTTGAGATAAGATACTAAGGTGTAGGGGATCTATGCAACTTGGATGAAAGAGGGAAAGGCCTTTGGAAGGGAGGTTCATTTCATAGTAGAGCATGTGCACAGGTAGGCTTTGGTTTTGTTAGACTTGGTTTTGGTTTGTTTTTTATTTACTACTTTTTCATTTGTCTGTTGTCTTCTGTAGCAATTTTGCTATGGTTTAGGCAGGATGAGATCTGTTACTGATTAAAATCTGCTTTCTATTGCTTGGTTTCTAGATTCTCCAAGTCACGTTAAGACAGTGAAGAGAAACAGGCAGAGGGGAGCATGCACCCAAAATTTGCTTCCAATCAATTCAAATGGTGTATAACAGCTCTGGGTATCTGTCTTTGCTTTTTGTGTTGTATGGCTGCTGATAATTCTACCATGGAGTGCCAAGTGGCTATTGGTCCCTTTAACTGTAATCTTCCTGAAGAGAATATCATTTCTGCAAATAACTCTTTATCTTATGTTTACAGAGAAAAGTGTCAGCCAGAAAAAGGTGAAAAAAGGAAACAATGAACTCTCCCTCCACATCTGAACACCATACATAGACTAAGACATTCCTATTTCTGTGGGAGCAATGCACCACTTGCTCTCCCTTTCACAAATGTTGGTAGATAGTGTTATCAAAACAAGTTGGGTTTTTTTGTTTGGGTTTTTTGTACATATTTCAATTAGAATTGTGAGCCTTGATTGCTGTGAATTATAACTTAAGAGTACTGAAAAAGGGAAGGTTTCACAAGGTCTCAGTGTAGCTGTTTTTTCACCTTAAAAGTAGATAGCTGTACCCATTTATGTCTAAGAGGAAAAACTCCTTGCTGCTGTTCTTGGCTTTCTGTGTAGGTATACACAGGAAAAATAATGGGTTACCTTTTAAGTCTATCTATTGTACTATATTTCTAATCAGATATTACTGATAAAATAAACTCAGTTAAACTGCTTTTCTTAAATTATTATAAAGCATTATCTAAGTACATGGATTTGGTACACATGGCTGAAAGTAGCCCTGGTCTAATTTTAATTAATCTATAAATGCATTGTATTTGGACTCAGCTTTCAGAGTGCTCTCTTGCTGACTCATCCTTAATCCAGTACTTTTTCTACTGGTCATAGTGCTATCATTATTCTCTGCCTGTTTGGCTAAAAGACATGATGTATTTACAGTAGAGTTGCTGTGAGTGAGATGATGGGCAAGCTGGCTGAGAATGTATTAATTACTTAAGCAAATCAGGACCGTGGCAGAGGAAAAGCATGTGGAAATCTAGAAAGCTTTTACTATGCTAACTGAGGATGGAAATCGCCACAGGCAGGAAGAATTTTGACATCATTTGTATATGTTTTGGGTTCTTTTCATGCTTTAGCTCCTTGCAGGAGTAAAAAGCTGAGTTCTTACTTGAAGTTTTACACTATTACTTCTAATCTGCAAAGGTGGTCAAATCAATCTATCTGCGTCATCCGGAACAGGCATCAAACTTCAATCACTGACTTCTAACTTTCTTAAGCTTTCTGCCAATGCATTTATGGAAGAAGAGCATTAAAGCTGACATGTTTCTAAAGCAGATGAAAATCAGGGTTAGGATGTTTGAAATGGCTTCATTTTTAAGCAAGCACACAATCACTCTGCTCCCAACTAATTCTCTGAAAGCTACTTCATTTAACAATTAAATAAATGAGTCAATAATGTATACAGTATGGATAAAAATGCTGAATCAAATTCATCCCATCAACTAACGCTATGTCCTTTTGTGCTTGTTCAGGGCTTAAAGAGTTGTGCTTGCTAAAAATACTGTACTAAGAGTCAGTAGAAGGAATAAAAGCTTTGTATTAGCTCAAGAGTGAGTTTTTTGGGGGGGTGTATTTGTTGATGCTGAGCTGAAGAAGAGCTAGCAGAGTGCCCAAATGGCCATACTCTGCCAATGGCCTTCTGGCCTGGATCAGAAATAGTACTGTCAGCAGGAGCAGAGAAGTGAACATCCCTCTGAACTCAGCCCTGGTGAAGTTGCATCTTGAATATTGCATTCAGTTTAGATGTTGTACTGAGGGACGTGGTTTAGTGGGAGATATTGGTGATAGGTGGATGGTTGGACTGGATGGTCTTGGAGGTCTTTTCCATCCTTGGTGATTCTAGGGCTCTGTTTATGATCCCCTCTAGGATATTTCAGTCCTAGCAGGCTCAACTCTCACAGTTTCTGAACAATACTGAAACTAGAAATCACCTAGGAACTTAATAACTAGAAAATGGTGTAATACAGCCATCATCTCAGTTCATTAATCCAGTTATGTACATTGGAAAGGAGCAAGAATCTGTGGGCATATATGTTAACTTTGATTCGCCGTTGATGTGACTTCAATTCTGGATACACATCACATAAATCACAAGCCCCCAAATAACTTGTAGGACTTAAATTATTTCACTAAGCCTTTTTCTTTTGTTAACCAGAATAACTACCTAGTAGGAAACTATGATTATTTGTATTTTCTTGCTCTTAATTTAAAAGAAACAAACAACAACAACTTATTTTTTATCAAGGAAGTCCAGAAACAATCTCTCAGTTGGAGATTCTTGTCAATGTAAGTATGCTACAGTAAGTACACATGCAGATCACCTTTCCCTTCTGTTCACCCTGCAACCCCTTATGTGATTGCTCCCCAACCACAGGAAGATAGCAGTTCCTGCTATTCCCACAGGTGCATGTGAGACTGTTATCAGGTGGCAAGGCCATGTTGGCTCAGGACCAAGTTTTCCTAATCATCTGTTTTCAGACCTACCGATTTGACTCATAATTGCGCAAGAGAGTCTGAACAAATGGGATCATGTTATTTATATACATTTCTGAGGTCTTTATATCTTTTGTCCATTATCATTCGTTTCCTAGACTCATTGTAATTATGAAGCTGGCTAATCTAAAATTATCTCATGGTGTTGAAATGACGTGGATTGCTCCAGGAAAGTATTTTTCAATCTACAGAACACATTGAACATTTTCTTTCTTAATTATTGCTGTAAGGCATAAAATTGTGTCACATGAGGACAGAAAGACCTACTGGTTAATAAAAGCTACCTTCAGAGCCAGTTCTGTCTCCTGTATCTGAGGGTCTTCATGTTTTTGGCCTGATTCAGGCCCCATTCTGATAATGCATGCCTTTAGCTCTCTTCTGCCTTCTCTCAGTCCAATCCAGGTACAAGCAACATTTGGATACAAAGGGGAAAAAGCCTCTTATGCAGTTCACCAAAATAGGGCAAAATGATATAATTTCAATGAGTATTTGCTTTAAGTGGGCTAAGGAATGAAGAATGTCAGTATAAAAGTATTCCATAGGAATGCAAAACAACATACTGTAAGTAGATTGGTTATAACAAAGAGAAACATGTCAAGCAGTGTAAATGCTATTACAATCTAAGGGTTTAATTTTCTTGTGTCTGTTTCAAGATACCTTTATGAGCATTTTATTACAAAGCTATTGAACCTCTTGAACAAGTAGAGAGGGAAAGGAAGATTTTGCTGACTTCCAAATGGTTAAACTGGATTTGCAAATATTAGTGACTGATTTCTCTGTACTATTTTTCTTCCTCTTGATGACAAAAAGTAGCTTTTCCTTCTCTTCTTTTTTAACTCAGGTGGATTTTGACCCCCAAAGAAAAGATCTGGCCTTTTAGAAAGCCTACCAGATCACTAACACTTTCATTTGTTATTAAAATACATGATATTAACAGCAGTCATTTAACAATTGCCCTTATATGTGAGTAGTACCTTAAGCTGCAGTAAGATGTGCCACATTTCTGCCAGAGGAACAGCAAGGATTAGCTAACTGTAACCAAAAAGCCCTACTCTACAAGCAACTAAAGATATATACATGTCCTATGGGGTTTCTACCCACACAAAGCATGACACAGCATTTTCTGCAGTGAAAAAAAGGAAATACAAAATTATTTTGATAATACCAAATGCTTCATTTTAAGAACAACCAGTGTTTTCCTATCCCTGCTACTGTTTTCATCAGCAGTATGTTTCTATAAATAAAAGACTAATGCAGTGCAGTGGGACACTCTGCTCTTCCAACTCTGTTAGTTGGAAGACTAATTAGTATTCAGCTCCATTAGGTGTTTATGATTGTGATAAGTATTTCATATAGAAGAAGATTGCCACAAAACCACTCAAGCAGGCATACTGCAAGGTGATCAAGCCAATACATTTTAAAGCTGAGACAAGGATTATTACTTCTTAAACCCTGCACAATTAAATCACAGAATTCACTGAAATATCATGTTAGGTATCTAAAAAGTGTCCAAGTTAGACATTAACATTAACTAGATGTAAGAATACTAATAACTATAAAATTTACAGCAGTTAAACATGCTTCTAGATAATTTAAACATTAATTGGCAGGGCTAGGAGAAAAGAACCTTTTTTTTTCCTTGCAAATAATGAAAACAGTACATTTTAAAGCTGTCTTACCTTACTGTAAATGTGGTGCTAGCCAATATCAGAAGCAGAATATTGCACAATGCTGTTTGGCACACTTAGTCAGCTGATCCTAAGGAATATGAACAAATCTGTCATTTTAAAAGGCTAGAGAATGTAAAACATCTGCAGTTTACATGAGTCATTGAACTAGACCCACTAAGATGATCATTGTTTGTGGGATGTTTCCCATGTTTCCCAAACCATTCTGGAAATATGTATGAAAATTACGATGACTGCACATGAATACAGTTACACTGGCTGAGAATACTCACTCTTCTATTTAGAACTGTGAAAGCAAAGCAAGCTAGACTGTTAAGGGCACCACCTCCCTTTCCTCAGTTGCTTGTGTAAATGTTCACTGATGAAATATCACTATCTCAGATACCTGAGCATTCTAGGCAGATTCATTGGCTAACTAGAAAAGTGACACCTCATATCTTCTCAAGTTTCTGATAAATAACCATCATAAGAATCCTGTCAAACTGCAACTATCAGTTGAATTGTTATAAATGTTGTGAATCTTCAGCGCCTGAAGAAGAGAATGTGTACAAGTGTTTAAAATATATCTGATTCAAAATCAGAAGGACTGGTTCTGAGCAGCAGGAAATCCGGGTGCTGAATGGAGGTGTAAGGAGCCAGCAATTCAGAAAGTAACTACAAGGGATTTTTTAAAGGGAAAACAGAGAAGAGGCATTCCAGGTAGTTAGAAGTCCTCCACTATTCAGAGGGCTTAGAAAGCTCTTGCCTCAGTCAGCATCAGCCTCTCTAAAGGTGACCTCTGCAGATGATGAGAAGTTTGATACCAATAAATACTCTTTAAATAAAAGAGAACAACCACTAAGCTTTCTGAAATGCTTTCATACCATCCACGCTGTATGAAGTATGCACATAATCAATATGTTTGTGCATTTGTCCAAAACACAAGGCAAGCACTTCTTGTAATACTGCTTCTATGCAATATGAATGTGTTTGCAATTGAGAGCATTCCTCTTCAGCAGAAATGGAAAAATAAAGTTGTCCAAAAGAAAAATACAAGGGTGTTTTCTAGGTAGTTTCCCACTTTTCTACAGTTCAGCTGTGCTTGAGGCAAACTTCCATTACTGGAAAATTGATTTGAATGTTGGTGACAGCTGCTTCAGTTATGGGTCAGGAGCTACACCTGGCTTTGGAAACAACGAGAGTCACAGATAGAAAAGCTGTTTAGAAACTAAGGAGACAGGAGGTAATTATGTTGCTGACATTAGCACAGAGTAAACTAGTATGTTGTTTTGGTGAATTATTCTTAAGTAATTCTCTATTTGGTTAAGATCATGTACATGTCTGCACTACTTAATGGGGCACTCTGCACAAAACCCAACCTAGCCAGATCCACAACCTGTACAGCGGCATTAATATAGTGATGAGGTGCACCCTGTCATCAGGGCTCCGTCTGGAGTCTCCACCCAGCAGTGCTCAGCTCTGTAATCTTTGCAGTGCAACCTACTGCATAGGATAAGTCATGGCAATTTCGGCTTTGCAGTAGTAAGGGAAAGCTCCCAGAACTGCCACGTTCCTTTCCCACATTGTGTGGGTTGTTTTGGTAGACAAGAAGCAGGCATTCCCTGCTCTGAGCTATGCCATATGCACAGCAAGGGACATTCCTCTTCCTCTCAGGCAGATGCTGTATCTGTGGCAGCAAATTGTTCCTGCACCACAAGGTCTGAAGCACAGGAGGTTCTTCACGGTGCTTCTCTAAAGACCAGCCTTCTCCCCCATAAAACTAGTGGCAGTGATTCTGCAAGTTCAGACTGGCAGGGACCAACCCAGAAACACCACTGTACCCACTGTAAAGCAGTTCCTTTGAGTTAAGGCAGTGCTGATGTTCAGGATAAGGGCTGTAGAAAAATGGTAGTGAGAGAGTGAGAAAATATAGAGGAAAAAAAATAAAATTAAAAAAACTGGCAACATGCAAAAGTGACTGATAGGTGAAAGGTGATATCTGACAACTTTAAAATCCCATTTGGTGGTTTTTTTAGAGTCAAGGTGATAAATTGAAGAAAAAAAGAAAGTTAAATTTCTTACTGAATTCCCGCATGAGCAATTAGGCTGTTACATTCTCAGACAAGAATAATGATGTGTCTACCACATCAGTTTATGGAATGTAAGAAGCAGGATAGATGTATAAAATAAAAGGGATTTCCTAAGCACTTTTTCTCCTCTGTACCACAGTTGATTGCTTTCATCAATTGTGCTAGTGCAGCTGGTCGATGAGGCTGGCAGACAGATGTGAGGGAAAACTGTGAGCAGCCAAGCACAGAAACTTCTTGTGTTCCAACCTACCGAAACCAGCATGACCTATGGGATAGCATATATTCTGCTGATCTAAATGTAATACAGGAATGAGGCCTTTAAAAAAAAAAATCACTTTTATGAAAACAATGATTATTTGCTGCTATCCTTACTGAGTACATGACTGCTTTTTTCAGCTATTATACTAATAAATAATTTCTGGTATGCTTTAAAATAAAAAGGTGAAGCTTCAGAAAGGCAATGCTTTAGTTTGTCAATATGCATGTGACAAACTTTGTTGCTTTGCTGCTTTTCTGTTCCATTTTTATTATTTTTAAGAGAGAAGTTCTCCATGAGTTTTATTGTGGGTTTCTCCCCTAACGCAGAATTGACACAGAATTCCCCTAACACAGAACTTATACCACAAACACTGCATAAGAATGTTCTGCCAGCCAATGCAAGACTTAATCTTTTCACTTTGGTCTTTAAGACTTACAATATTTTTTTATTATACTTTTTATTTTGAGAAATATTTATTTGACTAACATCAGGCCTTGCTGTGTATATAGAAATCAAACAGAATTCTATTTATTTTGATTGGGTTCTGCACAGTTCTGTTCTTGAAGATTCATACACAAGGTCCAAGTTTTTGCAGTCATCTGACTACTGTTAAATGTAGAAAAGTGTAATGATATAAAAGTTCTAGTATGGAAAGTACCACTCACCGTTATGCTCAACCTTACACAACTTCTGTGTATGGAAAACTTAGTTTCAGATAGCTTAGTCAAGATTCTGCCTAAGATAATCTGTTAAGTAAACTGTTTTTAATGTTTATGTGCATGAGATAGGTTTCCCTATCTTGAACAAATTTCATCCTAGATAAGATGAGAAGTCCTGTACGACAGCACCCTTTGGGACTTGTCTAAGTCTTGGGACATAATGGCACTTTGTGTTGAAAGCAGTAGGAATGAGGCAGGCTCTGGGAAACTGGAAGTTCTGAAATGTCATTTGTTTGGACATGCAGTCTGTGTGGTTCACGTGTTATTATACGTATCCCTTTCACTCAGTCATCTAAATCATGAGTCACACCAACTGAAAGCGGAAGGTGTACGCGTGGATGTTTGCAGAGATTTGTTGTACGGCTCATGCAGCCCTTGCTTTCTGCCCTTTCCCACTTAAGAACCTTGAATCTTGGCGAGGAGGCAGCTATTTACCTCAGCAACAATGTAGCTATGGTGGTTAAAGCGTAACCTCATTCTGGTAAGCCTTTGCAAGTCTCCCATGAGTCCAGCTCCCCCCCACAACTAAAAGCCGAGCCATCTTTGTTTTGTTTAACCGGGAAGGAGCAAGAAAGCCCCACCAACTGTGTGCTTAGCACAGTAAATACGTAAAAATGGCTCCTATGTGTGAGACTGCTGGTCGGACAGAGGCTGCCTGCAGGATGCCTTGCCGTGCGTAGGTCAGTTAAAAGCTAAAAACACGCACAGACATGCAGATAGCTTCCAAAGCCAGAAAGCTAAATTAGATATGACTTTTGGAGCTCAAATACCAGGTCTGCTCCTTGGATCTGACTGCAAGCTCAGGCCACGGCCGTCTGCTGATGTTTTACCACAGCCTCATATGAATCCGAAATGTGGTTTGTGTGAAGGGAAACGTACGCTTAAGAAAAGCAAAAAGCTTACGTGCACGTGTATAAAACTACCCTTTCTATGACTGTGACGGAACTCACGCTCTAGAACTGGGATTTCAGTGATGGGTGCAGCACAGGAACAAACAGCGGAGAAGACAGGCAGCCAAACTGCCGCCATTAAGCCGGTACGCCACTTGCGCACATTTTCCTTCTCTCTGAAGTACTATCGCCACTCTTGCGGCGTAACTGCTTTTGCGAATACGGGTGCTGCACTGCGGCGATGGCACAGTTCAACCAAACTTCCTCCCTCCTCCTCCCACTTGGACGTTGAGCCCTCCCCCTTCCTGCGTTGTGATTGGCCAGGCAGGCGGAGACCTTCGCGGCGATTGGCGGCGGCTGGCGGGAGGTGGGGTAGGTTGCGTGAAGGTAATAAAGTTAGTGGGGCTGCCTCGGTGCGCGCTAGACGCGGCGGCGAGTCGGCTCTCTATGGAGGTGGCGGAGGGCAGTGTCGGGCGGTTGCTGCTTCTGCTGTGGTGACTCGGAGACTCGCCCTGCCCCGCGCGCTCCCCCCTTCCCCTCCCCAGCCCCGGTCCCCGGCTCCCTTCCCCTCCCTCCCCTTCTCTTGCCTCTTCCCCTGCCCTTGGTAGCCGCCGGGACCCGGGGAAGCGGACAAGGCCTTAGGGAAGGTGAGCAATTCGGGTGTGGCGGGAGAGCGGTCGGGGCCTGGAAGAGAGCGGATACCGCTGCAGCCGCCGCTTAAAATGGCGGCAGGCCGAGTGGCCGCCATTTTCTCGTCGGCTTCTCGCTTTCTTGTGCACAAAATGGCGGCCGGAGCCGCTGGCGGCTCTGGCTGCTCGCGCCGCGGGCGCTGAGCGGAGAGGTGGAGGCGCCGGGCGGACGTCGCCGGGTGGGGTATAAAAGCCGAGCAGAACCGTTTTGAGACCGGAGCCGCTTCTCCGTAGTGCTGGAGGCCGGGGCGGGCGGCGCCGGTTCGTAGCTCGGCGCTGTTGGGGCTCGGGGCGGCCGTTGGCGAGGAGCCGGCTGGGCTCGGGTTGCTCCTGCGGATGTGCGGTGCTGGGGTGGGGCGGAGAGCTGTTGGTCCTCCTGGGGTTGGAGAAGGGAGCGCGGAGGCAGATGTGCGGCTTGTGGGTGGGTTTCTTTGCTGTTACTGCTTTTTTTTTTTTTCCGTTTAATTTTTTTTCTCCGCTTCTCGTGGGAGGGTGAACGGGCTCCGAGGCGCTGTTGCTGGGCCGGGCCGGGGGCAGCCGTGCGGGAGGTGCCGGCTGCTCGCCGTTTTCCCGTCTCTGCCGGAGAACAAAGAGCCGGCCGGGCCCTGGCGGCGCCTCAGCCTGGAAGCGGGCGGCGCCCGGCGCGGTGGGGGAAGGGCGGCGCGGCCGGAGCGCGGCTCCATGCGGCAGGGCAGCGCCTGCCTCCGCCGGGGGGCGCCCTCGCACCGCACCGCCCCCGCAGCCCTTTTGTTCGGCGGCGGCCATGTTGGCCGCCCGCGCTCCGCCCGCCGGGCCGGGATGGCGGCGCGGGCCGTACGGGAACGGGTGCGCGGTCTCGTACTGCGCTGCCTCACCCGAATGCGGTGGACTGCGTGATTTTTCACGCGCTCTTGCTTTGATCCCCGAGTCCATCGCCTTTCTGGTACGGAATATTTTCTCGATTGTCTTTCGAGGTTAGACTTGAGGTGGAGAGCAACCATTTTTTTTCATGCTTAGTAGCCGTGTGGATTTAGAGGCGGGAGACAGCCTTTTTGCTGCATTACACGCACTGGGTGATCTTGAAGCCCTTACTGGGGCGTTTGTTTTCTCAGTCTGCGATTCCTATCACTGTTGGCACTGCTGGAAATGTGGCTGCGGTGATGGGCCGAGGTTTCCTGGGGTGGGAGGTGTTGTGAGATACGGCGGGCACCAGTAAAAAACACCTATAATATGAACACTCGATTTGTCTTTCTAGGTTTTGTTTTTCCCCACCCCGTCAATTTAATTTTATTCTTTTGAAGATTCTTCGTTGTCAAGCCGCCAAAGTGGAGAGTGCGATTGCAGAAGGGGGTGCTTCTCGTTTCAGGTACTGGCACTGGTTTGGTTGGCTGAACATTTGGCAGTGTAGCAGCCCTTTGAGAGGGAACTAAGTATGTTTCCCCCAGTTAGTGGTAATTACAGTAATACTGATGTCATTGAAAATGATGGTGTTTTGGATTTAGGCAAACTACATGATTGTGTTTTAACAGTGCTTCTTCAGGCGGAGGAGGTGGTAGGGGTGCACCTCAGCACTATCCCAAGACTGCCAGCAACAGGTACGTCATCCTGTTCTTTAGACTAGCATCTTATTCCAAAGGTATGGGATATGTCATGGTGAACAGAGTTGGAAGTAGTCTACCTTCACATGTGTACGAGGAGCGTTACAGAGTCTGTGATGTGTTAATGTGCTTCATCTGTGGTGGGGTAGTCTATAATCTATTAGAACTATGCCTCACGTCATGTGAGGAGGACAGAGCACTTTATGCATTTCACATAAAAGGTTTAGAGGAGAGGTTTTAGTATTGGGAGTGGTCTTATTTGATTTTAAAGTTAAGTGACTATTTTGCTGAGCTGCGGGTACTACCATGCTGGTAGGATAAGCATATGCTTTAAGGAAAACTAAACACAGTAGTTGGTTGTGTAAAATTATGCCGGAAAGGTGGTTCTTGAAATTGTTTTTCAAAATCCTGCAGCGAGTTCCTGGGGAAAACCCCAGGGCAAAACGCTCAGAAATGGATTCCTTCACGAAGCACTAGACGAGATGACGACTCCGCAAACGACAAAGAACGACATGATGCAATCTTCAGGAAAGTAAGAGGGTAAGTTTTCTAAAAGGTGGTTTTCCATGCTATTATATTTAGCAGTATCTTCGTTAGATGAGCCTGGAGAAGAGGAAGACATACATACTTTTTGCGTTCCTTAGGGAGGGTGAGGAAGTTTCTTTAGAAGGAATGAGGCATACAGCAAGTGTTTGCTGCTGCAAGCCTAAGCAAGTTTTCTGAGAGAATTAATACCAATAGTGAGGCTTTTCATTTTGAAAGCTAGAAAACAAATTAAAATCTGATTTGACTTGAAAATTGGATTTGCGCTTTTCTCCTTCAAAGACTAACTAGTAATGGTAAATTTAAATCTGAAATAACTCATAGCAAGCTTACAAGATTTGTAATCTGAATTTTGTTTTGTTTCTTCCTGTTTAGCATACTAAATAAGCTTACTCCTGAAAAGTTTGACAAGCTATGCCTTGAGCTCCTCAATGTGGGTGTAGAGTCTAAGCTCATCCTTAAAGGGGTCATACTGCTGGTAAGCTGGTGGTGGATTGTGGGTTGTTTTTGTGGGGTGGGAGGGGGAGGTATTTTTGTTTGTTTTTAAGCTACTGCTTCCTTGCATCATAAGAATAAAGAGGTTGGTTGTTGCTGATGAGAGAGAAACAGCATGGTTTATCTGATGTTTAGTAATCCAGCCATAAAGGGATGTCATCCCTTTTTGCATGAAAGGTATATGCTGGAGAGGGAGTAGATTTAACACTCTAATGTTAATCTTGAAATGCTAATTACCAGTGTTCATTCTGTCCCCCATCTCCCTACTTCTACGCATCCCATTACTCAACAAGCCTTACTGTCTGGGAAGAGCTATCACAGGTAGTCTTTGGTATACTAGATGCAGCCATCGAATGTTTCTTAAATCTGAGGTAGGCTTTAGTGTTCTGATGAGGAAATTCAGATGTGTCCCTTTCATTAGGTTGAGATTATGGAAGCTTTTTCAGTAGCATAATATTTCAGTTTTGCATCAGTATTAAGCATCATGTGTTAAACAGTAATAATGGATTTTATTTAATATAGTGGCAAGGAATAGATGTTCTAGATAATGTAAAATGGTAGTGTTGTACTGAGTGTCTTGCATTTCTTTTTCTTCATACATACACATCCTACCACAAGCTATCTTACTGAAAATAATCTTATTTAGATCGTAGACAAAGCCCTTGAAGAGCCCAAGTATAGCTCACTGTATGCTCAACTATGTCTGCGACTGGCAGAAGATGCACCCAACTTTGATGGCCCATCTGCAGAGAGTCATCCAGGACAGAAGCAAAGCACAGTGAGTATTTCTGTGTCTGTGGAATGGTAGATTTTTGGTAACATGTAGAGTGGTTTGTTGAAGTTGTACCGACTTTATTTTTTTCTTTTTGTAGACATTCAGACGCCTCCTAATATCTAAACTTCAAGATGAATTTGAAAACAGAACCAGAAATGTTGATAGTAAGTTTTGAAACCAATTTAATACAGAATTCATTTCTTTTCTATTTTGGCAGCCATGCTTAACAGGACTTCTTGTTTTCCAGTCTATGATAAGCATGATGGTCCCCTCCTCCCTGAGGAGGAGGAACAGAGAGCCATTGCCAAGATCAAGATGCTGGGGAACATCAAATTCATTGGAGAACTTGGCAAGCTTGACCTTATTCATGAATCTATCCTTCATAAGTGCATCAAAACAGTGAGTATATGGATTAGGTGTGGGCTAAGAACAAATAAGTATTTCTAAACTAAAAAAATTAAATGTTAATGCTGTTTTAGGAATCTTTGACTGTAAAAACAACAAAACGTTTCCTGTCAAGTAGAAATACTGTTATTGGGAATAAATAGTTGTGTGGTCTGATTAAAAAGGAAAATTGGGTTTTGTTTAAAGCCGTGGGAATTGTTTCAAAGTAAAGATATAGTCTGGGCTGGACAGAAGTACCACAGATAGTTCAAAGTACATAGCAAGAGCTTAAATGAGTAATAAATGCTTCAATAAGCAGTTGTTAAGATGAATAATAAGGTAGATCTCTGCATGTTCTGCTGTTACTGTTAATATAAATAACGATTTCTGACAGTGTGCTGAATTAACTATTTTGCTTGTAATACTTCAGCTTTTGGAAAAGAAGAAGAGAGTCCAACTCAAAGATATGGGGGAGGATTTGGAGTGCCTCTGTCAGATAATGAGGACAGTGGGACCTAGATTAGACCATGCAAAAGCCAAGGTATGTGTTTCTGCTGCAGTCTTCAAAAGTACCTTAAACTCCATGGCTAAAACACTGAACCTGTGTTTTAGAAGCATTCTGTGCTTCTTCTCAAAAGAACAAAACTGAAAATCTGATGTCTCCTGGAGCAAGAGAGCCAACTATTGCTCATACAGAAAAGCTCTTGGTAGCTGAAGGAGACAGTCTTTCAGGTGGCTTTAGAGATCTTCCCAGAAGACACTGTTATTACTAGATAGTCATATAAGTGAGAATGTTATTTTTCTAAATGTTTCTTAAACACGTGTTAGTACTGATTTGTAACATCACTTTTATTCTCTCAGTCCTTAATGGATCAGTACTTTGCCCGAATGCGCTCCTTGATGTCAAGTAAGGAATTGCCAGCAAGGATTCGTTTCCTGCTGCAGGTATGGTATTAAAATAGCCTACTGCTGGCATTTTTTTTTTCCCCCCACAAAGTTGACTTCACTCCTCCCTTAATTATTTATGTTTCAAGGATACTGTGGAGTTGAGAGAACACAACTGGGTTCCTCGCAAAGCTTTTCTTGACAATGGACCAAAGACTATCAATCAAATCCGTCAAGATGCGGTAAAAGTAAGTATTTGATCTAAAGTCTTGTGCTTTGCTTCTCATTAAATGCTGTAGGGAATCCTTACACTGTTTATTTTATGTCACAAAACTCATCCTCTGTATGTAGAAGTTTATCTGGTAGTGTGACAGCAAGGTGGTGTTGCGGGTTGAAAGCATGTAGACTTGTAGTTTAGGCCTAAAAACTTGATTATCTCAAGGACTATTATTATAAAATAACCATAATGGCAATTTTTCTTTGAAAGGATCTGGGAGTTTTTATTCCTGCTCCTATGTCTCAAGTGATGAGAAGCGACTTCTTTCTGGAGGGACCCTTTATGCCACCCAGGATGAAACTTGACAGGGACCCACTCGGAGGGCTTGCTGATATGTTTGGACAAATGCCAGGTATGCTGGAACTGTGAGACTGATGTGATGATTGCAGCTGTACTGTGCTGAATACAACAAGATAACAAATGGTCTTCTGTCTTCTAATAATATAGGTAGTGGAATTGGTACTGGTCCAGGAGTTATTCAGGATAGATTTTCACCCACTATGGGACGCCATCGTTCAAACCAACTTTTCAATGGCCATGGGGGTCACCTCATGCCTTCTGCTCAACCCCAGTTTGGAGAACTAGGCAAATCTTTTCTGAAAAATCAGGTAAGGAAAGAATGGCTTGAGCATGTTAAGAAGCTCTTCTACAGATGCATATGTTATGGATTATGTTATATTTCTGTTGGAAGGCTGTGTCAGGTTTGATCTGATTAGAGCTGATGCTCAGTTGGTACCAAAACTTTCTAAACAGTTTCTTAAAATGATAGAAAAAATAAGGAATACACTTGCTTTTTTTTTGTTTTGTTTTTGTTTGTTTTTTTTACTGCAAGGAAAGGTGCATGTGGCTTTGGTGGGTCAGAATGGTGCAATTTTATTTAAAAGATAGCCCTGTTTTTTAGGGATAGGTGCTGCTCTCCCACCACCCCTGCTCCTTCTTCTTCCCTTCCTGACAAGTAGAATCTTTGTTCCTCTGGTCCCTCTGGTACTACTTACCATATGATGTACGCCACTCCATCATCTGCACTTCTTTCTCTATATCTCCCTTTCTGAAATAGGGGCAAAGCCAGCTCTACCATAACCAGAATCAGGGACTCTTATCCCAGCAACAAGGACAGTCGAAGGATATGCCACCTCGGTTTTCTAAGAAAGGACAGCTTAATGCAGATGAGGTATATTACATGCCTACATTACTTAAAGCCTATTCTCAATATTGCCCAGTGATTATAGCAAGACGCGTTATTATGAGGACTTATGCTGGAACTCTTCCTACTTCTCTTCCTCCTCCTACTTTGCCCCTTCCTCTTTCACCTTATTCCTCACTTTCCCTAGGGTATCCAGCGTCCTGTGAGCAAGACTGAGATATGAGGGCAATTTCTTGTGATGTTCCTTCCTTCCCTTCCCACACCTCCCCAAGAGCACTACTCTGACATCAGTTCCCATGCATCGTGTTGATAACAGCACATTTTAATGGAAACTTTAGAAGATTGTAATCCTCAAAAAAATCTAGAAGCCCTGACATGCTGGACCAGGCAATTTTTTTTTTAACTAGATGATAGGCAAAATGTCAAGCACAAAGTAAGCTGTGTTATTATTTAGAGTAAAAGACTTGTATCCTTATTTCTGAGCAATTAGTGAAGTTTCATCATAGCTGTAAAACCTGTCTGCAAACACGTTAAGTATCTTCTTAGATCTCTTAACATACTGCATCTGAAAGGAGCAATTCCAGATCTTGGTACAGATGTTACTAAAAAACCAGTAACTTGCAGCAAGCTGTGATTTACTGAGTCATGCTTTTGGGGGCATTGCAATAGCAGTGTGGCTTAATCTGACTGTTTACACTATAGAAACTGAAAATTAAAGTTTATGTGGGATGGGTTGACGCAAGTCCATTTCTGTGTAATTTTTGGTCAAAGTACTTGAAACAGTTTGAGGTTTTTCTGATTATTTACAGATAAGCCTGAGACCTGCTCAGGCTTTTCTAATGAATAAAAACCAAGTGCCAAAGCTTCAGCCCCAGATAACTATGATTCCTCCCAGTGCTCAACCACCACGCACTCAGACGCCACCTTTGGGACAGGTAAATATCGAAGTTACTGTGTGCTGTTGACAGAGTTTTCTTTGGCTATACTGAATTCTTGCATGCATGTGAAACGTTAGCCCATTTCTAATAAGAGAGGGAAAGTTTTCTGTAACGCATGGCAGAAGATATGAAAGCATGTCTGAGGATGTAATTTGACCTTAACCTTTAGCGAGTACTGGGGGTTGATAAAAGTGTCTTTTGAAACAACACTGTAGGTAGACATACTTCAAAGAAGTAACTTCTGGTACTGTCTTTCAGCCTCCTCAACTTGGTCTTAAAACAAATCCACCACTTATACAAGAAAAGCCTGCAAAGACCACCAAGAAGCCACCTCCTTCTAAAGAAGAGCTACTTAAACAAACTGTACGTTCATTATATTGCGGTGCTTCTTTAGAAATACTTTTAAAAACGTATGTTTAACCATCCAGTCTCTTTCTCTAGGAAGCTGTTGTGACTGAGTATCTGAATAATGGCAATGCTAATGATGCTGTCAACGCTGTGAGAGAAATGAGAGCTCCAAAACACTTCATTCCTGAGATGTTGAGCAAAGTAATCAGTCAGTCCCTCGATCGATCAGATGAAGACAAAGAGAAAGCAAGTACTTTGATCAGCTTACTCAAACAGGAGGGAATAGCCACAAGTGACAACTTCATGCAGGTACTGCAGTTTGATAGTCTTTCTGCTTGGCTGTTTGTGATGTCTAGCTTGGCTACAGATAGTTAGCAAATCTCACTTTGTCTTGTTGATATAAGGAGGTAGAAGTAATGTACGCACTTGTAAGAGAATGTAGTAAGTGGTGAGGGAAGAAATGCAGGTTTGGGATTTTTGGAAGTAGGAAACCTCTAGGTAAATGATTCAGTAGGAGAGGGAAAAAAAAATGGCTTTTATTTAGCGACAGTATTACTGTATGCAAGAAAAAAATCTCAGTGTCTCATCTTGTTACTGTTTTGTAGGCATTCCTGAACGTATTGGACCAGTGCCCCAAACTGGAGGTGGACATCCCATTGGTGAAATCCTACTTAGCACAGTTTGCAGCCCGTGCCATTATTTCAGAACTGGTGAGCATTTCCGAACTGGCTCAACCACTGGAAAGTGGCACTCATTTCCCTCTCTTCCTGCTTTGCCTTCAGCAGTTAGCTAAGTTGCAAGATCGTGAATGGCTAACAGAATTGTTCCAACAAAGCAAAGTGAACATGCAGAAAATGTTACCAGGTAAGAGCCATCACATCACTGTTCAGATGTTTCATATTAGTACATGAGATGGTTTTTGTGTTTTGCACCAGTTAATGTAGTTCAATGCAGTCAATTGTCACGACCCTTAGTGAGGGTGGTGTTTCTAATAGGTGTGTCTGAGCACCGGCTCTATAAGTGTGTCTTCCTTGCTTTTCAGAAATTGACCAGAACAAGGACCGCATGCTGGAGATCTTAGAAGGGAAAGGGCTTAGCTTCTTATTCCCACTTCTGAAACTGGAGAAGGAACTGCTAAAGCAAATAAAATCGGATCCATCCCCACAAGCCATCTATAAGTGGATTAAAGATAACATTTCACCCAAGCTTCATGTAGATAAAGGATTTGTGAATATATTGATGACCAGGTGAGATGGTTTCTTGATGTGATAGAGGCACGTGCCTTGTCAAGCCACCGATAAATACTTAACTATGTGGAGGCTGCCATGTACCTTTGCATAAGATGGTATTTGCTGAGATAGGGTTGAAAGTCATTTTAGCTGGACTTGCTCTCTTGCAATACCCGGTATCTGTTTGCGTCAGTTGGAAGTGTTTTACTTGGGGATGAGAAGTGTAGAACTGATGACTCTGTTCAGAAATGTTCTGGAGCCTTAACTTGCATAAGTAGGATTTTGTAGCGGACAGTAAAGTATAATGCATGCACCTTAATGCATGCTTAAGTTCGTGAGCAGACGGAACTTAATTGGAGAGCATAAAATTTTGTTGTTGTGTCCCGGAGTTCACAGAACTAACCTTTCTGTCTTTGGTCCAGTTTCTTGCAGTATATTTCAAGTGAAGTAAACCCACCTAGTGACGAATCAGATTCTTCATCTGCTCCATCAAAAGAGCAACTAGAGCAGGAGAAACAACTGCTTCTTTCCTTCAAGCCAGTAATGCAGAAGTTCCTCCATGACCATGTTGATCTGCAAGTGAGTGCTTTATATGCGCTCCAGGTGCACTGCTACAACAGTAACTTTCCAAAAGGTATGTGTATAATTTTACCCTAAACACAACTTGCGTGTGTATGAGTTTCAGGTTCACTGTATCTCTTCAGTCAGATGACTTGTTTTGGAAGTTCATAAAGCTAACAGTTGTAATTGTGTGCTTCCTTCCCTAGGCATGTTACTGCGCTTCTTTGTTCATTTCTATGATATGGAGATCATTGAAGAAGAAGCCTTTTTAGCATGGAAAGAAGATATTACTCAAGAGTTTCCAGGAAAAGGCAAAGCTTTATTCCAGGTAAACTTGATCACAGCTCTGTCTCATGTAATCCCTGCTGTGCTGGGGCATAACTTGGAGAAACATAAGGAGTTATCAACTAGAGAGGAAGGAGGGGAAATTCAGTGAGTGTAGAGTGTAGCAGAAACACTTAAAATGAGTTTAGGGAAAACAGTGTTCTGGAGATGTATATAGTAGATAAATAATTCCTGTTGCCTTAAACCAGTTTTATGTAACTGCAGGTAAACCAGTGGCTAACCTGGCTGGAAACTGCTGAAGAAGAAGAATCTGAAGAAGAAGCTGACTAAAGAACCAGCCAAAGCCTTAAATTGTGCAAACATACTGTTGCTATGATGTAACTGCATTTGACCTAACCACTGCGAAAATTCATTCCGCTGTAATGTTTCACAATATTTAAAGCAGATGTATGTCAATAGGATATCCTCTGCAAAAGGTTTTTGTAGTATGTCTTAATAGTCTACAATAAAAATATTTTAGAGTATCTTTAATGTTTAGGTAACAGTGTATTAGCAGCATGCAATAATTACATCATAAGTTCTCGAGCAGAAGCAGTCTGTTGCAAGGGTCTTCTTTGCTGCCAGTTATCATAGGCTGTTTTTAAGTTAGAAAACTGAATAGCAACACTGAATACTGTAGAAACGCACTTTGCTCAGTGTAATACTTGAGTTGTTGCAATATTTGATTATCCATTTGGTTGTTACGGAGAATCCTTAACTGTAATCGATGGTTGTTGCCGTAATAGTATATTGCCTGTATTTCTACCTCTAGTAATGGGCTTTATGTGCTAGGTTTTAATATCCTTGAACCTGGGCAAGTGCACAAGTCTTTTTTTAAAGAAACAGTTTACTTGCACAAAAACTGATCAGCTGGACAGATGATTTAATGCCCTTTGGAAGAGGTTTTTGTGGGTGTGAAACATGACATGGTGAGAAATTTGAATTGGTCCCTCTATTATAGTATTGAAATTAAGTCTACTTAACTTATCAAGACATGTTCATGCCCTGATTTTATATACTTGTATCTATCAATAAACATTGTGATACTTGACTTGTTTCTGAATGTCTCCCAGCAGAAGGGCTTTGACTGACAGCTAGTTTACTTGCTGAATAGAACATCAGTAGGAGTTTACTTAGACTTGGAATATTTTAGGATTCTTTTTATAAAAGGTCTGTCTCAGTTTGTTCATGAAGTCTCAGTAAGATCACAGACCAGAGCAGACACTGATTTGCTATGTCAGGAGGACAAGTAACAGATACCTGCTGAAGGAATAAGTATGACCTTGCCTTGTGATTCAGTGAGTAATTTGCCTTATTTCTTCCTAATGCTTGAAACTTTCTCTCTTTAATGAAGTGGCACTGACTAATTCGCTGTTTCTCCAGTAATGAAATTAGAAACAACAACAGAGTGTCAGCTTAAAATGTCATCTATTAAATGCTCAAAATACCTTACTTCCTAAAACTTTGTTTCTAGTGAAATTTTTTTCATCAGTGGTTTTGCTAGCTGTCGAGTGTGGTATGTTTGTCGTAGCAAAAGTTTTCTTGTCATTGGAGACTTGTTTTTGCTAGTGCTGGAAGTGCTTTAGACTGCATGTCTTTTACATGGTAGAAGATGAAAATGTTGCAGAAGAAAAAAGATTTGAGATCTGGATAAAGTTTACCTTGAGGGGAGAGTAGTTTGCATTTAAGTGTGTTGAAGGGCTGTGACTAGTTAAATGGGTGTGGTTCTTGCATTGCTGGCCCTTTGTTATGTAGGGCAGGCTTCCTGACCTGCAGTTGAAAGCTGTATACTTGGAAATTAAGAGTTTTTTTTCATTGGATTTCTAAAGTTGGGTCAGTAACTTGCTTGAGGACATGGTAAAACACAACATGTAGCCCCTGTGTATCGCTGCAACATATTGCATCAATCCAGATCCCCCTAAGGAAGGGGTGTTTACACTGAACAGCTAGCAAGTAATTTGACTACCCTTACCACTTCCTGCCTGTATTTCAGTATAGTGGCACAGCTAGCAGTAACTTAGAGATTCCCAGCTCAAGTAAGAGAAAACAAAGGTATATTAAAGCAGCTTGAGGTGGGGGAAGTGGCTGCTTCTGTTTATGTAGTTGCAACTTCTGAGAGTGGTGGTAGTTCCATCATAGGGCGTCCAAATGCATTCTTCCAGTCACGTCAGTTTTCATAAACTGAAGGTTATTCTGCATTTCTTTGTAGAGGCATATGGCTGGTGCTTAAGGAGCTGCAGTATTCAGCTTTGCTTCTTGTTTTCAGATAAGTGCTCCACAAATGTTTGCATCCTCCGTAGTAAGATTCAGCAGTCAAACGTGTAGTAAACCTTAAAAATACAGTCTCCTGTTATTTCACATTTAAACAGGAATTTCAGCTGATCAGTTTGGTGATGTGTTCCCCTACAGTACTGTTTCTTAGAATTCAGATGTAGTTTGCTTGAATATCCAATGCAATTATTCAAGTGCTGCAGAGCTGAACACAGGAGCTGCCGGTCCCAAAAGCGCAGTTCTAACTGGTAGTTTTCAACTAAGCGTACCACAGAGATGAGACAAAAAAGCAATCACAAGAAGAGCTGCAAGTAAAAGAATTCTTGATTAAAAAGAATCAGACTGCCAACTAACTTAGCAGTTTTCTGGAGGGGATTAAACTGGCAGCTGTAGGTTGAGTAGCGTGAATAAGCCTTGTATTCTTGCCCAGTCTTCAATCTAATCACTACAGTCATATGTACTTGTGCATGAAGGCTTTGCTGCTTGGCTTTTTTTTCTTTCTGTAACTAGATAGATCAGGTAAAATCAGTTCCGATACCCTAAACTCTGTCAGTGAAGAGTAAACTGTTAAGAGCTATGCCTACCAACTATAAGCATTTGAAATATGGAATATATGCATCAGAAAATGCCATTAAATTCTGAAGTTATTCCCAGCATGAGACTTGCGCATGCAGTTAGTATGTGCATATCTGGCCTCTTGAAACTGGTATTAAAAAAGGCTCTTGACATCGCAGTGGCTCATGGAAACTTTCTACAAAACAGGAAAAAGGTCATCTTGTTCTTAATCTACTTATTTAACTTGACTGCTCAGTGCAGTCGATCTGGTAAAAGGGATGGGTGTTCAGTTGGTCTGATGTTTGAGTGACTTACGTAGAGTTGTGTTTTTAATGTAAATAGAGCATACTCCATTTTAAACTAGTAAAGTCACAGTCCAGATTAAACCTATAACTCAGTGAATAATGGCTTTAGTATCAATTTTTGATAATTCAATGTAGCACGCTCAGGAAGATTGGAAAAAGTGCACATGAAACACAGTTTGGTCACAAAGTTTGCCTTCTGACACGGTGAACTGGGTTGCTGTGGTCATTCAGGGAGCTTCCATTCCATTTATCAGTTGTACGGTTTACTTTTCAGCAACGTCACGAGAAGCGTGGCCATCTAACTGAGTCACTCTGGTATTAAAAAGTAGAAAAGTTCCTTGTCAAGTTGCACTCTGCCCTGGCAGCCGTTTGTATTGGAGTTGGATATTCAGGGAAAGTGTTTAATAGAAGCTTCCAATAGAGAAAATAGCTTTATGACTGAAAGGGCATGGGTGGTTTTTCTGTTTTTTCCTTTTTTAATGAGGAAAAGGGAAAGAAGAAGCGTGGGGATGGTGGGGGTGAGGTTGGGCGCAGAACAATATGCTGGCATGTGACAGAACAGCTTTCAGCAGACATATTTCTACATGACTGCTACTCGGGTTTGCAGGTTCCTGCAGAGCAGTGAGTAAATCCGAACAACTTTATCGAACAATATCCGATTAGGTAATTTCAGCAGTTCAGTGGTTTCTGTAAATTCTTAGGCTGCATCCAGAACACGAGGTTTAGCTCATGTTAGAATCTAGGCTAGCAGCTGCAGTGACATAAAAGCTAAGTTTATGGCTGGTTCAAATTAGCTCATACCTTTATGCTTTCACAGCAGACGTCAGATAGCTGATACAACTTACTCGTAAGCGCACCTGGACAGACTTAACTGTTGCTTCCTACAGGTTGGGATTTGTTTTGTTTCTTTTTAAAAATGCCTTAAGTGTGGCAAACAGAAATGTGTTAGGATGTTCTTCATGGAAGGTTGGAATGTGTAGCATAGGCATTCCCTAATATAAATGAAGGACTGATTAGGTCAAGGTTATTGTTATGAAAGTTGATGAACAACAGTACTGTGCTACTTTTCCCTACCTTTCACACAGATTACCACATATCTTATGATTTTATTGTTGCTGCTGCTTATTTCAAATTGTATTGGCCAAAACCCAAAAGTGGTTTCAGTTCAATGGGGCAGAATCTGCTTATAGGCAGATCTTTAATGCTGTATGCTGTATCCTCAAAACCAAGCAGGAATACCTGTGTGCAGCTGAGAGTTAAGAGTTGCACAGCAGATAGTTGCAGATTATAAGGCTTAATAAAATGAGCAGTAGTAATTTAAAGGAGAAAAATCAGAATGGATTTGAGATGTCAGCAGAGTTTAGCATGTGCTTCCAGAGCAATCATGAAGGGACATCCAAAGCAAGTTTGTTACTGGCTGAAGAATTGATGCACTGGAAAACTTCATTGCATAGTAAGAAAGATGCAAATGTTGCAGTACGTTCCTGAATCCCTGTATTGCACAGTAAAATTGACTTCTCAGTAAGTAAGTCAGGCGTTGACCTCTGAAGTTCTGAAACTGAAGAAGAGTATCAAGATGGATCTTCCCATTTGTAAGGAAATTCTGTCCTGATGGGCTTGGAAGGATTGATTATAGAGATGGATGGTGTGGCTTTTAACATGGAGCTGTTAAAGTGATACGGGCTCATCTGGGTTCGTTTTATAAAGCCTGTGCCCATTATTGGCTTTAACAGAGTCCATACATGTGGTAGCTGGAGACTAGGAAAATGTTATTTTTAATAAGTTGATTAAGCAGCCATGACAACAGTTGTATTTGGCATAAATAAATGGTTGGAGTGAGGGAAAGTAACTATCTTTAAATACTTCAGAATAAATCTATTTAGCTTTTGTTTAGGTTAGCAGTGAAAAGCCTACAATAACTGATGTGTGAAGTATTCTCAGAACTGTGTTATCTAAGAAGCTATACAGAGTGAGATCGTGGAGGGAGAAGTGATCTTTGATTGATTGTATAAAGTACATGGAGGATAAACAAGGAGTTCATAGACTCTTCTTTCTGTTAGGACTACATGAAATTTAGGAAATGAAGGTCAAGTTATCAAGAGCATTAGAGTTCAAAATAAGGAATGATGCTACTTCAGACTTTGAAAATGTATGTAAAGGTGTATCACTTCAGCATACTGGCCTACCAGCCTTTCTTGAGGCATAATTGCAATTGTGCCAATGAAAAACTCAGCATAGAAGTAAATTACACTGCAGGTAGAGCTGACTGCATTAGAGGCTGTTAGCCCAGGCTACCATTGCCATCTGCCTCCATCAGCTTATGAACCGGTGGTCTATTCAGATACTTGAAAATACCTTTAAATGGAGTAGCTCTCTTAACGTCTTTTCCATAGATTAGTCAAATTATATCCTCAAAGCCTCGTGCATTTTTGGGTTAGGAATTGACATTCTGAGGAAATGAGCTTTGCAGATTGCCATTAGTGTGCTGCCGTTGAGATTCAGCACTATGATGACATCATACAAATGCACGTCTGAGAAGCCAGTTCACAGCTGTTGCTTTAGATGAGTTGATTTCCACAGCCAAGCAATAAACAGGGCAGCACTGCTTGTGGAAAGCATTTAGCATAATGAAAAGCATCAGCATTAAGGGGTACCTCTCAGCTCCTCAAGGCTAAGTTTTGAAATGTATACCTGCTGCTTTTTGATAGGGCGAAATGAAACATAGTATGGGAAAATACACACCTGAAAGTTTAAAACCAGGATGGTGAAACCAGCTCCTGCTTTGATGGAGTTCCAGAAATAGATTTAAATATACATGGGAAATAAACTTGGAAATCAACGTGGATTTTCTTTACACAAATTAGTATAGGAGCTCATTCAGCAGCTTTTAAAATTTAGATAGGTGACTTGTAAGAAGATACAGTGCAGAAAGTACAAGAAAAACAAAAATAGCAATAAATACAGAGAAAATCTTGGCCATACTGTCTTTCAGGGCCTCTAAAATTAGTATTTTAAAGTATCTCCTTTCAAATGCAAGTTTTAACTAACCAGTAGCCATTACATACACACTGATTTTGTCTGATTTCTCTTCTTTTGAGACTTCAGGAATTTCTCCCAAACACTGTTTTCGTATCTGTAACTCACATTCTTTCCCCTTCTCTTTTCCACATACAATTAAGTGTTTCTGCCTTTCCATCACCTTCCTCTTGAGTTGCTCAGCCTACTGAGTTGCTGCAGCACTGTCTGTGACACAGTTCTCTGTTAAATCCAAAGGATAATTATTTTGAAATTCAGAATAAACAAACAATAAATAAATGCTTCCCCATAAACCATCCTATACATGTCTTCACCAAAAACATAAGATACATCCATAAAATATACACCAAGAATGTTTGGACTAGAAATCTTGAGCTACAGTAGAAACTGGGCAGTTTTTAGTTGCTTTTCCAGTTTTAAATTGCTGGGGAACTGTGGGTTGAGACGAGAACCAGTAGATACATATCAGTAATTGTTAACTAAGAAACGTACTTTATATTTAGAATTTTCCTCCCTTGCTTTTCTCAGCTGGAATTATAGCTCGTGCTTTTTATGCTCTGCACATCTGACCTCCTCTCGGTTGACTTTGTCACGGTTATTCTGTGCAACTTCAACTCGCTTTGAAAATAATTCTTTTCCACTTGGCGTCATGGCTGTGAGTCCTTAAACTAAAATGACAACAGCATTCTTTTCAGAACTGCATAGGTTAGTATATAATTATATGGTAGCAATTTAGTTGTTAAATTACTGTTACTAACTGATAAACCACCAAGTAGGTTTTTAAATGGCCTAAAATTAAGTGTGGATTGACCGTGTTTATTACCAGAGATTACTTTGCTTCCCAGAGCAGCACCTGTTCCAGGTCACATGAAAGGGAAGAAGCTTAGCAGGTGCTTGCCTTCCTCTGATCTCCTCCTTCCCCCCAGGTGCTTGCTGCCCTTGAATGCTGCTCAGGGTGTTGATTGATTTGTTTTGCATATATATCCCATGAGCTACTTGGAACGTTTATAAGTGTATTCCACACGTTGATCAAAATTGTCATCTCTATCGGATAGATGTTGAGCAGAGGGCTTTCTACTTTCTGAGAAGCAAATGAACTAGCTATGGGATAACCAGCCTTTGTGTTCCTTCTATATCCCAAAAGTTGTTAGCTCATTTTAGTCAGTTTAGATTCACTGATTCATAATGAGGTCATAAAAGAGCAGCTTCTTAACTTTTAACAGAAGTGATGTCTGCATCTGTAGCAATTAGCAGCATCCCTGGCCACCTGACAAGTGAGGTCACAGTAGGTAAGCTCACAACCAGATGTAAAACTAGATTGGAAGGTGGGAGGAAGGAGACTGAATATTAGAATAGGCACTATGGTTCTATATGTACTAGGTTGCATCTACTGCAGTTCTTATTCATTTGCTATGATAGCAGCATAACAGAGGTTATGACATAAAGTCTACATCTTCCCGTTCAGCTTTATCTTCCTTTAGACTTAATTTCTCCAGAGTTGCCACCTTTTTCCCTTGTCATTGCTACTCCTGGACATGAAGTTCTGCCCAGAATTTCCATGCCTGAGCAACACATGATGCCAGGAAGCGCAAAGCAGAGCAGATCTACTTTCTGCTGGAAAGTGTGCAGCTTTGGCATGAGCTGCAAGGGAGCCCAAAGATGAGATGAACATTTATGTAACATTTTTTAATGACTTGAAGAAGGATTATAAAAAAGGAAATTAAGAAAAAGAAGTTATGCCCTGTGAGGACAGGCTGAGAGCTAGGGGTGTTCAGCCTGGAGAAGGCTCCACAGACACCTGAGAGCAGCCATTTAGTATCAAAAGGAGAGCTATAAGAGAGAAGGGGACAGACTCCTCAGCAGGGTCTGTTGTGACAGGACAAGGGGAAATGGTTTTAAACTCTGGGCACCTGATCTAGCTGCAGACGTCCCTGTTGTCATATCACAATAAATGAATGAGAACTGCAGTAGATGCAAGCTAGTGCATGTAGAGCCATAGTTTTGTGTGCCTGTTCTAATATTTAGTCTCCTTCTCCCCACCTTCCAATCTAGTTTTACACCTGGTTGTGAGATTACCTACTGTGACCTCACTTGCCAAGTGTCCAGGGATACTGCTAATTGCTACAGATGCAGACAGTGGATCTGGACCAGATGGCCTTTAAGGGTCCCTTCCTCTTCAAACAATTCTATGAATCTATAACCCAACGCCAAACAACTTCAGTAGTAAGAATAAATTTCCTACTGTCCTAGCTGGTTACCTTCATCAATCAATTCTCAAAGGAACATGTAAACTGAAACATGCCTGCCATGTTTCCAGCTGCTGGGGAGTGAGGGTTACTCAGGTATGACTGGAACTGTCTGTGTGCACTCCATCTTAAGTGATTCAGAGCGCTCCAGGCTCCGCTACCCAAGGAACCGTAGCCTTACAAGTTTCAGTGACCTACTAGGCAACAGGACGGTGTATCTTCCATTTTCCTTATCCACCTGAAAAGCTAAGTGCAGCACAAAAGTCCTCCCCCAGCAAGTACATTTTCTGCCATCCAGTTATTTAAAGCTGTTAGTTACAATCTGGATGCTGAAGCACTTCAAGGGGCTGGGATTTTATTTATTTATTCTTTCCTTTTGAACAAATCATCACGGTCCGTTACCACAAATGAAAGCGTGTGATTATTTGGCAGCCTCAGTAACTGTGCAATTATAACCACATGCTCTGCTGAAGCTGTCCAGAAGATATTAATTGATGGACTCCATAAAGTATTCGGCAAGAGCAAAACAGCTTCACACCAGTTTACTTCAAACTGGAATTGAACGGAGGCGTGACTGGCTCCAAACCCAAAGATCAATTAAGATACGGTCTTAACCATCAAGGTTTAATGTGGTAATAAACTGACAATTTGGACATTCATTTGTTTTCAAGTCATATTCCTGGCCCAGATTTCAACCTTTCTAATAGTAAAATTATGTGTTTATGTTCTCTTCTAAAATTAAACCATTTAAAAACACAAGTAGATCATTTGCTGGCCTAATATGAAGGGGGAGAAAGAGGCTATTACAGATGGTTGCGATAGTATGATATTACTAATCCAGCAACAATGCTTGCTATTTCATAATCACGTAAAATATGATCCATGCTCCAAGGACTATAGATAAGACAAAAAGTGTCTGATATGAATTACAGGAGGCTGTAATTACCACTGGTGAGATAACAGCTAAAAAGTGGTTTAGAATTTGAATTAAGAACTCTGACCCAATCTGTATTCTTCTGCTTTTTAGATCAAGAGAATTTCTTTGCCACAGCAGTGATCACACGTACTTTCACTCATCCACTTAAATATAAGACAGTGGTTACAAACATGAGTCTGGCAAGGTATTTTACTGCATCGTGTTCGAAATGACAACCTTAATAATGGAAGTAATATTTTAAAACAGCTGGAGATCCAAACAAGTTTGGGTTCCAGTTTTTCAGGTACTGTACAACCTAAGTAAGAAATCATTCCAACCCAAAACAACTCGAGTTCTATTCATGTCACACAAACTGAAAGGGGTGAAAAAAAACCCAAAAACTGAGTGATTATTCATAGGTAGCAGTGAGAGAACACACAACACCAAATTCTGTTCTTGTAGCTCACCTCTATGGCCATTATGCTCTTATATATCTTAAAAGTAGCAGGAAAGACGTATGAAAACGATAAGACTACATGACTTCTGTTGGAAAAAAGAAGTAGGATGTTCTGCAAAACTAGAATTGAAAGTAACTGCTAAGATCTGTAGGTAACATAGACCAGGATAGAGTAACTTCAAATTGGCATTTTTTTTTTCCACAGAGAATTATCTTTAGATAAACTCTGGAGATGTTAGCAGCCTTTCTCTTATGTACAAGCACACACTGCAGGCAGCTGAAGTGAACCCTGGGTTCTGCCTGGATCACAGCACTGAACTGGACGAATCAGTTTAAATCCATCACATAGACAGCATGGCACTTGAGAGAACTGGTCAAGATATTGTTTTTTATTTCATGTGGCCAATTAAGGCTCAACTTTCCATTAAGCTCACAGGAATAATGCTGCTTTCCACATAGCTCCAGGAATAAAGCTGCTGCTCATGCAAGAAATAGCTCTGCACAACTGCAGCCATTATTCAGGAGTGATGTTCTCATCTGCAAACTGATTTTATGTCTCCAGATGATATCTTTTGTAACATATGTTTAAAACATAGGTCTTCCTTCATCTTACTGTTACAACTTTCACTCTCTAGTCTTAGAACAGCTCTTGCTCTACTGAAAAACTAAGCTTTCCCCTCTAGTGTGTACAGACAACGAAAACTGAAACACTCACAGGCAAAGTGAGCATCTCTTCAGGCATTAATTCTGAGAAACTGAGCATAGAGCAAAAGCCAAAGTAAGAGATTCAAGTGAGAAATATAAATAAAAGGGCATTTCCATTAAAGGAACTAAGTAATCAAGTGGTGAGACCTGAAATAGTACATCTATTTTCATCACTTATCCAACTTGGTTTGCTTATTTCTTTCCTTTCCTGCCTGTTCCAGTAATACCATTTCATTTATATCGCAACATCTAATTACATTACATCTGTAATTCAGCTAATGCCTTGTAAGGCTCTTCTGCCTTGTACAACATGAACTCTGACAGTCAGACTGTTTGTCTTTCAGCACACTAACAGTTCCAGGCCCATACAATATCTCCACACTACTTATAACCTCTTCTAGTTCAGAGAGAGTTAGGAAAATGTAAGAATTTGAGGCTGCCAAAAGGACACCAAATAAGCATTAAACAGATGCAGTCTATGCCCACCATTAAGTGCAAATATTCTCTACAAGTACGTCCTTGATGAAACTTAGACACACTGGAAGTTAAAAGATAGAAAGTTGAGATCATTTTGATTTATATCACTAACTTGAATTCCTGCATATATGTGCTCAGTTCCTGCAAACCAAATGACAATTAATTCCTCTTTCTACTTTAGTGCTAGAAAATAGCTGCTGACAAAAATGTTTCCTCCCTGGCTGATTGTGGATGGGTTCCCACCAGAAAATGGAATACTACCTTTTGCCCAGAGACTCCTGGGAGAATGGGAAGTGTATCAGGCATAGTTCAATACAGCCTCATCAATACAGAGAGCAAAGTCAGTTTAGAGCAGTTCAAACTGTGCTGCAAGTTGGAACAAAAGAACAATCAGTTTTGAAAGAGGGGAGATAGGAAGAGAAGTTGCACATTCTCTTACTGTATCTTCAGAATTAGGGGCAAATCCTTAACATGGCATAGAAAATCAAAAGACTGATATACGTAGGTTACTCCAAATGTAATGCCTCCTATTCGTACCCATGGTAACTACAATGGATACAAATAGCACAAAAACACTATTTAACAGAGCAAAGTCTGAGCCACAAGCACTGTTTTCCAACACAGTTGCTACCATTATCTGTGCATTTTCACCAGCAGTGAACAAGAGCCTGCAGGACGTGCTTGTAAAGATCTGCACCAGTGGAGATGACAAACTGTCACTGCCACTGCGGCACATTCATCATTTTCCTCAACATGCTCAAGAATTCTTTGGCCACCATCGATATATGGTATTTGCACAGCATTAAGGAGTGGCCAAAGAGTACACTCATCTGCTAAGAACTCGGAAGGGTTCAGGAACCTTTTGAAAGCCTGGGTATTTCTCGAACTCTTTTAAGGCAACTGAAAAGACCAATGAAGTTCACTGTCACTTGATACTCTCTCTAAGTCACTAAACAGAAACTGTTTCTTTGGTTAAAACAAGGCATTTGTATTTTAATTAACAAGGCATAGATAGGAAGGTGTGAGACTCTTCTACATTCATGAGCTAAACACAGCACACCTAGAGTTCAGACTCTTGGGGCACCTCCAATCCATCAGATACGGGGACACGCGTAACACAGGGATGACAGGTATTTAAGAAGAGCAACAGGGACTCTTTAGCATTTATCATGTTCTCGTAGCTCCCTTGACAAGGTTAACAATCTACTTTGCCACTAGGAGATACTTTGCAGGCCAAATACGTAGCCAATCTCAAACTCTAGAGGGTGCAGAGAAAGGTGTTTTGGCTTAGTGGTCAAGGAAAAACTGCAAAGAGGAACAGGTCTATCCCTGACAATAAAATAAACTTGCTTCAAAGAAGAACACGACTGTGATGAATATTCTTGATTTCTGGAATAGCCAAGGACCAAGGGAAAAAAGGAAAAAGACATCTTAAAAACTAAGTGTCTGTACAACTATGTCTCCTATCAGTTTTGCTAAGACTAAAAAAAAAAAAAATCCTTGAAGTATTTCTGGTACAGATTGCACAAGTTGTGTGGATGAGTAGACGAAGTTCAATTGAAGTACTACATACAGTGAACTTTGAATTTCTTTCATAAGCTCACCCCTATTGGATATTCCCTTAGATTCTGTCTTCAACTCAAATCACCTGTAACGCAAATGCAGTGTGTACATAATAGCATTAGTAGGAGAGCAGTAAGCAGTGGCTTCGAAAAGAATACATATTTACTATACACTCCCTTTTTGCATCTATGTTGTCAAAGTTTTGTTGCCCATACGCAGAAGGAAAGGAACGTGGAATTTGTCCTTGCTGACTGCAGCTCCTGCTGTAGGAACTTTTCCAGGTGAATTCTGAAATCAAGATTCACTTCCTTTACTAGTTATTACTGTCCACCAAGTGCATCATCACAGCACCACGCTAAGAGCAAAGAAACTGCACACGGCAAGCAGGGAGGAAGCTCACTAACACTAGCAAACTTTCTGAAACAGATCAGCAGTATCCATCAACCCCTAATGTAACAATTCTAATCTATGAAAGAGGAAAAGGCTTTGCTATGATAACCATTGTTTTAAATAGTGAAATATTTAGTATAGAAAGTAACTTACTCCCAAAGAGAGCCTTTCAGAAAGGACCAGCATAACCTTAGCTGTAGTGCTCCTACCATAGGTCTTGCCTTGCCCAAAGCACTCCTTAGCAGCTTGTTTCCAAATATATACCTGCACCTTGCTTCTATGTTGACAGTCTGTTCCTGTTTTCAGAGTTAAATTTAGAAGAGAATCTATTAATTTACACAAAGGCACTTTGTTATTCAGCAGTGGCAGCTACTCCTTTCCACCAAGCACTGAGCCAGAAAGGTCTCTGAAAGACAAAAACTTGAGTAGGTGGATTAAAAGAAAACAAGCAAACAAAAAATACAACACAAAAATCCAACCAATCAAATTAAAATAAAATAAAACAAAGCAAACTAAAAAAAAAAAAAAAAAGAAAGACAACCACCCAACAGGTTGGCCAATTTAATTTATTTCAAGCTACTTCTCAAGGCCTTTTTTTTTTGCTCTTTTGAACGGCCTGGTCTATAATCTACAGAATAAAATAAAATTGGAAAAAAAAAACTACAAAGAGCAAAACATACACTGACCTCTTCTATGATAATCCAAGACAGATTGGGCTCACAGTTGATAAGGGCAAAATCCTAAACTGCAACAGAACTCAAAAGACAACTTACCATGTAGTCATGTAGTTTGCTGGTGGAAACACAACAGAAACTAGGAGTTAAGGTTACTTCTACAGTAACTTTATATCAGTAACTTTAACTTGTAATTCCATGTATTTTGTTCTGGAGTAAATTGCCACAGCAAGGAATTTAATAGCTGCAAGCCATCCACCTTCTTCAGAAGTCAAGGAATGTTGTCAAGAGGGATAACAACAATTATTTCACCATGGCAATTTCAAAAAAAGAGAGGAAAAAAAAAAGCATGAATTAAACTAACACACAGCTTCCCTTAATCCTCACATGAACTCTCTAAATCAAGGGGAATAAAATAGTTGATTCCATTCCACCTACTTTTTTTTCCCCCTTTTTTGAAGTAAGTAAAGAGCAAAATGCATTCCCACTCTTTTGTCACTCACACATTGGCCACGTGCTTATCATCTACTTTAAACCTTTCCAAGACACAACTTCTCCTTATAAGACTAACTGTGCAAAAAATGCTTTTCCTCCTCATACACGACATGTATGGAAACATCTTTTAATGTATACACAGTAAATGTTTCTCTCCAAATGGCTGTTAGATCTGAAGACCTTCTCAGCACTTTTACATACACACACACACACAATAAGTTTGCAACATTCACCACCAAACCAAGACCTCCAGATCTGTCAAATGGAAGACAATTAATAGCACAGTAGTGCAGGCTATAATAGTGGAGATGCATCTGAAGCAGCAGTAACAATGAGATCTTAGAAACCTAAGCGCTATATGTTTTTTTCCTTCCTATCGTTAGAAGCTGCTACCTCGGATGCTTGCCATTGCTGCCAGTGCTCCACTTGTTTTACCTGAGAGATACTAATTTTCCTTAGTTAACTCTAATTTCTCACACTTTCTGCTTTATTAAGTGAAGCACTGGTTTGGCATCATAGGTATGTACCTCATCTGTCCACTGCTTCCTTCTGATTCTGAAAGAGGCAAGGACCTGTGTTGTGATCCTCTTGATAGGAGAACACTTCCTCTAAGGGCCCCAAGTTTTCCTCAAGCTCATGCTTTCAGAGCTATCTAGCTGCCAGTCTTGTGAGCTTGCCATATCTTCTACCTAAGTGATTCTAAATCAATAAGAAGACTGAGTTAAGATTCAGCTTTGCTTCTAAACTAACAAACATGGTAGCTACTTTTCAATTCTGCATATTACCACTCATTTACATTTTAATTAAGATCACTTCTAGAAATTTGATATCAAATTGAGCCAATAAAATAAATATCTCAACTGTTTTACATTCTACTGTATCTGCTATGGTTACCAACAGCCCATAAACACATGGCAAAACATACACAATGAGAATAGTTACTGCTCACAACGGACCAGAAATAGCAGCATGGGAAACTTAACTTTCAGTTAGTGCTTAATATTAACCATCAAAAGTGACAATCTGGACCTTCCAAAAGAAAAATAAATAATAAAATAAAATAAAGTGGAACACAGTTTATGCTATGCCATCTGTTAAAAGCAACAGTAATATACTATACAGATCGACACGCTCTTCTCTTAGTGAAGATCTAACATCCGACTTGATAACCAACGACCAAAGGCAGAAAGAATTTTCTTTCCCCAGAGTGGTGCAAAAGAGTGATTTTTCCAAAATGTCAAGCAAAGACAACTGTAAAGAGAAATTTGGTTCATTGCAGTTTACAATACACACTGTTGTTGTCATGCATGAAAGCAGGATACAAGAGCTCAGCTCCAACAGCTATGTATTTAAGCTGAAATGAACTTGGAGACTACTTCCTCAAAACACACGCCTTTGTCAAACAAAACATTTTCTGCTTATACCCTTCAGGGCTTAAAATAAATCACTCCAAGCAAATTAGCAGGAACGGTTTATTGCGACACTGTCTCAAGAAATCTATGTACGTATAAATAGAGAAAACACAATTTTAGCCACACTAGAACCACCTAAACTGAGATTTAATGTTCCACAGTTTTTACATGCATTCCATCCCAGGTATGCTGCCTATAATACAGGGTTTCTGTTCTTCATCTACAGCAGTTCCGATTTAAGAGTACACCGTAGGCCAACTTAGAGAAACATCCATTAGGTGCTAATAGAAAGAATCACAGGAAGGTCTCACGAGAGTTTACTAAAACACTGGATGTTTCTCCCTGTAAGTTTTCAAATACAAAAATTGGATTTTCTCTACAACTGAAATATATTTACACGAAGATTTAAAAAGATGTAATTTAAGATCTAATCACTGTCATCCGAACCCCCTTCAGACCCCTCATTATTGGATCCTTCTGGTTCAGATTCATTACCAGATCCTCTGCCAGAACCTTCGTTATCAGATCCTCTCTCAGAATCTCTGTCTGAGTCAGCACTGCGAGAAGCTGGGCGAGATTCATTATCTGAACCACCAGAATGACTTCTTCCTGACTGCACAGATTCATTGTCAGACTGCTCTGAATCTGACCGTCTCCTCTTCCTGGCTGACCTGTCACTGTCAGAATCTTCTTCGGATGGGTGGACACTGGACCTCCTCGGACTGCCTGCCTCACTACCAGATTTGTTTCTATTATCAGAATCGCTATCAGAAACAATGCGTTTGCTGTGCTGCTGTTCCCCATCATCTGAATCGCTGTTGCTATTCCTGGCATGTCTGTGCAGGGGAAAAAAAAACAAGCCAATTAGAATGCTAGGATTTGAGAAACATTAGTATGATCTGACTGAAAAAGGCAGTGGAATAATTTGTAATGGAAGGTGATGTTTTAAGTACAACAAAACGCTTCTCTTTAGCTCATTACTATAAGCAATGTCATTTCTCTCAAAAGCATGCACTGAAACTTTAGTGTTTGAGAAGTGAGTAACAGTTCTTACCCATCATCAGCAATCTTGAGTTTATCCTCATCAGATGAATCATCACTAGATGAAATTATGGCTTTTGATTTGATCTTTCCTTTCATTGAAGGAGGCAGACGTTCTGGTTTGGGCTGAGGGGCAGGGAAAAAAAAAAGAGGTGCTCATTCACACGGCTGGTTAAGAGTATTTAAAAAAAAACTTTAAAAAGCACAACATCCATGCTTCTTTCTCACAGATGCTCTAAAGTCATTTGATCAAAATTTTCCATTTACTATCAATTGTTGTACATTGCTTCAAAAAGATTCTGTTCAACATTGAAACAGCAACAGGGAAAGACAGAAGGCTACAATTACTTTTGTTATAATTTTCAGCATTTATAACTCTGCTGAATGCAGTAGTGCTTGAGTCCAAATGCATATTTAGAGAAAAAAGAAGATACTCAGCAGTTAACTTACAGCCTTCTTTTTCTCTGCTTTGGGTGGACGTCGTTTTTTAGGTCTTGGACCATTTTCATTTTCTTCATCATCGCTCCCCTCATCTGCTTTCTGGGGTCTTAAACAGAATAGTATTTTATATTATGTATATAACTGAAAAAAAAACCTTAAAAACTGCAAAAAAATCAGTCCAAAATCCAGCTGATAAATATTATTCATACTTCTGCATAGAAGTTCTGTAATTTTTATTTAAAAATACCCATTGTAAGACTTAATCACACTAACCTCTTAACATCTGTTCCTTTTTTAAGCTGTCATGAAGAACTGCACGAGAGTATACTTAACAGCCATATTATTTCTCAAGAAAGTCTGACATTAAAGTACCAGTTACCTCCTCCTCTTCTTCTTCTTTCTCTCCCCTTCTTCTTCTTCCCCATCTTGTTCACTACCACTGCCTTTTCTCTTCTTTTTCTTTCTAGACATGGGCAAATCTTCATCACTGTCATCGTTGACAAACTCATCAAATTCCCCTGCTCCTTTTTTGGAACGCTGTAACAGATAATATAAAGGCCCCACAATATAGCCTACTATTTATCTTTGAGTTAAAACTAGCAGATAGCAAGGCAAAAGAGAAGCTCTACCTGAAAATATTTGCCAGGACATGAAAACGCAGCCCTTCTTGTGGCAACTTTCTCATGCACTCTAACCTGATATCATTAAGAAACTACTCCCAAATTTACACTTGATAATCTCTGGTTATTTTAAACATCAAGAAGAACAGATTTTAGTAATGCCACCTTGGTCATAACTTAGGTTTTAGTTTCTACACTGGAGTATTAAATCTGCACCATTTCATACAACAGAGGTTAAGTGGCTTGAAATTAAAGCTCTACGTTTGATGTTATCCCAAGATAACATTTATTAAAGGGAAAGTGAAAGAGGAAGTTAAAAAAATGCTGTTCTACCCTGCCTCCACCACCACCACGTTTTTTCTCCTTTGATCCTTCTACTTCACCAGTGAACATCAGAATATTCTTTGTCTTCTCCACATATTGAGCTCTTTGTTCCAAAAGTTTCTTCTGTTCTTCTTTTTCTCTTAGGCGCTTCTCTTCCTGAAACAGAGAGAAAAATAACCATTACTATGGTATTTGTACTGTTACATTCACAGGTGTTCAAGATATCTGTGGAAAACAAACTGCAACATGGACTTTTACAAATCTGTCAGAGCAGAAGGTCCACGTGGCAAAAAGGTTTTGGACAACATCTATAATAGAGCAGGCAAAAGACTTCCTTTTTAGTTTTTTTCCAAGGGCTCCCTCATCCAGCCCATCAGTACAGAATTTGGATGGCAAAGCTTTTAAAAGGCAATACCTGGATTACATTATAAAAATAAAAATGTATTTGTGAGGCTATGGGAAAGAATATCACCTGTTAACTATAAGATTTTTTTTTTATTTTGCTAGCACTTACTACATCTAAGAAGACTATCTGCTTGATAGCAACACCCGGTAACATCACAGAGCAGTAGAAACATCTATCTTTTACTTAAATTCAATAGAAGGTAACAGATCAAAACCTGTTCTTTAAGTAGTTTTTGACGAAGTAGCTCCTTTTCTTGTTCTTGCTTTGCACGCAGCTCCCTCTCTTCTTCATCCTGTTTGCGTGCCCGAGCCACGTGATACTGAGCTTGACTCAGTAAGTCAGAGCATTGCCTAGAACACGCAATAGTTTCAAGTAAAGGAATGTAGCAGATATACCAGAAGGAGAAACAGTTTTATAAAGGGTATGCATCAGAATGCTATGTTTGTGACAAACATAAGATACCTGACTAGTACAACAGAAGACCAGGATAGATTACCGAGTTAACAAAGGCACCTCCTAGTAAGCAAAAGTATCTGTAAATTGCAATATGAAATACACAACTTCAGAACTTATTGCTTCACATTTTAACAGGCTTGAGTACAAACATTACTCTGAACACAATTTAAAGCAGACTAGACATGCAGAACGTAAGTATTTCACATTTCAGTAGCTGACCCGCTCTACCCACCGTAAGCTATCCTAACTCTCCGTGAAAGCAAACCTGTTAAGATGATCTTTCAAGTCAAAACAGGCAGAACTAGAGATCTTTAAATAAACTGTCACGTTCCCCTTAATGGAAAACTTGCCGTTAAAACAGCAGAAGTTTTACAGGTTTCAGCTGATGGCAAAGACATACTTAGAGTTGTGGACTGCACAGAAATATTAGAAAACGAAGAAAGGAAAACAACTAAAACAGTAACAGGGAGTAACCCCGTATTTGGATTTCTACTGTTGTGTATCACAGACAGCTGAAATCCAGTTGAAAACCAGTGCTACTCTGGAAAACAAACAAACAAAAAACAAGACAAAGCATTCCCTTTAGTTCCTGAAAGCATTTGTTTCTTACCTGGCTTCTGTTGCAGCAAGTGCCAAATCAAACCTCATCTTATCACCCACTTTACTCAAGTAACTGAAGTACCTAGAGGAAAAAAATAACAAAGAGCAAAAGTGGTATCAGTTACACACTTATTGCAGTTCTGCCTTAGAAAGTAAGCATTAACTCTCAAGTTAAAATCCTATGAAACTCAACAGAAGAGGACATTCACCCATTTTCTGCCTTTTTGTACACATCCACTTTTAATACAACAGTATGCAAGTACATTCAGAGTTCTCAAATGTAAGGCATTCTAGAAGTACTCCAAAGGGGAACAACAATCCAGAAAGAACTACTAGTCATTAACCGTTAAACTTGATTTTGAGATCTACCTCCAAAGATTTACAAGATGCTTTGAAAGAAATCTTCAAAAAAGCATTAAGTTTGTAGAATAATTCACAATGCTTTTTCAACTATGTTCTTCCACAAACAAGTCCCTCCTATTCGTATTACAAAACCCACTAAGAAATACGTATTTGCCACCTGGTCAAATAGAACTAGTTCTGGAGCAAAGCCTGAACACGCAGTATTTTCAGGCCCAATAGTTCTGCTAGGAACTCTAGAATGCAATAAAAAGTTTCATTGGATATGACTGCTTGTCTAATCAGAATTTGTGATCTACACTGTACATTTACTGCAAGGGAAATTAAATATATTAGAAAGATGAGAAATAAATCAGCTTTACCTGTGGGCTAGCTCCAGTTCTTTCACAGCGTTAAGTACTTCCTTCAGATTGCTTTTCTCATCTTTCAGGACAGAGGTAGCTAGTCTTTGTAGCACTAAAGCCACATTAAACATAAGGACTGTATCACTTGGTGCAACGTGCCTGGCCTGGAAATAAAAAGCCAGTTTTTATGACACGCTACAGTGTGATACAGACGTATACAAATAAGGTAAATAGAGGTATACAGAGAATAAACACCACTGTTTCAACTCAAGACTACTGAATTTAAACAGACCTAAACATGTACCAGTTCACAGTAATTTTGTTCTGTGACCTATGATATTTTCTGCATACCTTTAACAAAGTCTGCTTACATTCCTGTAATTTCCCACATTTGAAGAGTGCCCGGGCCAGATATAACAATACTTCAGTGTTCTGATGCTTATAGAACTTTCTGAGGCAGTTTTCATACTGAAACAGAAAAATCAAGAGGTGCCAATGGTTAGTTATTTTCGTTAGTTAACTCCAGCATGTTTGTATTCCTAGCAGGTATTACTGCTAATGTACCTTTTGTTGTGTGGTTGGTTTTTTTTAAATCAGCATATGATGCTGCATACAGAGGTGCTTTGTTCACTCATTAGAGAATCCTTCCTACTATTCTATAGCAACAACTCGATTCTGAAAACCAGCAGCAGTCTGGGAGGCTCTGTAGATGTTTACATATAGAATACTTTGCAAGTACCATCTACCGTAACAGAGGTCAACAAATGAATTTTAAGAGCACTCTCAGTTATTCTTATTTATTCAAAAATTGAAAATGTAATAAATTGAAATGCAGTGACTTCATACAGACGATGCAATCAGTTACAAAATAAAACCACACCTTTAGGATATTCTGTCCACCTAGCTGCCTATTTATTGCTACATTATATCTTCCCTCACACAAAAGCTGATCACTGGTGTAAAAGACCCCTTGTTACTTTACATTTTAGGGCCTCAGAGTAAAGCTTCAAGCCATCATGAATCTCATGCTTTTTGTTAAAAAGTGCCTTTTGTTTGCCATGCTATTAAGAAATCTTCCATAATTTCTACACCACCACAATAGCAAGAAATACAAAGCAACCTTTGCTTCCAGCTCAACTACAGATAATACCCTGTAGCGTAATGCAGAAATTACAACTCATGGGTTGTGTGGTGCTGTGAGTGTTCAATTTCACTCACTTCAAGAGTCAAAGATTTTGTGTTCAGCATTAAGTCTGCCTTGGATTTGAATGCTTTACAGTAGAGAACTCACTACAACACCTGATGTTGCAATAAGCTGTGCTGCTGCATTAAACTCATCTCCCTGAGTCCAACACCATCTACTGCAGACTATGGCTTGCACCAACTGCACAGCAGAATCCAGAGAACAATAAAACATCACAGTGAATATACACATTTTTACTAAGCAGCTTCACCTAAATATATCAGCAAATAAGCACAATATTTTCTGACAAATCTAAAGGTAAGTTTCCCCACTGCATCACTAAAAGTCAGTGTTTCATTAGGCTTTTTGCATGTAAGAGCAGAGATGGTCCTGAGGGCAGACTCCACTCTAGCACAACAGAACCCAACAGATCATATTCCTAAATCCTCTTAACAGTAGTTTACTGGAGGAGAGTAATTACTGAGGTCTTGATCAAGTATAAAAGGCCCAATATCTCTTCCTTACAACTATCATAGAATCCTTAGAGTAGGAAGGGACCTCTGAAGGCCATCCAGTCCAAGCCCTCTGCAATGGATAGAGACACCACGGCCACACCAGGTTGCCCAGGGCCTTATCCAGCCTGGCCTTGAAAGTCTCTGGGGACGGGGCATCAACCACATCCCTCAGCAACCTGTTCCAGTTTAAAAGATTTCTGCCTTATATCTATACCTACATTTTTGAGCTTGAAACCATTCCCCCTTGTTCTGTCACCACAGACTCTGCTAAAGAGGTCCATCACAAAAAAGCTTTAGGATAGCTCTGAATTAAGTATTTTTGAGACTCAATGTTGAATAAGGCTTAATTGAACAAGTTTTTCTGAGCTTCTGCCTTGCCCATTATTTTTTTTAAGTTTGTTTGTATGCTTTCTGATCAACTAACTTTAATAGTGCGGGCTGATACTTGGAAGTTAGCTTGCTTGACTGGGTTGAACGAGATGACCCTAAGAGATCTCTCAACATAAATTACCCCATGATTTTAAGTGCAGCAAGCGAAACAGTTAGTTTTCCAAACATCTCCAACTGTTCTTGCAAACAACTGTATAAATAAGACTAGGAAGCGTTGGTATTTAAAAATCCTAGCAGCAAATTGTATATACGTATTTCAGTAACATCTGAAAGTAAATCACATACACTAACTACACCAACTGAAACCTCCGTGACAAAAAAAGAGTTTCCAGACTAAAATTCTAACCCAACTGCATTTTAACTCCGCTACCTAGAAAAAATATTTGGCAGTTTAAGTCTATACTTGACAGCAAATAGTAATGCTAGAAATAAACCTACAAATTGTTAACATATCATTCAGAAACTTTGCAGCTGCCCACGATGGCTAAGAACCATCCAGAAGTCATCTAACCCAACACATTATGTAGTTCAATTTAGAGATGTTACCATCTGCACAGCACTGATGTACTGTTTCTGTTCTACATAGATATGTGCCAAATTCAGCCACACATCACTGATATCTGCTGTTGCCTCTCTCACTTGGGCAAAAACATCACGAGCTTCACGGAAATATCCTTTATGCGCCAAGACAGCTCCTAAGGGGAAAGTAATATGTACAGTGTAAGCTTCCAAGTTCATGTACTGTGTACTCCTGCCAAAGAAAATAAAATATTGCCTGAATCAAGTTTCCCATTAAAAACTGACATAGCTGTCATATGAAAGCTATTCTTTCATGTGCTTCACTAAATAACGTGCAGGCTCTGCAAAAACAATTCTACACGTATTAAAGCATAAAACATAAGAATACCATCAACCACAATTTAAGGAAAACTAGTCTAGCATTCACCTATGCCATTAGCAGCATACAAGTTCTTTGGATCATTTCTGAGTACTTGCTTGTAGATTGCTAACGCACGATCCTGATGACGTTTTTCCTGTGGAGAGAAGTATCCCAGTTGATCACTCATTGGTATAATGAAGTATTAAAAAACCTACCTACTATTTTTATGGACTGTAATTCGCCAAAGAGGCAAAACCAAAAGCGCTCTGAGTAGCTAACAAAAATTAAATAAGTAAAATCACACACACGGGACAGATGGATGCCCGTTACCTTTTCTCTGTCTCTCGTGGGTTGATGTAGAGTCTGCAACCAGACGTTGCCAAGAGCCAGCATGGAGTAAGTATCATTCTGTGTGGAAGGCTGCTTCAATATTCTTTCAAATTTCTTCTGTCCTGGACCCCACTCTTGTTTAGCCAAATGAAGATTACCAATCAGAGACCAAGCATCCGGATGGTCCTGAGTAAAAATTTACTGTCAATCATGAAGGCACTATCTTCCCATACAAGGTTACTTTTCCCGGTATAACATGCTATTTTTGTTAAATAAAATTCCATATTAAAAGTAAAAAAATAGTTTTAAAAAGAGCAGATTACAGCAGTTCTCACTCTTTTCTCTAGTTTATATCAACAAACAAAATAGAACCACAACAGAAGGAAAACAAAATTGAAAGAATAAGCTAGTGTTAAGTGTTTTCAATTAGAACAGTCAGTGTTACAAACCTGATTTATCTGAAGTGCTTCCTTGAACCAATCAGAAGCCTCATAAAAGTTACCTTTATCCCTAGCCATAGCACCCAAGCGCAAGTAGCCTAAAAATAAAGAAAACAATAACAAACAATCAAGAAACAGGTTCAAGTAATCTTGAATATGAAAAACACTAGCTACATATATATTTCAAAAGCAAGCTTTTTCTTGATCTGCTAAGGACAGCAAGCTTTACGATACTTCTCATGTTCTATTCAAGATGAGATGCACTATGTAAAGATGAACTTCCATCCACAATGATGTAGAAATTGCACATTTCTGACAGTAACATTTAACTTAATTTACATGTTTTCACAAGTTACTGACATTCAAGAAACCTCCAATAATGAAGGCAACACGTTATACAATTTTTCTTCCCTCCACATTAAACAGTTCTCCCACCTGTGCAGGCTTAGGGAAGACTACCAGATGTCAAGGAGCAATAAGACAATAGATAGGGCTATGGATTAGGCTAGAGCATGCTGCAGCTTGCTGAGCAAGTGCTATCACCTCTCATTTACAGAGAACATATCAGATTGGATACTTGGAAACAAGAGAAAGAGTAAAGCAAAGAGAAAAAAAAAAAAAACAAGACATGACACAGCAGCTGCACCAATGCCCTTCTTCCAGGGAGGAAGGCCCTGGGACCATGGTAGAGAGTATTTGGTATAATCACTGTATTTCCAGAGGCTGGGCATACTGAGTGGACTGCACCTAAGTGCTGAGGTGCTGAGGGCTTTGGGGAGAGGAGCAAGGGAAGCAGTAAAGGAGAAAAGGCACACAAGTCTAGACAAGCTAGTCTTGCTAGATTTTTTGAGTACAGTAAAGATCTACCAGTAATCAGAAGTCTTATGTGGAGATTGGACTATGAAAATGATTCAGGCCTTATAAACAATATAGAGAAAATGGTAGGTAAGAAGGCCCTGGAACTACTGTGAAAATCCCAAAACAGATGGAAGGGTACCAGAAGACACTGAATTGAAAGTTTTTTGGTATTTTAAGAAAGACTGTGGAACTAAAATACCAAATGTTTCTTACAATCAACATAATTAGGATGTTCTCTTAAAATGTTTTTATACAGCTTCTCCGCTTCGTGAAATTCACACATCGCCTCATACAGTCTGGCAAGGTTATAGGACGTTGTTACAGAGATAGCATTGTAATAATGCTCATCATGTTCAGCTTCTGCTTTTGCACGATCCAGTGATGCCAAAAAATATTTCTAAAGTAGAAAAAGAGAAAAAGAATAAAACACTCTGGAATGTTCTTAGAGGGAAACTTCTGCGCGATCATAAAATTCAATTCAAACTTCAATAATTACATACCTTCGCTTCTCCTAAGTTTCCCAGCCTGAAGTGCAGAGCACCCACATTATTCAAAATCTCTGGTGGGACATCAGCCTGTACTTTCTCTTGCAGGATGCGTGTGGCTGTACCATAAGCAGACAGTGCACCCTGTACAAATAAAAAACAGATGCAAGAAAGAGGAAAATGAGCTTTGCGTGCTCTTATAAAAGCATCTATGTACTTCACTCGGTGTTTATTATCAATTACCTGTATGTCAGTCTGTTCTAGAATTTGGGCTAGCTCAATCCATGCCTCTACATCATCAGGATATTGTTCTGTGACCTTCTTTAGATGTCCCTGAGAAACAGAAGAAAATAATCATACTTTTTTGTGGGCACAGAAATTGTTAAACCTCACCTAAAGAGCAAAGTGATTTGTTAGTTTCCTTCTTTGCCATTTTCTTCTTCTTTGCAGATTGTAATACAGGTTTTTAAGTTTTAGAGAAGCGGAAAGTACCAAGTGTCACACCAATATAAAAAGCTAGAAAGTGATGGCTAATATTACGTGCACGCATTTAACCAATATTAAATCTAAAATATCTTTTATCAAAGAAAACAGCAAAACCACATTAACAATGTTTTTTCAGGTAAGCCATGACAAGTGTTTTCTGGAAATCCCAGTTCACTTCACATCTTTAGGAAATCACTACTAAACTTGGGAAGCATTCTGCCTTTTAACAGTAAGTAGGCAAATGTGACGCCAGGGCTCCTCTGAATTTCTGAAGTTGTTTTATCCAGAAAGCAGTAGGAGCCCCATTTCTGTTCAGAACTTGTGGCTCTCCACAGGTCAGAGGATCTCACATGACAGCAAATATTAAATATTGTGTATTCAGAGTCAAGTAACCCTGAGTTTCATGCACTTTGAAAATCAGACTTGAAAAAAAGAGTCTGTACGTTAAGTTTTACTCTTGTACATAAATGCACAATGCTGGCAGAAGCACAACTCACCTTTGCAATATCCCGTTTCTCCTGGTCTTCTGAAGCTGCATAAAGAGATCCAAGGATTTTCATAGTCTCGTAATTGTTAGGATAGGCTTTCAAAACTTTTTCAAAGCACTGCGACGCATTCTCCTTGTCCCCTCTATAAATGTACATTTGACCCAATCCAAAAAACGGAAGTACAAAAGAAGATGAGGCGAATTGAGTGGCTTGGTAGTAATATTGGAAAGCTTGATCATAATCTTCCTAAACAAAAATTAAAGAAAGAGCAGGTAGTGCTTTCACATGTAAGCTTCTTCTGAACGTTTTAAACAAGAATTTTAGGTGTAAAACCTCAAAGAGGGCCTTTAGTAAGTCGTCCTACCTGTACATGAAAAGACCTAGCCAGCTGGTAACAACTCTCCGCCTGCATTGCTTCAACTTCGGTGTTATGAAAAGCATGAAGAGCCAAGTGTTGTACTTTACCATAATCCTAAATAAATGAATTTGAAAGCCTTCATTTTATTTAGTCAAGTCACGTATTATTTACACAAGAACACACAGCAAATAAAGGAAAGCTTCAGCCATATCATTTACTAAATAACAACACAGTTCGTTTTAGAGGTTCCTGTCCTCTCTTTAATCCCTATCTTCTGCATATTTTAAAACCCAGAAGGGAGAAGGAAAAACAAACAACAAAAAACAGAAATCCCTTCAGGAGACATAAGTGAGCTTGATTTAAGAAATACACGTACTATTTTTGGTCTCCTTAAGAAAAGCTTATAAAATAAGTTAAAAACTTAATGCTTATTCATCTATATTATCAGTTCCATATTCTGTACTGCTTAGTCTGATGAAAATAGATCAAATCTAACACTGGAATCCTTTCTGCTCGGAGGTTATTAAGTATTCACTGTAAAATTCCACAGACCACTTACCTTCTTGAAGAAGAAGTGATTAGCCAAGTGATTCAGCACCATTGGATTACTGGGATCAATTGTGTACGCCCTAGAGAGGAGTTGGACACCATTCTTGATGGAATCAGCCTAAATGAAACATTCAGAGCTATCAGCAACATCTCAATAGCTTTACCTTATTAAGATTTTAACAACTACTCTTCAGTTCACACTGCTGCAGGACCTCTAACAGAGCCTGTGTGCTAGGCTCTCAGAAAAAAAGAAAATTCAGCTACCAGCTTTTCTACCTGCAGCATAAAGATGGGAAAGAAAAAAAGAGGAAGCCATCAGATACAGTGTGGAAGAGGAAAAAAGTCACGGAGCCTTAGTGTCCTTTGGTATTTCATTTGCACATCTCTGATAGCCTTCCTTCTACTGTTCAGTGTCTCTAGATCTTGTTTGGTTTCGGTCTCAACCCTTTGAATGGTTCATTAAGCAGAGAAGTGAAAATACTGTCATATTCAAATTCTAAACACGGACATCTAATACTGAATTAAGTCCTAGTTTAAAAAATGGCAGAAGTTGGACTTAGTGATATTACTCTAAGAACATATGCTTTTATACAAAGACCTAACTGTTTAAAGCTTTCCACGAGTGCACATTTGACTTGATGACAAGTTCAAGACCAAAACTGATACAGTAACTGCCATTTTTTTGGGATGTTGCTAAGATATACATCACAAGCATAAGAATGGGATAATAATCTAATAATTATCTAGTAATAAACTTATGTCTCAATCTCATAAAATCTGAAGTTTAACAGGCAGAAAAACAAATTCCATTTTAATAAAGGCAGTATCTGTTCAGTATTATCACAAAAATACAGACTGGCTAGGAGATACAGAATCATTCTTGCTTGACTTTCAAAAGCAAAAAAGGTTTTATAATCATATTAACTCTGATTTTTGCAGTAATTTGAATCTCATGTCCAGTTTCAAACTCAGCAGATGGGCAGAGGAGGTCAAAGCTCCTACGCACTGTCATGAAATAAAACCAGAGAGAAGACAAACTCCAGTGACAACACAGTGTAATCTCAACCCTCATTTGACCTCATAATATCTTTAAGGATGGAGAAACACTGCCAATAGCTAAACATGGGAGAAATCAATTAAAAGTTTGTACCTCAGAGAAATCATTGTCAACTCCAATGTTATGTTAACATTGCAGTGCAAGTTGTGGAAACAGATGTAAAGCACAGATGATACATTCCTTAGAAAAAAATAATGTATTTGAGTGGGTCAGTTTTTAATCAAAGTTTGTAAGGTTTAAGGGGACTTAAGTCAAAAGATTTAACAAATTTTCAGGGAATAAAACATGTCAAATAGCAGGTTTCATCAGTTTCTTGCCCACAGAATTATTTGTTACAATCTGATCTTAGGGTATTTTTGGTTGTCCCTGGAGCTTTACGGGGAAAAAAAACTCTCATAGTCACATTTACTCAAATTATTTATGGAAGTCTAAAATAATTTTTTTCCCATGACTTTGTAAACCAAGTCATTTTCAGATATTCTGTACTAAAAAAAGTTCTTTCCTAGAGAGCTATGTTCTACAGAAAGCAATACTGGAACAATGTTAACTTTTAGCAATGTTAACATACAATTAAGCAAGAAAGGTTGGTAATTTGTTTGCTTATTTATTTATTTAAAACCTTAAAGGTCCCATCTTCCACCAATAACTTTCTTAGCATAGATTGACCATCTTAGATCTTACAATCTCAAGTTAAGTTTTATGACAGTACGGTTTTCTAGTGATACAACATCTAGAGAGGTATGGCTGTCACTTTGATTTCACCAGCCTAGTTAAAATCCGTTCTTGTTGATTCCTTGGTTTACTATGGAGTGTATGTTCCAAGTTAGCTTGAGCACAACTAGTGTAGTTGTATGAAAGGTTCTGTTCCATAAAGCCCTGGAAGCCTGGGACAAATCTCCTAGGACCACACCTTTTACCGTCCTGCTAGAGGATGCTCTTTCAGAAAAAACTCCTGATGCTCTGGATACAGCTGTTATCACAAACGAGGTCTCCAAGTACCTGGGAATTTTCAGATCACCTTGAGTACAAACTCGTGTACTTAGACATTTGGAACTTCAGGAAGGTTAAGCAAAGCTGGCTATTAGATATGGAACTATTGCTCGTTAAAGATCTTTAAAATCAGTTAAGTCAGACCCACCTCTTTATTATTGAGTTCCAGGACAGCCAGTCCAACCAAAGCTCCAACGCATTTTGAATTTAGCTCCAGAGCTCTGCTGAATGCCAAGCGAGCTTTTTCCAACTTGTTCAGTTTCACAAAGCAATGACCCATACCTAACCGAACCTCAGCTGGAGAACAAGATGACACCATTCACAATCTCAAAATTTCAACAACATTTTTTTTTTTTTTAATAACATACTGAGCAGAAATACTTTTTTAAAATCTGTAAAGCCTTCTAATGATCTGCTGTTTTAAAGGACAGCCTCCCTCACTCGGTAGCACAGTTACCTTTCCCAGGTTTCTTCATAAGATTTCTCCAGATTGGCACACATCTCCAAAATGCTCAAACAATAATCAAATAAAATATTACTTCTATGGAAATGTAACAAAAATAACTAAGAAAGACATGAAAAAAATTGTCAGATGAAAGGGCTGCAAGCGTCTCGGGCAGGTTAAAGTTCACCTGAGACTAGGAGGCCTTCAGAAAACAGTTGAATTAACAAGTTTGCTAGGCATTCCGCCTCAAACAATCGATTCACTGTTAGCAAGATGCCGTTTATCATCCTCTAAATTCCATGATCTGTACAGACAAGCTAATATAGAGGATTTACATTGTCCTGCTCTTTCAGGACTACAAATGCAGACACATTTATACACAGTGAGAATAAAATACGTTAGTTTCAAAGTATGGCTTACATTTCTAAACATATTACAGCAGTGATTCTTATACTAAGCCAGACTACAGAATGCACTTCAGCTTTGCAGAAACCTTTTTCAGATAAGTTTTGAAAAAGCATACCACAACCCTCAGAAGATTTTAGAGCATTTATGATCCTAATGCAAATATCCTTTACTACTACAACTATTTCTAAACCACATGCAAAGCCTCCACAGCTTTTCCAGATTTCTGCATTAAGAAAACCATACAACACAATAAAAACTCTTATCATAGAGTATGGGTAGAATTCCACATTTCATCTTGTTTCATTATTAATGCGAACGCACTGACATAACTTCCTTAATCCTTATTCAGGAGCTGGTAGTCTTGAACAGTACTTTCCCCCTGCTCCACACTATTTTAATACACAACTTCTCATTTTCTAGTAGCTGTAGAAGGTAAAAAGTGGGGAAAAAATATAAGCATCTTCCTCAACATGATTTCTTTCTCTAACAACTAAGTAGCATGCAACAAACATCGCAACTCTCCAAAGAGGATGAAGGGTTTTTCTGGTGATATCTCTGGGGATGCTTTTGGTGGATCTTTTGGACAGCTATAGAACACAAATAAGCCCAGAGATAATTGAATTAGGGAGATCTGAGTCAGATGCTTCCACTAGCAAACAGTTTCTGTCTTACCTGGACAACCTGGATTGGTACGCAGTGCTTTCTTGTAGTACGCAAGGGCTCCTCTGTAGTCTTTCTTGTTGAAAGAAATGCACGCTTTACCTGTTAAAACATATGTATCAGTTACAAATTAATCAGAAACATAAACAAAGCTGTTGCAAATCAGCACACATGTATCATTTACTGAGCTTGTGCTGTACCAGTTTTCAAAAGCTACAATTAAAAAACTAACAGGAAATTCAGACAACCGCAGCTGTTTTGGCATCTTTGATGATGTCAACTATAAAATAACAATGGGATACATTCAATTTACACTTTCCTGGCTTCCTGCTTAAACTTTATTCTTTCCAAGTGCAGAATAAAGACAGCTACTAAGACTAGATTAATTAGTGAATAAAGAAAAATAGAAATAAATATCCATAATGCACTTCTGGTCAAAAGCAATACTTCTTCATCCCCTTCTTCCTCTCTCTGTTTACATACATATCCCTTTCCTAAAGGCGTAACTTATTCCAAAACTCAAGCAGAAAAATTAAGGATTATTTTATTTATTTTTTACACAAATATCCATAAACTCATACCGAGAAGGGCTGGAATATTATTTGGAGACTGGTTAAGCACAAAATGGAACTGTGCATCAGCCTGGTCCATCTTATCACCTTCAAGTAGACAAAAACAGGCTCTTCCCAGCAAGTGATTCTAGATAAAGAAAACAAAATTTCTGCAACACTTATCTTCATAAAATATGGAGATCAGACTATGGGAAAGGTTATCTGGCTGTGCAATGGGATTTTGTCAATGATTAATTTATTTCTCTTGCATCGGGATAAACAAAATCAAAAAGGGTGTTTAAACTGATGATAAATGTCTCAAAGTTCACATGTCATCAAGCAAAAGAATAACAACCAACTTTGCCTTCCCAAACACACAGAAGTTGACGTATATAGTTCTATTAGGTGACCCCAGCAAGAGATAACTAATTACTCCTGGTAGCACCACGCATTCATCTCAGATATTTTCCAGTTTTATGCCAGAGTTAAAAGCCTAAGCATTTTCAACTTTCCCTATAGCGAATCAATATTTGCTTTAGCTTTAGAAGAACTTTCTGAATTCACACAGAAAACATGCTGAAACTAAGCTAGAAATAATCACTAAGAAGTTTACAAACATCATTTTACACAGATTCTTTTTACCTGATCATACATGATGATTTTGTCAGCCATAGTATATAATAAGGTAGCTTGCGTAATGAGCTCCTTCTTGTTATCCTTGTTCTTCTCCTTCCGAGCCTGCTGCACATAATATGCTGCCAGAGTATCCAGACATGTCATTTGATCTTTCTCATGGTCTCTATAGTCCAGGTTCCCATCTATGCGTGCAGCTTCCAGCAGCTTCACAAAGTCTTCTGTTTTTCCTTGTTTGTAGTATTCCAGCTGCAAAACACACGATTTATTTAACAGACACTTCCATGAGCCACATAAAGCAATAAATCAAAGACATTCTGATATTAACAGTATTTTTTCTATCATCATCCCAACTTAGTTTTTAAGAAGTCTTACAACTATTTATTATAAATGATCAACGGTTTTTCCTCTGAACTTTGGTACTTCTGCATACTTTCCCGTACTTTCATCTGTGTAAATAACGTGCTCCATTTTTTAATGAAGTTCATAATCAAAGATGCAAAATGGCAAAAATATGGAAAAAAAAAAACAACTCGGGAGAGTGGGGATCAAGCAGCCTTGTCTCATGAGAAAAGACAAAGTTAAAAATGTTAACAGAAGTATCCGTTTTGAACCTGTTACCAAACAGTCAAAGTAAGTTCCAGTTCTGAATTCAATTATCCCTGCTCATAAAAGTAAGTGGAATTCTTTGATTATTTGAATACACAGTTGAGCATATACTCACCGCCAAGGCAATCCATATGTGCAGTTGTGTGTGTTCCTGTTTCAGTATACTTATAACTTCATCACCCTCAGGTAATTGATCGAAGTCAAGCTCAATAACCTACAACCAAACAATGCAGATCTTCTCATAAAGTAATCAACAGTGTTATTTATCATTGAGCTCAAAGCAAGCTGGATGTTTCAGCACACAAAACAAACAATTCTGTTCAAATAAAGTAGTGGAGAAAGAAGTGATGATGTTTTTTATCTTGGGAAATACAAAAGTGCTGGCCTCTCACAAACACCTGAGAAGAGAGCCTAGTGTTTGGGATACTGGTCAGGGATGAGTTACTAATCTAACTTTTTTCACCATATGTGCCAGGCTCTGGAAGTTCACACTTCAGCTAACAGTCAGCTAAGCAACTTCACTCACATCCCTTCAAGAATTGCTCTATTTTTAAACCACTTCCTACAGGTAAAAAAAAGATCTATGACACAGTTAAAATAAGCCAAGGAATAGGGTATTACAGAATCAATTTCTAAGACATATCTAAGAACAACGCAATTTTCCTCTGTGCCTAAATTAATGAAGAGGTTATTGAAGTGGCAAAAATGACAGGGAATAAACTTCTGATCACTAATAACTACAGCCATAATGAGCACATTATAGAATCATAGAATCATCTGAGATATCAGGAACCCTTAAGGTCATCAAGTGCAACTCCCCTGCAACGAAGATGGACACCTACAGCTAGAGCAGGTTGATGTCAAGAACTTCTCACCACCACATCGTTATTTAACAAGCACAGTTTCACCAAGTGAGTGCACACTTCTGATATGAAAAAATGAGGAAAAAGGAACAAATGCTCTCAAATGTCCGTTTAAGGTGGAACACCATTTCAGTGCCTAATCGCTCTAATTATCTAATAATTAATCACTAATCTAATTAGTGATTAATCCAGAACTTCAGGACTCCAGTCACTCTTAATCACAACTTGAAGAGCACCGAGTGCATCCACTCATGCTGACACCCACAACTGAAGTTTCTGTCAGAGAATAATAACTCCTCTCACGTGTAATGCACAGAGAACACGGCAGAGCTTTGTGAGACATATAAGCGCTACAGCAGCTACAGGCAAACTTGTTAAAGTCGGTACAAGCAGCTTATGCATTCGAAACGAACGCAGTGGGAGAACAAACGGCTCCTTCTGCCCTCCCTCACGGCCGTGCGAAGGACAGCGGGCAGAGCACCTGGTCGTGTCCAGCCGCTCTCTGCCAGCAGCCGCCCGCGCCGAGGGGCCCCGGCCCACAGCGAGCCGCACGGAGAGCGCCCAGGCACACATTTCACATCGCGAGCCCTCCCGCCCCACGAGCAGGCCGCGCCTCCGCCTCCCGGCCCCGACTCGCCTCATCGGTGTCCCGCAGGGGGATCTCAATAGACCCCCGCGACATGATAGCGATGACAACGGCGCGGACGCCGCCAGCCGCCGAGTTCCTCCGGGCCGCCGGCCTTCACCGCGCTCCTGCAGCGACGCGCGCACTTCCCCTCACACACCGAGTGACCCGGACGTGCTCGGGAGGCCTCGCCCCGCCCCCGAGGCGCGAGGAGCCAATCGCAGCGAAACGCGAGCCTCGAGGGCCGCCTCGCGCCCGCGCGTGCGTAGGCGGGAAGGCGCGGAGATCTGCGGCGCGCGCGGCGCTGTTACTGAGGCAACGGCGGCCTCGCGGGCGCCCCTCAGCGAGCGGCGGGATGCCAGCCCTGAGCAACCCGCTTACCGGCAGCGGTGGTCGCTCTCTGCAGCAACAGTAGTGTTTTTAATCAACGCTTGGGATCAGAACGTTTATTTATGCACTGATTATAATGAACTGGGTCGCCCAGTCGAATGAAGTGTAGCTATCTTTTCTCCTACCTACACCAGTCCTCAATTCTTTTATGTGTGGCGAGACTTTCACGTCCAGCAACAAAGTGGAAGAATGCAGGAATTAATAGGAACAGTGAAAGTACATACTTAAAAATAGGGGATTTTTCCTATTAAAAACATGCCTGTAATACATCCAGTAGACAATACTTAAGAATTTTGTTACCACGTGTAATTTTAAACGCTCTTCAGGAGTAGAAAAGGAACTTATCTACGTGTAGTGGAAATGCTGAGTCATGGCCTGAAGCAGTGATTGAACACCTGGTGGAAGGCAGGGCCAACCAAGGGGGGCACAGCTACACGCAATGCACCTGAGTGACTGGAAGGGATGGAGTCAGGATCCGGCCCTTCACAGACCTCATTTAAGGGCTGGCGGGGGAGGTGAGGGGAGGCTGAGGGAGATTCCTGTGTACCTGTGGTGTTATGAAGGTAAGTGGTTTCTTTCTTTTGTTTCTGAGTCCATAGCTGTTGTATTTGGGCAAGTCCTTTGTGGCTGTAGCCTGGGATTTTGCTACTCTATTATTTATGTGCTTTCTGATGTGTTACAGTATTATACTAAGCTATTTCAATGATAAGATAAAAAAAAGCTTTTGCCTGCGTGAGCATTGCTTTTTGTAACCGAATTGCTGTTTGCGTTTGAGTTGTGCACACAAATGAGTGAACTTCTATTTAGAGCAGTTGGGTGTTTGGGGCAAGTTTCTTTTATTAGTGAAGTCTCTTTACTTTTGATTGTAAGATTAAATCTACTGATTTTTTTCTTTTTTTCTTTTTTATTAGGGTAAAAATGGGAATGGTTTTCAAAAATCTACAGAGTGCAAATTAATTGTAATAATGTAAACAGTTGTTTCAGTAGTCTATTAGTGACCTTTTAACTCTAAACTAAGGAAAAAAGAAACAAGTGATACTGGTTGCATTTGTGTAGTCTAGTGTTGTGTTAGGAAGCAATGAAGGGCAGTTTCTCCCTAAAGGAGTAAAGCTGAGAGTAGTGCATAGTGATAGCCAGGGCTTTGTTAGCTGGTGTGAACCCTGGAGTAGCTGAGTATGGCAGGTGTTAGGTATGGCTCCTGATGAGGCATGCCTGAGATGAAGACCATTAGTAGGGTAGTCATAAACAGCAACTGAGGTGTATCATAGCCTGTTTGTGGGCCCTAGGCTGGGGCAAAAGTCAGTTCTTGGGTGAAAATCCACATCAACTGTGTCTACAGCTGCAAGGAACATAGCTCTGAGGGGCTAAGGACCAGGTAAGGAGTGTATGGTCCAGATTGAGCTTAAATAGAGCTCCTGCACCTCTAGGTGAGGAGTGTGGCAGGATATAAGCTTTAATGGCCAAGATGAGCCTCATTAATGCATCCTAGGCCTTGCTGTTGTATATCTATGTTGAAAAAATGGTTAATGGATCTATTAAAATGCTGTTCTCTATCTTGCTGCATGTAATATCTCTTACAAACTCTAGCAAGACAGCTATAGGTTGCAGAGGATGACGTTTTCTTTATGGGAAATGTACAGTGTCTGAAGAAAATAGTAAAAATATGATTCTACAAAGCTATTTGTTTATATTAGCGACTTAAAATCTTTTAAATAAAAGCTGGTACTGATTAAGTCTTGTAAGAATGGTATCATCACTGCCACCTTCAGGCAAGAGAAATAATGACTGTTTTAGTCACTGCCCTTAACAGAGCTCACCTTCTTTCAGGAAGCTGTGATTGGTGAACACCCAGTTGTTTATAATTCAACTTAAATTTGTCATTAAGCACCTCATTAACAAGGAGAGATCTACATAAAAGACTCTAGTCTTTGATGGAGACTTTCAAGAAACATTGAGTAGCATTACAGATTTTAAATGTTTCCAATTAACTGGATGCTTATGGATTATTTGGAAAACTAGAGCTATTAGATGAAATTGCAGAGCTGAAATATAAACAATGTAGTGCCTTTTTCTACTAGAGTTTTCTTACTAAAAAGAGTTAATATCTTTTTAAGATCTTCATCAGATTTATATTTAGAGGTGCTTTTTTTTCCCCCCCCTGACATATTCACTTATGATAAACTTCAGAAGTTTTGGCACTGTCGATGTTATATCTCTTTTAGAATACTTAATTCCATGTGAACCAGCAGAAGTTGAGTTTTTGCTTTGCTTTTTTTTTCCTAAAGAAATAAAGACAGACTTTATAATTTGCTGAGCTTTCTCAGCATGATGTACTTTCTCAGTCTGATGTAATGTTGTAATGTCCTTTGAAATGAAGTTGCTAAACACACAGATCAAAATTACCTAATGTTTTAGCAGAGCAATTAGTTGCTTACCCAGTATGAGGCATCAAGATCTAGCGTCTCTGTCAACTTCTACTTTTTAACATGTGTACTTATTGTATAAACTACTTCTTGAGTGAGTGAGGGAGGAAGCTCATGGAGGAAAATGCATTTAGCAATACCAGTGGGATAATTTAAAAACCTTCCTTTAAGTAAACCTCTTCTAATTTGAGGAAATTCAATTGATGTACTGCAAGTCAAAGGTTAAAAACTGTAGATACAGTAACCACTGTATTCTACTACTCTTCCTGTATGCTGTGGTAGCTGTGGAGATACTATGTATTATTTAACACGTTTTCTCCTTTTTGTTGCAATTTTCATTCTGAAATCTGTGTGTGCTCTCCAAAAACAATCTTTTTTTTTTTTAAACAAAGTTTAAGGAAAGGAAAACATGTTACACCAGCAAGTACTTGAGTGTAGAAGTCAGTTCCAAAAATAACAAAGAACACTTGTGCTGAAATTCTCAGGAAGGATGAAGTCTGAGAATCAGCCTGAAGATGAAGAAAGCTTCTGGGAATATGTCAACAAATCGTACTCTGTTTCCTGAGGTTGGCTGCTTGTTTCTAATGTACTTTTCATTAACCAGATCTATCATATAAATTACATAGACTTCTATACACAGAAATTAAATAGGAAAGTAGCTTATTTTCTTGTCTCTAACACCCATAGTGTCTTCTCCACTGATGTACTTTTGTCTCCCTTCTTTCTTTTCTGGGGAATCTTTTTCAGCTTTCATTTTTAAATGCTCAGTGATGATCTTTAAACTGATTGCTGCCCTTACTTTTTGTAGACAGATCTTTATCCTGCCAAATGAGATCTGAAAATCTGTTCAGTGCCCTGTAAATACACATACACCCTATCTAGTTTAAAAATAAAAAAACTAAGTTTGATATCAATCTGTTGCAGCGCACAGAACTCTGGCAACTGAAAGCCTGTTGCTCCTGATGTTTTCAGTATCATTAGAAAAATCTGAAGTCTGCTGTCTGTCACAGATGTTGTAGAAACTTGGGATGATTTGTATTTTGAGCTAGCTTCCTGACAAGAAAAAAATAAGTTCTTATGACTACTGTCAGTCTGTCCCATATTCTGGAGATGTTGAGTTCAAGGCACTGCAAGCAGTGACAAGCCTTTACTATTTCAAAACTCTTTGAAGTTCCTGCCTGTATGTATGTTCTGAATATCTAAATTTTTAGATGTAAGTAGGGGAGCCAATGTTGGCAGTTTTAGTCCTGTACTGATTTTTTTTGAAACCTATCTTTTTGGTTTTATTGAGTAAACATTTCAAGTCATAAAAATCTTATTCCACAGCCCTTTAAGATTACTTGAATATTGAAGAATGCTAAAATAAAATATTTGGATTTTGAAGTAAATATGTGTACATACAAGTATAAATTCTTTCTTTCCTTGGTATATGTTGTGTATTTAGTATATCATTTTTTAACATAGTAGCTGTATTTGTACTGTATAGTGTATGTACTATGTATACATATATCTACCATGCACTATATACTTATTTAAAATCTTAAACTCCATATTTCATGGACTTCCCTCTGACTGTGACAGAAACACTGCTAAGAGGCATATCTACAGGCTAAGCAGTAATTAATTCTAATAACAATGTATTTGTCAAAGATGTTGGCATCTCACTGGGTCTCTTTTACCTTCTGTTCTTACTGGTGTATTTTCATATAGATACACTTTCCTGACCCACACCTGTGTTTCTGTATTTCATTAATGTTTCTTTCTCACCTCTTAAATAAGAACTGATAATTCCTGCTGGGCACAGTAATGACTTTAGGCCATGGGCAAAAAAAACATCTTAAAAGCAAAATACACATTTTTATTCCCCTCCCCTTACCTTAAAAATTGAAACTATTTTTTTCTGCTGTAATTAATTCCTAGCTATGAAGTGGGTATATTTTCTGTATTTTGTCTATCCCAAGATGGGATAGACAATTATACTTGAATAATTACTTTTAAAAACTGACCTTTATGCCAGTAACTATATAATGCCTTAATGTTTGTCTCTGTATTGATAATGAGGGGGGAAAATCCTTATCTTTAATTCATCTTATGTTGTGGATGTGAAAAGCAGAGATCAGATTACTTTAAAACTCCATTATAATACACTGTGTGGCTAGCTGTTAATTTACTTATGAAATGTCTGCTCTGTGTTTCTGTCTTGGACTGAGGTGTTTATTTCCATGTTTTTCTTGGGAGGCCAGGGACATTTTGTTCAGTTATTTGAGAAGCAGCGTGGATGGTTGCCACCCTTGTAGAAGACTGTTTTCATACCTTGCATCAACATGTAATTCAAGATTAAACTGAACATGGTGCATGCATGTGGAGCCATAGATTTTTAACTTGGCAAGTGCTGAACTACATTCTTGCTTAGAGGAAACCAGTAACTGTTACCTACCAGAAGCAAGTTTGGCTTTGAGGTGCAGCCTGTCTTCATGCATTGCTCTGAGTATACTTACTTGCTTAGATTCTAAAGAGTAAGTGGGTAATGATGCATAGGCAGCAATGAATATCCATGTAAAAAAGTAATCTAGTTGAACAATTACCTGTGAACTCTAACTTCCCAGAAGCAAGTCACAGCATCTAGAACAAAAATCAATGTGCAGTTGTTTGTTTTTTCAGGCATTTGTTTATCCTTGTTTTTCAAGGTGTCTCTTCAAGCTGACATTTACTGATATATTGGGGAAATATTGCACTTAATATTCTCAATTTGTGTTAATGGAGTCTAGGCTACAGTTCACAGGAATAGTAAGCTACCAGGTTAGAAATACCATATTGCAACCTGCTTAGAAACTGTTTTTGCATGTTAATAGAATGGTATCCATCATCCTCAAAGTGAGAGTAAGACTGACAAGCGTGAGGCATGAAACTGGTCTCTCAGAAGGCTGTGTATGGATGTCTGCCTAGATCTGACAGATGACTTCACTTGCCGAAGGGCAGTAGTGGTAACTGCTAGTGTATCTTAGCCCTCTGCTGAAATTGCTGTCTGTGATGCAGCATGTTTATAAATAACTGTTTCCATCTGCAAGCTCAGCCTGGGATGCAAAGTTGTGTTCTTTCCAGCTTGCACATCGCTGCTACTAATAAAGCTGCTGGTGGAACCCAGTCAAGAATTCTGTTGATTCAGGAGCCAGTAATGAGACTCCCAGAACTATGTTGCCTCTGCAAGGATGAGTAAAAGTTTATATCATTCAAGTGACTGCGTATGTATACAGATCAGGAAATTAAATGAAGGAAGATGCTGCTTTGACAAGTTACTCCTTCTCATCAGTATCTTCCTGGTAAAGGGTGGATCTCATTTGCATTTCAGTAGATTGATTATTTTGTTATTTCAGTTTATAGACGGTGACTCATGAAGTGCTGGAAACACACAGCTTGGAAGGGAACCACTTTTGACTAATTAATAAATGTTATTCAAGTGCAAATCCTTCATAGTAATCAAGTGTAACGCTGTACTCAATGAGCTGGGTGACTAATGTAGGTGCAGTTGATAGATGTAGTGTGACTGTATTCTGCAAAATCAGGTATATGTACCTCCTAGATTCTGACTTTTAGGCTTTGATATCTGATATAAAAAATCATTTTTTATCAAGGGCAAGGCTTGCTGTTTACTAATAATTTTTTAATTATTAGCTGTGGCATTTAGCGCAGGGGCTGTATATAGGGACTAAGATTCTGAAATTAATATGGTTTAAATTTAAACTTGCCTCTTATGATAATCAGCCCAGCTTTGCTGCTGAAACTTTCCTGGAATTTTAGCCTGAATTTCACTTCTTAGCATTTAATGCTGTTACATCCTCTTCAGAAGTATTTAGTGTGTGTATGTATGTGTGTGTGTATATATATATATATATATATATATATATATAAACCAAAAGTTTTTACCTTTCTCTAAGGTAATATGTATTTTTCCTTAGGCAAGTAGATGGAGTAGTCAATCTGGCCCTTTATAAAGTTGCTACTTCACACAGGACTTATATACACCATCATAGGAAACCTGAATTCTTTGAATTTATGTACAAGCAAATGTCTCCTCTGCGAAGATTACTCATATTAGATTTTTAATCCTAATTTAGGAATACCTGTGTTGCTTTCCCTCAGAAAAGGTCGATCTTAGCTATTCTTGCTCATTAACCAGAGAGTACGGTTGATCCAGTACAATCTCTTATTGGCCATTGAGACAGTGTAGGAATGCAGGGGGGGAAAAAGGAAAGAAAAACAAACTTGAGCACAAATTTAGCAGTGGTGTATCTAAAGTAAAACAGAACATTTCTGCAGAGCACTGCAAATTTAGGACACCAGCGTGATCTGTTTAGAAGCTTTTTAAGTAGACCAGGAAAAAAGATGTGAAGGGAAAGCTTTGGTTTCTTCACAGAGCTTTCTATCAAATGTAGCAATTAAGTTCTTGTACAGCTAAAACTTTAAAAATAGCTAGCAAAGATGCTGTCAAGTGTTTGGAGAAACTCTCTTTGCAGTTGTTTTTTTTTTTTTAACCTTTCTTTCCAATGACAATAATTGCATTAAAAATCTTACAAGGTTTTTAGTTTTCAAAGTTCTTTTCCCTACCACTTGTACCACTTTGTTCATGTAAAACCATAGCTGCCAATTCTTACGATCACTCTGTCTGGGAGGTTTCTCCATCTTATCTTTTTATTTTCTTTCAGATGATCTGTATGGGCTATTGTTGAAAATTTTTACGTGCTTTGAATGGGGTTGTTCCAGAGCACTGAAGATAGCTCTAAATAAAGCATCTCAAAAGTCTTAGCATTCTTCACCCTCATCTCCTACTTTGCCCTTAAATATATGGAGGGGGGGGGGGGGGGGGGGGGGGTGTATATATACACACTTTACTTTCCAAACTAACCCAGTAAAGGTACCGTAAGCCTAGAGATTCAGTCCGTCATGATGATTGGAATATTAGAGAACGTGAACAATCTTAAAGTAAACTTCATTCCTTCACATTCAGGAAGCATACTAGAACTCGCATTACAGCCTCGTGTTTTTTGTGTGCAAATCAAGCAGTGTGAATATCAGCCGAGGGCGCTATTGAGGTATAAATGGAAGTACTCTGCTTAAAATATATATATAATGGTAAGAGTTTACAAAAATGAATATTGCTCTCATGTTTATAAAATAACAGCGAAGAGATGCTGTATGGAATTTGTAGATGCTTTCACACAAATGAGTGCATTCTCCAAATAAGTTTTATTGGAAATTCTTTTTAAAATATAAACCATAGTGCTATCATGTCATCATTACTTGTATTAATTTCAATTCCTTTTTTCTATCTGCTTATATTAGCTAAAATTTTATTGGCTAAGATGGCAAAGTGTTGAATTTTGTAGGATGTAGCTTCTTCCTTTATCCAGTTTGGCAGTGCTTTTCAATAGTTTCTGATAAAATTGCAGGCTTCCAAGCTGTGGAACAAATGCACAAAGCTGTGTTACAGTTTATTGACATTTGAGTCATATAAAAGCAAATCTGACATTTATTTAAACAATTTTGACAGGCTAATAATTTGTGTCATTAGCTTTAATGCAAATGTCTTACTACTGTCTTCGGCCTGAGAATCAGTTGCATCCCGCATTGATTTCTAGCTTTCAGTATTGACAAATCAATATTTCTTATTCCATATTTCAAATAAATTGCTAAAAGGAAGAATGTCTTTGACTTTTTTGCTTTTAGAAAAGTGATTACTAAGTGCTATGTTGTAATTAATACCAATGTTTCTTTGCCTCCACTTACTGATGGTGTACTGGAACAACTCAAAAGGAGATGAATCACAGAGGCACTTTGTCCTTCTCATTAAATCAATCAAGTTTCAAAGCTGTTCAGCTAAAATTCTAAAATCCCAAGTTTTGGGTTAAGATCTATCAACAAAATGTGAACGTGTTTAGGGAAAAAAGATACTAATAACATTCCCTGATATCAATAAAATATCGCAAACTGAACTGTATGTGTATGTGAAAACAGTAATTCATCACTGTTACCTACAAAAGTGAATTTACTATCAGATTACAACTACTGATTAACGTTCTTCATAGAATGCCAGACCTTTGAGTGAATGGATGAATCCCAGGTAAATAATGTTTAATTTTCCTTGTCAATTGGAAGTATTGTGTTATGGGATGTTGAAGAAAATCTGGAGTTAATATTGCATATGTTAAGAGACAGTTGCCCTACTTAGGACTTCCCAACTGCAGCAGAAGCTGTTCATAAATCAGTCAAAAGCAGGTTTTGTTTTGCTTCTAGAATATCTTTGAGGTGTTTCCTTTTAATAACAAAGGTTCTTCTGTTCCTGTGACTTAGGATTTTCTCCACTAGTAAGTTATCTGCTGTGCTACAGTTTGTTTTGATTTCGGAGGAACAGGTGATAGTTACCGTAAGGGTATGAGAGGCCCAGCTTTAACTCTGTAATGCTGTTTGCAGTGTTACAGCTTTCTGTGTGTTTCGGAAGATTAAAACTTGGATTACTTTTCATTAAGAAGAAGAAACTGATTGTTCTTATGTAAGTACTGAAAGACTGTTGGTCCGTAATTGTGGCTTCAAATTAGGTGGAATCAAACTTTCCAATGTGAATTAATAATCTCTTTATTATGAGAAAGTAACTTCTACTACAGTCAGGAGGTCAATACTCTTATTCAGTAGCCATCAAACCATGCTAGTGTCCTTTCTGTTTAAGATATTCTTTGTAAAATTAAGAAACCCAGCAATATATAATCACACTAAGCTTTGTTGCTTTGTGCTTAATTTCATCTAGCTGTTTTCAATTTGCTTTATACACTTCATAAAGTAGCACAGCTAAATATCCTTCATTAGAGGGTGCTGAGAAATAAACATGTGGTTCATGTTAGTCATGACTTCTATTTGTGCAATGGAACTTTGGGAAAGAAACAGCTATTCTCAGATAGTTAACTACCCATTTAACATAAGCAGTAGGGTTCAGCTAAATCTACAGTTTATACTCCTGGCAACTATCCCAACAAATTAGTTTAAACTAGCTCAAGTAAATGCACCCCATGAGCCGCAAGCATTTTGAGTGTTGCTGCCTGTTTATCATTGCAGGAGAAAATACCTGGCAACATGGGATTTGAGGCAGGCTAGAGAGTGCTGCTGGGACCTTAAGTGAATGCTGGCTAGGTCAGGATTGAACTGTTATTGCTACCCAGCAGAGCCTGGGTATGGTGTGTCTTTCGATTGTGACCAGAACATTGGCAGGGATTCTGTGTTGGTTTAGATATGTAGTTACACAGCTGTCAGGCCTGCACAGCTTGGGTGGGCCCAGCTAAAATATTAGGACTGTTTTCCAGTATCTCTGGTTCCTGGAGCGCATGAGACTGCTCCTTGTGCCACTGTTAATTTTAACTAATTATTGAGAAGACTTTAGATACAAACAGTCAATATATCTGTTGCTAATAAAGGAGTATTTCTGTTTGGATATTAAAGTATAACATAAAATGAGAAAAGATACTCAAAGTAGTTCACTATTTTAAAATTAACATTGATTTAAAGAAAAACTGGAAATATTCTTGATTTTTAGGTGCTGAGAGTCTTTTTTTGTCTAGACAACATTTTAAGATGTTTTTTCCTGATTTCAATAACAAAGGTGATATCTTAAACGTGCGGGTAGGAAATAATAGCTGTAAAACACAGGTAGCTATAAGCATCTGTGATGGTAGCATGACAGCTGAGTTTGATTGGGAGATGACAATGTGGAAGTAAGAAAGTAATCATGTAGTGAGTTTCAGTGGTGTACAGTGAGAAAGATGTGGGTCCGTGCAAAGCAGAGAAGGAAAAACTAGTTTAGAAAAGCTGTTAATTACGAAAGCTGTCTATTTCAAGTACTGAGTCTATGATACCTGAGCTTTAAGCAACACAGAATTCACAGCTTCGTGGTCTCAGCAATGTTAATGTGGGAAAGGCCTCTACTGTAAATTTCTCTCTCTTGCAGTAAATGTAACTCAAAAGGTAGTTCAGACAATTATGATGGACTGGACTAACCTTAACGGTGTGGAAGTTATGAATGGACTGTTTTTAAATTGTTGCCCTTTTAGCCCTGTGGTACAGCGGTGAACACCACAGTGAACAACAGCACGTCTGCTGACAGTCCTGGAAGTGAGTATTCCTGGTAGGAAAGAATGCAAGGTCATTTGTTGTGTCACCTGGTAACAGAAAAGGGCTTGAGATGCATGAAATTATGTGGGAAAACAGGCAACTCATACCTCTTAGACTGTAGAAGATGCATACCTGTAGTGCTTTTAGAGTGGGTATTAAATCTACAAGAAAAATAAATCATGATTGTAGTTATGACCTTCCGAGATCCAAATTATTCCAGTTGACTCTACTCAAACACATAACACCACAGATTCTTTCTATAACACCCTGTATTTTGATATACCCTTTCTTCTGTCCCAGCCCTACCATGGCTGGTTTTGTCTGTGTATTAAGAATCTATTGTATGCACTCTTTCAAAAGAGAATAGGATGTTAATTTGAAGCAACAAGCTTTTCTTCAGCTTAATAGCAAAATATATAGACTGTTTTGTGATCTATTCTGCTATCTTACTATAAAGCCTAGTTGTGACTCGTTTGGTGTACCTATCATTTCTGAGGATGACCAATTACACTCTTGCTTGGTTTATATTCTGTTACTATCCTAATGGGATGAGTGAAGAGAGGTTTGTTTATTTTTTCTTCCTGCTGTTGGTCTCCAGCTTGTGACACTTCTCTGAAGTTACTTGTGTTTCTTTAGCAGTTTTCAAGGAAGGATTAAGCTCTTTATTATACAGAGAAGGCTATTTGAGAACATATTGCATAAAAACTGTACTCCAAGTTTTTGACTTCTTTTGAAAGTCAGGTTTTCAGTTTATAGTGTTCAATTCAGTGTCTCAGGGTTATAACTAAGTTTCAGTCAAATATTCATTTGTGAATGAAGGCTTTCATGATGGGATAAAGTAAACATATTTTAGTCACTTCATATTTTGTTCTCTTCCCTGCTGCTGCCACCTCTTTCCTTCCTGCATGCAGCCTTCCTGCCGTAGCCATTTGCCAGGATACTGGTGAACGAGCCATAAAAGCTTTTCCTAGCGATGAAACTTGGAGAAGAAATAGAGCCTCAAGACCTCACCAGTTTTCTGTGGCACAGAGCTGACTTTTTTTAATCCGAGTTTAACTGTGAAAGTAAAACAGCAGTGTAAGGATTGTTCTGTCTGTAACCAGATAAGAAGGGTGGAAATGAATTATACAGGATTTTGGAAATCAGATGCTATTAGTTCTGTTGTTTGATTGTTGTGCGTGGTATTGTTTTGCCCCCCTCCCCCAGGGAATAATAGCTATTTTTCTTCATTCACTGAGTAATGTATTTCCTCTTCATAACTATAATGTTATGATTTTTGTATAGCAATTCAATAATGTTACAGCATGTGTGGCAAAAACCTAGAGTAAATACTCCAGGTTGTGGCAACAATACTAATCAGTGTTACAACAACTGTATTTGTAGCATTACATTTTCATGCTTCTGTTTAGATGTCCTATCATACATGGTCATTAACATGACACCTGAACTTGTATTTTTCTTGAGTAAACCGTTGGATAGAAAGTAACTATCTTTAGAATCCGAGGGGAAATTAGTCCACTGTTTAACTAGACCTACTCTTTAGAGAAAGAGTTGTCATAACTAAGGCAGGGTAAGAACAGGATAATCAAAAGCTGCCCTCAGTAGCTAATAATAGTTGCAGAAAGTGCAGTGCTGCTCTTGATTGTTAAGAGTAATGCATATATAGCAACATTCATTAGTAAAGTTGTGAAAATTAGTATCAGAATACCCAAGAAGCAGTGCAGACATTTCTTCTGATAATAAGCATTTTTTTCAAGTCCTATTGTTTCAGTGAACTGTGAGTAGGACAGAAATTTTGAGATGGTGGGAGCTGAATAAAGCCTCAGGTGACTAAAATCAGTAGCAAATTCCTGCTGACTTTGATGGCGTGGATGATGTGACTGCAGAAGTGTGCATATTCTCCCTACAATAAAGTTTGCTTTCCTTTCCCCTGCCAAGTCTGTGTGCCTTTAATTCTATATGAAAAAGCAAAACCTTCAGTAACTTCTTAAACACTTCTTTTTCCTCTTGTATTTCAACTGCAGTAGGCCTATATCTGGTAGGTTTATATGCATGTCTTTATATATTCCTGGCATGAATGTGTGTTGGTTTCATTCAAAATGTTCATACTAAATATGTGAGCACAGTGAGTAATTTTAACTTCCCTTGCTCCTTGTTGGTTTTTTATTCCCCTAATTTTGTAGGATGTGTACAAGTGTTTAATTAGTGAAAGCTGATTATTTTTAAAAGTCAGTGTCAAAAGTGAAATTTTATTTCACTTTAAGGTGTAGTTGTCCTTTTCTGTCTTTACCATCTTAGCATATAAGATAATTAAAAAGACGCTTTTGAATAGAGTCAATTGTTAGGACAGCTATTTAGTGGCAAATGCCACTGTCTGAATTTCAACACAAATAGCTTTCCATTCTTATCTGTTTTGCTGCTATTTAAGTTAAAGGAAAGCTATGCAAGCGCATCCTTTAGTCACTCTCAGGAGGAAAATAGACATCTAGAGCTTAGCTATTGCTTTTTTAATCAACATCAGTAAATGATGGAAGGAGAAAGAGAGGCAGGCAGAGGCTAACTTTTCTTTGTACTCAACTATAAACATTCTGCAACAGAGGTCCTTCTTTAATAGTAGAAAGCAAAGATCCTACCAAACAACATCGTCTCTGTCATGAGGAGCTTGTCTGCTCCCTCTTCGTGCACTTTTCCAGAATATGTTGAAAGAAATCAACTTAGCTAATTTTACCAAGCAGATAGTACTGCAATGTAAAGCTCCTTTAAATATTCCACGGTATGAAGCTGTGTTATCAGAGTGACACATTGACTTGATTCTACCTCTAGCACACTCTTTATCCGTGACTCAGTGAATATTGTACAAATACCTAGAGTTTATATAAGGACTTCAGTCCTGTTGGGTTAAGTCTAATCAACTACTTTGAAACAGATAAATACAGTAAATTAGCAAAGATGATATTCTAGATATAGAAGAAGCATCTGTGTCCAGAAGGTTTTATATTTTAAGCAAACAGTTTAATAAAACAATTCAAATGGAAGTATAGAGAAATAACTGTTTTATTCATATATAGCAGTAAAAATCTCGAAATACATCCTCTATTGTTTGAGGGGAAAAAAAAATCAAAATTCTTGTCAGAACGACAGGAAATCCAACCATCATTGAGGCTGTAATAGGGAAGAAAAATTTACTTCCAAAATCTTTCCAAGGTAACGCACTTTGTTTTGCAAAGTGAAAATAAAATCTAAGATAAACTGTCATTGTCATACCACTGAGAAACAGCCAGGACAATAAGTTCAAGCACTGGAGGGAGAACTGGTGACTGTAGTAGGGAGGACTTTGTGTTCAGAGAGGAGATATAACCCCTGGCAAGATCTGGAGAGATCAGGCTCTCATTCCTGCTGCTTGTCCTAGCTGCATGCTTTGCCTCTGTGTTAGTGTAAGGCTTTAGGACACTCTTTCTCTCGTTATATTTGATTTATTAGCTTCAATTCTAGTTACATTGTATTGTAGTGTGTTACCTTGCATTCTGATATCTTATTTAGTAGATCAGTTTGTTTCTCCTCAGGTTGTGCTGCTGTTTTTAATTATTTGCAGTCCCCTGTTTTCCACTTTCCAGAGGCAAGGATGCACGGGTCCCTCCACCCTGCTACTCATGGAAATGGGACAAACCAGCCCAACCTTTTCTGTGTTTGGAGGCAGTTGGTTGCATAGGCCATTATTTGCTGGTCAGAATTTGGGTTGAGTTGGTACAAGCTCAAGAGGAGCATAATGAAAATACTGCTATCAGCATTACTATCCAGTACAGCTTTAATGCCTCTGCTCTTCATAAATTCATCTTCCACAAACACGTTACCAGGTAAATATATAGGGTTTTTGTTATAATAAATTGATGCATGCAGTGGAATGGATGGTAGATGTTTCACTGATCTCTATGAAATGAATAACTCAAGGAAGTGAGCAACTTCATAAATAAATTCAGAAATGTGCTGAAATGTTTTCAGTATGTTCAGTGGAATACTTATCAAAAACAATTTCAAAGCTGTATGAAGACTTTTTTTTTGTAAAGCTGTATGTGCAAGAATGTCTTATGGTAATATTTTTTTCTCTTAGCATAAATAGACTCTTGGTTCTCCTGAATTATATAATGTAATGACATGTGAAGTTGAAATCACACTGAAACTTGTTCTTTTTCCAGTTAGTAAATCTATAACAATTCCCCCTTGGAAATTGTTTCTTCAAATATAATTGTGTGAAATGGCTGGCATAGATTTTTTTTTGCATGGCACTTGTAACAGTTTTGTCCCGAAAACCTTAATTTGAAAAGAAGAAACTATTTTAAACTAATTTAAAGCTTGTAAAGTTTTCCCTCAGTTAGGAAGTGATATTTAGAAAGGGTTTTTTACATTTAATCTTTGTGTGCAGAAGTTAACTAGTACCCTTGTCAATTAGTTGTTTGTTGTATCGTTTATATTGCTGTCATGACTTGAATAAACAACTGCTATTAAAGGACATTCTGGGGTCATACTATCACCCACTGTTAGGCATACATTTATTCTTAGTGTTTTGAATTGGTGTCAACAGTTTAAGGGCTGGTCCGGCCCGGTTCCGCGACTAGTGGGGCGGAGGGATTTCACAAAATCCCTTAGTATTATGCTTATCTAAAAATGTTTAAGCACCTGAGTCCTCAAAAAGCTATTATTGTCTCTTATGCCACTTGCTGGTCCTGTACCCATGCTGCTGTCAATCTTTCCCAGCTCTACATGGCCTTGGGAACCTTCCAAAGTAAGTGTATATGTAAGGTTTCTAAGAAATGAATGGAATCATCATGTGCGAGTTGATAGTCTTGTTTAGTTTTTCTTGGATTATGCCAAAAGAGAAGGCCCAGTAATCATGTCATTGGTCTCAAAATATTGAAGTCTGACTTTTTCTTAATCCCTAAGCTTTCAGCTGATGAGGGTTTTCGCAGCTGACCTTCACAACTTCTAAAAGGATCTAACTCAAGGACTAAATACTTAAATTTTTTTGTATTACTTTATTACTAAATTGAAAACTGTAGTCTGAACTGTGTAACAAATTTATTTATTCTGGGGGAAACAGTTAAAGCTGAGGAAAGGGACTGATAAATACATGAAATCATGAGGAACCGTGTAACCTGAGCAATGGCATACTGTTTGGGATGACAAACAATAGCATCCTAGCAGCTGAAGACTGGAGGTTCTTATAGTGGCTGTTGTGTGTTCCTTTTATTAAGCAAAAGAGTGTTATGCTCTTGCTGAGGAGAGAGGTATGTGTTTTGAAGAGAATATCTGAAGTACGCTTCATTAATGCAGCAACATGATGCTATGGTTTCTTAATTTGGTGCTGCTTTGGGGGTACATCTTTATTGAAGGACTGTAGGTTAAGATGTTTATAATATAAAGCAAAGGCTGAGTCAACGAGATGGGATATCCAGTACTACATACTTCAAGCTGTTTGTTTCTGGTTCCTGACTCACTAGGATACATGTGCGGAGGGGATTTAAAAACTGGGTAGGAAGACTAAAGAGTCTGAAGAGACTGAAGGCAACTTTAAAGCTCAAATATTACCATGTATCAGCTGCTGAAAGTAAGGGAGCATGAAGAGGTTAAAACAAATTTCACTTAGTGAGCTGAAAATATAGAATTGGCAGTACTTATATAACCAAGGCTAAGTATTGCTTATACTTGATCATTCATTAACCTGCAGTAAAATTAATATATAATCTTATCCTAAAACCTCAGCTGATAAAACAAATGATTAATATCTCTTGATGATCAATTGGACATTTTCTGAACATACCTGAATAATATTCTGAGTACAGAAGGCTACATTTTGAATCAATTTGGAGATGACGTTATCAATTAACTGCTCTAAACAGTTGTTTGCTTTCATTTTTTGCTGCTTGCTAATTCAAATCATTTCTGTTCTAAACTCTGTTAATTTATCTGTTGCTGTCTCAACTCTGAAAAGAATGTCAGACTTGCTGAGAAATACAAGTACCCAAGGAGGTGATGAATTTGTGACTGACTTTTCTAAAGACTCAGCCTTTCTGATCCTCCATCGGGCATGATTTTGATAGTGCTCGCTACTGAATAGCATATGGAAACAGCAGACAAACACATCTGTTTCAATGTGTATGCAGAGGCAATAGCTGTTCAGTGGTGGTTGCAGCTATGTAGGTCACATCACAGTAAGAGTTCAGTTGAATATTGCAGGAGTAGGAGATTTCTGTCCCTTGTGAACTACTGCTAGTAGTTTGAGTGTGTGTATTCCTTCTCTTCTGAGTCTCTCTTCCCATCCCCTCCTTGAAATAGAAAATAATTGTGTATTGCTTTTTTACTAATCAAATCTATTATTGGAAGCAAACTCAACTCTAATAATAGTACAGAACTGGTCTTTTCCTTAACAGTATGGATGCTGCTTGCAGTCACAACTGCATCACTCTTGTGATGCTTGCTTTTCTTCTGTTCTTTCTCTTCTAAATCACAGTGCCACTAGTATGTTTATTCTGTACTACATCATGTGTTTTAAAGAACTTTAAATGCTGACTTTGAGAGTTTTTTTATCACTGATTTGAACAGCTGAGGGTTTTCACGAGCCTTTTCCTGGTCTTTGAAATGCTAAAGAAAAGTAATATTTCACAAACTGGAAACTTATATTCCCCTTTTGTTGACAGTTCAGCAGTAACTGAAAAATTCTCCAGGTAATGCTCGTTCTTTTTTTGTATGCTGCAAGGACTACTGTATAGATCCAGTAGTTACGAAATCGCAATGCTTAATGCATAAGCAACACGGCTTTGTATAACAAACCCATGTTTAATATGAAAAGCTCCGTATTAACTTGAATGTATCTATATTGCATACGTTAGTAGTCTCCTTGAAGATAAATTCAATAACCATCATCTCCATTAGGCTTCACAAATGTGTTGACTTTTTTCTTTTCAGTTGACCAGTGTGTGATAGCTGCAGCCCATTTGTTGCCAGATTGGTGCAGTTTGTTTTCAATGCTAAGAGTTGCAACTGGCAGTAACTTTTAGAACACTAGAGGTTCTGTAAAGAAATGAGATCAAATAATACTGAAAAGAATAAAATGATAGGGTATTTTCAAAGCTAGATTTTAAAGTAATGTAGAAGTATAATAGGAATCCTTTAGCTTTCATCTTTTTTGTTGGGCATTGTAGTCATTGTACTTAGAGATTGAATGGCAGCAGTCTGAGCTGTTCTGATATTGTAGCAAAAGCTGTTCCACTTCATGATTTCTAATGAAAATCTTCATGCCCCCTTTCAATGGAGGGAGGGCATCCTATGCAGAATCTAGTAGCAACTTAGGAGAGGGCGTGTGTCTCTATTTCTTCTTTTGCTATGGACTTGAAAATGCTTTCAGGTTTTTTATTTTTAATCTCGTATCTCGTCTCACCACAATAGCTATCTGGTAGGGGTTGAGATGGTATTGATACAACATGAAATCAAATATGGAAGGTATTTTTTGCATTATTGGCAAGGTAAACTGCAAGGTGAGAAGAAAAAGGAAACAGCTGTGTGAGCAGATGTGAGTAGACTGCTTCAAAGCTGTTTTATCTGTGATTTCTTAAGAAAAATCTGGCACTATTTCTATATGTAATTGCAGGGCTTTGTATGACTTGTATATCATTCAAACTGAACTTTATTCACCCTGAAGATACACTGTGTTATAGTAGTCTCTCACGTGGGCAAAATATAATTACTAGAATCCAATCTACTTCATTTTGCTCTTTAAACCTAATGCAAAAATTAGAGCTGTGAAGGTAGCATTGAAAAAGGGACTGATGAATAAGACTGAGAAAGGAGAAGCCAAAAACTGTTTTTCTTATCCCTTTCTTCCTAACCCCTCCCCTCACCCATGAGATTCTCCAGTGTACCTGCCTTTTAAAATGCAGCAGTGTGGAACTACTAGCAGCCTTGGATAATACAAGTGAGATCAGAAAATTCCTCTTGTGGTATTTTTAATTATATAGGATAAACGAGGTGATTCAGTGCAAAGAAACTTAAAGCATTTCTGTAGCTTATCCGTTCTGTTTTGCTGGTTTGTGGGTGCTATCCCTCTACAGCTTATCTTTTAATATGTGTTCTGCTGTTATAAAGATTTTTTTTTTATGATTGGGAACAGAATGTTACATGTAATGAGTTAGTGTACATACTCAGATAAAATCCTTTCCTATAGTTAAATTTCTGCATCCTAATACCAAAATGCAGGGATCACTTTTTACTTTGTGCATTAATGTCACTTTGAGGTCTGTTTAAGAGCGGTGTAAACTGTGTCCTCAACATTCATGTGTGCCTTGTTGCAGAGTCACTTCCCATTTCTGTTTCAGAGGAACTGACTGCTGAAGTCTCCAAATGTCAACAAAAGGCAGTTCCTTTTATGCTCTCTGAAAGGTAGTGAACCTGTGCTATTGAACTTGTATTTCATAGTTTGATTTAGTAGAGATTTGGCTTCCAAAATGGCATTAACTGTGCAGTTGCAGAGTTGTGCAAGGCTTTTATTAATAGCAGGGTGTTAATGCTTCAAGTAGTTTTATTGTCACAGTGAACTTAAGCCATTTAGCCTTCATACATCAAAATACTGAACTCGTTAATAAAGTGTAGTGAAATCCACCGAACTGTGCTCTAGTTTAACAAGTATGAAATATACCAAACAGTAAAGCTCATTTTTTAAAATCTCAGAAACCTAGTACTGCAAAAGAGACAGTTAAATGGGCAACAGAAGTTAAGACCCTGTTATAGCTCAGAGCCATAGCAACTTAGTTAACTGTGTGCAGCAGATTTTGGAACATCACTTCCCAAATGAGTAAGTCTGGCCTATCAAGTGGGATGATAAAGAGGTGGATGCTAGATGTAGTCATTTTAATTACCTGGATTTGTTCCATTGAAATGTGGTTGCCAGGATATTGTTGCCTGAGTTATATAGAAGACAAATGCAGATGCTATGTTCTTGCTGGTACACAGAATAAGGACGACAACATTTTTGGAAAGTTTTGCCATTTGAGCACTTCTCATGTTGTTCTGGATAAAAGGTATTTTTCTATAGTCCTATCTTCTATGTTTGAATTATTGCATTATCTGTGAGGAATCCATCTTAGATGAAAGAAAGAGACTTCAGCAAGGTAAGGGATAAAAATTTGTGATGGATATTTGTGTTTCAGTTCAATTCTGGTTTTGTACTTATATTAATCAGCTTATTTAGATTATGAATTGAACATACTGCTCCATGAAATTTGACTCTTCATATAAAGACTAATGCAGGATTGCACAAGGGTTGAATGAAAGTAGGATAATTCCATCTGTTTCAGACTACTTGTCTTGCAAGGATTTATAAAAGCTGTAACCCCTGTGCACTTCACATTAACACGTGTCATGGGTACCTAGGTAGCAGAAATAAGCTAACTGACATACTAGCTGAGCAATGGCAGCACAAATGTAATTGTTATTGTAATCCACGGGCTGTGCTCATTATCTTTCTCAAAGTTGACTTAGCTATATTTGTCCTAGGACACTTAGAACTGTACAGGTCCAGAAGAGCTGTTTTAAGTCAATAATATTGAATTTGGTGAGGGTTGGTAGAGGTGGAATAAAATTATTCCTACAGGACAAACACCACCATTCTGCTGTTGATAAGAGGGCTACTAGCTGTAAAGAAGATCTTTAGTTAATTTCTTCCCTTTCTTAAGTTATATATACAATTTATTTAAATGTAGAATGTGGGACTTTCTTTAATTGTCTCTGAATTTTTTGGAAGTGGTTAAAAAAAGTCTTCAGGTTTGAAAAGTTGAACTATCTTTCTGTTTTTTTTCTTAGGGCTGCTAGTTGGGATCTGACTTTTTTTCTTTCCACTGCTGGTTAATACCAAAGATTTCTTGTTATTTTAATATATATTTATTTCTAACGTTTAATCAGGAAAACATTCCATAATCCAGTTTCTATTAAGTATGTGACTTGTCTGTCTTTAGAACTATGTCAGCTTAGCATTCCTTTTTATAATGCTGTACATTCATTCTCCTGTGCATATGTGAACGCCCTTTGGTCTCCATACCTTGTTCTTGTTCTCTGCAAGAGTTCAAGTCTTAATAGTCAAAAGCATTGTCCTAAAGTTCCTGTGACTTGCTTAAGAGATTACATATTAATGTAAGGCTTTTATCATGGTCAAGTTAAAGCTGAGGAAAATTTTATGCTATACTTTCCTCTTGGGCTACTCCACTTCTTTGTTTAAAGGTACTTTCATTCTTTTATAAGTAATTTTAGATAAATGCCTTTGGTTTGAGGTATTTTATGCTTGTGATGGTGTATGAAGTCTATTACCTACTTTTCTTTTTAAACTTGGCTGTCTGTATATATAATCATACAAATTGAGGTCTGTAGCTACTTAAAAAAATTTAATGACATTAATTAAAAAAAAAACAGAAAATAAGCAGACAAATCAAGAAAGTGTCATTATACTGGTAAAGCATATTTAAAAGTACTGCAGTACAGAAGCTTTCAGTTTGCAGCAGACCAAGTATCTGGCATAGCTGGTTCTGATATAAAGTTTCTTAGTGCAAGTAAAACTGTTTAAAAGTAGTGCATGCTTCAGTGAAGGAACAGTGGAAACTGCCAAGTATGTTATTTTCCTTGAGGAAATAACTTCTGTTGGTTTTTTGTTTTCTTAAAATTGCTATTGCTTCAGTAGACAAATATAATGTGTTTTTCCCCCCTCAATTGTAAGTGAAGTCAAATGAGAGAACTTATAACTACATTTGCAATAGCTTGAAGCAACAGCTTGGGGACGGGTGAATTATATTCAAATATCAGGCTGCCTGGAGTGCTGTAATTCTATAGCTCCATAATGTGGCTTTCACAGTGTCACACAACTCAGCACTTCTGTGGAATTGGACACTTCACAGCTGATGCCCATCCCTGTTTTATTTCTCTGCCTGCAGCTGCCTTTTATTCTCCAGCTCTTCCCACAAAGAACATATAATTGGATTACCTTGTACGGTAGCCAGACTTCAGAGGGAAGAGAAGCCAGAACTGCTTAGCAGCTCCCAGTCAGGGATGGGAGGAGGTCGTAAACTTAGATCGACAAGCTACGTTTGAGAATGGTGCAC